>NC_133904.1:46851531-48073940 GCF_964199755.1 Larus michahellis | reverse complement strand
AAAAGATGTATCAGTTGAATCTATCAAGCACAGATTTCACAGGGCGGATCCATCACAGGTACCTCTGAGCTGAAGAAGCCATACACAGAAGAGAGCAAGGACCTGAACGGTGCCACCAGCATCATCATATCCAACGGCGCTGATGCCGAGTCCATCTGTGCCCAGCCCGCGGCACACTCCCAGTGGTCCTGCCCCTTGGAGTCCAAAGGTGAAGGCCACGTACTCATGCCCTCCTTGCTCCCGGGGACAGCTCGGAGGGGAAGAAAGCCACTCGGAGCAAGGGAAGGTCCCACTCTTTGGGAAGTTTGAGGAGCTGTCGGGAGAACTTGTTTTGCAGAGAGTCTTGCACCAGCTGTAGGTGCAAGTTACGGGATGCGTCAGCAATTAAGGAGCAAACTTAGAGCTGGGTGAGAAGGAAATAATGAACGAGAGCGGGATGGGGAGTGCAGGAGAGGTGACGCAGAGGTAAGTGTGGCGACCAGTGGGATACACTCAAAGCCGGGGCTACTCTGCTGAAGCAAGCTGCCAGCCTTCACGCCTCTGCGGCCCAGAGTGTGGGGACCAAAACCGCCATTTATTGTTACTGGCCATTATCAGGTTCTTGTGTACATTGTGTGTTTTTAGCAGAGAAGGCACTTCAGCAGATGTCAGTGTATGGATGTGGGATTGTCTTTGGCTTGATCGTAGAGCCATGGAGTTGGGAAAATAGAAGAAAAGCTCCTGGGACTTTTCCACCATTTCCTAGCAAAAGCTTTGTCGCTCCCCACTGTATATTTTCTGGTCCAGAGAGGAGAGGTGTGGGTGGCACAGCGGTAGGTGTAGTCACACCAGTTGGGTTGCTCGTTAGCTTCCAACGCATTGGTCTTAAACAGAGCTTTATCTTCTATATATCGAGAGATTTCCACTGCCACAAAAATCCCCCAGATACACTTACAGGATCTTCCACAATGGAGTTTGTAATTGAGTGTCACAGAACAGTCCCAGATTTGATATGAAATATCTTCATTCTTTTCATCTGGCTTTCTTGTCATTCCTTAACTGATGAGGCACTCTCTTTGCTCATGAGCCGACTCCTGATGACCATGCTGCTGTGCCTTGATATCTGGTCTTGAAACTCTGAAGTCATAAAGAAATAGAGGATTGGATCCAAACAGCAGTCCAGACTTGCAAGACATAAGCAAAAGGGTTGGGTGTAGAGCGTGATGGTACTCAGGAAGCAGTCTGTAATGACATTTTCTTTCACCAACATGTAGAAAAAGAAGTTGATGTGGTATGGTGCAAAACACACGCAGAACACAATGGCACACATGGAAACCATCCTTAAAGCCTTCCGCCTCTCACTGCTGTTTTGCAGCGGTATCTGGAAGCCCCGAAGAGAGTCTTTTGTTTTCCAAGTACAGAATAAAATAATGATGAGTGGGCCGATGAACCCGAAGAGCTCCGCTGCGCCTGTCATGAGCACGGTGGCCACTTTGCTGTCGATCTGCCGGACTTCGAGGTCAGCAAAGCAGGTATTTGTGTTGTTGGCCATGCCGTAGTTGCGCATGATAGGGAACGGCAAGCACGCTGCCCCCACGAAGAGCCACACCACAGCGCTGATGGCTATGTCGTACCGCCGCTTCCAGTTCTTGGCTTTGAAGGGCTGATACAGGAAGAAATACCTCTGAATGCTGATGCAGGTGAGGAAGCAAATGCTGGCGTACATGTTGAGGTACTTCAGGTAGAAACACAGTAAGCAAAGGAATTTCTCAAAAGGCCACGTGGAGTTAATATAATAGTATATTCGCAGCGGCAGCGAGAGGACGTGAGCCAGGTCGGCGACGGCCAGGTTGATCATGAAGATGACGGCTTTGTTCTTCTTGCTGATGAAGCGGCACAAGACCCACAGGGCAGCGCTGTTTGCCAGGAGGCCGGGGATGAATATGATGGTGTAAGTGGTTGCGTACAGGCTGTTTTTGAATGTTATACTGTGACTGGAGCAGGTCTGGTTGCTCTGCATCATGACTGGGCTGCTGGAAACATCTGTTGTGGTATAGGGTGGGTGGGTCATTCCTATAGAGAACAAAAACAGGGGCTGTAAAGGCAAAGCACTGTAAGGGTTGTTGATATTCACATTTGCATTTCCTATCTGACTATACAGTACAAAGTAGAGGTTTGGAAATATCTTCTGTATAAAACATCCTGCTGTCTTCTTCAAAACTGCCCTTTCAGAGGTCTCCCACTATTTACGCAGAGGTGAAGGATGATTTTGGTCATGTCAGTCCCCTTGCTGGGCTGCCCGAGTGCCGTAAGCATGGGTGAAGATGTGCCTTACTGCTAATAGAGAAGCAGGAGAAGCTGCCTACCCTTTTGGCAGCTCAAGGTGATCTGTGGTTTGGTCTCTGGGTAGCTGGGTACATGGAAGAAAGGCGTACCATGGCCCAGCTTCTGTCTGTGAAGAACCACATGGCCCAACGAGCAAAATGTGCTGCCGACCACTGAATAATACCTGTACGTTAGACCTGGTGTGGGTGGCATTTCTCCTGACCCCACCAGTGGACCTCATGGACCCACCTTCTCTGGCAAGATGGGGGCAGGCCGTGTGGGAAAGTGTCGCAGGGAGCAGGCTTGAGAAGTTTGGCTGTTGTAAGTGCAGCCAGCGCTCCTGAAATCTGCTGCCATGTATTTAAGCTAATGTAACAAGCAGAGACCTAATCCCATCACCAGCTTCCATTTCCCATCACCCTAGCAGCCTCAGTTTAACACTTCTTACCATCAGATAATTTTATTTGTAGATGTTTCCAATTTCTGGCTCTCCTTTGAGTCAGATAAGTAGGAATGGCTAAATGTCACGTGTAGAACGGTTGGGCCATCTTTCTTTTGTCAGCTTTTGTAACTGGGATTTGTCTTCAGTAAGGCAACCCAGGCAGGAGGAGTTTGATTTTATCAGGTATTTCCCCACAGGGTTATAATTCTCATTGCAGTGATTCCCTCCTGGGTCTAATACAACCGTTAATATTGAATATCAGCTTCATGTGGCACTGCAGGCACTGATTCATTCCTTCTGACTCATTTTCTGCACCACTGGCAAGGGGCATTTGCCAGAAAAAGTGTCTCTGTAGGTAGATATTAGTAACTCGTACCCTGTTACTAATGTTTTTTCCGTCATGTTATAAAAAAAGAGTAGCGTTTAGAGCTCTCAAGTGACAAAGAACACAAATAGCTGTTTTTTCAGCTTGTTAATCATTGTGGTACTTGGCAGTTCGTACAGACACTGTTCAAGGCTGCTATGGAAGGGTTGTAATTCAGGCTGCAGGAACGCCCAGATGTGGCAAGGTCCCAGGATGGGACACAGGCCACCCTCACCGTGGGTGCAGTGGCTCTGGCTGATGCTGATGATGAGCCATCTAACCACTGCTCCTGCAGGCTCCCCAGACAGATGCTGCTGCCGGGTTTCTTGCTTTTCTTTTTAAACTTGTCTTTCCTTTTCTCACAGTCTTCAAAAAGCAAGGTCTGCATGTTTATCTCCTGCAGCACTCTCAGCGTTAGAAATTGGGCTACATCCTTCAGTTGCACCAAACATCAAAGAAATGCTGCAGTGGAGAAACCCGCTATCTAATCCCCTTCACGGAGATGGCACGAGTACACGGAGGCCAGGTTTCTCAGAGCACACCCCCCAGGCTGGTTTTGCCCCTCCAGGGCAATCCCTCCAGTCTGCGGTTCACTCCTAGTAACCCTCACCCCATGGCAGCTCTAGGATGAGATGCTCTGCTCTGTGGTGGAGTGTCCCCAGCTGCCCCCATCCCAGGACACCACAGCCTTGCTCCTATCACAAGGCCAGAACTTGTCCATGAGGAGGGAAGAGGGCTCAAAAGGTGCTGGAAGTGAGGGGGAAAGATGCATCTGGCCCAAGGCCTTATCTCCACCGGTCGGAGAAGCAACGTTGGAGGCCTCCCACTCTCCTTTCTGGTGCTCCTCAGGGCACTGGGACAGCGAGTGGAGAGGGCATGGAGCTGAGCATTGGGGTGTTCACTCAGGGTGTTGCTTCTCAGAGCGATAAACTTGGGTTACATCCCATTTCTGGAGAGCGTTGTGAATTTCTGGCACTCTGAAAGTGTATGATCTCCTTCCATCTGGTTCACCTGCAGCTCCAGCTGGACATGCTGTCTGCTGCCCTTGTCTCCAATGAGAGCACTGCTCGCTACACCCCATTTCTGTCCCTGCAGGTGACAACCCACTTTGCCAAGAAGCCATTCAAGAGCCACCTTCAAAGTTAGGAGCTGCCTGGTTTCCCTTGGGTGTCAAGGTTAGGCTGACTGGCTGGTGCTTCCCCAAAAACACGAGTGCTACATGGCCATTGAAACCACTGAGGATTAGATACATTTGCAAAATGTTCTATTTTAAGGACACGCTCATATTTAAATGCTGGCCAGTGGATACGTGTTCTTCAGTTCAAATGAGTCATAAGAGTCAGTTTGCTTATTGACGTCCCTAGATACGGTTAGCCCTCATTTACATTTCATGTGACAGTTAAGGACCAGACCACAGTGTCAGCAATCAGAATAATCAAGTTCAGGCTGCTGACTCAAACTGGCCGCTGAATGGAGCCATTTAGGGCAAACGGACATGTCCAAGATGTGTCTGCTGTAACACGAGGGTGATGCTGAGTGTGCACGCTTGATACCGGAATTCAGCCTTCACTTTCTGATTGCAGCAAACTGTGCCCAGGCACGCAGATGAGCACAGGGCTGGGCTGCAGCATACCTGAGACCACGGTGGAGCCCACAGCATGGAGAGGTTCCCCCTCTGGCTTCATCTGCATCTGCTAATTGTCCACAAGGTGTCAGAATTAATCAAGATTTCATTTCTTTGCCCTCCTCTTTAAGGTCGTTTTCTAACCCTCAAGGGACCGAGTGGCTGGAGGCAGAGGTGGTGGTGTGATTATGTTCTCATGAGCTTGTGTTGTTCTCTTCTAGGGTGACCCCAAATTGAAAAACTCTTGTGTTGCTGAATAACTGATGTTAGGGAAAAAAATGCTCCCAGGAGCAGTCCTCATATTGCTGGTGTTTGCAAGTGGAAGCATCCTGAAAAGCTGCACTTTGATGGAGACCAGGGAGCTGCTTTGAACCTTGGAACCAAAAGTAACAAAACACAACCTGTGGAAATGCAGGTGATGTCCCATCCCCACCACCTGAGCAAATGTGACACCGGGATTGACGAACAGGAGGCGTACGGCCCGTGGAGTCAGAAAAAGCCTCCCCTTCGCATGCAGCGAACTCAGGGTCAGGCCATTTACAATGAGGTGGACTGAGCAGGATGACCTGGCCGTCAGTGCAAAAGCATTAACACAATTAATGCATACATGGGTGATGTCTGCTGGCTCATCAGAACAGGGCACTTTCTGAGAAAGAATGGCTTTGTTACAAAGTCATAAATATCTAATGAGATTAAACTATCTCTTTAGACAGAATGCACCCAGATGTATGCCCAGGGGACTACAAAATGCTTGTATTTCTGCCCTTCCGCCCACTTCTCTTGTTCAGATTGAAGCTTAGTCCCACACTGTCCCCTTATCTTCCCACACCTGCGCATGAAAGCAGACAAACAGAGATACCGCAGAATGTCTGTCTGAAATTAGGTCTCCAAAGCTGTTAAGAAAGAAAAGTAATTTGCCGCATGATGTGTGTACAGCAAAGGTAGAAGGCTGAAAAGCTCCATCGGATTTTATCAGTGATTATTTACATCTTGCAGGCAGACAGCTCCTATTGCAACATTGTTTTCAGAATATGATTTTTTTTTAAAAAATGGTAGTACATAAATACTAAAGCTAACTACTGCTTTTTACATTTTAATTGGAGTCTGTACTTGTGAGGCTGCTGCACTAAGGACATAATTAAGTGTGCACGTTATTACTCATAGCTGGACGTTTGGAAACTAAACTAGCATTTCTAGGAAAAACATGTTCATCTTGACAGGACCGAGAAGCACAGGAATGTCATTCCAGAGTCCTGGATCTTTCTGGCATGCCCATCAGCGGCCGGGTTAATTGACTTGATTAAGACACAAATGCCTCCAAACTCTGCCCTTGTTGCTTTGACGTGAACATCTCAGGTTATTGCACTCCCACTTTGTTGTGAAACCTCCGCAGTCAGAAGTGGAAAGTTCGACAGTTAAGGGTACTTTTTCTGCTTTTCTTCTTCCACAAAAAAGAGCATATCTGCGTTGTCCCATCTGTTGTTATGAGATATTTTCGTTTTGCGACACTCGTCTAATTCTCACTTCTACAGCTCGGGCAGCTGGAGAAGCAGGGCACGCACGCCGCAGGACGCCGGCAGCCTCGCTGGAGCGCTCGCTCCAGGCTGGGCAAGGGCTGTCTCACGGACGGACTGGCATCACGGATGCAATTCCCATGGCTGGTGATGTTTGCACTGGAGCTAAGGTCCCAGCGCTTTCACTTGGCAGCAGAAAACCTGTCCCTGAACAAGAATCACACTCGGACTTCACACATCCTGCTGCCGCAGCCTGCTGCCGACATCCTCTCCTACAGAAATACGCGGCGAGCCAGGTCTGACATATTGACTCACCCTCGGTGAGATTCCCTTTCGATTTACTTCAAGAAATCTCGGATTCGGCATCCACCCGCTACGAATCCTGCCTATAATTGCCAAACTGCACATGTGCCATTTTGCTGAGCTCCCTTCGGAGCTGAGCCGCTGGTGCAAGCGAATGCAAGCCCATCCGCAAACCACCTTTTATAAAGTGCAGTTTAAAAGCTTCAGTCCACGAAGTAAGTTAAGTTTTAATCCAGACCAGTGACTGCAGCCTGAATTACGCATTGAAACTGCCTCAGGATTCTCATCAACAAAACCAAGTCCAAGCAAACTTGCTATTTTTGTCATATTGTGTCTCCCTGACTAATATTAATTTCCTACTGTTGCAATTCAATCAAAGAGCATTGGACGGCACAGAGACAGGCAGCATGTAGATTTTTTTTTTAACGGTAATATAAATCACCATTAGAAAAAACAGATTTGCAAGTTTCCCTTACTGTCAAGTATGACTTTAAAATAAAAGATATTCCCAGAGAAATCAGTCAAAAAAAAGGAAATCGTGCCTAGTAATGACACTGGAGAACAGTTGGAGAACCGCTAGTTGCCCATGCTATACCGTTTTGCTTTCTCTAGCAACAGCAACCTCATGCAGCCGCTGTTTCCACTCCTCCATGCGTTCATACAGAGGATTGGCGCGCAAGGAGGGCTGCTGCTTTTTCAAGACTCAAGGCGCCACAAATCTCCTCCTGGCAAGAGCCAACCCCTAAGAAAAAGCCCGAGGAGTGCAACATTTTCGTAGGGAACAGCATAGGCTGATTAACCTTGGTTCTAGATCACGAAGAGGGAGCTTAAAAGCAGCCTTACCTTTTCAGGCAGAAACCCAGCTAAGTGCACCCGTGCTGTCAGGAGGAAGTGGAGTGTCCCGGCTGCACCGCGCCAGCCGTGTTTACATGTGCACGGCGACCTGACTGACATCACGGGGTGCTGCAAGGTGCTGCTTTGCCTGCGGCTCCGGGCTGGGGCTGCCGCTGGGGCGGGCGCTCGCTTCGCAGCCCCTGCCTGCTCCTGCGGGACCCGCTCGCTCGGCTCCCAGCGATGCTCAGCTGAGTCCTGGCCAGGCAAACGCACAGTGGCCCCAAAATGGGGCTCATGTGCCTTCGTCCTTGATGTTTTCTCTTCCACCGGGATGGCCCGGCACCCCTCGGGATGCTGCAGGACGAGGTTCCGAGTGGAGCTGGTGCTGCTCTGTGCAGGGCACCCCTTCCTCCTCTCCCACTCTTCCTCCTCTCCAAGCAGAGCTCTGAGCTGACCATGGAAACCCTCTCGAGGTTTCTGCCTGCTCCTCCCTGGGAAGTTCAGCTTTGCTTGTACCTCCTGATCGCGGGGCTGTAGACAGTCATAGCTGTGCGTGAGGCTCGGCTGGTGGGTGCTCCGGGTCACCTGGTGCTAAGTGTCCTTTCTGATGAAGTCCAACTTCCCATTGGCTTTTTATAGCACTTGTGAGCGCCTTGCTCGACATTTCTCTTGAACTAAATAAGTAGGCAGCTCAGTTTACACTTGCTGGAGCTTGCTGCCAACAGTGTCAAACGGTGGCACTTTTGAAATTGTTTCAAGCAATGGGGTGAAATCCAGCTTCACCCTTATCCCAGAGGGCAAATGCATTAGTGAGGCGAGGACTTTACCCACTTAGAGGATCTAATTGTTTGGATTTTCAGAAAGCCACCAGGAATCTGCCCTGCTCTGCCTCTTCAGGATCGGCCTCTGGCTTGCAGCACATGACTGTCCCTGTAGCTCAGCGGTTAAACTCTCTGCTCTGTGGTGGTTTGAGAGTGTGAAGTAGAACATCGCTGCACCCACTACCTGACTTGGGGACAATGTAGATGTTGATGTCAGACCACTCAGAAACCCAAACCTAATGTCTTTGATCCAAATAAGAACGCTCCACAATGAACACCCCCTAACATGTAGCGCTGTGCTTTACAGATGGTCCTGTTTCCATGAATTGTCAAAGGAGGTCAGTAGAAGTTCTATGATTCTATGACTCTACGTTGGGAGACTGTCAGATGTTTATTTTTAAATTATTTATACGGGCTTCATGAAAAGCAATAGTGAGCTTTTGGCCGATGTCGTAGTGTTTATCAGTACATCCTGTTTAGCTGATTTTTTAAGTTGTTCATCAGCAATGGGAACATATTTGCTGGAATTTATCCAATCACAAAGTTGCCTTTAACATTAAATCACTGCAGGATCCTCTGCAGGCCGGCAGGCTACGCAGCACCTCATTTGGGAACTGCAATTTAGAAACCGTTCCCTGATTGACCCGACTAGCATTTGTGGAAAACAAACATTATCGACTCTTCTGCGGATGCTCTCTTGTCTGCACGGACTTCCATCTGTCACAAAAGTAAACTATAATAATAAAAAAGGGTGCTCGTGAAAATACACTGCATACTTAAGAACAGGTCTATGTACAGAAGAGACGCAGCTACTGTTGCCGCTCCATACTCATGCACAGAAATTGTTCTGGCAGCCTGGTTTAGGGCAGGTTGTTATACAGGAAATGTAGGACCAAGAAAGAGCTTTAAAGGCACAGGTTACAGCACCCGCGGAACAGTTCTGCTGAATTTCTTCGTGCTTAAATTTATCCAGTTGCAAAGTGGAGATAACATTTTCCTGTCTGAAAAGGAAGGATGTTTGCTGTCTGGACTTTTGTAAGACTCAGCTAGAAGATTACATTTCAAAAAACTTCTAAGTAAGTGATGTGTTCAGTACCGTGCACGCTGAAAGAAGGCTATGGTATAGCCAGCCTGGAGGGTTTGAACCTTGCTTGCCAATATTGCATATCAGTTATCCTGCAGGTCAGGAGTGAGGAAGTGGCTTTTTCTGCTGATAAAATTGAACTTACGCTCGGGATTTTGTAGGCAGTTATACTGGTTACAGATGTACTTTCCCTATAGATCTATTTGCCCTAATTATATAGGTAAAACTTCGATTTGCATAGCATGCCTAAGACCGTTCTTGCTTTTGGTTATCACTTACCAGAACAATGAGCTTGCCAGAAATATTCACTGCCATAATTACCTATATTAGAGGAGAGCTTGGCTCCTGCAAAAAAGCATGGGCAATATTTCCCTGGCGTTCAGAGAAGGGGCTTGACCTCAGCTATATTTGCGCCCTCCAGGTTGATTACCCCTGGACCTTCCCCAGGACGGTCTGCGGCATGGCTTTTGTGTCCTCCGCTTTAGAAATGAGCAGCCTGTGTGGAGCAGCCCCCTCGGTAAGAGGATGCCCTCGGCTGCTGCAGTCCCCAGGGCCCCCCTGGCCGGCGTGGGAGGTGCGAGGGTTTAACGGCAGGACCGGCCCGTGTTGTGGCTGCAGCACATCGGTGCCAGCGCTGCCACCCTTACGTAATGAGTAATGGAGCAATACCCGCTCTCATGGCTTTAATGCAAAAAATAACTCCAGATTTGCCTGTTTGTCTGTTAGGAAGCTTGTCTCAACCTGCAAGAGTGAACACATGTAGAAACATGTTACTGTTCTTTTCCGAAATCCAAAATTAGGTTGCTACTATGTGTCTCACCAGGCAATAACAGCATCAATGCATTTCAGTTCATAGAATATTTGAAGCAGGTTTTTTTTGGATATGCGTGTTTTCCACACCTACAAGGGTAGGAGTCACATGAGGAAAAAAATCGATCTCCAGTGAAACAAATTGCAGCCTTTGAGTGGGAACCAGGGAAAGAAAACCTGCTTATCTAAACTATTATTAGTGACATCAATATTATACAATTATTAACATTTGCCTGAAATAAAGAATGGGAGTTAGATTTCATGTCATAGCATGGATAGCAAATCTATTTTGCTGTCAACTCAAGCCTTTGTAGTACGGAAAAGCAGATATTCAGTGAAAGGTAACTACCAAGACGTTACATCGGTTTGGTCAAAAGTTGTACCATGCCAAACAGAAAGAATTTGTATCCTGATTGTCCTTCTTATTATTCTGGAGAATTAGATGGGCTTATTTAAAGGAGTACAATGACTTATAATGGAAAGTGAAAAGCGTATATGAAGATTAAATTACATAAATGTGTTGTTTATTCTAAAATCCTCTTGCATGCCATAAATCAGATAACAAAAAGAGGAACACAGAATGGCACACATTTCAAAACACTGTGCTTTTATCTACGTATTTGGGCCCCCGAATGGTAGTCATTCTTTCCCTTGCAAAAAAAGAAAGAGAAGGCATATTGAAAAGGTAAAAACTGGGTTTACTGTGAGAAATAATTTCTAATTACCTGTCTGCGTTTTTATGGCAACTGAAATATCATTGTTCATTAGTGACTCTTCTGCTGTTACAGAGCTACAATTACATAGCGTAGTTAAATCTTGTTGTTAATAATTTCCCCTGGTCCTAGTACAGACGCACATGTTACTTTTGTCCAAAAAGAGAGGCAGATTCTGTTTGAAATAGATAGGTTTTTAATTCAAAACAGGAGCATTGCCTAATAGAGGTGCCTGCTACTTCTGTCTTAGTTCATCACTGACTACATCCCACATCACTCGCTCCCTTCCGTGGGCTCTTGAAACTGTGAATAGATGATGAACTGAAAACACTCATATCCAAGCGTTTCTACAGTAACGAAAATACCCCTCTCTGACAGCAGAAAGAGAAAGGAAATCTTAGAATGTCTTGCAGCCTGGGGTACCCAAAACCTTGGAAACTCACTCCAGGTTTTATTCAGACCAGCTGAGCACCTTGAATCTCTGGAACTGGATGAAACTCCGAGAAGATTTTCTCATGGGAGATTTTGGGTTTGGCAATACCAGCCACAAGTACTTACCCATCAGAACCGTTGCTCTTTTGTTATCATTATTTACTTCTGAAGTTCTGTTTTTCAGCAGAAACTAAAAAGGAGGAAATATGTCTTCTACTCTAACAGAGTACTTCTGAGAAGTATTTTCCATGCAGCTGATACTAAAAATAGCTCCATCGGTTGTCTTTCCTAAAACTTCTTTGCCATCCTTTACAATTCAGAATCCCTTGAAACACAGAATCCAGTAACCTGTGGCTTTTTGCAGGGCATAAAAGAAAATTCTCTGGGGCAGGGACCTGGGGAAAAATGTGTGCTTATTTTTGTTGGTGGTGATTTTAATTTCTTTGCCCAGTTTGTCCAAGAAGCTTGCAAAAGTTCTCTTTCCAAGGGGGTCTATATAGCCATGAATAAACGCTGTAGCAGCTCTTGCAAGCCTGTATATGCGATTCCTTTTCCTTATCTGCACAGTGTGTCAAATACACCCTTTACGTGCCTCTAGGAGCTTTATGGGAACGGCTATTCCTCACTACCCGGCAGTGTTCCTGGAGGAGAAAAGACTGGCACAAACCGGTGAGATCCAACTGAACGGTTATACAACTAATGGGCTTTAGAGCTCTCTGCATAATGATCTTCTAGTATCAGATCATCCTACTAAGGGAACCAAAATCAGCTTGGAAGCTATCTGTCTGCTAAAGTTACGTCAACTCTTACATGCTGGTGACTAGCCCCTCGTGTATTGGCAATCCGATTATAAGAGTAGTGGTATCGGAAGTCTGCAGTAATGGTGTGAACTTGTACGCCCTCAGGTTGTTGCCATTGGGAACCTACCTGAAATATAATAGCAGGCCTTCAGGAAATTATATTTTCAACCTGTATTGGAACCATTGGGGCATTCCCATGGCCACAGCTCACCCTCCCGCCTAAGCCAGCAGGTACAGTAACTCTAAAGTGTGGTAGTGCCTGGGTCAGCAGGGGAAAGCTCATGAAACCGGTGTGGGAAGATCCACGGTTCTGGGTTCAGGTATTTGCATGTTTGCAGTACTTCCTCTCAGCAGACCAAAGGAGTTCCCATCCGTTACGTGACATTTCTTACCAGCATAGGAGAACACATCATGATTTAACACAGGTGGAGAGGCAGAGAAGTGGGCACCAGAAGGCTGGAAGGAACACGAGGCTGCTTCAAAAGCCATTGGTGTGCCAATGCCCCACATATTGTCTGTGATGTTGCAGGCTGCTTCACCCTGCGCATGGTGGCTGCAGAGCGAAGGGCAAGCGTTTTCTTGTGAACTGGAACACAAAAACCAGCGAACTCCCTGGGGGATTCCCGAGACTGGAAAACACCTTCCTAACAAATATGAGCAACCTCCACTCATGTTTTTCATCATATTTGCTTCATAAGGCTATGCTTCCCCTTTCACTTCATCTGGGTAGATAGCAGCAAAGGTTTCAGCAAACAGAGAAGTTAACTAAATTTAAAAACTAGGAATAACTTGACAAGAATGAGGCCAGACTGCTAATGTATACAAATGAGTTTGGTGCACAGATCAAACCATACGAGAGCAAAAGTCAAAGCAAGTCAACTAAACTCAATATATCAAAGTACTGGTAGGGGCTTGGCACTAAAGCTAATCCCCTGTAAGCCACTTTCATATCTTCTGCCCTAAACCAAAGCCAACTGCAGCTGAAGGAAGACGAAAACCTTCACAACTTCACTGGCCGTCCTTCAAAGTAATAATCAAGTGTGTGCAGCCAGCTGTGCATGGGCTGAGGCCCAAGCAGCCGTACATGCTGCTGGCAGGCCACAGGGCTAACAGGAATCCAGTCTGGAAAGCTCTCCCCAGCGTCCAGGCAGTAAAGGGGCCAAGAGGGTGCAGAAGGGCTAAGAGATAAAGGAAAGAGAACAGTGAGACTGCAACGCAAACACCTTCTATTCATGCTCTGTAGGCCAAGACTGTGCTACAAATGGAGTATTTCCCCCAGGGAGGTTAGCAGGTGTCTGCATCCCCAGAAATTGTGCAGACCTGGCAACATCATGCTGGACTGGTGCAGTAAAAAGCCTGTGAGCTGCCACGTAGGACAAACAAGGTGTCTTACAAGCATGAACACAGGGCTCAGCATGTGCCTAGGTATCAAGAAGTAAACCTGTCCAGAGAAAAGAATGAGTGCAATGACATCAACAACTAACACCGAGAGGTCAACAGCAACAGTCGTATTTCAGGTCTACTCTGGGTAGCTCCTGTCTGGTATTGGACTCCAAGGAGAACGATTCATGAGAGAAAACAGGCTCATGAAATAATCATTTTGTCATTTCATTAAGATCAGAAACAGCACTGGTGGAACGTACAAATCAAAGCGTCTACAAGAAGGATTTCACTGGTTGACTGTAATAATGAGAAGACTGAGAAGGTTTTGCTCCTATCACTACTTTCCATGATTCTAACAGAGCAGGATAAAGTCTTGGGAGTTGGTTTAATTTCCCTGCCCAAAGGCAGAAGTGCAGCGATGTATGTACATGAAGATAGAGCAGCTTTATCTCAGCCCTTCCTGAGAAACATTAGCTAAGCATAGTCTGTTTTGGGGGTTTTTTTTTGCTTATAAAGATCATTTGTAAGCTATCATTCTTGCACTAAGTGCTTAGCTGCGCTTGGACTCCACTGAAACTGAACGCGGCCAGTTACGAATGCCAAGTTTGTGCCTTCCTGTGGGTATGGACAGTGTCACAGCCGAAGACCTACAGTACAGCAAGTTCTGGGCAAATCAGTGAAGGACATCTGGGAAGAGGCATGTGGCATCCCACAAGAAGGTGAATTTGGTCATCTCAAACTGGTGGGAGGGAGCAGAACAGGAGCCAGCAGTACTGCGTGTCGGACCCGGGGACTGCTTCCCATTTTGGAGAATGCAGTCCTTTGCTTGCATCCCACAAGGACTGTTAAATCCAGCTGTGTGTTGGAAGGAATGAGTAAGTCTTTACTATTACAGTCAGTTCATTTGGATAGAGGAGTCAAGATTTCCTTGGCAATGATAATTCATTGGCCCTGTTGATTTTTTCAGTCACTACTTCTCTTTTTAAAGATTTCTCCAGTATCTCTGTATCTAGGTTGTCTTCTTTTTTCTATTTTTGCTTTCAAATTTGTCTTTCATTCATCAGGCACTGTTTTTCTCTGACACCTGGGGAGGAAATGCAACACAATAATATCTTAATTACGTCTGCAGCATTCTGAGTTTTGCCATGTTTCGAACAGAAACCATCCTTCAAATTCTGGGATGACAAAATGGTTCAGCTACATCCTATTTTTCTTAATTTTTTTCCCTGTTTTCTCAGTTTTTTAGCTTGTCACCTATTTTGTTTTCTATCCACAATGCGGATTGTATCAAACTATCAGTTCCTTAAATGGTATTTCTGAAGCTGGTTTATTGGTTGTCCTAAGGGATTTGACTCTAAGTTGCTGTTCCTAAGCATATATGATAGATATAGGATTAATGAGGTAGGAGAAGGAAACATATATTGCCTTTGAGTCAGTCTAAATTTATTGCCCTCCCCTCCCCATTACGGTTGCGCTTGGAGAGGGAAAACACAACTACCAGTTGCACTACCCCTGAACCAGTACCACAGCTCCTATCTGTTCATTAGGGCTTAAATCTGAGCTTTAACTGGCAAAATCCCATCCAACATTCCACATTATTTCTAGGGCCGGTTAAGTATTTGCACAGAAGTCAGGCCCACTTGAAGTGCATTTGAGCTGTGTGGCATTTTAGAACAAACACATCTGCTAACGACTTCCCCCACGCAGAGTGCACGTTTAGCTAAGATACCTAATTAAGGAGCCACATCACAACACCTACCGCCTTGAGAAAGCCAGATCCTCCACACCTTGAGAAAACAAGTATGCCATAAGCTTCTAATGGGTTTTTAATTTGATTGTAACTTTCAAATATTGCTGCTTTAAAATGAAAACCTTTGAGAATCCATTTGGGAGATTCAGAAGAAAGCTTTTGAGATTGGGATAACGCCTCTCTCTTTAAAACCTGTTGAGAAACTGAAGAGTATCTGGGGGCTCCACATGTAGAACATCCCAACGAGTAGTCAAGGAGAGAAAAAGTTCAGAATTGTCTTGTTAAAAAGTCTAATTTCTGACTAAAAGCAAAGTTCCTTATTTCCCCTCCTTGCTGAAATCAGTGGAAGAACGCACAACAATCCTACAAGCCCCTGAAAATCAAGCCATTGCTAATCCCAGTTTGTGCTGGGCTCTGACTGAGAAATTATAATTGCCCTTGAACCAGAACTGGATTCTGCCCTTTCTCATTTCAGGCTGGGTTACTGGGTTTTGGGCTTTTTTGTTTGGCATTTGGTTGGGGTTTTTTTTGCTTGCTGAGCTTTCATAAAACGCTTTGGGTTGTTTTTTTTTTTTTTATATGTTTACTCTTCATAAGCAGAACACAGATGTTTCCCAAATCTGTTAGTAATTCTCAGGTTCCTCTTCCACATCGATATCAATCTCTACTTTTTCGAGGATGTCTCAGCATCTTTGCATCTAGATAAAAACATTTCAGCCACAGTAAATGACAAAATACATTGTCTTGGATAGCTGCATCTCATAAATTCAAGGTGCGATCGTTTTTACTGAGAACTATTGCACAGTTACAAAAAAAAAAAGAAACCACTGGTTTGTGGTCAAGACATGCACAGTGATGTGAGAGTTTTACTCAACTGAATAATGGTGTCAGGGTGCAAAGATCAGCCATGGTGATTCCTCTTTCTTTCTTTCTTTCTTTTTCTTTCTTTCTTGATTTTCAGGGGCTTGTAGGATTGTTGTGCGTTCTTCCACTGATTTCAGCAAGGAGGGGAAATAAGGAACTTTGCTTTTAGTCAGAAATTAGACTTTTTAACAAGACAATTCTGAACTTTTTCTCTTTCTTTCTTTCTTTCTTTCTTTCTTTCTTTCTAACTGAAAAGAGAACTAATATCTGGAAGAAGCACTGAACAGTCACTGTGTCAGGGATTTCAAGTTAGCTTTATTAACATGTATTTATTAGACTGCTGAAGAGCAAAAGACATCAGGCTTCATCAAAACAATATCCTGCCTTTTGTCAGCGGTCTCAGCAGCTGCCTTGGAGGAAGGAAAGATATGTCTTCCACAGTGTGTCTTGCAGTGAGACAGCATATATTAGAGCAGGGGGGAAATTCCAGCGAGAGCGCGTGAGGGATATCGCGAGGGCTGAGCAGTGTTTAACCACTCTTACTCACTGCAGCTATGCTGCTGCGGCTGGTGCGTGTTTAGACAGCTCAGGCAAGTAAGAGTTACACAGAATCACAGAATGGTTCGGGTTAGAAGGGACCTTAAAGATCATCTAGTTCCAACTCCCCTGCCATGGGCAGGGACACCTCCCGCTAGACCAGTCAATTGCTTGTGCACTGAAAGATGGTGCCATGGGAGAAGTGTGGGAAACAGACAGGGGTACACATATCCTGAGGAGTCCGCAGACTAGCTTGGAGGAGGAGGAAGGGACAGTGACCACATACAGTCTGAGACGGTGTGAGGCACAGGCACCTTTGAACTGTAGAATAGGCACTGCAGAGCAATGAGATAGAAACAGGACTGATTTCCTGTGAAGTCAGGACAAATCTGCAAGCAGGACCTGTTTGTTATTTGCTGGAAATACGGTTACTTGTTAAAAGTGGCCAAAGCACTTAATCCTGTTTTTGTGGGGAGTGAATGAGTGATGGCAACAAAATATTTTTTTGCTTCCTAAAACATAGATTAAAGCCATTGCAGAAGTGAGAGGAGCAGATGAGGGAACTCATTGTTTTTCTGTCCTCATTCAATCCTCTGTGATGAGAAAAGATTACCAAAAGATGGAGGGAGGGCATTTAAATCCTATTGTGGTGCTGTTTTAACATGACCCTTTTTACATTAAGATGTGAACTCATCACACATAGCTTAGCAGCCTTTTCCATTACAACTGTATGTTTAAAATTACATGTTTAAGCCCCAAACTCAGCTACCTTCCACCTCATGGTAGCTTCTTCAGACAAGGCTATATATAACTTTCATCTGAAACGCCCAGAACAGTACATGGCTGCTTTCTGCTTGTATGTGTTGGGGCTAGACCCACTGCATCTCGATATCCTTGAACAATAGGCACTCCCATGCCCAATGTTTGGACACTTAAGGGACTGCAGAGGCTTGTATGTGGCTCACTCTCTTCTCCTCCAGCCCCAGGGAAGGTAGGCTCCTCCAGAGAGCGGGTGCTGCAAGCAGGGAGCTCAGAGGAGAAGCTGAGCCGATGGGTTCACGATCTTTCCCTCCCTCTTTTGGCTCAGCGAGTCTTGAATTCTTGGCTGCGCAAGTGGAAGAGCTGAGAAAGGAAGGGCGGAAAGGCACCCGTCCTTTTCACAAGGAATAATTGACAACTGCGATAGTTAGGGCAGTCTCACTTGAGGTGTTTGACATGGGTAGGAGCCCACCTTGAATGCCAGCACTGAGCCAGTGGGTTCTCCAGCCACATGAAAATTACAAAAGACAGCAGTAGCACCACCACAACTGCCAGGCATTTAGTTTCCATTTGTTTATTTTAAGCACTGCTGCAGCTGCATTTTGTGAGGAGCCTGATCCTGTCAGTGTAAGTGCGCCTTGAGCACACGGAGTGGGCGATGTAAGTTGTCCAAGAGGCTTGAAGGAATAGCTCTTTCCTGGACTCCTGCTGGGATGAGGCAGGAGATGGTGTTGAACAGCATCGGACAGGGCAGCTCCAGGCATGCGGCACAGTTCCAGGCACCTTCCGTGGCAGAAGTGGAAACGCAAAGTGTCTAAAGCACCTGGGCACAACCAGGGCAGTGCTGGCTGCCTGTGACTGCAGTTTTGGTACCTCTGTCTTACCAAAACCATTTTTGAGAATCCCAAGTCCTTTGTTCAACCTCAGCTTGAGTGTTTGGGAGCGTGCTTGCTGATGGAAAGCTGGTCACCAGGGAAGACAATCAAAAGATTTCCCCATGTAGGTCGCCAAAGAAAGCTTCGAGGAAAAAATGCTTTTTTCTCAGCCCTTTTCTCAGTAATAGAGTAAAGTTGGGCAAAAGGTTTCCAATACCGGAACACTGGCCATGCAGCACTGACCTGGCTGAATTCACCGAGGTTTCACATTCATTCACGAAATTTTCACTTTGGAGTGGCATGTCTGGGAACTGTCATGACTGTTTCCATGTCATGGGGACAGTCTGTCCTCTTGTATAAATTTGCCCTGTACTCCCCACTGCTTTTCCTGGTTTGTTTGACTGATGTGTGACTGCCCCGACCAGAATCCAAACCAACTCTGGCCTGTTGGATAATCCCGTGGTGCACAAATCCCCACGTCTCCCGTGGTGCCGTTGCTGCAGAATGCTTTGCCTTCAGACCATTTAGCAGAGTGGCTGTAATAGCAGTTCCTTGCATGAGCTGCCTGGATATTTATGCAGCTTTGTGGGCAGGCTTCATAGCCCACACTGTTTCGTGCAGCTGTGGCTAGACTGTTATTAGTTCCCCCGGCAGCAGGTCTGAAGGCCCCCGAGCTATGAGATGAAGCATAGACAAATGTTTGTGTATTTATATAACTTCCCTGATTAATTGTTTGAGTGCTTCGTGGCCTTTAATGTGTTCAGCCTATTAGGAAAGGCAGTGGTATTAGCTCTGTTTCACAGAAAAAGGACAAAGAAACAGCAAGAGCTAAAATAAAAAGCTTCCGATTTCTCATGTTGGTCTCGGTCCCTTTATCCACAGCCCCCTTCATGTCAGTCTTTATTTGGGTCTGCCTTTATAGCTGCCTGCCCTAATGAGAGATCTCCATGTGCAGAGGTTCATTTGCAATTGGCACTGCAGCTCTGCTAATGGATGCAACCATGCCAAACCAGATGGACAGCCCGCAGCCCTCCACAAAGATCCTCACAGATTTTAGGGCCTTTTAGCCTTCCTAAAGACTAGCATGTGTCCAGCAGACCACGGCAGCCTCAAATCGATCCCTTCTGAAACAGCAGCTTGTTCTCAATCCGTTCACTGTTCCATCTAGACAGGAAGGATGCTGCTGTGCCATTAGTACAGGCATCTTGTGTTGCAGGACTGATAGTTCTCCTTATTTCTGTGCTTACTAACCCAAACTTCAGAGTCACTGGGCCTGGCTTCCAGGTTGTCCCAACCTTTTTGTTTACTTGCTGGTGTGGCACTTTGTTTAGCTCTCTTTTCTAAGCGGTCCTGGAAAAGGTTTCTGAAAGGGGAAACGCAGGCAAAGGCAGATGGATATAGAGTTGACACGAGCATTCTGTGTACAGCACAGCAGGAGGCTATTGCTGTTCAGTGCGCGTTGCCTGCGCACACGCAGCCCCTGAACTGACAGCTGTATTGGTTTTCTTTTATCACATCAGACAAGGCTGCTCCCATCACCTAGGGCCTGACTTTTGTAGCAGTCCACGTAAGAAAGGACTACAGATGAGGTGGACAAAAGACTTGCACTGAGCACCACTGGGCAGTTTGGGGAGTTGCTCAGAGCCCAGCCCCAACGCAGAGCAAGTGTCTGAGAGGAAGCAGGGCAGCCAGGGGAACCACAGACAGCCACCTTGCACATACCTCTGTCTCACACAAACCTCACAGCTCTTTAAGAAGCTGTTTGGGCCTTGGCTCTTGGCCTTTGGCTCTGCCAAAGCCATGGCCAATGGCTTCTGCAGTGGACCTCCATGCTCCTTTCAGCCTCTCTCTGCTTCTGTGAGGACCTCCCATGGAGCCACGTGGCAGGTGGGGCACACAGGGTCTACAACAGCATGCAGGCGTGATGCCGAGCAGGAGGGATAGGAGGTGAAGACCATCACCAGGCACATCCTATCTGTGTGCTCAGTGGAGGCCAGCAGAGATCTGCTGAGGGGAAAAGATCAGTCCCGGGTTCATGAGAGCACATTCCCACAATGTGTTCAGCAGTTGTGGTGGCGGTGAAGAGAGGAAAGAGGCCTCTACCGTGCAGACAGGGCATTGGTTTACTGCAAAAGGAAGAAGTTTTTTTTAGGGAGCTGCTGAAAGGAAGCTGGTGTCAGTGACTCAGTGTCTTCTTGTAGAAAAGTCTGGAAGACTGCAGGGCTCCACACACAGCCATCTCATAACAATGATGTGTGGCAGCTGTTACATCCAGTTACTAAATCTTTGCTAGGGTCAATAGCCCTTAATGGCCCTGAGCAGCCTCACCTGGGGCTACCCACACCTGCCCATGGCTCCATTTAAGCTCAGGGTGGGGCCCTTAGCCCTTTCCTCACCTTGGTACAGGCATGTCCTTCTCTGGCCCTGCCTCCAGCATGGACCTCGGCCATACAGGTGACCTGTCTCTGGGGTGGACCCTTGGATGCACGTTGTAGGTTGTTTCCAGCCTGAGCTTTGACACTGGCTCTTGCAGGGAAGGCTTTGCAGCTGTGTTGCAGACTGGTCTCCAGCACTGCCTTTGGCTCTGCTTCCCTTTGCTCCTGCCTGAAATGCCTGGATGGACCCTGGACCTGGCTCTGTGCTTCCCTGGTTGGGATTACTGATGGGATGAGCTGCCTGCCCTGGGGAGGCTGCACCTGTGGGTGAGGGCACTGCCTATGCTGGGCTCACCCTTGGCTCCCAGGTCCTCTGTCTTTAGGGAGCAGCCATCGTCGTGCTCCTTGACAGTCTCCTGTTCAGTCTGAGGTTGTACGTAACTTCCTGACAATGCCTGAATAGCTGCTTCCTCTCAAATAAAGGAACTAGAGCAAATAAAGGACTTGCAGGCTTCAAGGTCAGTATTCCAGTGGCTGATTTTAGGCTTTGGAGTGGATGCAGAACTTGATATAGTGTTGATGCTTCCCGTATGTTCCCAGGGAAAAGTAACCCATCTCAAAATGGGATCTGAAGCAGCCAGTATCATGTGCAGGTAGCAGGCTGAGCTGAGCTCATAAAGAGCATTTAGCCCATGGACTATTTTTTACTTTTATTGTATTTTTAAAGAAAATGCTGACTGTGGTGGAGATCTGATAGCTCTTGCCATCAGGAGGGTATAAACAGAGGATGTCTGTAGGGTTCGACCTCTCCAGAGAATCTGTAAGGATGCTGTTGGGGCACATGCGAGCACTGTGCTGTGAGCTGCCCATGCTGGGCTCCTCCTTTAGTTACCAAGAAGAAATGGGTATGTTTAGGGTGTGATTGTTTTAGATACCTATTCTAGGAGAAGCTAAACTTTGCTATTGTAAGTGCCTATTTTTCCCCGGTGACTAAGGGGGAAGTCAAGATGACTAATTAACATCTAAGATTATGCAAGTTGTGTCCTATGCCCACTGTCTGGAGCCACGAAAAGGTTCAGATCGGACATGCCTACGGAGTTCAGACAGCAGAAGTGTGAGAAACTGTAGGGTGTCAGCTTGGGATTTAAGCTCCTAAATTTCACTTGGGTGAGGCGCCGAAATCTTTTTTGGATCACACCTGACATAAAGGTCAAAGCAGGAGCTGGGCCCCTTCAACCTGGTGCCTTTCCAGCTGCTGAACTGCGTTTTCTTCCTTTTAACTACGCAATGGCTGGTAATGGGGCCATGTCATTCCCCCTTCTTCCCTGCCAGCCCCTGTGACCCATTTCTCGCTCTCTGGCAGACACGGCCATGGTGTTCATTTCAATTTCAGACAATTGTATTTACAGGGTTCATGATTTTATAACTATGACTTTTATTAGCTTCTTGGGCTTACTTGCTATTTTAAGCTTATTTTTCAGCTTCAAGCTCTGGCTAAATGGACTTTCCCTTGCTGAAAATGTGCTTTCAGAGCAGGAAGGAACTTGACTTTGTGAAGATTTATGCCGCTTTTAACCTAATTATGTGACTCTTTGTAACAATAAGCTTCAGTTCCACTTCAGATAGTAACATTTCTGTAAGAAGTTATTTGCCCTAGGCTGTAAGCTATCTACTACTGAAATGCAATGAAATGAAGGAATTTATACGTATAAAACATTGAAAATGTGTTATTAAAATCTAGACGCTGTCTTGAGTTGTTTTTGCAGAAGTCTGAGGATGTGAAGTTGGAAATACAATGTATGTAGAGCAATACAAGAAAATCTTAATTTCTAAAAAATACTTAAGGTAATTTAAAATGAGCTTTGAATGTTTTATGGCTACAAGGAAAACAAGAGTGAAAAAAAATCTGTAGGTGTAGGGAAAGCAGAAGATTATTTCAATGTTATTGAGGAAAATGTGAAATGAGGAAAAGATGTTTCTTTGTTTCAAAGAAGCTTACAAAACTTTGATACAAAGCACTTTAACCGCTTTTGGTCTGACAGATATTTCCATCTAACTGAACTTTATTTTAGCAGTAAATATGTGCCCCAAGGTTTTAAGCACAAATTCACCTCAGCAAACACTTCATCTCCCTGTTGCTTCATTTCCTCCCTTATTTTTTGCTTTGTGCAGCTGCTGGTTTTTTTTCCTTTTAATTAAAAATATAGCTGGGTGGGCACCAATAACAAGATCTCCCCTGTGCAGGGTGTCCACGCTGCCTGGGCCACCCTGTCCCTGGGGATGCCCAGCAGGAAATGGCGGCCGAGGCGGGCTGACAGTGCTGTTAGCTGTGGGGACAGACCGTGGCAGTGGGGCTGCCTCCAGCAGCGAGAGACGAGTCACCATCTGCTCTCCGTGCTCATCCAGGAGCCAGGATGCCATCCCGGGAGGGTTTGCCCTCAGGCACCTCTTGGCTCCGGAGCTGCGGTCATGGTGGAGCCTCGAGGCCTTGCAGGGTGCGTGAGGGAACCCGCAGGTTGTTGCCTCACAGGGTGGGTGCTGTGGCAAGCACTCGTTCTTCATCAGATATCCTCAGGGTGTTTCCACACTCATTATTATTTTTTTTTAATTATTTTTTGGCATACTTTTTCCTGTGTAGGGTGGCCCAAAAGAAGCGATGAGAACGAAGCACAGAGCCATGTCACTTGCCCTCCCTGAGGTGCAGGGGGACGAGTGGGCAGCATGTCCCCTCTGGCCCCAGCTGGCCATGCTTCCCCTCAGGTGCTATAAGCACCGGAGCGGAGCATGTTGGCTTCACGCTGCCATAAGCCGGCAGCTGCCCTGCTCCCCTGAGGGGAGCTCTATCGGAGTGGAACATGCCAGAAGGGCCTGGTAGCCATTTTGGCAGTGCCATCTTGTCAGAGACCTGTGGCAGAGGGGAAGCAGCTGGGTGCCTGTGGTGAGGACTGCTGGCGGTCCTGTCCCTGATGGCACCCCCGGCTGCACCTCAGCGCTGGTTTCTGAGGGAAGGTGCCTGTTTCTGTTAACTGAACCCAGACACGCTTCTGACTTTCATCTGTCTGCACAAGCCTAACGGTCCTGTGCATTGCTTCTGCCTGCCATTCTCCCTCTGTGCACCTCTCCTGACAGTAAACATGTCCTGCTGTTCTGCTTTCCTCCTCCCACTCTCACATGGCTTTTTCCCCCCTACCGTCCCTCCATCAACCCTCATAAAATCCCCTTTCTGCTCTGATTTTTTTTCTCTTTTTGACCCGTACTTTTGTCTCCTCGTCCTCCCCAGTTCTGGAGACCTTTTTCTTACCCAGGCAGATCACCTTCTTTATCTTTACATCTCCCACGCTTGTTTCTACTACTATTTCTGGCTCTCATTAAATTAATTTCCTGCTTCATTATCTTTACCTCTGCTCTACCTTTTTATTTTCTGTCTCTAGAAGAGTGTTCATCCCTCACAGCCTCCTCAGATGCCAGTCCTCCAGGCGCTGCTCCTGCCTTTGACAATGTCCATTTTCACCTCCCTTGCTTCTGCTTTCCACCCCACCTTCACACACCTCTGTGCGCCCCACAGCCTTTCTCCTCTTTTCCACCCCCTGGTTATTGGTGAGGATCTTCACTCAGCCAACTTCTGCAATGTCAGCTCATGTTTCTTTGTCTTCTCTTTGCAGTTTCCTCCTCTTGCCCTCTGTTACCTCAGTGATTCATCTTGTGCTTTTGCTCCTTCCTCATGTTGCATGGTCCAGCCTGAGAACTCCAGACTCTGACTTTCATCCCATACCCTTTTTCTGGTTACATATATACCTGGCATGAATGGCCTTTCTCCAATGCATGTGTGATTTCTTTCTCAGAAATTGTGGTGTTGTACTTAGCAATCCTCCTTTTCTGGGTTAATCAAATCCCAAATCCACAGTTTTGGCTTCTTGGCCAGAACTCCATAGTCTCCTTTCACATGCTTCAGCTCTTTTCTGTTGGGTTGTTTAGGAATGGAGACACCTTCTCAAAAGAATCCTTAACGATTAGTTGATGTTAATAAATATTTGATCTCTCTAAACATTGCTGACACAAGTTATCTCCCAGACTTCTATCTCGAACATCCAGCTTTGTTATGACAAAAGATTTTTGGCTGCTGACATTTAGCTCCTGCTTCACTGGAAAGACCTATATCAGCTGATCTTGTCCTTTAAGTTTCCAATGAATTGAAAAAACACTTGAACATGTGCATGAGTAGGACAACAGGATGGAAGTGAGCTGGGTCAGTGCTCAGAGATGCTCAGGACTCTGCCTGTGCTTCACCGGAAAAAGAAAACCTGCCAACTGGCAGAGTGACGTTATGGTGGGTCCAAGCAAAGCACCAGTGCTTTCAATCTGGAATCAAATAACTTTCTAAGAGGTGTGAAAGTGGGGAGCAAAAAGAGCTTTGTTCTTGTAAACCTCAAAGGAGAAATAACTTGACTTAGGTTTATACTTTAACAGGTGGGGTTTTTTTTAGTTTTAACCTCTCCATCTGTGTTTGCTTTGAAAGTCAGACAGTTTCACATCAGCTTTTCATGGGGAGGTGAGGGTCTTTCAGATTTTCTCTCCTAGTAATATTCCTCATCAACTATGCAATTATGAAGACGTTAGTAGTTTGGCTTCCTTGGGTAACAGTTGCTGTTATCCACCTTGTTGAAATAAGCCTTTTACATTTGTATGAAGAATCTCTGATAATGACCAAGTTCCTTTGAGGGCAATGACATTCTGGATCAGGGGATTAATAAGGAAAGTCACCAAAAAGCATTCTCAGTACCTTTATTTCAAGAGTCTCATGCTGCTAATTCCCAGTATACCGCTGCCTGCAGAACTGTGGCTCTGCCATCACAATACCAAGGGGTGTTATTGCCAAAGGGTGACTCTGAACTGCAGTTTTGAGAGCAATTTGATAATCTGTGAGCAATTTCTCATAGCACGGATGGAAGGTGGTGGCAGTGGGAGGAAAGCTACAAAACAGGCACAGCTGGGGCTTGTTCCCCACCTGAAACTCCTTCCCAGGTCTGAACCAGGATGGGGAAGGCAGGAGAGGGAAAGTTTGTGTGAGGAGCTGGTTGAATAGTTTGAGTTAGACTAGCTCTGGTTTGTTTTTTTTTCCTCCTACTCTTACTGTCCTTTGCTTGATTACCTTAGCACCTGTTTGAGGGGAGTGTTTCATTGCAGGCCAGTAAGTACAGTGTAGTATATGCAGCATTATCAGGAAGAATCCTTGTTTCTACAGGGGTATTTTAGAGTTTAGTTGGGAAAATGGGCTGAGCTGCTTTGAGCAGTAAATCGGAACTGAATCCTAATGCCTAAGAGTAGCTGATGTTATATGATGGCTTGAAAGATCTTGGAGAGCAGAGGCGTTCTCACCCACCCCCTGAGCTGCTCAGGTCAGTGCTTTCTCTTATATTGTATTTTTCTCTTTGAACACATGATGGCAGTACATGCTCTAAGCACCAGTGAGAATATTTAATTTGAAAAATAACTGAATACAAACTTCTAATCCTTTCCTTTACAGTAGCTTTTAAGAAATGAAAACAGTATTTATTCCCTTATGCCTAAATATCTCATCTTCCTTTCCTCTATAAGAATGCGATCCATTATTTATTCTTCCCCTTTAATTCAGTTCTGCCCTTATTCCTAACATTATTGAATTTTCTCTGGGTGCTGTGTCCTATTTCTCTGAATCACAGTGCTTTTTGTGCAAGATTGTGCTTCCTTTGTGCGGATCACATAGGTTTGGGGATTTTATTGATAGATCACTCTGTAGCTTGGGGTGGTGCAATGGAAAAAGCAATTTCTGATATTGGAGTAGAAAATGTTTCATCAGCGGAATCTGTCAATGCTGGAATAAATAAGGCAGCTTAGAGGAAGAGGACCTTTAGAAGAAGAGAAATTCTTGCTATGGATATATGGCATGAGGATCAGGCTAGCTTGGATAAGAAGCTTTTAGATGAGCTCAGTTGTTGAAGGGTCCTCATGAATTTCTTTTCCGCTTATCTTTCCTCTACTTAAGGGACTCATGTGGATGGCAATAATGTCTTTCCTCCAAAGATACCCTCAATTTTCTCTGTGAGTAGGGGAATTTATAGAAGGTGTTTGGCATATTTTACTGATTCTTGTGAAATTCTAATTATATCTTCCTTTCGTGTCCCACGGCTGCCCTCTGGTGTTGCTGGGGCTCTGTAACGGTCTGGCCTGTTACCAGGTTTCTAGTTGTTATTAAGCACTTTTGTGTACAGACTTTGTACCCTTGAATTACCATGCCTTTATTTCATGTTGCTTATCTTTTGCCATCACCCCTATTTCAGGGTATCATTCTAGGACCAGACTTAATTAATTAACAACATCTACTACAGACACCATTTTGTTATAACAGACATTTTTTTCTCTAAAAGGTAACTTTTTACAACTATTTGCATTCTTCACTAAATGCTTTGCAGCTTCTGTACCTCTCTTTCCCTGATGCACCATCTGATTTGACTGTTATCACTCTACCTTGACTTAAGCAAGGCGTTTGACACGGTCTCCCACAGCATCCTCATAGGGAAGCTTAGGAAGTGTGGGTTAGATGAATGGACAGTGGGGTGGATAGAAAACTGGTTGAAAGATAGAGCTCAGAGGGTTGTGATTAGGGTCACAGAGTCTAGTTGGAGACCAGTGACGCGTGGTGTTCCCCAGGGGTCAGTACTGGGTGCAGTCCTCTTCAACATATTCATCAATGACCTGGATGAGGGGATAGAGTGCACCCTCAGCAAGTCTGCTGATGACACCAAGCTGGGTGGGGTGGCTGACACACCGGAAGGCTGTACTGCCATACAGAGAGACCTGGACAGGTTGGAGATCTGGGCAGAGAGAAACCTTATGAAGTTCAACAAGGGCAAGTGTAGGGTGCTGCACCTGGGGAGGAACAACCCCATGCACCAGTACAGGTTGGGGGCTGACCTGCTGGAGAGCCGCTCAGTGGAAAGAGACCTGGGAGTCCTGGGGGACAACAGGATGACCATGAGTCAGCAATGTGCCCTTGTGGCCAAGAAGGCCAATGGCATCCTGGGGTGCATCAAGAAGAGTGTGGCCGGCAGGTGGAGGGAGGTCATCCTCCCCCTCTACTCTGCCTTGGTGAGGCCGCACCTGGAGTACTGTGTCCAGTTCTGGGCTCCCCAGTTCAAGAGGGACAGGGAACTGCTGGAAAGGGTGCAGCAGAGGGCTACCAAGATGATGAGGGGACTGGAACATCTCTCTTATGAGGAAAGGCTGAGGGATTTGGGTCTCTTCAGTCTGGAAAAAAGACGGCTGAGGGGTGACCTTATCAACACTTATAAATACTTAAAGGGTGGGTGTCAGGAGGATGGGGCCAGGCTCTTCTCAGTGGTGCCCGGGGACAGGACAAGAGGCAATGGGCACAAACTTGAGCATAGGAAGTTCCACCTAAACATGAGGAGGAACTTCTTTCCTTTGAGGGTGGCAGAGCCCTGGCCCAGGCTGCCCAGAGAGGTGGTGGAGTCTCTGTCTCTGGAGACATTCAAAACCCGCCTGGAGGCGTTCCTGTGCCACCTGCTCTGGGTGACCCTGCTCTGGCAGGCGGGTTGGACTAGATGATCTCCAGAGGTCCCTTCCAACCCTATGATTCTATGACTTCTCTTGTTAAGGTTGATGTATATAACTGTTTCATCTGTGACACAATGAGACCTTCACACAGGGAAAACACAAGAAATGGTGCTGCTCTTTATTTTTGCAGCAACCAAAGCCCCCTGTGCCTGTTGCCTTGTGTGGGACAATGTGTTTGGCCCAGCAAGGCAGGCAATCAAATTAAGTGATTTGGGAGTAGCTCGTATTTAGTCTTCCAGGCTTTCTGGACCCACCAGCGTTGCAGGCAGTCTGTAAGGGATGTTCTGGTCCATAAGGGATGCTCTGTAGCAGGCTGCTGTGCTGCCCAGAGGCTCAAGTTTGACCAGAGACTGGGTAAAACTCTTATGTGGAGCAGAGCAGACTCATCGCGTTGCTTAGCTCAGAGTGATACCTGAGCAACACAGACCTGCTGTAAACAGGCTGCTTCTAATTTTTGAAAAGAAAAAGAAACTGCTGTCTGGAACTTAGCTGGCTTAAATTGTGAATTAGTCAGTATCTGACTAGGGGAGAACAGGGAAAAGAAAATTTTGAGAAACTTGCTATTTCCTCAGGCCCTTGCTATCCTTAACAGCTTCATTAGTCTCTAAGTTAACTTGAGCAAGCCACAAAACTGGGCAGTACTGGACTGCACTCCAAAGGAGTGGTTGCACTGCCCTCAGGAAAGCAAAAGAACACTTGCTTACTGTAAAGAAGATATAAATTCATAAGCCAGATGTGGAGCTAGAAATGGAGCTGGCTGAAATAAGAGGCAGAAGGCAGCAAGCATGTGAAATTCAAGGTTTAAAAGCGTGAGCCTTTTCTCACCGAATGCATTTATGTACCTGACTGTATGAATAAATAATGCTTTCCGGCTGAAGTGTGGGGGAAATAAACTTTTACTGGATTTAAAATATGTCAAACCCCCAGTCTAATTAAGAGTGCACTCATGAAAGGAAAGTTTGTGGATATCTTCTGTGGGTTAGGGAAGCTCAAAACGCGGAGAGAACCCATCTGTTGCACAGGACTGGTGGACCTCGGGCAGCTTCTCATGTGTAAAGGCAGAGAATAAGAGAGAAGAGTATTTTCTTTTTTCTCTAAACACCAGAGAAGAACTGTGTGGATGCAATAACTTGTCATTAGAGAATGCTCTCCTTGTACACAGAACCCAAATAATTAGATATGTGAAATTCAGAAGCATCCTTTACCACCTTCAGTGTCAGACTTTAACAAAGATTACCTTAAAAAAAAGACAGGCCAGGTGAGTACTGAGAGCTATCCTTTGGGGTAAAAAGGGCAGGAATTTGTGCATGCTCTGGACTGCTTTTGGGAGAGGCAGCCCAAGTCCTGAAGACCTAAGGGTGTTGGAAGCAAGTGTCAGCAAAGCATTTTCAACCCTGAAAAGGTTAATTGAAGAGGCCCTTGTCCTAATGACAGCAAGTGCAAAACTAGAAGTCATTCCCAGACGTTTCCTGTGGAGTGTATTGACACAGTGTCCCTGCAACAGGATGATCGGCAGAGGAGACAAGTCACTTGTGCGTTCTGGGAATTAAGACAAACAAAGCATCAGTGCTCCCACGTAGCTTTGGCCAACTTCCAGGTCTCGTTGGTGGGAAAGAAGTATTAATTGAAGCTCATCAAAACCTTCTTACTGGCAATGCTAAAAGGGGTTTCAGAAACAGTCCTCCTCCTGATTTCTAAGGCTTGATATTAATTTCTCATCTAACTGCATAATCTGCAAATTTAATATGTCAGTGCTGCTGCATGCCAAATGAGTTAAGTGAGTATCCAGAAATAGGCATTTTATGGAAACTGGTGTCAGGTGCTGCTACTCAGTGAGAGCTCAGGTGCTGAGTAAAGCAGGTGCCTTGGCCCCGAATGATTTCTGAGCAACTCACATAGTAAATGAATAGTTGCCTTCCAGAGCAGTCTGTAAACTCTGTGGAGCACCCATCACAGGGAGTCTGAGGCCTCAATTGATTTGGTGGGGAGGCATGTTGTACTGTAAACTTGTAGTAACAACAGGTCAGTGATGTTCTGCTCAACAGAAAGCTGTTAGGGGATCTCAACTGTCTTGTGCTTGCTAAGTATTTAGGAATTATTGTGTATGTGCATGTAGTGGTGGGGAGGCAATTGCCTGCCCTCTTAGTCCAATATCTTTTGGGGGGGGGGTGTTTCAGGAGAGCAATTGGGCTTGCTGCCTTCCTTGGTACTAGCAATGATGTGTTTATTCTTCCTGAGTTCTTACACTAGCACGCAGTCATTTTTGTAGAAGAAAACAGGATGAACTGGTGGCGTGGGTCCTTTTTGAGCTGGGAAACTTTGGTGTAGGAGTTGATGACATAAGTGACGCTGGACCTAGAGTCTCTACCCTTTTCTCTGCAGTGCCTGTGAGAGACAGTTTCAGCATGTGATAGATGGGGGGCTATAAAAAAGTGACTCATGCTGGTTTAACTTGTATTCCTGTTTCCTGCTTTATGTTCTGGGTTTTTCTTTCTTTTCTGTCCTATGTCACGTCCTTCTTCCGCCCCATTATGTCTGCTCTCTAGCTAGCTCGCTCTTTCCCTCTAGTTCTTCTGCTTACCTCTTCTTATGTACCCAAGCCCATCTTGCCCCTTCATGTCTTTCTCCCAATTGTCTGCATGTCCCCTTTTCATCTCTCTCTGTTCCTCCTTGCATCTTCCATTCCCCTGGGGATGTGGGAGGACTTTGAGCTCTACCTCCTCAACTTTTTAATTCAGTAGAAGCATTTGAGCCATCTAACCAACCCATGTTAGCTGATCCCAACCTCGGTGCTGATTCTTTAATGTCAGGTAGCACATTTAACTGGGTAAAATCAAGCCAGGAGGTAGGTTGATGAGATGCATTTTGGGAGCACCAGTTGCCAGGCAATACCCGGGCGGATTTCCAAGGGCAGGTAGAGGGCTGAAAAGCCGGTACCAGGACTGATTTTTACCTTCAAAAGTGGCATAAGACTCTGTAAGCAGGCCCTGCCTAAGAGTGGGTGACATCTCTGTGCCCGCCATGTGGTAAGTGCACAAATGCAGGCTGCTAATGAGCGCGTTCCTTTTCAGGGTCCCCCTCCAGATGACAGGCAGAAAAGTGTCGGGATGACCCTCATACCTCATCCTGTCTCATCAGTCCTGCAATGTGCAAGGAGTAGCACCTGCCCACAGATACCAGCCAGCATCACCCCTGCGATTACATCCCGCTTCTTGCTGAGCATTGTGCCTTTGGATCGGGGTAAGGAGTCAGGGCCCAGCTGCTGACTATGCAAACCTCCCTCTCAGGTATGGCATATTTTTATTGTTTGCGAAAGCTGAAAGGAAGAGATTTTTCATGTTCTAGAGTCTTACTTTGAGATGGGATACTTTGTGGTTTTGTTTGTTATGGTGTCTAATGAGCCATCCCAGTAACATTTAAGAGAACTGGGGAAGGCGCATGAGGGCATGCTTAGAAATGGCCCTGTACCAGCCAGGTATCCTACCTTCAGCTCTCGCCTGAAATTTGCACCAGCGCTTCAAAGACTGAAGAGGAATATTAACGTTGCCTATAATCTAAATTCTTGATTTTAAAATAACTGCACAGCTGTTGTCTCAAGAGTTCTACCATGAAATCAAATATGTCATCAGTGTTTTAGCATCACGTGGCCAGGCGCAATAATAGCCATGGTAGGTTGACTGGCCATCTGAAGTGAAACCCAGCACACCTGGCTATTCACAGATAAATAATGCCTAGCTGTCTCCTTCCCACTGCTAGATTTGACATAAGTGTTGTGTTTTTGGAGGGAAAGAACAATGTTTTCAGAATTCTGATCTGAAGGTGGAGGCCACGGAAGCACTCATGCACCCAATGCTGGTACAGGCAGTGGTTTGCTGCTTCAGGTGTCCAAACTGCAGGAGTTTGCAGACTCTGGACATTATGCCTTGTTTTGTTGGTTTGACTGTACAATTCAGTGTCTGGGGGTTTTGTTGTTGTTTTAAGGAAAAATTGCCTGTCTCATTTCCATGGTTGGGGAAAAACAACCTACACAAACAGTTCCAATTCTGATGCAGAAATACAGTGTGCAGGGAACAGGCATCTCAGCGTGACCCCTGAGCTAGGGCCTGCTTCTTCCATGTCTGTAATAGCTCAGGGCCAGCTCAGCGAAGAGCTCTCTAAGGCTGATTTTTTTTCTTTTTTCCCCCCTTCGGTTTTGGGGCATGTCTTTGGGAAGGTCTGGACATAGGTCTCTGAAGGTCTGGGATCCGCATCGGTCCTACCTATTTCACAGCTGTGTCTGAGCTGAAGCCACTGATGGAGGTGTGCCTATTCAAAAGCAAACAAATGAAGGTGCGCAGCACACTGGGCATGTTTTCTTCTTTTCTGTATATTTCTAAATAAATAGCATAAATGTCAGTCCTTCAGCTAATGGACAAGATCTAATCTGTTTAAAGGGAGATTAGTTTCTGTGTCAGCAATCTGCCTGCCTCTTCCTCTGTCGATCAGTGTGACTATAAAAGGTAACTGCTTCAACATTAGGGACTACAGCAGAGAAAATTATCTAAAAATGTTTCTGCATGATTCACCAAAATATACACCTCTGAAAATAAAGCCCCCTTTGCTCTCTTACCCTACGCCTTCACCAGAAAGCTTCCCTTTACCATTAGGAAACAGAGTGTTTTAAGCAATGTATAGATACATAGGCCACACAGAGCAGACCAAGAATTTGCAGATCCTAAAATGAAGGATTTTCACATTGGAGGAGATTTTACTTTTAAATAGATCAAGCTTAAAAATAAGTCCAGTTGTTCTTGTGTGTTTGGCATCAGATTTCCTGTAGAAGTAATAGTAATAAGGTATTTAAATAATGAACTTTCCCCTTTGCCAGCTTTCTCTGCTATCCTGAAACTAGCTTAGAAAGAGTTGCTATGGAAATTCAAACTTGCTAGGCCATATGTCTAGGATTAGAATTTGACTATGAATCAAGAAACAAAAGGAACTGGATGAAAAGTCTTTTTATCTGAATACACATCTTCAGCAGTGATCACTTGTAATCAAAATTCTTTCCCTGATTTCCTGCTGGAGACACAAGACTGCAAGCCTGGCTGCAGTACAAGAGGAGCTAACACGAACCTATTTTTCGTCGCTATGGTGCTAGGAATAAATAGCCTTTTTTTAGGATGGTCTCCAAAATACCACTGGAGCTTGCTAGCTAGCACACAGTCGTGCAACTTCTGAATTATCTGCATCCCTTTGTATTTCAATTTATCCTGTGTTTCTTTAGTTAAAACATTGTTTTCCATGCAGCTTCCTTCCTTCCTTGCTTTTCTTGTTGCCAGTGTGAACAGAAGAGCATGAATCAGAAACCTGCTACCTACCACCAGCTTTTTTCCTGAGAAACTAAGTGGCAACCTGGCAATCTCCATGATCACTTGTTTTTAGCCAATTGCTTCTTGAGGTCTGAAGTTGTGTCATCAAATGCTGTGACGTTGAGCTGCTTCATTACAAAAATGACTGGGGAGATGGAGGTTTTGGAAGAATTATTTTCCTTAGGCCTGTGAATAACTGAGACAGGAGGACTTCTTCCATGGTGTGCGGTTGCAGTATGACTGTGCTGTTCTGTGCAAAGTAAAATGTGACCTTGAGCTGCACAATCTGACTCGATTTGATAAGCACCTCGCATTTCTGGCAGAGTGTGTTATAAAGCTGAGATGTGCAGCTTTCATCAGCTCCGTAAGGTGTCTATAGGCCTCTTGCAGAGCTCCTGGCTCTGCACATGGGGCCAAGCACATTAAAAATTAGCTGGTTGAATTCTTCCTGTGAACGTGTCCTTTAACGTTATCTCTGGAACCTTGTGATATGGCTCAGCACATCCAATGCGATGTCAATGATACAGACAGATACCAGGCCCTGTCTCTGGTCTTTATCCAGAGCAGTCATGCATAGGCTTTTGCAAAAAGAAAGAAAGAAAGGGGGGAAAAAAATAAAGAGTAAAAATATGCTTGACAGTTTTCATGAGAGCGTGCTGTAGAATATGCTCTTTCACTTTAAACTCTGCAAGAATAGGAAGTAAATTTGATCTCTACTCCTTGCCTAGAGCCCTTTAGGTTTCTTTCTGTAACAGTCAAGTGAGACAAAGACAGTAAAAATATATCCTGTTCTAGCCATTGGTCTCACCCTGCTCCAGCTGCAACTGTCTGTTTAGCCTTACCAGATGAAATTTTACTGCTGGAGCTTGGCCTATGAAACTGAGCGGGTTTTATGAGGAACTGCTTTAAATCTCCTGTGTTACCCATCTCCCCCTGGTGAAATATTTAGCAGAAGAGCAAGGGAAAGCACAGCCCAGGAGGGAGGTGTGAAAACACTACCAGCAACGGCTGCTGAAAAAGTCACTGTTTGCTCACAGATCCCTGCGTGATGTTTGCTTAGATTTCCTGTTTGAAGCAAAGAGACGACTGTGGTGTTGATCACCGTTACCAGATAAAGATCGTTTTAATGGTGAGATGGTATAGCTAAGAAGCACTGCCTGAATCAAGGTGACTGTACTGTTTGTATATAGACTGCTGCTTCTGTAGTGGAAAGCATTAAGTACATTAGGAGCAGAGGCCGTATCCTTCTTTTCTGTCAAGCATCCAGAGAGCACCTTCATCTGAGACTGGGACCCTTAACAGCTCGTATTTCCCAAACAAATCTCTCTTCAGGATGGGGGAGTCTTGCCTTGGATTCTCCCTAAGTACAGACAGAAAGATCCAGAGATAGACAGGGCCTACTTCTGAGAGCTCCCACGCCTGAGACAAGTCATTCTTGAACCAAAGGGTAATTCCAGCTCTAGTTGTTAACTCCGCACAAATTTCTTTGTGTGTAATCAGGAACTTGTTCCATACATCTGCTATATAGATTTGCTTGTAGCATTTCCTTTTTTACCGAGATGTCCTTTTTGTACCGTGATACTTCAGCATGTACTTTCCTGTAAGTGCTCCCTGTTGCTCTGCCTGTACTGCAGCACGTTTTCCCAGTTCTGAGGCCAGGAATCTGGCTCCCTGAAATCCCTGCCAAGTCTAATCTGCAGTTCAAGGGAGTTGGCACCCATTTCTCACAGACCCTTGGTATCCTACACCTCTGTGCACGCCCCAGATACTTATATTTATCTTTGCCTGATTAGGGCTCATCTGCTGTGGAGTTTCTGCAGATGTTTCTTTATTTAAACCATACTTTATTAAGGGAAGGAAAGGAGAGACACATGCAGAGGAAGGAGGTGTGTTTCATAGCATCACTTACTCTGAAGCAACTCCGATGCCAGGAAAATGTGCACATCGCTCATAATTCTTTTTGTCTCACTTGTCCTTCCCTCCTACTCCCCCCTCAAAACACCCCGACAGGAATTCCTTGCTTCCTTACTTACTAATTAAATCTCTCTGCCTACAATAAACCAAGAAGGTCTATCAATGAGGTGGTATGTGGTCAAATGATGGCTGGAACCGCTCAGCAGGAAATTTGGTAGGAAAATACGACTTCAGCAGCCTAACAGGCTTTATTTTTAGGGCGCTTGAGCCTGTTTAACTCTCAGATGCAAACGGCCAGATTTCTATTGTTGTCAGATGGCTCATGTCCCACCAGGCTGAGTCAAACTGGTGACTCACGGGCAAGGAGGAATCACTTTGGCAATGGGTTGTGATTTTTTTTCTTCCCTCCTCCAGTCTAAGATGTTGAAGATGATAAAACCTCCAGCCTAAGATGATAAAATTTGCTTGCAAAACTGGTTTCCAGCTTGTTCTGGTTAAAAAATCCTGTTTGTAATAACAAAAAAAACCCAAACCCCATTGCATTGCAAAACTGTTTGAAAAGCACCTGACGTATTGAAGTTGGGTGCTTTTGCAGTTGGCGTGGGCTGCCTCTGCTCTTGCTCTGGGCTGGCCAGGTGCAAGCCAAGCCCCGAGCGGAAACAACGGGGCCGTGTTAGCTCAGCGTTGTTCCCCAGCCAGCAACCCCTGCTGAGAGCTGGGATTTATGAGACCTGGAGCACAGTGTGGTACTGAAACAGGGACAGGGATTTCAGGTGTGAGCTGGCTGGCATCTAGCCACCTTGGCAAGTGGATGTAAATCCTGTGGAAGATTCAAGTCCATGTGTTATTTTGGGAAATTCATGTTCTACTCCCAGCACACAGCCTCTCTCCCTCTGCTGCGCTCCTCCCAAATCCTTACCCTCCTCTGTAGTACAAGCTACTCCTCTTAGAAATCACTAAGTTAGTTCCTTGAGATATATATACATGTGGGATTATCTTGGACTCCTTACTGTGCTTGTTTCTTACCCTTCTGTCCTTTGGCTCTTTAAAGCGTTGTGTGCAGTCAGATACCGACTGGGATACAGCGAGGGCGTGCTTTCAGGCCATCGCCCATAGAGATGAGAAAACCTTACAGCATTTCTGGCGGTTTTCTGGCGGTTTTGTCTTACCGACTGCTCTGAAGCAGGTTGGGGGTCTGGTGCCTTGCAGGAGAGCAGCAGCTGAGCAGTGCAGGGCGTGCATCGCTGTGAGCACTGCAGTATCTTACTCCCAGGTGTGTAGTTACTCCTGGGTCTGTCTGTGTGTAGCAGAGCTCGAAGGCAGCAAGCCTGACTGCGGGGTTTTTAAGGTTTCTTCTTTAGGTGCACAGCACCTTGCAAAGATCTTGCCAACTCACTCAGAAGTCATTTAGAAGGAACCACACTTGCAACCTTTCCTCTGTTATCACAGTCACCAAGAGGTGTTTGGTCCTAATGACGTGTCAACGTGCCTGGTGGGCATGTCATTCAGGGCGTTGGTTCCCCTACGAGTGAGCTTTCTCCTCCGCGTTAGTGTGCGCTAGGCATTGCTGTCTGGCAGCTGTTCAGGCACGGAGGACATGAACTGTTGCTGTCAGCATTGAATTATGCTCAAGCATGCCCCTTAAAATGAGTAACGAGTCTCTCTAATACAACATCTTGTTCTGTAGGCCTCATCAACATGGGAAAAAGATGGATGGCCTTAGCAGAAGACACAATTCAAAACTTGTTCAGTAGTCTACTACAGTGTGACACTTCTGCTTATAGCAGGCTTATATTGGTTTAACTTTCAGTGACTTATGTACTGAAGGGTCTCTTATGAGTTCATAGTTTGGTAACTATATGAGTTCGTTTTCTGTTTATTTTACTGTTAAAGAACTTTGCTCATTGTGACTTCCCTACTGTAGCATGTCCTTGGGCCCTTCACTAAAGTGTTAGGTCACACAAAGACTGAGGTTTTGGTGTCAGACAAATACACATACGATTTTTAACATCCCTAAATAGCCAAAATGTCCTGTCCTGCAGTTTTCACATCAGTCAAAGTCTGGCTCAAGGCCATGGCAGTCTGTCACATACAAGGACTCCTCAAGAACTCAAGCGATTGTTCTCACTGCTTGACAGTGATTATCCTGATTCCCACATACCCCCCCTTTGGCCTTGTGGCTGATCCGCGCACTCAAACTGTCCTGCTTTGTCTAACAGGAATAAAGCGATAACTGGCTCTCCTCAGCTGCAGGCCTCCTGATAACTGCAAAGGATGCTTTTAACAGTGTTATTTAATTTTTTTCCAAGGGCATGTTTCTATATCAGCAGAAGTTACTCTGATGTTATGAGAGTTGGAGTGCAAACCCAAACAGGTTAAGACAACTAAATAAAAATGGAGCGTGAGTCAGGCTCTCAAAGTAAGGAAGGTGATTGTTTGCTGGGGGTTGTATGCAGCCAGGTAGGCTATGCAGCATAAATGATGTGTGCAATGGGTTTTTTTCTGTATTGAACAGTGAAATTGTGTTTGAATCACCCTTGATAATTCTGATCTGAACTACAGGTATGCTGCCATTGTGCTGACCTCTAAGGGTGGCTTTGGTGTGGTGCTGCTACTATCAGCTAGGGAGTTTAAATGTTCAGGTGTTGTATTTAAGACTTCACGTGGAAATCAAAATCCACCTCCGCTGAACACCTACCCTTCATTCTGGGAAAGGGGGTCTGTGATGCTCTGACCTGAGCTGCAAAGTTGACTTTAAAAGTTCCCGTTGTCCTACCCCCACGGACCTCTTCCCCTCGGTTGTGCCAGCACAACCATTGGTGGGATATAGCTGTTAACAGGAACCTGGTTAAATGATCTAGGTTAAAAATAAAACCCTATTTTGGGGGGGGAGGTGGTGGAAATAAGAGTTATATTTAAACCAGATCATTGCAATGATCTGGTAGACCATGTGACCTCCCAAGCAATTGTTGCACAGCTCAAAGACAGTGGAAGAAGCAGAGGTGGGGGTGTAGGGAGATGAGTGGGTGGCAGCCTTCGAAATCAGTTTCGTTGTCCTCCACCCCTCCAAAAAAAAAAAAAGAAAAAAAGAAAGAGAATTGAACTGTGAACCCTGGTTTCAGAGAGTATAAATTAACCAACATGAGTTGTGTTTAAAGAGGGAGCTGTAGAATAATTATTTGGGAATATGAGCTGCTGCATGACAGTGTCTTCCACTCTCCCATCCTCATTTCTACCTGAGGTCCCTAGCTGCTATGCTGGTTTGTGGTAATGAGATAATATATGGGAATAAGACAGAAATCTGAACTGCCAAAGGGCAACTCTATTTGCAGCTGTACCAACATCATGACAAATAGGCCTTACCAATATTCCACTTTTTTTTGGGTTGGGATGGCTCTATCACACCGATATGTCATCTTTCCCATACGCAAGTGGGAGTGGGGTTGGAAAAAGAAAAATTATGCTCGCGAGCAATGCTTAGGGAAGATGCATTTCAGATTATATAATTTGCAATGCAAAATCTTTAGGTTAGTGGAGGAATTTTAATAGGAACCCTTGGCCCCTTGCTCTGTGGCCTCCTAGCTGTACGTGTGCCAAGTGACCACTGCCAGCAGTGAAAACAGCATAACCAAGGGCCAGAAACACAAAATGCCTTCTCCAGGTATTACTGTGACAAGAATATTTAGCAGGATGTGATTGCTGGACTCGAGACTGAAATTTATCCTTTGATAAATCTGATCCGTTTTCCTGCACAAATCAAGGTCTTCTCAAATTACTTCCTGGGCATGGTTGCAGTCAGGTAGTTACATGCCTGGCTTTATACTGGTTTTAAGAAGTCGTTTTGCATACTTGATATTGCTCATGTGCAGGAAATCTTGTTTCTTTTCTGACAGCTCTACAGTTGGGGGAGCGAATTTCAACTCCACTGTTACCTCAAGCTCTGTGTGAGTGGAGCTGATCATACTATTTATACCAGAAAATATTCTCTTGCTAAAATGTCTTTACTGCCTTACTTGGAGCAGCACGGTCAGCATCTGACCTTGCTGAATCATGCTCTGTGCTTACAAGAGACTTTATTGTGGTGGTTTTTTTAGTCCATGCCGTGAATGCATTACTGTACAGGTTCTGTACAAGGCTGTAATGGACAGTGACGGAACACACTAGAATCTGAATGTTAATAATGACAGAATGTCACTACTAGAACACAGGATAACTTTTTTTTAACTTGTGCAACATAGGTAAAATTTGTAAAAGTATTCCCAACCCAAGACTCTGCATCTGTGCAGTAGAAAGCAACCCTCCCTGGGATAGCTCAGTGTGCCGATCTGATGCTGTGCCATGGGGCGCCTCTGTTTAAAGCACTTTCCCCAACTCCCTAATGCAGCTAATTTTAATTTAGCATATGAAATAACACCTCCATTACCTGTCAGCTGTTAAATCAGCGTTGTTCAGGTGTGCCATATGGTAAGATCTCACTGCTCACTTTTGCTGAGGTGGCTTTTCTGCCATCTTACTTCCAGAGATAACACCGCTTGATGCCAGCTTTGGAAGCAGCACCGTCCTTCCAGTGGTCAAAAGGTATTTCAAGAGGAACTTCATTCCATTAGTGTGAGGACACAAACTTTATGCCGTGGTGAGTTTGGAATTAATGTGTAACAGCCAGAACACCAAGTTTTCCCTTAGAGAAGATATCTGCCCTCGCTTTCTTTTTGGGTTGGGTGTGCTGTAATAGTATACAAACTCCTTCCAGCAAGGCACAAGAAGTAGGAAATGTGAGGGTGAAAGGAGGACTGCAGACATGCTCAGTGAAGGGAGGGCAGCTGTTGGAGGCACAAGCAGGGACAGAAGGTGTTTTGGCAGCCCAGGCTCTGACTTTGTCATCCTGTATCAGAGAGAGAGATGGGAACTCAGGGCAACAAATTTATTAAAATGGGTTCAGTGGCACCTGCTGCAGTCTTATCTGTCAGATGTCGTCATAGGATACTGACATTCAGAAGTGACCTAGTGAATGAGTTAGAAGAAAGAATTCCGTGACTGTGGAGTCGACGGAGGTTAATGATGCACTGCTTCAGAAGAAGTTGGGGGATTTTTATAAAACAACAAAAAAGAATGACCGGTTTCCCATGCTTATGGTTTCCAGAAAATTCTCCATGTGTGCTGGATGTACTCAGAGTTTCTTAAGAGGTCTACAGAAAAACTTAAGTTTAAATATTATTCCGGTTAATATGTATATTTATAGAAGTTGGAGTAAATAAGCACACTCACACATACCGTTTTTCCGTAAAAAAACCTTTCCTTTTTCATTATGCGCACACATGCACACAGATACGTAAAAGAGCAAACAGTGCAAAACATGTGCGTTGTGAAGTTCTATACAATATTTACATTGGTCAAAACCCCCAGGCAGGAAAAAGCTAGCACAGGGTTTTCTTAGGTACTGGACAGTTAAGTATTCTGGGAAAACATAGGCACAGTGATCCTAAAGAGAAACCACCCGACTCCTTGCTTGTCCCAGTGTTTTAGGTATGTGACTGTCCTGTTGGTTTTGCATGGAAGTGAAATTTAAGAATTAAAATGGAGAACAGCCAGCAGTGTAAAACATTATTTTAAAGTGAAGTGAGAGTTTCCCTGAGGAAAAAAAAAAAAAAAAAACGGGAATAGTGCTAAGCTATTCTTTGCTGTGAAATTTGCCCATTTTATAGAGGTTAAAATCACTGTGTTAAATGATAAGCTTAAGACTGTCCGTTTTCTACCCACCCTTTCCCCCACCCCAGCAGACTCCAAAACTCAATGTGGCCTTTTCCCCACGAGGAACCCGGCAGGCACAGCCCTTCACACACGTCCACATCCACTCTAGCTACAGCTCGGCCTGGCAATCTCCCACGCTTCTGTTGGTGCAAACTCACTACATTGCATGGCTACAGCAAAAAGCACGGCAATGGGCAGAATGAGCCCTTTGGAATATACCCAGATATTGACAGAACAAACACAAAACAGAGAAGATGCCAGGAGCTGGGATTGGTACCTAGAGAAAAGGGTCTCTGACCACTGCTGTGGGAAGTAAAAATGGTGTTTTGCGTAGATCTTCCTCACTTTCTAGGGTCTTTGAATGCATCATCTTGGATCTCCCACAAATTTAATTTTCTAAACATGACATCTCTGTAACACAGCATCTTGGGGACGATTTGAGTTATGGTCCTTAGGAGTGTGCCAGGGAGCGAACGCACACCTTGTACCCAGACAGGACTCTCAGGGTAAGCTTGAAGTCAGCATTCAGACATTAAAATTAGAGCTTTTCCGGCATTAGAGGGAGGAATGGGGCTTGGACTTCTAATCTTATGAAGAATAGCTCTGCCTCTTTCTTAAATTAATGCTGAGCAGCATAATCAGCTTACTGAAATGAGGGCTGTTTTGTTTCTGTTCTTAAATCCTACCCAAAGAACTATTTGCAGTCCGTCCTTTCAGATGCAGCAAAGCTTTGGGGTTATCCTGTGCTTAGGGTTACATTTGTTCTGCAAGCGCAGTGAGACCCAGCTGGCCTTTTGGTGCCCCACAGCAGTGGAGAAGCACAGGGTGGCTCTCCTGACCCTCTCTGCAGGACAGTCACCTTTGTGCTGCTGGCTGCCAAGCGGAGCTGTGGACATACAGGAACCAGCGGTGCCGCTCCCAGCGCGCACTTCTCTGCCTGTTCTGCTTGGACTTTGCAGCCTGGGCTGATGATAATTTGAGCATCTCCACGGTGTGCTGTGGAAACAGCCTTGGCTGCTCCCTCTCAGTTCCCTCACACCTCCTGTTTTTGCAGAAAACTGCAGAGTGCTTTCACAGGGACTGTTGTCTGTTGCTGCCCCTGTTCTGAGGCACCATTTCTGAGATGGTAATTTCCTGCCCATTTTACAGCAAATCCACGCGCTGGGAATGACAGGGAGCGTTAATGGGGAGCTCTTTAGGGACACCAGCCTTCAAGAAGATCATGAGAGGTGCCATATAATCTTATCAAAGTGATGGGTCCCCTTCTCCTTCACCAGCTGTTTGTCAGCAGGGAGTCCTCTCTGGGTTATACAGCAGTTTTTTGCTGGGTAGAGGGCAGGGAGGGAGAGCAGACAGTCTCACCCCATCACCACAGGAGAGCTTCCCACAACTGTCATGGGGGTATTCTTAGAGGGACCTAGAGGCTGAATCTGCCCAGCAGGTCTGTGATGGGCAAGCTTAGGAGGAACAGAGCCTTGCTCTCTGATGAGCAGCTGCATACTTCATGTGCAGCACAGGAACTTTTCATTCTTCTTATTTACACAACTCTTATATGCGACTTGAGCTACCTCCTTGCCCTTGCATTTCACAGACTTGAGCCTGAGTAGTTTGTACTGATTCTACAAAGCTGGTGAAGTTTTATGCTGTTCCAGGAACACTCGACACCTTTCATCTGATGTAGAGCCTGTTGTGTTACTAAGAAAAGCCTGCTGTGAGAGGAGGAGCTTTCACGGTGAATGTAATACAAGGTCCTGCTTCCTCCTGTCACGACATCTACCGTGTCGTGAAGTCTGAAAATTCAGAATGGTGGGGCATTTTGCATAGGCGTGCATATACAAAGGTGAGTTTGGGCAGAGAGGTTTTCATATTGCTTTTCAGAGCTTCGGCTTTCCAGCAGGGCAACGCGTTGCAAAGCGTGTGGTGAGCTCATTTATAGTGAATGAATCACATACGGAGAACTGGGGAATATGAAAAGTGAGCTGGCTGGGAGCAATGAAATCTTTGATTAATGCTGTATGTTTAGCATCCAAAAGGATTGCTGGCCCCTGTCTCTCGGCTTCAGCTAGAGAAAGGCATCGACTTCTAATTAATTTGATTTTTGCTTTTAAACTCAGAGTTCTGGTGTGTGCTGTTTACTGACAATAGCCCTTTGTCAGACGGGGAGAAGAAACGCTCAGCTGCACCTCAGCCAGACAAACTGTGAATCTACTTTTCTTTTACCAACATCGTTCCTTCCAGCTCAGCTTTACCAGCATCTGAAAAATTACTTTTCCTCTCTGTGAATGCATAATTGGTTATTTATACACAAACCGTAGAGCATTTACTTGGTATACCTGACCTAGAAAAAAACGATTAGTCAAGAACTATCCTACCAGATGTGAGTGTCAGTCAACATATGATCTCCATATAATTTATAAGGTATTAAATTACAAAATAATGAATCTTTTCAGTTAGCATTTTGGCACATGATGATAGTATTACATTTTATGTGAGAATATCGGCCACAGCTCTTGCCCTATAAAACTGCAAACAGAAATTTGTAAGCATTGGCACTAGTTTCACTTAGAAAAAGACACCCATTATGCTCGGATTACAGTTAAGCTATGTATGTACAGCCTGGAGGTTGTCCAGTCACACGCAGTTCTTTCCCTTCTCTCTTTTAACATTTCCTTAAGAAGGCTAGACAGTGGTTTCTAGGGTAGATATTATTTTTTTTCTTACCTTTGATTTAACTAGAGGAAGGTCTGCGGAGTACAGAGCAGAAAGTCTTCCAGGATTCTTGCAAACGAGATATTCCTCTGCTGTCAGCTCTGAGGTGCTGGGCCAAATTCTGTTCTTGCTCACCCTGGAGTGACTGAGCAGCCACCACGCGTGAGAACAGCCCTGTAGCATGAAGCTCCCAAACCCCACACCACTTGGGATTCTCATCTTTCTGCTTCTTGCTGGGAAGTGGAAAGAAGCAGCTTTGAAATAAGATTTACAGGCTGACAGTTAAAAGGTTGCCCATTAACAGCAAGCTGGCATGTAAATAAGTTTCTTGTCTCTCTTTGTAAAACTGAAATACTATGGAGTTTTGCCTCAGAGAAGAGCACTTACTCATTTACCGTACAGTTTTCTTGCAAATAGGAAGAGGGTCTGAAATGCACCCTCAGCTTTTTAGTGAATCCTTCCCACTCTCATTCCTTCTCTCTCCTATCCCTAAAAACGGAGCTCTCATCTCATTAGGTACCATTTTTAACAGCCAGTTAATGGTAGGGCAGTGGAACTGGGCTGCCTCGCCTCTCTCGCACGGCTTAGGATGTGTTAGAGTCGTTGATGGTTTCACAACCCCCTCTTCTTCACTTGACAGCGCTGCGGTGTGAAGGATGGTTTGCTGCATACGGAAAACCTTGCCTGCATCGAAGCCTGTAAAACCCCTCTTGGCTCACTTCGCATTTTTATCTGAAGTTATGGAAACAGCTTCTCAGAAATATATACATTTTATGGCAAGTGTTGAAACAGGATCATCAGCCAAAGGAAATATGAATTTTCAAAAGCCCTCTAAACAGTTTGGTTCAGGCCTGCGTGGGAAGGAACGGGGCATGGCAGTGTCTCTCACTTTGCCTGTGGTTAAATGGCAAACACTGATGCTGCTTAAAACACAACTTATTGCTTTTGTTTAAGGTAAACTTCTCCTAGCTGCTGACAAATTCACTGTGATTGACTGTGCCCTTGTCCTGCCCTTGTTCTGCCACACGTGTCCCATCCCACCAACTACTTTGAATGATCTGTCCTTGTTTTCGTGGTTTGTTTCTGCTCCAAAGTGCGTTGTCTGAGGGCTTAATATACAGCAGAAATCTCCCAAACCAGTCTTGTGTGCAAGTTTCTAGTAAACATATCTGTAACTTAAAGCTGAGGTATAATAGTTTGGCTGCTCTCATACTCCCTGCATATAATGAGTTGATCATATACTTTTCTGCAGTAAAAGCCAAAAGCCGGGGGCACTAGGCAAGAGACAGTCATTTTAGGGCTAAAACAGGATGATCTATGGCGCCTGTCTTAGCCTTGGTAAGCAACTGACTTTTTTATTCAAAGTGAATGTAGTGCTAAATAAATATTCCCTTCAAAGCATATAACGTTTTTTTGCGGCTGAATTCTTTTCAAACTTTAAAAACCTCTGATCACTTTAAGTAGTAATCACATTTCATGTGTAGCTCTCAGTATCTCATGAGGTTTGATCCGAGAGACTTAAGATAAATAGTTGAGTGGAAAACATCTGTTCAATTAATATTTTGTCTGTCTCTTTTTGGCAACATAGTCCTAGAAGTAGCTTTATGCTCTACTGTGGAAAATGTAGATTATGAAGTTATGACTTGTTAGATCAGTACTTTTTCAGGTTATTTTTTTTTTTCTCATTTACATGTCTAACACTTCAGAATGAATCAGCCTGTAAAGGTCAGTATAGCTTCAAATACGAAACAATGGCTGGAGTAAAATGCAATGACGTACAGATAATTAACTTTCCACATATTTATATCATCTATATCTATAAAAGGGGATGCAGAATATGTAATAAATTAATTGAAAAACCAAGAAAACACAGCTGTAACTGACTAAGAAAAAAGCGTGGCTAACTGGTTTTACTTACTATTCTTTTGGAGTTACTTTGAGACCCTCTAGTTTAATTAGTTGACTGTATAGCAAAAACCAGCAAGCAATCACTTAGAAGATCTTCTGTTAATTGGATACTCTGACACCAACTGTCTGTATCCGAACAAGCTCTTTAGTAAGGTCAGCACTCTGTGGTTCTTCAGCCCTTCTGCTGCACGCAATTTCCATGTAAGAGATTTGGCCGCGCAAGGACTCTGGGCTTTCAGGCACCTTCTTTCAACTGCCTTTATAGTCTAGCCCTTCCCAGAAATAGTCACACATAATCTCTGGGGCATAAAAGCCCAGGTGCAACAGAGCAGTAATGTGCTCTTTACTTCTCCCTAGAGGTGGCATTTAAAATAAATTAAAAGGCAGCTTAGTCCGACAAAAATGAAACTTCTTATTTAAAAACTGCATTATCAGTTATTCTTTTCTCTTATTTTCTCTTCTATCACCAAGCAACTGTTTTGCCTACTTTCAAAACAATTATTTACCATTCCAACCACTCCATACAATAAATTCAACATGCCTGTATCTAGTGAAACTAGGAGGTGTGCTCTTGCAGTGAAATAAGGAAAAGCCAAAAGCTTTTATTATGCCTTTTTAAGCAAACATACATATTATGTGAAGTTATTGAGTTAACATATGATGATGCATCTCCAGAAGGCATGAAATATTGGCAGATATCTCTAAGAAAATTAGACTTTCTATTTCCCAACTGGTCCCATGTCAACTGCTGGGGAAGAAAAAATGCCAAATGTTGGCATCTTCTGATTAAAGAAGCTGTACTGTTCCCTCCTTAATCAGCACATATGTTGTCACCCATTCATAATCTCCAAAGGGATATCCATCTGGATTTTTGTATTTCATGTTCGCCTGTTGCATTGGATGGGACCATCCCAGTATGCGGATTTTGTTTACCTGTGTAGTTATTCCCCAGCAAGTTTTCTTCATTAACACCATGTGTCAACCCACATATTCTGAAACAACTGTTTCACACATGGTGTTAATCAAATGTTAATGGGGGATAACTCCATGTGTAAACATCTCACTAGAAATGCGATTCAGATGTTGGGTCTCCTCCATTCGTAATAGCCTGGTCGCTTATTTCATCCTGTGGTGCTGGTAGTGCGGTCTTTGTTAGAGGTGTCTCAGTCTTGAAAAGAGAATCCATTTTTATCTGGGTTTTTATGTTGAAAGACTTCTGGAAGGATTCTGATGTAAAGTAATAGATGAACGGGTCAAAGCAGCAGTTCATTGTTGCAATGCACAATGTGATTGGGTACATTGTCCTTGCAAACCTCTCCAAGGAGCAATTTGCTATCGCTTGGGACCGCACAAGAGCATACAAGAAGAGTATGGAATTGTAAGGTACAAAGCACACGACAAAAATGGCCACGTGCACAATGATCATTTTCAATACTTTCTCTTTGTTTGTCCCGATTTGAGACAAGGTGGCAGGTTTCCGGAGAGTCCTGAGAACTAAAGAGGAGCATGTAAGGTTGAGCAGCAAAGGAATTATGAATCCTACCACTTCAATAAATATAGTGATCTTAGACAGATAGGTTTTCCAGATACGTTTGGAAAAACCTTCAAAACAGGTTGTGCTGGTGTTGGAAATGTTGGTTGTGGAGAACAATGAAGCTGAAATTCCACCGCTGAGGACCAGTGTCCAAACGCCAGCACAGACTATGGCAGAATTTCTCCTGGTCCTAATGGTGCGAGATCGGAATGGATAGACGATGGCAAGGAAACGGTCAACGCTAATGCAGGTGAGGAACAGCATGCTCCCGTAGATGTTAGTGAGAAATGCTGTACCAGAAATCTTGCACAGGCTATCTCCAAAAGGCCAATGCCGATTGAAATTATAAAAAATTTTAAAAGGCAAAGTGAACACAAACAGTAAATCTGAAACGGCCAGGTTTGTCATGAAAATGGCTGTTTCACTTCGCATTTTCATCCGAAAGCAGAAAACAAAAAGGGAGGCACAGTTAGTAATCAAACCAAGGATGAAGACCACGCTGTACACGGCTCCATACAAGTTGTACTTAAAGGAATCATCTGTCAAACAGGTATGATTGTTGCTGTGGTTTCCCATGCCAAGTTTGGGATGTGCTTCCAAAGAATTTCAAAGTCTACTTCAGTGACATCCATAAAATAAGGCAGTGCTCTCTTTTCTTCCTGAAGAAACACATTCCAGGAAAGTTGCTTGACACCTTGCTACCACATCTCCATCACAAATCCTTTCATCCTAAAGGAGAGAGAAATAGACACCATCAGTCTTGGAACCTCCTATCACCTAAGGTGGCTGTGCAAGAGAACACATACTCTTTCCTTTCCAAGTGAATGAACATGCAAACAAGACCAGCAATTAGATTTCAGGGTAATCTTTATAAATTCCTCCATTATCAGGATTTTTCAAAGTTGAACACAGCAGTTACTGTGCTCAGCCTTTGCTTTCTATCCCCTATTGCTCCCTAGTCCTCTTATTGGAAGGTGAGTGATCACTAATTCCAACTTTCCGCTTGGAAAAGTTTGTCTTTAAAACTTGAGATGGAATTGGCCCAGTGTGTTTGGGAAGAAATAAAATCATGGACCCACGATATTGCCCGGGTACAGAATCAAAGGGTCTGAAAGGTTCACCTAAACTTGTGATGAGAGGAGAAAGAAATCGAAAGTTTTAGTGTTTGCTTTTAACTGTGCAGAAATGAAAGTTCTATGGGTTTTCAACCTTTTTTGATGCAAAACTATTAAAACGCTCAAACTTTATATTAACAAAGTACTACTTTGCCTTTTTTCTACTTGAAAATAGGAGCATCTTCACACACGCTTTTCAAAGTGAAAAACGGAAATGTTGTATTTCAGAAATGTTTTTTAAAACACTTTCTAAAGTTATGTTTGCCACTTTTGGAAAATCTTGCATTTTTTTATCCTGAAAAAATTCTGAAAAAATAGTATTAACTTTCAAAAGGACTTTTCTTACAAATATTGCAAAAATACTTTGCAAAAAGGACTCCTTTAAGCTGTACTGACAGCTTCATTTCATTTCTGCTCTTTTATCAAGGTTCAGAACCTGAAATATGGAATATCTCATAACTACGTTCTCATAAGATTTTGGCCCAATTCGTCAGGCTTTAGAGCAGTGTAGAGTTGAAGTGAGCATGCTGTTTGTTGCTCTTTCTGAACTGTCTTGATGTTCTCTAATTGCTCTTTAGCAATTAGACAGACTGAGAGAGTTGGGATTGTTCAGTCTGGAGAAAAGAAGGCTCCGAGGAGACCTTATAGTGGCCTACCAGTATCTTAAGGGGGCTACAAGAAAACTGGGGAGGGACCTTTTAGGATGTCAGGTAATGGTAGGACTAGAGGGAATGGATTAAAACTAGAGGTGGGTCGGTTCAGACTGGACGCTAGGAAGAAGTTCTTCACCATGAGGGTGGTGAGACACTGGCCCAGGTTGCCCAGAGAGGGGGTGGAAGCCCCATCCCTGGAGGTGTTCAAGGCCAGGCTGGATGGGGCTCTGGGCAACCTGATCTAGTGGGAGGTGTCCCTGCCCAGGGCAGGGGGGTTGGAACTAGATGATCTTTAAGGTCCCTTCCAACCCTAACAATTCTATGATTCTATAATCTAAGTACTATTTTTAAGGCCTGTGAGAATAAGCAGTTGGAAAGTCTCCCTCATTGGAGTGAGAAGGGTTTGTGAATTGGAATGTGGGCACGGCAGTCGGTGTATCTTGGAAATGTGGAGCAAAGATGGATAATAAAGAGAAGGACCTTTGCCATGTAAAATACGGCAAACCAAAAAAGAAACAAAGTTTGTAATCTTCTTGTAATCTAAAAAACATCATAGTAGCTACAACTGTGGGGTAATTTAAAGAGGTTAAACCCTTGTGGAGACCAGGATCCTTTCCAGAAAGTGATCCTCTGACAATGTAGTTTCAACAGCAAACATGTAACCGAGCAAGCTTGTTAAAGGTTGAAATGGCAACATATAAACAAATAAACTAGGGAAGAAAGCATGGATTCAAGACAATTTGGGATGCGAACTGATTTTTGAAAATCAAATGTTTTCCATATGTTTTCCTACTGGAAAAGCTCGCGCTGACAATTGTTCTTGCACACAGGCTGTCAGTGAGTCAGCTGGTAAAATGTCAAGTGCTGAAAAAGATGTAGCAGCCGTGGCTTTGCCAGATGGAAAGTGCAAGTTCTGCCCTCAGCAGGGAGTGCCTGGAGAGCTACAGGCTTTACAAAAACCAGCGCTGTGACCCAGGGAGCCGGCAGCACCTCGCCTCTGCTCCTCACAGATTAGTTAGATGTAAAGCAAAACAGCAGGAAGGGAGGATCCCCAGATCTCACTTTTCAGAAAGATGACTTTCAAATGACTCGCATCTTTTGACATCCAAAAAGATGACTTGGAACGATTAGGTCTCTCTTGTCGGGGAGGGTTCGTGCTCTCTGCAGGCTGGGGCAGTGTCAGGACTGGGGCAGTGAAGTGGTGCTTTGCGCGGGTTTTGCTGTTCTGGCTGCGTTTGCTGTGCGTGCCTTGAACTACCGGAACTCCCCGTGATTCCTTGAACTATGGTAATTCCCTGTGATTTTCATATGCAGCCTTGGTACACGCTCTTCACCCAATTTAGTAAATTTTTCCCTTGTTTTAGTTGCATTTTGAGTTACGCATTTGTGATGATATCCTGTATTAGCAAAAAGTTCAACCCAGAAGTAGATATGCCCTTATCTGATTGCTGTTGTTGTGTGGCAATGACAAAGGAGACGGAGCCCACCCTGGGGCTTTCTCTAGAGCACATGTAAGCAGACACTTCGTTATGCAAACTGCACAGGGCTTTGGGGACAGACGGGCAAAGGAGGGGACGGGCTGTGTAGGGGAGCAAAGTGTTCCTTGCATCCCTTTGTGCTTTTGCACTCGTCTCTGTTTTACCTACTAAATTCATGGCAAAATGAACTTTAGTGTGAAACGACCTAAAAAAGATACCAAACATTTAAACTTATGAAAAGGATAGTAGTAAAATCTCAAATGTGCCCTTTCTTTGGATACGTGGTAATCTAAATAAACGAAGGTCTCGCCTACAAGTTGAAATGCCTTTAAGCAAGAACTTAGTTGGATTCAAAAGCGCACATGAGCTCCAACAGGAATAGCTGTGCCTCTTAGCTTAACCCTCAGCCTCACGCATTGAATTCTTGGCTTGTAACTCCCTTTCAGTAAAGAAAGAGACTGCATGTTATCTCCATCGGGACCAATTTTTGTTTATACTGAAATGTAACCTCCATAAGTAGGTCCTTTTCTTCTGCATTGTGTAAAAACCAGGTGTGCCACACTCTCCTGGTCCTGCCTGGGTCCTGACTGGGGAGGTTTGAAGGGGATTGGGTGTCCTTTGAATCCTTACGTAGCCGTGTGCCTGGAAGGTTGATGGAAACCCCACTTTTCAATCTGTGCACACAGTCCAGGATTTTGGCTATTCCTCAAAACACAGCCTGACGAAGCAGGTTTGAAAGGTGGCTTTGAAATGCTTACCTTTACTACTGACATAAGCGGTCGTTGCCAGCAGCCTGACCCAGATACTCGTTACTCGGGAGAAAAGATGCTCAATCACTTGATTCCTTTCTCCCTGCTCTGCATCAGACAGCCACAAGGTCAAATACCAGTTTTTCTGGTGTATAAGTCTAAGGGAATTGCCTGCCAGCAATTGTCTAGCTAACGAACGGTCTTTAAAATAAAGGCCTGTGTTGTTTACCTATCTAACACTGAGGTGTTTAAACAAGCTGACAAGTTGCTTTGAAACTCAGCCATGTGCTTTAAATTCTGCAGCATGAGTCTACAGATTTATTCTGAATGTAAAATTCACTTTCTTTCCTTTTCACTAAGGATTACAGCAGCAGGATGCTCTTCGTGTTCACCACTGTTACTACCTTGCTAGCGAAAAAACCCTATCAGTACATTCTAAATGCTGAGTTAAGTAAATATAAAGAAAACCACTTTACCGTTCTGTTTTTCAGGCAGGCCAAAACTTTAAATCCTGTATCTGAAATGGGGGGCAGTACACGAGGGGAGGAATGTATCTAGCTGTTGTCAGAAGTGGTACCATAACAGGATATACAGTCTGTTTAATGTGGTAATATTGAGTATATTCTCTCTCGCAGCAGGGATGGTACAAGCAAACCTACAGCAGCTGTCACATAACTCTGTTATTCTCAGAGCTGTGAAGTGGGGTTCAGCAGAATGGCTGACAGTTTGCCCCCATTTGCCCTTTGTTGTAGAGATATCCGTGTCCTACGTGTACTGAAAATAAAGGAAAACTTCTACATATTACTTCCTATGGTGCATGAGTATCCTGTTTACAATTCTTTTATTTCCTCCTCCTGGCACCCCAAGAAATCCTGAAAACAGCCAGTTTGCAGCTTAATTCAGACCCACCATTTGTTAGAACAGAAAATTACTGCAGGCAAAAAGCACACTTTAAAATCAGATTCTGTAATGCCGTGAAGCCCATTCTTTCTGCTTCATTCATGTCTCATTCTCCACAAGTCTCTCAAACTGAGGTCAAAATAAACAGTGTGAAGTTTGGGACAGACGTTTTTGCATCTTCATGTTTTCTTTTTCTCATACGAGATACAAGACAAACGTCACTTTATCAGTCTGAATAAGTAGGACATCCTGTGTGTGTGTTCATTTAATTAACTAAACATCGTAAAGCTATTTCTTGTGAGGTCTGGTACAGACCAAATGTGAAAACCTTTCAAATCTGAAGGATCTCTTCCTAGATTATCACTGCGTGTACTCAGGTTATCTCTAAATCTTGAGACACAACGGTTTTATGGGTACAGAAGCCAGAAACTGATGGATCCAAAGGTGGGAATACTAGGTTTGGGGGGGTTCTCTGTGGTTTGTACAGAAATGTCCTTAAGTTATGGCAGCACTTGTTGTGTTTTGACATGGTCTCAGACCCTGACCTTGGAAATAAATAAGTATTTTCCTTGGGCACAGCATGTGCTTTATGCCTTCTCTTGACAAGAACTACATTCATTAGAGAGTTTTCACTTCCCTGTTACTCACCCAGTTGGTACAGTGATTGTATGATGTGTAACTCACTCCCACCACTGAGCCCAGGCTTATGGCTTTACAACCACAAACTATCATTTCTTCAGTTTCTTGGGGTTTATTTCCCTCCTTCATTCCGCTTTAATTATGCAGAAGGCTCAAAAAAGGTTTTGTTGGGTTGTGGGTGGAGGGGGAGTTGTTTGGTGTTTTGGAAGATTTTTGCATAGCTGATAATTCTGCATAAGGCTATAGGACTTGGGTTCTGCCAGACCTGCATGGGTATTATAGGTAAGGTGAGATACACTGCAACTGTTTGACTATAGGCTTAATAAACAAACAAGAAGCTTTTTCTACCTGAAAAAGTAAATATTTCTGATAATTCTATGGTAATGCTAACGAGCAATCATAACGCCACCAAACTGTCATTTCTAAAGACTTGCGAATGTTCACTTGAAAACCACAAAATGTGAATTCAAAGAAAGCAAAGCAGCGGTGGAAAGGCAACAAAACCGTCTCACCACTGAGCTCCCCGCTGCTTTGCCGCTCCTGAAGTACCTCAGTGCCTGCCACGGGATCTCCACTGACTTTCTCTTTTCAATAAATATTTCGTTAGTTATTTTTGGTTGCAAAGAACTTTGAGAGCATTAACTGAAAGCAGTTGTAAGAACAAACCTCCAGTCTGGGGGAATCTGGTTGCTGTTTTTTCCCTTTTTTGAGGCTGACGGGGCAGTAACTGTGTTGCACAGTGATGCTGGCTCCGTTTTCCCAGTGCCAGCAAGGAGGGTTCATGGAAAGCTGTACCTGTGACAGTGGGCATTGCTGGACCCGGCTGCTGCTGCAGGGAAATGGCTGGGGATGGGGAATGGCTTGGAACACCAAGTTTGGGGTTGGCTTTTAAAGCGACCATCTTGCCAAGTTGCTGTGAGCTCTCCATCCTCCCTAAAGCTTCCTGTAGTTTCACAGTAACCTTCACCTACATTTCTTCCCTGGAGCCACAGGAGCAGGAGAAAGGGTGGGATTAGACAGTGGGAAACAAAGCAGCTGCCTGTAAACAAAGCACTATTGACGATATGAAGCGACAGAAAGTAGAAATGCTTTAATCTCTTTCATTTACTAATCCTAAGTGATGTATTTGAGAACAGTAGGAAAGAAGTAGACAGAAGTGTGACTTTGAAGTCCAGCAAAGGTTTCTGTAGCTTCAAAGAGCCATTCTTCCCTGCATTTTATCAGAGTGAAAGCCTAGCGGTATGCTGGGCAAAAGGGGGACGTTTTCCGATGATTAGCATAAAAGACAAGGCAGGAAGGCTCTTATTCATGGCTTTGACACTTATTGTGCAAGGGTCTTCAATACCATCCCTACCTTCATTCCCCAGTATTTGCTGTGGGTGCAATAACGCCTCCTGCACCTGGTGAGAAGGTGAAATCCTGATTTACTCGTGATCATTTCAGGTTTCACTGTCTGCTTTTCAAATCCTCTTTGATAGAAGAAAAACAAAACATGGGAGCCAGTGGGGCATTTCCCGTTGCTCAGCCACCAAGAGTGATCCTGGGGACCTGTGGGGACGAGGTGGGAGAGCACCGGCCACTCCTTACCCCCTGCCTGGGGTGGCTTTGGCTCTCCAGGAACCTCACAGACCCTCCAAGTTCAACGGCTACTTTCCGTTGCCTGGAAGTTAGTGAACGTATTGTAGAAGGACCCCAGTTTAATTCTTCTCCAAGATGGAGCTGGGAAGTGGAAACCTGAGCCTATCGGACCTAATCCTAAAGGAGCTCTCCTTTTTTCTTTACCTTTTTTTTTTTTTTAATTGGTCAGCACTGCCGTTGTCTCCTAACTGTCCTTTGAGATTTACAAAGCATTTCCTGCTCGTGGTGACTTCTCTGTGCTGTATCTGTTTTGTATTGAGCTAATTAAAATGTTTCCTTCTGAAGAGAATAGTGAACTGACTTACCCCACATTCAGACACTGATCCTCAGGGCATGACTCTCTTTTTGTTTTCACTGAGAATGTCTCTCTCCATTTACATCACCCCTTTAACCCTTAACGCGCTTTGGCCTTCCCCATCCACTGCTGCTCTCAGAAGGTCTGGTCCAAAGTCCAGAAATGATGGAATTCGCCCCAAACTTCCCAGCAAAGTTTGTATTATTTTACTCTTGTAAGAGGGACACTTTGCTTGCAAAGGAACCTCAATCTGATGATGGAGGACTGTAGGAATGCTGCTTTTTTTGACCCTCGGGTCTCTCACTAAGAGGAGATGGCTTTATAATAGCATTGCTAGGTTCAGTACAGATCCCGATAAGAGAAGATTTAGATGCAAGGAAAAAACTGATGAACTGATGAAAAGCAGAGTTACAGTGTTTGACCCAATACTTGAAGATTTACAGGTTGTTTTCACTCAGGAGTAGAAGCTGGTGATGGAGGTAGCTGTGTCTTTGATGTAGCCCTGTTTATTTACAAAGCGTGGCTAAGGAAAAAAATAAAAAATAAGAGAGTCCTGTTTCCCTGAACCACTGGGGAATCCAACAACAGGACTCGGTTTATTTGCTTACAGTTCCAAAACGCTTTCCAGTTAGCGTCCTGCCCAAAAAGCTTCCTTTCTTTGCTTTCTCTGACACAATTTCCAGTGGTTCCTTGGTGATTGCTTGGCTTTTTTGGCTCCTTGTTGCCTTTACTCGGCTCCTCGCAAGGCGCCTGCAGCCACATGAAGCCCTCCTTTCACCCGAGCCACCTTTGACTGCTCTCGCCCAGGGCCGTGGCTCCAGGCTGGTTCCTCTGCAGTCCCTTTGCTGAAGCAGGAGAGCTGAATTTTCACCTCTGTTTATCCAAAACTTATAGTTGTTGGTTTTGGGGTTTTTTTCCTTGCATACATCAGCACCAACAAGCTTCCATCCAGTCGCCAGCACCGCAGCATAAAGGAGGTGCGGCTGGTTTCCTTACGGGTGTTGAGCACAGTCCTTCAGCGGGGCAGAAGGCAACCCATCCTCTGCTCCAGTGCTCAGGACCTTGAAGGATCTGTGCCCTGCATTTATTTACTGGAGGGAGTTGATAAAACAGGGCTTTGTTCTCTCAGATCGCTTTATTCTGGGCGGAGAAGGGGAAGGTTTGAGAACTCTCTTCTGACTGCAGTATGGACTGAGTGGGTATCATCAGCTTTAGTTTCTTTTGCTCCAGCGGTCTGGCCTCTGAGCGCTGGAGATGTGTGGTCCCCTCCCGGAGCTGCTGGGCTCCCTGTTCTCCTTAGTGTGTGCTTCTCAGCAAGAAATTTGGAGGCATGAGTGGGGTTTTCATGTCATCTCCCTCGCTTCCCTTCTGGGGAAAAACATTAAGGTCTTCAAAAATATTCCGTGGTATATAATGAAAGCCTGAGGAAGCACAGCACACAGCCACGCCATTTTTCCCTAAGAACTATAGAGGGTAGACTTGCACTGATGTGTTAAATAAGAAATTACTTTGCCAGGCAAAAATATCAAATCTCAGCCAGCGAGTGATGTTTCTGTAGTGAAGTTTCTTAGAAATCAGATCTCTAATAATGACATGAGAAAAGGGGAATGATATTTTGGCATTGTATAAGGATGCTGCTTTTACTGCTAAATATGGTATTTTCCATTTACCGTGTAAAAGCAAATGCATGCTGGGGTGGAAGACAGTGGGTTATCTGCAGGTTCAAGAAATTAAAATGGGAATATTATTAGATGAAAGTAAGAGCTTTTGTTGTGGATGCCTACTTAGAGCCATAATAGGTACTCAAAATATGAGATCGTGTTATGTGCAGAGAAAACTATCCACTCTGTTGCTAGCGTGCACCTTTGTCTTGGGGCTTAGGGCGTGATGAATGTCCCTCAATTTCACTTGCCAGGATAAAGAGACTTTCCTTTTTCTACAAAACAAACCCAAACCATTACAAATAATTCAGAAAACTTTCCTTGCAGCTAGGGTCAGCTAAGGCTAGTTTGGCTCCAAAGCGGTGTGGATCTTTACCCCCTCTTATGGGACTGAACTGAGAAGACGGTGCATTAGAAGGAAGTCTTGCAGAGCCACTGTCTGTTCTCATGAATAAAGAGCTCCTCTTTTCAAGGAGAGAATTTGCCTTTTGTGAAACGTGGTGGCTCCCCTTCCCTGAGACTAAATCGGATCCTTATTTACGGAGGAGGAGCAATGTGTGAAGGAGCAGAGTGAGTCTCTGCACGCACGCTTGACCTGGAAAGACCTATTAAGGCTGGATGTGTGCTCCAGGGCCCTCCTTATCCACCCCAGCCTGCGGATGGGATGGCTCGCTGGTGTCTCACTTGTGGTCCTGGAGCACTGTGCGAGCCATCAGGCTGGGACCACCACGTCATCTGCGTACACCTGGCCAGCAACACTCAGCTGTCGGTACATAGAGCCCTGATACTCAAACATGCCTTAGCCAGAGTTAGCTGCAGCCTGCGCAGATGCATCACAAACATTGGTATAAACACGTACGGCTGCAAGCGGACATGCTTTTAGCGCCAAGGCAGTACCATGGCAACGGAGTCCCCAATTGTTTTGCCATGTACTGGTCTCCCCAGGGAGCAATCTTCTCTCACCCTCTGTTGCAGAAGTAACATACTCTCCTACAGAGCACCCTTTTCCCAGGATCTGACCCAAGGTTCGCGTAAAACTGCCTTAATCCCTGCCCTTGTGCTCCAGCCATAAGGTCTCCACAGGCTGGAGGAGGGCAACCATCTTACAGCTGGGAGCGCATCCTCTCCCTGGAACAAGCCGAAGCGCTCAGGCACAGTGACTGGTTCCATTGCTGCTTCTCAGAAATCTGGGAGGCGCAGGTTCACGCGTTTTTTTTGTGTCTCATTACAATACTCTGAATGAAAGTGAATGGGTAGTTACGTTCGGGCATTAGTTGTGTTTGTCTGTCTGAGTACGAGCTGAGCTTCTAACCTCAGAATTTGAAAGACACTGATCTTTATCAATTGACCTAACCCCAGTTAAGGAGGAGCCTCATTTTTAGTCTCAAAGGATTAAAATGAAACGTATGCTCAGTCTCCCCCTCCCTTCCTCCTTCCCATGTTTTTCTGGACTTTCTTTTAAAATTCAGAGGCTTTGAACCCCCTGAAGTACCAAGGTTAGTTTCCTTCCTGTTTTATTTTAGCTTTCAGAATGCTAGTAAGGGAAAGAAGATGGAAAAGTGCTACAAGGGGGAAATATCACCGACCTGTGAACTTTGCACTTCCCATCCTCTGGGTTTTACTGTTCTGTTCATATGGGGGAGCAATTTAAAAATACACAATTGTCTTCTCTGAAACAAAGATTAAGGAGTGGCATTAAAAACCCAAAACTTCTCTTGCAAATTCTTCTGCAGTGGACTTATATTGTGTTAAATCCTATTTCTTCCAAACAGCTGCATCTTTGGATTAAGTATGTTGTTCATCATTCATTTCACTGCTGACACCAGTTTTTCTATCTGCTCGGAGCTGTGTTTGAATTTTTCTCATGGAATTTTGACACCGAGTTTAGAAGGAGTAGATTTTAGCCATAAATGAAAGCCGAAGTGATAAATAAAATTTTTAAGGTTTGCAGTACAAAAAATATAACTTATTTCCTAATTATTAATACAGTTTGTAGGAACCAGATCTCACATTACATGAAGCTGAAAGCACGTATCATTGTAAGCTGAAAGTCTAAGTTTATGCCACATTTATATACAACCCTTTCTTAAGCTTATATTAAAGTGTCTTTATGATACGGACTTCAAGTACAAAAAAAAAAAAAAGCCCTAACCAAGGGCTATTTTTCACAAATCTGAAACTAAGAACAGGGATAGAAAAGTCCTTAACTTGTCATCTGCAGTGACACAATAAGAATTACGATGTGAATTATAACGATTTCCACTGCAACAGTTTGGAGGAGTTGCTCATCTAGTAATTACTTTCCAAAAACTTGGAGATCATCTTTCTCACTTTAAACAGAAACATTTGCCTCTCCCATCCCAACCATAGCATAGCGCAAGTAAGAGGAATGAGATCTGCCTGCACAGAAAAAACATTGCTGATCTCCATTGAAACGTACAACTCGAGCCCATCCCCGGCCAGTTTTATCCCACAGATTTATCTGAGCCTTCAGATTTCAGGAAACCCTACAATCCTTTTATTTTTTTCAGAGCTGACATTAAATCTGGATGCTTTTCTGCTGAGTTAGAAAGTGAGGAAAATAGAAACTTACCACGGCAGAGCGGCCGGGGCTGAGATCATGCCCTCGGCTCGGCAGATTTCAGCCCGATTCCTCCCTGACAGCCCACATTTATCCTTTTTGTGTGCGTGGAACGCAAGCCCGGTTAGTCCCACGCGGAAGATCTGCGCCCTCGACTTTTTAAAAGTTTACCCATTCATCTTTAAAACCTAACGCGCCTGGCAGTTGTCTGCTTTCCTTTGTTCGGAGAGGAAACAGAACTGCTGAACGCTGCAGCCATCATGTCTTGGGAAACGGGACACAAGAATGGGCCCACCGTCTGGGCAGGGTCTGTGGGCAGGGGGAACTCTTGGGGGTCTCGATAGGAAACGCTTTCCATTGGGTAGGGATGTGTTCTTAGCGCCTGAGCCCGCCCCGCGCCCGGCTCTCCGCTGGGTCCCTCTCGCGGGGCTGTATTCCCTTCCCCGGCGCTGCCTCGGCCCCCGCAGCTCCCCGCTCACAATTAGCGGCTTAAGGACGGCCCGACAATGGGCAACGCGGATTTCCTGAGCGATTGGCCGGCGGACGCAGCCCGCGAGAGCCTGCCCGCGCCTCCTCGCCGGGGATGGTAACGAGCGGGGGAAAAGCTCTTTAAATCTCGGATTTTGCTTTGCACGGCTGTAATTGTTTTTCCTGCCAATTAAAAAAAGTGAGGAGGAGAGGGGGGAGCTGGGAAGCGGGAAAGCATTGGGTCAGACTGAGAAGCTCCAAAGCAAAGCTGGCCGTAAAAATAAAGTATCTTTCTAAACGGATTTAGAAAGGGATTGGGTTTTTTTAGGTTGGGGTTTGTTTGGGGTTTTTTTTAATCTTCTCGAAGGAGCTGACTAGAACAGTCTGGACTCTTGTCCCCCAGCAGTTTGCTCTGGAAGCCCTGGGTTCCTGCTGGAAAACCTGTAGGCTTTCAAATGTTTAGGGATGTAATTAAAAATACTCCAGGGAAGTACGGCTGCTTTTGCCTGTGTAGCTCCCCCTGAGAGCTGCTGCCGCCTTGCAGTGAATCTCCCTTCCGGCAGAGCCACTAGCTAAAAGCTTTTTATTTTTATCTCTTACCTTTTATATCAGCCCATCAGCTAGGGAAGAGGATCTTCTGGCAGCAGGAGTAATGCAGCAGACAGCTTATTAGCCTCAGCCTGTTTATGCCGTAGAGCAGCCGGTGCCCTTTTATTTCTTTTTTCAGCCCTCTCCAGTTCCATAGGTTTGAAATCCTGGGTCTGCCTTTAAAGCCCAGCCTCCCACCTAACGTGTCTTGCTCGCATTGTGTTTGTCTCTCCTTTTCCTCCGCTCTTTTTGGCTGTTCCCACAGGCAGCCAAGGCCAGTAAACAACTCATTGTGAAGCTGGAACTAATGTTATTCCTTGGGCTGGTGGCTGATGCAGCGGTCTCTGACTCGCTTCTGCAGCACGCCCAGCTGCCACAGGCTTTTATCCAGTCGATGCAAATAACTTCCTGAATATCTCATGTAACAGCCTAACACCAGTCTGCACAACCTCGTCCTCTGAGGGCTCACGGTTTAATAAAATATATAAAAACACACGGGTGGGTTTGGATTGAAAATGGTGAGGGTGCAGCTGTTTCCTGCCCCTAATGGTCAAAGGTCCATTTTTCCCTTTTTTTAGCTGGTAACGATGACAGTCAGTCTGGGTAAATTGTGAAGGGATGGCCAAAGACACTGGCCACTATCATTACTCATGTACAAATGTGGGAGTGAGTATGGGGGCTGGCAGAAGGCTCAAGATGTACCAGTATCACCAGTAAACTTGCACACAGAAATCGGCTTTGGCCCTTCATGGCTTGTGGGCATTTTCAGGCTGGCTGCATGGAAATCCTGATCTCTGGGCTATAATGCAACTGCTTTTCACACCCTGGGGCCCATTCTTATGCGAGTGTGAGTGCTCTCAGTGGGGACCGATTAAACAACATGTCTGCATTTGAAATCGCCCTTTTTTGGGAAAGAAGTGTGGTTTGGATGGTTTGAAGCTGGATGTACTGATACAGATTAGAATGAGCAGCTAAAACCCTTCACAGATTTAACATCTTGTGTCTTAGCCTTCAAAACTACCAGTCGCTGGGCAAACCCATTAGAGGGGAGACTGATTACTGCTTGAAGATTAAATACAGCATAAATCTTAAAACAAAACAAAACTTCTGTGCTGCTTACACTCTTTAGCCAGAATGTGGTAACTGTGCCAACTTTGATGCCGTTGGAATTTAACCAGGCAGCTGTACCTATCTGGGATGTTTGCTTTCTCTCTGGAGTTACTGGTTTAATTAAACACTCCTAACAAAAGTCTTCAGCTGTTGTGAACTTCAAGGGCTCACAGAACTCTTCCTTATAATGTTACCCCTAACCTAACAGGAGACTGGGGATGGTATTTTTGCCCTTTATGGAGTCCATCCTTCTAAACCATTGTAGTGATTCCAACTTCCTATCCATCCATGGTTGCCGTTGAATTCAAAAGCATCTCTAGTGAGCAGGTTATTCTGTCACCTGTTACTCTGGGGTTTTTCTTTAAAAGGGAGCATCTTTTTTAGCTAGCTATAGCCAAAACCAGAAGCTGGAAAAGTAGCATCTCTAGGTTGACCCATGTTGCTACTCTCCGGCCTCTAGGGATCATTAAAAAAAAAATTGCAACTTTTTCCCCTACAGGACATAAATATGTTTTGGTATTAACGAGGAAGAAAATGTGCCCAGAGCAATATATTCCTGCTCCCTTCCAAGGTACATTTCAGAAAGCAATACACATAGGCCTTTACCCTTTTCCACAGCAGTTGAAATAGGCCAAATGCCGTGCTATCAATGTACTCTGTATATTTTTTTAAATAAATAAAGTACAAACATTTCCAGCAAAGTACCCTTAACATAGGTTTATTTGCCAAACATGAAAAAAGGAGGTGGCTGCCTCTTTTCTTGGTTACAGTTACAGGCAAGTGTTTTCTTTAAAATGGAAAAACAATGAATAGACTCCTCGGCTCTTCATCTCTCCTCTCGGCACAACTCATTTGCTGTCCCCACCCTGATCCCATGGTGCTCATCTTAGACTTGGGACAGGGTGGGATTTAGCGAGCTCTCCTTGTTAAAACATTGGCAGCACATCAATAATCTCTAGTTATTTTGGAAAACAAGGGAAACTGGACTATTATCTTATTGGAAACCACGGCTGCTGAGAAGGCATAACATGTTTAAGCAAAAGTTTTACCCCCTGTTTACAGTACTCAGATTTTCTGCTTATGCATAGAAACCCCACTGATATGATACTTCTTTTGTGTTTTTGGTTGTCTATTGTGTCAGCGGCCTGGTGGCTTATGGATTGGCACATGAAATTTCCATTTATTTCAGCCAGGCAGGAATATCTGAATTTTAGGAAAAACTTTGCCCAGAAGACTAGCGTATTGTATTTCCGGATGATTAATGCTTAATTCTTCTGTTGTCAAACATACGGACGATTTTCAGTCAATTGATGCTTTATTGTGCCAGGATTCCTACTTCAGGGCACTTATGAGCACTCAAAAGGAGCCAAAGAGCAGAACCCAAATCAAAGTTGCATTTTAAAGGCCACTAGAATATATATGATAGAGACATTAGCTTTTCCCTTTCCTTCTCCATTCATTGGCAAGGCTTGTTTCCTTCCTTTGCTTTCCTACAACAGCAGACTTAATTTGTCATTCGGTAGCTGAATATTGCACGGCAATATCCCTGGTACGGAAGCGGGTATCAAATGTTCTGAGGCCCTGTGGAGCCCTCCCTCCATAGACAAGAGTCTGTGAAGAAGCTGCCCCTAAGCTGCAGGGGTCAAAATGGACCATCCAGGGGTGGCTTCACGGCACCAGGGTGGCTGAGGACCCAGCTCAGGCAAGCGGGTAACCCCGTGTTGCCAAAATACCTACCCTTTGAGCTTATAAACTCGCTCGTATTTAGAAATTTTGGCTGTCTGCAGTACATCCTTATGATGTCCTGTATCATTTGCTCATCCCATGAGGCAGGCAGACAGCTTCCGAAGGTCTCGGGCTTTTAAAGCACCGGCATTCAGACTACAGCTCCCACAGTACAGCAGCTCCAGTGGAAGAAGGGTGACCCCAAGGGAAACATTTGGATGATTAAACCAACAGGTTCAATTCCATTAGAACAGAGTATTTCATTTAGATGTTCCCCAGGAAAGCGAAGGGAAAAAATTGGTAATACCGGTATTTTCCTGGAAAAGAAAAAAAAAGAAAAAGTCACTTTACAGAAACCACAGTCTCTGCTGGAAAAGATTTTGAAGGAAAATTCCTGAGCAGATGTAGCAGAACCCTTCAGGAGCTCACTAATGCTGCAGTGTTTACTAACGCTTAATGGTTTGTCAGTGTTTCCATTTGAAATCCTTTTTGAAGAGTTTTAGAAAACTTTGTTAGAACAACGCCATAAAAAATCCCTTTGGAATCAAATGGAAATGCAAAGCCTCATCGTGTTTGTTTTTTTTTTTTAAATATGCATTTAGAAAGACCTTTTCTAATAATTTTAAAAGCTGTAGAGAGATGGAAAGAAACAAACAAACAAAAAAAACCCAAACAAGTGCCCGTTTGAATCAGTGCCATTATAATTTTAAGAAGCCTTCATTTGAAAACCCTGGTTTGTTAATTTACCAGCACTTAAAGTTCCATTACTTTCCAATCCAACATGACTTTTTGCTAATAAATGACAGGATATTTCTTCTCCAAATGTTTGGTCAAATCGAAGCTTTTTGGGGGTGGGGAAAAATGCGACTCCTGCCAGTGGAGTGACTGAGTGTCCAGAAAGTCGCCGTTGAACTCAGGGCTGACAGTTTTCTAGTGAACACTGTCTGCTAAAACACAAATACGATCCATCCGGGGAAGGACGGGATTAACCGATTAACCTGTGGTTTGTTTCTCCGATGTTCAGACCCATCCAATAGCAACTATTTTCATTCTCATGAGTCCTGAGAGCCTGCCTTTATTAAGTGCGCTTAACTCGAAGCAAAGCATTAGATTATGAGCTGTTGAAATGTATTTCATTGTGTAAAAAGTAAAACAAAAGTTCATACTGTTTGCTAGGTCAGGCAAATAGAAACCTCTGGTGGCACCAAGTGCCTGAACCTGAATATTCCTCCAAATCGTGCGTTTATTCCTAAAACTTTGCTTTTCTTTGCTATGTAGCATCATCAATCACCTAGAACAATGTCAGTCTTTTGGACAGTGTCCCCTCCCTGTGCCTTGAGGCACACCTTTCCCTTTGCTTTCCATGGTTTGCGGTAATTTAATTGAGCTCTTCCAAGTGTGTCTCAGTAGTTTCAGAGTCTTTTAATTTTTCCTGTCAACGGAGAAGGGATTCGTTTTGCAGACTCCCCACTCATTAGTCATTTTCCCCATAATGTGGAGCAATTTCCCATTTTACAAGACCAAATCCAGCCCATAATGTGTCTCTTCAGAAACTGCATCCAGGAATTACTTCAGGCAAGAAAAAAATACCCGATTATTCTCTCCTCCAGGAGGAGTTCAGAAACTCACTCTGTCCTAATTTGGTGTGGGATCTGAGTTCGCCGATTCTTTTCACCCAGTTCAAAGGGACTGCTTTTCAGTTCTGCATGCTTCAGAGTCCCCGCTTTAATAAACAGGCGGTAATGTATACCATTGTTTTGACAAGAGGCACCAGTTATGCCGAAATCTTATCCCCTGGAAAACGGAGCAGGTGTTTTCCAGCAAAGCTGCTGGGCTGCCTGCGTGAGCTGCCGCCGGCACCAGCTGATGAGGAGCCTGATTTCAGAGCTAAGCGACGTCGCTCCTGTTGCAGCGGAGGATGACGTTTGAACGTGTCCAAGGGGAAGCTGAAACGGCTGCCTTTGTCTTCCCATGGTGGGGAGCTGAGTGGATTTTAACGAAAAGTGGGTGAAATAGAGTTGGTTTATTCTTTTGCTGAATCTCAGTGATAGCCAGCCAATGGCTCCTATTCTAGGCGTGGTGGAGCCTGTTTTTTTCACGGGGATAGCCCTGTTTGACTGGTGGGACTGGACCTGCAGCGGCTGCCGGGGTCAGCAGGAGGTACCGCACCCGCGTTTCATATAGCACAGCTTCCCCGGGCTGAGACTGTGGGGCGGCTGTAGCCAGACTGTAACAGCATCAGTAAGTGCTGGCGTTTTACTGGAGGAAAGTGAAGTTTCACCCAGTGAATTGGGAAGGATGAAGAGCTACCATGGCAGGAAGAGCCACTGCAGAGAAGTTAACGAAGCAAGCAGAGAACAACAGACAATGCTGGCCGCCACTGGCTGACTTCCCCATGCAGTGGCAAGGACAGCATCTTGGAGCACGGCAGTGGAGAGATATTGAGTTTCAACAAAACAAAAGCAAAGGACATGAGAAGCCAGTGAATATAGTCTGTGTTCCGATGGCAAAAAAGCAGAGTTTGAAAGGAGCCTGGAGCACCTAAAACAATCGAAGGCGCAACTGGGAAGGAGCTTGCAATTCTGCTGTGCATGAATAGAAGGAAGAAGCAGCTGAATATCAGGAAACGTTTTCTAACAATGCAGAGTATTAGGCTTCGGTGGAGACTCCCGAGGGAAGTGGTAAAAGCCCACATGGGCTGAATAATAGAAAACTAGACAAAACCATAGTGTTCATATGCTGGAAAGAAATCCTTCAGTACAGTGATACACGAGTCCCAATGCCTAGTGAACATTGTGTTGCTATTACTAATAACATCCTTAAGATGCATTTTTTGATACAGAGATTTAGAGGAGTTCTTGCAAACGAGGAGGCCGCAAGCTTTCTGTGCAGGTCCTCTCCCTGTGGATGGGTGGTAGAGAAGAAGATGGGACACGCTGCCCATCACAGCCCTGCATTTCACAACAACACGAAGCTGTTGCCTTGGCTGTCCCTGTCCCCAGGAGGAAGCCTGTTTTCTGCATTTTCATAAGAAATCTCAATTAACCCGGGTCCCGCTCCCTCTAGAGGGCAGCTGCTTCCCTCAGAACAGCTTGGGAGAGTGAGCTCCCCACTGGCACGTTCTGGTTCCCACTTGACATGCAGGGAGTTTTGGGGGCTTGCAGGATTTTGGCTGTGCCACAGACCTCAGAGTGTTGCCGAACAATTTACAGCCCCGTCGGACTCCCCCTGCCTTCAGCGCTGCGCCAACCTCCACGGAAACAGAGCTAAATTAGTAAAATTCATCGCGCTCTGTAGCTTCACTCTCTTGGGAGCCTCTTGCAGCATCACAACATACAACAGCATAGCTGTTATCAGAGAGCTTGTTGATGAAAGAAATACGCTAGAATGGATGAAAAAGTAAATATTTCCAATTTTCTTTAGCATCCAAGCCATCGCAGGTACCTAGGAGTTGGTACAGCCTGCGGTTCCCCCCTGCCTTCTCAGTGGAAGACCCTTTTGAGTATTTTAACCCAGAAGACGACTGTTTGGGGCATGACTAATGCCCGGCTCCGCAGTGAGGTGTGTGCCATTGCGCAGGGCTGTGCCGCACGCCAAGGTCCAAACCTTTGCGCTGTACTTCTCTCCTAGGGGCTGTGTTAGTAAAGCGCATTAACGGAGCTAATCTCGCCAAGCCATGTGCTTTTCTGTTGCACAAACTTACAGTTGGACAGTGTTATGCAAATCAAAGCGGTATTATTCGTGTCGCACCACCACTTAACTCCTGCTCTCTACCAGCCCATTGTTGATAGTACTTTGGCATCGCGTCAATCTGATTGCAATTAAGCTTTTTACAAAGCATCGTTCAAGGCTGGCTGTTCTGGTTTTGATTGTTCGTGCTCTGAAAGGTTCTCCACAATGGATGTTCCAGGGAATATGCTAACAGCTGTGTTGGTAGTGCCCTTGTCTGATAATTTTGATAATTTTTTTTGTGACTCATGGAGGCTATTTTTGTACTAATTTGTTTGTTTTTCTGTTTGAAAAATGGTTTCTGAGGGGAGAAAAGTACATATTTAATGCCCTAGGGTTGTGCTTTTTTTTTTCTGAAGCCTTTTTCTATCCACAAAAGATTTTCTTAAGGTTTCTTCTGCCAGAGACTCAAAGAAAATGCTTGTGTTCCTAACAAAAGTAGGATGCTAGGTGTAAAAAAGTAGTAAAGAGGCAAGATTCTGATACAGGTATCAAGGCCTAAATGCATTGCCAATACATAAATGTAAAAATAAAATGGAGCCTGTGTTTCATTTGGGAAATAGACTATATTTCCGGGTGAAACTTGCTGCCTTGGTTCAGCAGAGTCTGCCTTAAAGCAGTTATGACCATGTACTGAGAAGGAGCAAACAGTCTCAGCTTGTGAGGAAATGTGGAAGACAGCAGCATCCCGCCAGTGACTGTCTTATTTGGGGAAGGTCTGTACCTTGGGATCCTCCCTCCTCATGGAGAGGAGCCTGGTTTGTTAGGTTTAAACTTGGCAGGCTTATTTTCCATTACATCCTTTCATCCTCTTTTGTCTCAGGACATTATTTTCACATTTGAGGTGTATGGGGGGGTTGTGGTTTTTTTTTTCTCCAAATGAGCTCAATGTGCAGGGATTAGGCTGGCCAAGTCTCATCAGCTTATAGAGAATATATAAACTTTCTCTCTGCTGTGCGCTGTGATTCTGATGTCCTCCCCTGCTCGCAGTCCACCTAACCCAGAAATGATAGGAAAAGGATCTTTCTTTAACGTTTGACTATTTGACCTAGCACAGGAATCTCTCTCTCCAGCATTTCTTGTTTCTCTCCACTTTGCCCTGGACCATTATATTTTACTCCATAAGTCTATGAACTGCTATTTGCATCTGTGCTAAAGCAACATAAAATAAACATCAGGTATGCCAATATAGGCATTGGCCAATTTCCTTTTATTTTAAACTGAAAGCAACTTGCAGTAATTTACGGAGAGTTGAGCATATCAGGGTTTCCCTGATGTGAGAGAAGATCCCTCTTCCATTTGATTGAAAAGCCTCATGTACAGTGGGACAGGAGCCAGCTCCTGCCCAAGAGCACACGTATCTCTTTGGAAGGCTGCAAGGAAAGGTTTCCTTGCAGATGGCCCCAAAACACCTCTAAAGTGCCCATCAGGGACCTCTCACAAACCCCTCCTGGTGCACCAGGACCTGACCTTCTTCCTACAGGCTCTCCCTTTCTCCAGGACCAAGACAGCCTAGAGCAAACATTTGGCATCCGCTGGAAGTTCAGCCTGAAGTTATAAATTAATCCCAAAGCTTCTAGTTCACAACCCAAAATTCATGCCCAGACTAACGTTGAAGAAAAACGGCTGCCCGAAGGCATGCTGCACACCACCAGCTGTCTTCTAGAAAGTGAATTCAACCAGTTTTTCATGGAGTGACCTGGAGAGAAGTTATTAATGGGCCAAACACACTCCTCAGTGATAGCTTCCACCAGCAAGGACGCGATGGCAAATCTCTGGTTACATATCCCTGTGGAGTATTGGTCAAGGCTTAGCTTAAAAGTCTGTCACTGATACAGGACAAGCTGCGCAGCTTGTGAGGTTCAGAAATACTGATGAGTCCAAAGGAGAGAGTTTTGAACTGAACCTTCCCACTCAGGGCACACATCTCAGCACGAGCGACCTTCAAAACGATATCATCAGCATTAAAATACACAGGGGTGCTGTTAGCAGATAACAACAGATGGTCTCTGTTCGCTTCCTTGGAGTGCCCAAGGAGGGCTGCGGAGAGGCTCAGGGTGTGACACCTGCACACTGCTTGGCTGCTGCCAACAGGTTGTGGTACAGAGAACGCAGATGTCATGTCCTAGTCCCTGCCATGCTCTGAGGTCTGAGGGTATGGCGACAGCAGTGCCTTGGGATGCTTGTCGTGATGTATATTTCAGTTTCTGGTACAAAGCTGCCGTGGGGCCCTTGAGCACGAGCGGAGAATGTATTCCAGTACTAATGACTTGCTGAGATAAGTTTGCAGCTCTCGGCTGCTCATCACATGGAAACGGTGCCCAAGTCATGCAGTGACTGGGACCCAGTGGTCCTTTTAGAGGAAATGGGTGGTTTTGTGGTGCCACCGTGTTGAAAAAAAGAGCACCAAGACAAATAAATATGGAAGATACACTGCATTATATCTGCTTTTCTAAAAATCTTTTTAATTCTGAAAGAGGAGGAGCCAGGGGAGGCAGCCTGCCATGCCAGGGGAAAGGCCACCCTGTCTAGTAGCTCCCTAGATAAGAATGGAAATCCTTGTGTAACGTTTCCCTTTGTTATCAGAGGGGAAGAAGCACTTTTAAAAGCATTGTTTTTACAGAGGAAAGCAACACCAACAGGGCAATGACTTTTTTCTTTAACCTTTTCTCTGTTGACTTGTGATGGCCTTCCAAGCCGAGTCTTCAAACCGCCCACCATGGCTGTCCCTTTGTCTGTCTCTGCTGTGGGCTCTCCCAGGGCGCTCTCTGGTTTTGATCAGTTCCTGGTGCAACTCTTCAAATCTAGGAGAGGTTTTTGCTTTCATGCTCTCCTCCCTCCCTGCCTGGGGCACCATGTCCTCACTCCCTGCATGTTGCTTCCCATCACGGTGGCCACCTCGCACACTCTTCCATCTGCTCTCAGGGCACTGAGTCACTTGCTTTGCTGGATGCACCCCACGCACATGTTGCTGCACAGGAGAGGCTGGCACTCCGTATTTGTTACCAGGGCTAAATGTTAGCTAATTTGTTCCCTCGGCAGAGTTGGTGCCCTGCTGGGTCTGGATCAGGACAGGGTTCACACCAGACTGTGTACCTCCTGCTATAAGATGCTCAGCATTTTTGACTAAAGTTTTCTTGCCGTTCAGTGCCCTGGGATTTAGTTGCCAAAGTGGCAGAGCCCTTATGAAACCAGCTGCTCCTCTGAGACTTAACCATATTCAGACAATCCCTTCTGGTTTTATGCATCATCTGGTACCACAACAACAGGGGTCACACATAAAACTTGGGAAGGCTGAAGAGTATCTGGATTTGAATTTGCAGTTTTGTTTTTCCTTTGTTCAAAGGCCATTTTTTCATGCGGAATTTCTCAGATTCAAAATTCAAATAGCATTCTCATCCAAATGACTTTCTGACAGTTTGCACCGATGCAGAGATTTTCATCTTGTAACATTCCCCAGGGCTGATTCCTGCCGGTGACCAGCGCCGCTGCTGCCAGCTCAGCTCCTGCAGGAGGACAAGGCGCCACTGCCCCATCGCACGCCCACCGGGCGGCTCTAGAGAACAGCTCTCCATGAAACGTGAGACCCTCACTCATAATTCATGGACTTTCTATTTTATCGCCACTAGGTGAACGGGGAAGGACAAACGCATTTCCTGTGACTTGGAGAAAAATACAGGATTTACTCCTGGCTTCTTGTCTTCCCTCCTTTGCCATCCTTCTCCTGTGGGAGGGGATTTACTTAAAAGAAATAGTTTACTCAACATTTAACGGAGAGTGTTACTGAGTGAAGCAAACAGACCAAAACAAATAAACCCCTATAGTTTTACACAGTCTGATTAAAAGTCTTTCGTGCTCGTTGCTAAGTAGTTTCTTGTTTCTCGCAACGTGATTTTAGTAATTGGTAATCATCGTGGACTCCTCCAAGGCAAAGTGGCTGTGAAATGGGGGAAGATGGGATGGGTTTTTGTTTATAATAGCACCTGAGTGGCTGCTGCCCAAGCTGCACCGGCACCCGCTGCCCAAGGTGCGGTGCTGTGGGCATGAGGATTATTTCATCCATCCTGTCCCCATCGCTGCCCTTGTCAGAGCCAGAGATGTGACGTTCAGCAAAAAGAAAGCTGGGAAGATTTTCACCGATTTCAGCTCAGTAGTGGTGCAGCCACAGCTGGTGGATTTGCTAAGGCTTTGATGGAGCTATTCTTTATTTGTTGGAAATGGCTTTTATTAATCTCGTGCAACCAAAAAGTTTACAAATGGCTCAATTCGAGAGTCCTTTGCTCCTGGGCCTGACTCTACACTGCCTGTCCTGGGGAGGGCTGGAAATGTCAGGGAGCAGAGTGCTCAGTGCGCTACAAGAGGCCGCAGTACCCAGTTTGACTACAACATGTGTTCAGAGCAGGACCACACGCCAAGGACACCACCGCAGGCTCTCCTCGTTCTGCCAGAGGAACCTCTTCCTTTCCTGCAAATGGCCCTTTTTGAGCTCTGGCCTGTCAGCGCAGTTCTGCCCGTTCAGGGATTTGGCTGCTGGCACATGAGCTGCGGCTGTTCAGCTCTGCAAAGCTGGGGGAGGCTGAGGAGCTCGTTGCTGCTGCCGTGGGATGCTGTCCATGGCAAAGGCCAGGAGGAGAGGCTGTACCACCAGCAGTGTCACCCCGGCCCGGCAGCATCAGTCCTGCCAGCCTCCACGTGTCCTTCGGCATGGGACAGTCTTCTCCTCATTGATCACCTCTGCATGCGCATCGCCCTACCCGTTTCATTGCGGTCGTCTTGTGGGAGATAAAATGCCAAATCTTCCTGCCTTTTCTGTAGGCGTGGAGTGTGTGTGTGATTTCCCTGCTTGCAGTGAAGTTGCTTTCCCTGTGCAGCGGCGGTGAGCTGGACTGCCAGGAGCAGAGCTGCGAGGCAGAGCCCAGCCCCGGGGAGAGGCAGCTCTTCTGCAGGAGCTGCAGATGCAGTTTCCTCACAAGACTGGAAAACAATAAGTTTTCAATCAAGCCAAGCATCTTCCAGCAGGCTCTCAGCTCCGTGCCTGGGGGGATCCGGCTCCAGCTGCACTGTGCTGTGACTCAGGACAGGAAGCAGAAAACAGCACGCCCAAAGGGAAGTGCCGGAGGAATTCAGGGAGACAGAAAGCAATTAAATAGCCTGGAATTTGCCCAGGCCCTTGGGGTTGTCACCCCATCTCCTACATAACTTTAACGACCACACGTGGCCTGGGTCTCTGCATTATGTCTGCTTTGAGAGACAGCGTCCCGCGCACTGGGACCGGAGCGGCGTGAAGTGTTTCCTCGGTACCAGTTTCAGACCGAGCTCCATCTCCAGCCGTTGCAGCGCAGTTTTCTGCGGTGGTTCAGGGAGGTTTTGCTTTGTGAGCTCTCGCTGTGGCAGAGAGCATGGCTGGACTCTGCTGGAGTTTGTGACATATATTCTCATGTGAATTTGAAGCGACTTCTCGGATCATTACTAGCAGATGCTATATTTATCGTGATGCTGACACACCTTTAAATAGCACGGTTACATTACAAGGTCCCTGTTTAAAGAGTTTACCACTGTCACTTTCGCTGAGTGTAGTTCATTCAAAGCAGTTTGAAAAGGAGCAGAGCCTCCCTAAGTACCGCTTTGATCCTACAAACGTTTTTCTGGCCAGAAATAGTTGCCAGAGACTCTCCCTCCTCTGTCAAACCGTTGTTACACCTCTTCTGTAAACATTTTTTCCCCTCTTTTTGTTTTCTTTAGCTTTCTCAAACCACCTTTCCTACCATCTTCCAAATCCTGCTGAACTCCTTCCAAATTCCTCATCACCCCCCTTTCTCCATACAGCCTTTTGGTACACATTGCCCTCGGCTGCCAAGAACGTGGTCCTCCGCTTCACCTTGGAGTAAATGACTTATTTCTAAAAACCCCTTGAGAAGTATGATTTCACCTCTTTGGCTGGGGTGCCCTGCTCCAGTGTTGGTGGGACATCTGTTTGCAATGTGAGTGATAGAAAACTGTAGCCTTTTTTTTTTTTCCCCTTCTCCTTCTTGTTGGCTCTTCACACTTAAACTTGGCTTCTGCTGATTTCTAAGGGTGACGGGTGCATTTTTAATCCCGGGAGTATTTTGCGTGTACCTCTGGCAGCTGCCAGCTCTGATACCGTGCCCACGCTTGGGGAGCTGCTGCCAAGGCAGAGCGGCGGCTGCTGGCCCGGCTGGTGGTGAGCACAGCCCAGGGTTCAACACACTGCTCGTGTTTCCCAATCTCTTTCTTTTTCCTGTGCTTTTATTTATTTTTTTACTGCACTATCTTTTAATGAGGACAGTGTCACCAAATGGCAGTTCAGTCTAAGCTTTCAGCAGCACCAAGAAAATACCATCCGTGGTAAATGAACCAGAATCAAGGCCTTTTTGGGTGGTAAGCAGTGGTTGCAGCAGCTTTACAACCATTTTTGATAATGGTCCTTTATCTGGAGAAGGAGGGAGGAAGAATCTTAATAAAGCCATCTGATGTAAGGAAAAACTTGCCCAGTGCGTGGGCTCAGCTTCGCTACCACGGCAGTCGGTTTGGGTTGCATGAGGGTCACATGAGAGCAAGCTGACTTTAAAGTCCTGTATTTCTCATCCTCGGACCACTTTATAGGCAACAGAGCTTTCAGTTTGTTAAAATGCTGCTGCAGCACAGCTGGCAGTGGAGAAGGGGGAGCGGACAGCCAGCCCTGCGACTATGGCTCGCTGCCTCAGGAGAGAAGGGGAAAGGAGCTGCTGAAGTGGCCCATTGCACTTTTGGGGATACTGCTGCACCTGAAGTCCTGGGAAGCACTGTAGCTTCTCATTGCTAGGGACGCTCATGATTATATACCCTGTTGTTCACCCACCGTTGCCATGGGCATATCTGCGGTCAAGTGGACACCTCTCCATCCCCAGCAAGAGCTGTAACCCACCTTTTGCTTCTCTTCCAAGCTGCTGCTCAGTCTTTGCTCTTCTTCTCTCTGGAAACCCTTTTGCTCGGCCGTTTTCAGTTTGGGTTTGCTACAAGTACAAGTTACGACCATAGCTTTGTCTTTGCACGGTGCTGGAGTTAAACTTTCCCCTTGTTTTAGAAGAACACATGGTTTTGTTTAGCACTAGCTAAGGAATTACAAGCTGTATGTCTTGAATATGTATCTGCCAAGGTAAGTAATCTCTGCTGTGAACTTGAACAATCAAAGCTCACGGTTATTTGTTTTCCTATGTATAGATTTACCAGCTGCTGGTCTCCAGCATTTATTGATGTTTTCTTTTTTCTGATCAAGACGTCATTGCCATGTTTAACTAGGCGGTCTGTCATCTGACGTGCAGTGGGTAGCTGGGCATACCGCGAGGCTTTTCTACTGCCTGGGGCAGCACAGCCCTCCTGCACGCCAGCAGCAGCCGGGGGCGGGATCTGGCAAGGAATCCCAATTCACTGTTTCTACCAAATGTACTGGGGGGGGGGGGGGGGAACAGGTACAAGGAGTGTTTTACGCATCCCTGTAGTCAGCCCCCAGAAAAGGATTTACAGAAATCTTAACACAGGCTATTCAATGTGCCAGGGGAACCTGAAAGAAGTGACTGGATATTTTATAGCAACTTTTCTAAAATGTGCAGCATGTGTTTGCTTAAAGAAAAATAAAGGGAAGCCTGACTCTAATGGTGTGTCTTGTGAGATTCCTGAATATTTTTTGTGATTCACTTTGATTTATGTGTTAGTTACATTCTGAGGGAAAACTTTGCAGAAAGAGCTTATCCTGGAGCCATCGCAACTAGGTCTTGAATCTTGTCATTCACAGGTGGGCATTTGTATTCACAGAACTTGTGATAACTCTCAAAGGCTTCCTTGTTTGCTGCGTGTCGCTTAGCCCCGCCAGCAGGTTCAATAACTTCACCTACACTGACGTCCGTGGGTTAGACACTCTGGATGAGAACAACTGGAAGCTATTTGTGCTGTTTATGATTCAAATCAACAGTTCTCCATACACCTTACACTGAAAAATTTTAAGTGTTTTGAGCCATCAGATTCACAAAGCCTGTGTAGAAGGAGTTTCAGTTGTGGAAGGAACTCCTCGGTAAAGGATGAGGAAGGGTTTACTGTAAAAAAAGATTGTGTTTTGCAGAACTGCCTTGCCAACATTGATACCGACAAGGTTTTGAGACCATTTTGCTGCCTTGTACAAGTTCCTTTACAAATAAGAATGGTTTCCCACACTCTCATTTAGATTTTTCTTCCTGCCTAGTGTCTTGACCTCAGACAGGTGTGGAGGAAGCAGTCGTGTCAGTTCAGACTGCAAATGGAGCATTCCAAAGTTAAGAAATGCCTCTATTTCAGTTATCTGCACATTTTTGGTGCCAGCAAGTATGTTGTTTTCTCCACAAGATGCCCCTCCGTTTGGTGCACAGGATGAAAAACAGCAGTTTTCAAAACTTGAAAAATTGGCTAAGTCTTTCTAAAGGAAGAGTTTATCCAGCTCACAGGGCTTTTTTCTTGCCAGATTTCAAAAGCTTCCTTGAACGATGACAACAGAGATTCGGGGGACAGTTTTTGATAAAATTTTAAAATGCAATTTGGGAGCTGTTATCACTTACCTTTGTAGTGCAGAGAAAGAGAGATTTGAAAAGTGGGTACTAGCTCATAATCTACTGACTTCAGTCACCATTTGTTTTACTCCTGCAGTAATTTGCTTTCAAGATCTCTCTAGCCCCAGGGAAACATTGGGCACAGCCGGGAGCTCAGCCTGCCCTGCAGCCTGGCTGGACCCAGCACCTCGCCTGGAAAAACTCAACCTGTCTTCCTGGCACGCGTTGCACGCGTCTTTTTTTGGTCTAGAGAGCCACAGGCAAAAAAAGCAACTGGCGCAGAGCCTGGCGTAGCTGTGTGCGTGAAAGCAGGGCCAGAACCCAGCAAAAGTGTCTTCAGGGAGCAGAGCCGGTGGGAGAGCAGTCTCCGGTCTGCTGGGCGGGAGCGGGCCGTGCTTCAGTTCAGAGAGGCACAGACAAAGTAATGGCACTTCTGGCTGCAGGCAGGACTGTCTTCAGTCTGGCAGAAGCACAGAGAACGATGCCTGAGCCCCTGTTCTCTAAAGGGAGGTTTGAAATTGGGAAGGGAGAAAAGAAGGCAAGTTTCTGGTCCCTTCTCCTCCAGGAAGGAGCTGGTTCTCCCAGGGAAGGAGGAGAAGGGAATGCTGCACAAACCTGCTACACGGGACAAACAATATAAAAAACCCACCAAGTGCCACAAAACGAGCCCTGGAATATAGACACAGCAAAATCTCTCCCCGCCAAAACTCCCCATGCAGCAACCTGCGGGTGGTCTCCAGCTCAGCCGGAGAGCTGGCAGGAGTCTGGCTTTTGCCCTTCTGTCCCGAGGGTTTCCATCAGTCGGAGCAGCACTCGCCGTTTAGTTTTGTTTAGTTGGGTGGGTTTTTCTTAGTCTACCTGGGAGGATTTCCAGAGCTGCATCGATTCTGAGCGTGCTCTAAGCTCTCGACCGAGGACCCTACATTGAGCGTTGAGGTTGCCCTGGCTCTCGGTTGGGCAGGTCTATGGAAACACACAGGGCACAGCCGTCGCGGTGGCAGCTCTGCCCAGGCGCAGTGCTTGAACCTGATGTTTAAAAATAGCCCGAACAGAGGCTGAGAGATGAAAGGAGCCCACAGCTTGTCCACCAAACACAAACCTTTTAATGAAGCCGAGGGACTGGGGCTGGACCAACAACTTTGTGCACAGAGGGAGATCTAGTAGCCAGTTTCACTATGAATAGACCGCTTGTAAAAAGGCTTACGTGCCATTTGCACAAGCGGAGAGACTGTGCAAGGAAAAACAACGTTCAATGAAATCTTTGAAAAAGCTCTGCTTTTTCAGTCCCCGTTTAACATTTAAACTGCTACAAATTTGATACCTCCAGATTCAAACTCGTTCCATTACAGAAGCACACACAAGGAGGGAGAGAAAAACTCGCTTGGCTTGATTTTCAGGTAAACTTAGACTTCTTCATGAGCCTTTTTCCTGGCTCTCTATGTTAGTGGAAAGCAAATAGTTTAACACATTCTTGCAGCCTCACAACAGTGTCGATGTTTTGGCTAGTAGCAGTTCTATGGATAACTCAGATAATAAATGCAGTTTTCTATGAATTGAAAAGTAGCCACCTCTGTCATAAAGAAACCCACATTTGTGATTCGGAACAGGATATTCTGCAGGGCAGAAAGTTCGTAGAAGATCTGTGGGGGTGTTCCCACCCGTGGGGTTTCAGGCTGTATTACCCACCCACACACCAGCAGCTCCCTCCTATAGCTGAGCATGGCGAGAGGATGGGATGGGATGGGATGGGATGGAATGGAATGGGATAGAATAGAATAGAATAGAATAGAATAGAATAGAATAGAATAGAATATTTCAGTTGGAAGGGACCTACGATGATCACCTAGTCCAGCTCCCTGAGAGCAGTCACAGCTCCATGTGTTCAGCTCTGCTAGGAAGGGGCAAAGCACCGCTTTGGTGTCTCAAGGGAATTGCTTGAGGAGACCTCAATACAGACAATCCGTTAGTTTAGTAAGATGATGTCTACACTTTCCAGCGGATCCAATTAAACTGCTGGGTGTCATGCTGAGCTACCACGTTTCCGTGAACCTGATGTAAACTTGAGAGATTTTTTTCATAAAACTAAGCAAAGCGGGCTTCTGGAAAAGGTCCCTGAAAGTAACACCAAGCCCAAGCAGCTATAAATACTAAAGAGATGTAGTCGGAGCAAGAGCGTGAGATCCAAAGACATAAACTCAGAGGAAGCTCAGCTCTGTGTTTCGTGGCTCCAAAATTACGGCAAAATAGTATAAACGTGCCCTGGTTGACTTTTACTCTTTGGGGACCTGCAGCCATCTACCACGGCAGCACGGAGCTCCACGCAGCCACTGAGCCTGCCTGAGCAGGGGGAAATCTCGGAGTCATTTGACACAGGCTTAAATCCAACACTTTCTGGACACAGCCATGCCTCTGGGTTGCTCACACTCTTAGGCTCATCTCTAACATGCAGGTTTTCCAGCTGCTCAAAAAAACCCCCAAAACACCAAACCATGAAACCCATTATTTTTCTCCCTTTCAATATTAGAGAAATTCACCTGAGAAGTGCCCCCAGCCTTTCTCTTGCTGCCATTGCTGATAAACTCTTCAGCCCCGGAGACAGCAAGTACCTTCTGCCTTAGAGTATTGATCCAGATATTCCTGTTCTCTTCTTCAAATCTGCTTATTCCCTCCCTGACGTTAAGTTTTTAGGATGCTATTCTGACTGCTTTCTCCGTGACCCTGCGCATACGTACTGTCACATGGTAGAATCTGTCTTCCTCCTGCCTCTAATGAGATAAAATAAGTAACCTGATATTTTGTGTTTCTCTGCCTGATTGCCTCCCTCTTACAAATAAGGCAGAAGCAGCAGTGTCAGGGGCCATTCAGTTGTGCGTGTTTGGATTTTGAGTGGTTGATTACCTGAAATCAGTATCTCGGACGTTCAGCAGAAGGTTGTGAGTGTTTCGGAGACCTGATTTTCAGAATGCGGGTGCTCAGCAGCTGAAGGTCGGCTCTTTTGTCAGAGTGGGTGCCCCAAAACACAACGAACCTTTTAAACATCTCCATGAGTGTTTCTGGGAAGCTAGCAGTTTTGCGTGCATTTGCAAACACGGCCTTGCATTAGAAACAAATCCTCCAGATAGACTACTTTTACTGCTGTGTTGGGGGGTCCTGGATCTATCAGCGCGCGACTCCATGACAAGGTAGTGCTGTGCAGAGCCTTGAGCTACTGCTGAAGAGGCAGCTTATCCTGTGCTAATTAACTCTGCCGAGAAATGAAGCCTGCCAGCCAGGGAGGACCGGCCTGCTGACAGCCCCGCACTGTTCCTCGGACTGAGGGACTTTGTTCAGCTCAGGTGTCCCCCCACGACGCGCAGGGGACTGAGCTGCCGGGGAGCTGCAGCCACCGTCCGAACTTGCACAGAAACCCAGGTCACGCACTGCAAATCCGTTCGCTCCCGCAGACCGCTGGCAGATGCCCCGACTCCCAGAGTTTGCTGGATGTTACCATGGAGAGCATTAGCTATTTCGGGTTTGCTTCTTGTTGCTTTTACAGCAGCGGTGCTGAGGGCAGGGAGCAAAAACTGTGGTTGGACAAGACTCTCGGAGACAGAATAGTCTCGCTCGTCCTGTCTGTCCTCAACCACTATCTGAGGTATGAGCATCTGTGGACCAGCTACAGCCCACAGGTGCATTTGTAAAAATAAATTCCCCGTGATAATTCAAGCCTCGTTTACCATGGTGAACATGCCCGGTTGTCTCAGCTCTGCAGCAAGCAGCGTAGAGCCCGTGAATGAAGAGCTATCGGACACACAGCGTAGCTGAGAGGGGCAGTGGGTGTAGTGCCAACTTCATCGCATTCGATGAACTCTTGTTGCCTGAGAAAAAGTCAGATTGAGCTCACGATGTCACGTTGATGCGATGAAATTCCACGTTGCTGGGGCCAGGGGAAGGGAGGGGGGGGTGCCTCCTGCTCTTTCTCACAAGTGCAGAAATTTCAGCTCCTACCACGTGCAGGTGAAATGAATGTGTAATCCTCCCTGCAGAGCTGGCTGTGGAGTTTTGCCATTCTATCTCAGTCCTTAGACAAGGTCAAGCAGGAGTTTGGTTAAGGAAGGACTGAAGCGTAACCGCAGCACCAAGGGAGCATCACTAAGCCTAACGCTTAGGGACTGGGATTCACCCTGGTCTGACATGGGCTCAGGCAGGTGCAGGTCTGCAAACCCACGTGGAAATCTGGGAATGACTGAGCCAGAGGCAATGGGATAGTGGGGGACAGCCTCTCTCTACCCCCACTCCAAAGAAAATCCAAGCCCATGGAAATGGGGCTTAAATTATCGGAGCTAGGAGCTCTGATAATGCAATTCCCATTTAATTTTTTTAAAATTATCTTTGGGATTTAAGATTGCTAATGCAAAACGAGACTGACAAATTTTGAAGAGCAAAGGCAGTATTTGGTTTCTGCGTAGCCAGCCCCCTCTGATGCTAAGGCTTCCTCAACAGGCTGCCAAAATGCCCAGGCAGTTTGCAAAGTAAGAGCAGCCGAGCGCTGAGTGCTGCCAGGAAGGGAACAGGCAGAGCTGAGAGCAGCCTTTTGGTGCTCAGGTATGAGCCTCTTTCGACAGACATCTTATTTCTAACTACCGTTCACATCCAAACTCAATGTAGGAAGAGGGGGATGAGGCAGAGCAGGGCTGATTTGTCAAAAGCTGAATTATTTTCCTAATAACTCCTGCTTTCATTCCAGCTCAGAGCGGTGCAGACCTTTGGAACCAGCTGATTAAAAGTACAGCTTGCCTAAGTGGGTGTGTTTTGCCTGCGTTCAGAGCTGTGCCTGTTTATATCTGCAGCAAAGCTGGCCCTAGAGATTTGCCGCAGCGCACACGTGAGCAGGATGCGGCCCTTGCTCCTTTATCCCAAGCCGAGGAGCTCCTGCCGCTCTGTCAGCAGCCGCCTGCTCTACCGTGTTTTTATGAAGTGCTGTTTCAGCTGCGGTTGGGGCTCACCTGCGCCTTATAAATACCCTTTCTCTGCCAGGGCAGGGCTTGAGCTCTGAGTCAGCAAAACATTTCAGCACATGCTCAATCATACCCCAGCCCATTACAGAAGTTAAGCGTCTGCTTATTTTTAAGCTTGCACTTATATATTTGGGGAGGGGGTGGAGTGGTATTGCCAAGTGATGGGCAAAACCAGGTGCCAGTAACGGTTCTTGCTGCCTACCTGGAGCTCCAGGTGAGCCCTACCCAAGCTGCCTTCTGCTCTAACGCCTTTAAAGAATGAAAAATAGTCCAAAACTGTAAATATGGGAATAAACATTCCCACAAGTCATCTGCTGTTAATTTACAGTTGAATCAATTCATTTTAATCCAAAAACAGCAGAGCAGTTTTCAGTCTCTGAAGACCATTGAATATTATACTTGATATCATAAGCAAAAGGATTGCAGGGCATGTCTTTCCCTCAACTGTTTTATTTCACCAAGAGCATTTAGTGCTTTGCCAAATTCTGTCTCCGAGGGTCACTGCAAATGTGTTCTCCTTCTGCTTTTCATATAATACTGAAAAGTGAGCTGCGGTTGTGTAACTCGTTAACTATTCTTGCAATTTTAGCTTGGAGGCTTCTCTTTTTTAATGCACACATAAAGCTGCCTCTCACAGACTTATCTCCCCCTAAAAAAATAAGTGTACGAGCAACCTGTGCGGTGCTGCCACAGCAGATTATTACCTGAAATAACGTGAATTATTTCTCTTGGAAGCCAGAGCAAACACACCAGACAGATGCTTTGATGTCTTGATTTGGAGAGGCAAGCGGTCAGCCTCACAGCTGTCGCCATGGTCAGATTTAATTATGAAACTGTTTTTCCAGATCGCCTTCTGATATGTTTCCAGCTCTGGAGTCCCCAAGATAAGAAGGACGTGGACCTGTTGGAGGGGGTCCAGAGGAGGGCCATAAAGATGGTCCGAGGGCTGGAGCCCCTCTGCTGTGAGGACAGGCTGAGTTGGGGGTGTTCAGCCTGGAGAAGAGAAGGCTCCGGGGAGACCTTATAGCAGCCTTCCAGTACTTAAAGGGGGCCTACAAGAAACATGGGGAGGGACTTTTTACACGGGCATGTAGTGATAGGATGAGGGGTAATGGCTGCAAACTGGAAGAGGGTGGATTTAGATGAGATCTCAGGAAGAAATTCTTTGCTGTGAGGGTGGTGAGCCCCTGGCCCAGGTTGCCCAGAGAAGCTGTGGCTGCCCCATCCCTGGAGGGGTTCAAGGCCAGGTTGGACAGGGCTTGGAGCAACCTGGGCTGGTGGGAGGTGTCCCTGCCCAGGGCAGGGGGTGGCACTGGATGATGTTTAAGGTCCCTTCCAACCCAAACCATTCTGTGATCTGGCTATCAGCGCTGCTGGCTTCAGTGTCTTATGCCGTGTTTGATTCCTTGCAGCTGCTCAGGCTTAGTTAATTATCTCCTTAAAAGAGGAATTTCTATTTTTACAGGATGACTAGAAGGCTGATGGAAATGTGCAAGAGAGCAGAAACTCAAATATTTAGGCAGACCTGTAAAATGCTTCTCATAGCCGACACCGCAGCTGCAGCTAACGCCAAATGCTCTTTGTTTGCTTTCTGGGTGATACATTTTTCTTAAGGGATAAGTTGCTGGAACAGCTTGAAGTGAGCATCACCTTGCACTTGCACAGTCCCACTGCAGTACAGAGCTGCGCTGAAAACCAGCAACGGTGTGGTTTTGCTTCACAGAATCGTTCCCGGTCAGTTGTGGTTGTCCTGGTGTTGGGTGAAGTCTTACCCTGCGTTACTGCAGCCTTGGCCCCTGTCGTAAGGAAGGGTGCTGCCGACCGTGCCGCAGTGACTGTCATTACCGGAGCTGCGCCAGGGTGCAACAGGTTGTCTGGGACAAGGGACGACTTTCTGGATGCACAAAAAATCACACAGCTTGAGTGGCTGTCGGTCTCACCCCGGCTTTGCTTACTTTGCTAATGGGCTCCAGGGCTGGGGAGGGTTTTATGCGGCCTTTGCTGGTGTGGGGGTGCTCACCACCCCCATGGCGAGTGGGGCCGGAGCACGTGACAGCACAGCTCATGCACTCAGGATTTAAAAAATATCTACACTGTTGTTGCTGAAAAGCATGAAACGAAGTCGTCTCACTTGATCTTTGCCTTCCTTTTAGCCTTTTTAACTAATAGTAGGCACATGTAAGTGATTACCGCAACCTCATGCAACTGCTTCTTGTTGCTTGTGCAATCCTCAACATGTGCTTTATCTTCCAAGTACGAGGTGGACGTGTTTGGCATTTCGTACACGAGGGACTTTGCCAGCCCGGCGGGACGTTGCTCAGCCACACTGTTGTCACACCACCGCAGCTGCGGCGATAGCTCCCGGCTCCTCCCCACGCTCTCCCCCGACCCCTGAGTGTTACACTGGGCTCACTGTTAGTGGGGATCAATTATTTTATTCTGGTAATAAATGCTTTTTTAATTTGTGGCCTTAATATTCAAGATAAGCCAGTTCTTTGCCTGTACTGTACAGGGACAGCCTTTGCTTCTCTTCTCCTTCATTAACAGCGATGCCTGACAGCTGCCGGGGTGGGTTTTGTCTTCAGCACGCTCTTTTGACCCCCCGTGTCCCTGCCATCCATCAGCAAGTCTGGGTGAATCCATGTCAGGTGCCAAAACTGAAGATAGAGGGGAAAATCAATTAAAATCTTAGAAAAACTTTCCATATCCCTAAAGAAATCTTGTTTTCTTTGAAAAGCATTTAATAGAAAGTTGGATCTAGGTTCCACATTCTGTCCAGCTGGTAACCAGTTCACAAAGTCGTCCAAAAAATTGTTTTGAAACCACATTATTGACAATACTAACCATTTAATATACCAAGTGAGTTAAAAAATAATGAAAATATTGCATAAAATAAATACATAGCATGTATACATTTTATGAAAATTAAGGGAGATTAAGACTGAAAAGGTGTAAGTATAAAGATGGCGAGAAATGCTGCCAGGTGCTGAGGTGAATTTCACCCAGATTTCTGGTCTTGAATCGCAGGGAAGAGGGGCCGTATTGCCCTTGCCATGGCAGTCGGTGTGAACAGGAGCTCAGGTGCGTGTGCCAAGTTCCTCCCGTCTATGGCGAGGTCACACAAAACAGAACAAATCCGAGCTTTATGACATGGCCAATTCCAGAGGCCGTGGACGAGCCACTCGCTTCTTGGCTGGCTCTTACCTTGATTATATTCTACGTACCTTTTCCTTTGATACATCTTTTTGGCCAAGCTTACACAAAACGCTTCTGTCTGTTAAGGCGTGCTGTGGCTCGGCAGAGGCCCTGCGAAGGCTGCTGGCTTTGCTGGATCTCCTTGGGGTTGTTTGCATAACTTTCTATGTTCTCTTTAGATTCGGAGTGCTTGTTTTGATCTTTGTTTGAATAATACTTTGAAGTGTTGATCCATGACGTGGTGTCCTACAGCCTCCTAAGAGGTACAAGATAATAAAAAAAATGTTGGTTTTAGAGTTTTCTTTTTTCCCCCCCCAAAAACGACTATTTTGGGGAAAAAACCTACTGGGTTTATGCTGTCTCTGTGAAGAAGGTTGGTTCTAGGTCTGTAAAAGCTAAGCATGGATGTAAGCTTGAGCCGTGCTACAGTAGCAGCATGGGTATCATAGGTCCTGCCGGAGCAGGGAGCTCCCGCAAATGGAGCAGAAATGTGATAGTATACAAGGGCATTTAGTGGAAAATGTACCGTAGCTTAAATGATTTGGTTTATCTTTGTTTGTGGCTTGTGGCTGTAAGTCTGGAAGCTTTTGGGCATTTCCCAAATCCCTCTGTTAACCTATGGGGAGAGCATCACTGAGCGACTGGGAGCTGGGGAAGATCCACTAAACGTGAAAAGCCGTGACCAAAACTAAATGCGTAGACTTGAAGCAGTCTTGTTCTAGCAAAAATGAGATGGTTATGGTTTCCTTTCTAATTTCTGTGCTCCTGGGACACGAGTAAGCAGCTGACAGTCTGTAGTCCGTAAAAAGGCGGGTAAGTGCTAGCAGAGGTTAAAGCACAGAGGACCCCAACGTATTGACCTGACCTCGAGTGCCACTGGCCATTGCGTCTGTCCTCTTACCCTGTTCTGAGCTTTCCAAGTTGGAGACATACGCATTTCTTTGCAGTTTGACCCAAAGCACGTCTGCACGCTGCTGTCGCGTGGATTCCCTCTCCAGGGCTACACCTGCTACGAGGAAATCTGGCAGGGGCCGTAATAGGGGAAAAAGAAGTCACAAGGCTTCGCAGCATTAAAGAGGACCACACGTTAAGTAACCAGCTACGCTGGTCTGTAAGGACAAAGAGGATCTCCCCGCCAAAAAGCTCCTCTTCCTGTCTGTTGGACCACAAAAACCATGCTGAAGAAACACAGAGCAACACCTGGTGCTCCAGGGGTTGTTTTTCAGGTTGCTAGAAGAAAAAAGGAACAGTTTTAACACATAGGCAACGTATCACAGCAGTATGCAGTATGATACCAAATAAGCCTTAATATGTGCTGGAGTTGTGCTTGTGTTTAGAAACAATAATAAGTGGCAAATAAAAGCACACTGAAAATACAAAGTAGAAGCATTTGTAGTTTAACTGCAGGAAGGCATGGTGATGGGAAAAGCACCAGCCTGAACCGTCGGTGCCCAAAGCCTGGAGAACAGGGACCCCAGGGTGACATGAGCCCCCTTCTCCCACCTACATCCGCACCCAGGGACCTCTGTGGTGGCCAGTTTAACTGACCGGGGAAGTGCCTTTCTGTTCCTCTTAGCCAAATATACCCCCTCTACAGCGTGGTCATGGGTGGGAAGCCATAAATGATAAATGAGACTTGATAAATGCATATATTCCCCTAATGCCCTGCCCGGGTCCTGCGCTGCTGGTGGTCCCCAGGAGCACATTGTCAATGGCAGAGGGCTCTGGTCTTGTCCTTTGGGCTTCTCCATGTGACCTGCCCTTGCCTAGAAGGTGCAGAAACCAATCCCTTTGGTTTATTCACTTGGGAGCTTTGCCTTTTCTAAGGCAGATCCATGGCATATTTACTCTGCCAGCTGGACCTGCCATAAATGCAATGAGCCACAAATATCCTTTTCATAAATAAAAAAAAAAATAATCCACTTAAGTATCAGATAAAGTCTGGTCGCTCTCCTTGCTTTGAAACTGTTTGACTCTTTGGAATGAAGTGATCAGGTGTTCTGGAAATGAAATTAATTTCCGAATACATGTAGGGTCACAGAGTAATTCTGAGACAAGAAGTTAAGCTTGTTTCTTTTTCTTTGTATTTAAGCTCATTTTCATTGTGTACAGAGCATATCTGAGATAAACTTTGCAGTAAACACGCATTAGTACCAGATTCTGCAAGGAAACATATTTTTGTCTTGTTTTTTCTTTTTTTCTTAAGCTAGGGCTTTAAATGGATCCTTCTATAATTCTCAAGGTCATTGTTAAATATTTTAAATAGTTGGTCAAACGCCAAACTATTTTCATTGCCTGAATTTCTCTCCTTGGAGAATTATTGCAGACAACGAACTGTGGCATCTTCAACATTTGTGTCAAAGAGAAACCTACCATGACAAGCAGTTTTGTAACTCAGGAACTTGACTAAAGTTTTATATTGTATTGAGTAGGACAAATAATCGCATGGTGTGTTTAATAGCTAGATCTCTGTGGCACCCCGTACTGCAATTATTATAGCTTTTATTTATTAGGGAAAAAGAGCTCTCGTTTCTGATTTGAAATGAAAGAGATTTCATTTGTATGAAATTTGGGCTTAAACTATCTTCCGTCCTTAGAAATAACTGGATGAAGCAATTGCGTGCAGTGGCAAGGCTTGATCGCCCACATGTTTTCAGTGTTAGAGCATGTTCTCCAGGAACATCCGCGGGGCTGGGGAAGGCAAAATGGCCAAATCAAAAGGAAAGTTAATTTTTCCTTTCTTCAGTCCCCAAGCGTGGCGTAGCGGTTTGCAGTGAAAGCCTGTTCAAGACAATGGGAAAACTCCTAGGTAGTTCGGGTCAAGCCTTGACCTACAGTGGAATATATGAACAAGCCTCAATCTTGCCATATAGCTTGGGTTTCTGTTTTCTCAATTTTCTACTGGAAAAAAAACTAATTAAGGGGTTTATTTGATGCACATTTCACCATCACTTTCCTTATGGAAAGGAGTTGAGGGGGCTTAAATGAGGCTGACAGATGCAGCAGTGAAAGAGCTTGTACCAGGCGGATACCACAGCTACACTCTGTACGGAGACTGACCAAAAATGTTGAAATGACTAGTATGTTGTTTGCCTGATTGGGAATTCTTATTTGCTTGGAGAAAGAAGTAAGCAGAATTTTCTGAAATTGGATTATGAACAGATTAGGCATTTGTCTTCCTTTCGTGAGAACAAGTGAGCATTATTAGCCAGAAAACAGATGAACCTGTACTTGACCAAGTGAAAAGCAGTAATTTTTATTTCCTTCAAAGCCCTAACTTTGATTTCTGCACTTGATTGGCAGCGGTACTCCGAAGCCCCTGGAAAGAATTGGGCATTTATCCCTGTTACAAACCTGCGGGCAGGGCTGGTATTCATTTGCCTTGGCTTACCCCTAAGCGTCTGGGCTGGTGTTGAGCGGGTAACGTGCCCCGTGCGTATCGGGGGTGACGTGTGCTGGTGTGGAAACCCCTGCTCACGCTGCCGCAGGGAGGGAAGGGCACGTACCGGTGGCCTTGCAGCAGGACACAGCGTAGCTCTGACATCTGCAGGGGACATGCACGATGACCACTGGAGCGGCCTCTGAGAGTGGGAACGAAAAGGCTGCATGGACGTGTCTGTCCATAATTTAATTAGCGACAGCAATGATCTTGAAGGATTTAATGAAAAAGCTTACTTTGTAGAGGAAACAAAGAACTTCTATTTTCCAACTAGTTAATCCTCTTTTTTCCCCCCTTTGCTGCTTTTTTCCCCCCTTTAAGGGAAGGAGAGAGCAGAAGTTGTGATTGATTTCTTCTTTCATTTCCTTGCTTTTAATGAAAAATCAGGTTGACCATAATTCAAGTAAACGCAACCCCATGGAGCGAAGGGAGAAGAGTCCTTCTGGCAAAGTAGGGCAACTTAGAAATCTGTGTGTGATTGCTCCCAGTTCAGCCCAGTTTCTGAAACCGCGCAGTGCACAGGCAGTACGGAATCAGCCCACGTACAGGAGAGTTTCGCTGCTGCAGAACAAATTGTGCGTGTTATTTGTTTCGGCACCGAAGACAAGAGGGAAGTGTTGCCCTTTGCTTTTCAGATGCTCTTTCTATAGCTTGAAAGTGATTTTTAAAGCTGGAAATTAATATTCTTGGGGGAAAAAAAACATAGTATGGTCTTAATACGGTCTTAATACAGTCTTAAGCTTTTTAACCTCACAGCTTTATCTGTTCCAAATGCATTTACCTGATGACCTTGTATGTGACTGTGTTTGTTTGGAGGCAGCATATTTTGGCTCCCTAGATATTATCTTACAGTGAGGATCAACATTTCTAAACATGTATTTCTACAACCAGTAAATAATGCGGAGGAGAGGGTGTTTCACAAGATTTATCAGATGGTTGCAGGGAGCCGTCACCCCGCTCCGGAGGAGGCCGGAGCGATGCCTCCTTGGTGCTCTCTGCAGTTTGGGGGTATTGGAACGGCTCCAAACCGGCACGGCTCTAGCAGGGGGACAAAAGGTGGTGTCTGCAAACCTGGCTAGATAAAAACCTGCCTGCTATAAGCTGTAATGCAGAGATGGTGCTCGAGAAACATGTCTCTTGGGATGTTATTTCTTTATGATCTCTTTTCTGGCCTACTCGCTATTTGTCTTACACAGCTGCCTCCAACATCTGCTTTTCATCTCGGCACTTTATCCATGTAGGTATTCAAAAATGCCTTTCTTCTTTCAGCTGCTTTATGTGTCTCCTGTCTCGTCAATGAAACGTGCAGCTAATTGAATTTAAAAACAATTTTTAAATAGGCTATTGCACGTTGTAGACACAAATCATTAAAGGAGTAATGTCAGCTGCCTTCCACATAAAGGAAGACGGGGAAAAATAGCAAGATGAGCCTGAAATTTCTCAGGAATCTGAAAGGAGGCTGAGCCCGGTCTCTAGTTTCAAATTGAGATCTCTTCCCACCTTTCTACCTGACAGCTTTTAAGCTGCTATCCCAACCTCCAACCCCTCCTTCTTCACTTGGAGCAATTAGGACCCAGGCTGTTGTTCAGCCTTTTAGCCCAGGATCCATCTCCAGAGCATCGGGCTTCCCGGGTGAGTGGCTTCTTCTGGTTAAGCATCTAGCCATAATGTCAGAAATAGCTGATTCTTTGGCTTTTGTCGTCAGTTGGCATGAAAACGTTGCTGAGCAGCACTGCTGCCCTGTCACGGCAGATCTTGGCAGCTCTGCTTTACCCAGCTGCTATCAGGAGGTTTGCAAGTGCAGGGGGACCGTGTTTAAGCAGCTATTCCTGACCAGTTTCAGCCTGAAATTGTCTTCCCTTCTGTCCTCATCCCCAGTAAATGCAGGGTTATTGCTTTTGGATAAAGCACGCCACGTCTCTGAGGCATTTCTCAAAAAGCAAATACAACTTTTGACCTCAGCCAGGAGCAGAGTTTTGCCTGGATTGAAGGTCAGCAGCTCCACGAGCCGTACGGGCCAGTGACACTGATACCTCCTCCCTCTGATACTCGCTACAGCCTCCTCGGAGAAAAGCCCTTTTTCTTCTCAGAAAATCCCTCTCCTTTTGATGTTTTTTCCCATTCTTTGTTATTTATCTCCTTGGACAAAGCTTGCCCTTTGAATGAAACACCCCTCTGCACTACACTATCTCTATTTTTCTGTGGCTGAGCTTCTCTTGCATCTTGAATCAGCGAAGGAACAGGCAAATCTGCATTTTCTCACGTAGATGATCGAGAGTGAGGGTAGCCATGAAGCCCCACGACTGACTTTTATTAGGCAGAAAGCACTCCCACGCTCAGGTGGGGCAGTCTGAAGCATAACCCACTCTTGGTGGGGTTTGCATCCCCTCCTCCTCCTCACCCTCCTCTCAGCTACCTGGGCAAACAGCCCACCGTGCGGAAAGGAGAGTGGAAAAAAGCTGCCAGGTCACGGCTCCGTCTGATGTCTAAAAGGTGTAGGAGGTTTCAAGGGGAGAAACACGGAGCAGAACTGGGGCCAGGTGGGATTGTGGTCTGCAAACCCTGCAGGTCCCAAAACCAGCCCTTCGGCGGAGCAGCACCGAGGTCGGTGTCCGCCTGGGTTCACATCCACTGGGTTTCTTGAGTAGGCAAATGAAAATCTGATGTGTTTATGCGTGTTTGTAGATCTGAAAATGTAAACTATGGTAAAGTGTCTGCTTATAGTGTGACCTCTTAACCTGAGGGTTTTTTTCTGTTCTGGGGTGAATTCCAGCAAACCACTGTGCTGCTGTGTTTACAAGGAAAATGCCTGCTTTTTGTGCTCTCAGGGCCACAGCAAGTCTCATTAAAAATCCTCTTTGGGAAAAGCAGGCTAGATAGCATTGCTCACCCCAGTTAAGTCGCAGTGAATAAATTTTCCTACTCCGCTATTGAAAAAAGAGAAAAAGAAATGTACTAAAATTTAGATTTAAATAATCATTTGCTACCTCCTCAGGTTATGCATCTGAGTTATAAAACATCGAGGCGTGTGGTTACTCTACCCAAAATCAGCCGCGGGGCTGGGGCGGGCGGCGGGGTGAGTGAGTGTCCCCCGCAGCCGGAGCCCCGGCTGATCCTTTCTCCACGCCAGGGAGGATTTAGCCCACGCTGGGGACTCGCCTGTGCAGGCTGGCAGCCGGACAGACAAACCGCCCTTCCAGAAGGATGCTGGCTCCCCACCGTGGCAACAAGCGTGATTTTAGCTGGTGAGTGTCGGCAGAGACAGCCACGACAGAGGGTGAAGCAGGACGGAAAGGCAATGGATGGCCGATGGCTGGTGGCGACTGGCCGTGGGGTCCCGGCACCCCCAGCCCCCTGCGAGTTCCATCGCCCCTTCAGCAGCTGCTGTTCCAGGAGCTGTTTCGGCAAAGGGCTGGGGTAAATTACAGTTCCTGTAATGACAGGCAGGGTCCCACACTTCCCAATGGTTCCCCGGCTCTGTAAACAGACTTCTGTGTGCCTGGCGACGGATCACAGCCACGCTAATCAGCCCGTCCAGCTCTGCAGCAAAGCTCCGCAGCATTATCAAAGAAAAGCCAAAAACAATATGTTTATGAAAGCAAAACATCATAAATACACTTTATTTACACTGCGGACACTGAAAGAAGAAACAGATGCTTCTGGTTTGGGTGGCTGTCCAGCCTAATTTCATGGAGATCAGAGAGAGGGGGGAAAAAAAGGAATTGAAATGTACAGTCTGTCACATATCCAGTTTTAAATATTATAAATCATTTATCTCCTGCTACAGCAAATGGAGGTGGGCTCGGCTCTGCCACATGCCAGGCTGTGTCCCTCCGTGGGTTGATGCCGTGGGTTAAATTGTCGGTAAACGCCAGTCCTGTGAAACAGCCACATTGGCACTGCTGCGGCGGCTTCCTGACAGCGCGGCGTTACCCGGAGAGCGGGAATAATGCCAGCCCAGGCCCAGCAAGCCAGGTGCTTTGTGAGCTGCCAAAGGGCTATCGCTGCAGTTTAGCAACCTCCAGTGAAGGATCATGTGTTGGAGGTGGGTGGCAGCTGGGGCAGCCCAGAGCCTGCTCCCGGTGACACGATGGCTGCAACCAGGAGAGCGCTGGGAGGTGCCAAAGCGTTGTACACAGCTCAGACGGGCCCTTGGCACAGGGACTTTTGTTGGATAGTTGTCTTTATTGCCATAAAAGGGAAACATAAAACACGAAGCAACACATTAAGCAGTGCTGCTGATAGAGTGTTTGTCTGACGGAGCAGTGCCTGGAGAGACAGCGTCCGAGAAAGGGATGAGGGCAAGAGCCAGCCTCTTCATGGCCCTGTCACTTTTTAGAATGGACAACTGGCAGGATAGATATCATGAAACACATGTCATTAAAAGTTCTCCCCAGAGTGCCCGCGTCTCGCAGGCGCATCCCTGCTGAGTGGCACCAGCACCTCCCACATCTGACCAGCCCCAGCTTGGATGCTCTCACGTCTGCGGCGGGTCGGTCCTGCACAGCTCCGGGTGGCACTCGCCTGACTTTCCTTCCTGATAAGCTGCAGTGAGGATGTGAAGCGTTTGCCGCGGACTCAAGTGTTGTACTATTTCATATGCGCTATTTATTGTTTTTACACGCATTCTACCACCACGTGAAATTTGACCAGAGCAAGTGCACATCACCTCCATCTTTGGGAATTGTCGCAAAGCTCTGAGTTAAGTCTTGATTACGTCTCATCCCTCTCATCCAAATAGATGGACAGGGCAAACAAGTAACGTGTTATAAAGCTGTCTGCTTTCTGTCTGAGATGAAAATATGTTTTCGTGGCTATGTGGATGGGGATAGGAGCCTGGGTCACACTGAGCTGCTGGGTCTTGGGTGGCCAAACCTCTTTTTTCCCCGAGAGGCAGCACCCTCTGAGTCACAGCCTCCCTGCCTTGGGTAGCGCAGGCGTTGTGAGGGGGTGAAGCTTGTTCGGGCAAAGCTGTGCCTGGACCTGCTCCTAAACCTGCTCCTGCCTCCCAGAGCAAGCCTTGAAGACGTGTCGGTAAGGGCTCTTCCATCAGTGTCATTTATACATCGTGGCATGAGTGCCATTGACTGAAACGGGTGAAACGCAGGACCTCTTCCTGGGGTGTCCTGGTGTTCAGCCTCCAGCTGGGGCTAACCCTGGCCTGAGAGGGAAAGTAAAACTGGAGAAGTTATCAGGAGATATTAAGGAAGTTCTCCCATCGGTTCCTCTTTTTCTGGGCTTTGGGGCTTGCTTGGAGGTCCTTTAAGCTGTGATAGTGCAGCTCGGCATGTGGTGGGGCTGTGAGCTTCCTGCGGAGGCTGTGCTGGGGCAAGGGGTCCCCGAAGAGCTGCTTTTTGGCACATTCAATTATTAGAATCATAGAATCACAGAATGTGTTGGGTTGAAGGGGCCTCTAAAGGCCATCCAGTGCAACCCCCCTGCAGGGAGCAGGGACATCTTCAACTAGATCAGGTTGCTCAGAGCCTCATCCAGCCTGGCCTTGAATGTCTCCAGGGATGGGGCCTCCACCCCCTCTCTGGGCAACCTGGGCCAGTGTCTCACCACCCTCAGTGTAAAGAACTTCTTCCTGATGTCTGATCTAAACCTGCCCTGCTCTAGTTTAAAGCCATTGCCCCTCGTCCTGTCGCTACATGCCCTTGCAAATCATTCAGAGTTTCCAGTGAGTTCTGACTAGTTATTCATTATCAGAGTGTATCTAAAATACAAATACATGAAGAAAAAGAGGATTTTTCGTTGGTTTAGATGAAATAATCTGTGTTTCCTAGTGAAAAGGATTTTTAATGAGGGAATTGGCTGAACCATGGTTAATGTGGAGGGAGTTTGCATCCATTCACCAGCTTATGTCTGTCTTAGGGGAACAAGCAGATGGGCTTGCAGGGCTTACACCTGCTGAGGTGGCACTGGTGACACTGTAGCACTGGGAAGCACATATTTCCCTGTGAGAAATCCACGATTGGGCTGCCCGTGGAGCTGCAGAGCCGGCTGGACGTTGAAAGCATCACCCGTGACACCCCTAACAGGGACAGCAATACCTGCGCTCCCCCTGTGACCACCCCTGCTGGCACCAGGCCCTACGGGTGGCTGCTTTGTTGCGTGGCTGAGCTTGCACCAAGCAGAATGAAAACGCAAGCGCAAATAGTGCTAGCCATGAAACAAACCTCAAAATGCCCGGAAATTAAGTCATCCATTGTATATGGTGAGAAGCTGTTACCTCCACGCAGTGTGGTGGCTGGAGGGGACCGGTGCTAGCAGCGGTGAGCAAAGCTCAGCCCCGCTCTCCTCCGATGGGTTACAGTCCTTCCCCATCCCTGCTGCATCCTCACAGTCTCGTGTGCCTTAATGCGCTGCTCGACCCTCTGGGTACAGCCTCCTGGTGCCACATCTGTAGCTGCAATCTGGTTTTCCCCTAATTATATTGTAAGATATATGTTCAGGACACCGGGAGCGCTGGGTCATGCATCTGGAATCGAGCACTTTTTCTTGCAAACGTCAAGCCGCAGGGTGACTTCCAAGTCACAGTGTCATCTGATACTCTGGTAAGCTGCTGTTAAATTGAAAACCATATGTCACCGAGGGAGCTTTGCGCGGGCTGTGCCCTGGCTGTGCGACCCACGTTGCGCACGGGTTCGCTCGCAGCAGCCCCCCTGGCAAAAGCGCAGCGCAGGTCTGCGGGGTGCGGACAGGAGCCCCGTTCGGACCCCTGCCTGCACAAGCGCGCTGTTTGCACCCTGAGCATTTCATCTTCAGGTGTGAATTCGTTGTCACGCTGTTCTGACAAATGGGCAGCTCTCGGCTGCCCCCAGGCACCTCCAGCTGGGCCAGATCCTGAGCAAGAGGGTTGCAGAGCAGTGCAGGACCCTTGGGTACCAGCAGCCCCCTGCTATTCCTGGTTGTCCCATGTCGGAGCGGTCAGAGGGCTGCCTGGAAGGTCACTAGGTGAGGATTAACACAAACCTGGTGTATAAACCTGCTACCAGCTGGTTACGTCTGTCCCAGGGCCAATTACTTGCTCTGAGTTCAGACCCAGTACGTGCACGCCGACACTTTGAGATGAGCGCGGCCTCTTGGGTTGAGCAAAGCTGGACAGGCTGCTCCTGCCTACCCTGGTGCATGTAACATTCATTTATCATGAGCGATCTAAACCCCGGGCTTTATTTTTTCCTGCAAACACCTGTTGCTGATAATTTCCCCCAGCACTAATATTCTGAAGTTGTTTGGTGCGGTTTTGGCTGTGTTGATGGCTTTGGCAGAAGACCGTGTGCAGGAAGGTAGTTAATCACCGTCCTAGAGGTCACCTTTATGGGAGCAAAGAGGGATTTTTTTTCCCCATGGAAAAGATGTTTTAAGAAAATTAGTCTGATGAGAATTTTTGGCAACTAGAAGTTTCTTTTTTTAGGTGGCAATTTTTGTTCTCAGCTTCCAGAAGAAAAACTGAATTTTTAAGTTGTGCCAAGACTTTACTTAGTTGAAATTTAGCTTTCACTGAAAAGAAAACTCCAGAGAAGTTACAGTCAGCCATGGTGGTGCATGGGCCTTGATACCTAAACTTAGTCATGCATCACAAACCAGAGTATGCGTATTTTTCAACTTTTTCATTATTTTGCAAGCAACGCCCACATAATAACTTGATTTTCAGGTAAGTTTCCTATATATTGATTTCCTAATCATTTGAATGCCCTGTCGATCGGACGGGGAGCTGGAGGGGCGGTGCTAGGGCAGGGGGCTGCGTTAAAGGTAGGGATACTGGGGAGAAGAGTGGATGGCGTGCAGCCCCACTGCATAGCAGCGCTGCTTCTGTGCCCTCCTCCAGCTGCCAGTAGCCAACGTGTCTTCCTCGAGCCTTCCTCTCCCAGCCCCGCACAGCAAGGTCATCACAGCCTCGGTAATCTCACGTGCTGTGCACGTGTCCACCAACTAATGAGCCACGGCATCCCCGAGGCCTGGAGCCTGCTGTCACCTCCAGCGTCCCACATCGACCATCTCGCTGCCACAAGTCAGGCACATGAGCACAGCAGTTATAAGGTGCAGGGGATGGCAGAAAATGGCCCGTTTATGTTGTGTTTCTCCAGTAGCCTTTTTGCTACCAAAGCCAGAAGCACAATTCGGAGACAAACAAAAAAGGTGCTGCATTTAAGAGCCCTTCGGAGGCTGGAAATTGAACCTCTCTTGCTTTATTCTCACCAAGGATTAAATTATGGGAGTTGTATAAAATGCAGGTTTTAAGAAGCAAGTTTCTAATATTTTGGCTTGAAAAAGACCCTTTCTTCTGGAAAAGCTGTAGGTGACACACTGTCCTTTGCCTTTTCCCCTAGAGGTTATAGCAGCAGTCCTGTTGTGTTTAAACTAAACGCAATGAATCACTGTGGTTTGTTGCTCGTTTGTTTTGGATAGTTTGGGGAGACGTGATCGGCTGTAATACTTATTTCTCCCAATTTACCCGCGGTCAGGCAGGATTGCCAAACCTGATGGCAAAAAAAGGCAAGAAAGGTTTTTTCCCTGAGTTTCAGTGTGTTTAACTTGTGAATTTGAAAGCCTCTGCCATTGAGCTGAGCAGCACAGCTCGCAGAGCACCTCTCAGCTGCCTCTGCACGATGGTGCTGCCCCGGGCAGCCCCGGGCTGGGGGTGCTGCTCCGCCGAGCTCGCGCTGGAGCCGATGCAGAGCGCTGGCAGCATCCCTCCCACTGCACCCACCCCGCGCTGGGGTAACGCTGCGACCATCGGCAGCTCATCAAAGTTTACTCGTCTCGGTGGTTTCTCCTGTGGTTGGTGGACTGGATGCTCGAGGAGTTTTCAAAATATACTCTGAGCATGGACACCTCTCTTTTTTTAAAATCCACCTTCTGCATGGATCAGTTTTGTTCTTTATGATCTGGCAGACATGGTGCCCCACCAACATGAGCACAGGGTCGTCAAGGTGAGGGGATCAGCACCTCTACAGCATTTTAGAAATCCAATTTTAATCCAATTTTAATCCAATTTTAATCCAATTTTAGCCCTGTTCTGCAGCATGCTCAGGTCCAGGCATTTAACAGGTCTGGCTTCTTGGGGCAGCAAAAGGCTTCATAATCTCCGACAGCCGCAGAAGTGTACTCTGGTCGCGGCCGGAACTGGTCACTGTGTGCAACCAAGAAAGATGTGCTATTTTTCAGCTTCTGCTTTCGTTCTCAGAGAACTGGAAGTAACACGCTCACAAATACCGAAAGTCAGAATGCAAATGCAAGCGGTGGACAACAAACCCACTTTTGGGCTAAAAGTTTAAAAAAGGAGTGGTCTTAGACCAAACTATATCCATGTTAAGTATTAATTTCCATGAGTATCACTGTTTATTTACCACAAGCTAAGTGGAACAGATTTATTCTTCAGCATTGGCTGCATAGCAACGTAATTGCTTGCCCTAACCCAAATAATCCTTGGGGCAAAGGAGTGGTTAAATAAAGCCTCAGTAGGATTTATTTGGCATAGTTGCAACATGCAAGGAGGAACTCCCAAAAATACCTGTGAATAAATGGGCATCATGTGGCAGAGGGCTGAGGTGGCAGGTGACAGGTGTCGTGGTGGGACCAGGTCTGGAGCTGGCTGTGACTTTCTGCCTCCTCCCAGCATCGCACTGTGCTGCAGCACCTACCAGAGCAAACCAGGAGGATTTTCTTTTTGTCTGGCTTAAGCCATTGCTTTCCCAGCAGAGGGCACGATGTGCAAACGAGAAGGGTGAGTGCCGCTGCCAGAAGCGATTTCAGAAATGATACAGCAAAAAAAAGGAACAAGTGTGCAGAGCCAGAACCCCCAAAGGCAGGACGCGCCGGGGCACGGCATGCCCTTCGTGCAGCCGGGGCTGCTCCGCGCCTTGCCAAGGCTCCGGCTGCCTCTCGAGCAAGCACCCGGCGCTGCTGACTGCTCCCAGCCCAGAGCCACAGCGGCCAAATATCTTCCACACTTCAGCAAGCACTCGTTGCCATTGTCAAACACCCTCGAAGCTATTTTAAACGTAATTTGGAGAAATTTCTGTGAATTAAAGAAAAAACGAGTCAGCGTCTGTTAGAAGGAACACGATTGCTCCTCATTTTCCAGAATTTTGAGGCCTTGATGTCAAAACAACAACGTTTTCCAATGTCTTCTAGCAGCCTAATTTACTGCAGGGAGCAAACCCATCTCTTCAGTTCAATCTGTTTATGTGGGCTGTGTGAGTGCTAAATTGAAGTCCTTTGCTTGGATTATCAGTGTTTAAGAGAACAGATCTCTGAAAGATGACCTAGTTGTAGGCAAATACTTTCCTGTCTGACTGTTTCCTTCTCAGAAATGGCTCTCTGGGTTATTATCAAACTTTCTTTGAAAGAGGCTTCCCAGCAAAGACATGACAAAATTTTATTTCTTGCCTTAATAATTAAGTGAGGCAAACATGCTGTTTAGCCTCGGCTGTGTATTTTAACTGTTCTGGTCATTCCCATGACCTGGAAATTTCCTTTTTTGTGTACCATCACATATCTATTCCAAAATTTCTTTTATTTGATCTTTCTGCTCATATAGTACTACTGCAGTGGTGGGATTCCCGACTGACACAGGATTTTCTTCCAAGAGGCAAAGTTTACGCACATCCTAGATCAGTGCAGTGACCAGTTGAGCTGAACGGACAAAAATCACCTGCTCTGAGCAACTCCCACGCGGTGAGAAGGGAAAAATCACAAGCCCAAGGTCTCCCTGGTGCTGCCACCCAAGAAAGAGGACTGTGCTGCGAAGCTCCTTTGGGAGTTGCGTGCTAGAATTGCTTATTTGCTCATGGTTTCATGAACGCTGTTGTTTGTTAGCGTTGTGAGACAAACTGACTGGGCCACGAAGCTTCAGGCTGTTCAAACGGCAGTTAATGAAAGCAAGGATTTCACACCCCTGCCCGCTGGGGCTGGCGTGTGTTTTACAACATATTTTATGCTGCTTGGCAGGTGTTGAAAAAGAGAACTTGTACCAAAGATAGCCCTTGAGCCGGTCACATGGATTGCTTGGTAATGCAAAGCTCTTGGCACAGCCCAGGTTGGTTGGGGTTTTGTTTCACCCCTACCCTGCTTTTAGGATATTCTCCCAATAAACAACAGCCCAGCTGGTTTTCCCAGTTGGCCCATTATCTTGTAGCCAAGGATTTTTTCCAGCGTTGGAGAGATTTGTCTAAGGTTACCAACGCCTAAATGACAGACAGACTGTGGGTGTGCACTTGGCCTGCCCGCCCTGCTTTCTCCATCACCGCCAGCTTGTGCTCGTCCCATGGTGTTAGCTCTTGTTGACAGCTCCTTCCCAGTCCCACCACTGACTGCACACCTGGCCACCTTGTTCATGGTTTCTAGAAGATCTCCCATGGTCTGTCTACCATTCCCCGTGGACCCCTGGGCCTCACATCACTTGGAAGAGCCCTTAAAAGCACTGCCTGATCTGCACAGCAGGTCTTACCCTTTTTTAAAGCTCTGGAAGGATTTTAGGTTGGCCCCCAAAATGTCGGTTTCTGTTGCATCTTCACGCCTCAAAACACACCATCCCCACTGAACGCAAACCGAAGGTCTGGTACCCACAGGTACACATGGAGGTAAAAGCACTTACAGGTGGCCTCAGAGGGGGAGATCAGGGCATGCCCTGAGCCATCACTCTTTAGCAGAGGTGTCTCCTTGCCAGGGCTCGGTGCTCCCTCTCTATGCCCAGCCAGAAGATTCCTCTCTTGCTCACGCAGGGGCTGTGCGAAGCGCAGGACACAGCTATTGCGAGATGCAAATACCTGCCTGCAGCTGGTGCCCCACGCTGGGCTGTGTCCTGCCCATCGGTGCCTTCTGCTGGTCGTCCCCGTTGGTTTGCAACCAGCCAGAGGGATGGGTTCCTCTCCCTCTACCCCAGAAAAGGCTTCTGCAGTCAGGGAGAGGAGAGGACAGACCAGGCTTCCTGGAACAGCAGAGTCTGCAGTGCCCGTGAAGAGCGGGGAAGAAGTGCTGTAGTTTTTTGGTGCAGATAGCTCCAAGCTCTTGGCTAAGACAGAAGGGTCTGTGAACCTTACGCAGAGAGTGACCTGACCTCACAGCCACAGCTATGTGAACAGTCAGACATGCTGGTTCATGAATCAGCCCAAATCACTTAGGGAATTGTACTTGAAGTGAGAAAAAATAATAGCCCGTGTCTACTAGCAGAGCTGTAGAGAAATCCCCTTTCTTTTAATGATTTTGAAACTTCACATGAGGATGCAAACAAAGGGAATAGAGGGCCTGTCATTGACCACAAAGCGCTTTGGGGATTTCAGCTGTGCAAATCTCTTGGTAACCTGGTCTGTTGCCCCAGCTGTGGGCCCGGAGGAGAGAACTTCCTCGCAGAGCATCTTCTTCCCTTTCAGCCTGACCGCTGCCCAGAAAACCCGCCTGCTCTCAGGAAGGATGCGGGTCGTGTGCTGCGGTGAGCTGTGGCGTGCACAAAAGTCTCACCAGCACAGGGAAAAGCTAAAGGCTGCTCAGTCCCCGGGGGACTTATTTCAACCCATCGCTGCAGGGCTTGCACAAAGCAGCTCTTCAGCCCTGGGGAAGAGGAGGAGGATGGTCTCCCCCCCGCAGCACCCACGAGCCGCACGCTGAAACTGTGAGCGGACCCTAGACCTTCAAGCTCCCTGGTGGCTTTCTGCTGAAGGGGGAAAGGAAACGCTTTCTATTTATCAGTTTTATCATCCTGTGTAAGGTTTGTTTCCTTTACATTTGAAAAGGTGATCAGAAATGGGGGGTGATGGGGACAGACTGCTGGTAGGCGTGCAACAGCAAAAATGTCAATTTGCTCTCTTCTGCTTAGATTTAGGACGGGAGATACAACCGTGCAATGGCTTCTCTCTGTCATTTGGGTTCTCTCTGTGTCTCTCTCTGCCACCTTAGAAGTCACATGTGGTCTAAATACTCACTAATGAAACTCTTGCCAACTTTGACTGTGATAAGATAATCATCTTATCTGGAGATCTCAGCTAAGCGTATCCAATACCTGACATTTATTTTATGCCTATCTTGCCTTTGGTGAGCATATGATGCAACTTGGGAACCTCAGACCATGTCAGATGGGGGAAGTTTTAAGCTCCGCTCCGGACCTGATCCGCAGTCACTGAAATCAGAGACAAATCAGGCCTCCGACTTCAATACAGATGAGAAAGTCCTCATTAGCCTGTTCTTCACCTTCCCTGGGATTTTTCTTGCAAATCCATCAAGACGGAGACGCAGCCATCAAAGCAGTGGGAGCAGCAGTGCTTATGGGGTCTGAGGTTACCTTTGCAGAACGAGGACAGTCCCTGGGCTTTTGTGTTTGTCTTCGTTAAATGCTTTTATTGTTGAAGCTTACTGGGGGAATTCATTTGCCTTTCAGAGGAGTGCATAGTTAGAAAATGTTAAAAAAAATCTCCGAGCTGTGGGATTACTTGTTTCTATGTGTATATTCTTCAGGTTTTGAATAGGAAAGGTCACTAAAGCGTTCATTGGTTCTGAACGCGTACGAGAGCAGGCAGCAGGGTAACAGATTACCCAGCTCTAGAAACAGCCAGGTTGTTTCCTGCCAGGTTCTACAGATAATCTAGTTTTATTAGTATTTTTGGATAGATCTCCATTAATGTCTTCCCAGAAACTAAATCTTGATGTGAGGAAGTACCCAAGGCAATATTCTGGGATTCACGGCTAGTCTGGCTGGAGCAAGCCGATAATCAATTCCTTTGCTTTTGATGGGGAGTGCTACAGTATTAACATCAGCTAACATCATTTTGGTTGCTAGCTTACTTAAGATTAGTAAAATGCTAACTCATACTATGGAAATGAGTCACTTGGGAGGGAGAAGAAATTTCTCAAACTCTCATTTTGCACAGTGTGAGGCTCTCAGGTCTGTTTAGTCATCGTTTTCTGGGGTGGCTTGTACGATATGATTCACTTTTTCCAGAGCATGTGAATTTTGGATGTTTCTGAAAGTTAGAATAACAATTGCTTTGGTGCCCAAAAGCCAATGGAAACAAATAGATGGTGTTATTTAAAGCTTGACCTCACAGCCAGCTGAAAGATGTGTCCTGGCATTGTAAGACAAACTCATTGCCTGTAAATGTCTCCTATCGCAAAGGTCTTGAGGTAAGACTGAGAAGGCAAATCGAAAAGGCACAGCACAGCAGAGCACGGCAGAGCTCTCTGCAGGGGACTTCCCGTCAAGATTTTTCATTGAAAAATGGTGGTTGAACAGTCTTCTGTTCTGTAGTGAAGACATAGGAACGCTGACCAGGTTCCAGCGGAGCATAAAGCCTGAAAAGCAGCAGAGCTCACCAGCAACAGGGGGGCTGTGAGGTTCACCGTGTGCAGGACCAGCAGGCTCCCAGTCCCCAAGCAAAAGTCCCAGTTCCCTGCTCTCATCAGCGCCTTCGAGTATTTCCATTTTGTGGCTTTCTAAAATTTCCAGGGCTGCAAAGCATCAATCATTCCCTTGCCATCATTCCCTTGCCGACCCAGCTGGGTTGTTAGGACAGCTTTCAAGCACTGCAGGGGGCTTGCCGGCACCTCAGTACAGTTGATGAAGTCTCCATCTTCAGAGGTCAGCATCAGCTTTTGCTCAGTTTCCTCATGTTTCTGCACCACAGCCCTTCTGGTTTCATTGAAATACTGCCAGGAATGATACTGAAGTGGCTTTGCATTTTTATCAGACACAGAGGAGATGCCCAGGAGATGAACTCACTGCAATAACTGTTTTATTGATCACTATCAATATATCTAGATAGAAAAAGGATGATTTAAAACCTAGAAAATAATATAAAAAATTACAATGATCAGAAAAGGGCTTCCCCTTGCCTTTACACGGTAATCACCCGTCTTCCCGTGGAACACCTGGAGAAAGCTGGAGGGCTGTGGGAATCCTGATGGGGAACTGAATCCCCTGACCAAGGTGAGGGAATGGTCTCTGACCAAGGACACTGAGCAACAACCTGAAAAATGACCCCACTTTCCCTCTGGCCCACTCGGCATCTCTCCCTGTTCTTGCTGCCCAGGCGGCACTTTTGTCCCCTCGTGTCCTGTTTGACCCACCCGGGAGCCAGGACATCTTCCAAAGTGCCGCAGCGCAGGGAGGCACCCCGTCTTGCACAGGGACAAATTTAAAAGCTACATCAAATTATTATCCATTAAAAATAGCGTCTCTGCTGCTGAATCCACTTGTCCTCACTTCCCATGAGCCGGAGCCGAGCTTTGGACTTGCCCGTTCACACATACCTGGTCAATGTGAAGCTCAGCGGATGGTCCAGGCGTTTGGGGCAGCAAAGCGGGCAGGCAGCACCGTTTCCCCTTGCCCGGTTTCCTCCTGCTCAGAAAGAAGCTGCACCGCTCTACAGCTGCTACAGCTAAAGGGTTGCTAAAAGCTCTGTGTCCCCATGTCCCTCTGGGCAAGAGAGCAGGAGAAGGTACCACCCACGGCATCTGCTCGTACACACGCAGCTTGGTCCTGCTGCACGCTGGTACCTGCGATCCCGATTTCCAGATACGAGTAAATACCTGCAGTATTTTGCTACAGGCTACCTTCTTTCTACGCGCTTGTTGGTGAAGCCAAGTCATGCTCAGTTTGCTTTCATTAATTTCTTGAGAAAAGGATTGTCCTGAGGGCACAGGCACTTTATCGGGAAAATCAAGCCAAAACAAAAATGTCTCAAGCTAAGTGATGAACTCAAAGATTAAACAATCCTGTATGCCTTGTGTACCAAACACGGCTCTGGTCTGCTGGTGAACGCTCAGCCATCTGCATGGCCTTCTGTAGGAGGAGCCAAAAGTGTAGCAGACCTTCAGAGAGAGCACACATTGGTAATAAATAATGCACACGCTTTAACAAAACAAAATTTTATTAATTACAGCATTTCAAGTAACATTTAGTCTTTCCCGAAAGCGGCACTTCAGGCTTCCAGAATAAGAACAGTGTATCACAGTGCATCAAATTATTAAGACATCCTTCCTGCAGAAGGAGTCAGCTTTGTTAGACAACATCGTAATTTAAGGGATTGCATCAAAGTTTTTGTAAGTGACTTGATTACGTTTCTATTCTGCTTTTGCTAGATACCAGCCCTTAGCAGTGTTTCCTTTCAGTCCTCTGAGAAACGATGCCAAGCCCTCTTCACTTGCCTCGGGCCCTGCACTGTCCGCGGCATCTCTGGCACTGCTGATATTCATCGTAAATAACTGCGCTGAGGCAGATAACTTCTGTGAATTCTGATAATAGCAATATTCACAGGGGTTTTCTGAAGTGTATTACTGCAGCCAAAGGGATTAGAATATTTTTAAAGATTTTAGCAGTTATATTTTCATCTCTTTGAGCCAGCCAAGTGCATCTGCATTTTTATTGCTTGATTTTTGATGTAGAAGCAAAGATTCAGCCTTTTCTCAGAGAGCGTAGCAAGGGTTGGGGTGGAACACAAAGAGAAGGAGGAAAGGAAGCAGGAAGGGTCTCTAAAATTGCTCTGGATATACTAAGCAGGGTGTAGTCATGTAAAAAAGGTTTTCATTATTGTCCTTGTGAGAAAAAATGAACTGGAGTGATCTCAGAGATGCCAATGTAAGATGGGGCCAGGGTATTTGCCTTTCATTAAAACTGAGATGACTTTATCTGACATGCAAAAAACCCTATTTTGTTTCATTTAGCCTGGCTGCGACGCAGACAGTCCCGAGGAGAGAAGGACCTCCTGCTGCTGGCCACCTCCTGCCCCGGCAGCACGACGGGTGCACCCAGTTTCACTGCCCCTTTTCTGGGTGTTGCCTTTTGGTCAAGTTCATCTTGGTGACGAAGGAATAAACCACTTCTGAGACCAACTACAGAAAGTGATTGAGAAATTTAGAAACTGGCTGGTGAGCAGAGCAAAGAGCAGGAAACTCCTCCACGCTGGCTGTTTGCCTTGGGTTTGAGAAGTCTGATCTTCGATTGACAGCTTCTGTGCCTCTGGTCACCTTGGACTACAGGCCACCTGGGAAAGTCATCACAGCTCCAATTTTCAGCTCCAGTAGTTTAAGTGCCAAGTAGCTCCTACCAGCAGGGCACGCCAGGCATTCACTGGTAGCAGTTTGAGCGTGAGGACCTACTGCCGGCTGAAGGAGGGAAGGTTAGAGAGGAAATTCATCACGCTTGGGTTTTGTGCCCCATGTCCTTCTTCTTCTCAAATGGGCAAAGGTTTATTGCTGTGTTCAGGCTGGCAAGGTGTAGTGAAGGTCTGGAAGCATGACGGAGGGAGGCTGTATGTAGCGTTTCGGCTATTAATACTTGGGATTCGGCTTATTTAATTTTTCTTTCCACATTTTACGATCTGTGGATTGCAGAACGTATCACAGAAGTTTGGTCTCCCAAAACCGCAGCCTTTAGTTGAAGCTGGAGGCCATCTTCCATGCAAAGTGCAAGAGTAATTGGAAGTGCCTACATCCACTTGTGCATTGGGGAGCATCTGAGGTATCTGGAGTACTTTCTGTTTTGCTGATAACCCCCCAGTGCTTTGAGGAGACCCCAGGAATCACCAGCTGGGTAACAGCTCTGTTATACATCCCCCTGAGCCCCAGTGCAGTCAGAGTCAATCCGTGCCCCTGATCTTCTGCAACACTGCCAAGGGATCTGGAAAAGCACTGCTAACCCCAGCGCATCCCTCCCTGCCTCTGAAATCACAGCCACCAAAATCACTGGTGATGCCTCTGGGTACAGCGCATGGACCCCTCAACACGGGGTTTTTCTCAAACTCTCTCCCCGCCATGTGGGGCTGCAGCAAACAACCGCCTTCTGGCTTTCCACCTCCTGTTTATTTCTGAAGGGGGATGTGAGAGAAGCTATTTACAAGTTTGTTGTAGCAACCTCCCAAGAATAGCTCCAGGCGTGCGGCAAGGTGTGGCAGCTCAGCCCCGCTCTGTCCTGGGGACTCTGGTGGTGGGGCTGATGCCAGCTGTGGGACAAGCCCAGCTAGGCTGGGTCAGCTTGGTGCTCTCCTTGTCTCTCCATCATCCCTGCTGAGCCTGGTGGGTCCACCCAGGTTAGAGATATTTTAGGACATAAATCATGTCTGTGGCATAGAACTAGACAGCTCTTGGCTCAACAGATCCCTGAGTAAGCCTCTAAGCACCCTTTTTATATATAAAATATTTGGGTTGCTTTAGTTTTTACGACCATACATGAAATGTCATTTGTTTCACCAGTACAGTGAATAAATTCTAGATCGAGAACAATCACAGCAAGCCCGCGGTGCTCTAAGGCTGGCAACACCAGCACCCGCAGCCCAACTTTGTTGTGTTTCAGTGCCAAGGGGCTCCTCAACCCCAAGCTCCTCACAATAACCAGGGCTAAATGGCATCGGAAAACAGAAAAGTTTAAACTCAGTGGTGTGCCAGAACACGAGCCTTGGTCCTGGTTGTTGAACAGTTTTCAAACCAATAGCTTGAAATTGCACTGAAGTGTCTTCTGTTTGGTGTCCCAGTGCTGCTTCCCCTGGGCACATGCGCTACTTTGTTTTTAGTGTAGATCTGTTAGACATGCTAAAAAATATTTTGTAGTAGATGTATACGTTGACGATCCTTAAAAGAATCCCCAGGAAGTAACTGAGGGACCTGAGAAGGGCTGCAGCCGTGCTGGAGAAGTGAAACAACCAAATGCAAGGGCTGCGGGTAGGAGCAGAAGTGCTGCTGGCCTTCAGGAGGTCATCCGTCTGGAACAGGGCACACTCTGCCACCACCAGCGTCCAGATGATCCTGGATGTCAGTCTGGCGTTTTTCACTGTCCGTAAATGTCGGGACTCTGTGGGGAAGAAGGTTATCAAGTAAGCCTCGAAGGCAACGCAGCTCAGCAGCAGGCAGCTGATGTGTGTGTTTGCAGTGAGGAGGTTCTGCAGCGGAGCTGATGTGAACGCTGTAGATGAGGTACCAACATCAAAGGTCCATACAACCATCTCAGAAACAATGCTGACAGAAACCAGGATGTCTGCCTTTGCCAGGCTAGAAATGAGAACCACAGTGGACTTGGAGGAAACCTTTGCAGACTGCAGGATGATTATCGTGTACAAACTGCCCAGCAGGCCCAGAAAAGTGCTGATGGCATTTGAAGAAGACAGGACAAGGTATTGGATATATTTAAGCACCAGGTATCTTCTGAGATCTTTCATGTGGTCTCTCTCCATAGAAATGCCAGGTAGGGAAGAATACCTGGAATACATATGAAAAAGGGTGATTAAATGTAAGATCAGTGGGATAGATTCCAGACAAATTATTATGTACCTGCATTTGTATGGACATGTGCTGGTGTTCTCCACACTCCAGCATCATCGTGGCATTGGTTGGTTACCCAGCTTCAGAGCCATTCAGGGTGTGAAATCAGGCTGCATCAATTGCGAAGTAAATTGCACGTAAACCCAGGCAACAACATTTTATTATAGTTAACGCAGGAGTCATTGCAGGGAACTGGAACGGCTCCAAACTAATACTGGAAAAACTGAGGGCTACTTTCATTATGGAAGTTTTTTTTCTGTTTGCCTTTGTGGGTAAATTCAAGAATGAAGAATCCATTCTCTAGTGTTGCAGCAAGAAAAAGATTTCCGGTTGTGCTGTGTAGAAGAGTAAATGAGTTATTTATTACTCATTCTGGAAAACAAAGTAATAAACTAGAGGGAACGCTATCCAAGAAATGTCCCAGTTGAATCAATAGTTGAGAGTTACCGTAAAAATACTCATTTGATTTCCGTTTCCTGTCCTTATCTCAACTCTTCATATGTGTTGATATGGTGGCTATAGCTTCTGAATAAAATTGAATGCCTGGGCACAGCGTGGGAAATGGCAATAAGTTCGAGACGCTGGGCTAGCAGGGAAAAGGCGGGCTCAGCAGTCCCCGCTGCTACACCTTCACAGCTGGCTGCAGAAGCCCATGGGATTTTAAAGTTTTGCTGAGAAGGGACGTGGTCTCTGTTTGATGTGTGGCTGGTGACAGCATCCCCACGCACGCTGGAGCTCCCCATGCCTGTGAGCTCCCAGCTCTGAGCGCAGGAGTGGAGATTCCGGGGACCATGCCGGCTACCACGTGGCTGGAAGCTGGTCCAGCTGGTGCCCGGCACCAGCTACGGCACCATTTAAAGAATTCCTCTAATGTTCTGATTTTATATATACAGTTCTTTGGGTGTAAACTAAAAGCCAGGAGCCATTTTAAGCATTATTGCTAACACGTATTGTTTAAGTTTCTTTTTCTTACGTACGTTAACAAAGCCTAAGACCACCTTGCTGTTCCAGTGATGGGGTGCCTGTTGACAACTGCTAGCGTTTTACTCCTTGGGCTTAGCAGAGCTATAATTAGATACAACTCTCATTTCCCACTGAGACAGCTATGCTGTTATGGTTCCAGTTTGTTTATTAGTTGAATCTCTTAATGCATCCAGTTGGATGTTTATGAATCAGTTGTGAGATCTGACCTGGAATTTGAGGGAAAGTTCATAGACCTGTGGGAATGTACACAAATGAGCCTTGAGATGAAGGTGTTTGTAGGAGGGCCACATCCGTTGCTCCTGGTGCTTCTGGGTGCCTGGAGCCCTTTTATATCTACCCACCACTGATTGCCCACAATCTTCTGCAGCGATGGTGTGCTTTGGGGTTGAGTTTCTCTCTTGACAGGCCTGAAACAACCCTCAATTCTCTAGGGTGTGCCAGGAAGAGGAAAAACTGCATCCCTCCAACCATTAGCTAATGCTGCCCGACAGAACCAGTCATCGAGAATGACAAACTGCTGGATTTAGGCAACATTCAAAACAATGAAATTTATGAAAACAGCCAGTTCCTGTAGGCTGCCAGCGGCAGTTCTTCTTTTTCTGACCCTTGTCTCTTATAGAAAGTTGTGAACGGTCCCTTTGCCTTAAACGCGGTGGAAAGAGGTACCCAGATGATGCGCTTCACCCTGGGTGTCCTTCACATCTTAGTGGGAGGCTTCTAGTGAAGTAATTTGCATGAGTGAGATTAAGTTTGCTTAGCAACTCTTCATGGTCATTTTGTATCAACACGCTGAAGCAATCTAATAAATCAGGGCTGCATCCCAAGGCTTTACTCATTTCCTATTCATGCAAAGTACCCATCACCTTCAACTACAGCTTTGCGTGACATAGAGAATTGGCTGGAGATGACTAACAGCTCAGGATCTGACCCTGTATTTACACACTCCTATCTTAAGCAGGAATGAAGTTTGTAAAGTGCCCAGATATTTTTAGGTATTAGCATAATTTATGTAATATTGCATCAAAAGGGCGTAAGTGTGAACTGTCCCTGTGTGTGATAAGGTTACAAAGACCAGGAAGACTAAATTGGTTAAATCATTAGTTTCCGATGGTCTCAAAAGCAAAAAAGTATATAAAAAATGGAAAGAGGATTATATGATGAAGATTAATATAAAAGAATAACATAGAAGAATGATAGCAGAAAGACCAAGACAGAAAATGAGGCGCGGTGAAGAAGTGGTGTATGGGTAAGGAGGAAATACTCCGTAACTCCATTGTCAGACAAAGGAAGACCAAGGAATGAGTCTGCTCCCTGCAGATTTTGCACCACCAACCAACTGTTGGTGCCAAAATCAGAAGACGAGTTCTTTTTCTGCTTCATCGTTGCCTGAAGGACACACAGCTGGGCACGTGCCACAGCTAGAGCTAGCAACGGAAGACCTCCAACAAAGGTTCCTAACTAGACTAAAGGAAGAATGAGGTGGATGTTGCTTAGATAAATTCTGTGTTTTCAAATTCCTGAGCTTCAAGAAGTTTATCCAACAGCACTGAGAAACTGTCTGAAGCAATTTCGGCTTTATTCATGGTTATCACTAAGAAGTCTTAAAAGGCAAATGGTAGAAGTTTCAGAAAACTTGAAATAGCAAAGATGGGGCCTGTCTTTAAAAGGGGGGAGTAGGGCAAGAAGAGCCATGAAATAGTAATCTTCTGTTCCCAGAAAACTACTAAAATAATCAAGCAAATTTTTATCTAAATGGTAGAGAGAGATAAGGAAGAAGAATGTGGATTTCTCACAGATAAAGCAAATTTATTGACCCCAGTTTCCTTCTGTAGCAGGATAATAGATCTCATGGTTGAAGAGAAAATCAGCAAGTGTTGTATATCTTGAATTTTATTAAGACTTTCAATATTGTTTCATGAGGCATTCTTATAAAGGAACAAGCTAAGGAAATGTGGATTAGACGAAACTATGAATAAGTCATGCATAGCTGGATGGGAAACTAAGAAAAGGCTAATTATCAGAAATTAGGGGAATGATGTATCAGATGGAGTTCTGCAGAGATATGACATTTTGTGCATTTTCATTGACTACAATAAGCAATAGAGTTCATGCTTATTAAGTTTGCTTATTAAGTCAGCTATCACAAATCTGCAGGTACAATTTGAGATCTATACAAGAGCTGGTTCCTGTGCAGCAGTGAGCGAGAGAAAGAGTGAACACATGGGCAGGAGGAAGGAGCACGCCAGGGGAGAGGGATGCCTGCCGTAGGCAGCGATGCCGACACAAGTGGGTATCAATACAGCCTGTGGATGGCAACACCCACAGCTGGATTCTGCCACAGTTGTGTCAGGAAAGGCAGATGCCATCCTGCAATGCAGAAACAGGAGAAACGTCTGTAACTACATGGGATGAGTCTTTGGTTTCTCTCGGCAGAAGTTAGGTCTTGACTGAAGTATGAGACCAGTTTTGAAGCCAACAGTTCAAGAAAGGGATCAATTGCTGAAGATGTTTCAAGGACACTGATGACAATGATCAGAGAGAGAAAACATGGTACAGAGGGAAAGGAATCAGGGGTGTGCTATCCAGAATAGAAGAGATGCCCATGTGTTTCATTCACATCAGGGCAATTTAGATCACAAGTAAGGAAAGCTTTTAACAGGAAGGGTGATCAAAAAATGGAATAGTTTGCCTCGGAAAATCACAGACTCTCTGTTACTGTAAGTCTTCAGGAGCACAGTGGAAGGGTGTCTGTTACGAGCACAGGTAGGAACAGATACCGTCTTGTAGGTTGATGGACATCAAGTGCCTTTCAGCCCTGTTTCCTACACATCTAAGAGCATTTGGATTACCAAATAATAATAAGCCCTATTTACAAATGACATAGTGCCTGTCTTGTCAAGAATGATATACTCAGATAATATTTAAGTTATGGTTCATGTCACACCAGAACATTAATTCATGACCTTCATCCTGCAGACATCCTGGTACACAGCAATATATTCTTTGCTGAGAAAGTACGCATCTCAGTCTTTAACACAATATCATTGTTGTACTTATACTAACAATTTTGTATGAGATGTCTACAAAGCCATTTGTGCTGTATCTCGAGTTCACCATTTAGTTGTGCCTAAGCTGTCTGCCATAATGCTTTCAAACACATGTTTATCCAGACTCAACTCCTACTAAAACTTCGACAGTTATTTCCCTTTATTTTGAATATTGGATCTAAAATCAGATCAGTGATGAGGGGACCAGAGATTTAGCTCCATGTAACAACGCCATTTCTTCCATATTTGAGCATTTATCTCCTTATGCAAATTCTCAGTAGTCTTGACGTGAGCACCTTGGAACTTGTACTTCAAAGCTTTTCCAGTACAGTTACCCAGCAGGTCTGGGTGGTTGCTTTAGTCCTTGCCTGTTTTTTCTTTTGATGAGATGATGGGAAAAGGATAATTCTGAGTGATTCCCATGAAAGGTACCAAGCCGACTTTTTAAAGAGTGGGATTCCCATTGCTTGTTGAGGCTTGATTTGTACCAGGTTGGCTCATCCTTGATTCACATGCAACTTTTCTCTTTTTTTGTTTAGTTTTTTTTTGAGTATCTGAGCCAACTTGTTAGTGGAATCCTTTAGGGAAGAGATAGGAAAAACTTAGTCCTGTACTTTAGCTGAACTGTGATACAGTTCATCTTACCCTAGTTTTCCACAGTGGTTAACTAGAAAAATGATTCTGTGTTTTCTGGCGAAAGCAAAATCTTTCAGAAATCAAGGGTCTGTGCTCTTTCCATTAAGTCAAGGGGGTTTGCCATTAGTTCTGGTGCAGCCATTTTAGTCTATACTAACTTACCCTGAAGTGGCTTTGCTTCACTGCTGAGAATGCAGGAGGTGGTAAAGAGGAGGGTTAATCTCTGAGCATTGGTTTGACCATTTGTTTTGATACAGGGCATCAATGAAATTAAGGAATCCAGTGTGAAAGCTCGTACAACTCACTAGCTAGAAGTGGAGGAGAACCAAGCTGTGATATGTACGGTTGAATATTGATTCATCTTGTTACTCAAGCAAGCTACATCTTCTTTGGAAAGGTACGTTAAGAATGTTTTATCTTTTTTTTGGATTGCAGCCTATTTCTGTGTATATTTTCATTAAGTATATTTTTAAGGAGACAAATTATATGCCTTGATAAAGATCTTTGCTCATTTTATGACAACTGATTACTATTGTGAATTGTTGTATGCTGGAAAGTACATGTAACGCGTTCCGGGCTGCTTTGTGCTGAAGATCAACACACCTGGCCACAGGACTTCAGCTCAATTCAGGGCTGTCATTCCCAGACGAGGGGTAGTAAAGAAATCTAAGCTGGTTTGAGCAGCTCAATGAGTGAGAAAAATGTACAGTTCACTAACTTTGGGATTTTACACCTCCTCTGGAGAACGTGGAAATAAAATTTCATTGAAAAACAAACTGAATCAAGCAGAAGTTTGCCATGTGGACACCACCAGATTTCTCCATTGAGCCCATCTCATTCAGATATTTTTTCACTTAAGGAGTTTGAAAGGAGTAAGACCAACATCTGGATTTACAGCAGAACTTGATCATGTCCTTGTGAAGGATTTTAACTCTGAGCTTCAGGGCACTGGGTCCTATCTTACACCCCAGGACTTGGTGATGAGCCCATAGGCTCTTCTAATGACGAATGTTAGAAAAGGATGCTGAGCAGCCGATACAGCCAGAGGAGGTGCCCGGAAGCAGCCAGTCCAGACGTTAAGGAGCTCACGTCTTTTTCACGTCTTCCTTTCCGGAAAACTTTGTCATTTTACGTAATGCTGCCATCACTTTACCTAACACCTCAATGTATGTTGGAAAGGAACTGGAGTTTCTGGATGGAAGATGCCTTCCCGCTTTCTGTTAGTGATGTGTCAATGGTGTCCTTCCTTTCAAGCCATGGCTGCCCCAGGAGACAGAATCATCACCTTGGCTTCGTCCTGCCTCCCTCCGCCCCTTTTACACTATGATTTAGTGGTTAAAACTCATCCAGAATGTAGCAGAACGAGGTTTGATTTCCTCCTTTGCCGCAGGGGATTTAGATGTTGATCTCTCATGGGTGTCCCAACCAGCAGGCTACAGGTTCTTCAGAGGCGGGGACACTTTTCGTACCACCTAAGGAATCTGGGCACAGTGTAGGAAAACAGATGACACCCTGGGCCAGGGGCTGGGATCAGAAAATGCTTGTGGATCACAACGCAGGTGGTTGCGGATGTTTGCTAGGGAAAAAGGCATCCCAGTTCCCAACACTTGCTCCAAATGCTATTTGGATACATCTGCTCTGGTAGATCAAGCAGAGCTGGGAGATGTTCCTGGGAGCTGGAGCTCAGTTCGTCAGAGTCTCAAGAGACCTCCAGTGGCCCCCAGCACAGTTTTGGTGTTTGCCAACGGACACGCTCCCGAACGCTGTGCAGGCATGGGCTGGGTTTTAGCAGGAGGCAGGGATTGCTGCCCGCAGGCAGCATGGCATCGCTGCCCACGCTGCAAGGACCGTTTATGGGTACGGTCCTCATTGCTCTAGCTGAGCTCGGTGCCAGAGATCGGTCCAGGGCACACCACTAGTCAGACAAAGCCTTTATATATGTAAGATCAAGGAGTCATTGGGTAAAAAACAGGTGTATAAAGAACACACAAGGCAGGGTCTGAAGCCACAGGCTCCTCCTTTGGAGAAGGTGGCTGCCAGCATGGCTCTCCTGAGCTTCCGCTGCCAGCATCCTCCTCCACAGCCAACCCGGCAGCTTCCCTCCGGCTGGGAAGTCCTGCCAGCCCGTGAAGGACCTGGGGGAATGGAGAATAGGTGCTCTCCGTCGGCAGACCCTTCCCTCTGCCTGCACCAGGGTAGGGATGGACGGGGTAATGCCTGCGATGGGGCCAGGTGTAACAGGAACAGGGGGCTGTTTCCAGACAGCTGCTCCCATCCTGCGAGAATGGGCGAACAAGGCAACCTGAGCCAATTCATCTATTTATTTACAGTTCTCAAAGCAGCCTCTTGCGGCATTCGTTACAGGTCACCCACAGGAAGATGGACAGTGTCACATGGACAGTGACACTTAGACAGCTTTTGTTTAGTTCTTATTCCGATGAAACCTCAGTTCAAGCTCACAGCAGGCTTCCTGAACTAGCACTTTGCATTTTCAGTGGTACTATTTTTTTGTCCCCACAAAAAATTGCCCTCCTGAGACACTTCACAAATCCCAGTTAATAATAACTTCTCATTTGTCATTGGTATGCCGTTGTAGTCTGAGAGGTACACAAAAATATCTCCTACTCTTAAAGAAATACTTCCTTTCAAAGCTCCTCCTGGAATTGTGTGTCAAAGAATACACAGAAGAGGAGAAAAAATTTGAACCCCCAGATTACCACCGAATACCCTGACTGCAATGAAGTGGTATTAGCTTTTACTTAGTTTAAAAGCAAAAATACTTACATTTGCTGGAAAAAACAGCCAGGAATAGTTTTCTGCATCACTGTATTCTGTGTATGGTCTGCAGCAGAGCTAAAATGTGCCGTTTCCCTTGGATCGCTTCCTGGTTTTTATATATAGCGTCGCGTATTCAGTACCACGTCAGACCACGGGGCTATGCTGACAGAATTTGTTTTGCTAGGCAACATCCCCAGAGCTGGTTTCACAAGAATTACTCGCTTGAATCATGGTAGCCATTAACTTTCAGCTGTCTGGAAAAATTGATGCCCTGTGTGGAAGAGGAGCCCCAGACACTTCCTCAAATACATGCTTCGAGATGGAGCAGATTACAGGGTGTAATCCTGAGCTCGTCTGAGTGTCGCATGAGCTAACACAAATTATCCATGAGTAAAAAAACGATTTTATTCTAAGCAAAGAAAAGGTGTCCTCTGGCATGAAAAGCAGAACTATATCTAGCCGGACGGGGCTATCCCCAATGAGTGTTTGTGTTGGTGTTGCCTGGGATACCCAGGTTTGATGCTGATTATGTTTGCGCTATTGTTCTCCAGGGATGACGTTGGTTAAGCCAAGTTCATCCACGTTTCAGGGCAGGGGAATCTCTTCACAGGGTCTCGGTGTGGTGGGAGAGCGGAGAAGCGTCCTGCAGACATCATGGAGAATAGCAAACCGGTATGTTCCCAGCCACACCAACACGTACCGCAGCTCCCAACCTTATCGTAGCCGCCGATCTCACACCAGAGTCAGTCCACTAAAGCAGGGAATTAACGACAGTGACACTGCGTTGGTTTCTGATCAACGGGGAGAGTTTGCTGCCACTCCAACACCAGCACTGCCAGCCGCACGCCGTTCCCCTCACCGCTTCTCTAAGTGATGGGGTGCCAGAAAGCTTTCTTCACCTTTCTCTAAAGCTGAAGAAAGATAAAGCAGCTGAAAATCCAGGTACTGCAAAGCACTGTCGTCACAGCCGCAACCTGAGGAGCGTGGAAGGACGGCAGCCCTGTGCTCTCCTGCCTGCTCCGAGGACAACGGCAGTGCTGGGTTTGCACTGGAGTGCTGGTGAGAGGACATCTGCCAAAGCCAGAGAAAGTCCCTGAAGAAAGGGATTCGACTGGTTGGCGATTAATATAATTTGTGCTTTAATTTAAGTACATAATTTTTTTTTTTATTTTAATAAGAATGAGTTAGCTTTTGCCAGAGGCTCTCCATAGCAGTTTTATTTTTTACAGCTACTGTTTTGATTATATTTGCTTATTTTTCTTGCGCGCTGAGATGATAGAACAGGACCGTCAGCTGCAAGTGCATAAATTCTGCGAACAACTTTCTCTTTCTCACCAGCTTGAAACCTCTTAACAACCCACAGAAAACATAAGGCAAACCCTCTGTTTCTCCAGGGCACAGCCCGTTTCGTCAGAGTCCTTCCCCCATAGCACTGACTCTGTGAAAACAATAATAAAACCACAGGGGAGGCGGGAGGGGTGAGATTGGGTGCCCCTTCCCCACCTTGGGGGCTGGCAGGCACCTGCAGAGCCGTGGGACCAGCCATGGGAAAGGTGATTGCAGTGAAATCTTTAATCAGTTCCCCTCCGTTAATCTTTACCTGCATTAGTAATTGCTCCCGATGACTGATGGCTTTGATTGCTCTTCTTTGAACCCACCGGTGTCTCCCTTGACGCAAGCAGAACGAACAGAGCATTCCCGATTGAGCTCTGCAGTGGCATGAGATGGTTTCCAGTATTTTTCCATAACCTGTTTATTTTGCACTACACCTTTGTTTGAAGGCTTTGGCCAGTTCCGTACATTGATTGGCAGCGCTGTTTACATTTGAGGACTTGCGATTTTTTTTCCTCGACAACTGAAATAAATACAATTGAATGTAATGAGAATTCAGCAAGAGGTAAGAAAATTTCAGTTTTCTTCGGGCCAAAGTACTCCCCTTTACTTTTGACACCAGAGGGTTTCCAGCACGTTTCCCTCACCATCTCACCAGTATCTCCTCTCCACCTCTTTGTGGTGGAATTTTGTACACACCAAAACTCTGCCGAGGGGCACCATGAAAATCGCCCATCACTTCTACATCACTCCTATGGCCTCTCTCTCTTGTTGATACTGAAACAATCCTATTACTATTTCTCTTCCTTTTTAGCAGGCCGAGAAGAACTTTGTTGAGGAAATCCAGATAAATGACATACTCTGAATAACTTGCATTTTCGGGAGGTTTTTTAACCTTGGAGATTTTGAGGAAACTGTAAGAAGTCAGCTTTCTTTGTAAATAACTCTGCGGCTCAGTCCTATAAAACAAGTCCTAACTCTTATTCTTTGGCGGTTAACCATTCATCTGGTTCTGAAGTCGTGGCAGCTGCTGCGATTCTCTGGGCCGTCCTGATTTATGTCTATGGTATGTGCAGCCTGTGTTCTTCCCATTTTTTACCTTAGATTTTTTGGGTTTTTTTTCTCTTAAGTTGCTGGAGAAACCAGAACAATTACTGTTTGATCTTCAGCCAAGATTTCCCGTTTCTCCCCTCGTTAAACAGCTGGAGGGTCTCTTGTCTGGGCATCTGACTTTACATAATTTCCCATCTTCATTATCCTCAGAGAATACAGGTTCCTCCAGCCTATCTTTTGTGATTCCTCACTGAAGTTCTCCACAATTCCTCATCATTACCTTCTCTTCCTAGCCTCACGGAGTTCAAGAAACACATTTTAAAATTACAAACCAGCCAAATGGCTGTCTCCTCTGACTAGAAAAGGGAGAAGAAGCAGCCAGGCAGGTATTTGCAAATATGAGGAATAGTTGTGTGATGAAGGGAGGAGTCTCGAGGACAGAAGTGACACGTAGCAGCTCCTACGGGCACCAAGCCACAGCCAATACCGTGGGACCTTCACAGGGAGCGAACCAACAGGAGGGCTTCCAAAAAGCTGCTGAGCTGACCTGCTTTGTGTCCTTTCCGATGGAAAGGTAGTGGAGAAGCATGCTGGAGAAGCAGGAAGTGGAGAATCCAGCCCTACCCCTGCTGTTTTGGGCTTCGAGCAGCAGAAAGATTAGCAAACTCTCCGAGCGAGGGATGGACTTTCCAACGTGTCCTCAAATCCGATGCAGCTGCCTCTCGGACGGGACTGACATCCTCAGGCGGGACGCAGGGTGAAGTGGTCATGCCTTTGCTGGGAAAGGACAGGGATTATCTCCCCTGGCCACGCACAGGCAAGGATCTTCCAAGACGTTTGTTACAGAGAGGATGTTTTATGTTGGTCCCTTGGTAAAACCTGGAGGGGCAGGTATGGAGGTGTGTGACCTGGGCGTATGCTGCAACTCTGTCAACAGCACGAGTTTTACATTTTCCGCCTTTCCAAACAGCTCGTCAGCAAAGAAAATAATCAGCTCACTTGTTTTACTGCCTTTATTCTTTATTTTCACTATGGAAAAGGAAATTCACTTTTAATAGGGCAAATTCTGGGATAAAGCATTACTAATGTAATGTTTATTCCTTGTGGACAGTATGTCCGGCCATAAGACATCCTTGCAAGTGGCTTCCAGGATTTCATCAGCCCCTTTTGCATAGCTGACAGAAAAGATTTCCTTACAGGGAAATGGGGAAAAGGTTGATGGCATAATCCTTTTTGTCTAAAGAATTAAATTTATCAAGATTACAGATAAAATGCATGAAGAAATGGTGGTGATTCATAAAACTGGGGGGAAGAAACAGGTAGAAAAAGGTTAATGCAATTTGTCTTCGGTTTTGGCTTCCTCTTTCACTGACTCACATGCCCAATCTGGAAATAATAGTGGTAACAGCACTTTGGGAAATGTCCATCATCCAGGCAAAAGTAGGTGAAAAGGAAATTCCCCATAGCTGCCCGCAGCTGAAGTTTTGGGAATCTCTTGCATGAGTTTGCGAGTTTTCAGCTGAGAACTCTTCTGAATGAGTAATGCAGGAAAGCCTGAAACCTGCTGCCACCCAAGTTAACCACTTTGGGGCTCTACCCCCGCAGAGCTCCGGCCCTGCCTGCACAAATCCCTCCTCAGCAGCTGCTCACTTGTTTCTCTCCGTGCCGTGTGACGAACGAGCCTTTGTGCCTATTTATTTTTGCTCATCGGGCGGTTTTACACGCAGTCTGTCATTCTTGTTCGGGGATCACAGTAGCAGCATCTCCCGCAGTAGCTACCGTGGCCAATTTGGTCTGTTTTCAGTTAAGGGTCTGGGGAATCGTTTTCCTTTGAGTCACAGCATTCTCGCACCGCCATTGTTCGGCTCATCTCCGAGGATGTGGGCGTTGGGAATTCCCCTGGCACCCACACTCTTCCTCGGCTCCGGCACCGCAGCTTTCTTGCTGAACTCCTCCACTTTCCGCACGCGCCACACGCTGCCCATGCCCCTGACCGGACAGCCTCCGCCACGCTCAGTCCTTGTGGACCGCACAGTGTGAAACTACGTGCATACAGGGTTTTCTTCTCAGTGCCAAAAATTAAATATGATTTTTGCTCTGCCCTTGGAGGAGCGCTAGATGCAGTTTCGATACCTCCTCCAAAGATGCTGCCTCCACGTGACCCCACACTCTATTCTGCTCTCTTGCAATATCCTGTTTCCAAGGCATAATATTGTTACTTAGCTAACTGAATCGTAAAATTAGGTATGTTTGAGTTAAAAAGCTCTTATTACATCTCATCAATGCAGATGGCTTTTTATTCACTGCTATTTGTCCAGTGCTTTGTCTTGATTAGATTTTAATGTCTCCATCTAATGACCATTCCTCCCCTTCCTCGATGCACAGTCTAGGAGCTCTTCTTACTATAAATGGCATCTTTGCTTGTTAATTGTCCCCTTGCTGCTTGCCTCCATTTATCTAAATTATCATTTATTCATATCCTGTGTTCTCCCTCTATTTTTGACTTTCTTGGTGTTTCTTTGTATGTAACACATATGTAAAAATTTATAGCCCTACTCACAGAGTCTGATATTGTATTCATAAATAGGGCCAGTTGTTTTGACTTTTTTAGCTTGAACAAAATGCATGGGGCAATCAGTGAGAACTTATCATGAATTTCTACCAGCTTTTCCAGGAAAGCAAGAGCAAAACCACAATCATCAGCCAGAAGTTATCCTGTGTGCTCTGCGTGGATAAGGAAGGCTGGTTTTCTACTTCAGTCCAAGATACAGATACACAAAGTTTCACTTTTCTCATATTTCCTAGATTTCGTAAATCATCGGACCGAAGGTCTTTTGAGACTTTTCTCTTCCATCCAGTTCCTCACACCTGAGAGCAAACACACACACCGCGTGAAGCACGTGAGAAGGCAGAAACCCACATCCGCCGGCTTGCCACAAAAGAGAGGAGAGCGAGCTCATTTCTGTGGTCTTTCAATAGGAATTGTGTTCTCAAATTTCCAGTTGCATCCTATGTGCAGCCTATATTTTTTACTATTCCTAACAGCAAACCCAAGCACGAGAGCAGAGCTGAGGCTCCTCTTGGAGACACAAACGGCTCCGAGAGTTGCTCTGCATCCAGCCCTCCCAAGCCGAGGGAAAATGGGAGAGAGCCGTGCCACTGGGAGCAACCGGTCCGCTCACTCCCTTGCTTCACCTTAGAAATTTTTGGTTATTTTGTTAACATTTGTGTAATAATGTTGCCAGGAAATGAACTTTGCTTCACAGTAGATGAAGCTGCAGCAAATTAGGATTCGTGTCCCACACCACCGCCACCACTTAGCGTTCAGCAGTGCTCCGAGGACATCTGTAGTTCGAGTCATGCTGGAAATGATGCTTGCTTCACTACCCAGGAACACGCTGCTCTTCTCACGTCTGCCTGTGATGGACCCCGATTTCATGCTCCCACAGGCACCTCCCCACACTGCTCTGCTCCCCCCAGCCTGCCCGTTTCGCTCTTTGCCTTCTGCTGCTCCGAGCCGTAGCCTTGATATGCTGAGATGTAACAAGGCTGCTTCATAGGCTTGGTCCACTTGAAGCTATTTGTTGTATCCAGTGGCGACGGCAAATTTACTTTTTGGGCTGATTTTTTTTAAATTTTGGCAGCCTGAGCATCTCCAGTCATTGATGCGGGTGGGTGCTGCTCAGTGGCCAGCCAGCAACAAGAGAAAAGCTGTCTTTGCTCTGTGTGAGCTCTGCGTCCCAGCAGGGCAGGGGAGGAGTGGGAACCAGCAACCTGCACCCCACCATCAGCCCTTGCACAGCTGGCAGACAGATGTGTAGATATTCACCCGTCTCTCAGGACAGGCAAGCCTTGCAGCAGGCTTGGATGGCACAGTCCACCGCGGCACCAGCAGCACGGGCTGGGTGTCTGCTGGCACTGGTGAGCATCCACCAGGCGGTAAATCCAGGGAGCTGACAGGGACACGGTCACGTAGACGTGTGGTTGCTGCTACTGTTCTGGAGTGGATTCAACACAGATTTCCCAGAAAAGTCTTCTTTGCTGTCCTTGGGACCCTGGAGGATACACATATGTTGCTCCTCCAGATTTTCTTTGGGAATCATTTCCTCCATAACCACTTGTGATGCTTCCCCTGAATAAGAGTCTAATTTTTATTTTTCCCTGAGGGAAAATAGAGGACACATCAAAGGAATTGTTTTACAGTGACTGGAGCTACATTGGAAGAAAATATTTGCAAATGTGTTTTTCGGCTTGGCATTAGTTGTTTTTCAAGGCTATCTTGGTCTGAGGCTGAGAGTTCCTTTTGGGATTGGAGATTTTCTTTTGGGGAGGATTTTCTTCCCAACACCTAGGGGTTGGTTTGCTTTGTTTATTTTTTTAAACAGAACAGTTTTGTTCAGGCTTGTAAACTGGAATAGCAAATTGTCATTGCATAAATAAAGAAGAGCCCTTGGAACTGAAAATTCAGTTGGGAACTGAAAACAGCCCTTGAGGTCTGGACGCATTGCAAAAGGTTGAGCTTAGTAGAATGAGATTTCTGTTTCCTAACGGTATCAGGAAATAGAAGATTTGCTCAGGTCTTGTTGGGTTTTAATTTGGGACGGGTGATACACAGCACCAGTGTCATTTCCAGAAGTCCAGACCAGAGCTTGTAGGTCACGTACAGCAGAAGTAATGTTGTCCCGTGTATCATCACATGCACATTTACCTGGAGCCAGGGTATTCTCCAACCTTTACACTTCTGTGGCAAATGAAAGCAGAGCAAAAGCTTGTTGCAGTGGTGGGAGGTAAACACAGAGACGTCGGAAAAGCCTAAAGGAGTATTTAGGATTGTAAGAGTTCGGCTCAGACACGGAGGCATGGCTGGAGCATGGCAGGATTCGAGCAGATGAAGCCCATCCTAAGCGGTGGCCTCTGATAAGCAGCTGAGCTGGAAACCCCAACCCACCAGCAGCAACGGAGCTAATGCCATCATCTGTCTCCATCCGGATCATTGCACATGCAGCCATCGCACAAAGCAACCCTTCTACCACCAAGAGGAGCTGAAAAAAGTGCAAGATTAATTACTGATACTACCTTTGGTGTTTGCCAGAAATCTGCTTTTTCATTGAAAGCAAAACAATTGCTTTCAATGTTTTGAAGATTAACAGTGGTTATCTGCAGCTGGCGTGGTGGAAAGTCAGTTGACAGAAAGAAAAAATTATTATTTCTTCAACATAAGATCTTAGGAGCTATTTAAAGTGTTATTGTTGCCTAAAAGAATGAAAGGAGGAAACACGTTCGGCGCTACTCCATGGAATTCCCGTATTAGTAGATGTGTTTTATTTGGACAGATGACAGGCATTAGTAAATTGATTCCCAGTGGGACCACACAGATGGACAAAAAATGACTTACATAGAAAAAACAGTTCATTAAGAGAGCAACGTAACTGCACCACTGTCAAACTTACAGGCAATCTGAGCAACCTCACTGGCAACCCTGGAAAATAATTTTGGAAACACAGTTGTACTGAGGGAGTCATTTAGGCCTATTTAATGCTTAGATTGTTTCAACATTGAAAAACCCACCACTTCCCCTCATTGTGGAGATTTCTCGGTGTTCCTATTTAATGTTTTTGACAGTCAATAATGTAACTAAGCCCGGGCAGGTTGAACCCATCAGTGCCAGCCACCTGCAAGCAGTTACCGATTGGCATGTGGAGGGAGTAACTCCTGCGGCTGGGGACAAGGGGCTGTACAGGCAGCCCTGTGGATGGAGGGGCTGGCAGGGACTGCCCCGTGCCAAGTTCTCACTGCGCTTTCCTCTCAAAGGGAGAACGAATATGTTTGGTTTTCACCTTGAACACAGCCTCCAAACGTAGCACAGCAGCTCCTGGTGAGCAATCACAGGTCCGTGTCGTTCCCTTGGCCAACAGAAGGCAAGTGGGGCTGTCTTTGCAGAGCAGGAGAGGGAGGGATTGTTGGTAGTTGCACAGCTGAGATTGAGAAGGTCGATTTGGAAGAGGGGGAAGGTGGGTTTGATTAGATCAGCTGGAATTCAGGAAAGGTGAAGGATAGTTGCTCGTATCTCATTTAGTCCTGGACAAAATATTCTACACCCAAGCTATTTTGAGCCTCCAGCACACCCTCAGCTCCGGTCTCCTGTGTCCTATCTTCAGTGGACCTGCACGCCTTCGCTCCACAGCTTCACTAGTGCCTGGCTGTGATGGAGGAGGATCTCTACAGCCCTCTGATCACCCGAGCAGGATTTCAGCACAGGTGGTTCCCTTTTCCTGACACTTGTTCTTGAAGTGACTGGATCCATCTGACCTCACCTATGTAGTGCTTGCTGCTACGGCACTGATGTGGCTGCAGACCTGCTCTCTCCCTGCTGCGGTGAAAAATCACTCCTTCTCCTGTAAGTGCTGGCTCATATGAGGAAGCGAGCAAGGAGTTAGAGGTGAGAGTATCGGCACCTTTCTCTTCTATTTCCTCAAGCCTTTGCCTTTTCATATTTGCATTATCACCTCTTGCTTCACTTCTCTCCCTCTGCAGCTCATATACAGCGTTGCAGGTTCTTGCACGAGCTGTTACTGTTCTTTTCCTTCTTATTGTCTGTAATAGTGATGCTGTAACTCTGAGAAAAAGCTTGGATGCATCATAGAATCACAGAATGGTTCAGGTTAGAAGAGACCTTAAAGCCCACCCAGTGCCACCCCCTGCCCTGGGCAGGGACACCTCCCACCAGCCCAGGTTGCTCCAAGCCCCGTCCAACCTGGCCTTGAACACTTATTAAACAAGCATAAACATAATTAAAACATAAACACTTATTAAACAAAAATGGCACTTTGTTCATTCTTCTCCTGTCTTTCAGTTGTTGTATCTCTCCTGCCCCTTTTTTGTGCGTTGCTATTGCACTAGTTCAGTTTTCAGAATTTCATAACAGACATTGATAAAATTGCAGTTAAAATAGGGCTGGCTTCAGTGCTGTAGAAGTCCTTTGGTGAGCTTCAGCCCCAAGCTGTGTCCTGCCAAGCAGCTCCCCAGGTCTTACACTTCATGCTTTGCCTACTGAACCCTTCTATTTTCAGAACTATGAAGAAGATAAATATAAAATGTTTATTTCTGGTTGACAAGGAATTATTCTGAAACCGCATCCTTTCTGGAGGGCACGTTTCATCCTGGTACCACGGCCTGGCTGGGCAGAGTGGTTACAGATAGGTCCATCTAGTGGTTATGGGGCCCCAGCCAGCCCCACCAGCAGCGGACACTGTTGGGCTTGCGAAGGTTGGGAATGAACAAGGGCCAGAACAACCCAGTCTGTCTCCTGAGGTTCCTTTTTATTTTCCTTATGCAGGACATTAGGAGGCACTTGATGGTTCGCTTCTCATGAAAATCCTCAATTCACTGCAAAGAGCACGTAGGGGTTTTTTATGGTGGAGACAGAGCTTTGGGCAAACTGCTTGAGACAGGTAGATCAGAGAGCATTGGTGCCAGTGGAAGTGAGAGAGCTTTGTACGAGCTGGGACTGCTGTAGCTTTTGTCATCCAGGGCAATAGAGAGGAAAATGTTGGTTGCTGCTCAAAGAAATTCTGGTCTTAAGATCAGTGAAAGTTGGTATCAGTATTTCCAGGTCTTGTCATTTGGCAGATCACAAGTCTGTTGAAGCTGATAAGATAAAAGATCCGGAGAGGGTCTGGGGGTAAGAGAAGTAACATATCTGGTTTTTTTTAAGGCCACGCCAGTGGTTTTCAGAAGAAAATGGCTTTCACTGACAGATGAAACTGCAGATCTCGTCTCACCTGCCTCCCACAAACCCAGCCCAGGGTGCGCGGATGATGGTGTTAGTGCCGGTAGCTATCACCACAACCTGCGCAGAGAAGGCTAAAGGATTCCCAGCTTTCCTTTGTTTTATTGGGATTTGCTTTTTCCTCTCTTTTGAAGAGAGCACTGGGACGTGTGAAATAGGAGCCAGGACCCATCTGTTGTTACTGGCTGTAGTCGGTGCCGTTGCGGAGATGCAGAAGTTCTGAGCGCTGGCCCGGGGCGGGGAGGTGTGGCGGGTACTCCGCTGATTTCTGCGCTGGCACAGCCCTATGGATTTACTACAACAACTACTGCTTCCAAAATCTCTAATGTTTGTAAAACAAAAATAAAAGCTTAATAATGATGATCCTGTTCTGTGGAGTCCTGCTGTGCCTTAGGAAAAAGCATTGTGGGAAAAATTAGAAGGAAAACACAACATAGAAATAATGCCTACAAGTACAGCTAAATAAATACTGGAGCGGGCCAAAACGTCAGCTAAACTAAGGGCTCGTGGTTCCTGCAGTGGAAGTCTGAGAGCTTGGAAGACATCCACTTGATACTTTTTAATTCTGTCCCAATACAGAACTTTAAAGGCAGAGATGAGAAGCTGGAATCTGATTTTTGAAGGCAATGGAGGAACTTGAGTGTGGACAGATTAATCGGGAAATAATGCAGAAATCATTTTTTTAGGTTTAGCGTTGGGTGGGTACAAAATGCTCCGCTCTGCAGAAGTCATCGTCTCTAACTGGGTTGCTTTGCTTGGGTCGGCTGCCCTTCGTGGAGGATGGGCAGGTACGAAGCACACAGTATACAGCAACCCTACATGACTTGCATGAGTGTAAAACGTTATGGTGCCCGTCGGGAAAGGCCCTGGAAGAACAGCTACGAAGGCCGCCAGGCAGGGAGCGGCCATCCAGACGAAGCACAAATATCTGAACAGCCTTTAATATCAGTTTCTTGTCAGTCTCAGCCTGTAAGTTAAACAGAAGCCTCGCTGATTTATCTCAGAAGGACTCAGATGGCCAAAAAAGGCCGATTTCCATGATGTAGGATCATCTTCAGGGAGCAAGCATCAGCCATAAACCTCACAGCTATGTGCAGACAGTTTGCACAGAAGTCTGAATCCTCCCGAGGGGAGGTTGGCATTGGCCGCGGGGTTTTGTGTCAGTCCAAGGTCAGAAGTCACTCCTGAGCCTGATCTCACAAAGCCAACATGATTTTTGATGCACAAACAGCCACGGAGTGAGCAGATACAACTGTGTTGGTGTGCTTTATAGCTGCGTGTAGTCCGGGTGTTGCAAACTTGAAACAAAGCCTTATAAAAACGGCTTCGGGGAGCTCACAGAAAGACCTTTCTCCACCAGAGGTACTTCTGGGAATGGACTGCCTGGTGACCTGCATCCTTAACTCGTAAGATGAAGGATCAGAAGCAGCACAAAGAGGGGTTTAAGTTGTGGCTTGGCAATGGGTGACGAACTCCAGTCTCCGCTGGGCGGTGACTACAGCACTCCTTTAGCTCTCTGCTTCTCCGCACTTGGAAATTTACGGGACTAAAAAGGCCTTAGTTCCAACAGGAGCACATCTCAGTTTTGCAAAAGCTCTGCTGATATCTGCTGGACGGGGTATGTTATTTGTCATCCCTTATAAGAGAATTTTTCGCTTCCAGCAGTATTTTTGTACTTTGAGCGATTTTCACGTGAATGGAAATAGACATATTGTCTTCAGATTTTTAAATACTGTTGCCAAAACTCAGCGAGGATAGGATTATAAAGCTATGATCTTAATTGCTGGTGTATTGAAACTGAGATAAACACTAATGAATCCTGTTAGGGCATGTTCATGACTGATGCCCTCAGTCTGAGCCCAAGGACGTGGGTTTCTCTCGAAACGGCCGACCGAGGACAACAGCCTGGGCTCTGGGTTGTTCCCAGCCTCCACCACCGCATGTAGTACCACTGCATTTTAATTACCAGGGGTTGCAAGAGAGATGATCTTGTGTGGGGTTTTTTTTTGTTTTTGTTTTTTTTTTTTTTAGGGGGGGAAAAAAAGCTTTCACAGTAGTTTCCCTGGCTGTTCCCTTTTCCTTTCCCAACCCAGATAACAGGATGACCTGTGCATAACCCATCTCCTCTTGGGGTCAGCAATCCATCTTCTCCTGAAGAACTGCTGAGAGCTGAGCAAGTCTGCACAACGCAGCACGTCCTGGGAAACAAAGACCGTTCCCACCAGCAAGTGACTGGGCCAACCACAACTAGAGATGCTTCTGGTACACGTTCTCTCCAAACAACAGAAAGTGCATTTGCCTCCCTGGTTTGTTTACAAACTTAGGAACTTTCTACAAGATTCCTCCCCCTTCCCAGCACATTAAAATGAGAGGACTGTAGAGCAGCAGCTAGGACAGAAAGGCCAGAAAAGGGTCCTCTCTCTTTTTTTTTTTTTTTTTTTTTTTTTTTTTGTATAACTGAAGCTTAAACTCAGTTGTGGGGAACTTGATACACCTAGAGTGAGATGAAAGCCAGAATCTTGGTATGTCAAGCTCACAAAAAAATAATATATTGTGTATTCAAACTCAGAATTAATAGGTCAACACAAAAGTAAGGAAAACTGTTTCCCATAATAAAAACCTGAGCGTGTTTTATTCTTTATAGGCCTTTACTGACTCTGACTTTTGAGTGGATTTTTGCAGTGGGCGCAAGTTTCCAGTATCGTCTGTCTTGAGACTAGCAAGATTCATTTTTAAGTGGTGAACCTTTGGGATTAGAAATGAGGAGACAAGTTCGGACTGCCTTTCAGCCCTTCCAATCCTGCTTCACACCGAATGGTTTCTGAAGCTTAAAAAGGTCAATGAAAGGAAAGTGGAAAACAAAAGAAGATACTTCTCCTGAGCCTGCTGCCCTCAGCAGGCTTCTCAACGCATCTCTGGGAGTTCCACAGACACCATCCTAGCACCTCAGATGTGTTCCTTTCCTTCCATTTCTATGCTCTCCTTCACTTCTCCTGACGCGTTTTTGTCCTACTTCCCAAATCAGAAAGAAGGATGTTTGATGGTTCCTCAGCATGGCTGTACAAATTCATTTATTAAGTGTTAGAAATTCAGTTCTTGTTCATTGTAAGATACTTCATCTAGCCTGGTATCGTAAAAGAACACGAAAATTAATGCCTCTGGCAAGAAACACCCCTGTTTTACCTAGATGGAGCTCTGAAGCTTTGGTAGTAAAAAGGATTAAGAATTGTGAAGAAGGACAACCAGTTGGTGCAGTTGCGGTTTCATGCTTCATTGTGCAGCTGGTCCCGTCTTACGCCCTTTTCTTGACATTTCTTTTAATTAGAAGATGTTCTGACTTGATCGTTGTATTGACTGAACTCATCTGGGGGAAAGAAATAGGAATTATGTTGCATGACTTTTGGGCTGCATCTCCGGAGCTAGTTGGTAGCTTCTTGCTGGTGATTTTCCTCTCCACCCTACAAAAGTAGAAAGAGCCTGAGGCACTGCCTGAAAAAGGCAAGATGATAGACTAAACTCTTAAAAGCAATTAAGTAGCTGAAGACATTTGAAATCAAAGCAAAAAGGTTTAATCCACTTCACTGGATCTAGCAGGCAGAGATTTGCAATGCTCAGAGGTTAGGGTTGCCCAGAAGAGGGAAGGGAAGAGGGAACAGGTAACAGTTGGAGGTTATTAACACCGGGAAGAGAGATTAGTTACTGGAAATGATACTTCAGGTTAGAACTGGAAATAATAGCAGTAAATTAAAATAAAAAGGTAATTTGAGAGTAAAGATTGGAGTAACTTCCTGATAGAGAGGGGTTCCAAGTGGATTTTGGTTTCCAAGAATTAGATAAGCGTAAGTGAATATGTGTCCGTGCTTAGCTGAAGCTGATGGGTGATGTTTGCATGCTCACGTGTTAAGGGAGAAATTCCTTTTCCCAGGGCTGCTCCTTATTTCTGCTCCTTGGGAAGTGGGAGTAATGTTAGGAGAAAAGCGAGTCCCGCAGTTTTGCTCAGACTTGAAAGTTTAACGTTCTTCCCGAGAACCAGCAGAGCAACTTTTTTGGGAGATGTTTTCTGTATTACTCGGCAAGACTCACAGTCTGCCCTTGCCAAACAATTTTTCTTTTGTAAACTGCAGGAAAGCTAAATCCAGAGCCGTGTAAGATCTGACGTAGTACCAGGAAACCAAACCACCCCGGTAAAGCTGCATCCTCTGCTGCCTTCGGTGCGCGCCGTGCTGCGGGTGAGCGGGACCCGGGGTTCACTGCCTGTCTCGAAGCAGGCAGAGAGACATCCTGGCGCCCTCTCCAGTCCCGCACCCACGTCAGGAGCGATCGGGAGCGTTTCTTCCTGCAGAACTTGGTTTTGACAGACATGGTAATAAAGGTGCCTTGTCTCCTGTGGGTGCTTCATTGCATGAGATACAGTAAAGCACACTAAGGGCAACGTATCGTGCTCTGACTGCAGGGTACCTTTTTTGATCTACCTTTAAAAATCATCTTTACTAGCCCATTAATCTTACCACTGTCCTTGGATGTCATTTCAGCAGCTTCCAGTGCACTTTTTACTTTCCAATCACAAAGACTTCTTCTTGCCCGTCCTTTGTCCTCCATCTATTATCTGCCCAAAAATGATTTTTGAATGAGCCCAATGTGGAAAAAAAACCATGTAGTTGGTTTAAATTCGTTATTAATAGGAAAAGAATATCAAAGTGCAAAACCTTAAAGTGCATTTCAAAATATTGAGGATTGCCGAACATAATTAATAAGGGGGGGAACCCAAAAAACAAAGTTTTTGGAAAGATATTGCACCACTGGTTTGACAAAAAATGATCAGTTGTAAAACTATGGCAGCCCGTGATTAACATTTTTAACAATGGGACTAGATTAACAAGAATGTAGTGATTAGTGAAAATATTCAGGTACTAAAAACTTTGCTGAATGAAAAGTAAAGCTTGGTTAACACTGGCACAGTCGTGTGTGGCTTGTAGCTATTTCCACTTCCCAGGCAAAGAGACTTGGCTCTCGGTGTCTAAGAGGGGCTGAGCTGAGATTCCTCACTCCAAAAATACTGGCGATCTCCTAACCAAGCTGAGGAAGAGCCCTGGTAGCTTCAGTTGGACTAGGTGATCTCTGTAGGTCCCTTCCACCTGGACTATTCTATTCTATTTGTGATATTTCATGAGATTTTACGTGCATGGTCTGTAGAGGACGATTTGAGCAGGTGTATTAAAGAGAGCTTACACTCGGTTGGAAGAAGGACACTCCTCGTTCCATCTCTGGAAGTCAACACAAGTTATCTCACGTTGCCTGACTGTGTCAGCAGTCTGTGTGATGCGAAGTTAACGCATGTAGAAGGCTCCCAACAGGCAGCTTTGGTGGCCGCAGCTGTCTGCCCCAGGACTGGATACCTAACAGTCAGGACGAATGCGTTCCCCTCCGCTTTGTGCTTTAAATGAGCCCTGGAGGTGAGAGACATCATTTCACAATCTTTTTCCAATTTCTGCAATTCCGATTTGCCACAAAGGCTTGAGATAGCGCTGGTATTGCGTGCTCGTGCCCCACAGAGCACTCGCTGAGTGCCCATGGAGCGTTAGCGGCCCATCGCTATAGCCACGTTCGGGACGGAGCAGTGATGCTCTCTCCCGGGAGCACTGCGGTTGAGCGGGCAGCGCTGCCTTCGCTCGAGCAGTGAGGGAGTTACAGCTGGGGCAGACATCAAAACACACATTACTTTTGAGCAAATCTAGGGCAAATCTCTGTCGGTGAAAACTCCTGCGGGTGCCCATGGGCAGAGACTTACACAACACCTACTGTAACATCCCCTGGTTTTAAGTCCGGTGGAGAACAAGTCTTTTAGCCAGGGACTGTGCTTAGAGGTATGGTTTAGGGATGTTTTTTGTCAGGGTTAGTTTGATGGTTGGACTCGAAGATCTGAAAGGTCCCTTCCAACCTAGACGATTCCATGAGTCTATGACTGGTAGTTACACATGGAGCTGAGCAAGGAAGAAGCATAAGGGAAGAAAAATTGTGATCCTCTTTAGTTTATTTTTCCTCTATTTTAGAGACTTTCTTAAATCTACAAATATACACCCTAGGTGATAATAAGCTCAATTAGTAAAAGTCAAAAGCAACTTGTCAGTGAGGGGGTTTCCTTTGAAGAAAAAAAAGCATCGCCTTGTCAGCACATCAGATAAGAGCAGCTGCAGAGAGCAGCGGGTCATATAACTGAAGGGCTGGATTCCCAGCCCTTGGAAGGTGCTTTTGGCGCTGATCAGAAGCTTATGGCCAGCCTGGACCAGGCCTGTCGTTAGGGGGCCAAGAGCACACCTGATTCAGTCCAAGCAGAAAGCATGGGACAGAAGTATGGGAAGTTTTGGAGCAGTAGGGAACAACTGGGTGAGAGCAAAAGCAGCTCAGTGCAGTGGTATAGACCACACAACTCATCTCTCTGACTAAGAACGTGAATTCTTTTCAGACAGTTCTACCAGTGACGTTCAGGAAATAAGAGGATGTAACTATTAAAGCACAAACTTCCACTATTTCATAAAACTTCTGATATCTTCCACGATCTGTTCTAGAAGCAGAAATACAAGAGTTGTAGGTGGACACTGGTAGCTGTAAGAGCATCTTTTCACAGATTCACGGTAAATAGGGCCCCCTTATCTGAATCTCGGACTTGAACATAAAGCCTACTTAAGTATATCGTCATTTGTCACTAGTTTTTCTCTTTACATTTTTCCTTTTAAATCAACAAGAAAAAAAAACATCCAACAAGATGAGGACCTGAATGCTCTAAGAACAGGAAGGTTTTAATACTATTGCGTCTGGTGATTTTAACTAAATTACTTTGCATATCTGACGATCTGTATTTATCATTCTCATGCTGGATGTCTCAATTTTTGTTGACTTACGTTCTCATCGTGCAATTGCATATCCTACCCTTGCATTAGTTGTTAGATGAGGCAAAATATTTATCTGTTGCTATGTTGCCATTATGTGCTACAGTTTATTTTCATTCAAAGTTGATTGTTTTGGTCATTTTGTGTTTGGGTTGGCATTGGCTCCTCTGTTATTGGTTGACAAACCCCTACGCACAGGGATGGACGTGCATGTTTAACCATCGGCATGGCTTGCAGCCTGCTTCCTCCTTTGTCTGAGAGCTTGGTTAGCCTGTTCCTATATTAGTTTTTCTGGTTTTTAAATTATATCATTTTAAGATATTATTTCTCTCCTGCTTCATGCAAGGTCCATCTGTACCAATGCCTACCTGTTGCATTCGTTCCTGTGTGAATATTAGAAGCCCAGGACTACTGAGCTCCACGGATGCCCACCAGCAATTCCAGCTTAGACATGGACACGGGGCTTTCCTTTTGTGAACCAGTCAGTAACAGTGTCATCCTCCTGATTATTCATTTGACCTAAAATAGGCCAGAAATCAAGGGCTATTATCCTAAGAAGTAGTAAGAAAGATGCTCTTTGGACAAAACAGTGAAGATGTTCTCTACTCCATCCAAGCTATGGATACAGGACAGTAACTACTCTCTTCACTTATGTCTGCCACATAAAGCGTTGTGGCAATTGCAAATTAAAAAGGGAAGTGTCAAATGAAACAGTAGAGACTGCTTACACTGGACACGTGGCCAGTGCACAGTCACAGGACAGATCTCAGTGGCAGAAGCCATTTTGTAGACTGGCACAGAATCGTTCTGCAGATTGACACACCATAAAGCGATACACACTGCAGCGAAAGGGTGCTGGCTCGTCACCCCAAGCCCCGCCTTTATCCCAAAAATACTCCAGTCGCTGCCCCTGGCAATTGAAAACGTCTCGGGTGGAGTGCCTGCAGCTTCTAAGGACCAGAAGAGCAATGCGTGATGGCCCTTCTGAAGCATGGTGATGCCTCCCTCGAGCTCGTGTTGATGCCAGGGTTTGGAGTAGCACGTGTGTGCACGCAGAAGGCTGGACACCACAGCCCTGGTCCCATGTCCTTTCACCAAGGTGGGCTGCGGGGGCTTGAATGCCATCTTCAAGTAAGTCGCCCGAAGCAGCCCGAGGCAACCCGACCCTAGGGAAAACCTGGGTCTCATCCCCATGTGGGTTTATTTGTACAGCTAACGTGGAACTGTTCTATCGCAGGGCAGGGCTTTCTATCCTGATGGGTGTTTCCTACGAAAAGTCTCTGCTACAAGCCCGTTGAGATGGAAGCCAGTTGGCAGGGACTGCAATCTCATTCACATATGAGCAGATAAACATTATCTCTGATGTTCTGTGCTAACTTACTCGACTTATATTGTGTCACAGATGATTATCTGGCCATCCTCAAATACCTAACAGAAATGTATATCGACAGATACGCTAGATAAATATGGGTTTAGTTAGTCGTAAAGTCTCTATTAAGGGAGACAGTGTTAAGATTCAGTAATGCCCGTGACTTTGTCTTTCAGTCTAGATTCTAAAAATTTTCTGAGTGATGCAAGCACCAAAACAATTTTGATGCCAAAAATTCAATATTTTCTTGATGCTTATTCCATTCCCTTTCCAAAAAGAGAACTTGCGTATGTTATTTCTGGCTTTTTGGATTACTTTTCAAAAGAAGGTTAAAGCAAAATTTCCCCATGAGAAATGTTTTATTGTGTACTGATGAATTTTCCAGGGATAAGTTTTTTTTTCTCATCTTCCAGAGAAACAGAACCCTGGTGGTTTATGTAATCGGAAAACTCTGCTATCAAAAAATTAACATTAGAGAATCAAAACGCCACTTTTCTATTGTGGGTGGAGAAAAAGGATAACAAAAAAATCTCTGACAGGCTATTTTTATTTTTAAAATACGTCAGAATATTTTTTTTTACAAAAAAAAAAAAAGGTATTAAGGAGCAATAAATCTAGTGTCACTAACCGAAACAAAACTAGAAAATCAAAGCACAACGTTTTGTCAGTTTGAAAGTAACTGCTAGTTAATATTACCTGGACCAGACTCCCAGTAACCCAGATTATAAAGCCTAAAGTCATTCTTGACCTGCAGCAGACCCTCACACCCAGTTCCAGTCCAAGGGCCAATAAATGCACCTTAGGTTTGTCCCATTCTGGAAAAAAATATTAGAATGATACAATACTTTGGACAGATTTCCATATAATACAGATCTCACACCAGTTCTAACAAAACCAGGAGTATTAATATAATTTCCCAGCTCTTGATAAAGGAAGCCTTCAGGAACGGGAAAACAGTCTGCTGCTTCTGCCCGAAAACCTGAAAAAAGCGACACTGAACATTTGTCATTTATTGACCAGTACGTCTGCAGTGTGAATTTTGAAATAACAGAGACGCAGCTTAAAGAAAGCTCTATCTCACCCATCTACTGAAGCCCTCACTTGTTACATGTACAAAACAGGAAGAGGAAGCAGCAATTGGCTCTATCAGGACAGCATCTCCTGCCAGCGGGGCTATTCTATTCATTACAGGTTGACATGTTGGAACCTTAAAAAAAACCCAAGGAAACCCAGCTTCTCAAATCAGCAGACCAGAAGGTTTCATGATTTCTTTAGCTTCTCTCCTTTCTAAGGTGGTTAACCATGCAAGGGACTTAGGGACGCTAACCTGAAAGACGCCGGGAATCCCTGCCCGCCATCAAGCAAACACAGCAGGACCTGGAGGTGTTCAGCATCTGGTAAAGCCAATCCCATAATGCCTACAGAAAGGTAAAAATTCAAACCTTATCTTTTACAAACACATATCTACTGTTCCTGTATGAAGTGTGATCAGCTGATTGCACAGGGGCCAGTTGTCATGGCTTGCTGAGGTCCTTCAGCAGCTGAACCACAGCAAAAGGATGTCTCTGGGTCCTTGTCTGGAGTTTTGGCCTGAGAAGCCCATCCTTCCATTTTGCACAAGGTGAAAGGATCGGAGCAGGTGAAAGGGTCCCTAAAAGCCCTACTTCTAGAAATTTTCCCTGGCAGAATAGACCCAGGGAAGTCTAGGGGTCTTCTCTAGACCTCTCCAAAGCCAGGTGTGAAGTCAAGGTGGATCAGTCTAGGGCAGAGTGGAAGCACTTTGGCTGCAGGAGCACCATGAAGCACTTTGGCTGCAGCACCCCAGGGAGGCTGTGGCAGCCCCGTACCCATACCCTGTACCTGTACGTCCGCGGCAGGGCCCACACGCTCTGCTCCACTTCTCAGAAAAGGTAGCACACATTCTCACCCTTTGGTTTGCATTTTGAGTGGAAACCACATGAACCCTGTCATCTTCAATGAAACAGAAACAGCGTCGTTCCCTGGCTGATGTGTCCTGTCATTTCCCAGATTAGTCACGTTATCGCCTCCTCCTGAGAAGAGAAATTTGTGTCTGTGAAAGGAAACATAATTCTCCAAATATTTAGGCTAAGAGTGATGGGGTTGTCTGAATGCTGTCCTTGCAGCCATTTCTGGTAGTAATTTATTTAATTTGTCTCAGGAGGGCAAGTGCTTTATTCCGAAAATATGCTAACTAGAGACAGTGCTGACGATATTGTGTCATCTCACCCAGTTTTGCATCTTCTCTCGCTCCTCGTTTCCACGGCAGCTAGGTAAAAAGGTTGTATTTGTGGTAGGACATGATCAACAGCTTCCTGATCTGAGAGAGTGACTACGGCTGAGGTTTTCTTCACACAAAGTTCCCCAGCTCCATTCTTCTCCACGGAAATCAGGGGGAACAGGGAGCTTCATTGGTCTCCTACGGCTGGGATGGAGCAGCTTCTCGCAGCTGCCAGCAAGGGCCACAGGTATTAACATCAGTCCCTGAAAAACAAGTGGAAGACAGCCAGTGCTGGAACTGTGTCATCAAGTCCCTGTGACAAGTCTGTGAACAAATGGAGATATGTCCTGTAGGATCTAGGTGACAATAAGGGATGGTCCCCTGGAGAAACAGGTCCCGCTGGGTGGGGGCCCTCGCAGGAACTGTTATAGCGACAGCAGAGCAGAAAAGGGATTGCCTATCCTTGGCAAGAAGCAGAAATTACTTTTCCAAATAAGGCGTCACATTTGCAAACTTGATGAAGAAGAGGGGACACGTACCCATCTGACTCCGGCTGCTGATACCATCGTCCCTTGGTGTGGTTTCTGCCACCCAAACGCACTGGCTCAGCCAACCTGGGGCTGGCTCCGAGCTGGCGACTGCTCTGAAACGGAGGGGACGGCCCTGGCTGAGCAGCTCCCACGTGGGCACGACGCAAAAGCCACTTGTTTCAGAATGACTACGGGCTGTCAGGCATAAAGGCACAGAAATTGTTGCATAAAAAAAGACCCTTCATCTCCTTGGGTGACATCTCCAAGGCTTCCATTTCCCTGCAACTTTCTCATCCCTTTGCAATGGGAGCGCTCCCCATACCTGCTAAATTTTGAATTGCTGTTAAATCATAACGATGTCAAGTATTTCCATCCACTATTTACCTTAAGCCTAAAGCATGATCAGGCATTTTCAAGATTTGGATGGTCCCAAACAGGTCTCCAAAGCCTGTGCCCCTAAACTGTGCCTTATCCCATTGTCCCGTGAAAAGGGAACCAGACTGATTTACAGCCTAAGCATCAAATTGCTCTTATTAAGCACTAAAAGAACAATTCTTCAGCCTCCAGATGTCTACCGAGCCATTAAAATTTGTGTTGTGGTTAATTAATAACCACCTTCAGAGCAGTGAAAACCTTTCCCAGAGGCAAAAGGTATCTTATCTAGGCAAGCTCCTCTGGTGAAATACTGAAAGAGCTGATGCCTCCGATGTGGTCACCGCTCGCCCAGAGTTCTGCTGACATACGGGAAGTGCCAGCAATTAGCATCATGGCTGTGAACATCTGCCACATCCTCAGCTTTCTAAAGTGTTCTGAAACTCCCGGAGCAAAGAGTCTGAAGACCGATGGTCTGAGGGCTGGTTCCTCCCCTCAGCATGCATGTGTGTGTCTTATTAACCTACCTAAATGACCCCTTCCAAAACGTGGGTGGCTCCCCAGTATATCTAGAATTCAAATTGTCACTTAATTAGCCCAGACTTCTAGCGACTTTGAAGGAGAGCAAAGAAATCACTTTACGCCACGTTAGAAGTGAAATGACAGGTTACAGCTACCCTCGCCCAGTCCCAAATGCCGAAGTGCAGCCCTCCCTCCCTTGCTGACCTCCATCCCTCTCCATAGCTTCCTACAGCTCTCTTCCTTCCTCTTTATCTCCTTCGCTGCATCACCACCCATGCAAGCTTTTAGGGGTTTCCCTCCTCTTTCCGGCTCTGTCACTCCCTGGTGTGTTTTCTCACATTGAGGTTTCTCAGCTCCTGTAGTTGTCTGTCTTTTTGCCACTCCCCCGTCGTCCTTCTCTGCTTTATGTTCCTCTGAATTTAGTTCCTTACCTTTTCTCCAGCCCTCATTTCATTGAGCTCCGGTGTCTAAGCGGGATCTCTCCCCTCAGGACACAAGCGTGCTCTCAACTGCTGCACTAGACAAACCCGCCCTTGATGCTGCTACTTTCTCTTGATCACTCCCCACGCTTTTCACCACAGCGCACCCATGCTACAGACCCCAGTGCCTCTCCTCCCGACCCATCCTCAGCCTCCAAGAACAGGTTCTCATGCTCCACATCATGACCCTGGTCTTCCTAAAGACTCCCCATCCCCGTAGTCCTGCCTGGGCTAATTCTGCAAGCCCTACGAGAGGTAATGTGTAACCTCATTCTCTAGACCAGATGGGGATCACTTTGTGGGGGTCATCTTCTCCCCACTTCTCTGGCAATGCAACAAGGGGCTCCTCTGGGGACTCCTTCCCTTCCCTTTCCCTCCTCTGAGTGCTTCCTCTGTCCACACCTGGCCTTTATACATCCATGTTCTTGTTGCCATCTCCTCCATCCTTTGATTTGCCCTCTCCCAACTCCTTGTCTAACCTACCCGGTATCATCTTCTTGAGCCTTTGAATTGTCAGTCCCCATGACATGTTAGCTCAGTTTGGACTTACAGGAAGGCTCTAAAAAACCAAGCAGGGGAAGAAGAGCAACACGGTGACCTTATAGGGTGTGTGAGGGACACCGCACTGATGGCGCTTCCTTGCCGTGTCTTTGAGTCACCACCGAGTGGCCTGAAGATCTTCCCCTGCCCAAACTGGGGGAGCAGAGTCACTGTGGCCTGTGCCACCAAGCAGTGTCAGCCAGCCCCAGGGACAGTCACCCACGGCTGAGGAGGTCTACTTTCTCCTTTCTCAGGGCATCAAGTCTGCGTGCCATGGATCCAGCCCTTCCCTGGAGCGGGCAAGTCCCCATGGTATGTGGAGGTGTCAGGGTTGTCCACCCTCCAGCCACCTGTGCCAGAGGACAAATGGTTTCATCCACCTCCTCACAGTGCAGATATATTTAGTGAGTGTCTCAGTCCTGCCCCTGGTTGTCACGCCTGGACTCCATCAAATACCACGTGTCTTCTTGGCCTCATTGTATCAGAGCTGCAGTTTGATCTCCTTTTAGGAGTCCATCGAGGAAACCCTTCCTACACCAAAACTCTGGCCCTTCTGCCGGCACATCGGGAGCAGCAGCAGCCTCCTCGATCCCACGCTAACCTCAGACTAACCTCAGTCTGACCTTGCAACTAGAAATCTTCCTCTTCTTGAGAGTAAATGGCAGAGAAGAAAAGAAGAAGGAACAGAAAAAAAAAAAAAAGGAGGAGGAATAACAAAACTAAGTAGCAAAAAGCGGAAGGAATAGCAAAAAAAGGTACCAAAAAAAGCAGAAGGAATGGCAGAATGAAGTAATACCAGTATGTGCACCACAACTAAAGAACTGGCTTCACTCCATAGGAGATTGCAGGCGATGCAATGGGTTGCCCAGTCTTGGAGGCTCTTGGACCTCCATCCTTGTATGTCTCCAAGACCGGGTGGGGTAAAGCCCCGAGCAACTTGGCCTGACCTGGTTTGAGCAGGAGGTTGGACTAGAGACCTCCTGAGGTCCCCTCTTGCCTGAATTATCGCATGATATGGCTGTTTCTAATAGCTGCCAAGTGGATCTTGGAGATGGGCAGGCTTTTCTGTGCACAGGGTAGGTGAGGAAGGCAGGGAAGGCTCTCAGGAGAGGCAGATGGATGAGGTGTACTTACTTATCCCACACCTTCACTGTCCATAGAGACTGGTGCAAAAGAGGAACTACCGCCTCCACCGCACCATGGCTTTGTCTGAAGTGCCAGTCTGCACATTTTGGGTGTGCTCAGGTGCCAAGGACCCACAACGAATGTGCAAATTGCTGGGTTCAACAGGACAAAAACCTTCTGGGACACACCAGGGTGGAAAAGACGCAAGCAAAAGAGGAAGAAAAGAAGACCTGGCTTTGCAGGTGGAGGAAGCAGGCACAGCTGCAATGCTCGGCACTGCAAAACCTCCAGGTGGGTCTGTAATTCCAGTGCCAGGTGGACAAGGGCTTTGTCATTATACTCAGCCCATCTCTAAGCCTTTGCTTTCCCTACGTGATGTAAAACAGTGAAGAAGGGAGGGTAAGAGCATGGTGAACAGCAGCTTGCAGTGGCTGAGGGCAGTGACACTTAAATAAAATGCACAAGTACAAAACCAAAACCAAAACCGTGCAGCCCAGGCAGAACCTGCCATAACACAGTCTCCAAAGAGACCGTCATCCGCGTACCTCCTACGAGAGCAGACTCCAGTGTCCTGTTGATCTTATTTGTGGTTCATTCCTAGAGAGCAATAATGAGTAGACATAGTGCTTAGAGATATGGGTTAGTGATGGTTTTGGTCAGAGTTAGGTTGATGGTTGGACTCCATGATCTGAAAGGTCCCTTCCAATCTGGGCAATTCGATGATTCTGTGATTCTGTGACATAGTGGCAATTATTTTGTTCTAAGCCATTTATTCAAAAGGTTGGAGGTGGCAAAATGTGTAATCAGGTGCTCTCCAGCAGCCTTCCCCCAGCAGCCGCTCAGCTCTGCACCCTTCCAGCTCTCCCAGCACAGCCACCTCCCGACCTCAGCGCTGTCCCAGCGTCACACTCGGCCCTTTGCACCCACATGCCTCTGGGTTGCGCATGCTGGCTCCATTCTCTGCCCCAGGCCAAGGCTCTGGCTTTCACCCAGCAGGCGCTGACCGGGGATCTAGTGAGAAAAGGAGGGTTTGGGAAGCCCCGGACGTCACTGCCCAACTATCTGTGTGGGTTTTTCAAATGTTATCACCCGCTGTTGTGCCAGAACTGAAGATGTAGAAGCCACCTACAAGAAAGCAAAGAGCTGGAAGAACGTCATGAGCGATGCTTGCACCGAACCCTTCCCTCGGGAAAGAGCCAGGAGCCCGTGCTGACTCCCACAGAGGGGCAGCGGGGTCCGAGGGGCTCGCGTGGGAGACAGGGCTGGAAATAACCGCTCTCCCTCTCCCCGCATGCCTTTCCCCCCCGTCTGCCCCATCTCCGCCCAGCCCCTCACGCTGTGGTGGGATGCCGCCCGTGCCGAATGGGGAGAGCAAGCCCTATGGCGGGAAGGTTTCCTTCCTACGCCGAGCACTCCTAAATAGCAGCGTGGGAGTTCCCGCTGAGCAGAAAATGGGCCGTGGACAGGAGCAGCCTCGGAGACCCTCACATGGCGACAGGGACAGGCAGGTGGTGCCGTGGGAACAGGAGGACATGGAGAGATGTATGCCCCATCAGCAGAGATCACAGTTTTGGTTTGTTTTGGTGCCTGCCACTTTTGGAAGTTAATCCTTAATTCTGAGGAAGACGTATTTACTCATCATGTTATTTCCCACGAGAAGCTAAAGCTTAAGTTACTACCAGAGGTCCGCTGGGATCACAAGGAAGAAAATCACCTTTCTGGATCCCAGATGAGTGTCAGAGCTATTCTTGGACAACCTCAGTGTCCCTGTGTGACTCTTCTGTTCCAAGGAAGGGCTGTCAGAGAGCTGTGTCCCTCCTGGTCCCCCTCACGGACGCGGGGGCTGCAGGGCTGACGCTGATGCAGAGACATCCCAAACAGCTCTGCTGGTGTCAAGATCACCCCAGATGTACCTTTGGGAACCTCGATTCTGAGAAGGCAGGGTGATGCCACCGCTTCCAGGACAGCACAGGGCCAAAGTTTGCCCCTGAGTGCAGGAAAAATCTCTTTTGGTTCATACGTTGGTCCAGTGCAACTACGAGTCAGCACAGAGCACATTTGCCCGTGATCTCCAATTTTTAAAGAGGTGATCAGCAGAGCGCTTGGAGGCTCATCAGCATGTGGATGGGGGCGTTTCAGGAGCTGAGGTGAAAAGATCTGCCTCCACCAGGGCAATTTCTCAGTGCATAGTAACTAGCCGAGCACGCCAGGGGTTTCACTGGGGCATTCACTGGGGCACCATCCTGTCCTGCTGCTGATGTGCACACAAGGTTGCCCCATCTGCACTTGCCTCTCCTGTGATGCTGTCAAGCTGCCACTGTTTCCCAGTCGTGTGCTTCACCACGTTGGATCCCATCTGGGGGGACCGTGCAGCCAGCCTGTCCTCACCCACCTAGAGAGCACCTACGTCTGTGGAAGCTCCAAAACCAGCCATCAGAATGGAGCTGGAGCAGAAAAAAATGGCTCAAATTCCACCAAGTGGTCAACCAACCATGCAGCACCGCATAAAAGCCGTGGCGATGAACGTATCTTTTCAGCAGGAGCGCCTGGGGTCACAGCTTACACCACCCACTCATTGAAAAGGCTTTATCTGGGGACACCAGCACCCTGGGAACAAGGCTGTATTGGGGGGCACCAGCACCAGATGGGTCTCAGGAACCAGGAATGCAGATGAGAGAGGCTGAGGGAGGTGATTCCCCCTCTCTACTCCGCTCTCGTGAGACCCCACCTGGAGTACTGCGTCCAGCTCTGGAGTCCTCAGCACAGGAAGGACATGGACCTGTTGGAGCAGGTCCAGAGGAGGTCAAGAAGATGCTGGGAGGGCTGGAGCCCCTCTGTTGGAAGGACAGGCTGAGAGAGCTGGGGGGGTTCAGCCTGGAGAAGAGAAGGCTTCAGGGAGACCTTAGAGCCCCTGCCAGAACCTAAAGGGGCTACAGGAAAGGTGGGGAGAGACTCTGGATCAGGAGGTGGAGCGATAGGATGAGGGGGAATGGTTTTAAACTGAGAGAGGGTGGATTTAGATGAGACATGAGGAAGAAGTTCTTTGCTGTGAGGGTGGTGAGCCCCTGGCCCAGGTTGCCCAGAGAAGCTGTGGCTGCGCCATCCCTGGAGGGGTTCAAGGCCAGGTTGGACGGGGCTTGGAGCAACCTGGGCTGGTGGGAGGTGTCCCTGCCCAGGGCAGGGGGTGGCACTGGATGATGTTTAAGGTCCCTTCCAACCCAAACCATTCTACAATTCTGTGAGGATGGAGGTTCTTCATGGCGAGTCACCCCCGCAGGGCTACCTTAGATGCTACCGCAGGTGCAAACTGGAGACATCCCCGCCCTAGACAAACACATCTCCAGGATGTGGAGAACACATCTCCAGGAGGCAGCAGCTCTGCAGCAGCCGGGAGAAAACGAAAACCCGCCGGTTCCCCCAGCGCCTCCCCGACCTCCCGCCCTGGGGACGGGCGCTCCGGGCGCAGACCAGCGCCCCCCCGAAGGAAGCGGGGAGGGGGCGGCCGGGGGTCCTGCGGGGCCGGGGGTGTCCCGGGGCGGGGGATCCCGCCGGGGGCCGGGCCGGGGGCGGGTCGGGGGCGGGGAGCGCCCTGCCTTAAAGGCGGTGGCGGGGCCGTGCGGGCAGAGCTCGGCGTCCGGTTCGGCGGCGGTGAGTCTTCACCGGGGTCTCCTGGGGACGGGACGGGACGGGACTCCTCGATGGCTGCAGGGGGTGATGCGGGCGTGGGGAGCCCCGCGGGCGGCGGCGTGGCCGCAGGGGACGGGACGGGACGGGACGGGACGGGACGGGACAGCCGCTGGCCGGGCTCCGCTCCCGGTGCCCGCGGGAGCCGCGATGTCCCGGCCGCAGGGAGCCGTTTGCAGCCGGGCTAAATGCCCACGGAGCTCGGTTATAGCGCTCCCTACTAACGAAACCGAGTCGTTCATTAGCGTCTGCTGCTTGCTTCGATTATTCGTTCTGTTCCTCTTTCTGAGACAGAGCTCTCCCCCCCCCCCCCCCCCCCCCCCCCGCAGAAGGGAGTTTGCGTTTGCAAAGCGCGTTCGGTGTTTCGAGGCAGTTCCTGTGTCTCTTCCACCAAACACTAAATACAGCCCGTGTCAGCGCTCAGACAGTGATGCCTCACGTCTGGGCTTCAAATGACAGCATCTTCTTTGGTGGTATCCTCTTTGATTGTGTAATTAATATAATCTGTTTATGACCAACCTACTCATGACCAACTATAAATCTATCTGTGTTGCACGAGGCATGCAGAATAGAAGTCGTTTAGGGGTTTGCATAGTTTGGGATGCTTTTCTCGGCCAACCGTCGCTGCGCCCTCTCACTTGTGTACATTCCTAATGATCTGAATTCACCAGCACGTAAACAAGTGGTTCCATGAACCACGGCTATATAAATAAAAAGTGGCAGGAGTGATATTTGTCTTCAGTTCATGATGAAAACCTGGTCTAAAGCCTCAGCAAGGAAATGGGGTTCTGTGGGGTTTTTTGGTTTTTACAGATAGATTTCTAGGTGTGAAGCTCTCTTATACTTTAGCAGTCCAATATTCTAATCATCAGTTTTGCTTTTGGTTGCAAAAGGTATTTTAAATTATGTTTAGAAATACGATAGATACCACATCTCGGTTGTCTTTTAGACAGCCTTGCATGGTTGTCCTCTATCTGCAAATGTCTTTAAGAATAGCAGCTGAAAGACTGAAATTTAGTCCCCAAAGGAGTCAGAAAGTTTCTAATCCAGCTCAATACCACTTAAGAAGTGTGATAAATACACATAGAGATTAAATAAGGAAGTTTGTCTAATGAGCAAATGATGGGCTGAGACGTTTATCAGTATCTCTTGGTTCTCTCTCAGGCAGGATAGCTAAACTGGCAGGAGGGGAGAGAAATCCGCGGTGGCAGGAGGGTGACAGTACCTTCTGCAGACACCCATGGCTCATGCCCTCTCCAAAGGCATGTGGGAACCTGACCCAAAATATGCTGTTGGGAGACACGGGTTCTGCCCGGCTCCTGTGCGTGTCTCCCATCTGCAGCCTCCTCCCTTCCCGGAGCCTTACATCCCATTACTGCTTTTAGCCAAAACAACTCTGTTTATCCACTGGGTTGGCCACGCAGCCCAGTTTCTCCCATTTTCTCCTCATTCTTCCTACTCCTCATAAGTGCCCGGAGGTGCAGGCAGATGGAAAAAGCCTCAACGTGCAAAAGATCGTTCCAGTCTCTTAATCTCAAACATCCTGATTGTGTTTGTTTGGTTTTTTGAATGTCTGAGAAAGAACTGATATACGATGCCTTGGTAAATTGAGCAATTTTATCCATATGAGTTTTCATGAGATAATCGAGCCGCTCATCTCAATGTGTTCGTACAGCGCGTAGCATGGTTTTGCTCGGCAGGTCTGCTTGCTAGGCACTAACCCAGCGATAAGAGTAACGGTACCGAGGGCTTCATCACCTGCGTCGTATTTTCTTGACAGATAATAACAAGGAATAGGAATTATACAGCTTTTTCCAGAGAATATTGCACTACCTGCCCCTCCCAAACAATTGGTTAAAATCAGACCAATGTTACCGCAAACTTAATTTTAGCCCTATCTTAGAGATTTTTCAAACATTACTGGGGCGATGCTCTTTTTATAACTTGAACCTCAAGTTTGGAATGAAGACCTCAGGCAAACGAGGGTGCCAGCCATGAGGGCTGGAGGCCGGATCTCTTGGCATCTCCCATGGGATGCAGGACTCGGTCTCCTCTCCACCGTCCCACTGGGACGGCAGCTCCCCGTTGCTGGCTGGTCCTTGCAGAGAGGGGGTGGCTGGGGCCACAAGAGGCTGGTGTGGGTGATCTCTGCTGTTCAGACCCATGCTGGGCCATCCACCGCGAGAAGCCCAGACTCATCCAGGCTGGGGCTGAGGTCTGGATTCTGCCACCCCCAGAACCAGGCTGCCGAGAGGTGGCATTTGTGGGGCAAGGAGAGGGCATGGCTGCAAACTCACTGCCTCTCTCGGATTAACAAGTTATTAGCAATGAGTGTTTCTAGATGAGCTTCGTTTACACAAGTGAAAGTGAGATGTAAGTGATGATGGAGGTTTAGACTGGATATTTGGAAAAAATTTTACACTGCAAGGGTTGTCAAGCATTGGAACAGGCTGCCCAGGGAAGCGGTTGAGTCTCCGACCCTGGAGGTGTTTCAAAGCCGGGTAGACACAGAGCTGAGAGATATGGGTTAGTGATGGTTTTGGTCAGAGTTAGGTTGAGGGTTGGACTCGATGATCTGAAAGGTCCCTTCCAACCTGGGCGATTCTATGTACAATGTACCGATCTACGCCTTCTGACAGAGCCAAGTAGAGCTATGTTGAGTCTTGGCTGCCTCTTCTGGCCAAAGACATTCGTGCAGTCGAACTGTCGGTGGCTCACACACCCCTCTGTGTCCACAAATAGCCCAAGGGGAAAAAATATCCTCTCTTGTGTCAGGTTTTGCCTCGCGTCTTGTCTGTGCCGCCTCGCTGATATCGGTGAGCTTTAATGTGTTTTGTGCATTGCAGATAATAAAAGGATTGTTTTAAGAGTACAAACTCCCAAATAGCTGAAACTCGACTGAAACCTGGAAGCCTTGAGCATCCCAGTGTGGTTCGGAATTTCCAGGAGATCCTAGAGAGAGAGACACTCTACTTTAATGCTGCCAAACTAGTTTTATGGATGAAAATATGTACCATTTAACATCAGGCTTGAGCACATACATGGTGTGGGTTCTTATAACCGATCTTGTCCCCGCTGTTGCTTTCATCACTGCTTTTCTTAAGTCCTGTTATTTCAGCCTGCACGTATCCTGCAGTTCTAATTGTTGGGGTTTTTCATGGTCTCAGACTGCAAGTGAGATTCTGTGTCTGAACCATTAGAAATTGAAAATGAATGGGGAAAAATATGTACGTGTGTGTATTTCTCTTGCTTTACTTTAGGCCAACCCAAATCAAGAGTGTCGTGTCTCACTGCACTCAAATGAATACTTAAAGGACATGATAAAATGTCACAAAAAAACTGGCTGAGCGGATCTGAAAGCCCTCCCTGGCTGCAGGATCTGCCTGCTCTGGAGAGTCCCAGACCTGCTATTGTAAATTAAAGCAGTATGCAAAAGCAAACCCAAGAAGAAGCCCTTTGCTAGGGAGTTACCTCGATAGTGCAGATGTTGCCAGACCGAGAGGTTTGTTCTCCTTGACATGAGCCCCCCTGCAGCCCCCTCCCTCCCTCCACCGGTGCTGCCTCTGCCCGGGCAATGCCAGGGCAGCTGGAGCCTCTGCTGCAGCCATCCTTCCCGTTGGTCAGATACGATAGGCGAGATCTTATCCAAAGCTAGGAATTACATATATTTATTAACAAAGCAAGTTTAAAAAATGGTGCTACCTGCGATGTGAGCAGAGGAGAGCAATGCAGAGTTTGGGGAGCTGACAAATGTCTGGTTGGGCACTGAGCAGCCTCTGGCTTGGAACCGTCTTTCACCTTCAATGCAAAGGATTTGGGTTTTTTAATTATTTTTTTTTTTAAACAGCTTTTCTTTACTGTTTCAGAGACCTTCTGGCAGACTTTCTCCTGCAGTGACCCATCCCTACGCAGGCAGGCGTGGAGGGAGGCAGGGTTTACCAGGCGATGTGGAGAAAGGCTGAAGAGTCATCAGAGACCAGATTGGGTCTTTATATTTTAAATTGTGCTCTCGCCAACTTCATCATTTCCCTCTGCTGTTTTAATTAGTAGCTACCTTAGCTTGCGAGGAGTAAGAGCTTGTTGGTAATTCGGTGGAAGAAGGATGCCACCAGGAATCGAGGGCTTATGAAAATTTGACTGTCATCTTCGCCTCACCAGTTGTCGGTACCAGGTTAAGAACGGTGGACATAGCGGATGGTTATAGTAACACGGATCCGTGCAGACCCACATCCCTTCCTAGCTGTTCTCTCCTGTACAAGAGAGATGATAGATTTTTTCCTCCTATTTAATAATGGCATTTCACTTTTGTGTGCTGCTTTACATGACTCATCTGAGGTTTTTCATCCTTAGGCCTGACATTCATTGCTGGGTGGAATCGGTGCCTCAGCCAGGCAACATGACGGCGCCGTTTGACAACTTGTCATGCCATCACTCCATCGACGACTTCCGAAACCGAATCTACTCCACGCTCTACTCCATGATCAGCATTATGGGCTTTGTTGGCAACGGCGTTGTGCTGTATGTCCTCATAAAAACATACCGGCAGAAGACAGCCTTCCAGGTGTACATGCTGAACCTTGCCGTCTCCGATTTCCTCTGCGTGTGCACCCTGCCCCTGCGTGTCATCTACTACGTGCACAAAGGGAACTGGTTCTTCAGTGACTTCCTATGCAGGATCAGCTCGTACGCCTTGTACGTCAACCTGTATTGCAGCATTTTTTTCATGACTGCGATGAGCTTCTTCCGTTGCATAGCCATTGTTTTTCCAGTCCAGCACATCAATTTGGTAACGGAGAAGAAGGCTAAATTTGTCTGCATCGGCATCTGGATTTTTGTCACACTGACCAGCGCTCCCTTTCTGCAAAATGGGACTTACCAACATGGCAACAAGACCAAGTGCTTTGAACCCCCAGAAAACACTGAGAAGAAAACTCTAGTCGTGATCCTGGATTTTATTGCCTTATTTGTGGGTTTCATTTTCCCCTTTATTGTCATAACTATCTGCTACACCATGATCATAAGGACCTTACTGAAAAATTCCTTGAAGAAGAACCAGGCTAACCGCAAAAAAGCTGTCTGGATGATCATCATCGTGACGGCCACCTTCCTGGTGAGCTTCACCCCGTACCACATTCTGCGTACGGTCCACCTCCACATGCTGTGGCTGAAGAACACCAGCTGTGAGGACACCATATACCTACAGAAATCGGTTGTGGTAACGCTCCCCTTGGCAGCTTCCAACTGCTGCTTTGACCCACTTCTCTATTTCTTCTCAGGGGGCAACTTTCGGAAGAGACTTACCACGTTTAGGAAGGCTTCTTCCTCCAGCTTAACACAAGCCTTCAGGAAGAAGTTCTCCATAAAAGAGACAAATGAGGAACCCTTTGGAGAAAGCCATAGGGAGAATGGGAAGGCAGCCGCGGCCCCTTCATAAGGAGGCTAGACCTTCCCCTAAGATCTCAGATGGGCAACAGAGATCTCAGAACTCTCCCAGAAGACATGATGGAGGCTTGCAAGCCTTCATCGCAGTTAGATATGTAATAACAGTGGATGGTCCCTGATTTTTATGCTACTCGGTGGTACAGCTGCTGCCTCTTCACCAGGAGCAAGCACTGCTTGGACACGCACAGCCACTTAGCACGGAGGAGCCACCTCCAGCCAGCACCAGAAAACTGTTGATCTGATGATAAACTCACATAAACAAACTCTTCAAAGCGTGCATTCGGGGATTTGCTTCATTTCACAACTCTACAAAGAGCATTAATTCTCCGAGCCAGTGGGAAATGTAAACACAGCGTTTGCTGGACGCGGTGCTCAAGGAACTGCTGACAAATAACGAGGGCAGAGTTTTCACTGAATCTTCAAACAGCCACTAAATTATTTACACAGCAGAGGCCAGGATAATTCCTGCCCTGCTCCCAGCTGCGTCTGCTTTGGATTTCAGCTTTCAAGATAATTATGGGTGTAAGACTTGCAGGGTTGATGCCTGGGTCTGCAAATCCAGGAACTTGGGCTTGAGCCCCTCTCCCACCCCCAACAAGCAGCTCTTCAGACACGCTCTTGTGGGCAGCTGATCTGCCCACAGTTTCTGAATTTCTAGAAAAATCTTTTCTGTGGGGGAGCAGTTTTAAAATTGCAGTATCCTAATGTGCATCTGAAAGTTACTTCAATGGGACTGGTCCTGGAAGCGACGGCTGCAGGACCCAGATTATCACTCCAGTTCTTCAGGAGATTTTTACCTAAAAGGAGAGCTCTGGGTGCTCAGAGCCTAGCGCAGGATCGGGCCTGCCTTTCTGAACTATTGACCAAGGTTTTTTAAACTAATAATAATAAAAAAGAAAATAATGCAGAAGCCCTCTTTAAAAATAGCTATATGTGATCCTGTTCAAGGGGGTACACCTTGCAGAAAAGGGGCAACCCAAGGCGCTTGGAAAGAGCTCGAGGAAGACCTGGAGATCAAGAGTCTGGGTGCAGATGAGACATGGGTGAATCTTGTTCTGAGTACAGTTGGGTGAAAAAACCCTGGTTGGGCTATGTTTCTTATGTAAAGAAGAACTTCAAAATCTCGGACAGAAGGAAACGTTCCTGCGCTTTTCCAGCGAACCCGCGGAAAAGTAGCACTGTCTGCCTTTTGCTGGAGCAAAGCCCAGCCCGAGATGCACGATACATCAAGACAGAAATAGAAATTCTGGCAGGATTAAGACTCTTAGTTGGGAAAGGGGTTGATAAGTGAATAGCACGCATGTTTTGATATGGTATTTATGAAGTTACTTGATGCTATCTTAAATAAAGAAAACCGTTTTAACGCTGTAGAATAAGAGTGAGCAAAAGGAGTTGGGCTTGGGGACGGGGGTCTGCTTGAGAAATTATCTTTACCGATACACGGAAGAGTGTAAGTTCGCTCTTTATATCACAGCCTGCCTATCCCTGGGGCAGCAAAAGGCACTTAAAAGCAAATTCACCTGCAGATCACTTTATGGATGTGAATTTTCAATAAGATCCAAAGGCCCTTTAGAAAATTTTAAGGATCTGTAAAGTGGAAGAGGGCTGAAAGCTGCTCACGTAGAGGAGTGTCACAGTTCCCCCCTAAACCCGCAGGAGGGCAGAGCTTATAGGTCAACGATGTAACTGTAAACTGCTTTGAGAAAGTCTGTAGGAGGAGTGCTGGCTAAAACTTCTTTTCGCGGGTTAGTGTTGAGTGTTACAGCTGTGTCTCAAAGCATTAAAGGCATTGTGCAACTGTAAATAGAAATTATCCTGGAAAACCAAGTTTCAGAATATGTAAAAATAATACACACGTTCCCAATTTCTAAAATACTGTACAGTAAAGCTATATATATATGTGTGTGTTGAAAAGCATTTTTATTGTACTAGAGGGTTTTTTTTTCCTTTTTCCTTTTTTTGTTTTTTAATGAAACAATGGTTATGTCAGTGGTTTTTGTGCAATAGGAAAGATCATTCAAAAAGATTGCTAAAAATTAAATTAAAACGTTGCAAGTTAAATTTTAACAGTTAAGGTTTTCTGTGTCTTATTTCAAAGTCTCTGCACACTGACTCTTCTTCCCTACGATCCCTTTTTATCTACACACAGCACTGGCGTGTAATTTTCATGTAATAGTAGTTTATAATGATACAAACTTAGTCAGAGCAGCAGAGAAGTTGCTGAGGGCAGCACCTGGAGTGGGCTGAGATGTTGGGCGACTCGCTGGCCCAGCTGGGCTTGATCCAGCCAAACTGGCCTTTGCTGTAGCCCAGCTTCCCTGGACTCAGGTCCTGTTGGAGCCAAACCTCTTCTGATGGCAACTGGGGTCTTGCAGAGGTGAAGCACCCCAACAAATGGCACCTGGGACCTCGATAAATCTGTATTGGCAGGCAGAAAATGCTTGCAAGGCCCTTGGAGAGAAGCGATGCTTTTGGTGAGTACGATACGCTTGGGTGTCTTGCGTGGTCACGTATCACTCGGGTTCCCGCACAGAAAAGTCTGCAGAGAATGATGTTTCCTACCTGGCTTTTCTCAAAATAGGTGCGGGATCTGCGGTGTGTTAATTAGCTGTAAAGCCCCAGCCTGTACCCGTGAGGAGGGAGCTTTTGCCGTCGGCTCAGAAGAAACGCAGCTCCAGGCGAGCTTCACCCCACGAGACGCGGAAAAGTGCCATCCTGGCAGCGAATGCTCATCAAGTCTTGCTCAGGAATAGGCACCTGGAGAGAAATACCTGCCAAGGAACAGGACCCGTTACTGTCATGAGGTGAGTTAGAAATTGCGGCGTTTCTATGGGCTGTAAAAAAAAATAAATACCGACAGGAGTTGGGAAGAGGGATGAAGTGCCACCGCAGGGCTGTGGCAGTGTCAGAAATGCCTAAAAAAGGAAAGTGAGGTGCTGGTTTCTTGCTTGAAATTGGACTTTTTTCTGCTGCGATTTACAGTACAATAGTGTCCCCTAGTGCTGAGTTAGTCCTGGAGTTATTGCCCGTTGCCTGATGAGGTTTCTTCCTTCTTTTTTGAGACAGTCCGGTCCCAGCTCCTCACCAGTAACGTTGTCCTGTTTCCTCTGCCGTTGCTCACGCTCCGTTCCCCCTCTCCCACCCCCGTCCCCATTTTATTTCATAATCTTTGGGGTTTCACCCCCGTCTCCATCCTGGTTTTCCCTGTCTTCCTGGAGGGATGCTCAGGCTGGGATGGAGCCAGCCGCAGAAGGGGGTCCATGTCCATCCCCATATGGCCACCGGTCCCAGCCTCGGGATGCCGAGGGTCCCTCCTCCAGCCCCGGGCTCCAACAGCACCGTCCGCCTTGGCTAAAAAAAATGCTCTTTCTCTGTGGAATGGCTGTCCTGGCACAGAGCTCACACCTGCAAAGTTTTCACTGGAAGCTGATGGTAACTACAACCCATCGGCTTCGCATCGTCACCACAGATGTCCCATCTTTTTGCCCTTCATTTGTCTGGAAAGGTTATTTCAGATAAAAACCAGAATAGCTCCGAAAGAAACCGGTACCCAAGACAGGCTCCTCGCTGTACCGTTTGCTTGATGTATGGCAATAAAATGGCTTTGCCTGTCTCCTACCAAAAGAAAACAAGCCGTCCCCTTCGCACGGAGACTGCCCTGCTCCGAGGAGTCCCTCGGTAAGGGAACCTGGTGCCAACAGAGGAATATCCCAACGGAGGAGGGGAGGAATCGGCAACGGCTGTCGGTGCTGACGAGCCGGGCGATGCCTTGTGCCAGCCTCTCACTTCGGCACTGCCGGCTTTGGCGAACAGTTCTAACGCCATGGGTAAATTAGGCAGCGGCGTTCGTGCCTGTGACGCGGTATCGCTTCTGTTTGCTCAAAGATGGAAAAATAACTGGAGCGTCATAAACACTCCCAAAAGAGCTGCCCTGCCACCTCTGACTCTGCCTGGCTGTGGGCACGTTGCCAGGCCTAAGCATTCAAAAACCTAGAATTAAGCGTTCGAAATCGTCGCCTCTCTAATATTGTTTTGGCTCTGTCTTCCTGCTGTTCAGTGCCTGTGCCTGTAGGGTGCAAGCAGGTAACATCTTCAGGCTTTGCTCTGCAATCTCTGCAACTAGAAATAAGCGCCTTTTTTTTTTTTTTTTTTTTTTTTTTTTTTTTTTCCTTCCCCGACCCCCAAAGGAAACTGAGAGTGGAAACTTCTACTCTAGCCCTCTGATTTTAGCCAGCATAAGTCAAGCCACTAAGAAAGTCTACTTAGGGCTAGCGTGTGTGTGCATTGCAACCTGTTTAAATTACACACGGGGCTCAGGGTGGCATTGTCTTCCATGTGCTAAGGTATGAAATGATTACTATTATATTTACTGTAAAAAAAGGAAAAAAAAAAAAAGTGCTTTAACCTACTCTTCTCACCGTTGGGTTTTACAACCGTGGAGGTGCTGTATCCGCTGAGCAGCACTCGGGGCGTGATGCCTCACCAGGCAAAAAGCAAGTGATGCTTCAAGTCAGCCAGTGCCCACTCCCCTCAACAGCCCTTGCCGGGGCGGAGGGTTCACCCCCATATGGAGGGGGGAAAAATCTGACCTAAACTTAAGCCTATAGCCCGTAATAGTACGTACGACCTGCAGGTGTGAGCATAAGCAAGGGCTGAGGCTGCGAGGAGGCCGATTCCTTATTCTCCTTTCACAGTTTCAGTATACAAACCATACATACAAGAATAGAATATAGGTTTCTTTTAAAAAAACAAGGGGATCTGAGTCTTTTCCCAGTGGGTTGAAAAGGCACCACCAGCTTCTTACAGCACGAAGTGGAACAAAAGGTTTAAATACAAGAGAGAAAAATCTGCATCATGTGTTGATCGAGGCAGTAATCTTTTTCGGCCCGGGGGATTACAGTGTAGCTGATTGATAACATGCAATTCCTTAATGGGATGATGGGGCAGAGAGTTTCCCTTAACGAAAAGAAATCCTGGTCTAGCAGACGCCTACGACACGGTGCCTCCCAGACAGACAAAAACCTCTCCCTTTTACCTCTCGGAGGATGGGTTTCAGGATAAACTTCTGGGCAAGAGAACCATATGGCCGCTGTTTTGTCTTTATAGCCGGCTAAAATGTGGTTTTATTTGTGCTTATTTACAGAGAGGGTCCAGAGCAGCCACCTGCTGCCAGAACCTAACCACAAACTAGGTTTCTGTTTGCAAAAATCAAACAATCTTTCTGTTGCCAAGAGAACGGCACAAACCTCGGTTTCCAATTAATCCCGGCCTTGCCCGCTCCCCGCTCCTTTTCGGCAGCTGCTCGGTCCGGGCATCCCCTCCGGCACCCACACCACAGCCCGCCCGGCTTCCCCCCGGCACGCTGCCGCCCAGGTGTTCCGCAGAGGATTGTTTTCAAGCCAAAAATCTCTCTCACTCTTCGCTTTCCTTCACGTTCTTCCTCGGCAACAGTAAAATTGCCTGGCCCAGACTGCAGGGTGAAGGGCACGCTCTGGTTTCTCTTAGGCTGCGTGCCCCCGATGAGTCAGAATTGCTGGTTGCTTCTGAAAATGTTAAGTTTTGGAGGAGTTTTCCATTATTTATAGTATGCTTGAACACACTATAAATCACAGAAGATGAAGCCGTATTTCTAGCACTCCATGGCATGTCTATCTTGTTTACAAACCTTCAGTGGTCTTCTTTCCTCGGGCTGTAAAAATATTTCCTTTTTTGACGCTTGTGATGCTAAAACAAGTTGCCGTTTGGGTTTTTTAACTCCACACCATTTTTTGCTTGCTACGGGGCCAAATTCCAACGCCGCAGGCTGGGAAATTCAGGAACTACGCCTAAGACCTAACCACCCTTATTCTGTATGAAGCGTCTTCGTCTAAAACACTGGCGGGATGTGAGAAGCGAGCAAGCCTTCAGCTTCACAAGCAATAAACTCCAAGCACTGGCAGTAAAGAGAGATTTCCTGCTCTGAGCAAGGTCCTTTCTGCCCCCACTACCCACGGGAGCCTGGGCATGTATTTTGGGGCTGGAGGGGCTCGGTGCAAGGGGTCGATGCAGCCCACGGGGTATCTCCCACCCCCTCAATCCCCCCCACCAGCTGCAACAGGGGTCTGTGCACCGAGAGGCTGCAGGTCCCTTAGCAGGAGCTAATTCTCATGCTGAATCCTAACTTAGCGCTTTTTTTCCCCCCACTTCCACTGCGGTCTGACATTAGAAGAGGGACTTCTTCCATATGGCAGGAGGGAGAAACACTGGGCTCTTTATCCTTCACCTACGGCAGCGGAGGGTATGACCTGATTACTAGGGGAAAAAAATAGGCAGCAAAAATGAAGGAAAGTACATCAGATACTAAAATACCATCAGTGCGAGCAACAAAATGTCTTAGAAACCCTACTGAAAGCAAACCTGAGGGAGGAACAGGGCTTACAAACCCATCTCCCAGCGCACGGGTTGGCAAGATTGGGAACGCAGCCCCGCTTCTCCCAAACGATTAATGTCAGCGCTGTGAGCCGCCACACGTACAAACAAATATTTGGAGTATTTGCAAACTTCACTTGAGGGTGAAATGTGCCTGTTTCTTTCCTGTCAATGCGGCTCCTCACGCTTCAGAGGAAGCCAGGCTGCTCTTGGCGCAAAGCGAGGACCCTTTGTTAGTTTAATAATATATTCCAGATGGATTTTCACCAGGTTTGGGGGGGGGGGGGGCGGATAAAAGGGAGGAGGTAGCGAAAACACCCTATTTTGGTCATTAATAAAAACTCTGCTTCCAGGATTGCTGCTGCGTGTCTCTGAAAGGGACGTTGGAGACTAAACAGAGTTTGTTTTCGGTTCAGCCCCTTGAAGTCCCTTTATTTGTGAGGAGTGCGTCTCTGGGATGCTCTGCTGGAGTTTAACTTCAACAAGGCTCCAACGCAGTCCCTGTGACACCACCATCCCTCCCCCCCCAGATAACGCCTTGCGGGATCAAGGGCAAAAGGCACAGCGTTGCCCTGTGTAACCATTTTGGGAATCGCTCTGAGCACAAGGCAGGAGGTTTCTGCAGATACTTTGCCTACCAAGCCCGTGCCGGGGGTGCTGCAAAGGGCTGACTCGAGAGCCGCTCGCTCTGGCGAGCAGTTAATTGCGAAAGGCAAGTGTGTGGCCTAACTCCGTTGAAGAATTGCATCTATCCCAGGAATCAGCCGAGGCTTTACTTCCTTTCTGAGTAACCAGCTGAAACGAGACAGTCCCTACTCTCTGCCCTTTTCTCCTTCCACGTTACTCACGGCAGGAAGGCTGCTGGCGGGACGAGCACACGCCGCTTACGTGAGTGAGGGCTGAAAAATGCTACCAGTGCCCTTTCACCGCTGTTTTTCAAGGAAAATGGAATGAGAAGTTCCCCAGAATTGGCCTTGAGCCTCTGCCTCCTGTCAGCAGCGTCTCCTCCCACATGCCTCCATGTCCTTCATCACCCTGACTTACTGTGCCAGAGGTTCGCAGACCTTTAGAGCTGGTTTATAGAATCACAGAGTGGTGTGGGTTGGAAGGGACCTTAAACATCATCCAGTGCCACCCCCTGCCCTGGGCAGGGACACCTCCCACCAGCCCAGGTTGCTCCAAGCCCCGTCCAACCTGGCCTTGAACCCCTCCAGGGATGGGGCAGCGACAGCTTCTCTGGGCAACCTGGGCCAGGGGCTCACCACCCTCACAGCAAAGAATTTCTTCCTCATGTCTCATCTATATCCAGCCTCTCTCAGTTTAAAACCATTCCCCCTCATCCTATCGCTCCCCTCCCTGATCCAGAGTCCCTCCCCAGCTTTCCTGGAGCCCCTTTGGGGACAGGGAGGGGCTGGAAGGTCTCCCCGGAGCCTTCTCTTCTCCAGGCTGAACCCCCCCAGCTCTCTCAGCCTGTCCTCACAGCAGAGGGGCTCCAGCCCTCCCAGCATCTTCGTGGCCTCCGTTGGACCTGCTCCAGCAGGTCCGTGTCCTTCTTGTGCTGAGGGCCCCAGAGCTGGACACAGCACTGCAGGTGGGGTCTCCCCAGAGTGGAGCAGAGGGGCAGAATGCCCTCCCTCGACCTGCTGGCCACACTTTATTTTGATGCAGCCCAGCATGTGGTTGTCTTTCTGGGCTGCCAGCGCACATTACGTTCCTCCTCGACCTTTTTTGGGTGCTCAGGTGGGAAGGGCATCGCTGCAGGTCCCACACAGACCTAGAGCAGCGTCCCCACCCTGCACAGGAGAGCTCGTGGTCCCCAGCTCCAGGCTGACTCTGGGGCAGCACCCTGCTCCCTACCTGGGCAAAGGAGACCAGCGAGGCTCTGCGTGCGCGGTCCAGCCCCCGGCACGAGGTGGCCCAGAAGACCTGCCCCAGAGAAGATCCATGCACGTGGTCTGCTTGCTCCCACGCTGAGCGGGACTCGAGGAGGGGGCAGAGGCGTTGTGCTGAATTCAGGTGGATTTTCTGCTTCGGGAAAAGTCATCTGCAGTGCGATGACTCTGGTCAGGGTTAATCATATCCTGTGGTAGGAAAAACAGGCCTCGGGGATGTGACCTAATAAAACAGAAGCACTGAGAAATGGTTGCCAAAGCCCTGGGGGCAGGTCTGCACATCCTGAGGTCCTGGGCACTTTTAGCAGGAGCCTCTTCAAATCTGAATTGCGCCGCTCGTACCCAGCTGCGCGTAGAGTCTTCATTCACTGCAATTAAAACTAAAACGAATCATTACCATTTGGGGTTGTTCTGAGGGTCAGCAAATGTCCACGGTGCATCGTTGCAGGCGCTGCGTTGCCGGCTGGTCGGTGGCAGAGGACACCGCAGCAGGTCAGCGCGGGGCAGGAGAATCGACAGCCGTAGAAAGCAGCACCAATGCTTCAGCCGTGGCATCCGCCCAAATGAAATTTCGAAGTACAGTGACCCTCTCCTGTGGTGGGAAGTTCTTCTGCTGAAATAACCCCAGCTCCTTGCCAACATTCGCTATTACACCGACTTTTCATAAATATAAAGGCACCGATCTCACCAGCTTCCAGTGCCTGGGCTCCTGGCCTCCCCCAAGGCCGCTGGCCCTGCAGCAGGGTTATATATTTTGATTTTCCCCTGTTTATTTCTACTGGCTGTTCCTCTAACGAGGAATGCTGTAGCAAGAGATACCGGTTACACTTCATGCTCATGAAGGGCACGTTGCGTTGGTAAAGTGACTCTTCTTCGTTAGAAGGAAGTTGTGAGAGCTAATTGATAGTTGCAAGGGGAAAAAAGTAGAAATGCAGGGTATTGGCCAGAAAAGCTTTCTCTGTGATAGTCCTCCTGCATCAAGGCAGACAGAAAGGAGCAAAGCGTCATTGCTGTGTCCAGGCCGTCTGCAAGGAACCTCTTGATTTTCATTGGGGTATCTCGCCTGCTTCATCTAACCGAAGTATTCTTTGGGCAGCAAACAGAAGGAAGTTGTTCAACCGCCCCACTACCCCCCAGAAAAAACGATAATAGTCACAATGAGAAGGTAAAGCTGAGAATTAATCAAGAATTCAGACCAGAGAAGCCCAACAGCTGAAGTTTCAATCCCAAATTTAATTCGATTACACACAAAAAATGCGTTAAGTTCTTCAACCCCTGGTTTCCCTAGAAAATGGAAATCTTTACCAATTACCAGCTCTTTATCCAGCCTACGAGATTATGTCAATACAAACCATCCATGCTGCACTCGCCCGGGGCTGTTGGGAGAGGGAAGAGATTTGGGACTGTTTGAGAAAATAGTAAATTGGGGGATTTGTTTGTTTCTTTTTCTTTTATGTTAAACTTCAGGGGCTTTAAGTTCAGCGCAGAAACACCGCGGAACAGCATCGCCTTTACTATCCCAGCTTGCAAGAACGCAGTTTAGACTCCTTCTGGATGAAGGGATCTATGTTTAAATATTCATGGCTTTTATGATTTTTTTTGCTATATTCTATATATAAATACAAACCTACTTATGCAAGGACAGCGGTGAAAAGGCAGCTCCACTGTATGGGAGCAATAAACCCCAGTGTTGGCAAGACATTTTCTCTCCCCCTCGCCCAAAGACATAAGGGGTCAGGAAACATTATCAGGTTCCCCTTGGGAGGCACCGGCAGCATTTCGTCCATCAGAAGGAGGATTTTAAAGCCTTGGCCACGCAATCTTTAATAAGACAGGGGACTAGCAAGCCTCGTTGAGTGACGCTGTGACAAAAAGCCAGCCTTGGGCATGTTTTACCTTTCTCTGCGCACCCCACACTGCTGCCGCGGCACCCAGCCAGCGCCGTTTGGGGAGAAAGGCTGAAGTAACTGCAAAGAGGGGAAGTGAAAAGCATATTGCTTCATTATTTTTTTATGAAACAAGAGTCCTGTAGTTCTCTCAAATATGTGCTCCGTGCTTTTGCTTTTAGAGAACCGGCTGGAATAGATACTACGGTAGTTCAGGCTGTGACACTGTGTTACAGGGAATCTGCTCTCAGGTCTCCTCCCTCACGCCTTTCACAGTCCGCGATGCTCCTTTCCCCAGCATCATACGGAATGAGCTGTAAGTGGGATGCAAAGCAAAACTTTTCAATTTTGCTGGGTTCAATGGAGAGTGCTGCTGGCACCAGCCGTGATGTGGGACCTCCGTAGCTGCGTGGTGGCCAGGACGATGCTCATCTCATAGAATCATAGACTCATAGAATGTGTTGGGTTGGAAGGGACCTCTAAAGGCCATCTAGTGCAACTCCCCTGCAGGGAGCAGGGACATCTTCAACTAGATCAGGTTGCTCAGAGCCTCATCCGGCCTGGCCTTGAATGTCTCCAGGGATGGGGCCTCCACCCCCTCTCTGGGCAACCTGGGCCAGTGTCTCACCACCCTCAGTGTAAAGAACTTCTTCCTGATGTCTGATCTAAACCTGCCCTGCTCTAGTTTAAAGCCATTGCCCCTCGTCCTGTCGCTACACGCCCTTGCAAACAGCCCCTCCCCAGCTTTCCTGTAGCCCCTTTAGGGACTGGCAGGGGCTCTAAGGTCTCCCCGGAGCCTTCTCTTCCCCAGGCTGAACCCCCCCAACTCTCAGTCTGTCTGTGGGGTTTGGCTGACTTGCCCCTCTCGAGAGCAGAGGAGCATTTGGCTCAGGGGTCTCAAATCAGTTCCTGGCAGAGAGCAGCTTATCACCCCTCTCTTACAGCTCGAACAGAAAACTGTCCTCCATCGCTGCCGTACTTGTCTCCCCCCCATTATCACAGCAAAAGAGTAACCTCTGAAGAACTTGGGCTGGTAACTTCCCCATTAAGCAGGGGCCGACTGTTATTCCCGGCATGTAAATGAAGAAGCGAGGCAGTGCCCAACACCGGGCCACTCTCAGCCACCTTTCGCCAGCAGAAATGTTCATCCTGAGCTCACCACCAGCGAGACCGTGGTGGCGACCAGAAGCATTGCCCAGCCGCGCTCCAGGCACGACGGCAGCTTCAGGGCATGCTGGCGGCACTGTTGCTGTGAAGCTGCTTACACCTCGCTTGCTTTCTTCTGCTTTGCTCGCAGATGATGGGAAAATTCACTGCCGGAACGTCGGAGCGGAGCCCCGCGTCGATGCCGATGGAGGACCTCAGCTGGCAGCTGCTTGGGGCCTTGCTCGCAGCCTGCGGAGCCGCCAGCCCCGTCTCCAGAGCACGGCATTTGCAGGGAACTCGGGAAAGCGAGAGCTCCACGTCTCTGCGAAGCAGCTTTCGGAAGGGCTGTGTAAAACCTCCCCTCTTGCAGCAGCCCCCACTGCACCGCACTCACAGTAGCTGCAGCGGGGAAGGCACTGCAGATCTTTTCTTTCATAGCAAGATGGGGAAGGTGGGAAGAGGCCAATTTTTTTTTTTTTTCATTTTTTTTCTGCTTTCTCATGCACAAAAGGGTCCTTATTCATTTTAATAGCAGGTTCTCTCACACAGCAATCAGCGCTGTCAGCCAGACAGCGGAGAAAGACTCCTTATGCAGCTACCTCACGCAGAATATTGCTGCTCAGACCTTCTCGTCCGCTCTCTGAGGATGGGAAACTAGATCCATGACCATCTCAAAATGGAGAGCATTAGCCCTGAGCAAATACGTAGATTGCAATAACGGATACAATATGGAGGTTTCCTCAAGGAGCCAATATTTGTATTCTTCACAGCTGCATCTTTTTCTGTTTTTGGGGTTTTTTTTTCCCCCTTTTTAGCCTGAAGTGCTCCCAAATGCTTCATGCCATGTGGCTGCTTCTTATTTGCATCAAAGACCCGATTCATCTCTGCTCTGCACTTTGATAGATTACGTATGCTCTGGCCAGGCAGATAGAAAATGCTCGTCGGGGAGCACGGCGAGCCTTTACCGCAGCCATACGGACACCAACACCACGCAAAGGAGACGGTGCTCCAGCTCCGACGTCTGCCGAGTGCTGGGGCTGGAAGAGGAACCCCCGACACAGAGCAGGGGCCCTCGGGCCTCCATCAAGTGGGGGAAAAAAAAAAAAAAAAAAGGCAAAAAAGCAAAAAAGGGAATGGAAACAATAACGAGGAATGGGGTTATTGTAGGAGAGAGCAAGTAAAAGAGGTTGTTTGGGGACAGTGAAGAACATGCCAGATAGGAAAGAAATAGTGCTCTGAAGAAAGACAATGGAGAAATCAAGTGAAACAATTGCAAACCCATGTTAAAACAGAGCAGGGAGATGGCTGAGCGCAGGCGAGCAGTTTTTCACGAAGGTGCTGCAGCTTCGTTCGCTCCCAGCACACCCAGCTCAGGGGATGCAAATAAAACCCTTTGTCTACGTCGTTAAACTGAAACTTCGGTGCTGACGTGATGCCACGAGGGAGACAGTTTTTACTCCCTAAATGTGAAGAGGGGGGAGTTAGAAAATGGGCAGCAGCCAGAAAAATGGGTGAACCTGCGTCAGCTGATGAAGGTGGGAAACCTGCACCACACGCACAGCAGGGAAGAAAACAACGCAAACAAAGGGAAGAGCATCACATTACGCTTGACAGGAAAATATTGTCAGATTGCATCAGCCCTTTATTGCTGATGTTTCACCTGCAGCTCATCCAGATATGACATTTAGAAAAAGTTTAAAAAAAAACCAAAAAGATCAGTGTTTCAACAACTGAAGTCTCAGCCTTTTTGTCTGATGGAAAAAAAATCAATTCCAAATGTGGAAATTTCAATACAGACTATAACTTTGCTACAATTCAGATTTATTCTGCTTGCTTGCTTTCCTTTTTGCCCTTCCCCTCCCCTCTGCTCTTCGGAAACGGGCTCTGATGCTTCGCCCTCCCTCTCCGCAGACCCTTGGCAGCTGAGTTCCATGGAGTGGGAAACGAGCCCCTGCCCCGCTGAGCCCAGGGGGCGAACCCGCTCCTTCCAAATCCCCCGTCTCTGGGATAAAAACACAAGAGCCTGGTGCTTCGCCGTCTTGCACATTTCCTCCTGGTGCAAGGCAACAGCGAAGCGCGTTGATGATGGTTTTCTCAAACGTTTTCAGTTGAGTTTGTAAGAGCTAGCGGTGAACTCAATTTGGCTTTCTGCTTTTTTCACTAGAGCGAGGACAATCATCCTTTAGCTCTAGCATTGTTTAAATGACGGTTGTTTTGAGCCTTTCTGAGGATCCAGCTACTCTCATTGCTTACTCTGATGCCTACGTTCACATCGGGCCAGGCGAGCAGACCTGACATGGCTCCGCTGGCACTGCCACCAGCTCAGCTGAGGAACTGCCTGTCTGTTTATCTTGGGAGCGATGACTCCGCTCCAGCTCCTCAGAGCCTGAGCCTTCCCACCACTGAAATGACCACCGCGTCTCCCATCTGCTCTGGGGATGCTGCAAACCCAGGGAACAAGGCCATGATGGGCTCCCTCCTGCGAGGAGAAGCCTTTTGCAAGGAGACCACCATTTCCTTCAGCCATATTTTTTTTTGCTCTGGAGCAAAAGGTACGATGCCACGTTGCGTCCACTTCCCCCGGCACTTGCTTGGACCTGCCTCTTCCCGGCGCTTTGTTGGGGCGCAGAGTTCTTCAGCCTGTTTGGGTTTGGTTTTTTTTTGTTTGCTTCTTGGCTTGGGGGAAGAGTTATAAACTTATGGGTAAACACAGCTAGTGTTTGGAATTAGACTGAATTGCGATATTTGATTCCTGTCTGGTCCCCTGCTGAATAATTTGAGGAGGAACTGAGCAGAAAGACCTTGCAGAAGGTGGGGAAGGTGTGTGGGAGAGACCAGGCAGGTGTCTCACGGCCATCTCCTCCCGTGGCAGTGCCGCAGGAGAGCAGCCGCTCCAGGCCGGGCCAAGAGAAGTGAGCGATGACCGCCCCACTCCAGGCTTTCCGATGAGGAAAGCGCTGGTGCTCGGGGCTGTGGCAGCCAGCTGGGTGGCAAAGGAGCGCTGGAGGCTGCCATGGTCCCCTGGCCAGAAGGCCAAGCAGCTCCTACGCTTGGAGCACTCTGCAGAGCCACCGGGACTGGTCACTACGTGCCCTGTGACAAACAGCGCTTGCTCCCGGACCCTTGTGGCTCAGCAAAGAGCAGACGTTAATGCATTAATTACAAGGGACAAGTTCAGCAAGGAGTCAGAGCTGCTGATAAATACAAGCAGGCAGCCATTTGGATGCAGAGGGCCAGGCAGACGAACGCTCCCAGCACCTTCAGCCTCCAGGGATCCTCCCGGCTCTGAAGAGACCCTTCCAGCCGCTTTTCCCCGTCATTTCAAAAGCAGCCGGAGTGCGATTAGTTTGCCACGGCTGATCGGCAGCCTGTGACGAGCTCTGGAGACGTCGTGCTGTCTTTCAGTGCTCCCTGGCATCCTCTGTTGTTCTTTACAGGCATCCTCTGGCAGCGATCCCCCGGCTGCCCCTGCTCCCGGTGTGGGTGACCAGGGCGAGTTTAGCTTCTCCTCGCACACAGAGAGGTCGGCAGCAGGGCTGCAGCAACAACCCAGGGTTTAATTCACTTTTCCTAATAGACCCCGTGGCATTTCCCGATGAATTCAGTCAAACCTGAAGGCTGGGGCAAAGGAAGATGCGGGTGCAGCTCTAGGTCAGGACACGCGGTGTTTGCACCCAGCCTGCGCCGTATAATAAGTGAGAGAAAGAATCGTAAAACAGATGTTCTGTGCAAAGTGCAAACTACCCAGGCACTGAACTTCATCCCTTGCCACTTACAGCAGCCATAAACGCAAGGTATGTTTGTTGTGGGTTGCGGAGGGCTTTTGTTTTGCACTTTTATCATTACTTTGTACTAACAGCATTGCGGATCCAGTGATGATAGTCGGCGAGTTCATGGGGGATTCATGGGAGAACTTCCATGGAAGGCGTTGCTGGTCCGGAGCGGTGGGCTCACTGGGAGAGGTACCACGGAGGGGTTGTGGGTCCTGCTTGGAGAAAGAAGCACAGACGGCAAAATGAGACATCTGTCTGCATCTCCATCACCTGCCAAACTTCTCTGCCAATCTATTCTGGCCTGGCCATACTGACGACAAGAACCTGTCGTCTTTCTTTGTAAAATGCCTCTCTTTCTTCTGTAAGATTACTGCTGTTCCAGTCGTACCGGGGAACATAAACCACCGTGCCCACTGAGAGGGCAGAAAGTACTGTGAATGTCACTGGGCTCAAAAACAAATCTCCAAGCCTGGTTTAATTTCTTCACTTAAAATGGCATCAGTTTTTCATGACATAGTGGACAAAACTACACGGAACGTGGAGCTGAGTTCTGGTATAATTCAGGGCCTCTGATGGTATCGTCTATTTGTATAGATAGCGTTGATCAACGTTAAATCATTTCTGCTGGTGATGACTTGATCCTGGGGTTCAATGGCAAAGAAACAGTAAATTCTCTGGAATCAGGATGAGTGCCCCTGTGCTCGCAGAACAGCGGGCACGTTTCATCTACCTGCAAGGGAAACTCCCGATGCCCTACAGGCTCCTCCCATTGTGCTTCTTTCGAAATATACAGCACAGAGTGCGGGTTTGCTCTCAGTGGGCCAGAGCCTCAGCTGGAGAAAACACTCCTCATTCCACTGGGGTGGATGGAGCAACGCCAATACATACTGGTGGAAAATCTGCTCCAGTATATGCTGTTTACTTTTGACGATCTAAGTGCATAAGCTTCCAACAAAGTGCTGTTTGATAAAAGTTTGTTTGCCAGGTTGCCTTGCCTCGGTCCCTCCTAAAGTGTACACAACAGTATTTTGTATATAATCAAAAGAAAATGAAGCAAATGTGTTCCAAGACCTCATTTGCAGGTCCTAATGAATTCAAGAGATGGGAGGCTGTGCTAGACACTAGTTAAAATAACCATAATCATCATTGTTATTGCCAAGCATGGAAAAAAGCCTGGGTTTATTATGGGTTGGAACTAGAAATCCAGAGCAGCTGCTAATCATCATGATAAGCAGGTTGTTGGTTTGGGGGGGGGTTTTGTGCATCCAGGTATTTACTGTGTCCAGCTGGAAGCGGCAGGTTTTGGTTATCCCAAGCCTTTCAGCAACCTCCCTGCCCATGTTCAGACTGCAATATGTTGTAATTGTAATATTCCTCTTATCTCTCTTTTCACCCCTTTCTTATCAAAGGCTTTTCCATTTCTTTAGCATTTTACTTCTTCCTCCCCCCTCCCCTTTTTTTTTTATTAACTCACCTAGAGCTGTCAGATTAGCAAAGAAAAAAGCAGACATTACAATTCAAACTTTTCTAATGGAAGAATGAGCGTGGTTTTGGCACTGCTTCTTACCATTGTTTTGTTAAGACGGACTCTCCTTAACTCTCCTTTTCCATTCTAGAGACTGCCTTTCTTTTATAAGCGCAGATTTCTTCCCATTTGTGCTCTCTTCCCTCCCTCCTGACTCATTTCCACTTCCCATTTTGGCTGTTTCTTTTCTCTTTCCTTTTCCTTTCTCCGAATGTTCTCTGATCTTATATTCTGCTATTTTTAATTCCTTCTTCCCAGGCCCAGATCCACCCCCTGACCTGCTGTCACTGGTGTGTGTGCCTCTCTCCCCTTCCTCCCTAGACTGAACGGACAGCCTGGGCGATCATTTCCTCAAAATCCAACTATTTTCTAATGCAGCGACTCGAGATGAGCATTGTCTGCCTTCGTGTGGGGAAACCTGGCGTCACCACTGTCCTTGCAGAGTCCTTCTGGCTCTCCAGGAATTTCAAAATACAGTTGAAGCTCCCCTCAGACTGGTTCCACGCTCTTCTGTAATTTCTGACCCATCTAACCAGGGCCTTCTTTCCAGGCAGTTTGGTCACCATGCTGCTCCTGCCAAATATTTCTTCTGTACAGCTTTGCCATCTGGAACAACCCGCCTATGTGCCTTCAGCCTCACTGACTGGCCGTATGATTTCCAGTTTCAGCTGAAAAAAAAAAAAAAAAATTTCCCTTAATGTCATCCCATAGCAATCTGAATGTAGGATGTAGGCAGCAAACATTCGGTCATTAATTTTCCACGGTGTGGGAATAGTTCTTGTACTTGAAGCAATTTTGGTTTTAAAGGAGCCCTGGAGCTTGTGGAATGTGGGCAGTTTTTAGATCTTTCATCCTAAGTCTCACTAGCAACTAGCTACGACTCTGTAAGCTTTTCCATCAGATCTCATGTTTGCTAGAATTACCAGTGAATACCTTGCTAGGATATAAAGTATATTTAGAATGGAAAATTAAGGGGGAGAAAAAATTATTTAACGAAAGGAGGGAAAGGAAAAGGATTTTTCTGAGTGCTAAAATACTGCACTATTACCTACAAAGGAATTCTTGTAATAATCAAAGCTGGGAGGTCCTACAGCCTTCAGTGCAAAGAACGCTCAGCATTCACCCCCGAAGACCTTCTTTATTCTGGGTATCAGACACAGCATGCTCATGACGGGGAATCAGACCTCCGTATATCACACAACACCGCTAGTCATAACTTTTAAGGTTTAGCTGGCAATGAATAAATACCGAGCCTGCGAAGTCAAAATAGTCCTTGAATCGCTGCCTTCAGCAGCAACAGTCATTTAATGCAATGTATTTCAAATCTCCAAATCGCATCCTGATGGCTCTCTTTCAGAGGATCTCCCCAAAATTAAGTAGAAATATTTCACTTCAGAAATGAAATCCCCGGGGCACTAGATATGCTTCGCTGCAGATTAGTTAGAGCCTGTGGAGTTATAAGATTCCTGAGATGGAGTGCTGAAGATTCCAGGAATTCTCTCAAAGGTGAAATGATTAACCAACCTTTTGTTCCTAGAGCCCAGTAACGCAGAAAGCAGGTCAGTATTCACTGAGTCCTGTGCTGGACTTGTCTCCTACCTTTTCTGGAGTGTTCCCGAGCCTTAATTCTGAGCTGGAATTAAAGAATTTCATTTCAGAATTGTCAGTGAAATAAAAAGCTAAGCATTAGTGACAAAAGAAAGACGTGACTCAAAACAGAGAAGCAGCTTTTTTTTTTCCTCTGAATGTTTTTCTGAAGTTTTCAATCTATTTTATTAGCATGCTGAATTATTAATTTCTTTTCAACTATAATAGAACATGTAATGTGCTGATCCACTCTATTCCGCAGGGCAAAAGTAGGAGCTGCTGCTTTTCTGTACCAGAATCAGGCAGTAGTCACATGTGTGCAGTAAAACTTGCGGAAGAGGTGGAAAGAAGAGGAAATTTCAGCGCAGGGACCGTGACAGAGATTTTGCCAATTATCTTGTTAAGAGGAAAAGGCTTCCCCTTCTCTCCCCACCTGGAATTGGCCATTGATCCAGCCACCCAATTGTGCTTTTCGGATCGCAAAGGGTGTTACAATGAGCTGTTCAGACAAAGAAGCTCTCGTATGCGTTCAGAAGCTTAAATAAATAGGGGTGACAAAAGCGATCGGAGAATAAAAAGGTAATGGGCTCCTTGCAAAAGCCATCTTTTAACGCACTATCAGCGTTATTCTGCACCAAATGTACATTTACAGTGATGCTAAGGCATAATGATAGCATTTGCTTGTTTTCTCCCTAAAACAAATGTGAAACAAATGTAAAATTAAAAAACGTTAGTGAAGTCTTGTAATAGCTGGATGATCAAATACAACAAAAGAGAAGAAAGGGACAACACTTCAGCAACTGCCAAATGCGCAGATGCAATCAGAGGATGATTTTATCTGTTCTTTCACTGTTTGCTAACAAGTTGCAGAGAATACATTGCTCATATTATGGGCCAATATGAGTAATATGAATTGTAAATTTACACTGAATGTTTTTCTGGCATTTATTTAACAGGGTAAGTTATTAGTCACCTAGAAATTCAGCAGACACCACCTCTGGCCTTCCTTAACACTGCTTGCTTATTTAAAAAGATGGATGGGAATTTATTTTAGTCCTGTTTAGCATAGGTTGTTCAGCACGGCAAATCAACCACTTCCAGTAGTCTCCAGAGAGAAATTATGTGACAGAAAGGAACAATTTCTTCTATTCATTATAAAACTTCCTATATTCATTAAAAATACATCTAAGATCAGTCCAGGGGTAAACACATGGATATTCATTTTAAAAGGTTAGGTTTTTTGTATGTATATTATATAGCTTGCCTATAAACGCTGAGTTTGACCTTTTTCTTCCAAACTGCTGTGATCCACAATTTACGTGGAGCTTGTGTAAGAGCACAGCTGTCACGTTTATTCTGCATCCACACAGAAGCGGAGACCCATGCTGTGCACAAAATATCGCTTAAACCACGGCTTTAAAAAAAAAAAAAGAAAAAAAAGTGCCTCAAACTTGCTTAAAACACATTAATGGAAATGCATCGGTACAAACTGTCCAGTGGAAATAAGCTGAAGAGAAGCCAGAGGACATGGATGTGCCATAGACGCTCTTCAGCCGGTGCTGAGTTTCTTCAGCCCCTGCCCTTCGTCCTTTTCGGAGCAGGGGGGCTCGGTACCCCCCAGGGCTCGGGATGCTCTGAGGATGGGTGAGGGTGGCCATGAGGAAGGGAGCTGCTCGTTGGGATACCTGGCTCCTCATTCGGACAAGCTGGGAGCGAAATCTTGCCACCTCCTTCGCCTTGAACAGTTGGCTTAATTACCCTCGTTTCTTACGGGCGACAGCATTAATGCTTTTTGTATTATTACACAGCATTAGAGTCCGGGCCTTTTGTCTTTGAACTTGCTGTGACCCATCTAACCCCCTAAGTTGGGGGTGAGATGAAATGTGTAAAATATATAAAACACATTTGTCCTGGTTTGGGCGTGATGGAGGCGGAGGCCACAGACCCCCCGGCCAGAGCTGGGCATGGGTTTGTGTGTCATGGCCGGAGCACAGGCGACGGTGCTGGCTGTGCCATTGGGTGATGGGCAGGACACTCGCCATCAGGTGCCACCAGCTCCGTCCGCAGAGGGACAGGGCCCGGCAGGGGCTGCAGGCCAAGGGACACCTCAGGGGACATGGCCCAGGCCTCCATCATGGCGGGATGGTGGGTGCTGGTCACCCACCCACCCGCTCTGGTCGCTATGGCACCTTTGTCTCTGCTGGGAGCCACCTCAACCTTGAAAAGCCGTGTCCCCTCCCTTGCCCCCCAGCCCTGCTTCCCCCGTCGGGGACCCGGGCCGCGAGCTACCGCCCGACCCGGGCCTTCCAGCCACCTGCGGGCTCCCCCGCCGCCCCCCCGCGCCTCTTTTCGCGGGGAACGGGTGTCTGAAAGACGAAGATCGGCCCGGCCTGTGGTTGGCGCGCCCGCCCGCCCCCGGCCGGCGGCGGCGCAGGCGCAGTGCCCGCATTCCATCATGGCGGAACGGTCGGTTGGCGGTCGGCAGCGCCGGGGTTGAGGCAGGGGCTGCGGCGCCGCGCACGGTCAGTTCTGCCGCGGGGCCCCCGGGACGGGGGTCGCCGCCGTGGGCTCCTTCTGCCCCCTCCCGTTCCCTCCTCGGGGCGGGCGGGAGAGGGCGGCGGGGCCGGGCCCGGGGGAGAGCGGCGCTCCCCACCCAAGGCGCGGTGGGCAGTGCCAGGAGCTGGCGGCCGGCTGGACCCGCCGGCGGCGGCGGGGAGCGGAGCGGAGCCGAGCCCGCCGAGGCGGGGCTGGCGGGGGAAGGCGGCGGGATGCCGGCCCGTCTGTGGCGGGAGGCGGCGGGGTGCGGGACAGCGGGCCGAGGGCGGGGGCGGGGGGGGGGCTGCCGTGTGGGACCGGGCGGGGTGTTGAGGGGGCGATTGAGGGGAGAAGCCCGGGGTATGGGGCGGGCGTTGCTGGGGGGGGGAGCCCGGCGTCTGGGGCAGGAGAGGGGCTGCACGGGTGGGCTGCCCCATAGGGCGCTGGGGTGGGGGGCTGCCCGGGAGAGCCGGGGGGGGGGGTGGTCTCGGGTGGTGGTGGGGTGCGGGGGGGCCGCTCCTGGCGGGGGGGGGGCGGAGGGCTGCGGGGCCGGGAGGGGCGGCGGTGCCGCTGGCAGGGCGGGGGTCTCTCGGCTGTGTTTCAGCGAGCCCCCCCCGCGGTGCCTCCCCGGCTGGGGTTAATGCCAGCGAGCTCCCCGGACTCGCTCTTCCCTCTGCCTGTTCCCGCTCCTCTCCCCACCGCACAGATTCCCCGTCCCTCTCCCTCTCTTTTTCCTTCCTCTCCTTTTTCTTCTCTTTCTTTGGGGAGAGGGGGTTGAGATCTGAAGTCGTGTGTGTGTCCCCTAGCTTCCCCCTCGCCGCCACCCCCACGCCCCCCCCCCCCCCGTTCTCCCTCCTCGGCAGCCGGAGCTGCTGCCTGCAAATGCCACGTAGCCTTCGAGTTGTTCCCCTTGGCTGATCAGCAGCTCCAGTACCAGACACCTCCCCCAGCTCCTCCTGGGGTCGGGGCAGGGGGAGGTCAGTCCTGTCATCCACTGTTTGGGTGGTGACCATCTTTCACCCTCCCCCCTTTTGCTTTGTCCCCCTCTGCCTTGGGGCAGCAGCAAAGGTGGGGACCCTACTGTGACTGCTTTTCAGCGCAGTCCTATTTACTGCCTCTTACAAAAGGCTGTTGACTTCAGCGACGGGCGGTTGCTTTCCTACGGAGGGGCTGGAGGAGAGCCTCCGGGGTTTCGTGGCCCCCAGCCTCAGCAGCCCCTCTGCCGCCACTTATTTGAGGCGCTTCATGCGCAGCACATCACAATAATCTCAGAAAACAGGGTAATAATGCGTTGCTGGCAGGTGTATTTGCTTCCTTTAGCAGCTCACTCTCAGCTGGTTTCTGAGTTCGGTTTCTTTTTAAAACTCGCTTTTTGGACTTCTTGTTGGAATGATGGAAATTTTCTGTAAAGCTAATTTGTTTTCATAATCGAGGTTATATTATGTTTCAGTTTCTGGCCATTCTTTGAATATTTTATATTTTTTCTGTCCTGCGGTGGCTAGGTGTTTAACATGGGCAGTCCTTCCTTGCTTTACCTGATGCCTAATTGTGAGTATTGACACACAGTACTGCCGCAGATAAGTTCTTCAGTAGGCCGGTACAGGTACGCCTATGGTCTGTGATTCCTCATGTTCTTCTAATGTATTTATGACACTCGGTTCAATAGGGAAATACTATCTCAGTCACAGATGGAAAGACTGAGGCACCGAAATATTTATGGCCCAAGGTCACACAGGAAGTATGTGGTGAGGCAGGGAATTGAATCTAGATTTCCTGAGACTCGGATTAGCATTTTAACCAGGGAAGCATCCTCTCTGTATTTTAAGCCAATAAATTGACCTTGGAGTTAATATACAGTATAAAAGAAAGTACTTTGTGTTTTGTTCAGTATCTTTGTGAGTAAGAAGCAAAAACCCTGTTGCTTCCCACACTTGCATTCCTTTCCTTGTTTTATGTAATTTGTATGTGAAAAAGGATAAGGTGGTAAAAAATAGGAAAGATGTTGACTTTCTCAAGGCTCTGTGTGTGTAATCATGCATGCTGAAAAACAGCCAGCTATTACATTGTCCTCTCTTTTAGGTCTTTTTACCTTGCTGTGTTCCAAATCTCTGGAAGTTTTGGAATGCTGCTGTTGTCTGGGAGTAATTTGTTCTTTGCTTTCAACTCAGCTTTACAGAATATTGGATTTATTTGATCCTAGCTATCCACTTTGTGTTCACTGGTATCCTGGATCTCAGTTTGTGATTCTTAATACAGCAGTCTGTGAATAAACAGGACTTGTATTGACCGTCTTAAATGTCTCCTGGAGCAAGCTATTACAAGTTGTTCGCTCGGTTGTAGGCTCAGTATTGTTGCAGCAAGTTTTTGAAAAACTTGGCCTCAGCTGCAATTAAGAGGTGCTTTGACAGTGAAATGGAATAATTTCAACTGCCTGGGCTTTGTATCTGCACAGATATACATTGCAGGGCGTTTTCATTCCTGTTATATTAGGATAGCTTATTTTTGTTTGTAAAATTGGGTAGGTAATTTTACTACGGTGTTTTACTTGCCAATGGTTTTGAGGAATTGGATGTTAGAATAGTTTAAAGCAATAACTCCTAGTGTATTCACCTTTAGAGAGCATAAAGATAACTTTGTCTACACAATTGCGTTTCCTGCCACAACCCTTGATCACAAACTGCATCTTTCTTTGATGTTGTGCTGAAACCAAATTTGCAACAAAGTTGAATATAAAAGTTCTATATAACACTTTTAACGGTCTTTTGTTTGGGTTTTTTTGGAGGCTAGCATTTGCATCATGTTGACTGTGTGGGTTGTCACACCCATGCCAACAATCTTTCATCTTTTATGTTTATTTTTAGGAAAGGTTTGGTGAGTCCTTTAAAAAAAACAAGATTTCATATGTACTGTGCAAACAGTAAAAAATCCAGCATTCTGCTCGCGAGAGAGAGTGCCTGGCTTTGGCAAACCCCCAGTGGGGGACGCAGTACGTTTGAGCGGTACTGTGTATGTATTTGTAGACCCCTTTGTACACCCGTTATTCAAAAAGGTTTTGGAATCCCTTTGGGTGAATTTCAAGCAAATTAAAATACATGTTTTCTGCTTGGAAGACTGAAACTGGCACTTTTATTTGATGACCTGCTATTTCCCCAACTTGGAAGACTTCTTGTCAAACTGCAGAAGTAAGCTTGTAACTTAAGAAAATATACAACTGGGAAGGCCTTCTACAATATTCTGCCTCAAAGTCATAAGCTGATATAAAATATTGTAAAAGTGTCTTCCCTAGTTACATATTTTCTTAATTTCCTGTCATCATTTAATTTAATCAGAGAAGAATTTTAAATTTATCTCTGAAAGCAGATGAGAAAAACCTCAATATTAGTAGTACTGCAACAGTCAAGATGCTTTAGGAAAAAAATGACTTTTCTCACTTCTAATTTTGCAGTGTCTCAAAACGATCAGGTCTGAACTGTCAGTTTTTAAAATTGTGGTTGCTCAGGGTTGCTCTGGTTTCAAGGCTGGTGTATATCAGAGAAGTAACCTTTTCATTTTCATTTTTTTCACCTGTTTTTAGCAAGTTGTCATGAAGCTTACCAAGGTCAAGATGGTTAGTTTTCAGCTGTTATCTTTGCTGCAAGCCAGACCTTAACTGAAAAGTTTTGGATTCCTGGGTGAGGAGCACACACTGAACTCTTTATTGCATTCTTGAAGAGCTTATTGTAAAAGCAGCGATAATTTATTCTTTCAGTGGTGCTAACACAATCCTTTCTGTGTATTGACCAGCAAAGACAGACCACTGGCTCGGAGCCCTTAGTCCATTTCAATCTTAATGTAAATCTGCCATTGTTCCCAATATCTTGATTGATGTGGAAAATGCCTCCGTTTGCTCAAGATTCACTTTTCCAGCATTGGGGCCTGATGCTTTTTTTCCTTTTTCTTTTTTTTTGGGGGGGACTGTGTCTCATTAAAAGTAGTTCAGGAGGAACATTTATTAGGCTGTGACTTCAGAAACATCTGTGAGTTGAAGACAGTATCACCTTTCTGGGGAAAATAACAATGGATCTGCTGTGTTTGCTGGAGGAAGCGGTGAGCTTCTGCTGGCTGGCTCAGTGCAGTTAGCCAGCTTAGTCTGTAAACTACCTCAGTGAACTACCAGGGCACCGATTTCTTTACAGTCTTCCAGTAAAACTGCAGAACATACGTGCCCGTGCCTTATGTTGAGAAAAAACTATATTGGGCATTGACTAATATTTGTAAAAACTTCTTAATTTTGAAGAGCCAAACCCAGGCAATTTATGATCCTCATTGCGCAAATGGTTTAGGAACTGGAGTTTGGTACTGGATCCAGTAGCTTGAAAAAGATTATGATTTTTAGATTATTAAATGCAACGTCTTGAATGGCTTCAGTGACTACTGAACCTCTTCCTTACCTTCTCCTGATGGAGCATCTTTAGTGAAACAGTTTCTGGAATAAAGCTGTTCTGCCCCGTAACAGTTAACTCTGATTGTATTTTCCAGATTATACAATTTATGTCTTTTTTTATGTCCCCTACCAGAGGATAAATATGTTTGTGATAATTTAGATTTGGATACATTCATGTACTTTTTGGAAATGGATTTTTTTATATCATCATTATTGTCATATAGAACAGAGCATTGCGTAGATAACTAAGGAAATACACTTTAATTGCTACAGAATGCGCTTCATACGGGAGCTATCTTCATTGTGTTCAAGTTACCTTTCACTAATTGGATCATAGCTTAAGCGGTGGCGTGTCATTGGCCAATATGGCATTAAATGTACGTGCAGTGTTTACACAGTTGTCAGGTTTTGCATTCTGTACACACTGAAGGAGTGCAAGAAGGCTGTGTAAGGTCTTCTGGTTCTTTCCCAGTGGAGTCTTCCTTGAGTTTTATTTGCTGACCCCAGAGGAGTTAATCATTGGCTCTCTGATGTCTTTTGCTGTTTTATTGAATGTAGGTTGTTTCCTGCACCCTTTTTTCTTAAAACTCTATGCTTGCCAAGTCACTAAAAAGAAAATTGCTTTTTTCTTGTCTGCAGAAAGAAGACTGAGGGACAGTACAGCACATTGCTCATACAACAGCAGGCATTGGCCGTGTAACATTTATCAACAGGAGGAAATTCAAGTCAGGAGAGTGTCAACGGTAATTAGACATAACTTACTATTCTCCCAGGTTTTACGAAGTATTTTTTTTCTTGTTAAGTCTCTGAGTAACACTATAAGGTGAAATAATATAAAAGTATTTGACAGACTTCTAAACGTACGACTCCTTTCCCCTCCCCTGGAAGAAATTTTTGGATAACTTATTATCAAGTGGAAAAAATGAGTTAGGGAAGGGAGTACTGATAGAGTTGTTGAGCTAAGAAGAGGTTTGGTATTTCCACATAAACATTATTGATTTTATAAGGTAGCAACCTTATCTTTATTTTCACATTGCTTTCTCTCTCTCCCTCTCCCTCTCTCCCCCCCCACCCTTAGCTGCAAGTTTTGTCTGAGAAAGACTTGCATAATTGGCCTTGGATAAAGAAAGTAAATGCTGGTTTTAGTGAAATGCATTTCCTGTGTAGAAAACAGCTCAAGTGGGTGGTAGCATACTGATAAATGACTGACTAGGTGGCCTTACTCAGATACATTGTTTTTAGTTGGAGCTCATGGAATTGATCAGGTCGTGGAACTGACTGGCTTAAAAACTGGAAAGAAACCTATCAGAAAATTGCCCTTGGTATGGCCCTTGTGAGAGCGAGAATTCTCCAACTTTCTTCTTTTTTTTTTGTTAAGATTCCTGTGAATTGTCTTCCGATGTACAATACTGTAAGACCTTTATGAAACCATGGCAATTACATTCTTAAAAATACCATTGTCCAAAAGTAAAGACAGATTTTAGACACTGTTGGCTAGAACAGTGTGTTTTATGTAGCAGGAGAATAAGCAGATGCACTATAAAGTATTTATGAATCAGAAATCACCTTTTTGATGTAAAGACATAAAGCAGTTTCATCTTTTGGAGAGCTGACGTGAGTACGTCCTAAAGCCCATCATCAAGCTTTTTCTAAAAAGAACATTCAAGTTTAGAACCACCTGTTGCGTTGGGGGGTGCCTGAGCTTTCAAATTCATGTTTAAATTCATGTGTCACGATCTGTCTGTGGATTAGAAGAGAGCATTTGTTAATACTCCTCAAAATGGGTATCCATTGATACTACACAACTATTATATAGTCACTAATAGTTTTTGATCACTGTATGCCTCGTGTTGGCTGCATACAGCTTACAGCTGTGCATTCTTTAGCCTAACACCGCTGCTGCATTGAGGAAAGCAGTCACACGTCAGTTGTGTTAGAGGGTGAAATTGCATTTTTGCGTTACATCACAGCTAATGTGCTGTTTAGTGAATTGAAAGGCATCCAAGCAGATTTTAGTTTTTCTATGATGGGGGTGTATTTTTGCTGAGGTTTGGTCCCCTTTAGTGAAGAATTTGTTTTCATGTTATGACTATGCACCCAAATTCAAGTGTAATGTGCTAGTCTCACCTTTGTGAAGAGCAATTTACCCCATTTTTCCAAGCCATTTCATGTTTGGTTCACAATTGTCTAATGCAACAGAAGAAATCAAGTAAAGAACTGAATGGTAGCTAATTGATGTAGAATAGAATGTGATGTGAAACTACATAAGGAGGTACAAAACAATTCTTTGGAGAGAAAAGCTGAAAAGTGTCCTGTGAGCAAAAGATCAATCAGCAGGTAGATTTCTTACAAGATAGAAAGAAAAAAAATAAATGGGTAACCATGCTGTGGTCTCCTGAGTTTAATAGGTATTTTGGCAGGAAAATCATTTAATCATGTTAAGTACAGTGTTATAAATTTGGATGAAGTATTTTTATCTGCTGTTTAATGCCCTTTATTAAATAGCTTCAGCATTGATATCACTTTAAGGGGGATCAGTTGCTTTCAGTTCCACTGTGTGAAGTATTAGTGTTCCAAACTAGTGAAGTGATCTGTACCATTAGTGTATGACTTCAGTGGGTTCATCACGCAGCACTTGAAGGAATAAAGGCAGCCTTTAATATTTGCATGGATGTAAGTAGCTTTAGTACTCTTCAAGTACTTGCAAGACGGTACGTGTTAGTATTGAGCAGAATGACTGTCTTCATCAGAAGGTTTAATCCGCTTACCAATACATATATTTTTGTCCATTTCAAAATGTCACAGGTGATAATTATTTAGAAGAACTAATCAGTTTTGGAAGATATTATATAAACAGCTTTTTTGTGTATTTTTTAATGCCTAGGTTTCTTAGAATATAAACTTTATAAAAACATAAACTGTCATCCTTAGATTCTTCAAAACTGGGATAATTTACACTTACGCCCTTATGTAAAGGTGTGATTACATCCCCAAACTTGTAGCAGGTTAACTGATCTACCAGTAAATATTTAAAGCTCAGACACAGAAGCAAATTATTTTCGTGTGTTACCATGCATCAGCTGAACTGGGATAATGGTTATACGAGTCTTCCTGGCCTGTCACAAATGCTGTGTGAAGTGTGTTTGCTTAAACTTCATGTGCGTGATCTCATACCTTGCATTTTTCCTTGCATTTTACCTTGCATTTTCCATGATGCAAAAAAAATTAACATGGTCTGTTGCCGTGTGACTGCTCAGATGTGGTAATTTATGTAATTTATTGGTGTGTTTTAGCCCCTGGTTTAAGTGTAACCTGTTTTAACTAGATTAATTTGATCCACTGTGCAGCTAAAGCGTTAACAGCCTGAGCCTCTTCTCACGTTGTGCACGGAAAACAGTCTTCAGTTTGCGTATCCACATAATTCTTCCTTGCTCGGTTTGCATGATCTGTTAATGGTTTGAAGAAATCCTTTGCTTTCACTGTATTTTTGTGCTTGTTTTTGAATTCATGTTTTGTAAGGGAGTTCTTAAAAAGCTTGTTTGTATCAATATATTGACAGGATACATCAGGCACACTTCTGATTCACAGAAAGAAATGGAGTCAGAGCTAGTGGAAAAACAGCCTTTGCTTTCCTTACCTGAAAGCAAACAATGCTTCGTATTAATCTTGTGACGTCCTGATTTTACTTCTGCTGTCTTGGATTAGACAGCAACTGTCTGCTTCGACCAGTCTTGTGGTAGGAAGCCTTTCCTGGAAATAGCATTGTTGCTGTTGTTTTTAATAATCTGGATGATTGCTCTCTCTTAGAGGCAAGTCTAAAATAAAAAATGAATTGTTGTTCAAGATATGGAACGCAAGCGTTTGGAAAATAACTTGTGGTTCAGATGTTGTTTGTATGACAGCAGCTGTACCAATTTTGTGCTCGTGTCTGCTGTCCCGTAATGCTCTCTGGGTTAATTTAGGACAGGTATTACCCTGCTCTGGCGCTTAAAATGTCTGAGTTTTGGTGCTTCCCTGGCATAATCCCAGGAGGTTTCAGTGGCTCAGCAAACTGACATCCAGGTCTGCACAACACAGCGTGGCATGTTTGGTGTCTGGAAATACAATGCATAGGACAAAATAGACACCAGCCAAGCTTGGGGTGCACTTAAATTTGTCACTTGGCTGGCTGGTCCTCAGCCAGCTCTTACTTGAAGATTATCAGAAAAGCTTTTAAAAATACTTAGATATTTATTCCTTGCTGTGAACTGGGTATTCCCTGCTATAGGGAGGAAACTCAGGTGAGCAAGGTGCTATGGAGTATATATGTTTCTGTTGCAAGGACTTGCCTGCACATACAATAGCCGTTTCTTTGGGTTGTTTCCATTCTTTGAAACAGAACTCTTTCCCCTGGGATTGAAGAAGGTTGGTAAATTAATGGGCAGAACTTTTTTCTTTTGAGGGGAAAAAGTATCGTAAAATGGATTCAATTTTACGTTCCACTTTAAAATCAAATTTGTCCCATAGGGAAGAATTGTACTCAGTTATCCAGATACTTAACCTGGATTTCAGAATCTTGGAGCATGTGCAGCTCCCTGTAGAAACTTGCAGTTCCCATCTTGTAAATCTTGGCATGGTGTTAAACGTTTTGCTTCCTCTGTTCAGATCAGTAGGTACTTAAAGGTGTAAACTCCAGCTACCTTTTGCTGACCGGTTAAGGTTTCTCTGTGGCCATTGCTGCATTATCACCAAGATATATTTCCAGGTACATAGAAGGGCTTGTGCTCTTAAGAGAATAGGGTGTCTTTCTAGAGCTCCGTGTTTTATTTGCAACGAAATGCCCTATTAGCTTTCCAGCTGTTCTTTACCACTGTGAGCGTCAGGACTGCACCATGAGTCCTGTGAGGACACTGTCACTGCATTTGTTCTTTGTAGGGTTTTCCTTTCTCATTTTTTATCATTTTTTCGTTTCAACAGGACGCTCTACTTCTTGTGACTCTGGTCAGACCTTTTTTTGGAATGACTTTTCAATAAACCATGGCCTATGTAACTTTCACACCTTCTAAGTGATTTAGATAGATGTTTTAGGTAGAGAATTTCAGTAGTATGTTGTCAATACGTAAATAAACTGGTTTCCTTCGAGGCCTGAACAACCAGAACAATGTTTTGAAATTCAGGGGGCACAGTTCCACAGTTCAAAAATGATATTTAAAATAAATATGTTGTTACATTGCATGTATTAGAAGTTTTTCATATAAGCTTGAAAATTTCATGCTTTGTGTAGCTTTAGGATGTTGAAACACTTCACTTATGCTGGAACATGTCATGTTCCTAGCTGGTGGAGAGCAGCAGTCAGTTTTGCATTTAATGAGGTTTTTTTTTTTTTTTTAACAGCATCGATACAGCTGGAAAATATCTTAATTCCATTACTTTTTTAAAATTTGAAATAAGAATGAAACACTTTAAGGGCTTGGTCCTTTGAGGTGTTTAGTTCTTTTGAACACTTCTAGAAGCAGGAATAGGACCTTTCAGGTCCTCTTTTATGGGGCTGGTCACTTTAGGAAGCAGCGCAGAAGTGCTTAGGATGTGAGTCTGCTTTTCTGGCAACAAGAGTAAAGACATAAAATAACTGAAACAATAAAGGAAAATATTTATCTAAAAGTAATGTAATGTTTGCGTTATAGCAGCTGTTAATGCAAACTTTACAGGCCTCATAAATGAATAATTAAGAGGACAGACGTGGCCATAATATGACCAATGAGCGTATTGTTAATAACAGCTCAGATCGGGTCAGATGTAATGTACTACGGGTACTGACAGACACTTTATTCCCAGCTCACAGTTCTTGACAGTGGAGTTTCTCTTGGGAAGGACAGCAAGAAGTTCTGCAGTCACTGGGAAAATGTGTATAACCCTCTAGGGTGAGGACTACCCTACAGATTCTGCGTTTGCCTTTTTTGTCCCCATGGACTAGACCTCTCAAATTTTAAGGGATGTAGTTTCAGGCGAGAAAGTATTTCTGAAGTGCTATGGGCGGTTGCTGGTGTAGTTTCTGTTTGAGGGTGGAGTGGAGCAATTTTTTTTATTGCTTTCCTGGCACAGTTGCATCAGGAACCTGAGCCAGATTGGTAAGGGAGGATGAAAGTTGATACTATCACTTATGTCAGAGGTCCCGTGTGTCTAACTATGTTGCATCTGCTGTTTCGCTGGGGTTTTAGGGTTTTTTGGTGGCTGTGATGTGAAGGCTTTCCATCTCAATCTTGCTTCTCCTTCAGGGAGAATATCTGCAGGCAATCAGGTCTCACAGTGCCCTAGGTGATGGATGTTAATTTAATCGTCTTTAGGAAGAGGAAGAAAGTGTCCTCCTCTAATTTGCTAGTTGCTTTTTTAGCCCCTGCTCTCCTTCACCTTGGGCTTCCCCCACCATGGGTCATTCTTGCTGGTGGCCACAGCCAGCCAGCTTTCTGCAGCTTTTAGGAAGTTAGTGGAGCTCCTTCTGGTGACTGACCTGATGTGTTTGATCCCCAGGTGGTCTTTGTGAGCGCAGAAGGACTGTCCGGACTGTGATAAAAGGCTTGTGGTCACTTTTATATTTTACCATGGAAACCATTAGCACTACTTTGGAATAAACATTTAATTAACAATTAAACTTCTCGGAAAACACAGTGAAATGTTTTGGAATTGTCACTTTTTCAGATGTCAAAAAGGAAAAAGATTTTAAAAGCTTCTAGACGAAAACCCTTGGTGCAGAGCACAGAAACCTTGGACTATGTCTCTGTGGAGTTGGGGTGGGCATTGTGTTTTTTTGTTTTACTTAGGTCGCAGACCTTACCTAGGTCAAAATTGTGAGGTCCTAGCAATACCTAGATCCAAATGACATCGGGCTTTTCACAGCTGTAAGTATTAAAGAATGTTTGACTGAGCATATTTGTTGGGCAAGTCATGAAGAAGGTTTTCAGTATCAAAGTTGTGGCGCCCTTCTGGCCAGAAGCCAAACTTCATGGACGATGGTGCAGACAAATTCACTTGGGTGTCATTATAAATTATTTCCAACATTTTAATCAAAACATATATTTAGTTTTCAACAGATGACTGTTATGGAGTGATGGTGGTCTCTTCAGAGCTAAAGTTGTAACTGAGCCTTCTATTAAGTCTGATTCTATTAAGTCTCTCATTCGCTTCCTTAATCTTGCTAAAAGTAAACCATTCCACCTAGAATGTCTCATGTGTGGTCCTGTGGCAGAAGAGACCTATTTTAGGATTGGGATGATATCTTAAACACCTTGTAAATACTGCTTATTTGAAAAACTTGGGTGGGAGAGGGTAGCTTGTACCTTTTTTTTCCAAAATGTTTCCTACCTCAAAATTGTGTGGGGCATAAATTTCAAATCTGGAGGGGTGAGGTTTTTTTAGAATTCATAAATAAGGTTTAATCTTTTTGGCAAGGCTATTTCTTAGCCTGAGGTTGGGGATGACTGTTGTTTGGGTCTACTGTTCTTTGTTTTAAGAGCCTTTGGAGATCGCCAATGCAGAATTTAATCGACGGGTTAAAGAGTGTTTAAAATACTCAGAAGTCTCAGTTTGCAAGAGGTGTTCTGGAGTTTAAGGTATGGCAGTGTCTCAGTGTTTCAGAGTACGTGAGGTTCATATATATGTGTGTGTCCACAGATCCAGTTCTAGATCTTAACTTTTTTCGAAAGATAAGACACTAACGAAGTATGTTGCTTGCAATGAGACTGGGATTTTTTCCCCACTTAGAGATAATAAATAAATAAATATAATATGTAAAAGTATAGTAGATATCAATATAAAAATACTAATTAGTAATTCTAATATTAAAAGCTATAATTAAAGCTTTAGATTTTTATACAATACTGCTTTTAATAAATAGCAATACTGTGGTAGTTTACTTCCTGCAATAAATGTGAACTTATGATCAGGCTAGAAGGTTGCATAAGGCACTGAACCTAGAAATCAGGAAGTCTGAGATAAATTGCTAGCTCTCCATCAGACTTCCTCTTTGGTCCTGGACACATTGTTCTCTCTAACTCAGGCATACTGTCTTTTTAAAAAAAAAAGAAAAAAAAAAGTCTCCATTTAAGTAATAATCTCCTTGGAACAGGAACTTTCTCCAGCACTTACTGTAGTGAAAATACAGTCTTTGTGATAGCTTCTGTGCAAGATTATAAACTCTTCTTTTTCTTCTTACTGTGTACGAAATCTGTTCACCATCTACTCTGGACAGTGGAACGAAGCCGATCCGTTTCTATCTGCAGTGTTCCCCCCCTGTTTAGTTTGCATGAGATGTCTTTCTGGAGAGAGTTTTTTAATATATGAGGAAAATACTTACTACGAGATAAAAGAATTCCTAAAACTTGCTAAATACATAATGCTGCTACCCATTTGCACAGTAGATTATCTCATATTCTATTAATATGATTAAAGGATATAATTCCAGTGAAAAAGTAATTTTTCAATCTATGAATTTTTTCTTATTTTGTATGGTATTATAAAACACATTTAATGAATACAAAACGTTTTCTTTGTTTTTCCATGCTCTGCACATAAATAGCTGCAAATTTGTTGTTACTGCCTGGAAAACTGTTGATGTTTTGTTGGTTATTGATAAAACAGAAGTGGTGTGTTTATACAGGAAAATTGTTGTGGTCATAACATTTTCTTAGAGACATTACTGTTACAATTTTGAAGTTGTTTCTGTTGTGATGTCCAAATGGAATTGACTGTGAGTTGAACGTGACACCTCGTTCCAAGCTGTACGTTGGCAAATGGCTAAAGGAGGACTTGTAATGCAGTAAAGAGTGTTTCTAGTGGGTTTGGTAAACGTTTGTTAGTAACTACCCCATGTACTAGAATTGCGTATTTATTTCACTTTGGACTGAAACGATTTTACACTACTTTAGATTTTCATTTCCCAATGTCTCATGAGAATCCATGATGTTTTCCAGACTTAAGGTACGATGATCTAACGTCATCTAGACTTCAGTTAGCTACCTTTGCTTTGCTGCCTCCATCCAGGGAGCATAATAGCTGGTTTGTATGTAAATCGGAGCCCGGTTTTCTCTGCCGAGGCGCTGACTTCAGTCGAGAGCGAGGGAGAATCAATGAACACAGCTCAGTGCGAATCCTCGGGAGCTGGACGGGGTCCAGGATGACTGCAGCACGGCTTGAGAAGAATTTGGGCTGGAGAAAAGGGAAGGCCAATGTTTCAGTCTTCCAGAGGCTCGGCGTTTTTACTATGTCAGGAAGTGAGGTCAGGCACAGCCGCTGTGTACTGTAATTGTTTTCTGGAAGGCTAGTCATTAAGATTTTCTGTTTTTCTTAGAAGCCTTTGTAGCGCGAGACTGTCAGTGGAAAATATTGCCCCCTTTTTTTTTTTTTTTTTTAATATGGTTAACATGATTAACCATATTACATTAGCACAGTGTCGAATTACTCAGGAACACTTCTCAGGGTACACTTTTAAAATATGAACTGATTTTATTTGGTTTAAAATATTTTATTTTTTTAATGTTGTAAAATAAATGACAAAATATTCCAGTTTTTTAGATGCATGTGTCTTGAATAAATAATCTGTGAAAGCCATAGTTCAAGCTATTTCTGGTGTAGATTTCTGTTAACTGAGAAATCTGATATCCGCTATTGCTTCTTTCACTCTTGCTAAAACAGTGCTTCAGAAGGTTTGTTTCTGAGATGGTTAGTCCTGATTTTAAGTGTTGTTTTTTTTTTTTAATGGCTATCATGCTGTATGGGCTGAACTCATCCTTCAGCTCAAACAAGGTTTGGGAATGACCTTTAGCTGATGTCTATAGAAACCGCTGTTAAGAAATGAATCAGACCAGAAGATACCCTTGCAAAATGTAACCTTTCTAAAAATTAATCTATTTAATTCCATACTGACTCAAAAATGTCCAGTGCATGGTGATAAAGCTCTAGACGACCTCTACGAATTCTGCTATTGATTCATATATAATGATTCACTAATTCTCAGTATGTTCCTTTGCAACTCTGACCACATTTGCCTAGTCTTTAATGCTTGCAGATGGAATTTTTCTTGGTTATTTTTAGCCTATAAAGTTTAAAGTTTTGTGTATAAGCTCATCTTTAATGTCAGTTCAGCCTGTGATTTTTATTTTTTTTTCTTTTTTGCCCCTGTCCACTTGGATAGTTAGTAGTGATGATAAATTTAAAACAACTAGCTGCCAAGAACAGACCGTGGAAAATCGCAGTCTGAGCCTAGCATACGATAAAATAAGTGAGTCTTCAGGAACCCGAGAAGCTGTTTGATGCAGTTTTCCCTCTAGGTGGGTTCTTCCTCATTGGGCCATGTACAATTCGCCGGCTGGATTTGCCCATCAAAGCTGACTTGGCTTGAGTTTGGAGTAAAACCGAGGGTTCAGAGGATGCCCAGTATCAGTGATAGCGTTTGAGGGAAGCTGTGAGACTTAGCAGGACTTTGTGGGAGTTGTGGATGGAGGTGGGTTCAGGATCTTCGGATCTACTCTCTACCCACATGGTGGTTGCTCTCCACCTTTACTTTAGGAGCAGCCGCCTGGTCCCTGGCAACAGCCGTTCTGCGTCGCTTACCCCACCGCTGCCTTCGGTGGCGGGTCCTGGGGCTGAGCTGGAGGACACAGGGCTGGATTCCCTGCTCCTACACTAGCAGTAGAAGGCTGTGGGTAATGGCTTTTCAAGATAGATCTCAATTTCTCTGTTTCATTTTTTGGGAAATTGTGCTGAGTATATAATAACTCTTCAGGAATTCTCTTTTAATTTACCCAAATACCACCTACTTCCTCGAATGAAATGGAGACTTTTGGGAGGCGAAGCAGTTGATACCATGTGCAGTGGGAGTGCTTTATTTCCCTTGAAAAGTTTTACCTACCACACTGGGGAAGGGCTTGAGTCCCATGCTCATTTACCAGCAGAGGTGGTACCTTTGAGAGCAGCAGTGTCCTTTGCTGCTCTCTTACCAGTGTTTTCAAGGAATGAAGCTGTGCTCTAAAAGCAAAAAAACTTGGTTTTTTGCGAAGTCCATCAGCACGCAGCAGGAGGTTCCTCTTTATCATGAGTGTTCTGCCACTTGGAGCCATCTGAGCCCAGCTGTACAGTAAGATGTTAGTGTTCTGAGTCAGGCGAAACTGCCCCAAGAGTTACTCAGATGGTTTCATTTGTGCTAGTACTTCCATTTCCTCTGACCATCCGGAGATTCCTACTAAGACATGAAATTGTATTTGCTATTTTTGGAGTTTGTCGTTAACTGTATGAACACATTTGTTTCCTAATACTCCCAAGTATTATGTTCTTCCTCTGAAAAGGGTGAAGTTACAGCACTAAGCAAGTGGAACGTGTGAGTGCGTAGGTGTAAATGTAAATACTGCCTCTGTCATTAGGCAATAGATTAAGGATTCTACAAACCATATGGATGTTGATGCTCTGCTCTACAATTTGTACTAACTACACTGTGCTGCTCGTTAACCAAGACAAAACCTCAGAGAATTACATTCAGCCAACGTAGGAGACTAGGACAGAAACTTTGAACGTTTATTTAAACGTTTATTTAAAATTGCAGGTGGTATTGGAACTTGTTTCAGAACACATTTTTCTACAGCTGGTTATTTTGGTGAGTTGAACATTTGAATGCAGATGTAGTTGCATTTTGGTAAAGGGTTTTCCCCTTTATGTTAAGTGCTAATTTCTGTCGGTTTTGAGGTTCTTAGAGGAAAGAAATTGGTACTATATACATATATAAAATAAAGTATTTTCAGTCTGCCTGTGCATGCTGATTTCCTATAATGGCTCTTCAGGCTCAGTTCTAACCTCTAAAAATGGGAGAGGTGCAGTGGAAGGAACTTCTGCCTTAAGTTTAACGTATTGACTGGCAGGGTTACCATGCAGGTATTTTTAAGTGGAATAGTTACATACAATCAGCTGAGTTTGTTTCTTTGGCAGAGGTAATTCAAAATCTGACAAATAGGATGGAAGATTATTTTATTCAGGAAATAGATAGCACGCTTAGCTAAGTATATTTAGGGCAAACCTGATACAAATTTAAACTTTGGAGGTTGTGTCTAGCCCTTGCACCTGTGCAGTTGTGTTTGCCTCTTGAAATTGTTACTGGGGCAGGCCTGGAGAACAACTGGTGTGCAGAATGAGCTGGTTTCTTTGACAGTTTGGGGTATTTTGTTATGCTGTGTTTTGTGGCTGTGCGATTGTATCAGTTATTTTGAGATGCTTTTGCAAACAAGAAAGAAGGTGGTTTTTACCAATGGATGCTACCAGCTTCTTCACCTTGTACTGCTAATACTGGAGAAATCTGTGTAGTCCTAACTCTATTACAGACCGTTTCTGAATGGAATTTGTTAACACCAGAAGAAATTAAAACAGCAGGCTGTGATATTTCTGTCACTAATCTCCTGAAGATTCAGTCCTACAAGTACAAGAATAAATCAGTCTTACTTCCCCCCCTCCCCGAACACTGTCATTTCCACACTGGTTATAGAGAACTGAACAAGGATTTGGCAGTTGTGTATAGACTGATTTGGTTCACGCACAGATTTGGGGGGGTGAAGCGTTTTTTGTTTTGCTTTTGCTTTTTATTTTTAATGTAATGAATTGGCCTATCCTAAGTGCGTTTTGTCTTCGGTCTGGGTTTATAGGAGGTAATGGGAAGGGAGAAGGAAATGTCAGCATTTCCTGTATCCTGTTATCTTGTGCTTTTTATGGATGCTGAATTAACTATGCACTGAAAATTCACTAACATTTGGATTGTATTTTGATGTTTGGATTGTATTTTGATTTATGTAATCATGGATTATTCACTAGAAGCCCAAAACTATGCAGCACTTTTTCATATTCAGTTTTGCGTGATACTCCCAGACCTTGGGATTGATGACATGTTGCTGCATTGGAGAGATCGTATGATTTGGGGTGGGGGGTGGGGTGTTGATCGTTATAGAGACTAAAATGTACATATAGTATGTGAATTATCTGGTCTAAAACTTAGGTTCTGGAATACAAGCAATTTACAAATCGTAACTACAAATTTAGGAACAAAGTCCTACGTAAGCGTGAATTATGCTGCTGTATAATTGCATCACTTACCTACCGATTTCATCACTCATGGCATGTCAGGTTGAATATGCACGATACGTATTTAAAGAGCATATTTTTGGAAGAAAGATATGTATAGCTTAAATGCATTACTTCAAAATGAAAAGGAGGATAGTATATTGGACTACTTGGCGGTGCTCCATTGTGAAGAACTTGGGTGTAGGACTTGGGATCCCCCTCCATGCATTTAAGACTGTCAGTTCACACAAGTTTTCAGATGTTCAAAGAAGCTAGTAGTGGATGTTTTATAGTAACTTTTGTCTCCAATTAAAGTCAGTTTATTTGAAAATCTGTGGGGGAGAGTTGTGGAGTGTGGAAATCTGATTATATTTTCCTATTGAGTTTTCAAATGTTCTTGAATTGTTGTCATTAAAGGATTCAAATAATATCATAGTGTAAGTATTTGGTTTTGAGGTTGTTTTTCTTCTCTACAAAACAATGTCCTGAAGGCACTGCTGTATTTTTCTACTGAAATATCGGTACCAAGTTTGGCAAACAAAATAGAGAATTATTTGGGGGAGGGGAGAGACATGTTTAATATTGACGTTCTCTTTTTGTTTGAGCAGGTGGTTAATGTGAGCAGTTGTCAATGAATGGTTTTCAGACATGATGGCCGACCAGCCGCCTCCATTAGAAGCTACGCCGATATTGAATGAAGTGCCACTTCTACCTCATATGGTTAATGGGGACAGCATACAACAGGCAAGTAAATCCATTGTACTTTCTTACAACTCATGCCATACCGTGCCAGCAGTTGTAGTAGGGAGGTTGACGTTCAAGCATACTGTAGAAAACAGCAAATAGAAAAACTGTTTTGTTGAACAACTTGTATGATGGCTGACAGAGGAGGCAGCTTGGAATAAAGCAACTGTGATACTGACCTGCAAAGTTAGAAAAGCATGTGCTTCTCAGCGCTGATGTCAGTAAAACAGAAGTGCAACTATAGAGAGGAAGAAAATAATTCAACGTTAATATAGTGGAAATGTGAAAAGACTGCAAATTAAAAGGAATGTTTGTTATATGTGCGTAAGTGCTTTAAAATTAAACTACAAAATCAAAGAATAAAAGGAAAAATATATGGATTTAATAAAGTGCTAAGGTTTTGAAACCTCTTCTTAAAGCTCATGTAAAATAATCAGTAGAGATTAGCAAGTGGCTGCAGTGCTCTCAACCAAGACGTCTATTGCAGTGAAATGTAGAGGAAAGGAAGGACCTTGGCTTCCTGATATTAAGTATCTTCATTAATAATTACAGTGCACGGGTGAAACCTGAGTATATTTAGTTGAAACATTAGAATTTTATTGGACACAACCCTTCAGAAGTACCTAGTATGATTAGAAATACAGACAAAATTGAAAGCAAAATGATTTGACTGAAGCACGAGCTTGTGTAAGTTGTCAGTAAACTTGGAGTGAATTTAGTGTTTGGCAGTAGAAGCTGAGTGCCTTGGACGACAAATGCTGAAGACATCTTCCCATCATTTGGAGATGGACTTCCAGTGCACTCAGAAATATCACAGGCATCCTGACATTAACACTGGATATTAATTTAAGAAGCATCTTCCCCCTGCCCTAGAGCAGCTCTTGATAGGAGAGAAAAGGTTTGTTTGGTTTAAATAGCTAAATAGCTCTTTGTTGGTTGGCTCGATTGGTCAGGGTGCTGGATAATCTCATCTAGGTTTCCTTTCCCGCAAAAGATTGGACCAGATGATCTCTCGAGGTCCCTTCCAGCCTGGGCTGTTCTAGGGTTCTGTAATAATAAAACATAAATTTGAAGGCTTTGTATGCCTGGAGTTAAACAATCATTTTGTTGAAGCAGGGGAGAAAACTGCCCATTGCTTTGACCTGATCGGTTTGTAAGTTCAAGTATCTGACCGTAACTGAAATAGGAATTAAGGGGTTAATCCAGAAGGAAAAGTTGCATAAAAGTTTGCAGAGGATAACTGCCATATGACATGATTGTGAAGGGTAACAGTGAAGACCTTGGCATATTTGAACGTGCAGTGGATAAACATGGTACAACAAAATAATCACGAATTGTTACGGTCTGGTAGACCACAAATGGTGAAGAGTTTTACATGAGATATCCTTTTCTTTGTAATTGTTACAGATGAGGAAGGATTGTAGTATTGCTTGTAAAAATAGCTTTTATTTTAAAAAAAAGTCTGCTCTGCCTTTTTTTCCTCAGTCTCTGGAGCTGAAATACAGTGACTGAGTTTTGAAATAAGTAAAGCTATAGAGTCTCTAAGGTCGTTCTGAAGTTCTAGCATTAGCGGTGTGAAATTTTAGACACTGAGCAGCTGTGAGGTTATTCAGTAGCTACTGTTTCATGTTACGCAAGGAAAAGACATCAGGTAGGGCTAACTGGAGTCCATCTCCATAGCTGTGTTTGTGTAGCATGTCTTGGGATAGATCGGTGTGTAGAATAATAGTGCGTATTGAATGACCCAAAAGAAGGTGACAGTCATTGAAATTTTTGGAACCCTAGAGGAGATTTTTTTTTTTTTGCAATCAGGTCAGATTAAAAAAAAATAAAAAATTGTATCTTGGAGATGTGTGGGAAATTGGCATTTGAAGAGTAGGCTTTGAACACTGATAGTCTCCAAGACTTAGAATTGAATTATAATGGAAATAACAAATAAGCCTGCCTAGTGAAAATATTAATGGGACTGGGGACGTGGTTTAACGTTAATGTGCCAATATTTGTCATTCTTGCATGTCTGTGTATAAACAACCATGTCATGTTGCCATCCTTCATTTGCCTGACAAATACACTTGCTGCTCTTGTTTGTGGCGCTTTTCTCTAGAGCGGAGAAGCTTCTGGGCTTTTAAATAGGCCACTAGCTTAGAAGCTTTATTAATGCAGCTGATTTTTAATTGTTTTGCTGCCAGTGATTTGGGGGATGGGCTAATTATAGAGTATTATAGAGTGGTTTCATTTTCAGAAATAAAACTTGTGCTGTTTGGCCAATCACTTCAGTCAGGTGCAGCATCCAGTTCATCAGTTTCATTTCACGTCAACTATCAGTTGGAAGTTTTCTGGAAGAGTTTCTTGTTTTCAAAACCTTCAGCAATGGAAAGAGCGTGAATAAGGCCTAAAAGCAAAATGCTGACCGGTGCTTTGACATAGCTTGATCCCACTAGTTCTGAGGTGGTCGTGTGGGACACTTGAAGGTGTCAACATGACCGTGACCCCTAGCACTAGTCTGTCGTCTGACTTGCTTTAGATTGACTCGCTAGAAACACTCGAGCTACCTGGAAATTTTCCTTGGTGGAAGGTAGATGGAACTGCATTTGCTTCATTAATTATAGTGAGTCATTCCTCTAAGACGTTGCCCTGTGCATTCCTGACATTCCAGATTCTGAACTGCTCTGCAGCCCTGTGATTACTCCACTTACTTATGATCTTTTCGCTGAGTTCAGTTAATAGTTTCCTGAACTGTTTGTGAGAATTTCAGTTAATTAAAATCTGTTCCAAAGACCTGACAGAATCCCTTCTACCTGATGTAGTTGTCATTCCATGAATAGAAGAAAAATATTTTATAAAAATTTAATGAAAAAAAGTTTTTGAGTTTCATAGCTGGTTTTATAAATATATTTTATTTCAGTTTTTATATTGGCCTCTCTTCTTTATGTGCTAGCTTTCACCTTGGAATTCAGGTGGAATTTTGACTGTGTAATTGTGCAGTTCTTATACACGGTCAAACCCCTTGTTTCACTGAAGAGTTAGGCCTGTGCCTATGTAATATGACAGAATCTCGCTGCGAAATTTTAGTGGTAAAGTTTTCGCGTTAGAATGAAACTGAAGCACTGCCAATATTTTACAGCAAGACTGAAGTGTGTGCTGTGAATGGGGTAGGAGGAGGTGATCGTTCGTGTTACCCGGCGCGAGGGAAACGATGCTGTAGGCTGCATGAGGAATAATTCTGGCAGATGTCCACATCGATCTGTGTGAAAGTGAATGCGATCGTGTCCAAACTGACCCACCGAACCTCACTGGCAGTTGTATTTCTTTAGCTACGGGATTACACAAACATGTGAGGAAAATAAACCTGATCTTTCAGGAGCCATAGAGCAGAGGTTGGTAGGCAGGATTTGCTTTGTCACCTCTTCTGCCCTCCTTCCGCCCCCAAAGGACGGCGTACTTTATTAAGTTACCCGATAGCATCGGGGAATATATTGTCAAAATATATACCCACATGCTTTCAATGAAAAAACGTGGTTGAGTTTTGGGCAAAGCATTTATTTGTGTGTGTAATCCTGATTTTGCCGTGAAACTGAAGTAATGTCATAGGCAAAGCTTGTAAAGCACGGTGAATCTTAGGTGATTTATTGCTTCAGTAAAAAAAGAAACAGTGTGAAAATATTGAAAATAAAAGCTTTCAAGTGTGTCAAAGGAAGCACTTCTGGTAATAATCGGAGAAAAATCATTGATTATGCAAAACTAATGATTTTATGTCAAAGTATGAAGAAATTTTATTCTACCTGCCAGTGTGTCTCACCTTGCTTTTATATTCTCTAAGGTTGCCAAAGCTATATTGTTTTAATTTAATGTGTGTGTATAAGGAAGAGATGGGGTTTTTCCCCCAGGTAATTTCTAAAATAATAAAAAACAACAACTGCCTCTCTCGTGTTTTGTTTTCTACAGGTTATTCTTGTACAGGTAAACCCAGGTGAAACATTTACAATTACAACTGAAGATGGACACATTCAGTGTATTCAAGGTAAAGGAAAAACTGCAGTACTGAATCCAAATATTTTGATTCTGCAAATATCACAAAATTGCTACCAGTATCGGTTTCTGTAATGTCAAGTGTGTTTTTATGTGTTCTGCAACGTTAACCAATCAGATTTTTCAGTTTGTACTTAAAGCGCAAATGAGACAGCACTGGGAAAGAGCCAAGATTCCCTGCATCTCTGCAGACTTTGCTGATGATTTATAAGAGGCTGGCGTCTCAACTGTGTCTGTAATGATCCTTGAATAACTGTCTTCTCGGAATCTTAACACATGAATTTACATGGGATTTAGTTCCACACTAATCGAAACAATTTTAATAGACGCTGTGTGACCTCACTGTACTGTAAGGTAGTGGCTACTGTTTGTGGCTACAAACCGCTTTTTACCTTCTGGGTAAGTGACAGAACTGCAAATCTGAGTTGGGTCAAAATATCTCCTCTAAATCAAGTTGAATTTATCAATGCTTCCATTTTTGGAATATTTTTTAACCATTTCAAATGATATTATATAAAAGTGTCCATTCTGCTTTCATCAAATCCCAGACGGGAATACTTCCTTTTAGCTTGGTGTAAAAAATAACATATTCTGATTTAAAAAAAAAAAAAAAACACCAACAAAACAGATGTTGGTAGACCAGCTGTTAGCATTATTGTAGTGCCAATGTTGTTGCTACTGATTTTTAACTTTGTCACAAAGCAAGAACTAAAATTTATCTATGCTGGGTTTTGTACAATTAAAGAAATACTGTTGGCTGTATACAAGTTGTGGTGGGGATAAATCTAATCTCTGCTTTTTGTAGAATAAATGTACAGCCATACTTGCATTCAGCAATATTATCTAAAATTCTGGATGCTTCCTGAAAGTTATTAAAATCATTCTTGATGTGTATTTTGAATGTGAACAGGAGTTATCCATCAGTGACATAAACTGCAATATTTTTCTAGGTGAAAACTTGGTAGGGTCACTTTTTTATTTTTTAAACTCGCAGTCCTGACTATTTAGGTTTCTCTGCTAACTGGCTTTTTTTATTGGATAGTTTAAGCCTTGCTTCTAAATCTACTTGTCTAAAAGTAGCTCCATAAATAGAGAGCTGGCTGCAGTTGTTGGCTTTTCAGGCACCAAAGTGAGCCACCACCTTTGGAAAAAAAGGTGTCTCGAGTTTGTAAAAGCCTCATTTGTTAAAAAGTGGCACCTTGTTCCTTCTCAGGTCCAGCACATGTTCCTATGATGTCACCAAATGGTTCTATGCCGCCTATATTTGTGCCTCCCGGTTATGTATCTCAGGTAAACTTTAATTTATTCTTTTATTTAAGTATATTTGTGGGTGTGACTTTTTAACAATAAGGCTGTTGGTTATTTTATCTAGAAGAGCTGTGAAAAGCATTTCTCGTGTTTTTTCCATTGAACTTAGCAACTATTTATTGTAGGCTCTATCACCTTCTGTTCGCTTAGTAGAATTTGATCTGGTTTTCAGGGTTTTTTTAATGCTACTGCTGGGCAGTAAAAGATTCCTTTTAGTGAATTGGCTATCTGTTGAGCTCCGTTAGCAGGATCTGCCTCTTGATTTTTCTTCAGTCCTGTGTTCGAGGCGAGAGTAGGTGCCTGGGCCACAGGAGCAGCGGCAGCTGCCTGCAGCCTGCTGAGTGGCAGCGGGCTGAGGAGTACAGAGGCCGCTTAGCGCCGCTCCAGCCAGTCTGATGGGAACATAGCTGGGGGCAGCAGTGGGATTGAACGTGTCTCATGCGTACTATGGATACGAGACTTGTGTATTTTTACATTAGGGTTATATGGGTCATATACTAGTTATCATTCTCTCTTTCATCGCTTCGGTCTCTTTTTTTTTTTTTCTTTTCCTGGACTGCATAAGATATTTCTCTTTAATGCCTTCTCTCAATTCAGATTTTTCTATTCTAGTATAACTCTATTTACATGATCTATTTAGATGATCTTTAAGGTCCCTTCTAACCCGAACCATTCTATGATTCTATTTATCATAGTTTTCAATGGCCCTTTCTTTACCAGCTCTGATCTCCTTAACATTCAGCAAAACACTCTCCTGTTAGAGCAGAAGTGTGAAGAGGGGTGTTAATGCTAGTGACATGTGCCGATGGAATGAGTGTGACTCTGGGCTTCTCTCCCAGCTTTACTTTTCCGTTCTCGCTGATTTTCCACTCCTCTGTGGTGTTCAATCCTAGCAGATCAGACCTGCGTGTGTGTGGCATTTGAACTGTTATCGGAGGTACTGGAAGTTGCCAGTTCGATTTACTTTTCGATTAATGCATTTTTAAAGGGAAGCAACTAAAAACAAATGTTTAGACAAGACAGGCGAGGCTTCTGATTTTCTAGTGATGTTCAAAATCAGGAGTTTTCTGAGTAGGCTTGAAAACCTTACAGATGTATGTTCTTGACTTCCCCAGGCAGTTGTCTTTTCGCATACAGCTGCCTCTGCATTTTGTGTCTCTTTTATTATAAGTAGGTACTTTCATGCAGACCCTGGAGAAAGATCCCCCAGATAATTTCTGCATCAATATGAAATTGAGTCTTCAGTGCAAACAGTCTGCAAAGCGCTGGCAGATGCTGAGGTGTACAAACTGAGAAATACATTTGTTCTGTGTTTGCTGTCACATGAAACTAGGGGGGGGTTGGTTTGTTTTGGTCTCCCGTGGTCGTTACGACAGAGATAGACAAGTTTGAAACCAACTTTAAATCAGAGCTTGAGTCACTTATACTGTTCTTGCTAGTAGATGAGACTTGAACTTTCTGTTCCCAAATCTGGCTGGAGGAGCCCGGAGGTAATTATGTCGGTTTTTGCCCAGGTGGAATGAAACGATTTGGTAGTGGAGAATGGGAACATAGCAACTTCAGGCTGTAAAATCATGTGAAAATCTTACTGTGTTAATGTGTCCCTTCTACCCAAGACTGTGCCATGTGTTCTTGCTTAATATGTACATAAAATAGAGTTAACATATCCATCAAAATCTGCTCTGAGTTTTGTCTTGTATACGTTACAGGGTGTGTTGTAATATTATGCAATGTAATGTAGTTCAAGTGGTGTATTTGGTTCCGCTGATGAACCAAAAAGCCCCCCCGCGTTGTTTCTAGAACAAAGTGTATTCAGTGTGAACTTAGTCTTAAGTGACTTCTTGTAATTTTTTTTCTTCTATTTAAAGTCTGTTAGTAATTGCTAATGATACAGCTGACTCTGAGGCTGTCTCACAGCTGGGCTTTGTCATAGCAGTTTCTGAGTGGACACATTCTCTTTCCCTTCAGAAGAAGAATTTCTTGTTAGTTTGCTCTGTCTTTTGCTGAGGAGCTTTTCAAAATGTACTTTTGGCGTAAGCAATGTTTCAACATCTGTAATGCCTTCTTGGCCAACTAGGAAATGCTACGGTGATTTCTTACAGCCAAATTAAATATGCTTTAAGGGAGGATCTTGAAGAAACTAACAGGATAAAACATATGGCCTGCTATTGCGTAAGTGCTTTCTTTAAATGCCTGAAAATATAAATTGTGTATATTTTTAATAAAAGCAGGCTATATAAATAAGGTGAAATCTTCTAAGAGCAGATTTTGTTTCGTATTATTTACTTTACAGATTGCAATACAAATACACTTTGTGTCTCAATTTTGTATGCCAGCCTGCAGCGGGAGTGTGCCCCCCACTTGCATCCACGGATAATGTTTTCTGCTGACTACATGATCTGTCTCTGTTAATGCTAAAGCACTGTAAGGCCCTGCCTAATAGCATTTGTGATTTGCGTTTTTAAATGCAACTTGGAGGAGATGACTGATTTAGAAGGAAGGAAGCATAAAGCTGCAGACTAAGAAAAATGCCTGGCTTTTCCTACTGAGACTTGATTAATTTCAAAGCATCAGCTTGCCTTTAATGTTGAACATTTTTCTATCATTGATTTATTATTTTTTTTCCAATTACATTGCTCATACCTCTTTAATTTTTTGTGTGAGGGAGAAAGTGATTTGTTGGTTGCTTTTAAATAGGATCTAATACAGTCTAGTTTGCTTCTGAGTCAGACTTGTCGTTAGATACAGTCTGAACTTTATGGCAGTGGACTTCTGTAGTGTGGCAGAAGAAACAGACTGGAATATGAGCAGGTGATTTCTCTGATGATCAACTCGGAAGCCTTTGACCCCGTCAGAACTGTAGGTGCTCAAAACGTAATCCCTCAGATAAGCAAAATGGCCTGTAACCACAGAATGAGAACAAATGAGAGCTGGTGTCCTCTATGTACTATGAACTCTGCCTGGAGAAGGGACCCTGTAAAACTCAGCCTCTGGTCATCTGTTCCAGGGGTCTTAAAGATGAGACTAAACTGGGCAGTGTTCTACTTCAGTGTCTTTTAGTGAATCCTGCTCTGGTGTTATTTTTTGACCTTGTCTTCTAAAACCTGTGTTCTGACCAACAACTCTGTTTTAATATTTAGAGAAACGTTATTGTACAAAACCTTAATGTATCCTAAACTGATCGTAGGAAAAGCAATACGTTGAGATATTAATGTATTTCACTGGCACAGTTAGACTCCAGAAGGAGCCTGTATGTTGTCAGTTGTGCATACATATGCATGCACTGTCTTAGCATCTTTTTATCCTCGAGTTCAGATGCAGACAGGTTCCTTGTCTGAATTCTCTTAGCCTGTGACAAACATGAAATATTTTGATGGTTGAGTTGGGTTGGATCACAGTAGAAGACAGCAGAGCTGACTTGTAGCACTTTGTACTTGCCATAGGCTAAGAAGGTGTATGTAGACATGTCCCACAGATCGGATGGCGTGCGGTGACTTGTCCCGTAGCGCTTGTCAGTCAGGATGTGATCGAAAGCAGTTTTTCTAACTGAAATTACAAGTAGACTGGGAATTACACCCTGATCAATTCCCATTACTTATTTAAAAGAATATATACGTTATGCATAAATTATAGATTGCTTAGCACTTCAGCGTGTGAGGCTCAGCTTCTTAGAACTGACTGCCTCAGTATTTCTTCCAGTGACATATGCTGGGTTTCCACCAAAATTCATTTCGGTGCGTATATCCCTGACTGACTGGTTGTGGGTATAAACTTAAGCATAAAGATTCTTTATTAAATGGATAATATCTACAAGATTTTTTTTTTTGTACTGATGTTTCATTTCTTGACAGGTGGTGGAAGAAAATGGAGTTCGTAAAGTGGTGGTATTGCCACACTCGGCTGAATTCCATCCTTCCATGCATCCTCCTCCTCCTCCTCCCCATGTGCCACATTACATGCACCATCACCATGCTCTGCTTCCCCACCCACCTCACCCAGTGTACCCTCCGGTTCCTGGGACAGGAGAGCTACCACCGCAGTTCATTCACCAGCATCCGCCGCCACACGTTTTTCAAGAACAAGGTGAGAGTGCAGGTGATGGTTAAATACACGAGAAGGCCTTGTCACGCAGTGGATCTTGGCTGAGTCAGCTGAGTTCTGTCGGTAGCTCTTCCACACACTTCAGTGATTTTCGGTGTTATTTATTAGACTCCCTGAGCCTTATGTGTGTTTATGGGGTATCTTAAAATACACTTATATATAAGGTACCGTGGCGCCTGGTCTGAAGCACTCTTCATGTGCAAACTATTGCTGTGTAAAGTTTAAGTCGTCTTCTGTTTTTAAGGATTCAGTGCAAAAGCAGTAACTTAGAAGTGTTCCAATGTATATTATATTTTTCATGGATCCTTTCTTTGATTACTCTAAATGTAAAAGCAAATGATTGCTTCTACCATTCTCTAAAGTTCTGCTCTCCAAAACTGCTCTGTTTTGTCACAGCCTTGGCGTGAAGTATTTTAAAAATGCATTCACTTTGATAAATGAATGTCTTTTTTTTGCTAAACAGAGTCCAAATATGACTGGAAAGAAAATAAAAATAACGTACATAAACCAAAACCCATAGTAATCCATATTGGAGGGTGAAATGAAAATTCACTCTATATTTAAAAACTGAATGCAGCAATACTTCAGTGGAGGACTGGGGTCACTGCTGAATTAAACCAGGGTGTGAGCCTTATTATATAAACAAGCATTTAACACAGAAAGAAATTAGATGATGTAAGACCATTCACCATCTCTCTCTCAAGCTTAAATTGGTAATTAAGCTGTTTCAGTTCACGTCTAGGATAAAATATTCAGTAGCACCCAAGCTATGTTTTAAAAAGTTAGTTTGGGTCCTAAATTTGCTTACGTTTTTTTTTTGAAAATGTGACTGTACGGCTATATCGGGGAAGAGGGGCAACTGAAAGGCATAGTCTGGCGCAGCTAACAAAAGAGAAAGGCCTGAAGAATTAAATTTAAAAAAAAAAAGACGAAAAAATCCCAACCCTGAACTCAACAAGTGATCAAAAATAATGTTTAAGAAAAAGAAAAAAAATTCAACCATTTGGATATGGGTTAAATAGGAAAAATGGAAACTTGCTTGCAGATATTTTGTGTATCTTACTGTAGGATTTAACTAATGTTGACGTTTCAAAACAAGGATTAAATGCGTTCTTCTCTTACTGCCTGATCTTTATGCTCATACACTGGAGCCCAGTCGGTAAACTCTTTATCAGGTGAGGTTCCTAAAGTCTCGAGAGGCTCTGCCTGGCACCGCGATACCTGCGTGTTTCTTGTCTGTGGCTCTGCTGCCCGGAGACACCCGAGTATCGGCCGTGAAACTCCTCAGGACTTCACAGAAGCCGAAGTTACGTGAGCCACGCAGCTCCAAGCATCATCTACAGGCTGCCAAAGCAAGCACAGTGAAGTTCCCTAGGTTTTCAAGTTCTGCTTTTACTGTAGTTATTCTTCCAACTTACTATTTCTCAGGTGTCAAATAAATTGTACTGAATAATGAATCAAGTTCTCCTTTCTTTGTAGAACCTCGTACCCATGGAAGGACAAACTTCATTCAGCGAGACGAAAGGAGTCTCAAAATGCAAGAACACCTGAAGAAAAGACTAAAAGACAGACAAGCTAGTGGTCACACTAACAATAAACTTAACAGTCCTCCATCTTCACCACATAAAGTTGTTAATTCTTCCAATGCAACAATTCAGAATGGAAATGGAAAGGGACAGCAAGGGGCAGGAGGACCACTAAAGCAGAAGCAGATAGGAAAAACAAAGGGCAGTCCAGATGCAGAGATGGGAGGTAGGTTGCATTGAAAGGGTAAAAAAAAAATAAATCTGAATTCTTTTGTAACAGAAGATGCTGTAAGTTCAAGCAAAATAACTTCTGAAAAAAATTAATTCGTTAATTTCTTTGGCTATTCAGGATTAGAGAAAGCCTGAAATAATTTTCATTTTGTTTAGAATTTTTATTTCCTCTAGAAATCATAGTAATGTCAGTGTTCAGTTGAGAATTCTCAAATAAGGTCTTCAGGAAGATTTAATTGTAAACCTTTTGTTTACTTCTCTGCCTTTTCTGACTCGGGACTGATCCACGTTCCACGTGAGGATGACCTGTGGGTACTTACATAACAAAACTTCTGGTGTCATTCTTTGCGGTACTTTTCAGGTAACTAGGAGTTACCGAAAGCTTCCAAGAAACAGGAAGGTTTGAGCAACTGCCTCTACACGTTGCCATTTGATCCTTTGTAATTTCAGTTCAGTGCATTCTTTTGCTCAGATTAATGTTTGAGTGTTTTAATAGCTTGTGGCTATGTATTTGCATACAAAAATACTTTGCAATATCTTTGTCTTTCATGTTGATTTGAAACATGAAACGCAGACAGTTGTTTTTTTTATCATGATTCCTTAAATGATTTGTGCATCTTTTAGTGTCTTTTATATGTGTGTCTTAAATTAAGTGATCTTGTTAGGCTGCAAGTTCTAGTCCTCATCTGTGTCACTATTGTATTTAACTCTCTGGTTAGAGAAATAAAAGAGAAATCTGACTTTGTATCTTGGGAAGTCAATAGAGGTGGAAGCTTTTATCCAACTTATTTCAAGGGCAAGAAATATACTTGATTAAAGATTTGTCTTAATACAAATTGGGGGGGAATAAGGTTTTATTTGTGAGCAGAATAATATCCTGAATTGTTTGATATGGACAATTGTACAGATAGGATTCATTTTACAGATGTAACCCTTTTGGTTCCAGTAAGTATTTTTAGCGTGCAGTTTTGATCAGGCTTCTCGCAAATTATGCCTAGACCAAGTGTTTTGCAATAGAAATTCGAGGAAAGCACATACGATAGAGAGATAAGATCTTATTGTCATTTTTTTAACACCTTTCATTTTTGGAGGAATGTGTTTGTGTTGTCAGAGAAAACCCATTTATGCTCAGATTAGGAAAATATACCCTTTGTGCAGGATGTTCTAAAAGGGTTTTTGTAACACTGTTAGTTTTGGATAGTTCATGTTTCTACCCCTCACGCAGCCAAAACAAACAGGGGAAATGAACTTTGCACAATAAGTACTATTGTTAAACTCTTAATGAGGCGAACTCCATCTTGTGGTGGCATTTTTGTAACAGGCTGGTTTACTCTTGGGGGGGGTTTGGTAATCTGTTTTGCATTTGAAATTTCAGAATCTGACACGGAATCCAAGAAATGTGATATTCACTTGAGCATTGGCAAGCCAGTCGTAAGTATTATCCTTAAAATACCATTATTTTCGGTGCATATACTTTCTATAAAATAACACGCGTCTTATTGATCTCTTTCTTTTTTCTTAATGGTTTATTTCTTTTAATAGAGAAAACGTATGTTAGTTGTCAGAGTTTATAGCTCGGAAGGGGCAACCATGCTATAGAAACCCACTTTTTCCCAACTTTCTGAAACAGTCTGCCTGACTCAGTTTCCCAGTCCGTAACGCGAGAGTATTTCCACTGTTGAAGTTGTCTCGTATGTGAAAGAGCTTTAGCACCTTGCAGAGGGCCTGCTAAACTTCTGGAAGCCTGTCCACTCTTGAACCATCCTTCATTCAGCTCAGAGGATTTAATAATATTGGGAATAGAATTTACAAAAATAGATCATCTTTTTATGTTATGTTTAGAAATTGGAGCAAATATTGGAGTATTTGCAGCCTTATTCAGGAAGTTGGAGTCTGGTGGTGTTAATTTAAATGTCGAAATGCTAAAGCCTCGCTGATATTTTTGATCTTGAGCGTCTTCTCAGCATTATGTACACAGTAAGCATGGGTTGTATTCTTTTGCTCCAGCTTTCTAGCTATTTTTTGTAAGAGTAGTATTTTTTCATTGCTGCTTCTGACATCTGTGCTTAATGCCAACGGAAGGCCACGATAACTTTGTCAGAGAAAATTTGGAGTATGGGAATTAAGCAGCAAACCTTTTTTTTTTTTTTTTTTTTTTTTCTCATTGTGAGCACTTAAATTCAGAGCCTCTTGCTATTGTATAGCTTAGTGTTTCAATATTAAGATTATGTGAGAGAGTTGTAATGGAGTTTGAAAGTTAGGCCATCTGACCGTGCTTAAGTAGAGATCTGGTGTCAGTGTTCAAGACTCCAAGTCTGAAATTTTGCTCCAAATGAGTGATGCAAACAGTGCAGGTGAAATAGAAGTTTTCTCTTCATACACTGAGACAATGTAGTGCGTCTGTAAGTTTGTTTAGTGTTTGAAGGGAAATCCTTTAATAAGATATTTTAGAAATGAAAAGAGGAAACAATTTAAATTCAAATAATGACTCGCTATTTCCACTACAAAGGTAAAGAACTCCTCCAGCGAGGAACTTCATAGGCAAACTAGCGACACCATGTTATTGACTAATATACCTTTTATTACAGAAAGCAAACTTACTTGCATTATTTATGCTTTTAATAGGTTTCTGATATACAAGCAAGATCAGCCGTTCTGTCCTGGAATCTCCCAGTTAGTTCACAGAATGGAGAGAGCCATAGTCATAGTCCAGCAGCATTTACATTTGAAGTAGCAATATCCAACAGTGGTAAAAATGGAAAATTTAAATCTGTCTATGTGTAAGTTTAGTTTCTTCATTTAAGCACAATACCGATGTTTAAAAACATTAACCAATCAGCAATCTCTCTATCAGGAGCTGTTTGTTGACTTGCAGACCTACCTACTTCACGTGAAATAAATTTTAAGTAATATCGCTAAGAGTTACGTGGACAATGGAAAACTTGAAAGTTAAATGTGCGCTACATGGTTTTGCTTTTCAATAAGCTTTTGTCCTTTAAAGTGTAAGGAAGAGCTGTAACTCATTATTATTTTTTTTTTTTCCTTTTTGCAGTGGGGAAGAATTAACAATCACACTTCCTGATCTCAGACCAGCAACTGATTATCATGCCAGGTATGTTTCTGGGAATGAAATACTTAATGGTTTTGTTGATACATTAATTGCAAAATTATTGTGGCTTCATGAAAAAGGTGTGATCACAAAACAACTTGAGGAATATTCTGCATAAAATTTCATAGCTATGGACATTGTTGTTGCTATCTAAATTCCCATTTATCTTCCAATTTCATAAAAACGTCACCTTGTTTTCTTTCCTACCATCTTCTCTGTCTTGTTTCTCTGAAATATAAACTTTCAGTTATCCTCTGTTGGTATTTTTTAGAACAACAAGGTTGGACTCAGTGAAAGAGATTGTTGCAGGCTGAAGGCAGAGGGAAATAAAATAATCTAGACTTTATCATGGATTTGCAGCTCTGGCTTGTTGGCTTGATTTGCAATCTGTAGTAGTGCAAGAAGGGAAGTGGAAACTGGTTGAAATGGGGAGAGGTTAGATGCTGCGTTACAAGAGAACAAGAGGTGACATTCAAGAATTGCCCTGCAAAGTAAATTCGCATTACTGGAGAAGGGGTGTTACTGGTCAGGAAAAAGACAAGCTGGTTAAAGAAGCCAGGAGAACACTGTGATCCAGAGCTGGAAGAGGGAAGCTCGATGCTCAGGCACAGAGGGAGACGAGTTTTAAGACTCCGTGAAGCAAACTCCTATTCTGAAACTGCAGAACAGTTCTGTGTATGTTAAACACTCAGCCCAGCTCCACTTGCACAGTGTAGCGTGTGTTTGGTTCGTGGTATTGCTTTGCCATACAGGCCAACCGTCTTCTGCCTACACCACATTTGGTAAGGCAGGCAGTATTTCTGAAAAAATCAGTCAAGTCATTGCTCTTCAAAAACACACATAAATGAGCATGGCTGTTCTAGAGATTCTGTCCCGATTGAACAATTACACTGATAAATGTGGCTTTATTGCCTGAACAGATGATTTAGTCTGTTTTAATATCTGTAATTTTGTGCAAGTGAGTGTTGTCCGTATTTGAATCTCAAGGTCTTTTTAGCAAAAGGTTAATTTCGAGTCAGGTGCTCGGTTACCATTTTGTAACACTTGCTGTAGTTTTCATCATGCCTCCCACGTGTATTTGATCACTAAAATACCTCCGCTGTGATAGACAGTAATTGTAAAGTAAATGAAGGATGCCAAATGGAGTCTTGAAGGTCAGTCAGTGCACCTGTGGGATCTCCATCACACTGTTCACCAGCACGGCCCTGTCTCCCTGAACGCAGAACGGCTAGTAGTGTTTCCTACCACGTGGGCATCAATCGCTAGAAGCTGGAGCAACATCATAAACTCACTTTTTGTTATTTCCTCTTGAATGCAGAGGCATGAAATTGTTGCCTTTTAGAATCAAGGACCTGAAAGGAGAGCAGTTGGGCACTTAAGGGCAGGCTGGTCTTGTTGCTGTAACCACTCCTTGTGATTCAATGCGTTTTTAAAGCTGACAACTCTTTCCTTAAATTTTCAGGTGCTGATGCAATAATAACGTAACTAATTGTCCTCTTTTTCAGAGTTTCAGCAACCAGCAGTTCCATAAAAGAATCCATTTTAGAATTAGTGAGTTTCACTACGGAAAGTTGTGAGCCAGACTGTCCGGCTGCCCCGAAGCTAATTAACAGAACCAAAAACAGCCTGAGTTTGCAGTGGAAGGTAAGCAGCCTGATGTCATGCATGGCGTGTTTAAATTAGCTTTGGCGATAATTTTGGGTGTGCTTTAGGCGTTGGCTTTTAAGCTGCTCGGTTAAGACTGATAACTGAAATCATGATTGTTTCTTCCTCTTTCTTTCAACGTTTACTTGGTTTCTTGCATACGGCTTCAGTGTGCTAGAGTTAGTGGTGTGCATCTCTCTAAGTACGAACCAGTCAGTGGGAAAGTTCTCTTCTGAACCCGCAGTGTAGGAAAGGATAGAGCAGTTATATTTCACTTGGGGTTCCTGGATGATAAATGGATATGACTTAACGTTATAATTCAGAGTTCTTACAGGTATTCTCACTCATTGTGACCCATGTATTGAGTACATGCAGTATCTGTAAAGGCTTGTTGGTAACTGTGTTTTCTTGTCTTTTTGTGTTTTTCTTAGGACTGCGCTTATAACTGAAAAACAGTTTATAGCTAAATGAATTCAATTAGTTAAATTATTTGTGTGATCCGTGTTTAGAAAGTGAAGGAAGTTCCCAATTAATGTGTCATAAGGAGCACAAAGGTTGCTCGTCTGAATGCGTACCTTGCTCAGACAGTTGGTGAACACACAGTGCAAGGACAGAAGGAAAAAAGCTATAAGAATATAACTTGCATTATTCATAAAACTATTAATGAATTCATATTTTAAACTATCAGAATTAGTAGAAGTAGTATAGCAGCCTGGGGAGCCGTCAGGAACGAGGAATTAAACTAGCTGAAATAGCTGCTAGTTTTGACCTTTTCTAACTCACTTCACTGAATACGTGTGTCTGTGCCCGCAGCAGAGTTTCAGATTATCCGATTGTGTGTTTGTGGGAGACGAGGGCTGTTCTGTATGCCTACGGCAGCTTCCTTCCAGCTCTACACTAAACATTTTGTTTTAAAAGGCAGTTGGAGTATATTCTATTCAATTGTTAAAATATTTGTTTTTTTTAATGTGCAAAATTATTTACAAAAGTACAACCATTTGATTTTAACTTTTTTCATTGTTTCTTTATTTTCAGTCCTCAAATGACAATGGTTCCAAAATAACTAATTTTCTTTTAGAATGGGATGAGGTAAGACCTTTTCTAGTGGAAAAAAAATAAATCGTAATGACATCTGTAGACCAATTATACTTAAAAATACTTTTTGCTTAGGTACATCGGCTATTTTCAGTGCAACTGTCCAGACAGTTTTAAAGGCACAAGCTAATTAAAAAGCTTGAATCAAATGAGTGCACAGTGTAAACTCCCTCGTTTGGCCCTTGTCGTTCGAAGCATCATTAATTCCTGTGCTCTGTTTAAATGAGTGAGCGTTTGGCTTGTAGCTGTCACAAATACCACTCGGCTTTTGAACTCCTTACTGAATTGTATTCCAAAGTGATAAAAAACTTCAAAAATGCGTTTGCTTTCAATTGCAGTCATTTATTGCCATTTTGTCAAATCTACAGTGCCAAAAACCAAACAGATATCTCAATCAAAAGGTGGTTTTGTTATCAAGAATGCTCAGGATTACTATCAGCGTACTTGGTATGACCATGATGACGTTAGCTTTTTACATTCTTTAGGCTTACTGATTTATATATTTTTTTTTTTTTAAATTATTATTAAATTAGTGAAACTAAATTTAGGAAAATCGGGAGTGAAGAAGTTGACCTTAGCAGGGAGCGTGCAGTCTCCGTGCAAATAGTGACTCAGAAGTGACTCAGGTTGTTCTTACTTTTTTAAAGGGGAAGAATGGACCCTTCAAAGAATGCTACTACGGGCATCTGAAGCAGTATAAACTTACCAAACTCTCTCCTTCTACAAAATATTCCCTCAGATTAGCTGCTAAAAATGATATTGGAATGAGGTAATGAACACAATGTATCATATCGCTTATTTTCTCATCAACTACGTTTGCCATTGTAAACATTTTTTTTCATTTTTTTTTTTTTTAAATCTTCCAGTGGGTTCAGCGAGACGGTGACGTACTATACAGCAGGAATTGTCCCACCAGCCCCGTCCCCCCCGGTGCTCGTCGAGGCAGGAGTGACCTGGCTGTCAGTGAAGTGGAGCCCCCCTAACGGGGTGTCTTCAGATGACTCGCTCACTTACAGTTTAGACATGGAAGAGGAAGGTTCTGTAAGTGCTTGGTTTTATTCTAAGCGTAAAAGCTTGATACGCAGTAGTGCTTAAATAAAAAAAATAAGTCTGTATTTTACCTCCGAATAAAATCCTGCAAAATACTGCGGCAGTTGGCAAGTATTGCATGTATTCACGAAACAAAGATGAAGTGCAAGCTTAAAAAAAAAAAAGTGATCGATCTGATCTGGTTTTTGTTTTATCGTGGGAAATGAGTGACACCGTGTGTTCTTGTTTTCGCTCTCCGCAGGGTTATGGTTTCCAACCACAGTACAACGGAGATGAACTCTCATGCACTTTAAGAAATCTTAGGAGGAGTACATCATATAAGTTTAGGGTTTGTACTCTATTTTGTTTCGAATTTAATTACGCCTGTATACTTTTCTGGAGTTTTAATGTTTTCATATAGCTAAGACTTTTTCTATGGATACAGCAGAAAATGATATGCAGTACTTCTGTTGTTATAATAGGTTTTGGTGGAATCAATACCAAATAGATTTTTTTGCACTGGCTAATTTTGTTGTCTCTTCTGGGTTTTTGGTTTTGTTCGTGGGGTGTTTTTTTTGGTTTTGTTTTTTTTTTTTTGCATGGAAGAACTTTATAAATCAGCAGGATATTACTTGTCATTAAATCAATCATTTTTTACATATTCTGTTCATTCCTGAAACAGCTCTTTGCCTACAACAGTGAAGGAAGAAGTAGCCCCAGTGAGGTGGTAGAGCACAGCACCAATCCTGACAAACCGGGACCACCAAGTAAACCAACTGTAAAGGGCAAGGTCCATTCGCACAGCGTGAAGGTTACGTGGGGTAGGTCCCTTTTGTTACCGCTGTATTTGAGTGCTGCTTGTGTATGTACAGACCCTCAGTAACGCAGATCGAAAAATAGAGACCAACTCAGGCTAATTACTTGTCTCTGCAGACGTTGTTATTGCAGGAGGAATGCTTAGCGTTACCAAAAAATGGCAGCTCGGTTTATTTTGGCGCTGTAGTACAAAAGTAGTGTTTTTATTTATTCGTTTTAGAGAAGCAGTCAATGCTATTGTAATAGCCTCAGTTGTAATAGCCCTTAGATTTACTGTGGAGCTTCGATAATTTTCATATGTTGTTAAAAAAAATAAGAGATGATACCTGAAACTGGCAGTATTTTCCTGCTTACTCTTCTTCCTGGCATAATCACCATTAATAATAGAAAAAAAACTATTGTTCTGGAAAATGCATTGCTAATATATGTCTGCTGTTTTCTGTTTCTTTTGAATCGAGTTTTCTACTTGAATATGTTCTCTGAAAAAGCTGATTGCAAAATAATGCATTGTTTTAAAATCTTCTAGAATTTATTTTAAGATGTTGATTTCTTTCAGAGCCACCCAAAGATAATGGAGGAGCAGACGTTTCTAAATACTTTTTGGAAATCTCAGAAACGTCAGTTGGTAAGTTTAAGTACTGATTCAGCTTGTGTGCTAAGTCGGTGAGCTAATTCACTACTTGTTGCTCTCGCAGTTGCTGTTCTGTTTCCACATGTGTATATTGTGTTGTACGTGTTCTTTGCATAATTGATTATTCAGATTGGATTCTGTGGCTTGCTTAGCTCTTAATAATTGTGAGAGAGAGTTTTCAAGGTTGATTTTTTTTTTTTTTTTGCAAAACTATTTTCTTTTTTTCCTCAGGAAGTAAATGGGACACCGTATACAGTGGTTCCCAGAGGGAACACGTATGTGATCATCTGAAGCCTGGCACTTCCTACAGAATGAGAGTTTATTGTGTCAGTAAAGGTGGTGAAAGCCAGGTAAGAAAAACGAGAGTAAACTTGCTTCTGAAAACCATTTCTATTTATCTTTTAGTGAAATGTTGGGTTGCGTTTCCACTCTAAAATAACATCTATTTCTGCTAGGCTTCTGATGTTACGACTGTTACGACATCAGCTGTTCCTCCCGGCCCGTGCCACGCTCCGTGCCTGGCAGGCAAAGCTAAGCCCAAGGAAATCACTTTGCAGTGGGGTAAGCTCCGGTGCTTCTAAGCAAAATATTTTTCTGTTTTTAAACGTCAGAACAAAAATGAAAAATCTGTAGAACTCCTCAGGGAGGGGAAAAAAAAAAATATATAGATGTAGTCTATGTCCTTAGTTGCTTTTTTTTGCCCTTTTTTTTTTTTTTTTTCCTTTTTAAGAAGGCCGAAGCTTGCTAACCACCTCTGCTTTGGTGACGCATGCGTGTGCAACAATAGGGTGAGACTTAAGCAGATATAAATGTCTTCCAGGGGAAAAGCTTGCTGACTGCCTCGTTACTGTCACATGCCTGCAATTTAAAAATCAACCCTCCTTTTCTTATTTTTCTCTCAGTAGAGGAGAAAATAAAAAAGTAATGAAGATACACGGGGTTTTTTTGAAGAAAATATGTGGAAAATATCTGAAAAAAAAACCCTGATGAAGGCCATCTTAAACTAATCCATCACTATCTGGGGTGGGGACGTGGGGGAAGCAAGCTTTGTAAGGTGTTTCTGCTCAGATATATGATAAAAGCCTGCATTCTGACTTTTAGAATTCCTCTGATTCAACTTTTAGCTTGAGAAGGCTAATTAGAAACTATTTAAGAGAAAAAGTGTTTTGTGAAATAAAATTCTCTTTTTATTTCCTAGGCCCACCATCTGTAGATGGAGGTTCCGACGTTACAGAATATATTATAGAGATGGCAAACTCTGAGCAAGAGGAACGCAGACAAGTGTATCAGGGTCCAGCATCTGAGTATGTAGTAAACAATCTGCTTCCAGGGAGAACGTATTGCTTCTGGATACGAGCAGCAAATAAAGTTGGGGTAACCACTCTGCTAATGAGATCAATTTTTATTTACTTGTTTATTTTTTACGCAAGAGGTAGTAATGATACTATCGTCTTACAAGCTGAATAGTATTTTGTAGCTTCTGTGTTGTGTTGTAGTTCTGTTGAAGGAGTAAAATTTCTTATGGTATAAAAAAAAAAACATATATTTGAAGGAGATTCAAAAAATTAGGGCTGAAGGAAGGACTGAATGTCCCTGATGAAGGGGACGTTCACTGTCTGTTGCATTTCTCTTGCTGTTTACTGTATTACCGTTGGTACCGAAGGTAACTAGTCCAAAGTTAGTGTTAGACATTTGATTACTACTTCTAGTCCTTTCATTGACTGCAGTCTAAGCCCTACAGTTCTGGCTGTGAGCAGCCACTTAAAGTTTGTGCATTAAGAAATTGCCTTACCTTTTACAATTAGCGTAGACCTCTACGGATTGGTGGCGTGAGAGTAGTATTGTGTAGAGAGGGGTGTGTTCGAATAATGCCAGGTTTGAAAAGGGTTGGGATAAACAGTGGTTGCATAAAAGGCTTTCTGAAACAGTACCCGGCTTCTTCTGGAAGCCAGATCCTGACTACGGGGGAAGGAGGGGTTACAAAACCATAGCAGTGGGAGTTAGTGGGAGGATTACAGATATCCTGTAGGCACAGGGCCAGTTTATAAAATAAACTACCTGAAAGGAATTTTAAGTGGTGCTGTGAAACTAAGCACTGAACTCTTCTATTTATTTCGCTATCAAGTTAAAAATAATTTGTTTTCTTTAGGTCGCGCGTCAGTTTTTTTTTTTTACTCTACTGCTGTTGTTGTATTCATGCAATCGTATTTTCTTGCAGTTTGGCCCTCCCTCTGACAAAGCAGAGATCTCCACTGCTCCGGGACCCCCTGAGCAATGTTGCAAACCCCTGGTAACTTGTAAAAGTGCAACTTGTGCTGTGGTTTCATGGGAGGTAGGTTTTAATTATTTTCATTAATGCACAAATTAATACTTGGCTTCTAGAATTGTGGTGGCATGTGTATGATACACAGAAAGGGAAGAAACAACAAATGTAGAGGTGGAATATTTTAAGCACATTTCTTGATAGAGGTATACAGTGGGTTTGTAAATTTTGCCAGCTATGAATCGCCATCTTAACTGAATAAATTGGGTGACGCTTAACCCTCGTAATGGTATGGTAACCAGTATGTAATAGATTTAATTCATCCAAGTGGTAAAAGATGGTGAGTCACTCGAAATTCTGGTCTGAACTGTATTGTTGTTATATCCATGTGTCAAGATGGGAACCTTTTAACAAGCTGAACTTAAAATCATGTCCTTGGCTATGGTGGAAAAGACCTCGGGTTTGCACCCCAGTGCTTCTGCTCCAATGTCTGTTCAGCGTAACGAGAGATCCCACTTGCATGGTGTCTATGTGCCGTAGCTGAAGGAAAACTTATCACTTAAACCCCCAGAGTCCTGCGTGCAACGGTGCAGAAATCAGTGAATACAGACTGGACTGGGGACAGGTGGAAGGATCGATGCATATCATTTACACTGGCCCTTGCCAGAGCTATGAAGTAAAAGGTCTCACACCTGCAACCACATATTATTGCAGAGTACAGGTATGAAAAGCCTTTTGTTATGTGTTACTAAACAAGTACATACGGTTTGAAGAAAAACTTCAGCTAGAGATGAAGAAAATTGTGTACTGTCACCTACTAATGCAATATTGAAGGTAACTGGTAAAAATACTTCCCTTCTGCCCCAGTCCCTCCTAACTGTACTTGTATCAGGAAAAGAGGTTGTGATTTAATACAGTCTAGTGTTGTATTTAAATACCAGACTTTTTGCTGTATTTACATTTTATTTGGGAGATTTTCCATTCTCTTCCAAATTACTTTTAATAACGTGCAGAAGGAAGCATGACAGTTGTGACTGTCTAGTTAGAAAAAATACCGTAGATTCGATAAACAATAGAAGGTCTCTCTTCCAGGCTGTGAACGTGGCGGGAGTTGGGTTGTTTGGGGAGACTGGTGTGGTGACAACCCCGGCGTCAGTGCCTGCAGCAGTGTCAGTACTGCATTTACTTGAAGAAGATCAAATGGAAACGTCTCTTCCTTTATCCACGTGCCTTGCAATTCAGTGGGAGGAACCGTGTTGTCATGGGGCAGAGATCACTGGGTATAATATAGAATACGGAGAAAAGCAGCTTGTAACTGTTGGAAGAAATACAAGCCACGTTCTTGAGAATCTGCTGCCTGATACTCTGTACAGGTAATAATTAATCATTTTATTCTGAAACCACGTTTGCAGGATTTTTCAATCAATACCTTTGAGGGTGGTGTGTTAAAAATTTAGAGCAATTTTTTATTTGTCTTACAGACTATTTGCCTAATTCACTCTGCAACTCTGGAAAAAAAAAAAAATAAAATTGTCACATCCAGAATTAAACCATGATGTTTTAGCAGCAAGAGTTAAGATTGATGGGTTAAGATTAACATTCTCTCTCACAGCCAAGGCTTTATTCCAAGTTTTCTGGGTTTAGAATTCTTTATTTCGCAGTAAAGCATATAATGGGATGATCGATATCTCGCCAAAAGAGGATGAATGTACAGATAAGAGCAGAATTAGCTGTTCCTGCGTTGCATGGCTTGGTTAAAGCTTAGTTCAGCTTGTGGATCTTGGGTGTCAGTGGGAGGCAAATGGCCCGGGTGAACGTGGAGGACCTGGGCGCTTGTTCACGGAACAGAATAAACCTGAACAATCCTGAGAAACACCGAAGCTTCATTATGCCAAAACCAATGTAATCACGTTGACTTGTTTTGAAGTAGATTATTTTTATAGCTAATTTCTAACTGCATTTTAATTGCTTTATTGTTTGTGGTTATATTCTTCACAAATTTTAACTCTTGCTTTATAACCTAGTGGTTTTTTTAGGAACTCGGTAAATTAACCGCACGGCTGCTCTTCTCACGTTTCTAGAATTCGAATACAGGCCATAAACAGCCTCGGAGTTGGTCCTTTCAGTCATTCCATTAAAGCCAAAACGAAACCACTACCTCCTGACCCTCCTCATCTTGAATGTGTGGTCTTCAGCTACCAGAGCCTTAAACTTAAATGGGGTGAAGGTCCCAGCAGAGCTTTAATTACCAACCCTACACAATTCAACTTGCAGATGGAGGACAGGTTTGGCAGGTAAGATAATCAGAACGTTAAGGACATTGTTGCTTTGCGACTTTATATCAAGTTTTTAAGGCATTTTAAGTATTCTCCCTTCTGTTTGCGCTAGTAAGTCATTTGGGCATCACAAAGTTTGCCCCTTAGTTTGCATTTTGCATCCCGTCTTTCAACCAGAAGTGCTGTTAGTAGCTGTTGCACTAGTAGTCACTTGTAAACAGTAAATACTATTTACTATTTCAATAGTAACATCTTCTTATCTTCCTGTGTTGCCAGTTACTTCTATTTTTTGGGAACTCTAAAATGAAGTCCACTTTGCATATAAAAAACGTGGGTTTGACCGCTGTTCTTTAACTTGAAATTGCAGCTTACCTAGTATCTACGAGGGTTATTCTCTTGATTCAAATCAAGAGTTTGGGCATGTAGTTTCGGTGGTAGCTCATATATGGCTGGAGCTTAGCGCCTAGACAGGTTGAATGAATGCTTCGTGAATGTAAATTAAGACTTCCACCAGTAGGAATGGTGTGCATTGCTGATTTAATCCGCATCATGAACTGTTGATGACAGTAACAGAGTTCAAACTGCCTAACGTTCATCACGTGTGTATGTAGGAACGTGGGGCACCCGTAATGTATTGCTTTTTTTTTTGGTACTGAAGTTAGATATGAAACTGTTCCACTTATGATATTGACATAGAAATTTGTGATTTACTGAATAATTCTAATGTGTATTATTCTGTGTTTTTCTTCCAGGTTTGTTACTGTTTATAATGGTCCTTGTCATACATACAAGGTACAGCGACTCAGCGAATCCACTACGTACTATTTTAAAATCCAGGCATATAATGATGCTGGAGAGGGAGAGTTTTCTGAAGTTTACGCTTTCACTACAACGAAGTCTCCACCTGCATCTCTTAAAGGTGAGCTTACGCTGCACTAGAGACTTCTGCAAACCATTTACATACTGGATTAAATGCTAAAAACTGACTCTCCTCCCAGCCCAGTGTCTTTCCTGGGCCTTTGTGGGACAGAGAACAGAAGCTAGCTGTGCCGGGCTTTACCTTGGTATAAGAAGGGCTCTACCCATGTAGGACCAGCATGTGGCTGTCTCCTACGCTGTAGCTCTTCCACCCCTGACAGTGAGGGTTTCTTCTGCCCTTTTTCAGCTGGGAAGTCGTTTTACAGGGTTATCTATCCCTTGATAGAAGTTAAAACAGTGGTCAGGCAAATAAGGACACAAGTAATTCCCCTGATCTTCACTTTCTAATAGGAAGATTAAAGATTGCTGTTAGAGAAAGTCATTCTGAAGACCAGAGTGCTAATTACCTACAGGAAAAGTAGTTGACTCCACCGTGTTTATAACATGTAATTTCACTTCTGGAGATACCCAGACATAAATTCTGTTTTCTGGAGTGATTTGAACACGCTTGCTCATCTGCGTGAGCATTACGCGTCAGAAGCGCATCTTGTCAGCTTGAAAAGACAGACAAGTGTAACCTACAAATATTACAATAATCATGTTTTTAAGTTTATGTCATGAAATATAGCAAAGAAAAAGAAAGTAGAATGAAACAAATTTTAATTGCTTAAAATTATTGGAATGACTGTTACCTCTAAGAATTACAGTTACCTCTGCTTTGTTAACAAATACATTGGAAAAACCTTAAGCTTTTAGATTGACACTGCCCAGTCACTTGCATTAGAACAAAACCATTTTAAAAGGAAAACATAGAAAAGCAAAGCATACGTCAAGCCAGAGTGAGAAAATGTCCTTGTTGCCAGTGAAGCTAGTGCCCGTTTGCTACAGTAGCTGTGAAAATGAATCACTGTAATAATTGGTGATTTTAGATCTCTCTTTCTGATTGAAAAAACAAGAACACTTGTAGTGACCGTTGTTCTGATTTTTTAAAATGCCAACAAATTACTATTTTCTAGCACCCAAAGCAAATCAGCTGGAAGAAAACACTTATGAAATCACATGGGAACCTTTACAGCCGATGAAAGGAGACTCCATTGTTTACATCCTTCAGCTTGCTGCTGGGAGAGAGTTTGATCAGGTACCTTCTACTTAACGTAATGAATTTGAGGGGTTTTTCACTTTGAAAAATCATTGGGGCAAAAAAGTTGTCTGTATTTGAAGGTTGAATTTCATTTTGGTGGTGCTAATGGCAGGGATACGTTTCATTTCAGCAAGGGACTCATTTTACCATCCTGACTCCCAGGGTATTCGTTCTGGGTCTCAGTCGGTTCCTCTCAGTGAGCCTTTGAGTTTGTGACGGGTGAGGACAACTTCCAGGGCAGGGTCCTGCCCTTCTGCCTCTTCACGGCATCGAAGGTGGCCCCAGATTGAGGATCATAAAGATTCATTTCCCTGTTGAGCCTTTGCTTGTACTGTAAAAGCAAATGACCACGAAGGTGGGCTTTGAGAGTCCTGGGCAGGGCTGGTTGTCTAGAAGTGGGTTAACGCTGGTTTATCCTGTTCTCCCAGCATCTCCTTCGGCTCTTTTGATTCGTAGAGACCTTTGGTTGGAAGAGACCTTTAAGATCATGAAGTCCAAACGCTAATCTCACACTTCCAAGTTACCACTAAACTGTGTCCCTCAGCTCTGTGTCTACCCATCTTTTAAATGCCTCCAGGGATGGTGACTCCACCACTTCCCTGGGCAGCCTGTTCCAATGCTTGGTAACCCTTGCAGTGAAGAAATTTTTCCTAATCTCCAATCTAAACCTCCCCTGGTGCAACTTGAGGCCGTTTCCTCTTGTCCTGTCACCTGTTCCTTGGGAGAAGAGACCAACCCCCCTGGCTGCCCCCTCCTTTGAGGCAACTGCACAGAGCGAGAAGGTCTCCCCTCGGCCTCCTCTTCTCCAGGCTGAACACCCCCAGCTCCCTCAGCCGCTCCTCACAAGGCTTGTGCTCCTTAAATCTTACAGTCCATGGCATCACTGCCATTGTTAGTCACAGACAGCACTTGCCCCGCATCTGTGGGGGAGCTATATGGAACAATAGTTGTGCAGAACAATTGTTATTTATTTATTTATTATTTTCCTGAGCTTCTCAATCCAGGTCTGTCAGTGTGGGGCATAGTGGGAAGCTTTGGATTATTCGCAAGAAAATGAATCATAAGTTCTTCAGAAATAAAAGCTGAGATTTTTATTAAGCGGGCTGGAAGAGAACAACGTCAGGCAGTGTCCAGCGCTGCACGTGCTCGTAAAGCAGAATGGAAAGTGCTGCTTAGTGTTTCTAAGACGAATCCCACGTCAAGTCGTTCTCTCTTTGCTTCTCCTGACCAGGTGTACAAGGGACCAGAGACTTCCTTCCGCCTCACAAACTTGCAGACAAACTGTGAATATCGGATCAGAGTCTGCGCCGGCCGTCAGTCCCAAGACTCTACTGGATCACAAGAACTGTATGGACCCTACAGTCCCAGTACAGTGTTCTCATCTCAGAAGCAAGAGCAGGTCCCATCGTGTGCTGATTTGACGACGGAGTTGGCAGAGACTAAGAAGACGTTGCGTGAAGAGCGCTTCATCGCTATCGTTCTTCTCTGCGGATTTGCAGTGGTTGCTATTTTATTTGCTGTTGTTATTCAGTACTTTGTAATCAAGTAGACGAGAGCCTATTCAGTACTCAGCTTTTTGTACAGAAGCTATTTCGGGTATTTATGGTTAGTTCTAATTAAAGTCCCAGCTGGAAACGTAGTGTTACGTGCGTTTCCAGTTTTCCTGCTGGCTAACAGTGAGGCTGGGTTGGCAGATCCTTTCCAAATACCGAACACAGATTTCTTGTAGAAAGGGTAATCCTGGGTCCTCCGTAATCAGGGTTAGCTGTTAATAAAACAGCAAAAAAAACTGCCTTATTGTGCACACTGGTGTGTGTGTGTGCGCACTCTTCCTCTCTCCAAATTCAAAGCCGGGGCCCTTTGGCCGGTTAGAGAGAGAAGGCATCGATAGAGCGAGTCCTTTTCAAGTACAACTAGAGCAGTGGTAGTCGATCCGCAGTGTTTAATCAGGTATTGTTGTAGTTTGGTATACGTGAAATACAGCAGCACAAATGCTTCAGCTTAGAGCAGTACTGCATTGCAGAACATTACTAGAGCATACCACATTTAATATACTGTAGAAGGAAAGCAGAATATTGACTTTGACTTAGTGATATTACTACTTTACAGATACTTTACTATTTCGGATTCAGTAATACTCATTTCAAGTGTTAAAAGTAGAGGGTGCCGGCATTTTTAGAATTTTAATCAAAATGCTAGACAAAACGTTAGCAGGACGTAACGTACATACAGCGATGGCGTTCGTATGTAACACTGCAGAAAAGGCCCCTTTTGTATTGTACATTTCTGAATGAAATGCTTTTTGCTGTTGGTGAGCAGCTGTTGGCCCAATCCACATTTCACTCTCAGTGCCTGAGAGAAAAGTAATTTCCTGTGCTTCTGATTAAATCTTTGCAGTGTTTTCAGAAAAGCACAGGTATTGTCTTTAAGGAGAAAGAGTGCATTTATGATAAATGTTACACTATTTGGCTCAAACTGAGCAAATGTTTTTGTACTATTATTAACCTAAAAATAAAAAGTTCAGACTGCTTTTGGATGCCCTTCTAACTTAATCTGAATTATCAAATTGTACGTGAAAGAACTCTTTTTAGATAACGTTTATACAATGTTTTAAATGACTTGCTATCCCAGCGGTAGCAGCTTCACATTCCATTGTTTTCTAGATGGGAATGTTCAGCCTGCTATGAACTTTTCTGAAACTCGTCCTGTTTGTCCGGGGGGTATTTTTTGTGGACACTGTGCACTACATATGACTGTTCTTCGTTAAATCTGCTTGCGAGTACCTAAAGACGAGCCTGACAGCTGTCGTTTTTATAGCAAATATTTCAAAAGCCGGAACTCACAAGTTACGAACATGTTTCAGAATGGGTCTTCCCAATAGCATTTGGAATACGCCAGAGAGAGGTAGATTGAGCGTATTTTGCAAAGACTACACTTTATCTACATCAGAGCAATGCACTTGTATGTGGAATGTTGGATGTGATAGTGCTACAGGCTAAGTATTTCCAGTAATTAATCACTTTAAGGGTCTTTTTCCTATGGCAGTTGACGAATAATGTTGCGTTATAGTTTGAGGCATTGTGTTGTATTTCAGATGTGGAAAACCTAAATTATGACATAGTATCGCTTAATACTCTTAAAAGTAGATTTATGGTGCAATCTGAAATTAATCTTTTCAAAATGTACTCTTCATTTTGTACTCTATTTATTTTGATTAAAAGTCCTGGAAAATGTATGTTTGAATGTATTGTTCTACTTGTAGCAGAACTTTAAGTTAATCATTTATTATATCATAGAAATCTCTCCCTCCAGTGTCGGAAAGAGTTTTATACAGATATTAGTCTTTAGTTTGCAGAAGAGTTTACAATCTGTCTTTATTTCTCTTCATAGTCGACTTTTAGGAAATAAGACTGCCTTCAGCAAATCTCGGTTGCCAAAGGGTTATTTCTTTAACTCTTAGAACGATGTCTGTAGAGGTTTATTTGGCAATAATGTTTCTGATAATTTTAAAAGATAAATTAGAATTGCAGAGTAAATACTAACAAGTCGGTGAGTCCTAAAAAAGCGAAAGAAAGTTATTTTGTAATTGCCACAAAGTAGTCACATTTCCAGAAAACACCGGTGCAAGCCTCCCGCGATACAGATTTTACATCAGCTGTTATCCATTCCAGAACGATATACCCTAGTGGCATTAACGTATTAGGTATCTTCAGTTTTCTTGTATTGTAATTTTGAGGTATCTCAAACTTATGTTAAAGCTGCCATGCATTGTATTACTAAATTGTAACTATCAAATAGATAATATATTTAATACAGCCAATAAATAATACAAATGTATTCAAATTTGACTGCAGGGTTGTGTGTTTCTGTGGATTTTAATCTTGCTCGGGAGCAGTCATTTGTGTTGTATGTAATTTAAGGTGAAGAAACCTGAAATTATTTCGTGTCGTTAAGAGCTGTCTTAAAAAAAAAAAAAAATCTTTCTGGAAGAAGAGTCATTTGTGGGAACCTTAATGCAACACTGTCCTTTTCCGAGAGCGGTGTCGGTGAGGGGACCCAATATTGTGATTTCTTGAACCCTTTTACGGGAGGTCTTGGGACAGCCCGTGAATGACTGATCTGGACTCGGTCGGTGTTTGCCTGTTTTACAAACACTGGAGACGGGCAAACGCCTTCCTCTCCTGCTTCCCTGCCGAGCAGCTGCCCCCGTGGGATTTGTCCCTGGTCCATTCAGATGAGCTCTAAAGGCAAGGATGGTTTCTCGCCATAGAGATGAGCAGAGATGGCGTCTGACTCTGCGGAAAGCTGGGCGTAGTTTGAATAAAGAACAAGACAAAAGACTGAAAATGAGGGAAGCAACTCAAAGAGACCTGAGGGATGAGCAATAAATCAGTCTGTAGGAAGAAGGCGATGCATTCATAGTCCTGCTAAATGAGTAATTTCTTACCAAGCACCTTACAGATGTATTTATTTCTTGCACTTATTTGCTGAGAGCAAACAGCTGGCCTGGCTTTAGCCTCCACTTGCTCTTGGCTTCAGTGGGAAGAAAGTAACTTGAATTACGTTTCACAGGTCTCTCATTAACGAAATGTCTGGTCCTCAAAAACAGAGACAAATCCCTTCACAGGAGCTTCGTGGAGGGTTAAGCTGGATAATGTGGCTGCTAAGTTCACTGAAGAGAAGAGCCCAGCCCTGCTATGCACAGGGATAACATGAATCAACTCCAGCCTTCCTGAAACGCTCCAAACCTATCTCAGGAAACACACAGTAGCCAAAAAGACAGCCTGAAAACTTGTTCCAGTCTCCATGTGTACAATCTACCTGGGTTTCGACCCACAACACTGCTGGCAAAAGGCTTGTGTTGCGAGAATTAAGTCAGTGCTGAACAGTTGATGTAAAAGAACCAAGTTCTGTACCTTCAAAAGAAACCTTTTCACTCCTGGTCAGGCTCCTGCAGCGCCGAGTTTGCTTGTGGTGCAGGATTTTGCTCATCGCATTCCTGTATTTGTGTGACATGATGTTGTAAAGTATGGGGTTTATAGAAGCGCCCAGGTAGAAGAGAAGCATGCCGATGAGGTTGAAGTACTGCGTGAGGTCGTACAGGATGACCTGACTCTGGGCAAAGAGGATTCGGCCGACGTGGAACGGGAGCCAACACAGCACAAAGGCCAAAACTACAACGGCTAAAAAGGAAGAGAGCACACTTCAGTCATCTTGAGCAGTTTATTCTACCTCTTTAGACTATTTAAGGATCGAGACATGAGGTTGCTAAATTTAACCCAGCAAAGACAAGACGCCCTGCCTTGCCCAGCTGCTCTTGTGCTGTGATGACTAGTAATCTCAAGCAACAAGGACAGTTGCACACAAAATTAGTTGTTTGCAATTAAAATGAGCGTCTCTACACCCATGTTGTCCAGTGGAGGTAAGGGAATCAAATCAGGCTGGGGCAAAGCAGCCTGTACTTAAACGAAGGGGGCTACTGCCCACTCTAGGCCTGAAATTCTGAGTAGCCATTGGCATCTTGTGATGGGTATCGGAGGGGAAGGAGCAGGGACACGGGAGGTGGGGGCTCTTCTGGGAAGCAGAGGGGCGGAAAAGGGGAGCAAACTGGACCAGGAGGCACTGAGGAAGAGGACGGGAAAACAGAGCACACGATAAGCAAATAAAACCTGGTAGGAATCTAGCCGGGGCATAGCTGTGGTACCTTTTACTGAAGGTACCTCCAGTCTTGGGCGCTGCTGCTTCCCTGGGGACAAGGATCTAGGGGGGGGAAGCTTGGGAGGGAGCGGCTGGAGGGATGGGGAGGAGGGGAGGAGACCCAAACCCTGATTTCAATGTCTGCACCGAGGCAGAGGTACCAGCTGGCACAGGATAACGATCACGTTCAAACAAGGCCAGACAGGTGGGTTGTTGCCATCCTGGACAAAGCCATAGTCACTAAGCTTGAGAAATTTTGCAGGGGAAATAACCTTTCCTTGCCGTAGCAGGGTAAGTGCCTAGTCTGGTTTTAAGTCACAGAATTTTCCCTTTTCCTGTATTTAATCCCACAAGGTCAGAGATGGTGGGGGGACATGAGGAATGTGATCTCAAAGCAACCAAAAGCCAGGCTGATCTGTTTCCCCGCTGCGCTGCGAGATCCCCAGCCTGAACACCACGCAGTGGGAGATGCCCCTTCTTACCAGAAAGAGCCAGGAACACAAACTAAGCGTAAATCCACTGATTTTAAATCTGTATAACTCTGTGCGTTTTGTCCCTCCTCTCCATCATCCTCCACATCGCTGTGCACCCCGGGGGAGTGATTAAAGAGGGCACTTCTTCAGATTGGGTTGCTAAACTGCTCTTACCCAGCATTTTGACAGTCTGCGTGTGTGACCTTTTCCCACCCGCAGCCCGGCAGCCCGGCAGCCGCCGCCCGCTCCGCCAGAGCTTCCTGCAGATGAGTCCGTACAGCAGAGTCAAGCAGAACATCGGCAGGAAGAAATAAATGGTGGAGACCCAGGTCATGGTCTCAAGCAGCCCCGTGCGGGCCACACGCTCGATGGACCTGCACTCCCAGCTCTCGTGGGGCAGGCTGCCATTGGGGTGTTCCACCCCAAAGAGGAAGAGGATGGGGCCGGCGGTGAGGAGGGAGCAGCCCCACAGCGCCAGGATGACCCGTTTCACCCGGCACTTGGTGATGGTGGTTTTGGCTTTCAGGGGAAAGCAGATGGCAAAGTACCTCTCCGCGCTCACCGTCGTGATGTGCAGGATGGTGCAGTACGTGCACGTTTCGCTCAGGTAAATGAAGAACTTGCAGAGAAAATCCCCAAATATATAGGGCTTGTACTTCCAAAGGCGGTAGAGATCTGAAGGCAGGCCAAGGAAAATCAGCGTGTCCGACAGCGCCATGCTGGACAGGTACATGTTCACTGTGGTCCTCATCTCCTGCGAGCGTCTGAAAATGACTATCGTAATCAAATTCCCAGAGACTCCCAAGAAAAACAGGATGATGGAAATTATAGTTACGGGCACCAAAATATGGACGTCAAACAAAGAAAAAGACTGGTCTTCAGAGGGGTCCGTGTCATTTCTGAAATAGCTGCGATTCGAGATGGAGCCCATGTCTGGTTTTAAAGCCAGGGCTGGCTTCGTCTTCCCCTTTGATGGAAACCTGAGTCACGGTAAGAGAGAGGCATGTTTCGAAGCAAGTGTCCAAGAACCAATTGTCTATGCAATCATTCTTACGTGATCACTTAAAAAAATCAAAATTATGTTCGTAACCATTTAGCTGATGAAGATAAATACCCAAGTGTCGATTAGTCCATTTTACAAGAAGCAAAGGAATATTAGATTCACACGTACAGCATTTGCCAGACACAATCTTTGAAAAACAATGTTGACCGTTATAAAACAATATTTACCATGCCGATATTTACCCTTAGCTTCACAGTGTTTGGAAAAGGGCCTTTTTTTTACATTTCCTTTCAAGTCCTGTGAATCCCACAAAGCGTGCAGAGCCGGATCTGGCGGCAGGGCTCTGGATCGATCGTGGAAGAGCTGCAAGGGGAGGCAGTCCCCCGACAGGAGCTGGATGGCAACAGCCTCTTGGATGCACTCAGTGGTTTGCCAGATCCTTCCAGCACTTGCGAATGCCACGACTGGAAATCTTTAGGCTGAGAAGTTTCCTCGAGGCTCTGCCGAGGGGCAAGGAGGCTCGCAGGCGGTCACTGTGGCTGGCAGACACAGGATGCTTCACCTGCAGGATGGCTTTCCTGCCACCGGTGACGACGATGCTGTTTGTGCAGGGAGGTCCCCGGGGTGCCGGAGTTCCCCGGCACGCGGCACGGTTTCTGAGGAAATCAGAAATCCGCTGGGGCCGCCTGACTTTTTGCGGCTGTTTCCTGTGCTGCCCGTTCTGCGGTCATCCACTTTCCTCTCTCCACCTACGCACCGCTAATGATGCCGCACTAAATATGCACCCCCGCTCCGCTTTTCTCCTTACCTTGCAAAAAGTGCCTGCAGTTACCAGGTAGAGTAGAACAGTTCTTTGATACTGGAAATTTAATTAGCCCATTTGGGCCCGTTACATAATTTTCCATCATTCTGTGTTTACTTAGGGCCTTTCCCACATGAGCTCCTCCCCAGCATATGCTGCCGACTGAGAAATTTCTACTGACAGTGCTTTAATGACATTATTAAGATAGGATGGGAAAGCCTTTATTTGAACATCAGTCTTCAAAATGAGACAGTCTGACACTTAGCCCTGATTTACTTTCCACTTCAGAAAAGATCAGCGATGACGAGCTGGAAAGCGTGGGAGAGGCGAGGGGAAAAGGGGCCAGTGTGAGGGAAAGCACAAGGGAAGGCCCTGGGAAGCTGGAGGTTAAATGCACGCAGCCGGAGAGAGCAGGGACACTCGGCACTGGGGAGGCTGCGCACACCGCTCAGCTCAACAGAAGGATGTGTCCGGCCAAGGTCCTTGGAAATTCCTCCATAACTCGGGAACTGGGGCGCTGGCAGAAGTGAGCAGGGTACCCGGTACATAATAAACCTCCTCCGTCCTCCTCAGAGCTCTGCTCTTTGCAGTTTTTCTTGTCTGAAGGAGTAGTCAAAAGCCAGCATTTTGTAGACCCAAGTAGTGTGGGATTTGGGCTCGAAAGGTCAGCGCTGAACACAGTTGCTGCATTGTGTTGACAGAGCCTTGGTTCTAACATTAGGGAGATTTCTGCTGCCATTTCCAAGAGGTGGAAGCGCTGGCTGTGGGGGCTTTTTTCCAAGAGATTTAGGCACCTGAACACGTACAAAAAAACCCTAATCCCCCGTAGTCTGTGTGCCACGGTTTTTCTTTGCCGCACCTTCAACAGCTCTAAAAAAAATCCATCTAAGAAGAAATTCCCAGTGCTTAACTTTGCATTGGTGATTTAAACGCTGCACCCTGAGCAGAGCTAAGCCCCGGACGGCGCATGCTCACACGGGCTGAACAGCATGTGGTTGTCGCCCCTGTTTCTTCGAGCAGATCGCTCCCAGCTGGGAGACAGTTGCCTTTGATGAACGTCGCCGGTTTGGCGGTGGCAGATGGGGGAGTCAGCGCTTGGCCTGGCCACGCCGTGACCCAGTTTCCTGTTTTCCAATGCTGAAAGAAAGCCCAGTGTCTGGGCAGAGATGAAGGGTGACTGCTCTTTCATTCGGCCGGCGTGCAGTGCCTGCAGCCCGCTGAACGCGGGCATTCACAGCACGGCCGTGCCCCAGAGGACTGGCGGTGGGGAGGAAGCTTTCACGGCCAGGCAGAGACGCTCCAGCTCAGCTGCCCACACGGAAGGCATTTGTGGCCTCAGGGACAACTATCTCCCCTGTGGAAACTGGCTCTCACTGTCTTCTCCTCGCCACTGGTTTCCAGGCAGAAAAGCCGCAAGTAGCCACAGCTCTTGCTGGTGCTGCTCAGCCTGGAGAGTCACTTCTGTGCAGCAGCGTTGGTGGGGAAGGCGGTCACGGCACGGACAGGAAATCCGAGGGGTCCAGAAGGGTCTTTGCCTGCTCCTGGGGGTAAACCCAGAGCCCTTTGGCAGTACGAAGTATCTTTCTTTTTTACCGCATCGGGAATAAACGGCAGTGACGGCAGATGGGCTGATGATGCCAAGTTTCAGCCTGATCCACAGCCTGCACCCCATCCGAGGTGGAAGAGCTCCCCTCCCCCTCTTTCCTAAAACAAGGGGAAAAAAGTGGGTTTTGTTTGTTGTCTAAGGTCAGTGTCTGGAATTCATCCTCCGTTCCCTCCTCGCAGGATGTTTTTGTGTAATGCACTCTGACTCATGAAAGTCAAATGACTTGGACTACAACGCTACAGTGCTTCCAGCCAAAGAGCCTCAGCAGAGGCATTCCGGCTGCCTGCACCTCCAGCACTGGCTCACGCTGGACACCGGTTTTCCAGCTCCTCCAGCTGCTGCTGCAGCCGTGGGGCTGCCTCTGCCCCCCATCAGGCACCCCCATCACCAGCAAACCCACAGCGTGGGGGGCCAGCTGCCAGCTGCTGTCTCAGTACAAATGTACGGGGCCCAAGGCAGGTTTGAATGTTGCATTTACATCGAGGTAGGCTGAGGGTACGGCTTCCAGGTGCTAAACATCATCCTCGGTGTAGGTGGGAAGCAGGAGAGAGAGTCTCGCTGCTGCTGGAACGTTTTGCAACGCGTTGCAGGCATGAATCAGAGGGATCACAAGTTAACAGCTGTTTATTTCTTCTTGCTCTCAAAGGAGTTTGGCTTCTCTTCCCTCTTATATCAGCTGGTCTAGTGCGGATATGGTGTCTTCCTCCAGATCTTGCTTCATTTGGACTGTCACGGCTAATGACAACACTATTGCAACTCCTTCTGGTATGCTGCTAATCCCCCTATTTGACAAAATCACAAGAAAACAATTTTTCTTTGTTCTGTTTTGCCTCAGAAAGTAAGAGAGAAACTTTTGACGAAACTTGTGTGGAATGTATGCAGAGATCCTTCGGCTGCTAGGAAAACAAGCTTAAAAAGTCCTGTTGCCAATACTCTCATTTTTCTTTAATCTGGGGAATGCTGACAATTTAAAAAGTAGCAATGAAAGTCGTTAATGAAATAACATGCCCTTCGTTTTCATCACTGGACAAACGGCTGATGTTGGACTATTCTGCAGCACGGGGGGCAGGGGACAAGTCCCTGACCCCATCAGATCTGGTCTGTGCACTCATGAATCACTTTGTCTCCACAAATATTTTATTAAAAAGAATTTATGCATCACAGAAATGCATAAAATTTTATGCATACTTTTTTAAAAGTAAAAGGCAGGATAAAAGCCCTACTGAACCCAACACCGGTGTGAGGGAGCTCAGGGGCCTGTTCCTCCCCACCCCGCCTTCCAGCCCGGGGGGACACACACCGAAACCCCCGCTGTGCCGTGGCCGTTAGAGGCCTCGACGGCTTGTTTGCTTTGGCACAGAAAGGAAGAACGGCAACTCCTGCATCGCACAAGCTGCTGCCAAGACCCAGTTTCTCCCCCTCAGCTCAGCGCCGCCCCGGCCCCGGCCCCGGCCCCGGCCCCGGCCCCGGCCCCGGCCAGGCCACGTCTCCATGGCAACCCTCGCCCCGCAGCCGCCCTCCCGGCCCCCGTACCCGGTCACGCGACCGGAAGCGGCCGGCCGGGGGGGAGCGGAGGCGATGGAGCCGGCCAAGATGGCGTCTCCCAAGAGCGCGCCGAAAGACGCGCAGGTACCGCGGGGCCGGGACGGGCCGGGACGGGGCGGGTGAGGGCGGCGGAACTGAGCGGTGCCTTCTCCGCCTCGCAGGTGATGGCGCAGATCCTGAAGGACATGGGCATCACGGAGTACGAGCCGCGCGTCATCAACCAGATGCTGGAGTTCGCCTACAGTAAGGGGCGGCGGGGCCGGGCCGGGCCGGGGGCTCTGCCGGGGCCTGACAGGGGCAGCGGCGCTGCTCCGGCGGAGGGAAACGCCGAGTGGAGGGGGGCAATGCTGCCTTTAGCCGTGTTTCCTTGGAGGGGTTCCCTTATCAGTCTTCAGAAATATCCTTGGAGGAAGCGGTGTTTTCAGTGACAGTCGAGTGAGATTGGGGGAGAGAAGATTTATTTCTTTTAATCCAGCCTTAATGAGAGGTGCTGTTTTTCAAAGGGTATGTGACGACTATACTGGAAGATGCAAAAATTTACTCGAGCCATGCAAAGAAATCCAGCGTCGATGCGGATGACGTGAGGTTGGCAATTCAGTGTCGAACAGATCAGTCGTTTACATCTCCGCCTCCAAGAGACGTAAGTAAAATTGTGTTGATAACAACACAACATAATAAAAGACCCCAGGTGGGAACGTAACCGTGTCTCTCCAGTTCTTGTTAGATATTGCAAGGCAGAAAAACCAGACGCCGTTGCCATTGATAAAGCCTTATTCTGGACCCAGGCTTCCGCCTGACAGATACTGCTTGACAGCCCCCAACTACAGACTGAAGTCTTTACAGAAGAAGGTAAGGGGTTTGGGTCGGGGACGATTCACCTAATGCCCACATTGTTTGTCAGGAATGTTGGAATTAAGAGTTTTCCACACCTCTGAAGGATACGTTTGGGCAAATACTGACCTGTGTATGTCAAAAGAGTGTTTGAAACTAGGTCAGTGTTCTTTATCTCCAGGGATTTGCAAGTATTCGTATTGCTAGCTAGTTTCAAATGCAAAGCGTATTAAAAGAATGCATCTGTGAATCTTTTTAGCATTAAAGCAAAATTGTCAAGTTGAGTATCAGATTGTAAAAGGCAAACGTAAGGCATTAGTATCGATATTAAAGGGTATTTTGTACTTATACCACAGTTGTTTTTGCTTTAGAGGAAAGAGAAAATATTTACTTTGCTTGCTGGAAAATACTGAATGTCTCAGTGTGTAGGATTTAGTAATTATTTCCCACATTTTAAAGAAAGAATCTTAGAAGTTGAACGTAAGGTTCCAGGTGTTGACATGGCATGTGCTTTGGTGCTAGGTGTAGAGTGGAATAATAATCGTTGATTAAAATGTCCTAGTTGGCCTTTGCAGTGGAAACTAACTTGATTGAGCAGAGTGCTGTTTGCCAGATGAGCTGCCTGATGATTTTTGGCTTTCTGTCACGTCCAGGAGCTCTCAGCTCACACCAGTGATGTTCACACCATGAAGAGTTTGAGAACTTCTATGTTGGCATACAGATTGTGTATTGCTGCCGTGAAATAGGCTCTCTGTGGTTTTGTAGGAAGAACTGTTTCTTGTTTTCATGTTAAGAACTGTTAATTTCTAAGGGGATGCTAAACTGAGTGTTCTCTCTTGACAGGTCTCCTCCTCTGCAGGGAGAATAACAGTCCCTCGCCTGAGTGTTGGTGCTGTGAGCAGCAGGCCCAGCACTCCTACTTTAGGTAGGAAACAGCTCAGTTGGGGTTTCCCGTGTTGATTTTATGAAGGAAAAAAATAATGAGGAGTGATTTAAAGCGTCCTTCAACCACTGAGGACACAATGGGTGCCACCTGAACTTTGACAGCATCAGAAAAATTAAATTAGTTTCGAAAAGATTATCGTAATCTTTGATACATATATACATTACTGACGTTCTGTATTTTTATTCCTGTATTTGTGATAACTTCTATATGTGAGGAGACTATTCAAGAAACTTACGTAAGCTTGAGGGTTTTTTCCTCAACGTGAGCACTACACTGAACTACAAATGGCACTAACTAAAATCCATTTTTAAAAGGTTCACAAAATTTATGACTGAGCACGTACACTTACGTATTAGCCTAGAATTTTATAGGTCTTGAGTAAATGTGCGATTCTGCCTGAAAATCTGACTCCTGTATAACCAGCATCAGTATGTTCTTGTGTGTTCCCACTACTTTGAAAATAATAGGTTCCACTTTGAAAGTGAACTTATGAGTGCCAGTTTTTTGGTTTTATTTTTATCTTTTGACTGAGATGTTTTAAATATCAGGTACACCTTCAGCACAAACAGTATCCGTCTCAACAAAAGTTGGCACTCCAGTGTCGCTGACTGGTCAGAGGTTCACCGTACAGATCCCGTCTTCTCAGGCAGCAGTCAAGTCAGGTAAAACACAAGCTGTAAAGATCAGCGGCACTTTTTGGTGTTCTTTTGAGCAGAACCAAAATTAATTTCTAGTAATAATGTGGGAAATTACTTCACCTCTTCTGTATTTAAAAATTGCTAGTCTTTTGTGTCTCCTTACGTAAGGCAGGCAGTGTCCCCTCTCTGGTCATTCCAGTGCATTCTAGTTTTGATTCCTGTTTGCAGCACAGTGGTGTCACCCAGAACATACAGTGTTTCAGGCAGATTTCCCTTACACCTTAACTGCCACCTCTGTGCTCGCTTGCTCTTGTGCTCACCCCGCTAGCATTGTCCTGTTTTCTCTGCTTCACTTTCAGGATCATTCCAGGGGTTTCCAAATGTTCTAGTCCTACGCTGCTTTATTGGGTTGGAAGTTCTGTTTTAGTGCGGGAAAATCAACTGTCGTTTTTTTAAGCGTTTCATTCAACGACGTCTTTCTTTTTTTCACAGCCACACCGACTACTCCAACAGTTCAGAATGTTCTAATTAATCCTTCGTTAATTGGACCAAAGAACATTCTTATTACTACAAATATGGTGTCATCACAGAATACATCTAATGAATCGAATCCCTTGAAAAGGAAGCATGAAGATGATGACGACTATGATAACTTGTGAAGAGACTGTCCCGTCCCCTTCCGTTCTTCAGTGATTCATATTGAGTCTGACGGGTTTTGCCAGAAGTTCTTTGTAAGCAACGTGCGAGCGTGTAAATACTCTGTTAAAATGCAGTTGGGTGCGGAGTGAGAGAGAGAGAGATCATTGCCTGTGGAAAAAGGGAAAGGCAGCTGTTCTTTTCCTGTGTCCTGTAATGTCTTTTGAGCTTCAGCAGCAACGGTGAGCACTGTTAGACAGGAGAGCAGGCTTCGCGTCTCTTCTGTCGCCTGATTTCTAACAGACGTGTCCGTGTCTCTGAAGCCTGGTGAGCCAGGTGCTTGTAGTACTGCCCCGTGCCAAGTAAAAATAATTTTTAGAAAACACTGGGTGGCGTCACATAGATATTCATTTCAAATAACATCAAAATCATGAGTCCTGGGTGAGGTGGGATAGAGCTGGGGAATATCAGCTTTTTTTTTCCCTGCCAAATACATGTTCTGCTTCGAGGTTGTGTTAGTCGTATACGCTGTTCTCCGTGTGCAGTTCCAGTGGGTGCGAAGATTATCTCTTAACAGTAGAAATGCAGACAAAAGGTAGAGGAGGGGATTTCTGGAGAACACTTGCTTAGGGCTGACCGCTGGTATCCATTAATCTGTGGTTTCTGTTGGCCATAACACCTCCACCAGTACCCACACCTCAAAAGTCAGAGAAGAGGTAAAATCCCAGCCAAGATTTGTTCTTTATTTCCAAAGAGCTGCACCTTGTCTTTCCGAGGGCTGCGTGGCTGTTTTTGAGGACTGAACGTGTTCTTTTACCACCTACAGAGAGCATATTGTATTGTCAGATGCATTTACCAGCCCGTCTTCCTCTCTCTGGTTATAGAAACTGATGTTTCTATACAGAGAACCCTCATTAGGGTGAGTTTTAATATTGGGCACCAACCCCCACTTTACCTGGGCTCCCAGGGAGGTCGTTCAGCTCAGAATGAGTCCCGCGCTGCTGCAGCCGATCTGCAAACCATCTTCAAGGCTGCTCGTGTGAGGCTGCTTGCACGACACGACAGCAATAGCCAGGCAATCCTTGCAGCCCCGCTTCTCAGTTTCTGGAATTACTAATTTTCAAAACATCGGTTCTTTAAAAAAACAGTTGCAGGTTTCACCAGAATGAGATCTCAAAGCCCTTGGACACAGAAAAAAACAGTGCACCAAGTATTTTGATGTGTTCAGAGGGCTCTTCCTAAGACTCCAGGAGGGTCTTAGGGCTGTCAGTCGTCACTTGGTTAAGCTCGTGCTTGTATCGAGTAACATATTGCCGTCCCCTTGGCTCGCGGTGGGATCTGGCAATGGGAAAACGGCCTGAGCTCGGCTGCGAGGGTCTGACGTGAAGCCCTGGGTACCTGCAGATGCTTTTGCCGTGCAGCAGGATCCCCGGTATGCTCTACTAAAAGACTGAATAAATTTGATGTGTTTTTATATATCAAACGATAACCAAAGCGGTGTGCTGGTGTAGCCATGTCCGTGGTGCCTTTCCTCGTGCCTCTTTTCTCGTGCTGAGCTTGATGTGGCTTAGGCTGGGCGAGCTCTTGCTCAAATTCTGGCTCAGCTGCAAATATAAACCCACTATTTCCTACTAAAAGGCCCTTAAAGGGTGACAAGCAATTGAATATACCCTTTTAACATGGCACGGAAAGAAATGCTCTCTCTTTATGACACTTTTTTCAGGGCTGAAGTTGACTGATGGCCCCCCAGCCCCCTCGCTTTGCCCTGGCTGGCTTCTGCTGCAGGTTCTGAGGCTGCAGTGTCTGGGGGGGCTTTTTGGAACCCCAGCGTTACTTTCCATTGGTTTTGTTTGAAGAAATGGTGAATAAAACTCGCTTTTCTCAGGGGGAAAAGGAAGAGCGTTCGGGAGACTTCTTAAGGTGAAGGTTGATGTAAAGATTGAAGAAAAAACCCACTTCTCAGCAGCGGATCGGGAAGGAAAAGCGTGTGGTGGGGCCTGCGGGGGTGGCACAGCCCCGGTTGGGGACGGCACAGGCTGGGGGTCCCCGGGGGGAAGAGAGGGGGAGTCCTGGCCCTCCCCTCCCCTGCCAGGCACACCCCCTCCCACAGCTGTTCTTAGATATATATATATATATATAAAGATAAAAAATAGTTTCCAGGGATGGGGCATCTACCACCTCTCTATAGTGCGTGTTTATAGAGAATGTATAGTAATTAATGATGCTGCACATAAATACACTCAGCCACCCTTTATATATAATATAAACACACACTCATGCAGACACTTACTCTTTTCTGTAGCTACATATACGTATTTATATACAGCTTCAGACAGCCTTTTTTCGTATAGCTGCATACCCCATGCATTTGATGATAGTGTGTATAACATCATGTCTTTTTTCTTTTTGTACCACGGCCACACTCTCACAGACACGTACACGCTATTCAAATATACTTGTATAAATAAAACTATATGATATCGTCTCACAACCCCCCCTCCCCTTTTTAAAATACTTAATATACATAGTTATTTCAACATACATATGTATGTAGCTTTAGTTTACGCACACGCGCACTCTGTCTCTCCCCTCGCAATTTTAGCTACTCTCCCTATAAATGTGCATGCAGTCTCAGGCACTCTTTCATATATATAAAAAAGTGTAAAATAATAATATGTGATAGGAAAAAACCCATAATATATGGCATATTATATATATATGATATATATACTATATATTATATATTATGTATCATGTAGTCTATTATTCACATTTATAGTCGATATTATACATAATTATGCTATTATATATAGAGTCATAGAACGTGTTGGGTTGAAGGGACCTCTAAAGGCCATCTAGTCCAACCCCCTGCAGGGAGCAGGGACATCTTCAACTAGAGCAGGTTGCTCAGAGCCTCATCCAGCCTGGTCTTGAATGTCTCCAGGGATGGGGCCTCCACCCCCTCTCTGGGCAACCTGGGCCAGTGTCTCACCACCCTCAGTGTAAAGAACTTCTTCCTCATGTCTGATCTAAACCTGCCCTGCTCTAGTTTAAAGCCATTGCCCCTCGTCCTGTCGCTACATGCCCTTGCAAACAGCCCCTCCCCAGCTTTCCTGTAGCCCCTTTAGGGACTGGCAGGAGCTCTAAGGTCTCCCCGGAGCCTTCTCTTCTCCAGGCTGAACCCCCCCAGCTCTCTCAGCCTGTCCTCACAGCATCTTGGTGGCCCTCCTCTGGCCCCGCTCCAACAGGTCCGTGTCCTTCTTGTGCTGAGGGCTCCAGAGCTGGACACACCACTCCAGGTGGGGTCTCACAAGAGCAGAGTAGAGGGGGAGAATCCCTTCTCTGGATCTGCTGGCCACGGTTCTTCTGATGCAACCCAGGATGCAATTGGCCTTCTGGGCTGCAAGCGCACATTGTTGGCTCATGTCCAGCTTTTCATCCACGAATACCCCCAAGGCCTTTTCTGCAGGGCTGCTCTCTATCATGTCATCCCACAGACCGTGTTGATAAGGATTGTCCCGACCCAAGTGCAGGACCTTGCACTTGGCCTTGTTGAACTTCTTCATGAGATTTGCTCGGGCCCACCTCTCCAGCTCGTCCAGGTCCCTCTGGATGGCATCCCGTCCCTCTGGCACATCGACTGCGCCACTCAGCTTGGTGTCGTCTGCAAATTTGCTGAGGGTGCACTTGATCCCACTGTCTGAATCATTGATGAAGACATTGAACAGCACCAGTCCCAGTACAGCTCCCTGAGGGACATCACTTGTCACCGCTGTCCATGTGGACATTGAGCCATTGACCAACACCGTCTGGATGCAACCATCCAGCCAGTTCCTTATCCACCGAACAGTCCATCCATCAAGAATCTGTATCGCTCCAACTTAGAGAGAAGGCTGTTGTGGGGGACTGTGACAGAGGCCTTGCAGACGTCCAGCTAGATGATAGCCACAGCTCTTCCTTTGGCCACTGATGCAATCACTCCATCGTAGCCAGCCACTAGATTGGTCAGGCAGGACTTGCCCTTGGTGAAGCCACGCTGGCCATCTTGAATCATAGTTGAGATATATGTGATAGTAATAGCATATAATTAATCTTAGAACATGATATATAATTATATAATATATTGCATATAAATAAAACACACCCTTGCGCAGTCATCTGTTCTTTTATGTACACCTGTGTGTTTGTACTCTACAGTCTCAGATACCCTTTTCTCATATCTGCAATATCATATATAAAATTTCCTGATAGTACCTACTATATAATGCATCTCGTCTGTATGACTTTGTATACACACCCACCCTCTCTGACAGCCACCTCTTCTTGTATATATTGTAATACTCTAATACATATAGAAAAAAAAAATATACTGTCTCTCTGTTTAAACCCCCACGCGCACACTCTCCTGCTCTTACACAGACATCTGGTCTTTTATATACACACATACATTAGTATTCTCTCCACACACGTCTCAGGGATCCTTTTTATATGTACAATACATAGCACCTAATACATCATAGTACTATATAATGTATACAATAAAATAATATATGATACATATTTTCTAACATATATAATACCTATCTAGTGTATCTAAAACACATAGACACCTATGGTTTTATACATATTTTTATACTACATGCATAGCCAGTCTCAGGCACCCTTTTGGGGGTGTGTATGTGTGTGTATATATACATATAAAAAAAAAAAATATTCAATATGCAACATATACTATAACATAGAACGTCATAGAGACCATATAACACTATCTTGCGGTGGCCAAGAAGGCCAACAGCATCCTGGCTTGTATCAGGAACAGTGTGGCCAGCAGGACCAGGGCAGTGATGGCCCCCCTGGACTGGGCACTGGTGAGGCCCCACCTCGAGGGCTGTGTCCCGTGTTGGGCCCCTCACGCCAAGAAAGACCTTGAGGTGCTGGAGCGTGTCCAGAGAAGGGCAACGGAGCTGGTGGGGGGTCTGGAGCACAAGCCTTGTGAGGAGCGGCTGAGGGAGCTGGGGGTGTTCAGCCTGGAGAAGAGGAGGCCGAGGGGAGACCTTCTCGCTCTCTGCAGCTGCCTCAAAGGAGCGTGTAGGCAAGGGGTGGGGGGGGGGTTTGGGCTCTTCTCCCAAGGAACAGGTGATGGGACAAGAGGAAATGGTCTCAAGGTGCGCCAGGGGAGGTTTAGATTGGAGATTAGGAAAAATTTTTACACTGCAAGGGTTATCAAGCATCAGAACAGGCTGCCCAGGGAAGCGGTTGAGGCACCGTCCCTGGAGGTGTTTCAAAGCCGGGTAGACACAGAGCTGAGAGATATGGGTTAGTGATGGTTTTGGTCAGAGTTGGGTTGATGGTTGGACTCGATGATCTGAAAGGTCCCTTCCAAGCCAGGCGATTCTATGATTCCGTGATCTTATAAAATGCTCATATATCATATGGCTTACATATAAACCACATATTTTTATATACATATTTGCGTGTGTGCATACTTTAAAAAAAACCCTGGTTGTACTTGATGATCTTAAGGGTCTTTTCCAACCTCAATGGGTTTAAGATTCAATATTTATACATTCTCTATACACACAGTATCAGACGGACTTTTAGATGTCTAAAACATGTAACTTCTTATATTACATATAACATCATCTATAATATACTGTCTATTGTAGATATAAAATATAGACACATAGCCACACCCAATGCTTCAAACACCTATTCTTTTTTATATATAATATTCAAATATATGTATAAATAAATTTATATTCTTACATACACGCACCTACTCTCTTGCTCACACAGGGACACATATCCTTACATACATATGCTCTATAAAGCCACACATGAGACTTCAGGCACATATTAAAAAAAATGTTATATGTTGTTATATATTTAATATGTAACAGGGGGGTGGATGTTGGCCATGCCATTGGGGGGGGGGGGGCGGGTCCCCCCGTGACTCCTGGGGCAGGTCGTCAGCGGCTGTTGGGCTCCTGACACCGCACCAACACAAGTTGAAGATGCTCGTCTTGATGTGAGCCCTGAGCGTGTCCCCAAGCGTGTCCTGTGGCACCGGTGTTGGTGTGACTCTTGCCCCAGGGGGGTCCCAGGCAGCCACCGCCAGCTCCATGCCTGTTCTGGCTGGCCCAAGCACGGCAGACAGGAGGAGCTGGGCAGTACGAGGGGGATGCAATGCTTCAAAAAAAAAAAAACCCAACCTTTTTTTTCTGATTTTACAGCTAAAGAGGGCAGGGGTCCTGCCCCGTTGCCTCAGAGGTGTGGCTGGGCTTGGGGCACGGGCAGGTGAGCCCCGCACAACCGGGCTTCAGGTCCACAAAACTCATCCTCTTCCAGCAGCGCAGGCTGAACTGAGCCCCGCGGGTCAAAGCAGAGCATCATCCTGAGCAGCTGCTCTTCTCCAATGCCTTCCAGAAGCAGCAGCATTTATAGAATCACAGAATGGTTCGGCTTAGAAGGGACCTAAAAGACCATCCAGTGCCACCCCCTGCCCTGGGCAGGGACACCTCCCACCAGCCCAGGTTGCTCCAAGCCCCGTCCAACCTGGCCTTGAACCCCTCCAGGGATGGGGCAGCCACAGCTTCTCTGGGCAACCTGGGCCAGGGGCTCACCACCCTCACAGCAAAGAATTTCTTCCCAATATCTAATCTAAATCTCCCCTCTTCCAGTTTAAAACCGTTCGCCCTCATCCCATTGCTCCCCTTCCTGATCCAGAGTCCCTCCCCATCCCTCCTGTAGCCCCTCAAGGGACTGGCAGGGGCTCTAAGGCCTCCCCGGAGCCTTCTCTCCTCCAGGCTGAGCCCCCCCAGCTCTCTCAGCCTGTCCTCACAGCAGAGGGGCTCCAGCCCTCTGAGCATCTTCATAGTCCTCCTCTGGACCGGCTCCAACAGGTCCATGTCATTCCTGTGCTGTGACTCATTTGGGACAGGCAAGGAGAGACAACCGCTCCCCAGACACCACCTCAAGCACCCAGCTCCTGACCACACGGGTGGATTATTTCATAGCCCTACCTACAAGTAGGACAAGTTCGCTTAAACCACAGGCATTTGTTACCCTTTGTTTCACCTGCACAAAGATTTGTTGCCTTTGTGCTGTGCCTTTGTTCTTCAGTTGTGAAATAATCCTGACTCACAGTTTCTGAACTCCCGCATAAAGGCTGGGAAGGTTTGTGGGACGAAACGGACGCCCTTCTGCTGGGTGAAGTCCTCACAGGGTACAAGCTTGTTTAAATGACTTCGAAACAAACATCTTACAACTATCAGGGACTTTTATATGCTTGAAAAGTGAAAAGATGACTGAAGTTAGAAGAGCAGTCACCTAATATTTCCTTATTGAGTGATGCACGTGTGACTACACGGCATTTTCATCTTGGGTAGTTGTCACAGGCAGCACGTGCCTGGGTCTCCCAGAGCTCCCAGTGTCATTCCCCCAGCAGAGGCCCTGAGGTACCACGGACCAGCTGAGGCTGCACAGAGCATACCCGAGGAAGAAGTTTGTAATAGAGTGAAGGGAATGGTACCCTGATACCCATTTTATTGGGGAGAAACCATGCAGTTATCCTTTGCTGCTTACTAAAGGCGTGTCTGAACAGCTCCTGCCCAGCTGGCACGTAATCCCTGATATTGCCCCAAGCCCAAGATAAAACACAGAGGGCTCTCACAGCTCAGCATCCAGCTGCAAGTCACAGCCTAGCTGCTTTAGAGAGGAGAAAGAGAAGAAAGTACAAGCCTTCCCTTTTCTTCCTCCTGTAGCTTAAAAATTAGGATGTGGTGGCAAGGAGCGGGGAGGGGGGGAAAGGAAAGCAGCGGCAGTTGTTTAGGCTGCCTGGTTTTTGAGTAAGATTTTAGCTAGTCCAAGTGGCAGTCAGCACAGCAACTGCTGGAACGGTTTTGAGACCAATTTTAATTGCAGAGAGGGCAGAAGGCCTGGGTGGTTCATTGCACAAAACATAAAATTAAGAGTCAGGGGGTTTTGACAATTACTTTATTAAATCTACAAAACCAAGTTAAAATTACTACACTATTCACATAGGGCTAGCAAGTTTTTAACTTCATTGAACAAGGATAGAGAAACACTGACCATTTCACATCTGCTAGCTAGTTTAAGACTACAGACAGTGCCTCCTCAAGAGCAAGCACCAATGGATCTCACAGGGCAGCTTGGAATGGCTTCTGATGCTCTATTGGACTAGACAGTGCCCAGATTTCCAGTGCAAATACGAGGTTCTTTCAAGATTACAGATTAAATTGTACCCAAGGTATTCACAGCTCAGGATGAGGAAGGCAGCTGGAATGAGGAACCTGGATAAATCACCTCCACTCACTACAGGAATTGCAGAGGAAAGAGTTTCTTACCATCAGGCTCAAGACCCACACACACAAATTTTTACAATAAGGAAGAACTAGTGTTTGACTCCCTTGCTGGTGACGGAAGCTGTCACACATGACAAAGGCTGTCAGGCATGACAGTCATGAGGCTTTTGGTACAGCAAGAGATCCCAACACTTTTTAAAGTCACCAGCAACACGGTCTAAAAGAAGCACGGGGCAGCTCCTGGGCTCATCAGTCAAGGTCCTCTTTGATAGGGGTACAACCTGCAAAGAAGCTGGTGGTGTTATTCAGCAATCTCTTCTTTCTCTTTACTAATGGCACCTGGTTCTCTTGAAGCTCCTCATCTCTCATGAGCAGGGAAGCAGCAGTGCCGGGCTTCTTCAGGAACACATCTTGGCCTGTGATATCTTTCAGGACCTATCAGAAAAGCAAGGAAGACAATTTTGGAGCTGGTCACTGCCCTGAAGCAGCCAGCCAGCTTGCACTGCAGCGTGGAGGATGTGCATACAGAAGTTGATGGGCCAGTGTCAAGAGTTGCTTAATTTCTTTACTCAACGTCAAAATTCTAAGGACAAAGTCATGGGCTGAGCAGGAAGAGACAGCACTTGGAACAGGGTGCAGAGAGTACACATGAGATAAGTGAATCCATTTAGCCGAGGCAAAGTTACAGCTGCCAAGTCAGAGTACACAATGCCTTAAGAACAGTAAGTTTGGACACAGACAGATACGATTTTGTCCTACGAGCTCCTCAGTTACCAGTCTCTCATTGCTGGAAAGTGCAGCAGGAAAGCGTGACAAACCTGCGTGACAAAGTTTTAGTACGAAAATTAAGAATTCAGCAGACTCAAAATGTAAATACAAGCTGCCTTGACAGCTGTAGTCTGTTCAGAATTTTCCAGCAGCAGTCTATCATCTTGGGTTTGGGTTTTTTCTTCGCCCGCTTCTTTAAGATCTATCACTAGCCATAAACAAGGTACACACACATTCAGAATCGTCATTCTTTCTTACAACTTTAGACAGTACCTTTGTAGTCTGGGTGACGCACACAGGCTGAAAGAAGGTCCCTCCTGCAGTCAATTCAGTGTAGTCTTTGAGCATGAAGGAACCTTCAGAGTCCTTTGTTTGGTCCTCGCACACCGTGGCATCCTGAGGGGCAGTACTATTTTGAAGCACGTCTACAACATCCATCCCCTTCTTCCCCACCAACAGCTGAAGAAATAGGAGGGGTCCCTAAACAACCTTCTCTCGCGTTGCAAAATAATTATTAGTACAGGATGCGAGATGCCTCTGTCAGGCAACGGGTTTCATAAAACAGTCAATGATTAAAGAATTGCTATGGGAAGTCTCCGCTCCAAAACTCTTACGATCCAAGAGTAACACAGACATTTTGAGCAAGAGTTCTAATGAACCTCAGTTGCTGTTGAACCTTTCTGATGCTACAACACCCTCCCCAAGTTATCCCTTCCATTCTTTACAAAAAAAAAAAAATCTGAAAATGAGTTAAGTTTTTGTGTCACCTGAAGCCAAAGATACAATTTTTATTTACTAAGTGCACAAGAAAGACTGAAATTGTTTGTTTTCAGATTCACGGCTGACAAGTGGCAGTAGGTAAATCTACGTGACTCGGGACATCATGCAGATTTCTGTATTTAGTGCAAGAGTCTGGTACTGCAGTGGAAAACTTTGTACTCAATTACCACAGATGAACACTGAATTACAGTGACATTTACACGTGTTTCAGAAAGGTGCATATGCTTTGCCTTGACAAACCGCGTGTACGCTAACAGCACAACCGCTTATCCCTTCATCCAGCTTTGCTTAAACACACGGTGTAGTCCGGATGTTGGGTGCAGGCCCTTTCACCCCCACAAAGGCAGCGCTACTCACCGGAGAGCCAGGGTCTCTATTTCTGCATTTCGCAGAGTCACAGCTACAGTCTTCAGTGCAGCCCACCCTCTGCTTCCTGCAGCCACACTGCCTGTTTCCACACCGGCCCTTGCAGGAACACTAAGTGAGAGAAAAGCTCTGTGCAGAAAGAGCTTTGGTGTTTTATAGACTTTATCTACGTTGCCACAGCTGTCAACACCTGAAGCGATCTAAAGGACAGTAACCATCCCCAAGCTGCCGTGAACCTTTTATTGTTTCACTGTCAGTGCTGCATCCCAGGAAAAGAAACAAGGTCTTTCCACCTACAGAGCCATCTCTTGCTTCAGCATCCCCAAAATAAGTACCTTCAATTCCTCGATCCCTGACTTCAAGCTACCCAAAAAGGATGCCAGTTTCAGTGTCAGTAAAACAAGCTAACGTTTATACACGAGGAGGCAAACCTGAGTCACCACACACTAGGGTCCTCTTGGTGGAGGCAACCCAATTTAGCTACTTCATGGCACGTCAGAGCAATGAATCTCTTTGCTAGTCTGGGTAAGTGAAACGGCAGCAGACTGCACAGAGCAGCTGCTCCATGCTACAGTTCTCAACTGAGCAGTAATTTACACTGGAGTGCCACTGAGCTACACAAATGAGCTCAGAAGAGCCAAGCGTCAAGCACAAACCCTCCTTCCTGAAACATGACCAAAGAGAACTTCCCAAAAACCAAACCACTAGTAGTACTGCAGTTCAGAATTTATCAGGTTGAAAAGCTGCAGTGAAAGGAACTAAAGTTAGACCTTAAAATTCTTAAGTCTTTCTGTGGTAACCGCTGACATTTCCAGCCACTCCATAGTGAACTATGTAATAATTCAGCCCTTTGTGAAAGGGGAAGAGCACGTCTCACAATGGGGGTCGAGCTTCATAGCTATTCAAGCCCCAAAAGGCACATTGGTTCAGTGACTTGTGTTCAGCACGTTCAAATCATCGCTTCCATGCCATCAGGAACTAACTGAGCAGCAGACTGACACAAACGGAAGGAGGAAGCTGAGGCTTCTGGCAGGACTAGGAGTCGCAGTACGCCACAGCAAGAACAGTACATAGGAATACATGACAGGCCATCCTTTTTTCCCCACTCCCCCCCTAAAATAGGCTCCACGAAGGAATAAAGCTGCTGTTAGGGCTCACTATTTTGCTGCTGTCTGAAACATAGGTCAGTTCAGCCACAGGCAGCAGGACAGAGCATTTATGTCTCTCAGTAGAACATGACTTGTCCAACGAAAAGCTATTTAGGAAGGTATTGCTGACTACAGGCAGCTTTTGCTCGCTCTTTCAGAGCGTGATAAATAACCAAAGCCAGCAGTATTATCATATCAAGGCTGCTCAGAACAGTAGGGGAGACTACAACCTCACTGCTGCTCTGTACACATATTAGATCCTTAGGGATACAGGCAAGTGATTCCCTTCTAGGTAACAAGTCAAAAGTAACTGGATCTTACCCCCATCATGCTTTTCTTTGTTCCTTTAACTGCTTTTACCGGCATCCAGTCTGCATCACTCATCTCCCCTCCAGACTCTCCCGAGTCAGAGAACAGCTCTTCCACATCCATTTGTGGAGTTGGTGCACGGGGTTTTGCTGTCGTTTGCCGGCGAGTCTTTGGCTACACGTAGAAATTACAAAGGTTGAGGCCCCAGAAGCAGTAACAGTGGGTTTACATTTTATTAAGTCCCACCACTGTAGCCCCACTCCTCTCAGACAGCCAAGGCGGCCGTAGGGTTAGGGAGGAGACAAAAGATCAAATTGTCAGGATTAAAAATTTAACCGCTCAATTTAAACTGCTGGAGTTTATAAGAGAAGAAGTTGAAAAATCCTTGGAAAATTAATAGATTTGCGTCACAGTCTTGCCAAAGTAGTTTTGTATCATTTATTCCTCCCAGCGCTAAGATTTTGCTCTTTTGCAAGGCAATAATTAAGTTTTCTATGACAGGTGCCTTGCTCCATGATTCAGAGACTGGAAATGCTACAGAGAAAACACGTCTGGGGTTTTGTTTGCCTTTTTCTTTCCTCCAAAGATTGAGAACCTCGTGCAAACTAGTTTCAGAAGTATTCTGAAAACAGAAGCCTTAAGGACTGCCTGAGGCAGAGAACAGGCACACTTCAACAAGCCAAACAAAATGCCTTGTAAAAAGCAACTTGGGAGAAAGAAACCAAGATTACTAATGGCCAATGTTAACTTTTGAAGAGAACCCAGGTAGAATACAAGCATGAAAAATGATATGCAGAATCTTTACTTTTGGTGGAACATAATCAAAAGGAGATTCTGGGGACTCAGATGGCCTTTGCTGAATGTGACGGAGCTTCTGTCCACTGGCAACTTGAAGGAGCAGCATTTTCTGTGAAGAGGGACAAAAGTCAGCTTTGCAAAATACATTAACCCAATTGCCAAGAAGCTCTTATGATGTACATCTGTACAGATCTCTACCTGTTTAAGAATGTCATTTTCCCGGAGAAGTTCTTGGTTCTTCTCACAGATCTCCCTCATTTTCTCCAGCTCTTCCTCCTGTTTGCAAGACAAGATGAAATCTGTAGGCTTATGCAGGGGTAGCACAAATAGTTGTTTGGGACAAGTTTTTCTATTTGGATCTTTCTTGCAAGAGCAGAGGGGTTTCTTTGATCAGCTCTGACTTCCAGATCAGGAAAATCATTAGTACCATTACCTGTTTTATGCATAACATTGCCAATAAAACAGAGAGAATGTGGTCCTTTCAAAGTGACCACTTAAGATCTAAAACTCCCTCTATTTCTAAGGCTTAGCCCCAAATTAAGTGCACCTAGTGCTGATTTTGCTTAGATACAAGCAAAAAAACCACTCTTGCCCTTCCACAGGAGTTTGCTACACCACTCAATTCTCTTAGCAACAAGAAGAGGTGCAGCTTGCTTATATGATCGAGGTAAAGTTCTTCCATTGCTGATAGCATACTGGAGCTGTGATCAGTAGAGGATTAGTAGCAGCATGATGAATATCCTAACTAAATATGTTCTGAGCATGGAAGAAGTTGCTTGAGCGGGTTAGGTTGTGGTAGGCCTCATGGCTGCATTTATATTTATTTAATGGAAGAAGATATATAGGAGAAAAAACCACAGGCTTCTTCAAATTTGTATAGCAACTAACCCCTGCAACTGAGTTGAGTAATCTTAGCTACAAATGGAAGTGCTCTGTGTGTCTGCACCTTCCTCTAAAGCTACTGTTCCAAGTAACAGGTAGCCCTAATGAGCCCCCCCCCAAAACCACATCCAGACACTCTACCTGGAACTTGAGTCGCTCTTGCAGCTGTTTCTCCTGCTCACCTAGTGAATCTTCCAATTTCTTCTCTGCTGCTTCTTTTTCCTGCAATTGGCTAAGCAGGTACAGAACCTGAAAGCAAGTTAACATTGCGGAGGCAAACAGGTGTGAATTCCTGAAGAGACATCTGGCAGCCCAGTCAAAGACCTTGACAGTTTCAGAAAGATTCTTTCTGCCACTTCCAACATGTTTCTACTTTAAAAGTTATCTCGTGCTCAGGTGTAGCATCCTCACTTACAGCATTGTGAAAAGTTATTCACTAAAACAGCTTGCATAGCACAGAAGATGAATAGGGAGATTTCTAGGGCTTTTGTCAGCTATACTGCAAGAGTCTAGCAAATCTTCATCAGATATACAGCAACGGATTCAGCACAACGCTTTGCCTTTATCTCTGAGCAGACCTGGGAATCAGAGTTTTCAGACACAGGAGCTCTCAAGATTTCTATCCACTTATCCTTTACCTTTTCCTGGTGGTGTTGTTCCTGCACCAAAAGCTGATTTTGGAACTCAGCCTCCATCTCCGTTATGTGGTTTCGTTCTTCAATCAGCATCTTTTGAATGTCTGAACAGTTGGCTTTACTCTGCTGAAGGCTGCTCTCCAACTTGCTTTCCTGCACTTTTGAGGAGACCAGCTGAAAGACAAAAGCAAGATGATTGCTGGGTCAATGAGTTCCGCGTTTCGTAATGTCTGTTGGGGCAGACATGCTTCAGTATGAAGGCAAAGCATCTCTGCCTCATTTCCAACCACCCTAAGAATTTGGACTGGCCATCGGCAACAGCTAGATGACACATTCAGAGCTAGAAATCTGACAGCCAGCATGGAAGGGCAAAAGAGATAGCAGGAAGTCTTGTTAACAGTTCTAGATTAATGCCCTTTCCTGCAGCACCTTAAATTCAGGTATTGGGGGGACCTCCAAAATGAATGGGCTCTCATATTATCTCCTTCACTCTTTTCCTTTAATTTCCAAGCACTAGGGACTGATATACAATTCTGCCATTCAGTCGCTTTCCTTGATTCCAAATTAGTCCAATTCCTACTCTCTCCCGTCCCCAGTCTTGTTCAAGCTTCTCCCATCCCAACATCCATTCTACTGCTTTTACTCTGACCTCAGAGTGGTCCCCTTGTTTCCCTGCAGATTGACCACTTGTTCTGTAAGCATTTTTAGGTACTCTCTCTTCTTTGGAACTTCTGAAGTTTGCCTCTTCCCTTTTACTGTTCCATGCCAGCCTTCTGTAAGTGCAACTTTAACTGATGTCTCCAGACCTGTGTCTATTCCGTTTCCCTCTTCCCTGTTCTTTTTGGATTTTACTCCCTAAAGTGATCTACAGTACAGACTATTTTAATCAGAAGTCAAGGGAAATAAGCTTCATCTAGCACAGCAGTGCTTCACTTGAGTTCATCTCTGCTATCAGCCTGTTAGTCACTTCCCTTCATTCCTGGCTAAGCAGACTTAAAGCCTTTGTTTTTAGTGATAAAATAGGAAAATTCAGAATTTACCTCTCCAAGGAGATACTTCAAAGCACATTTAGCCTCTAGAATTGTTGCAATACTGTCCCAACGCTGTTTCACACGATCTCCATTGTCTGCGTCTAAGAGTTTCTGCTGCAGATCCGCTATCTGGGCACTCCTTTGGAAGAATGCATGTATTTGAGGTTACAACACAGGAGAAAGCCTGGACTGTTGTCTGGGATAAAATTACTGTTACCAGAGTATTAGACAAAAATAGTTCAAGTTAGAATTCTGACTGCTCTGTACAGCAGCTGGAGTCTGCAATGCTGTTCCAGGGAGTTTCTCCTCCCCTCCACACTGCCAAATAAAAGTGCAGTGTTTCCCTCAGAGAGGGATGCTCACAAACAGTTAAGAAAAAAAAGCAATCTTAGTGACTGAGTAGTGTCCTCATATCCCCACATCTTGGAAAAATTCAAACCAGGAAAACCACATGGTCTTCTCTCATCATTTTTAGTGTCAGTGTATAAGTTAGAACTCTCTATGAGAGTTCTAGACAGAGATGAGGAAAAAGAAGATGGAGGTAAGGCCGTGCAAAAAAAACCCACTTTGTCATGCTGCCTTACCTGAGCCCCATCTCAGTTTCCAGGCTTTCTATCTGCTTCGATATGGAAAGGTCCATCTCCGATGCCTGCAAATCTGCGAGGGAGTAGGTGCGTCTCTAAAAGAATTGCAGTAATGGATAGAAGTGAGCAATAGCTGAAGAAATGCACACAAGACTGGGCTTTCATTTACAAACATTTCAGCAAAGAGAAGCCATACTACTATAAAAGCCTTCAAATATCTCTCCATTAGTTAAATTCCTTTGTTCCTTCCCAAAAGCATCAAGTCTGTAACAAGAGGTGTAACCCACTCACATTCATTAGATGCATTGCATTAATTAACAAGTTACTTCAGCAACTCTGTTCCCTGAAATGCCAGAGGACAGTAACAACGTTAACCCTTTCTTCCAGAAAGGGAACCATCTTCATCGCTACCTTCTGAGGGAAAAGGTCAAACAGGAGTCAATAAGTTACGGTACTTGCTGAACAGCCAGAGGTGTGGGACAGGGAAAGTGGCATTTCCCTCTCTCTTACCCGGAGCTTTAGAGGTGGGTTTTCCCCAGCCTCTTTCTTCTCTTTAAGCTGAAGGAGCTCCTGTGCCAAGATCTTTCTGTCCTCCAGGAGGTCTGCAAGGTGCCATCGAGCCTCTTCAGTACTAACAAGTACCTCTACTTCATTTGCAAGCCAGCTCTGGAGGGAAAAAAACCAACCCAAAAAAGCAGTATAGTGGTTCACTGTAGTCTCAACTTCAGGACTGAATCCTTCTCCAAAATGCCTTCACAGACACACTGAATAATCACACTGCCTCCCTTAATATGTAACTCCATGTTCCTCCCCTCTGCTCTCCAGCCATCAACCCCAGCAGCACCTACTGAGTTAACAAAGCTAAGTTTGCCCGTTGTTTGTTGGAATGCCCAACACGTTGTCACCCACCTTTACTCGGGCAGCCACTCCTTCCATTCCCCGATTTTGACTCTCTTTCCGTTTATCTGCAGCCTCCCGTTGTTTCTGCAGAGCATCCTTTAGGCGCTTATTAGCGGCTGCTGCCTGTAAAATATTTTACACAAGAGCTGAACAGTAGTTACTTCACTTTATCTGCAACAGTGGAAAACATGAGGTATTCACGGTGCAAGCCACACCTTGAGACAATGAGAAGAGAGCATAAGCTTAATAAAACTTTAGGATTAATTGAAGACTAGAGTCCCTGACTTAGATTCCTTTGCTGAGATTCCTGGTTTAAAGAGAATCTGCTGCTAGGCCTAAAGGTAGAAGAAAGCATCCAAAATGATAGTCCACCCAAGCTCATTTTACACTTTCTAGCTGGGGTGTCTGTTATAGATTTGCCACAGCAGCCTGATGCTCAAAGGGTAATTTACCCTTTAAGGATCAGGCCTAACTAGAATGCCTTAAAGGCTACAAGACAGATTATTTTTCTACAGAGAGAAAGGCACCTATTTCCAGACGTCTAAACTGCTTTCAAGAAGTTTCTGCATATGCTATTATAACCTCCAGCCTCCTTTGCAGACCTTTAGGAATTGGTCAGGAGTTTCTAACAGATATTGGCTCCTTACCTCTTCTGTTTTGCGCCGAAGTACATTGGCCTGCTTCTGGAAATCTCGTTCTAGCTTCAGAAGCTCATGTTGTCTCTTGCGATCCTGCAGGGAAACAGTGTTAAGACAGATGGGAAAAAAAAAATTAAAACCAAAATCACATGTCACATTAATACCTATGGCCAGTTTCACACTTCTTGGAACGAAATAACTACATTTTCTGTTCTGCAAAGCAAGTGCTTCATGATAATGATTTCACTGATCATTACAAGATTTAGCCATGTAACGCCTCTGAGAGCAAATGGCTGTTAGGCTTAAAGCGATTAGAAGAGGCTCCGCGCTTTCCATTAAAAAGGTTTAGGAGCCTAAAGGCTATAAGAGATTGCAAACCAAGAGTTTGAGACTCAGCATCCCAAAACACTGAGGAGCATACTTATTGGAGTAAGAATTCCGGTGAGACCAGAACTCCAGAGGTACAGACATTTACTGTCCATCACACTTGAATGCTACAAGCAGCAGGATTTCACTACCAATTCTGTTTACCTGCAGATTCAATATTCCTTTGAAAGTTTAAATACCTCCCATTTTGTGGCCAAACCCTACAACTTCAAATACTTAAAAGTATTCAATAATTTTGCCTTCTGCTTTAGAGCTGAATCATGACAACTGTGTTTATAGCTTTAAGATCTCCAGACATAACCAAATGAGTCCATCTACGACAACTGGTGAGAGGTGGCAGCCATATGAACTAATGCTATCTTCAAAGCATTCCCCAGATGCTTTTCAGATGCTTGCTAGTTAAACAACGCCTTGCAGCAAACACTTTAATGATTTGTTTCACTCTTCAGAGGGAGGTACAGTTTTGGGGGCTTATTGTTTGCTTACCCGTTCTTTCAGCTGGATCACTTCCTTATCCTTCTGTTGTTTCCATTGCCTGAATTTCTCGGCATCTTCTTTTATTTGGCGCATCAGACGTACCCTTTGGTTTTTCATTTCCTGAAAAACAGAAATGGCTGGAAGACTTGTCCAGTACTTGCATTCCAGGTAGTTTCAAACCACGTTCCCGTAGCGTGTCTGTCAGGGGTAGGGAGTGGCAGATGGGAAATATTACAATGTGCTGCCCACTCAGAGTACACGCCTAAGGACGCTCTCAAAGTGCTAAAACCCAGGAATTTGTCTTTTAAGGCACAAAGGGAAGACAAACACATACATGGTATACACATGGAAATCAAAGAGAAGTCAAGTGATTTGACTGAGGCAATACATTATCAGAATAGCCAGAAGACACTTTGGACTTTTATTCTTTCAAGTTTCAAGAGCCACCCGCCTGTTGTACTACACTGGCAACAGTGGTCATATAGCCAAGGGAGTCTTGCCAAAAACTGGTGTTCTCAGTCTAACAAAACCGAAAGCGAGTGCCTTCTGTCTGGAAGCTGCTTTGTCTACACCAGAACAAGCTTGAGAACTGCATGCTAGGGTTAGTTACCCTGATTTCCTGGTTCAGTTTGGAGACAGTGCGTTCTGTAGATTCCTTCAGCTTTAAGAGCTTTGATTGCTCATTCAGCTTTTTCTTCAGCTCATTAATTTGCCCTTCCAACTCCTGAAGTCTTTTGCGACGCCGTTCACTCAGTCTGTAAAGAAGTCACACTTTAAAAATAGCCCCCCCAATTATTGTTATTCTCAAACAAGTACTCTCCAACTTTAGAGATACCTTATGAAAAATAAAGCAATTGTGTATTATAGTCTTTCCCACTGATGAAAGCCCACTCTCAGGCTTCTCCGCAGTTCATACAACTCACATGGCATGTTAATGGGATGTTCTTGCATCAAAATAAGAGCTTTTACAAATACCAGAAGCAAGCGCAAGACCATGAATTTCCACAGGCACATTAACACAGTTTTCAGTGCTATAAGCCACACAGCTTGCATTGTCACTCTTACTTGGCTTGGTTGACATCCTTCTTTGCCATATGCAGAGCAAGGATGACCTCCTCCTTTTCTTTTTGCAAGTTGCAGACCTCCAATTCCAGATCCTTGATATTTGTCTAGAAAGGACAACAGCAAGCCTCCAAATGAAAACTTTGAAACTACACTCCAAGACAAAGCTTTAAGACAGTAGGCCTTGAGAAACCACGTTGCTTTCCAACAGGCTCTAAACCACCTTGTCTAAAAGCAGTATGAGTGTCAAAAGGCCTAGTCCTCCATGCAGTGTGATCTTAGTCGGCCCACAAAAGCCATTGTAAAGCTGAGCAATTTCAGAGATGGGAGATCCCAGCATCGCTAGTGAACAGGGGAAGCCAGGTCAGCTAGCTGTACTGAGAGTTAACAATGAGGTACCTGCATTTTGGCTTGGTGTGGCCAAGCCAACCTCCAAGCAAAAAGCAGAGAAGCTCATTTCATATAGAACAGCTATGGGCTAATAGATTATTTCAGGGAAAAGACCATCTTCTAGTGCTAGAGCTATTTGTAGATAGCCGAGCATGGTCATCCCCTCACCTTCTCTGCTGACACCAGTAGTTGACTGCACCCCTACACGCAAGGGGGCAGGGACCAGCTTAAGGAGAGATAAACCCAATAAGAACATGCTCATGAGAGGACAGATCTCCTCTCTTCCTTCCTCAGCATGCAGTAACCACATTAACTAAGAAAAAGACATTGAACGTAGTCTTACAGGCACTATTTCAGAAGAGCTTACCTGGTATTGGGACTGGATGGGCTCCAGCTGACTATCATTCTGTGACATTTTTTTGGCAAGTGCCTCTTTCAGAGTCAGGGCTTTATTCAATTCAAGCAGCTCTTTGGACATCTGTGCTTGACGGAGGGCATGTTGAGTGGTGAAGTCATCTGAGGATCTCTTGGTAGCCTGGCCCGTTTCTACTTCCTGAAGGAGACACAGCAATGAGCTGGAGAAGCCAGTCCAAAGCTCTCTACCTATGCGATCACAGTTCTGCAGAACACTTCAAATTCATTTTTGACATAAGAAATTAGATATTCAGAAATGAGAAAAGGTTATTGATCTTGGACACGTTGAGCAAATAGGAGCATAAAAAGGCAGCACATAAAAAAGTGACACATCATTTACCAAATGTTTGGATTAGAAAACTAGCATGAGGATGCAGATAAAAGGAGTGCTGGGATAAAAACATGCCCCTCTTAAGGTCTGCAGTGCTGGACTCCCCTCACTTACAGCTGTAGCATCCTGTTCAGAGTTTGCCATCTCTGCAGCAGCTTCCATTGTAGCAGCATTTTCACTCTATATAGGACAAAGAAAAGAAAATTTTGGTAAAAAGTGAAAGGCAAAGTAAAACGAAGCTGTTGGCCTGTAATGACAAAGCACAATGTTATTCTCCTCTGTCCAGAAAGCTCTCTTTGGAAAGAGGATGCCATTGTCTTCCTCTTTTAGTAAAGTGAGCAAAATCCTCCTCAACTAGCTGGACAAGGCATTCTTTCTAGTCTTCCCTGAACTCCAGCACCGGCAGCCAGCTCCTCACAAGAGTAAGGAGTCTGGGAACCGGGGGAACGTCTAGTGAGGGAAAACAGAGAAGTTCCTCAATTAGACAAAGAGTTGGCAACTTCTATTTAACAATTTCAGATCTCTGCAATTTGGGTCGCTCATTAAAACTACCAAGTGTATAACTCTCCTTCCAACTTCTGGATTGTAAATCCATGCTGATCTCCCACTATCACATTCTTTTATGCAGCCACTCAAGCACAAGTGGCCTTTCTGCAGCCTCAAAAGCACAGCAGGACAGCTTGTTTTGAAGTGGATGTCAAGAGTCATTTAATACTTGTAGTTTCTGGGCTCCTTAAGCAAGGCTTCTGCAGAGTGGAATCCACTGCTCAGCAGATCGGCAGAAGAACCCTAGGTTTCATTTGTAAACTGGCTTGGCACACACTTTTCTCTCCCTAAATTCAGGCTTACCTGAAACTGAGCCAACACTTGCTGCAGATTGCGAATCACCTCTACATTCTCTTTTAGCTCCTCATCTTCCACAGTCTCTACCAGCTTCTGCAGATCAAGCTTGCATCTGCAATGCAGACATGGGATTAAGTCCATGAGTATTACATGGCACGTTTGTGTCACACAGGCCAGTAAGGAACAACTCTCCCCACTGAACATATAAATGAGTTCTGGATGAACAAACACAAATTGACTGTATCCAGTTTATCCCAACAAAAACATTTAATCCTGAAGGACATTTCCTCAGCATGAGTAGGGTGTGGAAATAGACTTACACAGCATGTTGCTGAAGTTGTTCTAGTTTGGCATTCATCTTCTCATTTTCTTGTTCTGTCTAAGAGAAGTCAGAATTATACTGACTTGTAGGAAAAGCCAGATAAGAAGCCAGAAAACAGCTAATTTATTTGTAACAAGACATATTTGTCAGTCTGCAGCAAATCAATATATTGAAAGATCTTGCACGATCATCCCCATTCATTTATTTAGACTTAACACCCTTTTCTACAGGAATACACACAGCACAGTGAATCAAAACAAAGCAGAACCGGGTGGGGAAGAGGGAAGAGAGCGCACATGTGCGCAAGTGCTGGTATTTAAAACATAAAAGCCACAGAAAGGCTGAAAGATTCAGGTCTACTTTTCCCACTGAAGTCACCAGATCTATAGGCTCTCACAGGCTCTGGAAGATTTTGTTTCTGATTGAGAGATAAAGATTGGAAATAAACATAAAATTAACATTAAAGAGAGAGATTCCTAACATGCCATTAATCAATAGCAGCTCATGTACTAATCTTCAGCTAAAACGGGGAAGTCATGCAACTTCAAGAAAAACCCTGGGTTACTGAACCTTACCAGAATGATCCTCTCCAACATCTGTGCTGTCTGACCAGCAGCCTCACTCAGCCCTCGGCTCAGCTTTTGATTCTCCTCCATTAGTGACTGGTTCTTCTCCATCAGGGACTGAAGATTCTCTGAAGGTGCCATACTACTGTAACATTAAGGACCAGTTTGCTTGTGAACATGACTTTGCTAGAGGTTTGCAATAGCACTGAAACTACCTCCCAGTTCCCTAAGTAACTTACAATAAATATAGGTCATAGCACATGAACAGAAATAACTGGAGGAAGTCTAATCTGAATTAAATGTAAGTAATACAGCATGCCAAAAGTAGGCATTTGCAAGAGACAAAAACACCATTTTGAGACAGTAATGCTGCTTAGCCAATGGCAAGTCTGTAAATCGCATGTACTTGGGTTTTGAAACACCGTCAGAAAACAACACTTCCACAATCCAACTCTTCCCTACATTTTGTGCTTGTAAGAACGACGAAGATGGAGGTGCCCTACATTTCAGGACAGGGAGGTGAGGAATAGAAGAGGGATGGATCGGTCTGAGAAACAGATACTTAGGAGACATTGCCTGGTTCCTCTCATTCCTACAACTGATTTTTGCAATCTTAAGGGGTTTGCTACAAAACTAAACACATACCTACATGGTATTTCAGTAAACATTACAAAAAGAGCAAAAAGCCAAAAACCTCCTGTCTAGCTCCTATTAGAAAGCAATCAGTTTGCTCTACCTTCACTTTAGAGCACTGTGTGGAACACAGGAGATCTAGAAGCTTCACAGGTGTGTGGTGGCCATCAAATACATTGAGCATTAATATTCAAATCTTACTTGATAGACACTGGGAGGGTCCCTCCGTGGGCCTGTAGCAATAACACCTGTAGCTGTTGAACCTAGAAAGACAAACAAGTACTGCTTGTAAATCTCTCCCATATAGTAAGTAGATGGCTGAAGGAACACTATTAAGATCCTTAGTCCTAATGAATCACCTTTTACCACAACACAATTGTCCTTTTACCACTGCCTGTGGAATCGCATTGCTGTGGTATTTCAAATAATTGACTCCTAAAAAGCTACCTTCTCTTTGTCAGGAATGCACGTTAAGTCACTCACAGCTGACATACTGTTCTTGCTGATCCAAAGGGCAGGTCTCCTAGTTGCCTGAACCAATGCTCTGTTTCTACCTTTCACGTGAGGAAGAGTCAGATCACTTGCCTTCCTAAATATGCAATCTGAATTTACGGTACGTTACTAAACATTCACTAGGCTTGGTGAACACTCCTATTAGATAAGCAAAACTACCTACTTGCTCCATTGTGAAACCAGATTAATGAGTTTTCCTATGGAGAGGTAGCATGAAAGACTATCACATGCATACTGTCAAGTAAGCACAGCAAGCCTGGTTAACTCTCATCAGTAGACAAGCCCTTGGGCACTTCTAGCTTTGAGTTTAACCAATTCTAGTTTAGGCAACCTATTTCCCTCTGAAGCTGACCACATAGGAACACTCTTCACTTCCCACTCTGTGCTGGACACAGACAGATGATGTCAGCAAGGCAACCATCATTCTATTCCTAATTTTGCCTGTAGTCTAATGACACGGCAATGATTTGTTCAGTGGAAGGGAAATGCAAATCACACTAACATTACCATTGTGTTATGGCATTGAATAGTTGCTGTAGAGTTACAAGAAATATTCATGTATTCCCTTTACAGCACTTCCACAGCCATCTCAAGGCACAAAGAAACACATACTAAATATTTTTTTGCATATTTTGTGTAGCTAGGCATCCTGTGTCTTTGCTTGCTGTTTACTGAGGTTAGTACCAAAGGGACAGATCTACTCCTTTCACATGAAGAAAGCACCCAGTACCTGCTGCTTTAGATTATGCAACTCAGCCGCCTGGGGATCAATGTTGACAATTGGTTTATTTTTTATTTTTCTTGCTCTGTCAGCATAACGCAGAGTATTTAGAGTTTCTTCTAGATTGGAATCCGCTGGGCTCACACAGGCAATCATGAGAGTGTGGCTGTTACCACCCAGAGAATCTGAGAAGGAAAACAAGGCAAAATCAATGCTTTGAGGGCGAGCAAGAATGACTAGAAAGATATTATCATTAAGATATCTAAGACCACATAAGTGCATCTCCATACTACAGCTAGATATTTTCTAGATGTAGATATAGAAAGTAGAAAATAGCTAGCTGTAGTTGTGTGCCATTGCCATCTACTTTCTCCTCTGCCCCAGTCAGTACTATAGTAAAGAGCTTTTTTCTCAAGGCCAAAGTCCCAAAGTTATGTCTCATCTCTAAGCACTGATGATTTCACATCAAAGTGCCCAGTAATCTTGTTGTCCTGTTGAGTAATGTCTGTAATTACTGTAATTTCTGTATGCCATTTCTGGCATAATTCTTTCAGGTTTTCCCCTCCCTTCTTCCACACAGTAATACTCAAGACCTCCATGGGTATCCAGACATCAGAATTCACACTATCTTCCAGTTTAAAGAATTACTGGCTAAGTACATATTTGTTCAGATCATCAAGCTGCATGGCATTTTAGCTTTTGGTTTTATGTTAATACATATTGGCTACATAAAACTTTTGATCAGGAAAAAAACAGGGCCTCGCATCCAGCTCTGCATAATCCAGTTTCTTTTTATTAGGTATCTTCAGACATGAAAAATACTGAAGAGCCTAACTTTATCTACCAAATTATTTAACTATAAAAAAAGTCCCAGTAAATTGCATTACTATAGCTAGGCCCATATTAAAGGCTAATTTAGATAAAATTTATTAGATCATCACAACTACAGAAGAATAAGTACCACAGACTAAATATTCAGACTAAGAAAACAAACCAAACATGACGTGCACAGCGAAGGCACAGACAGCTTGAGATTTGTTCTGGTTGCGATACCCTCCAGTACGTAGCTATAATCAAGGTATAAGAATAGGTCTCTGGTTCCAGACGTAACTTCCCATCCTCCTTGAAGTGCATCTGTGGATTTAGGCTTTATTATCACCTGTTTCTTACCTTGCAGCAGTCTCGTTAACTTTGAGTCTCTGTAGGGGACAAAACCTCCCTTTTTATTTTCGTCACCAAGAGCACTAATTACATTCCCCAGGCAGAGGAGTCCTCTGTTTATGTTGATGCCTGCATACAAACAGATGACAGTGAGTAGAGCTACCTCAACAGCTAGCAATTGGGTCATTTCCTGTCCTTTAAAAAAATATTAAGATTTAAAAAGCACATTATAAAGGTTAATTAAAGAACTGCTTTGCTTTTCTTGACAAGAACTCAATTTATTAACTCAAAGATGGTAAGAAACCCAAGCTATACCAGTCCTTTCCCTACAGACCTTCTTTTAGTCGGTCTCCCTCAGCCTTGGTCTTCTTTTGTCTCTCAGAGCCAGCAAGATCAACCAGGTGCAGCTTGGAGTGAAAACTGCTGTTCCTATGGCAGAAAGAGACTACTTTACTCTCTCAAGTAAACATGCAGTTCGGGAAGGCGCGGTACTGTGGTTACTACAGTTTAGCTACCAGGCTGAAAAATATAATTCATATCAGAGGCAGCCAAATAAAGGAACTGCCTCAAGAGCAGCTCAGCTGAGTTCATCCAAGATCCAGAATGAATGACAAGACTATGAGATTTTGAGTAAGTCTGACTCCTAACAGCTGCTAGGAGTGGCTGCACAATCACGCTTACTTGTCATTTTTCTTCTTCTGATCAATGCAAATGGTGAAGATGGCATGCGACCGTGAAGACTGGGAGTTCATCGCTGTGGAGGCCACCGTTCTGGAATTGTTCCCTTGCTCCAGGCAGGATACAGTATCTTGGGCACAGGTGACATTTCTTTCCGTTAGCCCTACAATCTGTATCCAGGAAGAAAGCATTATTTAGCTTCCCCTTCCTCTTCACCCCAGCTTACATTAGAAAAATTATCCTCTGTCTTAGACTACAGTAGATAAAGTGAAGTCTCTGTGTAAATATGCATTCACAAGAATCAGTCTCACTTCAAGCCAGAAGCTTGGTATGGATTCGCCCAGAAAAAGTTTGTTCTGAACTTCATATCAGTAACATTAAGTCACATCAGCTCTCCCTCATCCTACTCCTACATACACACACCGAGTTCCTCTGTGCCTGCTTGAGAACCAGCTGGGTTATGGGATGGAGACAGGACTCCTCAGTACTCTGTGGAGATATCCCTCAGATATCCCTGGTCAAGCTGGAAGCTGAAAGTTGTGCCAGTCACAGGCAGAGGAAGATGAAAACTGACTGATGGGGGTGGGGACTTCTGTGAATAGAGTGGAGGGGAGGCAGGTATTAGGGACATAAAAGACAGAGGGGACGGAGAAGTAGGGGCTGATCACGCTCCTTGGCAAGCTTGCACTTTCCCTGGAGGGCCTCTCTCCCTGGATCACAATGCCACCACTAACACATAGATGAGTCACACCCCAGTACTTCAGAGATGACAGGGAGCAGCACAAGATTACACATATGTCGTGGTTTTGGCCAAATTGGCCAATGGCCGGCAACAGATGCTGCCCCCCAGCCTCTTGTGCACAGAGAGGAGGAGGAGAGGTTTACGAGTTTAGAAGAAACTAAAGTACTTTAATAAAATAAAAAGGAAAATAATGAAATAGATGCAGTATATATAAAACCCTATTAAGGTCCCAGGATGATGTCACCGGCAGGCACTGGGGAAGTCCTAGGCTGGGCTCAGCGACAGGTCGGAACCAGGTTCCAAAGTTGGAGTGAGGAACACTCCGATCAGGATCAAAGGCAGACGAACAGACAGGGTCCTCCTCGGATGTCAGCCATTGGAGGAGGAGAGAGCTGACCCTTTGATCCCTCAGCTTTTATACTGAGCATGGGGCAGATGGGATGGAATACCCATGTTGGTCAATTTTTGGTCACCTGTCCTGTCCGCTCCCCCTGCAGGTGGGACCCCTCTACGCTTTTCCACTTCTGACCCTCTAACAGGGAAATAATGAAGTGAGCTGACCTTGGTCGTTAGAGCAATAAGTATAATCAAGAGCCTCTCTGCACACCATTCCTTGGCACAAACTGTCTTATCACTCTGAACAAACCGTTTCAGACACAACATGCTGTTAGTTTCAGAGAGTTAGAAGAGGCCTAGCTAAGAAGTAAAGTTACTGAACAGAAAGTTGGTTCTGTTTTACCTCAAAGCAGGACAACATAACAAAAAAATTAATGGATCAGAGCTACAGGTGTCTTGCACACCTAAGCTGTGCGTATGAAAAGCTACCCACCACTGCAAACAGAAACCGTATGAATGAAGCACAACCAATGGACAGAAGTTTAACTACAAAAGAAGTATAAAGAACAAGCAGTAGCAAAAGGTTTTTCTTTTACAGTACACATCTGTATGAAAAAATAACTTGAGCACTTGAATAGTTTCCCTTCAAGATCCCTTTGTTGCACACTACTTCTGCTAAACTGAAGAGCACAACTGCAACAGAGCTTGAAATTCGGTGAACTGAAATACAACATTCTCAGATATTCACCTAAATCAGCCTTCAGAAAAAAATCAGAATAGGACTTGCAAGTGGCTTTGTTGTGAACGTCTAACCCTATTGGTGTTACCCTCTGAGTAAACTTAAGGATCGCCAATAGCTCAATTTTGAGAAGAACGAGTAGTTGTGATCATTTCATATGCACTTGCAGTGCTCAAGGAGTCAGACAGTTGTTTCACTGCAACGTTCATCCCAAGCCACATCAGCCCCTTATATACCTATACCTAACAGGGCAACAGACCTTTATGCCTTCTTTCGGATCTTCCCGTATGCTGATTTGAGATGACCGTTCTCTTGATGGGCACAGTAGGTCCAGAATATCCTCATTGTAGATCTGAAAGCATGAGAACAGCAGTTCAAATTTAGCGGCCTTGCAAGAGAACAACTCGCATAGAGAAAGAGGTACAGTTATGCTGAAATCATGGCTAAATTTGCACAACATTCTGTTCATTTTACCTTTAGAGAAAGAGACCTAGGACTCAGAACCCAGTTCCTGACAAGACCTTATGTAGTCTTAGGTTTTGATTTAGTAAATACCTATTACTTGAAGGAGGTGGCATCATTAAAGCTCACTTTATCTGCAATTCGTAACTTCACAATAATTTGAAAATCAAAACAACTTTTACCTCTAGATAAGAAACTTTGAGGACGAATTCCCAATCCTGCCTTTGCTCCTTCTCCTTAAATAGCAGTTTGATTACCCGGGGGATGACACCCACATTAGGTTCATGCTCTTGACTGGCAGTGTAGGTACCTCCCATAGAGTACGTTTTTCCAGACCCTGTCTGTCCATAGGCTAAGACGGTAGCATTATACCCTGGAGGAACAAAGGGCACACAGATCAGATGGTCACGTGGGAGCCAGAAGAAACTTTGACGAACAAGGCTGCATTCTAGTAAAGCATCCTTCTAGAAGAGCACTGCCCCTCGCTGTCAGTTTACAGCAGCTCTATGTGTAAAGTCACAGTTTATTTGAGTATGTCTATAAATGTGACTTTATTGTCACAGTTAGCAACATCATGGGAAAAAAAGTCAATTAAAAGCACCCCAAAGCACAGATAAAGTTATTATTCCAGCTCTTCTTTAAGACTGCACTGTTGCTCTACTAGAGCTAGTCATAGAAACACAGTGTAGAGTTCTCTGTCATCCCAGCTGTTCTGTAGCATTGGCGCAGCTTCTGGCATAGGATGCTTATCAATTCATCCTATTATTCTTTATAAGAGTCTTTTGCCTGACATAAATATCTTCAGGAAGCAAAATGACCCCGTGAACACACAAGTCATTTTGTTAGCCCCGTGCAGTACAACAGGTTGTAAACAAGTAAGATCTGGCATTTCTCACTAGACGATGGAGTCAGCATCTAGACAGCACAGGATTTTATTTTCTGAGAAGGCCAAAGAAGAAAAGAGTTAGAATGCAGAACTAAACAGCGCAGCACCTCCTTTCACACAGCAGAGCCCACCAAAATGCCCAGTATTCTAAATGAGAGCTTGACCTCAGTTACCACAAACCTTTGAAGATGCCTCGTATGAGAGGGGCGACAGCTGTGTTGAAGACTTCCTCTTGCTCAACAGAAGGGTCGAACACATAATCATATGTGAACGACTTATCATTCCCTACGACCACCTGCGGAGGAGAGGAAAACAGACAGCGCTGACCACGCCGCCCCAGTAGCAAACCCCGGGGCGGAGGGGAGGCGAGGCGAGGCCAACCCCCGGGCGCAGCCCCCCTTACTTGCGGCTCCCCCGGCACGAAGGACAGGCACATCTGACACCCTTCGCTGGTCTCCTTCGGCACCAAGGGACGGCAGCGCAGCGCCACGCGCACCGGGATCACCTTCTCATCTTCCCTCACCATTTTCAGTCACGGCAGGCCGCCCTGCGGAGGAACGATGCCGGGTAAGGCCTCACCGGAGCTGCGGCCTGCAACCCCCGCCCGGCAGCCGGAAGCCTAGCCCCGTGAGGCGCCCTGCCCCGAAGCGGGGCAGGAGCGGAGGAGGGTGGGGGGAGAGCGGCGGCCACCAGCCCGGCGGCGGCCGCGCCTGAGGGGAGCGGGGAGTGGGGAGCGCGGCCCCGGCGGGACTCACCTGGAGCCGCCGCTGCCCGTCGCGATGGCGGCGGCCGCAACCGCCAACATTCAAACCGGGGCCGCGCGCCGCAACAGCCAATGGCGAAGCTGAGCGTCAGGGCGCGCGGCGGGGAGAGGCGGGGCGGGGCGGTCCCGTCAGGCGGTCCCGTCAGGCGGCGGGGCAGCATGGAGGGCCGGCTGCCCTACGACGACTTCCCGGTGGTTTTCCTGCCGCCCTACGAGAGCCCGCCCGCCTGGGTGCCGCCTCATGAGGTGAGGGGACGGGGACAGGGACAGGGTGGCGGCCGCCCGGGCTGGTGGCAGGCGGGGGGCTACGGCCCGGCCCGGCTCGGCCCGGCGGGGTGCGGCGGGCCCCGCCGCCTGACGGCCGCCGGCGCCTTGCTTTGCAGCGGGTGTATCACCCCGACTACAACAACGAGCTCACCCAGTTCCTGCCACGCACCATCGTCCTGAAGAAGCCGCCCGGGGCGCAGGTGAGACCCCGCTTAACCGCCCCCGCCGCTTTACCCGCGGCCCCGCTCCGGCCCCACAGGCTCCGGACGGAGGGCGGGGGGAGCAGGTCCTGCCCGGTCGTTTCCTCGGCGTGGGGTTAGCCGTGTTTGATTCACGTCCGTCGTTCCCAAGGGCAAAAATCGGTTGATGCAGAGGCCGAGCCGCGGGATTATGATTATCCCCAATGGGCAGCATCCTCGTAGCAAGATAAGGTGGTGGGGTGATGGTGAGGGCAGATTCCTGGTACTTCCCTCATCCAGGGACTTGGTCGGGCGGGTGGGTTAAGGGGAAGCATCACTCCTGCCCTGCTGGGAAGGGCCGTGCCGTAGAGGGAGAGGAAAGCTGTGTGGGTGAAGTCCAACATGTTGTGAAGTGGAGCTGATGAGGGACAGGGAGCAGGGGTCTCCTCAGGTGTTCAGGGCGAGATTGCCACAGAAGTTAGCAGAGAGGGACACTGCAGTGCCAACACCTTTGCTCCGTCTGGAAGAGACATGTTAGCAGTGGGAAGGGTCCTGGGCCAAAGAAGGTGACTGCACTTCACTGCTGGTTTCTCTCACAGCTGGGCTTCAACATCCGGGGAGGAAAAGCCTCGCAGCTGGGAATCTTCATCTCTAAGGTGTGTCTGTCCTTCTGCCGTTCCCTCCCTGTGTTCTGTCCCTTTGGGTGTTGCCGAGCCAGCTGGGTGTGCATGGAGACTATCATATGCCTTATATGCATCTCTGAATTCGTAGCTGTAATTTGCTGTGCACCAAGCAGCAATCAGACGGTCCTGCAGCATTTCCTGATCTCTCCCCAGCCCACAGAGTGTTGCTAGTGCCCCACAGTCCCCACTCCCCATCCTCCCCAGTCCCATGTGAGTGGGATGGGCACTGTGGGGAGGCTCTGGGGCTCTGCTGCCTTGGCTGCATGCGATGGGAGCCGTGGCACCGGCCATGCTGAGAGTCACTGCTGCTATCTCTGCTCTTCCCTTCACAGGTGATCCCTGACTCGGATGCGCACAGAGCTGGGCTGCAGGAAGGGGACCAGGTGCTCTCAGTGAATGATGTGGATTTCCAGGACATTGAGCACAGCAAGGTGAGCACTCCTGCGGCTCAGCTCCTGAAGCAGGGACAGGATGGGGAGTCCGTGCACACACCGTCTCCTTCCGACTCATCCTGCACTAACTCAGCTGGTGGCACCACATAACTATTGCGTTCCTGTTTCCTATTCTCCAGCCCAGTCTAGTCACTGAGCGACTCTTTCTGCTTTCAGGCTGTGGAGATCCTGAAGACAGCCCGTGAAATCACCATGCGTGTGCGTTACTTCCCCTACAGTAAGTGCCCGCGAGCTCCAAGTCCAATCGCCTAGCAGTATTTCTCCTTGGGAAGCAGACTGCCACGTGTCCCTGCCAATTCCACCTGAGCTTAGCAGTTATGAGTCTAAGGTCACAGACAGCCTGCAGATCAGAAAGAACACTGGGCTTTGATTCGGGGATCAGGACAGCTACCAAGTCGAACCAGTAAGGACTGGCTTCAGCTGTCCAGATAGTAAAACCTACAGAGCAGGGCGTAGCAACACAGGGATAAAAGGTGGGATGATTCTTGGATGGAAAGGTTAACTTCAGAGCTGTAGAAGATGCTACTTATCCTTGAATAACACAGGAATTGGTTTTGTCACTAGTGGCCCTGTGCCGATGGTGGACACTGCTTGTGGTTTTTATCCTTCCCTCAGGTTGTTTAAATTCTGAGTGAGGGAAAAGATTATATTAACTTGCAGTTTCTTCACCTATAAAGTTTGTAGATATAAGGGGGGAAAAAATAGAGGTCAAGTCAAACAAAGATTCTTCTTAAAATGGAAACTGACTCTTAAGTGAAGAAAGAAGAAAAATATGGAGCAGGGGAAGAGAGGAGTTGAAACAAACTTTTGTTCTAAATGCCCTAAGATAACTTGAAATGAGTGGCTGGGGTGCAAATGTGCAATTTTAAAGCCAGCTGCTACCCAAGAGGGTAGCAAACACTGCTGCTACGTAGTGAGGTATTAACAGAATATACGTTTTCGTATAACATTTTGACTAATTCCCCCTTGCCATCAGCTGCCTCTCCTGCCCTTTCAGCCTTGCCTTCTCTTTCCCTTCCAGATTACCAGAGACAGAAGGAAAGAACCGTTCACTAATAGGTAGCTGTCTGCTGGGTCCCCAGAGTGGCCGTCCTGCAAAAAAACACTACTTTTCCTCAACACGTGAGATGACAAATCAAGTTTCAGCTGTCACTGGAGGTACAACTGTCCTGTTGGCTGCACAGGCATCAGCTCTGCTTCCTGTGTGGAGAGACGCCAACAGAGTCTTATTTAGCTGGAAGATGGATGGGGCTTTAGTCTGTACTCTTTGAACTGGGTGTCGAAACAAGCCGATGATGCTGATGTGGAAGTGGATACCGGAGGGCAGCTTCTCTGGCAAGATCTGTGCTTTTCTAGCAGGACTTAAATGAGTGCTCTGCTGGTTCTGGATCCAGCCCTTGTTGCTAGATGTAAAGCCAAGAGGGTCTGAGCGTGCCTGAGACGAGCATGGCCTTCGTCCTCCAAGAGATCAATCTGCTCCCTTTCTCTTGTGATGTGAAATTCTATTCTTTCCTTCTCCACTGTCCTACCTCTGCTCTACACTGCTGGGTTTGCTTGGGACTCAAGGAACAGGAGTAAAATCCACTCAAACTCGGTGCCCATCTCTAGCGGCACTAGTCTGCCGAGGCATGCTTGTACCTCTTTGCTGCTTAACGACCCCCACCACACAGGACCGAGACACCTGGGGCACGTTTCTGACCTGCTGTGGGCACTTGGCCAGGTTCCCTCAGGCATGGTGCCCGCACGGTTAAGGGTTTCACTCGCTGAACCTGCTTCCTTCACTTGGTACAGCCCTGTCCCTGGCATGTGCTTCCATCGTAACTCCCCCGCACTTTGAGGTAAACTTCTCCCTTTCCCTCTTCTCCAGTAAACGTGCAGAAACCTGCTGTGCCCTGCGCTGGGGAAGCACAGGTGAAAACACGGTAGTTACCAGCAAATCGGGGTGCGGATGCGTGGTAGTATCACATTGTAAATGGTATCAGGACAGCCCTTCTCTGGCCTTCTGTGTGGTGTTTTCTGCTTATCTGTAGTAACGAAAATAATAAAACAAGTACAACAACCAAACTTCATCTTAGTCCCACTCAGGAAGTCTCTGTGGAGGGCTGTTTGTCAGCACCACCCCAAGGAAATGCCGGGCAGAGAGCTGGGACAAGGCTTGGCTCCAGTTGCCCTTGCAGCCTGTAGGAGGAAGGCGTGAGACCCAGGCGAGGTGCAGTGCTGGTTTAAGGGTGTTTTTCCACTGTCCGCGATGAAGTCAGCCCTTGATTAGCCTGGAGCGGTGTTTCAGCGCTGCTGCAGTGGAGGACTTTGTCTGTGGTGGCACAGATACAACTTGCTTGAGACAGCCCCAATGCAACTTCAGCACTGCCCGCCAGGTTGCTCTTAGCTCGAACGCCGGGCAGAAGGCTGAGGCAGGCTGAAGCAGAGAAAAATACACTAGAAAAGAGACTTTCACTCAGCATTAACAAATTAGCTTTTCTACCAGGGAAATAAGCATCTTGAAAGCCCCACTGTAACGCCCCGAGGTCTTCTATAGAGACAGGCCTCTGTGTCCCATGGGACATTCTCCTCTCCAGTTTCATACCAGTTTCCCAGCATTTATGCTTTCCTTGGGGACTGCTTCAGAGCAGTCCCTCGCAGGAGCGCCAGGAAGATCTCCCCTGCCTTGGGCAGCTTCCTCCCTGCCATTACTCAGAGGTACTCAACTCATGTGCTTTTGCAGCCATTGCGCTGACCCTGTGACTGGCTGTGGGCTAACAGGAAAGGGTGGATTCTTTCCCAAGACACAGTCATCTCTCAGGTATCTTGATTGACAAAGCAGTAACAGGGTTTGTCCTGGCCACCACAGTCCATTTCATCCTCCAGAGCTGAAGGAACAAATGGGTAATTACTGATCCCTGCTGGGAAAACAACAGGTCCAGCAAAATGGGATTTTTTTTTTTTTTTTAGCAACTTGCAAAATAAGAGGCCAAGGGTCACGAGCATTGGAGCAGCTTTAGTTTGTCAATGAATAACTCCCTGGCCAGGGAAGCAGACCGGCAGCGGAATTGCAGGTAACTTGACCTTTTGGAGCACAAGTCCCAGAACGAGCCATGTTGTATTAAGGCACGGTAGGTTACACCTCAGAAATGTACCATCCCGCTCTTCTCCCTGAGTGTAACTCAGCCAGGTCGGCACAGGCCACCCGTGTGCTCCTGGCCCCGTTCAGACCTGGCGCAGGGAGGCTCAGACAGTCACGTCGTGAGAGACAAGGCCACGAACCCAGAGGTTTGCTTCAAAAGCTGCCCCCAACCTTTATTGTGAACCACTGGATGAGCCTGAGCAGCATCATGTAACGTTCCTCCCTGCAGCAGGGCTAGCAGGGTCAGTTCTCTGAACTGCTGTGGTCACCCCTCTCATCCGTCTCTTCGGACAGGCTGCTTCCATGGACATTCTCCCGTGAGGCGGCTCACTGGAGAGGGGAAGCTCGTTCTGCTCGGGGTACAGCCAGGGCTACATGTGTGTGTCGTGCTGTGGCTTCCAGGCAGGGCGCTTCACGTGGGCCTTGTGTGGTTTCTTTAACATCCGATCAGGAGCCGGGAAGCCCAGGGGGAAACAACCATGGAAGGTTAGAGCAGGGCTTACCCTTGGGTGGAGGGTGTTCTCTGTGCAGACACAGCAGTCGGATGCTGCCTTCCCTCTTTCTCTCTCAGGTCTGGCATTGAAAATACAGGGCAAGGACCAGACTAGAGGCACAGAGGAGCTGCCCCAAGCTGAGGAACTCATAAAGGAATTACACAGCTCCATGCCAGGGGCTCTGGGATCCCAGTTTGTCCCAGGCACAGGCAGGATCTTGCTGTCTAGACAGACTGCTGCACTCCCGTGAGGCTGACACCGATCGGGAGTAGCTCAGCTTTAAGGGAGCCAGTGCTGTACCCTGTTCAAGAGACCATCCTGGACTTTAATTCAGGTGAAGTCGTGCAGCTGGTGACCAGCCCTAGGACAGCATTTTTACCCTTACCAGGACCCTCCAGTCCACAGGATCACTGTAATGGGAGAGCCTTCTAGCCCAGCCTGCTCTTCACCCACTGGGTGTTTGACAGAGAAGTTGATAATGGTGTGACACCCACCCTCAACCTGCCAGGGTCGCAGTGTCACCGCATCCCTGTTCTCTAAGGGCTTCGGGCACCAAGCTGACCAAGGAGGAAAGAAAGTTGTTTCACCTGCCTAAACAGCACGTGGCGTCCATGTGGACATGCAGCCACTCCAGGGATGCTGCCTGGTCTGAGTGTCCTCCTGCAGGTCACTCGGTGATCTCACCGTCCCCACCAAGCAGCTCCCACCATCCCCTTCAGGCCCCGCTGGTGCGACCTGCCTCTTGTAGCGGAGGTCCCAAGGCGTGTCCTGTCCCCCAGACATCTCTCTCCTGCCAGGCAGCCCGGACAGGCTGGCCCCTCTATTTTACACAACCCAAGACTTCCATGGAAATGAGCCAGTCCCCCCCCCCCCCGCCGCCATCAGCCCCCTGGCCCCCACTCACAGGAACCGTAGCCTAGGTGATGTCACCCGTGTCGATGACATTGGTGTCCCACTTCTGTTGATACTCAATGTCATGCAGCACATTGTACGCCATCTCTGCCAGTATGTCCAGGATGTCGATGCAGCGCTGCGGGGAGCCCCCATGGCTCAGGACAGACTCTCCCACCCCACACCCTGCATCCCTCCCTGGCGGGTGCCTGTGGCAGGGGGGGCCCTGTGGCCAGCGAGGCTGAGCACTGCCTTTAGGTTCCCGCAATGCCTTGCACCCCAAAGGGAGGAAGGGGCTTGCAAGGGCTTGGGGAGGGGGATCCCATCACACCTCCTTGAGCAAGAGAGGAGATGGGGCCACCAGTGCTCCAGCAGTGCCCCTGAAACGGTGGCACCCCCCTCGATCCAGCCCCCCCCCCCCGCCCTCAGGGCCCTCCCGGAGTGGACCCCACCCCCGGGTCTCTTCTCATCCCATTCCCAAAGCCAGGCTTACAGCCGGTAAGCTTGTCCTTCTTCCACCATACCCTACGTGGGACAGAGCTGTTAAACCTAGGAGTAAATAAGCAGAGGCAGCCCAAGGCCCCCCCGCGGGCAGCAGGACAGCGAAGGTGTTGGTGAAATAACTTTATTTAGTGTGATACACGGCTGTGGTCAGACAGTCCATACTCATATTAATAGTCACACTTACTTGGCTAACAGCTAGGAGACAGCAGGGCCAGACACACACTCAATATTATACACATCCATAGAGAAGACAGTGGGAAGTGAACTATTTTATTTCACTAGTTACCCCCCCCCCCCCCCGTACATAGGGTCTCCCCCCTCCCTCCCCCAGGGCCGTGACTCAGAACAACACGACAGCAGAGCAGTGCACACCTGCCCGTGAGAAGGGGACAGCAAAACCTGTTCTACGGCAGACACGGACACACCGACAAACATCAGCAATTCCCACATAACAGGGGTATGTACAGAGGAGGGGGGCCGGCGCTGGGACCCGGCTATGCCAGCTGGGACTGTGGGTAAGGGGGGGACACTCCAGAGTGAAATGGGAAACAACATCCCGGCTTCCTCCTGCAGGCCAGCTCACCCGGAGGGGAAGGGACAGGGCTCTGGGGAACAGAGCGGTCACCGGCAGCGAGGTGACTTGCCGCCAACACAGGGACCACCAGCTCCCTTGCCCTCCCTTGAGGGCCTGCAGGCTTCGAAGTGCACACGCTGTGTCAGTGACTGTCCGGCATCCTGCTAGGGCAGTGTCACTGACCGCCAAACGCCACTGTCCCCACCCGTCACACTGCGGTCAGTCGCTCTCCTGCCTGCTAGTGTCCCCCCTGTCAGCATGACATAGACCGGGCGATGAAAACAGTGAATGGCTTAGAGCCATCCGACTGTTTTGTTCTCCTTGCTGTCAACAAACCTACAGACTTCTGGTTAAGACAGATGGATGAAAAACCCCCAGTAAGAGTCTCTGAAAAGCTCCATTAACGTAATTAAAAACCAGGGCCAGGGGGAAGGGGATGTATTTCCCAACCTCCAAGGTTGAGAGGCGACACCAAAATTCACTTCAGCAGCTTACATCTCTCTACTCCTCTACCCAGGTCTGACAATAAATCCCTGCCCCTGCTCATCTCGGTTTTGGCAATGTTACAGCTTAAGACTATTCTGAAAGTGAAATGGCTACGAGCCCCACCGCCCAGAACTCTACTACAACGGCAGACGCAGCTACATATGATCTCACCAAGCAGCAACCTGGGTATGAGAGCAGAGCAGCTGTCACTGGCCTTCGATCTGCTGGAGCTCTCCTGCTCTGTGCGAAGAAGCTCCCAGTCTATGTGACGATGAACAGGAAAACGGAGATTAGGAAAGGAGCCTGAACACCATCCATGACTCCCAGGGCAGGCATTGCCCTTGCAGTGATGGATTTTGGGTAACTGTTTGCTTTCACTGTTGACAGACAGGACCCAGGTCTCTACAAACCACCCTGAGGATCTTTCCCCATCCAGCCTCATGTTGCAAAGCCTCTGTAACCCTCTTCCTTCCCCACATCTGACAGCCAACACTCACTGAGCGCCAGCATCCTCTGGATGGGAAGATATTCCAACTGAGGAGAGCAGTCTGTGGGATATCTCTGCTACACAAACGGGAGCAACAAGGCCAAAGCTATCAGAGTCTGGGGGTTTCCAGTGCTGTATGTAACACAAGGGGAAAAACTCTGAAGTCGTGAGCAAGAGTTAGCCAAGATCATCCACAGAAAGGAGAAACTGAGGAGCTAATATCGTGTGTGCCCTGCAGGAAGCAAAAGCCTAGAAACAGATAACCTGTATTGTCCAAAAAGGCAAGGCCAAGTCAAACTGACTGGTTTAGAAAGAGCAGCCTTTCAACAGAGGAAGTGGGGATGTGGGACAAAGACAGGGCTGGAGTGGACAGGGAACTAGTTAAGATGCAAGGCAGTAAGGAAGGTGGAAAGCCCACCCCCAAGCTCTATTTTTGTCTTCCCTAACTTGGTGGCTTTTCCATTGCATTCACAAGATACATCTGAGCAGACAGGCTCCAGGTGGGGAAGAAGGGGAGAAGGAGAGGGAGAGAGAGAGAGAGTGTAAAGGGCACCACAGTGCCAAAGTGCAACAACATAAAAAAATAAAATAAAAGACAGGACACTCATTCTGCACTCAGGGCTCATACCATGCAGTAAGAAGGGCGGCCGGGGCTGCTCCCCACCAGTAAAGAGGGAGTTCGCTCGCTTAGTAGATTGGTTTTTCAGCCCACAAAGTAGGGTTGCCTAGCCAATGAGCGGTGATGTTCTTCAGTGAGACTGGCCGGTTGGGGAATGTGCTGCTACAGAACGGGCCTGTTAGCAGGAGCATCCGCTCTCCGTTACTGGCTGCTCAGGGGGTTTCTCTAGTTTGATGTCAATCACTGCAGGAGACAAGTTAAGAAAAATCACCCGGCTGAAGGAAAAACAAGGAGAGAACAGAGAGAGGGATCAGTATCTGAAAGGGTTGTGAGCTGTCTCTTCTTGATAGGGGCAGGCGTTCTAGCAGAGCAGAGCATATCCCGCCTGAACAGCATTAACTGCAAAGCCAGTGGACTTGGTACGTCAAAACCATCTAGAGGATAGAGCCCAATCAGACAGGTCTGTGCACAAGACAGCCCTGTGCAAAAAGAGGAAAGTACTACACGATTTTAAAACTATGCAAATTTTATCCTAAGCTTAAGTGCAGAAAGCAAAACTTGTGCTTGCTGTTATAAGTAGTTGTGTACATTTATATACAGACCACAAGCAGGGTCCTCAATTTTTGCCCATAGGTAAGCACCACGCTATACCGGCTGTTTCAGCCCTCTCTCTGCAAAACCCCAGTAAGGCCCATCCCCACAACATGCCAAAAAGTCAGTAAGCCCAACCTAACAAAAGATAACTGTCAAATACTGCGAGACCAGGAAAAGTTACTGATGAGAAAGCAAGGATACTGTCTTCTTTGCTCTTCTCTGGTGTGCTGTCCATCCCAGGTAAGGCAGCAGCCACTCGACGGAAAAGCTGAAAAGTAGCAACAGGTAAAGCTGAAGGCTCGTCACAAAGAAAAGCATGTTAAAAAACATTGCTTTCCAGCCGATCTTAAGGTACGAATTGTACAGACTTGTTATGTGGGTACTTTAGCAAGCAAAGCAATGATCAACAAATGCCACAACAATTTTACCTAAGAAATTCAACAGATTTTTATTAAGGAAGTTATTCGATGCCTAAAAAAGTTTTATTTTACCTGTTTCGACTTGAACAGAACATGGTATTAATTAGTAATAGTTCTTCCAGGGACACGTAGAACAATCCCCTCCTGCACTCAGTAAGCATGTCACCTACCATTTCCAGCCTCAACTGCTTTTGCACCCAGCAATGTTACAGTGCGCAACTCCACCTTCTGATAAGCAACCTCGCAAGAGAGCGAAGGTCTAAGTCGTCTGTGGAATAACTGAGGTTTTACAGCCCATCCTTTCAGTTCAGTCCTGCTGCAAAACAGCCATTTCTGAGCAGAACAGCTGGCTCAAGTGAGCGGCATTTAAGCTACTAAGGATGTGCTAGAGCTGGGAAGGACTACCACATCCCCATAAAAACAAAATGCTTTTGCATAATTTTTCAAGTCGTTTCTTAGAGCTCCTCCTGCTGACATTAATGCAGCAGCTAACACAATATAGACACTGCCAGGCAGTCTGGTGAGAAGTGCTGCATAAAGCACTAAAGGAATCATCAGCTAATGAGGACTTTTCTCACAGTGGCTTGGCGAGGGCTTCTCAACCACACCTCCAAATTGTGTTACTCAGAAAATCAAGGCACTGAGGTACTAGCAAGGTGCTGCAGGTAGCATCCTTTAAGTCACAGAAGTTCTCACTGCAAACACCCACTAGACAAATAAAGCAACAGTAAGTTAGACCCAAAGACTAAAGTGGATTCAATCCAGACTAGCCAAAAGTAAACAAATCCAAAGTCTCCTAATCCCGTGGTGAGGTTCTCGTAACCAGCCGGTGTGCAGCAAACTGGTAAGCATGTTTCCCAGCTGACATGAACAGAATGTATGCTCCCTGCAGAGCCCTGGATCTTACGGCTGCCTTACTCCGAGTTCTGTCACGCTTCAGAACGATTCCTGAACTAGGGGAGAGTGGGATCACAAGCTTATTGCAAAAGACAATGGGCACAAATGGAAATGCAAGAAATTCTGTTTAAACATAAGAAAAAAGTTTAAAGGTTTTTTTTACTGTATGGATGGTCAAACACTGCAACAAGTTGCCTGGAGAGATGGGGTCTCTATCCTTTGAGATATTCAAAACTCAACTGGAGTCAGGGCTGGGCAGCCCACTCTGAGCATGAGGTTTGGACCAGATGATCTCCAGAGATCCTTTCCAACATCAACTATTCTAAGATTTTCCTCTGCGGCTTGCAAACAGAAGCAGGAACTACTTCTACTCTAGTGCATCAGCATAAGCAATCATCCTGACTGATGTCAACACTGATTTGGGAAAACAGTGCATTAACTGTTAACAAAAGCAAAGGGAATGTACTAAAATTATGTTTGACTGGCTGCACAAAACAGTGCCTATTCCTATCCCTCAGCACATTCTGGTTTTAGATTCTCCGTTCGTTCAAGGTAAGTTTGTCTAGCTTTAACAGGGCATCATTGACTTGACAGGAAAGGAGCTTCTGCTAGATAAAGCTGCAGCAGTGATCATTGGACACGAATCATTTCGGGGGTTGACAGTAAACAATACAAGCAAATATCTGATGAAACATGAACCCCAAGCAGAAGCATACATGTACAGAGCAGTAAAGTAGAGATTTCCTGTCTTTAGAACATAGCATTGATCTACCTGTTTCACATTGTATCCAGTCTTTGCACTGGTCTCAATAAACATCACATTCAGCTCTTTGGCTCTCTGTTCGCCTTCTTCTGTAGTGATTTGCCTGGACAAAGATCCAAACAGAAGCAGAAAGACAGAAAAGAAGAACAGACAGGAAGAGTTAGATGTCTGTGACTGAGACGCTCTTTAGTGGAGGGCTGCTTCACCACCCCGTACGAGGGTGCGTAGCCCACCAATGGAGACCTCAGGACCTCTGAGTCTTTAAGACTCTCCAGTAAGTTACGCAGGAACGCCTGGATTTATGACTGTTAGTAACGGATGATCAGCACGGGATGAAGTTCGTGCAGTACATTTGAGCCTCATTCACAGCATCCTCAAGGGAGGGAAGAATCCCCATACGCTGCACTCGATACAAAAAGCAGTTTCCCAAAAGTCAACAGAAGGGAACTCTGTGAGGTTACGGAAAGATTTCAGAAAGGCTCCAGCAGCAAGGACAGCGCAACGCCAAGTGCCAGGCTGCTGCTTGCAAGCAAGCACCTGCAAACGCATCTCTGATCAATACCCTGTACATACCTGTTTCACATTATATCCTGCTTTAGCACTGGTTTCAATATACATCATATTCAGTTCTCGGGCTTTTCTCTCACCCTCCTCTATAGAAACCTGTCTACAGCAATGAGAACAAATCACAGAAAAGAAAAGCCAAAACAAAGAAAAATAGTCCAAAAATAACAAAAAGAAAACTGCAGAAAAAAAAACCCAGCCACCAACTGAAGCAACATTAGCAGGAAAGAAAAACTTAACAGGCTGCACCAAGTAAGAACGGTGCTATTTTTAGTTCAGCTTTTTGGCCTCAGAACTTAACTTGCATCATCACTTGGTTTTTACCATAGGATTAATGGCTCCCAATATGCTGTATTCTATTTTGAAAAATGTGACAAAGCTCAGACTGACGCTGTGGCTTCGTCCAGCCCTAGAAGGCCCAGTACTTCAACTGAACACAAATCTAGCTTCCCTTTAAAAGGAAGGCAAGGCAGCTTCTTTTACTGATACCTGGAAATATACCATAATTCCAAATTCTAGCCTAGACTGGGACTACTGTCACATTAAACTTCTAAAATAAGAATTTCTAGTGCTACGTGAAATTCAAGTGTAGCTGTGTTTCAAACAATTTTCTGGTATTTTTAATTCTTACGACAGCGCTGGGCCAGCTGTCCCACACACATGCTCTACTTCACTTATGTACTATCAGGAAATAATCCAGGGCTGAAATTATCCTGTTGGGTTTTCCAGTTCCACATGAAATTGGATTTTGACAGAAACTCAGGTTATTCAGTTAGGGAGCTACAGTTATTTCCAGCTCCCAGGAGGGCATAAGAGATATTAAGCTGTCAACACCCAAAGATGGCTCAAGTAGAATATCTTGGATTATGCTCCGTTGCTTTTGTAAACTGATTTCAGAGACCAGACTGATCCGAGGTCTTGCCACCTGGAATTCTCAATGCAAATCAGCTATACACATTTTTATCATATTTCTGAAGCTCTGAGCACCAAGTTTTACCAACATTTCCAAAGTGCAAGGCACAGGACACTTAGAACGGCCCCCCACTGGAAATGGAAAAAGCCAAATAGTTGCTAAAAGGTGGTCTGTGTGGTGGACACAGAACACGTTTCTGTAAGAACCACCCGTACAGAGCCCACACAGCGCCTAGTTAGAGCCTAACTTTATCCTTTTCCCCACTGACTCAAACCACCTGCCAGCATTAGGGCTACCTATGCTTTTCCTGCTAGGAAAAAACTAGCAGCATGACTTGTGCAGGAACAAAGGGCAAAAAGCATCTCCTGACAAGAGTTTGTGCAGCCAGGGATGCTGGCTATTGTCTCACACGAGCATTTGGACAACATCAAAACTACAAGGGGAAAACCACATCACAGTACATTCTGAAGCAATACGTACACTGCAGGAGTAAAGCAAGGTTTAGAATTTAAAACGTGATAGCATCCAACAACGAAACAGGTCCCTATTAGGCCCATCATCCCAAGAAACAGAGCAAACAAACAGGCAGTTCAGATAATAGTGCAAGATTTTTTCTGAGAAAACATTTACGTTCCACCTGTAAGGCCTTTCAAGCTCTTATCTTTCGATCAGAAGCGTCTAGTGAACAGCCAAAGGATAAGGGTTTGATTTTATAAGACTTCATTTTGCTGTGAGATCCAGGTGTTTCCCAGTTCTGCCTTTTTGAGATGCCTTCTTTTGCATCAGATAAAAATTCCCCGTCATTTCAATACTTCATATGTCCTCTGACATATGAAGCACACATTTTAGAGTACCCGGTGTACATGAAGATGTTTCGGTTTAAAGTATTGGGACTGTAAGGAACTGCATGGCTTACTCCATCTTCCCTATGCCAACTACTACTGATACCAACTATTAAAATAAAAATCTTTCTTTATCTACACTGTTTCTGATGTCTTCATAAAGAATGAAAATCTCTGAAAACATTAAACAAAAATTTTTGCTAAATCAACAATCAAGAGAAGAATTTGAAATAGAAATGCAAAAGCGCAAGCCCGTGGTCTTCTAAGAAGCTATTACATTGGTTATGTTGAAGGGGTATTGTAGGATTAAGAGTTTTAAAAACAAAAAGCTTTATGACATGTCCCAAAACATTAAGTTTGTGTGATTTTAAGAGTCTAATTAACTTCTTGTGTCTCTTGGGGAAGCCTGCTTTTGCTAATCTAGTTTCCTCTCCCACATCCACATCATCACAGTTTGTGTTATGTATGACATGAATTCAGGCTCAGAGGGAAACCTTTTAGATTGATACTGTAAAAGCTCACGCTGCATCCTGTAACAATAAGAAATTTTACTATGGACTTACAGGTGCACGTGCAGAAAGAGTCATGTAGATAGGATTATTGAAAAAAGGCAGATTTCCTTGCTTTTGCAAGACATCTTTTTGGCTTTATCTCAGCACGAAAAAGAAAAATGAGACAAAATACACTATCGAGAAACACAGCATTGAGATACTTAAGTAAAAGGAATCTTTTTAGGTGGGCTTGTTTTAACCGAAACTATTTGTAGGATAGCAAAATGTAGTAACTTTGCATATGCTGAAACCATAAATCTGAAATTTCATGACTAGCTATTTACGCTTCATTTAAAATCAACAATTACTTTGAAGACAGACTAGCTGGCCAACTCCTTGCTTTTACTGGTCAGGGCAGCCAGGCTGCCAGCTCCCCTCCATTACCTCTTGTCTGCCAGGTCAGTTTTGTTCCCCACCAACATGATGATGACGTCGCTTCCTCTCTCTGTCCGAACGTCATCAATCCACTTGGAGGTTTGCTGGAAAGAATTCAAGTCTGTAGGGAAGAATCAAACAAGAGTGCTGAGGATAAAACTTCTTTTCAGAAAGGGAGAATGCTATGCTTGTAATCAGGTGCTTCTCCAAATCTCCCCACACCACATATAAGTGACCCATAAATTGTTTTCTGCTCAGACAGAAAAACATGGCAGGGGAAAAAAAGTTTGTAATGTTAATCATCTTTTTGCAGAACTTCTGGTTTTAACTTATCAGTTCTGCTTACATGTAGTATTTCAAATAATGAGACACCAAAGCATCACTCACTTGTAATGTCATAGACTACCACAGCAATAGTGGAGTCGCGGATGTAGCTGGGAATGAGACTGCGGAACCGCTCCTGGCCTGCTGTGTCCCAAAGCTGCAGCCGAACCTGCTGGTACCAGGCCAGGGAGAGCAGAGAGAAAGAGAGAGAGAGAGAGCAAGAGAGAAAAGAAAGGAGGAAACTGTCCTTTAGAGAAAAGGCCATTTCTAGAATTAACAGTCTGAGAAGCTGAGGTTGACCTTTTAATCTAGCCCCAAATTTCCAAACACCACAGAAGTTGGCTTTTCTGACTCTGTTTATAGATAATGTACTTGCCCAGAGATACTGGTATTCCCAAAGAGCTCTAGGTTATGGCTACTACCTGATTGCCGATAGCAGCAGCAAACACGTAATACAGAGCTGGTCTTCCTGGTCCACCCAGGATCTCCTAGCCTAGAGCATCTCAGATCAAAGCTTCTTGGGCAATTCCCACAAGACAGACATGCAATTCCCTCAGCCCAGACACCACATAGTGAAACAGCATCCATTCTCCAGCATCAAGCATCTAGAAGATGGCAATGGGGATTTTCATGCAAGATTAAGGAAATCAATAACTTAAGTTCCAGCAGAAACAAAAGCAAATGCTATATACTATAAGCTTCATGTGACACAAAGGGCATTGGGTTTTCCCTTTCAGATAAGCACAGGAATCAGAAACAATCACAGATCATAGAATCATAGAATCATAGAATTGTTGAGGTTGGAAGGGACCTTTAAGATCATCGAGTCCAACCTTTAGCCTACCCTGACAAGAGCCACTTCTAAACCATGTCCCTAAGTGCCCCATCTACCCTTTTTTTAAACACCTCCAGGGATGGTGAATCCACCAGCTCCCTGGGCAGCCTATTCCAATGTTTAATAACCCTTTCAGTGAAAAAATGTCTCCTAATATCTAATCTAAACCTCCCCTGACATAACTTGAACCCGTTTCCCCTTGTCCTATCACTTGTCACCAGGGAGAAGAGGTCAGCCCCCATCTCTCTACAACCTCCTTTCAGGTAGTTGTAGAGGGTGATAAGGTCTCCCCTCAGCCTCCTCTTCTCCAGGCTAAACAACCCCAGCTCCCTCAGTCGTTCTTCATAAGGTTTGTCCTCCAGACCCCTCGCCAGCTTTGTAGCCCTTCTCTGGACACGCTCCAACACCTCAATGTCTCTCTTGTAGCGAGGGGCCCAAAACTGAACGCAGTACTCGAGGTGGGGCCTCACCAGTGCTGAGTACAGGGGGATGATCACTTCCCTAGTCCGGCTCACCACACTATTCCTGATACAGGCTAGGATGCTGTTGACCTTCTTGGCCACCTGGGCACACTGCTGGCTCATATTCAGCCGGCAGTCAACCAACACTCCCAAGTCCTTTTCTGTCGAGCTGCTTTCAAGCCACTCTGCCCCAATCCTGTAGCGCTGCATGGGGTTGTTGTGTCCCAAGTGCAGGACCCGGCATTTGGCCTTGTTGAACCTCATACCATTGGTCTCAGCCCATCGGTCCAGCCTGTCCAGATCCCTGTGCAGAGCCAACCTACCCTCAAGCAGATCAACACGCCCGCCCAGCTTAGTGTCATCTGCGAACTTACTGAGCGTGCATTCGATCCCTTCATCCAGATCATTGATAAAGATATTAAAGAGAACCGGCCCCAGCACCGAACCCTGGGGGACACCACTTGTGACTGGACACCAACTGGATTTAACTCCATTTACCACCACTCTCTGGGCACGGCCATCCAGCCAGTTTTTTACCCAGCGAAGAGTACACCTGTCCAGGCCATGAGCAGCCAGTTTCTCCAGGAGAATGCTGTGGGAAACAGTGTCAAAAGCTTTGCAAAAATCCAAGTAGATAACATCCACAGCTTTTCCCTCATCCACTAAGTGGGTCACCTTATCATAGAAGGATATTAGGTTTGATAGGCATGACCTGCCCTTCACAAACCCATGCTGACTGGGCCTGATCACCCTGTTCTCCTGCATGTGCCGTGTAATGGTACTGAGGAGGATCTGTTCCATGACCTTCCCAGGCACCGAGGTCAGACTGACTGGCCTGTAGTTCCCCGGATCCTCCTTCCGGCCCTTCTTGTGGATGGGTGTCACATTTGCTAACCTCCAGTCAGCTGGGACCTCCCCGGTTGTCCAGGACTGCTCATAAATGATACCAAGTGGCCTGGCGAGAACCTCCGCCAGCTCTTTCAATACCCTTGGGTGGATCCCATCCGGCCCCATAGATTTGTGCACCTCCAGGTGCTGAAGCAGGTCCCTCACCATTTCCCTTTGGATTAGAGGGGCTTCATTCTGCTCCCCATCCCTGTCTTCTAGTTCAGGGGTCTGGGTGCTCAGGGAACAACTGGTCCTACTGCTGAAGACTGAGGCAAAGACTTCATTAAGTACCTCAGCCTTTTCCTCATCCTTGGTCACTATGTTGCCGGCCCTATCTACTAGAGGACAGAGATAATCCTTAGTCCTCTTCCTATTGCTAATATATTTATAGAAGCTTTTTTTGTTGTCCTTGACAACAGAAGCCAGGTTTAGCTCCAGCTGGGCTTTGGCCCTCCTGATTTTTTCCCTACATAGCTTAACTACCTCTTTGTAGTCCTCTTGAGTGGCCTGCCCTTCCTTCCAGAGGCCATAGATCCTCTTTTTTTCCCTAAGTTGCAACACTAGCTCCCTGTTTAGCCAGGCCGGCCTTTTTCCCCGACAGCTTGTCTTCTGGCACATGGGGACAGACTGCTCCTGCGCCTTTAAGACTTCCTTCTTGAAAATCATCCAGGCTTCCTGGGCTCCTTTGCCCTGGAGGACTACCTCCCAGATGGTATGAGAGGTACAGTTTGATGTCCAGAACTATGCCCAAGCACAAACTGACCTATTATATGTTAGTTCTAAGGTCTGGCACCTGCTTATTTGAGACAGCAATGGTCAAAACATGCCCAACTACCACCATGAATGCTAAACAAAAGCTTTTCACAATTGGGAGAGATACCATTTCCTTCCAAGTCATTATCCCACAGGGCTAGCCGTACAGCTATCACTACACTGCCAGAAAACACAATTGCTGTTGGTGTTCTTAACAGACACGAGTTTCATAGGAGGGCAGATACTGGTTCCTGGCTTAATTACATGTATCGGTTAGATGTGCTCACAAAGGCACTTGTTCAGCAATGAGCGAGAGCGGCTGCTTATGCACAGAACAGCAGTTAATAAGGCAGGTTGCAGGAGACTGGCTGCAAGGGAAAAAGCAGTTTCAGAAGGACCAATAATTGGCTTGTTTAGGAGATAAGTAGAAGCTGGACAAAGCACATGTCTGCAAAGTGTCTCGCTACAAGCAGATTCAAAACAACATCGTATCTACATTAGGGTAGGTAGATCTGATGCCCTGGGGCTTAAGGAAGATTAGGGCTTATAGTCAAAGCAATTAGCTCATGCTTCATTTTGAAGGCAGCCTTGATTACTGTAGCAAAAGTCATGACTCTTCACCACCCCAGGAAACCCACGCTGAAAAACTCCTGGACAATATTATACCCATGCTGGCAGAGCAGATTGACAACGACAGCTTCACGCTCCTGCTTCTAGCCTTCACAGCAAGCTTCCACATAGTCCCCAAGACATTGCTGCTACACCAGACTATTCACCCAAAAAGTTTACCAAGGTGGTAATTTAAACACTCCAACCTTCGACTCAGCCAAAAAGGCAACTAGAGGAAGTACCACAGAACTAGGGAAGAACTGGGCCTGGTAATCTTGTAGTGAAAGGTAATGCTATTTGAGGGAAGTTCTTCAGCTAGTATGCAGGTACCCCTGAAGTGACCTGAGAAAGTTAGCTGCAGTATTCCTGGGACTTGTCATTTCCACAAGTCAAAGTTTGCGTATGCCCATTTTGGAGGGGAAGAGAAAATATAAATAACCCACTCAAACATGACAGCGTGCTAATGACCCTACCGGTCTGGAAAGATGAAAGGTCCTCAACCATCAGGAGACCATCAATCAAGGAGAGTTAACCCTTTCCTACAAACAAGGCAACTTGTTCAGAAAGGGGGCAGAATTGCAATATGGACTTTCACCATGGATCTCTCCGCAGGCCACTTGCATGTCAAGATGCCCAGCAGAATAACAATAACTAAGCGATTTATCTTTTTTTTTTTTTTTTTTTTTTTTTAAAATCAGCTCCCCACATGCTAGCTAATGGTTTTTCCCTACTGGTTAAGAGGATCTTGGTTGGCACTTAGGGACTGTCCCATAGGACATACTTATTTTACACTACCATGACCAGTATTGACTTACAGAAGACTATTTGAGGTTCCCAAATACAGTTACCACTAAAGACAATGCAGAGTGTTAAAGAAACTATTTTCCTAATCGCGCTAATGCTCACCATCATCATGCCCTCAGAAGTAAATGAGCACGTTCCTTCAATAACACAAGAAAACTAAAAGCCTCTCAGTCACTAAGAACAGAACAAAGAGCAGTAACAAGAAAAAAATGAAATTATCTGGAAAGATCAGACCATTACCGAAGTATGATGAGATCAGCTATCACTTAATTATTTTTGACGTGTCTGGAAGCTATTAAGAACACCCTAGACTGGCAAGATTTTTCCACCTGCCTGGATAAACAGCATCCTGTACCCATCACAACAGCAGGGAGAAAAGATGCCAACCTATGCAGCCTGCCACACTGCCTCACCTAGACGAGTTCCCAGCGTAAGTCATTACGTGCACAACTCAGCACTCCTCAAACCCCAAACAGATCACTTCAGTTTTACATCAGTTTGTACCAAACCATTCGTTTGTACCAAACCAGAAATCCTCCTGGAGTCTATAGGATTGGGAGCAAGACCATGTAATTATTTGCCTTCAATATACAAGATAAATCATAACAGAAATGTATTATTTGTTAATCACTTCTGTTAACCAAAACAAACCCCCGGTCCATAAAGCCTCACTATAATTTGGAGTTAGTGACAGAATAAAGATGGGCCAGTGGTTTTTCACCTGCACTACATTCTTAGACTTTGTTCACATGGTGTTGGCTCACTGGTATAAATCCTGCTTAGATCTTTACGCTGATCCTGTAGCTTAACCAAAACAACCCAGATCAGGTGGAATCAATAACAAGGAGTTATAATGAAATAATTGTATTCCTATCTCCATATCCTATACTAAAAAACTGATGCCAAGAGTTACAGAGAATTTCCCTTTAAGCTTGTTTATTTTTTAGAAATAACAGTAGATATATCTTGTCTTTCAAAAGCTCTCTAGTTACTCATGTAAATCACCACCTCTCTTCAATGAAATGGGAGTCTTGAATCCTCTTAAGTCGCTACATAGCTTTTATGTAAATGGGTGTGGCATTGTTTTACCTACTTTGACAGTATTCCATTCCTTCAGTATCTAAAGTCGTTACTTGTATCACCTCTCTAGTTATCCGGGGGGGTGCGTTGGGGGATCATTCTGAGGTTTAAAAAAAACCAAAACACCCCCAAACCAGAAAAAGCTTTCCAAGGGCTATTAATCACCTTTCATTCCAATCAGCACAGACACACGGGAAGTCACAATCCCTATTCACCTACCTGCCAATCCTCTGTGTATCACTTTCATCGTTTGTGCTTTAAGCATACCAGGGTTAAACAATTGCCCAGTTTCTGTATTATGGGATGGAGTTACCATTGTTTGTGGGGGAAGATGCTCAGCTACTTCCCCTCAGCCCATGAAACACCTACAGTCCTTAGCTCCTTTCAGATAACACCACCACTTCCAATGCATAAAAGGTACATGTTAAAAGCAAGGTCCCTGAAGACACTCCGGCTCAATACCTACTTGTAATGTCAAAGACAATGACAGCCACAGCAGAGTCACGGATGTAGCTGGGAATGAGGCTGCGGAACCTCTCCTGGCCGGCTGTATCCCACAGCTGCAGCCTGATCTGGGAAATGGAAAAGTGTAGGGAAAGGGGGAAAGGGAAGAGCAGGAAAAATGGAAAACAAAACCAAAACTCAAGTGAAATAAAAAGAAAAAAATTGCAAGGCAAAAATAATGCAACAAAAGGAAAGTTAAAATGGAACAGAAATGTGAAAAAAGCCAACGGCACTTCTAACTGCATTCTCGCAGCAGCCTCAGCCTAGCACGCCTGAGAAACCTCCCTCCCTCCACAGACCCATTAATAACTCACACATATGAGTTCTTCCATTTAATCATAAAACCAAGATATCCCTAAAAAATACCTTCTCGCACCATCTGCTAACGACAGAAATAAGCATACGTACCTCAGTGCGTCCTGCCATGTCAGGACTCTGTCTGTAACAGCCACACAAGCAAACCGCAGCCCATGGCTAACTAGATACGGTCACTCCTAACCGTAACGACTACATCACCCCACTACGGATGAATCCACTGGAAAGCCTGAAACACAGTAGTGGGGTACAAGCCAGGATAGCAAACACCCTCTAGACTGGCTTATCTTGTGCTTAAATCCAACAAGTCTGGGAAGACATCAAGACTCAGAAAAGGAACTACTACTCAGTCTTTCAAAAATGAGGTTGTAGCTGTAACATGGAACTGGCAGCCTGACAGTGGGGAGTGAGGACGGGGCTTCTTGTGGCACCAGTTCACTTAGTGCCACAGCTCCCAGTGCACTGGCAATGTGCTGGAAACGGTACACTTAGAGTTGCCCTCTGTGGGAGGCTACTGGAGATGAAGATCCCAACTCCACATATATTTGTCCCTTCTGCTAGCTAGTAGATGCTACCCAGGCCATATTTAGAGCTGAGTGATGCAGAATAGGTATAATTTCAAGATACATTATTTGGTGTAAGGACGTATCAAATATGCCAAAGCATACACCACAGTTAGAGGCTTAGCATTCTTCATTTCAAGCCCAGCAGTCAAAGCCTATTGCAAAATACAGTACTAGCCCCATCTGAGAAATTATTTCAATGTCTGAATTTTCCTAGCTGGCGTGCTAGTACTTCTCCTTCCTCCTATCTACAATCAACACCTCTCTGTTATTTAAACAGGATTCATGGGCTCTGTGGACCACTTAGATAATCAGGAAAGCTAACAGTATATCCAACATCGGAAAGAAAACGGTATTTTCTGGATAGTGGGCCAGTGGGTGAATGACATCCTGACCTACACAACCACAAAAAATCAGGACTACACTGCTGAAAACAGCACACAGGCATGCCAGCTTGCCTTCACAGGTGGCAAGCAGCATTCCCAAGATCTTCTTCTTCTTCTGCCACCACCAGAACCATTGAAGAATATTATCCAAGTAGTTTCTCCCCAACAAATATTAAGCAAGGTCTCTTCTAACAGTGAGTCACTGGTAAGATGGCAGAGAAGCACTTGGGAAACTCACCACACGCACTAGGCTGAGACTTCTTCAGAAGTAACAGACCCAAAGCAACACAAAGGACTTCCACTGCACCACTGGTCCCTTCCTCCCCACAACAGTTTCATACTTCTCAGCCAGTAGTAAAACCAGCAAAAAGGCAAGTACTAGCAAAACATGAACTAATGAAAAGACAAATAGAAAGACAGGAGAGGGATGTGAGGGGTCTCTTTATGCAAAAAGGAATCTTATGAAAGCTAAATCCAAAATTACCTTACTAACAGTTAGTGAGAACAGGGAGGAACTATGCCACCATTGGTAATCCCTAATGACCTCAAGGCTTGGAACTGCCTGGGGTCTGCTCAGACACATTTATACTGACAATCCCTGAGGCAGAGCTGCAAATTCCAGGAGCAAACTACACCTAAGGTAGACTGCCCATGGCAGACAGCCCATTGCCCGGGATATAGATATTAGCTTGCCCCAATTTTGCATGAAAGATTTTGACTTCATTCTAGAGGTATCAGATATTAACAAGTATCAGAAACAGGAGAGTGGGTCAGTGATTTGATTCAACAAAGGCTGTCCCTCTGAAGGCCACTGTGGGATTTCAGCAGCCACTGGAGGAACGGCCAGGCGGAACAGCACGCACAGCAACTGCTGCTCCCCTGACTGCAGTTGCCATGCTATCACACAGATGCCTCACTTACCGTGCGATCTTCAAGATACATTGTTTTTGACAGGAAATCAATTCCAATGGTTGCCTGAAAAGAAGAAAAGCATTGGTAACTGATGCTTGCCTTCCAGCATCTGCAAATCAGATCTTTCTATACAAACTCTCAGAAATGTTCACAAACTTATAATTAATCTGTTGAAGTCGTTTGCCATCAATATAGTTGATAAAAACAAAGCAATCTGGATATCTGCACCATCTTCATTTCACATCATTCTTCCAACACTTCTCAACTGCACAAGAACCCCTGAGTCTGGATTTTAGCCTCAGACATTCTTACATCTTAACACATATCATATCTGAACTAGCATCTCTTTCTGCTCTACCACAATTCAGTCTGGTAAGAATTATTTTCTTAGAAATAACCAAAAGGTGGAGCAAATTACATATATAAATTGCGGGCAACAGTGCTGAAAGCTAAAAAGCAACGTTTATTCAGGGCTTTCCATTTCAGAATGTGCTTCCTTTCTAGTGAAATTCAGAAGCTTCATTTCCCAGGCAATTCTTTCTGGAAGTCTCCTTCCATTCACATTTCCACTGCTGTACAGCAATTCCAGTACAAAGACGCTTAATTTACTAAGTTAGATGTGCTCCCAGGCACTTAAATCAAGCAGATGTCCTAGGCCATCATAACCCCACGAAACAGGAGACAGGCTACTGATGTAACAGATTTGAGCATTTCAGACAGATTATCTGTCTTAACAAACACGAGCAGCATAACATGTTCTGAAAGGTCTCCATCAGAACGTGAAGCATTTAACATTAGAAAAGACCACAACAGTCAATGACTGTAGTTAGTACTTGTTTCTGGGAGTCCTATTTTCTGTAGGCAGGACACAGTTACAACCACAATTAGCAGATAAATCTACGATAGCACCTTACAAAAATGAGGAAAAGAAATACAGAAAGCACAAGAGGATCCAGTTCCAGTGAATGACTTGTCCTCAAGAAAACAATCTTCTCCTTTTCCAACTTAAAATTACCCCAATCTAAACCAGTAACCCTTTCTGATCTGAATTAAAAGATAACAACCTAGTCTAATCTTCCTTAAAGACATTTGGCATTCCCTTGAAATACCACTAAGTGCTTTTGACGCAACTAACTCTTCCTGAAATCTTCAGGCCTCTTACACATCTTCAGCTTTTCATCTGCAGCCTCTTCATCCCTACCCTACTCTTTCCCTGCCAACATTTCCCTGCCTTTTCTATCTATAGTCTTTTAGTTAAAAAAAAAAAAAGTAATAATAATAAAAAAAACGAGAGAGAGAACATATCATGGTGACTTCTTGCAGATCTATGCACTCTGAACTCAGATGCTAGAGAACGATCATAAGCGTATTATTCTTTCTCTCTGTTTCCTGAGACTTCCATACCCATCATCACGCATCCCAACCACTGTCTTCTCTGTTAGACAACCCCATAAAAAAATGTTTCTCCCTGTTTCCTCAAGGCTTCTCACATATCCAGACAGGATCTAAATCTTGCTTCTTTTTTGTACGCTGTAATCCCTGACATCATACTAGATGCTTGGGCTTAATCAAGAAGTCTCATCTCCATTTCAAGGAACACTACAACCTTACATATGATACCGAACTGACATTTCATGGGGAAACATGCTTGCTCCTAACAGTTCTTACAGGCATACATTTTAATAGCAGGGAACAGATTTACTCATATGTATATATTAAAAAAACCCAACACAAACCAATAAAACTACCACATACCTGGTAAGTATTGTCAAAACTGTCATACATAAACCTGGTGATCAGAGAGGTCTTCCCAACTACAAAAGAACAGAAAAAATTACCTTCAAGCAGCAGTGGAAAAAATAACCACTGCTTTGGGAGTGACATGCTGGTAGCACTGATCATCAGAATAAACTTGCCAACCTAAGGCTATTTCCCAGCAACACCCTCCTGCAAAATAACCAGCTAAAAAAATCATTCACAAAATGACAGAAGTATGTTAAGGCAAATCAATCTATGTAGGTCAAAAATTAATCATAATGAAAACTTGGTCCTCAAATTAGGTATGTTGTGATACATATGGCAAAGAATTATTTGTTTTCTTTAAGCAAGCAATAAATCTGCTGTGTTATTCACATTTTGCTACTTATGTAATCACCAAGTCTTGGACTTCTGGACACAAACATCAAAACAAGACATGGTGATGGTCTGGACAGTCTTCAGCTGCCTCTGGCTGGACAGAAAAGCCACATTCAAGACTTATATCCTTTCTTCATAACAAGATTCTAGATACAGAGTAAACTTGCACGGCTTATTTAAAAACTTTAAATTTATGTTTCCAAATATTATCAAGAGACAAAGTGCAGAACTGACAAGAAACGGGACCCAAAGATAAGCTCTCTAATTCTCTCTCAGGAAGCTGGAGGAAGCCAAGAAAAATTCAAAGGACATGGAAGGAAGAGAAGAGGGGAAAGGAATAAACTGCCCAGAAAGGTTATGAAATCGTGAACATTGGAGAGGGTTAAAAACAGGTTAGACAAATGTCTGTCAGCAGCAGTCAATCCCGCCTTGGCAAGGCAGTGATATCGGACAACTTCTAGAAATTCCTCCAAGACCTACAGTTCTGGCACTGAGGTGGAGGTAAGCAGCAAGAGATCTAAAGAAAGTAATACAGCAAAGAATACCACAACTTCAAGAAAAAGACACAACTCATCCATTTATTATGAGGAAAGGGTACAAACGGCAGGCAAATTCCAGGTAAAACAAAAAATATGAAGATGGAAGGGAGGCAACGGCCACGCTATACAAACAGCACCGCTTTGCCATTCATCTTCTCTTCGGTACACGCCACACGCTCGGTGCGGACACGGCCAGAGACACAACATACGGGGCGGAGCAGCGCCCTGAGAGACACCGCATCTCTCCCAGACGCCAGCAAAGCCCGGCCGCCCGCCCTGCCCAACGGCTCCGGGCCAGCCCCGCGAGAAGGCCCAGCCCCGGCAGGGGGGCAGCCAGGCGGTGGAAAAGCGGACTCGGGCGCTCGCCAGGCCGGCGGAGGGACAAGGCCGGACCACGGCGGGGCCGCCCCTCCCTCGGGCGGAAGCCCCGGACGGCTCATTACCGCCTCCCCTCCGGGCAGAGAAGGGCCCTTCACGGTTGCTCATCGCCCCTCGCGGCTCCTCACCACCCGCCCGCAGCGTCAGGCCCCCGGCGGCTCCTCATTCCCCCTCCCCCGCGGCGCCAGGCCGCTGAGGCCCCCCGCGGCCTGCTCCCCCCGCTCGCCGCCGCCGCCCCGCTCACCGCTCTGCTCGCCCAGGAAGACGAGCTTGAACTTCCTCAGCGGGTTCCCGAACTCGCCGCCGCTGCCGGGGGCGGACATGGCGGCGCGGGGAGGCCGAGCCGGAGCCGTGACTGAGGAGAAGAAGACACCGCCGAGCGCACACCGGCACCGCCACCGCCCCGCCCGCCGCGCTGCGCGTCACTTCCGCCGCCGTCACCGACGCGTCACTCCGCACCACCCCCGGGGCGGGCGGTTGCCACGGCGACGGGCCGGCCTCCAGGGGCCTGGCCCAGAGCGGCCGCCGCTGTGGCCTGTAGAGGGGGGCCCGGCCGGGAGCGGCCGCCCTCGGCTTCCCTAGCGCCTGGCCCTCCCGCAGCCTGAGGCACTGGCTGCCCGCTTCGAGCTCTCCCCACGTCCCCCGGGGTGGGCCCCGCGCCCTGTCACCACGACACGGAGCCTGCACCGGGCCACTGGGGCGGGTTTATTTATAACGGTGTCACAGAGTATTGCATAACGCAGGCAAACGACAAACACGCTGGTGATGGTGCTTGGCCGGGCTCCGCTGCACCCTCCCAGTCCCTGCCCCCTCACAGGCAGCCATGGGTGCAAGGAGGTGGGAGCACCGTCCTGCACGCAGTCGGGCTTTCCAGTGTGGCTGTACCAGGAGGAGATGGAGTGGCTTCCACCATTGGAACCAGGGCTTGGAGTCAGAGTGAGGAGCCCGGGGGGAGGAAGGTGTACCTAGAGGAACACATCGCACCATGCGTAGAGGGCCGAGGTGTCCGCACTATGTGCGGTGCAGTGGGGAACGTGCTACGGGCATCTACGTCCCAAAGTGGGGCGCGTGGGACCGGTGGCTGTCCGTGCGAGCAGGCAGCAGGTTAGCTTTCCTCTTTGTCAGCCTCCTCCTTCTCATCTTCATCGTCTTTCTCCCCCTTGAGTTTATGACGAGCGAATTCCTCGATGACAATGTCCTCCTCGCTGGAAGGGAGAGCAGAGCGTGGTGAGCCCATGGTCTGGCTGCCTGACATGCATCTCAGCAAACTGGGTGAAATCCCTGCTGACACCTAAACCCTGCTTTTACTAGGGGACAGTGTACAAATCCTGCTGATGCTCGCACCGGCCCTGCCACCCCACACGCTTCAGGGAACAGTCAGGTCACTGTGAGCCATGGCCTAACCGGAGCACACAAATCCAAGACAGATCGCTGTCTCGGCTACGAGCATGCGTGACCGGAGGAGCTGGGCGAGAGCAACTGCAACTTTCGGCATTTTTTAAGACAATATTTTGCATTGCCAAGGGAAAAAAGGGAAGGAAAAGAAATTAAAGTGGAGACAAAGATATTAGGTACCTCCTTGCAAAAGGCAAGCAGCAGATGACATCAAGGGAGAGCCACAAAATGAAAAGCGGGGAAAGAAAACGGAAAAAAAGAGTCAGCAAAACTGATTCCAAAAGCCTGCAAATGTGAAACGACTTGGCAAAATCTACAGGGAGCGATGGTGGGGACAGGCCAAGAGATTTCCTGCTCTGGAAGTTTAAATATCCTCGCTGAGCTGAGAAACTGATAGGCTTTGGTGTGAAAGCTCTGCAGTTGCAGCCCGAGTTTCCAGGCTCCAAATCCCAGTGCTCGTGTCCCATTGCAGGGTGTAACCAGACAGAAAAACAGCCTTTTGGGCCTCTGCAAGCCAGGACCGTCTATGGGGCTGGTTGGCGGCTGTGGTTGCCAGGCATGGCTGCCAGGAATGGGTTTGGCACGCTGCAGCTTCCCGGAGGGAAGCAACCCCAGCTGTGGCTTCAGCTGGAATAAGCTCATGTCGTGGGAGGAGAAGAGGGCTCTGGCACTGGGGAGCATGCGGGGGCACGGGACTGTGAGCAGCACCGCGTCCAGCAGTCGAGGGACCTCAGCGTGCGGGGACCAAAACTGTAGTGGATGTTATGTCCAGTGGTGGCAGTTGTGACTGTGACGTTGTAAAATAAGCCCTGGAATTTGCAGAACGTGTGCTGAGCCCAGCATTTGAATCCTCCCAGCCTGTGACAATGCCCCACTGCCTGTGCTACCACAGAGGGTGTCATGCTGTCTGCTGTGACTAAGGGGCTCAGGACTTTGAGGCCTGGATGATTAATCCAAAGATGTAACCTCAAGCTGGGCATCACATCCATCTGTGATGGATCTGTATGGTTTATGTGCTAGAGGAAATACTGGTTTGAGGTATAAGGGAACATCTCTTTACCTTGGCTTAGCTGTAGTCCATTGATAAGCACAGCACAGGGAGGAAAGGATTGGAAGAGAGATACACATGCAGGTTAATACAGAAAGGACATTTCAACTAACATCTCTTCTTAATGCTCAGGTGTTTTTCTGGAAAGAGAGACATTGAGATGGGTGGCAGCCAGGGTGCTGCAGGCAGAGGGACCAGCTTTTCCTGTCCCACAGCCAGCGACACTGGGGCAGAGCACAGCCTTTTGCCTGGAGGTGGCTGCATCAGCGTGGCTTTTACCAGTTCCCAACTGAACAGGGACTGCCTCTTCCTCCCCTGTGTTTCAGCAGTATCCCAGGCATTACTTACTGTCCACAGGCTTCGGGTGCATCAGGATGACAGGCAGCTCGACACCAACATCGCTGGAAGAAAAAGCAATTCTTTCAATAAACCTGTCCAGCACTACACCGTGCTCAGCCCTATAGGCAGCTTCCCCCTTACCTGGAAGTGAGATCCCCCAGGATGCTGCGGCAGCGGGAGAGAAGGGACAGAAATCAGTCAAGGCAGAAGAGCAGAGGCGTTAGACTTTGATTCATAATAAGGTAGAAGAAGATTTATAATGGGAGTGAAGGGCAGAGGGGATTGGGCTGGAGGGGTGGGAGTCAGAGAGCAGTCCAGTGCCCAGCTGCCCCACAGCCCGGGGCAGTGGGACAGGGACAAGGGGGCCCATGGCACGAGTCCCTTCATCGTCTGCCCAGTGGTACAAGATCCCACAGCACGGCCCAAGCAGATGGTCCCTACTCCTGCGCCCGCAGAGTCTCTCACCCTCCTCGGGACACCACGAGGTTGACCTTCACTTTGTAGGACACCAGGATGCCCAGTACCTCCTTGTCCATGCCGGGTCTCAGGCTAGGAGAAAGGCAGAGCAGAGTGGTGAGGTGAGCAGTGCTGCTTGTAGACCCCATCCGCTCCCCCACAGCAGCTCTCGGGGCTGTCTCCATGCCCCATTTCGTGTGGGGTGCACTGGGTGTAGCAGGCGAGGACAATACAATGTGGCAGTAAAAAGAGGGGAGGACAGGTCACTTGGCTGAGGCCACAGAGCAGTTTCTGGAGGCCACCTGAGCTGCCTGAGCTGGGATTTACTCCCAAGGCAAGACCCAATGCAGCTTGGCAGAGGGATACAGGGGCTTTTCGTTGGAACTGGGAGGCTACGTCTCTCCTATGAGATGGAGAGGTGGGTCTGTGGCCATGTGACAAAATCCCTACATTTTCCAGCTGGATGGGGTGGGCTTAGACACCAGCAGTGTGAGAGACCCTTGGTGGGAGCCCAGAGCATCCAGAGCAGCGGGAAGCTGTTGGAGTGGGGCGAAGGCGAGGGTCTGACTGTGGCAGGGAACAGGGGGAGCCCGCCCAGCTCTTACATGGTGGTGGAGGCCAGGTTGGTGTCCTCATGCTTGAGTTTGCCATCAAGAGCGAGGCCTCGCTTCTCACGGTTGGCTGAGAGTGTGGGGGTGACGGAGTACGTTTTGGAGAAGGTGGAGTTGGCCGCCACGTTCTCACTGGAAAGAGTGGGAGAGGAGAGCTCAGAGCCAGCACCAGCCTGGTGGGTGCTCAGCACCCACTGGGGATGTTCAGCATCACACCAGGCACCTGGGCAGAGCCAGACCCCCCTGCCCTGCCCTCCTCATGCAGCTGCCTGGTTCTGTTTCCTCCTTTTGTTCCCTTATACAACCACTTCTTTTTTCTACCCTCCGCCTTTGCTGCAGCCCTCCTCGTTCTCAGAGGCGCAGCGGCTGTGGCTGGCCTCAGAGATGCAAAGCGAGGAGAGGAAGCAGCCCAGGGCAGCTGTGCACCTTCCCCCCAGGGACATCCCCAGCCAACACTGGCTTGTGCTGGGGGAGTCACGGTGTCCACAGCCTTCCCTCTCCTCTGCTTCCTCTGCATCTGCTCTTCTAACCCTGATATTTTTGCTGTCTGGTGTAAAACCGTCTTCCCCACCCCCTCTCCCCATCACTCTCCCCTCATCCTCCTCTCTCTTCCTCCCCCTGGCCACCCCCTGCCCCTTTTTACTTACTTTATCTCCTCATTGCACACAGTCTTCGTGTATTTATCCAGCGAATAGAGGACCACGTCTGTGATCTGATCAACTGAGGAGACACAAGAGGGTGCAGCGTTGGTGACATGGCTGAGGCACAGGCACAGAGTCCTCATCTCTGACAGGGAGACTGGGATGAGGTGCGTGCCAGGATGTGCCCCTCCTGCTCCCTCTCACCGGAAATCTTAATTTTTTTCACAATCTTGTTAGTGGTGTTGTTGACATTGACAGTCACGTTGATGGGCTCTCCATGGTAGTAGATCTGCGGTGGGAAGAGGCTCAGTTACACGACTGGACATCCCAGTCCCTGTCTCTAGGGACACGTGGTGGCACGAGCCAGGGGACAGCCTCTGTACTGACCTCCTTATCCAGGGAGGCTTCGAGGTGCAGGGGCTTGTCGGACATCATGAACTGCCGGGTGGTCTCCGACTTTGGGGCTGGCCCTGTCTTCACGGGTGCAAACTGGATCTTGCGGATGATGAGGCGCACCGAGTTCCTGCGGGGTGAGAAGCCGTCAACCCCGGTCGCCCCAGCTGGGACGTGGTGACGCAGCCTTCAAGGGGGACACGTCGGCTGCCTTTGAGGACATCACAGTGTCCCTAGCCAAAGGATGCAAGCTGCAGCCTTCTCTTAGGACGTGGTGGCCCACTGCCCCTCCTTCAGGCAAAGGACCCAAACTAAGTGGGGCACAGGCTGACAGCAGGTCCTCGGCCAGACCCCTAAGCTGGACACCCCAAAACCATCCGGTGGTTTGGTTTTAGTGCCACGGGGCAGGAAAGGGATCCCCCTACAAATACCTCTTGTGAATTTTCTCCTCCAGATTTTCAGCACAAAATCCTTTGACCTCGAAGTCCACGCCACAGGCCTGGGGGGACACGTACAGTCACTAAGCAGGAGGGGCTCAGAGCTGCCTGAGCTTTGGTTCATTCGCTTCCTTCCTCCACTGCATCCCCAGAGATCCTGGTCCCAATTCCAGCCATCCTTCCTCCCCAACCCTCACCCCATGGGCCATGTCCCCACAAAAAAGAAGCAGCTCTCATTTTTGGCACCCCATAACTTAATGCCCTGCCAGGGAGAAGGGGTCCAGGGGACACAGGTTGGGGACAGCAGCTCACCTTTCCCACATCGTCTGGTCCTGGCTGCAGGGTGACTGAGCAGGGCAGGTTGGTGGCAATCTAGGCAGAACAAGGAAAGAGAGAAAAAAGTAAATAAAGGCCATGCCCAGAGATGATTCCTGGTGCACACTATGGAGGTGTGCAATCAGGAAGGGCTGAGCAGCCCCTACCTCGAAGGTGAAGGGGTAGGCATTCTCCCCGAGCTTCTTCATCAGCTTGTCCTGCAAAGGAGTGAGGGTTTTGGGTGCCTGGTCTGGTACCGGCGGAAAGATCTGGGTGGTCAGGACATAGAGGTCCTTCCTGAAGGTCAAGCCGATAACGTCGAGGTCATCTCGGCCGTAGCGAAAGGCGCAAGTCAGTGTCACATACACTGAAGCCAGATGGAAATGGAGAGGAGTGGGGTTAGGGGAAGGGTGAGGTAAAGGGAAGGCACAGGGGGAAAAGGGGTTGAGAAAAGAACAAAGAAAGAAAAACTACTTTAATAACTTTAGGAGAAATATGACCCTGTTATCAGGACCCAGACCTCAAACACCAAGTTAACAAGATGTATCACATCTTTCTGCAAGGCACGGGTAGCTTCAGAGCCAATGCCCCAGGCAGAAAAGACAAGAAGAAAGAGGCAGTTTTCCTTGCCAGGTCAGCCACCGTCGCCCAGATGTATGACGAGCTGTAGATGACCCATTGCAGATTTAACTTGACTACAGTCCCAGGCTGCTTGTGAACTTTGAACTGGTTTCCAACCCTCCCCCTTATAACAGGGGGGTTTGTGTCTTAATACCTTTTCTGTCCTTTAGGTACTCTGGGTCGATCAGGCAGACGCCATCTGCAAACAAGCAGAGAAGAAGGGCCAGTGAGCTCAGTCACCTAGGAAGATCCTCACAAAAAAACAGTGTTTTTAAAAGTTAAATCATCTGCTCATTGGCTGGGAAGGTGACTGAGGGGAGCTGCTAGTCAGGGGGATGGCGATGCCTCCTTCAGCGTCAACACCAGTGGCGTGACCGAGTTGTTTGGCAAAGGGACTTCATCCCTTTCCCCACCATTTTTCTGTAAGGGTATTTGCAGGAAAATGGGACGTTTGATCCTCCAGAGCTGCCCTTGCTCCTCCTGCTCCGGCGGGAAGCAGAGGTGAGCAGCCACCAGCACAGGGACTGGTTTCCCCAGACTGCTTTCTGCCCATGCTTCCCCCTCCGTGGCGGGCATGGCCACACTCACCTACAGAGTCCACCGACTCCACGTGATCCACAAAGTCTCTCTTCCCCAGGTAGATGGATAGCTGGAGGCAGCGCGCAAAGGGAAGAGGTAAACAGGTTAGTGTTTGCCATTGAATTGGCCAAAATTTTCAAGCCCTGGGTTGTGTCGTGGGGCTCGTTAACCCTGCTGTTAGCATGTTGGACCAGACGTTGCATTTAAGGGTCCATATAGATTTTTTTTTTTATTTCTGTTTTGAAAAGCGAGCCCTGTGGTGGCATCGTGGCAGGATTAGCAGGAATCAATCAGGGAAGGGAAATTCAGCCTGCATCCCGTCCCATGGGCAGAGCCACCCCAGAGGAGCCCCAGCACAGCCTGCCCCTTGAGCTGACCCGCACCCAGGGATGGGGCACACGGTCCCATCTCTGTGTGCATGGACTCACCTTGCCATTGGGGCTGGTCTTCTTGAACACCCTGTGGAGGAAACACAGACAGATGGGTTGGGAATGCCCTGGATGAGGCTGGATGCAGCACAGCCCACTCCGGGGGCAGGGAGGGAGGGGGCAGCCATTGGTGTCCCTGGGGCAGGGAGGGCGAGGGCTTCCCTGCAAGCATGGTGCATCTCCAAGAGCTACGCCAGAGTGTGCACAGTGTGTCCTGGCCATGGGGAGTTCAGTGTCCTGCAAATTCAGAGCCAAACCTGCCCCGAGGGATATCATGCTCCTGAGCTGAGTGTGTGACCATCGAGGAGGGGTTGCATTAGCTGGCTATGTCTTAAGGGGACGTGAAAAAGCACCAACATGCAGAAGAACAGAGAAGGTGCTTTGTTGGCTCCATGACGGCTCGCTCCATCTCTCTACAGCCAGCACAGGTACCAGCCTGTGGGGTCAGTGGGTGCGGGGAGCCGGGGGGGCTCACTTTTTCCCTCTGCTCCTGTCCTGCAGTGCCCTCTTCCATCCCAATTTAAAAAAAAAAATAAAAAAAGGAAAAAAAGACACTTACTTTGCTCCATCTGCCATTTTAAGTCAGCAGCCACACAGGCGGGGATCTGTAGGGAGAGATGGATAGGAAGTGCTGCGTGAGGCGGTGGGGAAGGGGCAGCCGCCGGCCATCGCCAGCCAACGGGACGAAATCATTCGTCTCCCAACAAACTTGAACTCCAGAGCCCTCAGGCTACGGTGCTGCTGGGCCTTTTGCCTTGGCAGAGCTGGGATGCTCCAGGTTCAGCTGGAGCTGCCCAGCTTCAGGGCACACACAAAGCACACGGGAGCAGGTGGAGACCCGGTGGGGCGGCTGAGCCCAACAAACCCCTTGTCCCTGGCCAAAAAGGCAGTGAAGAGGAGGTGGAAGAGAAAAAGGGAGAGCAATGCCCCAGGCAGGCTTCAGAAAATAGGAAGCACAGGGGTGACTCCCAAGAGAGTGAGTTCAAGGCTGGGAAAGGCAAGAAAATGAACAAAAGGGCTTACGGAGTCTCAACTTTATGAATTTTTCTTGTCTGCAGGAAATTGGCTGTCATGGCTTAGCGGCAGGAACAGGCTTGTTCTGTCCCGTCACTCACAGAAAAGTGAGGAAACCACAGACAGAAAGGTCGAGGGCAGCTTAACCGCCCCGTGGGCAGGGGGGTCTTGGGGCGCATGTCCCCAACCCATGGCCCCTTTGTCCCCATCGCCGGCCAGGAGCGCCAGAGCTGGCTCTGGGAGGGCAGTGCCCAGCCCTGCCCGACTGTGCTGCCTGAGTTTTGCTTGCTCAAGCCTGGCATCCAGAATTAAACTGTAAATACTGCACTGATCACCAGCTGATTCGCTGGGAGATTAGATAGGATGAGCTCAGCTTCTTAAAGTTAGGCAGCTCTGACATTAGCAGAGCTTAAGTCCAGGCAGGATTTTAAGCCCCAGGGGCACGTGGGCAGTGTTGCCTCTTTACGCAACCACAGGGATGCTGGAGAGAAAGAAGAAATTGATATGGGAGGAGGAGATGATCCTCTTCCCCACGGGAAAACAAGGGATTAGTCCCAAACTCAGGATCTTTGATGCCCTCAGGTGCTGGGGGATGTGAAGCTTGGGCATCCTTGCCTGCAGGGTTTCTTGGGCAGCAGCAAGAGAAGGTGCAAAGGGAGCAGGAGCAAAACGGTGCCATGGCCTCAGCCCTCTCCAGAGCCTGGGAACTGGGGATGAGGCAATGAAAAGTGGAGGAGAGAAGACCTGAACTACTTACTGCAGGGGGGTTGGACTAGATGGCCTTTAAAGGTCCCTTCCAACCCAATGCATTCTATGATTCTATGATCTCCCAAGCCCAGAGAGGGGACCCGGACCCCTCCTGGCTCAGCTAAACTCTCCCATGCTGCTACCCAACCCCTCCACCCATGCCCTCTGGCTCGGCCACACTGAAATCCTGGTGGCCACATATGTTCCCTTCTAGCCCTAAACCACCCTCCTTCCAGCCATGGTCAGGCACCAAAGTCCCTGCCCCCAAGGGTTTTAGAAAACAGCAGAATCCATGCCCCAAAACACTGGCAGGGCCCAGGCAGCAGAGCAGGCAGCACTTACCTGGGGGGTAGATGAACAGACAGATGCTCTCCTCTTCCTCTCCCAGCACGTCCCACTGCCACCCAGTCACTACGGGCTGCTCCTAGACCTGCAGCTTCTTATACCCCGCTGGCAGTCCCTCCCCTGGCGTCTGATCTCACCCACTTGGCTTTGGCTGGAGCCGCGGGGGGTGTGTGTGTGTCCGTACTGTGGGAGAGGTGCTTTTGTGAAGAATCCTATTAGTTTATTAACTGGGGAGACGCTTCGTGAGTAAGAGTGGGCTATAAATACGGCTGCTGCCGGAGCCCTGAGAAAGCAGCTTATGGAGATTGGCAAAGTGGGCTTAGGAGGAAGGTGATGGTAATTGAGGTGGAAGCTCTGCTCCCGGTGGGCAGGGGTGAAGGCAGGGGCACAGATTCTCATGGGGGCTCTCTACAACTGCTCCCATGGCAAGTGGAGCTGGACCAGCCCTGGGCATGAAGGTTGGAGGGAGATGGTAGAGGGCAAAGAGGAGCCTGCCAGGTTTTATCCCTCCCTTACGCGCTTTGCTGGATGGCTAACAGATGGACAGAAGGTGCACAGGCAGCTTCTTGCCTAGCCAATGTGCCTATCATCTGGCTTGTCACCTAGAGGTGACCTGCTGTGGCCCAGGGCACATGGGCCACCCTTGCCATGGGGACGCTCATGTACAAGACGATGGGGCAATAGCACATGCAAGGCTTGAGGCTGCACTGGCGACTCCAATGCCAGGCTTCACTCCTCCTGAAGCAGCAGGGAAGGGCCAGCCACCCCTTGGTGGTGCGACGTGGACCTGCCACCATCCCCCAGCACCACCTGGGCAATCTGCTCAGCCCCGCATCATTTCATAACGCGGCGGGCTGACCTCGCCTGACCCAATTAGCACATCATTAATTCAAGGCTTGCTGCTGCAAATAGAAAACTGTTGAAAGCGCAGAGTGGATTTGCCTTACGGCCGCCCGGGAGAGAAGCACTCCACACTACCCTCCTTCCTCAGCTGCAGCTGGTGCACAGGATCCCCCTCCCGCAGGGGTGGCTGTGGGATGCTCGTGGGGATGCTACCCCTGTGTTGGCCCTGGGGACAGGGCGCAGATCGCAAGAATAGCCCAGGGCAGCCTGCAAGTTGCTCCAGAAAGGCCCCACTCATCTTCCTTACCTCCAGCATCTCTCAAGCCCTTGTTTCCTTGGCCAGGCCCTTTGCTTTGAGCACATGCTTGGTTTTGGCTCAGCCCCCAGAGCAGAGCACCGAGGTCAGGATGTCTCTGCTCATCAGTGCATCCCAGAGCTGCCAACAGCCTCCTCCCTGCACCCTGGATCAGCTCAATGACCTTCATCACCTGGGTACCAACCCCTCCCAAATGCAGCCCACCTGTGCCTCTGGCCCTGTGAGCCACCAGGAGCCACTGGGAGACACCACAAGCCACCACAGCCAGCCCCACTGCCCAGGGCTTTAGCTGTCAGCACACGTTGCCTGGGGCCGGGACTTGTGATTTCTTTAATTGCACACACGAGAGCTGCTTAGTTTGCAGATTAGTGGGTGCTATTTCTGCCAAGGTCGGGGGGACACGTGAACTGTGACCTTCCTGCTGGTGGGTGGAAGAGGAGGAGGAGGAGGAGGCAGCCCCACCTGGATGCCCGCTGCCTGGCTCGGGGGGCAGGGAATGGCGGAGTGGCCGCCCCCAGCATCTAATCCTGAGCTCTGTTTGTGGCTCTTCGTTAGGCTTTTAATAAGGCCCCTGAGACCAGTGCTGTTCACAAGGGCCATAGGCTCTGCGGAGCATGGTGAGGATGGGGAGCAAATTTCATTTTGGGCAGCTTCAGCTCGGGTTAATCTTGACTGCATGGATTCAGCCAGGGGTACCTTGCCCAGGTGGGGTGGCAGATATTCCCCTGCCCCCCCGACCCCGAAAACTGTGGTGAGGCGGACAGACCACATCCCTTCCCGTGCTCATGCTATGCTCTGAACCAAGCACCGGGAAAGGAAGCTGGGGGATGCAGCGTGGTGTTAAAAATAATAGGGAAATGAGATAGGGCTTCTTCCTTTTTCCTGTTTAATAAATGGCCAAAGGCTCCTCTCATCTGCCTCATCCCACATGTCCCTCCGGGTCCATGCACTGTGTGAAGCACAGCTCAACCAGCCACCTCCAGCAGGGGCAGGATGCCGGTGGACATGGGGCTGGTGGAGTGCGTGGGAGCCCGGCTTCATCCCTGGCTCCCGATGGAGAGTGCCCTGCAGTGTCCTGCCTCCTTGAGGAATGGCCGTGGGGCTTCCCGCATCTCCCACTTTGGTGCCCTCGCTCGCAGGGTCTGCCCTCCGAAGGGAGCCCTGGTGGGGTTGGAGCCATGCAGCAAGCTGGCACCGGTGAAGTCCATGTTGCCTTCCAAAATACAGCTGTCCCCAGGTGCTGGCAGAGCTCCCTGCGTGCTGGTGCCAGTGCATCTGGCAATGTCCCGGCTCAGCCTCCGGCACCGTGCATCGCAGCAGCCTTACGTAAAAGCCCGCAGCCAGCACTGCTGATTTCTCAAAGCCCCTCAGAGCTCCCAGTCTTCCTCCTCTGATCTGGATTAAGTGGCGTGGATGGCATTAATCCGAAGCCAGGCGCCTCCGCAGCCATGGGGAATTATTGCTGTGCTGTTAAGTAACAGGATGGAGCCGCACTGGTGGGTCTCCAGCAGAACGGGGGTCTCCAACTGCTGTCCCTGCACAGACCCACCATCACCGTGTTTCCCCATGTTGGGCGCTGGTGAGAAATGCAACCACTGCCATGTGGCCCACAGCTGACAGCCCAAAATCGACCGGGCTGCACAACTTCTTGGTGGTCTTGGCCACAGGTTCCTCTCGAGGCCGGGAGCCCAGGAGGAACCCTTGGCAGGGGCTTTTCGCACATCCACACCAGTGGGCTTGGGCAGATGGTGGTGGGGTTAGTCCCTTTGCATTGGGTTCATGGCTGCAGGGGTCAGCTCGTGATGCCAAGAGTGGCAGACAGCCAAGAGCATGGCTCAGCATGGAAGTCCATCCTCATCCTCATCATCCTCCTCCTCCTCTGTCAGGAACCTGCTGTCCCACCTTCCCCCAGTGCAGCCCTGGTGCTCCCAAGCACTCTGGCAGCAGATGGTGGCTGCTGCTCATCTGTAGTTAATTGGTGCTAATCACCCTAGTGCAGCTCAAGCCAGCCACTTGCCCAGGCGACTGCTGGCATGTGCACGGCCCACTCGCTGCTAGCCACGAGGAGCAAAACCTCTGGGTCTGTGCCTGGGAGCTGCAGGAACCCTGGTGCTGTTTGCAGCCCCATCCTGCTGTGAAAAGCCTTCTGCCTTCCTGACCCTTTCCCGGGATCCCCTGAACTCCGCTTCCCTTCTGCCCAGAGGCAGGGCACCCACAGATGGGGTGACATGAGTGGCATCGCGGGTGCTGAGCTCGCTTGGCTGCCTGATGCCCACAGCGTCTCCATCTCCATGTGGCCGGCAGCGAACAGCAGAGCTCAGCCCCGGCGCGGGCAGTGAGGTCCCCAGGAGTGGGCAGCTCAGTCACTGCCCAGAGGCTGCCTGCCACCCCAAACACATTTCACATGTGTGCTACACTTCTGGCAGTCCCCTCTCCCAGGGTCCTGTCCAAGGGATGGGGCTTTCTCCTCTCCATTGCCCCTCGGTCCCGGGGAAGATGAGCAGCGGGGAGCAGGGGGGAAGGCAGAGCCCCAGCTCCAGGACTACTGCTGCCTGCACCCACAGAATCACAGAATCAGAGAATGGCAGGGGTTGGAAGGGACCTCTGGAGATCACCCAGTCCAGCCCCCTGCCAGAGCAGGGTCACCCAGAGCAGGTGGCACAGGAACGCCTCCAGGCGGGTTTGGAATGTCTCCAGAGACGGAGACTCCACCACCTCTCTGGGCAGCCTGTGCCGGGGCTCTGCCACCCTCAGGGGAAAGAAGTTCCTCCTCGTGTTGAGATGGAACTTCCTATGGTCAAGTTTGTGCCCGTTACCCCTTGTCCTGTCCCCGGGCACCACTGAAAAGAGCCTGGCCCCATCCTCCTGACACCCACCCTTGAAGTATTTATAAGTATTGATAAGATCCCCCCTCAGCCGACTTTTTTGCAGACTGAAGAGACCCAAATCCCTCAGCCTTTCTTCATAAGAGAGATGTTCCAGTCCCCTCAGCACCTTGGTAGCCTTTTGCTGTCCCCTCTCCAGCAGTTCCCCGTCCTTCACCCTGCCGTGCTCAGCCCCGCATGGCCGCAGGCTTCCCCCTATAGCGGGGCTGGAGTGGGAGGAGGAGCGAGGAGGCTGGTCCTGGCGTGGGGCGAGCAGAGCGCAGAGAAGGAGGAAGAGCTCGGCGGCTGCCGTGGTGCCGAGTGAGCGGCACGGGGCACCGAGCGGGTGGGCCTGGCCGGTGGGGCTGGGGAGCGGGGGCAGCGGGGTGGGTGCTGAGCCCGTACGGCCGCCCCGACGGGCAGCGTGTGCCGGGCAGGGCTGCCGGCGGCCCCCGTGGAAGGAAGCACAGGGTGGACGGTACAGCATCGCAGCTCCGGTCCTGCTTGGCTGCACTCCAAAAGCTCCGCTCACTGCTCCCAGCACCCTGCAAGAGCCCACAGGAGCCCCACAGCGCATCTGCAAGGGACGGTGAGTGTGTCCGGCAAGGTCTGAGCCTCCGTGTGCCACCAGGATGCCAGCATGGCCTGTCCTTGCCACGCACCGGGGCAGGATGGTGGCCTCCGGGCTGGGGCGGGAGCATGGGGTGATTCCCCCCTGCAGGAAAGGTGCGATTGCTGATCTGCCCCTCTCTGCCCCCATGCACCCCACAGGCTGGAACCCCCCGTGATGAGGAGCATCTGGACCCCCAGCCTCCCCCAGCTGCCCCCCCGATCCTGCTCCTGCTACGCTGCCTTGCCATGGGACACCCCGTTCCCATGAGCATCACCTGGGTGGCTGCACATCACCCTCTGGGACCTCCAGCCACCTGCTTGTTCGGGTACCAGGGGGCTGGTCCCCCCACGCCGCCCCCACCTTCACCTTCCCCAACCGACCCCATGGGCCAGCCGATGGCCAGCATCTGCTGCTGAGCCCCAATGCGGGGCTGGGACGGGAACACGGCGCAGCTGGTGTCCCACTGCTTTGGAGGATGGCGGCAGCAAGCTGGTACCACCGGGACATCAGCCGGGTGGTGGCGGAGGAGCTGCTGGCCAAGGCCGGGCGGGACGGCTGCTTCCTGGTGCGGGACAGCGAGTCGGTCTCGGGGGCGTATGCCCTCTGCCTCCTGTGAGTCACCTGCCTGGCTTCTGCTCGTGTCTTCTCGCTCTTGTCCCTTGCCGGGGTCCCTCTGTCCCTCTCCCCACTCTGGGCTTCAGGCACAGCAATTCCTGGTACTGCCCCTCAGGCTGGCGCTGCCAAAACCTCGTTGAAAAGGCTTCTACAGGGATGCCGGCGGGGTGAGCGGGGTGCCAGGTCTTTAGCACAGGGGTTTTTGAGTGATCCCCGGGTCAGACCAGTGGAGAACCCCGTGTCCTTGGGAGCAGGCAGCCTGGGCCAGCAGCCCTGCCTGGCACTGGGGTTGCTGAAGGGAGAACCCGAAATCCAGGGCACGCTGAGCCATTTCGGGCTGCCCGCCATCCCGGCCCCGTGCGTGGGAGCGGGAGAGGCTGACTCGCATCGCCCTCCCTCTGCGAACACAAACATCCCCTCTCCCTCCAACCCCCAACGCGGCCGCATCCGGACCGCGACGCCTGCTGTTAACATCTCAGATGCCGGGACTTGGGGGGCCGCATCCCCCCCACACCTCGCCATCTCTGTGCCTGGGACCGGGCTCGCAGCCCCTGAGAGCGCTGCTGCGGGAGCTGCCTGCACCCTGCCTTGCTGCCTGCACCCGTCCTGCAGCCCAGCGACACGTCTGCAGCGGGGACCGCGTGGGGCGGCGCCTCGGCGGCTTTGGCGGGGTGCCACCCCCCTTTTCCCTGGGCTGGCCTGGCCCAGTGCACGGGACAAATTGCAAACACATGGTGCCGAGGGGCACGGGGGGTGTGGGGCATGCCGGGGGCTCAGCCGGCAGCCGCCCCGGCTCTGCCAGCGTCCCAGCACCGAGTTGGAGGTCAGGCTGATGCCAGATGGGATGGCATGGGCAGGGGTGCTGTGGTGGCCTTGGAGGGAGTAGTCACAGTCACGGGGAGCACAGCGCCCGTCTCCAGCTGGCTGAAAACCCTCACTGCTGCATGAGGTGCTCCAGCGAACTCTGACGGGGACATGGCCATGCCGTGGCTGCTGCAGGCAGGGTGCTGTTTGAAGGTGGCGCACCCTCCCCTGCAAATGGGTACAGACCCAGAGCCGAGGGTGATGCTTTTATTTCCAGAAATGAGAGCTCAGTTCCTCTCTCTGCACAGGGGATGGGGGTGTTTGCATCAGGGCTGGGTGCCAGGTACTCCCCAACGCTGCCACGTGCCCACGGTGTTGTGGGGGGCGCGATGGGGGATCCTCATCTGCTCTCTCCCAGGTTCCAGCGGCATGTCCACACCTACCGCATCCTCCCTGATGACGAGGGGCTGCTCTCCGTCCAGGTGGGTGCAGCGGTGGATGCCCAGAGGCTGAATGCTGCTGGGGTGCACTCCCTGCCCGGACTAATGCCACCAGGCGCCATGCCAGGGGGGTCACCGGCTACGAGCAGGGACGTGGGCAGGATGCAGGTGCGAAGGGGCTGGGGTGTCTGCCCTCCCCGGCGTGCCGGTGCTGTGAGCGAGCGGTGCGGTTTGGTTTTTGCATGAGCTGCCTGCAACGCCCGGCACGACAGGATGCGAGCGCTTTGCAGCCACCCCTTTGTCACGGGGCCGCCTGGGAAGGCTGCCTCCCTGACAGCCCCATGGCTGCCACCAGCCCACCGGGGGTGGCACAGCAAAATGCTTGTCCCCTTCCTGCCACCATCCCCTGCCCCAGCCTGGCCACGCAGCCCCGATCCCTGCAACATCTGTCCCTGTGCTGTCTGTCCTGGCCACCGGCTTAGCCTCACTTCCTCTCTTTGGTGTCACTTCACGTTTCTCCTGGTACCCAGCTCCTTCCGACACCCTAAAAAAAGCATCCTGAGGGTCCCTAGGGAGCATCCCCATCTGATGCTCGAGGCACATGTCTCCGCACTCCTCTCCTCGCTCTGCTGCTCTGCCAGGGGCTGGGGTGAGCTCAGCATCCAGCTGGCACTTAAAGCTCGCCATGACCACATTTTGGGAGACAGTCCTGCCCGACACGGCAGGCTGGTCCGCAGCCTGGTGGGGGTCTGCCCCTGCACGTGGAGCCAGGTACGTGATGGCATTCCCGCCCTCTCTGCCTCCCCAGACCATCCAGGGCATCCAGGCCAAGTGTTTCCGCACCCTCCCCGACCTGATCGGCGCCTACCAGCAGCCCAACAACGGGCTGGTGACGCCCCTGCTCTACCCCGTGCACCGGGCCAGGCAGGCGGCCGACGAGGACTCAGGTGAGCTGGCGAGGGGGCGGCGGGGGCTGCGTGGGGCTGCGAGTGGGAAGGGGGTCCCACTGAGCTGGCTGTCCCCTGCCCGCAGACGGGGAGGACGGCCGAGGCAGTGGGCACACGGCGAGCGCGGTCCCGACCTGGGGAGCCGGGACGGGCGCGTGGCTCAGCGCTCCCATCGCCGGCCGGACCCACATCTCGCAGCAGCTGCACCAGAGGCTGCAGGAGCAGGTCCACAGCAGGTAACGCGCCCCTGCCCACCCCAGGGTGACGGAGGCGATGGGGTGGGCACGGCCACCCCTCTCTGGAGATGGTGGCTTGCCCCAGGGGAAGGAGATCTTTCCAAAGATGCCCACCTGCCCTCGCAGCCCGGCCAGCGACTTCATGGGCTTCATGGCCGAGTACCTGAACCACCACCTGCAGCTGGACCTGGAGGCTCTGCGCCATGGGCACCCGCAGCTGCGCCATCTCAGCACCGCGCTCGTCACCGCCTGCCGGGCGCTGCACAGGCGAGTGGCCCGGGGGGGCCACCCCCTGGGGCCACCCACCTTGTTCCCATCCCCTTCGTGGTGGCCGAACATCACCACCGAGGCTTGGAAGATGCCTGTGCTGGCTCTCACCTGCTCCTCTCCCCTCTCCTCTGCAGTGAGATTGACTTCACGCTGGCGGGACTGGAGACACTGGCCAGGGTGTTTGACCCCCCCGCGTCCCCTCGCAGCCCGGCCAGGGAGCAGGTGAGCCCCTCTCGGGCCACCACAGCCCCCAGTTGCCTGCAGGTGCCTTGTTGCATGTGGCGAGGGGCAGCTGGTCTGCAGGGGAGGGGGTCAGAGTGATTTTGGTGCCTGTTGGCACCCAAAGGTGCCGCACGCCCCGTGGCACTGCTGGTGGTCCCCGGGTGGTGTGTGTGCCGGGTTCCTGCAGCTGCCAGGGGGCACCTGGCTGCCTGTGGGCTGGGGACAAGCAGGGACTCATTTCTGTGCCCACTCCAGGACGTGGTAGGGGGAGAAGCTGCATCCCCTGACACACCCCCGGGGATCCCCATGTCTCGGAGCGCAGCTCGGACCTGCCGGGAGGAATCCACTCATTACCCCCAAAAATGTCCGTCCTTCCCCTCAGGGCCTCCTCACCAGCGATCCAGACCTTGAGCTGCTCCTCAACAAGATATCTACTGTCAACCATCTCCTCTCTTCGCTGGAGAAGAAGGTGCCTACACCCCCACACCAGCTCCCCGTGACACCAGGCTGGGGAAGCCCAGCTGGGTGCAGGGGGACGATGGCCACTGTGAATGGCAGCCGCTGCCTGGTTCCACTGGCACCCTGGGCTGGGGAACCTCACTCTGCTCCAGCAAACCCCTCACCTAAATTAAACCCTCCAGCAAAGCAAGCTACGGGGGGTGGCACAGCCCCGGGATGCCCCCTGGGGCAGGACGGGCTGGCGCAGGGTGCCCAGGGCTCCCAGTCAGCCCAGTCCCCCCAGACCAGTGCCCGTCTCTCTGGCAGGTGCTGAAGTCGCTGCAGGAGACGGTGTCTAGACACAACCTGGCGCTGCCCTGCGTGGCAGCGGCCCCCCCGCCGACCGCCAAGCCCCTGGCCGTGCAGAGCTTCGAGGTGAGGGAGGGGGGCACAGAGGGTCCCTGGTGTCACTGCTCGGGCAGGGCAGGCACGGGCCCAACCCGGGAACCGCGTCCCCATCTGCAGGTGAAGGTGGGCAAGCTGCAGCGGGCAGCCCTGACGGTGGACGTGGAGTCGGGCACGGTGGCCATCACCAAGAAGGGCAGCGGGTCCCCGGAGGAGACCATCCCGCAGGACAAAAGTAAGGGGCTGCTGACCACCTCGCCGGCTGCCGACGTGGTGCCGCAGAGCTGTGGGATTCCCTGGCACAGGCCTGATGCCAGGGTGATGGACTGCAGACCCGGTTGCGTCCTGAGCCCCCATCCCACTCTGCCTGCTGGCCCCCACGGCAGGAGGTGGGTACCACTATTACCCCCCTCATGCCCGGCATTCAGTCCTGCAGCTGATCAAATACCAGAGCGTGCAGAGCAAGGTGAGGCTGGTGTACGACCGGGAGCCGCAGAGGAGCCTGAGCAGAGACTTTGTCTTCCCCAATGCACGGGTAAGCGGCACTGGGAGTCCGGGGGCAATACAGAGCCGCTACGTAGGGATGCAGCAAATGGATGGTCTCGGGGTTCAGACCAGCCCTGCAAGCTGGTTCCTATGCGTGGAGGTGATGTCCCCCTGATCCAGCTGCCACTGGCACCTTCTGGGATGCTGTGGCTCCCAGCTCCCCTTTGGGGACCCTAAGACACCCGTATCATCCTGCAGAAGCGAGAGGCCTTTTGCCAGCTGCTGCAGCTGATGAAGATCCAGCACTCCAACCTGGATGAGCCTGACCTCATCTCGGTCTATGTTGGGACATGGAACATGGGTAAGGGGCTAGGATGGGGTCATGTTGTCCTGGGAGGCTGTCACAGCTCGTTGTGAGCCCAGGTGGGTTTTGGGAGGCGAAGGAGCTGCCCCAGGAAAGCTGAGGTCCAAGCTGGTCCTCAGTGGGAGCAGGAGGCTGAAGACCCTGACCTGGCCACTTCTGGGTTTGTCCGTCCCATCAGGATCCACTCACCTGGTGGCTGCCAGGGAAACAGAGACGCTGGGGTACTGGGAGGGTTTTGGGTGGTAGCAGTAAATCCCAGCCCCAGTCTGGGATGTGGGTGGGTAGACCATGATACTTCCCATCCCCAGCAGCTCCTGGAGATGCGCAGGGTGTGAGGGCGGAGAGGGGCTCAAGGAGCCTGGAATCAGCCCTGTGTTGTCCCCTCTGGTGACCTGCTGTCCCCTGCCCGCAGGCAGCACCCCACCACCCCGCTCCCTCGCCTCCTGGCTGACCTCAAGGGGCTTGGGGCGCACGCAGGACGAGACCACCGCCTGCATCCCCCACGACATCTACGTTATCGGCACCCAGGAGAACTCCCTGGGTGACCGCGAGTGGGTCGAGTTCCTCCGCGCATCTCTGAAGACCCTGATGGCCATCGACTACCGCGTGGTAATGGCAGGGTGCAGCCTGGACCCCTCCGGCTGTGTCTGGGGGGGCACCCTGTGCTAGGCAAGCTAAAGCCATTCCTCGGCAGTCTCAAGGAGCTAGTTACCAGTAGCCGTTGCCCCAGGGCTCTTACCCCCAAACGCAGGGTCCTCTCCCACCCCAAATGCAGCCCAGGGAACCTCCTATGCCCAGTGGACCCCATGCAGGGAGTGCCCTCCCCAGGAGCCACCTTTGAGGGATGGGTTGGCTCACCTTGCTTCTTCTCTGTCCCCACCGCCCTCAGCCATGGGGTGATGTGGGAGGAGCAGGCAGGCTCACCCCCCGCCCCCCCGCAGGTCGCCCTGCAATGCCTCTGGAGCATCAAGATCGTGGTGCTGGTGAAGCCCGAGCACGAACGGCGCATCAGCCACGTCCACACCTCCAGCGTGAAAACCGGGATCGCCAACACGCTGGGTAGGGATGGGGACGGGGTGGAGGGGATGCCCCAGAGTGAGGGCGCAGCCTGGGGGCCATCTCAGGACCTCCAAGACCCACCCCAGAGCTCAGTGCCCAGCACATCCCTGCAGGGAACAAGGGAGCTGTGGGCGTCTCCTTCCTCTTCAATGGGACCTCCTTTGGTTTCATCAACTGCCACCTGGCCTCTGGCAGTGAGAAGACACACAGGTGATGGAGGGATGTGGGGGGGTGGGTCTGCCCCTGGGCAGGCAGGTGTCTCAAGGGGCTGGAGGAGCCCCAGGGGCTGTGGGGTTGTCCATGTCCCCCTCCTGTCCCCACCTGGCAGGGGCAGGATGAGGTTGAGGTGTCCTGGGGAGGTTCATGCGGTGCTGCTGTCCCCTCTGCAGGCGTAACCAGAACTACAGTGACATCCTGCGCTCCCTGGTTCTGGGTGACAAGCGGCTCAGCGCCTTCGACCTCACCCTGCGCTTCACCCACCTCTTCTGGTTCGGGGACCTCAACTACCGCCTGGACATGGATGTGCAGGTGGGACCCTGCAGGCACCATGGCTGGGGACGGTGGCACGCTGGCGATGGCACCAGTGCAGCCGCAGGGGTGAGAAGAGCCAGGGCTCACCACACCATCCTCCCCCGGCGCAGGACATCCTTGCCCACGTAACCAAGAAGGAGTTTGAAACCCTCCTGGCTGTTGACCAGCTCAACCTGGAGCGGGAGAAGAACAAGGTGTTCCTGCGATTCAGTGAGTGTCGGGGCAGAGGGAAGGGCTCCCCCACCAAGGGGGGTGGCTGGGGGGATGCCTGCCCCTGCGCTTGTCCCTGCGTCCCGCTCCCTGTGCCACCTCCGGCACGCTGTGGTGCCCTGTCCCAGGATGCTGAAATCCTCGGGGGCCTTGATGTGCACCACGCAAAATGCCTGGGCTCTGTGTCCTGAGAGCGTGCAAGGACAGGGACAGTCACAGCCTGTCCCTGCAGGGCTGCCTGGGGTGTGAGTCCTGGATGGGGACCATGACACCCCATGGGGACTCTCCTCAGCTGGTTGCAGCTAGGGGGACAGGCAGGGACGTTGGACCCCATGCCATCTCTGTGTCTTGGTTCCCAGGTGAGGGTGACATCTCCTTCCCGCCCACGTACCGGTACGAGCGGGGCTCCCGGGACAGCTACATGTGGCAGAAGTTCAAGCCCACGGGGGTGAGTTCCTGGAGCCTCCTGCTGAGCCTCAGGACATCACCGGGGTACAGGGACACCAGGCTGGGATGGTGCCAGGGGAAGCTGTGCAGCGGTGCTCAGCCTCCATGCCTCTGCCAGCTTGTTCCCCCTCCCAGTGTGGGTCTGGCCAGGAGGTAGCTCACTTTTTGGGGTGCTGGGGTGCTTTTCTGGGCTGGGGGGGAGCCAGACCCGAGGGGGCACTGAAGCCAGATGCTTTCTCCATTTTTAGGTGAGGATCAATGTCCCCTCCTGGTGTGACCGCATCCTGTGGAAGTCACACCCAGAGACACACGTAGTCTGTAAATCCTATGGTGAGTGAGACCCCAGGGCTGGGGGGAGCCCGGCATGGCCAGCACTGCCTGGGACCCCACGGCTCGGGGCCTGTCACCCAGCTGCCCGCTCCCGCCATCCAGGCTGCACCGATGACATCGTGACCAGCGACCACTCGCCCGTCTTTGCCACCTTCGAGGTGGGAGTAACGTCGCAGTTTGTGCCCAAGAAGGGTAAGGGGTTGGGGTCTGTCACCTCCTGTGCCCAGTTTGGGGTAAGCCCTGGCTGCGGGTGCTCGGCCGGCACATGCTGACCTGCCGGTACCTGCCTGCAGCCCCCGGATCCGACCCCGAGCCCCTGGCCTGCATCGAGTGGGAGAGCATCGAGGTGATCGTGAAAACCGCCAGCCGCAGCAAGTGCTACATCGAGTTTCACTCGTACTGCCTGGAGGGTGAGGTGGCCCCTGGGTGCCGGGGGTGTGCCGCGGGGGAGAGCCGGCTCCCGCTGGAGCTGTGTCCCCTTCTCTCCCCCCGTCAGAAGCCCAGCGGAGTGGGGAGAACACCTCCCAGAGCTGCGACATCCCCGGCTTCCTCAAGTTGGCCTGGTCCGCAAAGAGTCTGCCTATGGTATGCACTGGGTAGGGGGGGGACAAACACTGGCCCCCCCAGCCCTTGAGCATCCTCCTCCTTCCTCTTCCCCATCCGTCCCGCTGGCTCTGTACCCTGAACCCCAAGGGGTGCCAGGGGGCTGTCACCGTCCCCCCCAGGACAGAGCCACCCCAGTGCCACCCTGCCCTGCAGCAGCCCCCCCGAGTACCCCTCTCTCCATGTGCAGCTGCACCCCATCCTGCCGGACCTGGAGTACCTGGGGGACCAGCACCTGCTCCTCAGCATCAAGGGGGTGGAGAGCTGCGAGTCCTACGGTGCGTGCGGGATGGTGGCCTGGGGGCCACTGTGGTGGCATGGGGGGATGCCAAGCGTATCCCCAGCAGGGCACAGGTAACAGCCTGCTGGGTGTAAGGTTTTGCAGCTAGAGCTTGGCAGGAGGGACCCTGGCACCCACCCGGCTCCAGGGTGCTGCTGCATACGAGGGTCTCGCCTGCCCCCCAAGCTGCATGGGGTGGTAGGGGGGTAACGCAGGTGTGTGCTGTGCCTGCAGGCGAGTGCTGCATCGCCATGAAGTCGATGATCGGCAGCATGGCCCAGCAGTTTGAGACCTTTCTCTTCCACCGCGGCGAGGAGACGGGCTCCATGCGCGGCTGGATGAAGGTCCGGGTCCCCAAGGACAGGCGCAGCACCCGCGAGAGGCTCTACGGTAATGGGGCTGTGTGACAGCCCCCTCGCCCTGGGGCCACACTCAGGCACAGCGTGGCTGTGCCCAGTGGGGAGAGATCGAACCACGGTGCCTTTACAGAGTGGATCAGCTTTGAAGAGGACGACGCCGAGCCGGCAGCAGATGCCCCGACGTGCCCCAAGCCACCCCTGCAGCGCCTCAGGTATCCCAGCCAGGCTCTGCGCCTCCATGACCCCTGACCGTGGGGTGATGCTGAGCCCTCGCCCACCTTGCTTTGCAGGAGCCGGCCCCGCAGCCTTCCGGAGGCAGCCGCTGGCTACACCAACCCAGCCTACTTCATCTTCGAGGGGGTCCCCAACGCGTGGGTGCCAGCCCCCGGTTCCAGCGAAGCCCACGACAAGCAGATGGAGAGCCCGGCCAGGGGCCAGCAGTGCCAGAGCCCCCCTGGGCCACGAATACCTTTGCCATCAGAGGAAGAGCGATGGGGCAGCCGGCATCTCTGTGTGCCAGGGGGGCTGTCCCATGGACACCCATGCAGTCCCCCTGGCGTGGGCCGGCAGAAGAGACCCAAATCGGCCGTCCTGGTGAGGGACACACCAGGGCTGGGCGACTGCTCGCTGACAGCGCTGCACATGGCCACCTGCCTGAGCCAGCTGGACTGGGCGTCCTCTGAACACGGAGGGGACAGCCAGAAGACCCTGCTGCGCCAGACCCACAGCACCCTGAAGCCGCCCCCACGGCCCTGCCGGGAGGTGCCGAGGTGCACGCCGGATACTCGCCAGCACGGCCACCTAGGAGAGGTACCGCTGTGGTCTCCGTGGGGATCTGGAGCTCAGCTGAGGGATTTGGGGAGCTCAAGGAACGGGGGACCTGCTTTTGGCTGTGGGGCCACCAGCAGATGTGAGATCCCATCCCCGTGGCAGTGCTCTGCCTGGTGAAGCCACCACGGCACAGGCAGTGGGATACAGTGGAAAGGGGAGGAGCAGCAATGTGCCTGGTTCATGCGGGGTGAGGACGTGAAGGTGGGGACGTCGTGGTCCTGGTGTGACGCTGCTGGTGTGTGTCCTTGTTCTTTCCCCAGTGGCCCTGCAACAGGGAGGAGTGGTCCGGTGGCGTTGGCAGGTGCCTCGGTCACCTCGGCTTGCAGCAGGACAAGGAAAGGCTGCAGGAACATGGCTGGAACCACTTGGACTCCTACAGGTACCCCCAGGCACTGGATATTGGAAAGGGGGGCACCATGCGAGCCAGCTCCTGTGGCCCTGGGGTCCCTGGCAGAGCCCCGCACCCCGGGGGGGAGGAGAGGTGAGCCTTGGGGTAGGGATGCAGCAGGGCAGGGGCAGGAGGATGCCAAGTCGCCACATCTGCATGGATGCCCCAGGGCCATGCAGGCTCCCTGCTCCCTCTCGGTGGCTCCCCTTGCCCTTGCTCCCCCGTGCACAGAGGTGTCACAGAGCGGGACCTGCTGGAGGCTGTGGGGTGCTCAGCCCAACCCCTCCCCAGCTTGGCCATGGCAAGCTTGGTGAGGGCACCGCGGTGAGCCTGCCACGGAGACCTGACCTCAGACCCAGCACCTAGAGCACCAATCCTCACCCCAGCACCCATGTGTGCTCTCCTCTATGGAGCTCCTGCGGCAGACAGAGAGCAGCCGAGGAGGACGGGGCAGGCAGGCACCCAGGGCTGGACCTATTGGCCATGTTCCCAACTTGTCTGGCCTCACCAGCAAGCAGTTGGAAAGTCTCAGGCAGTTCCTGTGGCCATCAGGATGGACGCTTTCCAGGTCTCGCCGCCTGTCTCCGTCCTCCCTCCCCAAAGCCGTGGAAGGACCATGCTGAACCCCACCAGCAAGGAGGGATGGGGGACACGGGAGATGTTCAGGCCACTTGGAAAGTGAGGACCTCTGGGTGCTTTGGACCTCGAGGCTCAGCCTCTTCAGGCAGCTGACTTGCAGCCTGCATGGCACAGCGCTATCTGTGGCCAGCCCAGCCCTGTGGATCCTCGTGCCTTCGGCCTCGGCAGCTGCTCCCTCCTCGCTGGGCTCTGCCCTGGTCAGACAGAGTTCCCAGAGGACTTCTCCTACAGCAGCCGCTCCTGAGGCTGAAGCTCCATTTCCTTACGAGATGCCCCTTGCTGTCTCCATCCAGAATAAAGTCTCAGGGACACTGGGGGTGCGTGTGTGCGATGCCTGGCTCTGTGCAGGAGCAAGGAGGGAGCGTGCTGTGCCGTGCCGTGCCACGCCGAGCCGAGCCAGGCAAGCTTCGGGGGGGAGAGCGCTGGTTCCCAGTGCCTCGGCTGCTCCAGGAGCATTGCCCCCAGCCTTCCCCCTGTTTAATCGGGAACATGCAAACCCTGACCCTCGAGGCTGCCCTTGCCGATGTCCCGTGTGGCTCCCGCACAGGGCTGGGCTGGCTCTGCCCTCGGCAGATGCTTGCGGTGGCACAGGTCCCCTCCGAAGACGCCGGCTCTGCCTGCTCAGCCCTGCCACCCGCAGTCCCCTGTGCTGTCCCTCTCTAGCCAAACATCCCCTTGCTGCCACCGTACTGCCCCCCGCTCTCGTCCGCGGTCTCCCACATCTCAAGGTGCGCCCGTTTGCCCCCCGGCGCTCCCTGATCATCACAACGCTGACATGTTTGCACAGCACCCACCCTCCGCCCACCCGGGCGCTCGCAAAGGAGTTAAATCCCCTGGACCAGGCACAGCTCTGCATTCGGTGGGGGGGACGCACTCCCCCCCAAACACAGCACTCAGCAGGGCCCTAACTGCTGCGACACACGCAGTGGCCCCCGTTTTGGGGACACTATGCCCAGGCTGGCCTCAAGGTGGCAGTGGCCACCTTTGTCCCCAGGATTGCCCCGCAGAGCTGGGGTGCCAGCAGGGCAGCACCCCGGGGTGGGGGCACTGCCGGGACCCGCACGGTCCCAGTGGGGCAGGGAGGCTGCCCTGGGGCGGGCGAGGGGCAGTGGTCCCCATGGGCAGGGGGCTGCTGTCCCCATGGATGAGGGGCTCAGGCCCCCGTGGTAGAGGGACCGTGGTCCCCATAAGTGAGCGACCATGGTCCCTATGAGCGAGGGACTGTGGTCCCCATGGCCAAGGGTCCTTGGCCCCCACGGGGAGAGGGCTGCAACCCGAGGGTGAGGCCCACACGTCCCTTGTCTGGGGGGCTGCTGGGGGGGCTGCAGGTGGCCCAAAACCTGTGAGGACGATGGGCAGGATGGGCAGGCAGCGGGGCTAAGCCCCGCAGGCAGCCCCTGGGGCAGGCAGGGACACGGGCAGGGACACTGCAGGCTCCTGCCCCCGCCTCTGCCCGCCTCCAGCCCTGCCTCTCCCGGGCACTTTGCTCCCAGCGTTGGGAGAGCGGGAGCGGGCACAGACGGCGCAGCACGACCAAGGACAGCCCGCAGCACCGCCAGCATGGCCCCCAGCCCCATGGAGGACAGGGGCTCCCCGGGGGTGCCCCGCTCCTGAGAGCCGCCCCAGCCCAGGACCACAGGTGAGCCGGGGCAGCCCATGCCTGGTGGAGGGCAGCGGCCAGGGTGGCCATGCCATGGCCGTGCCACAGCCGTGCAAACCCAGCTGGGCTCCAGGGGGGCCTGTGGGGAGCAGCTTTGGCCCCTCAAGGGATGGAGGTGGGACGCCCAGGGCTGGATGGCTGTGGGGTGGGGGTCAGCCACTTCTTCCTATACGTCCACCATCCCCAAATCCCTCTGTGCATCCTCCTCCCTAACACGCCACTGCCTTCCTCCTTCACCAAGGGCCTTCATCCTTCCCAGTGTGACCACCTCCTCTCCATCCCCCAAAGCTCTGCCTCCTCACAGGGCAAAGTTGCCCTCGGGCTGCTGTGGCTTAGCCCCACGCTGTGGGCTCCTGCCCTTCCCTGGGGAGGCGAAGGCACAGGGACAGCCCACCCAAGGGCAAAAGGAAACCCTCACCTCCCACCCCACCGAGAAAGGGGTTCACCTCGGAGCAGGGGACGTGGTGGGCAGCGAGGGAAGCGCCTGACCCCGCTGGTGTCCCTGGGGAGGAGGCACCGGCACCCAGGCAGCGCAGGCAGATCGTGCTTTGGCTGCTCTTGCAGCCGAAGGGAAGGATGGAAAAGAAATTAGGTCACGCTCCCCTTGTGCCGGGGCTTTGGCTGCAAAAACCACGTGGCGATTAGGGACAAGGGTCCTTCTGCAGGATGTTTTGCATAATTTCCCCTTGTTTTGCAATTTCTGAGAGCTTAGGCGAGAAGAAAAGCCCTGTTTTTCCTGTGCTCCAGCAGCAACCAGTCCCAGGCTCACCCCTTGTGCCTCGGTGGCTGCTCGCTCCCCTCCAAAATCTGCTCTCGCGTCCCCTCTCTGAAGCTCCTGCCCACTACACCGCAGTCCCCGACCCCCGGTGCCATCCTTCCAAGTGAGCAGGACTTCAGCTCCGGGGCAGAGTCTGCCTTTGTCACTGACCCGCTCATTCATTCCATCGATGCCGTTCCAACGCCCCCAGGACCATTTCCAAAGCCCCAGGGCCAGCAGCCTCAGCTAGCTGCTGGGCCACCCCAGGCTGGGGGTGGCCATCAGCTCCCGGTGTGGCCGGTGCTGCCCGGGGGCCGAAGGACGGGTTCAGGCTGGGCACAGCGGTGGGGCTGGGAGCCAGGGCAGAGCTCCGGTTCCTGCGGCAAAGGGCAGCACGTGCCTCCCGATGCACGGCCCCGTGGCCACCCCCTGCCCCTTTCCGCTGGCGGATGGATGCATGGGTGTTTTGCAGGACCCCTGGCTGCTTCCCAGGGCACGTGCGAGGACCAGCCTGCAGGAACCATCCCAGGCGGATGTGCTTGCCATGGGCAAGGGATTCCCCAGCATCGCAGCCCTCGTGCATCCACAGAACGGGCAGGACAGGAGCGGGAATCACCTCCCCAGCTCCATGGCCTTTCCTGCAATGCCTTCCATCTTCTGCTCCAGCAGTGAGCCCAAACGCTTGGCTTAGCCCTCACTGTGGCTACAGTTGGTCCCTTCTTGAAAAAGTCCGTGCTGGAGAAGCCATGGCCACGGAGGGCCTTGCTGGGGACGTCGGTGAGAAGTAGGAACGGGCCTGGCGGTGACGTGTCCTCAGGGTGGACTGATGTGAATCAGTAATTTAAAGCACTGATTTTGATTGTGACTAAGATGAGGAAGCAGGAAACCTGTTGAGATAAAGCTTGCCAAATGTCATCTTCTTTTGCATTTTTATTTTTCGGTGGTTGTCCCCAAAGGAAGCTTGCTTAGGAACGGTTAAATCACGCTGCTGAGCACTGACTGTGCCAGAAGCCCTGTACCTGCGCTCTCCTCTGAACAGCCCGGTACCATGCAGCTGCTCAGGTTTTTTCCTTCTGCCTTTCTCACACCGGATTATTATTTTTTTATTTGCTGGCTTCTTCATATCTTAGTTGTTTGCTGACCTATGTCATGGGTATCGGCTTTGGTCACTGAACCCTGCAGCACCTATAGTCCGGTCAGGCTCAAGGCTTCACGCTCACTTGCACTCAGGGGTTAGAAAAGGAAAATAAATCTCCTGGTGCCTTGTGTCCTTGGCAGCGTCACAGCTTTGGGAGACGCAGCCTCTGGGCTGGGACCAGCACAACCAGCACAGTGTTCCCAGTGGCACAGCCAGCCCCACGGGACCACCGCTGGCACCAATGCCTGGAGGATTGGGGTTTCCTACCAGTTGTTTTTCCCTCCTGGTGCCGGGAAAACAGGGCAAGTTCTTCCCACTGTTAATGTTTGATCAGGACCTGCCTGCTGCTCTCTGAACTCATCCCTGTAATAAAGGAGGCGGCTGCCCGCGCTGGCCGCAGCGGGAAGGAAGCTGCAGGGTGTTCGATGTGAGCCTGAAGCTGCGGCTCAGCCCACAACTCAAACAGAGAGTGCCAAGGTGCGTGTGACACAGAGGGGCCAGTCCCGTGGCCACCCGCTTGCCCATCTGCCTGCTGATTAATTTATGATCATCTCTGTAAACACTGGGATGTCTCTCCAGGCGAGGCTTTGGAGGGAGAGGATGGATTGCAGCTCAGATGACCCCATGGATACACCCTACAGGATATTCCTGCCAACGGCGCCTGCCACAGGAGGCCAGCAGGCTGATCATCTCCATGGCAAAGGCAAGGGATTAACAGGAGGGGGACGATGAGGGAGCCAAGGGATGGAGGAGCCTGAGAGGACACTGCCTTCCACCTCGTACCACCACCACCAGCATCCCAGGAACACACATCATCTCCCCGAGCCCCAAGTCCTCCTCCGTCCTGGCACCCATCGCCTCCTGGGTGAGCTCTGGGCCGACAGAATTTGGAGACACACCAGCACTCCCTCTGTCAGATATGGCTTTCGGCTGCACCCTCGTTTCTGCCAGCAGCATGGTAGATTCTCCTGCTCCCAGGTTACTCATCCAAGCACCCATCCTCGTCTGGCAGAAGCAGCTACTCTTAAATCGCTTCACCAGGGGTGGTGGTAGGCATGGAGGGGCCAAGGCGTGGGCAGCCTTCACCGGTCCTTTGCTGGACACCACGATGGTGGCAGAAGCTCCTTCTTCCCTCTGGAGGAGTGGGCTCTGAACTTCTGAGGGGCGAACACAACTCTTTGACAGTTCGCCCTCGTCCCTCAGCCCCGGGGCCTGATTTGCCAGGAGGACGTGGATCCCAGCTTTTGATCCTAACGCTGCGCGGGGGGAAGCGTCCTGCCTGCCTTGTGAACTTGCACTGTCTTGGGCTGGGACTTGGCTCTGGCGCAGCTCCTCTCCGCAGGGCTTAGATCATCACTCTCCTACGGAGAATACCCAGCAGCTGGAGGCCCCTCGCCGTCCAGGGACGCTCTCTCCCAAAGGCTTCTTTAACAGCCCCCCAAGGATTTCTCCGGGCCACAATATTCCCCCAGACAAGCCTTTCTTCTCCTCCCGCCTTTCTTCTGTCAAGGAGCCCTCTGGGACGAGCAGCATTGTCAGGATGGTGCCAATTAGGCTGAGCCGGCTTCCAAGAGGCTGCGCTGGCACCGGCTGGGGGCTGCTGTTGCTCATAAAGGTCTCATTGTTCGGCGCGCCGTGGGGCTGCTGGCCGGCGGGGCCGGCGCGGTCCTCTGTCTCAGGCACGCTTCCTGGCTCCACGCGGCGCTGGTGTCACTGCGCGCTGCTCAAAGGGATGATTAACGGGTGTCATTGCGGGGGCTGCGAAGGGGAGGATTTGTCAAGCCTCCCTCGGCTCCCCGCGAGGCCCGAACGCGCGAGCTGAGAAAAACCAGAGAACCATCAAAGTGGCCGGAGCTCCTGGAGGGGGGGAAAATCTGGCATCTTTGGCTCCCTTCCACGCTTTGTGCCTGACAATGGTCGAGATCAACGACTAATGCGCTTTTATTAACTGCTCCCCTAGATCTGGCTTGGAAAACATGGCCACTTCAGTGAGGACATTCCCAGTTGCCCTGTGGACACCGACGCCGGCTCCCTGGCCGGGAGAAAACACCACCGCGGTGTCGGAGGCAAAGTGCGTCTTCAACGAGGAGTTCAAGTTCATCCTGCTGCCCGTCTCCTACAGCATCGTCTTCGTGGTGGGTCTGCCCCTCAACTCCTGGGCCCTGTGGATGTTCATCTCCAGGATGAGGCCCTGGAACGCCACCACCACCTACATGTTCAACTTGGCCGTCTCTGACACACTCTACGTCCTCTCCCTCCCTACGCTGGTCTACTATTACGCCGACCGCAACAACTGGCCCTTTGGGAAAGGGCTCTGCAAGATCGTCCGCTTCCTCTTCTACGCTAATCTCTACAGCAGCATCCTCTTCCTGACGTGTATCAGCGTCCACCGTTACGTGGGCATCTGCCACCCCATCCGCTCCCTGAAGTGGGTGAAGACCAAGCACGCCCGCATCATTTGTGTGGGCGCCTGGCTTGTCGTCACCATCTGCCTCATCCCCAACCTCATCTTTGTCACCACCAGCTCCAGGGGCAACAGCACCCTGTGCCATGACACCACCAGGCCCGAGGAGTTCGACCATTACGTGCACTACAGTTCCTCCGTCATGGCCCTCCTCTTCGGGGTCCCCTTCCTGGTGATCGTCCTGTGCTACTGCCTGATGGCCAAGAGACTCGGCAAGTCCAACTTCTCCAGCCCCAGCCCCCGAATGCCCTCCTACAAGAAGCGCTCCATCAGGATGATCATCATTGTGCTCGCTGTCTTTGCCATCTGCTTTGTGCCCTTCCACATCACCCGGACCCTCTACTACACCTCCCGCTACTTCCAAGCCGACTGCCGGACCCTCAACATCATCAACTTCACCTACAAGATCACGCGGCCCCTGGCCAGCATCAATAGCTGCCTTGACCCCATCTTGTACTTCATGGTTGGGGACAAGTACCGGGGGCGGCTGCGCCGGGGTCCAGGCCAGCGGCTCCGGCCTGTGCCCACATGCAACCTGGCCCTGGTGTCCCCCTCCATGGACAACCTCACAGGTGGTAGCCACGCTGACAATGACACCCAAGGGACAGGGACAGCACGGAGCAGAGGCAGGTGCCAAGGGGACAATGGGGGGTTACAGTAGCCTCATCCCTGGTCGCCACAAGTCACAGCCCCTCTGGGCTCTGTGTGGGTGCCTGGGCACCCCCAGGTCCCCAAACTTGCCTCTGCTGAAGGCTGAGGATAGGTGGCCATGGGACTTGTCCCAGCACTGCCCCGAGATGCCAAGGGAGGAGGGTGCCAGTACTGCTCAGGGCAGGACAGACACCTTCCTGCGGGAAGGGGAAGGCTGCTGAGAAAGCCACTTTGGGATGGCACATGCCCCATCCTGGGATGCTTCCGAGGACATGTGGGGGCTGACAGGTCAATAAAGGGAAGGGACACTGGTCCCTCCCTTGGGATGCACAGCCCTTCTGGTCTGATTGGCAGCAACGTGCAGGGACCGGACTGAACCTGGGGATGGCGTCAACGCTGGATGCCCCGTATGCCTGGCAGAGGCTCTCTGAGATGCCCCTGTCACACTGTTGACCTTGAGACAGGTGGGGAGGGACGTGGCATGGGGCACTTAATGCCCATCATCCCCCAATAAAGCTCCTTCACTTTTCTCTACACTGAGACCTCTTCCTCCTCGTAGCAGAAGGAAGAGGGACGAGATGCTCACCCTTGCCCCAGAAAGCATTTGAGAGCAAAGAAAAGCCACCCGCTGCCTCAGCGCTGGGGCAGGTTCGGAGCGAGGGGCTGGAGTGGTGACACCCATGGTGATGGGAAAGTCCTCGGAAATCTGCCTTTATGGGTGTTTGCTTTCCAAATGTTTACTCAGCCCTTGTGTTTGACCAAGTGCCTGCGCAGAGAGGAGCAGACCAGAGATGGCTATCAGCGCTGTCGACTCTCCCACGTCAGCCCAGGCAGGGATGGGACAGGGCTGTCCCCGCCACGGGGAGCCCTGGGGGGGGGCTGCCCCTCCATCACCCCCCAGGAGTCCTCCCAGCACATGCCTGGAGAAGGAAAGCCCATAGCGTCATCGGGGTGTCACCCCCCAGCCATGGCACCGGCCACACACAGCCACATCCCACCAGGGGCTGCCCAGGTCACCCAGGGAGGGAGAGGGCTCCATGGATGCCACATCCCATCCCCGCATCCCCATCCCACTGGACCCCAGGAGACCCCCCTCAACTCACCGCTGAGCTGAAAGCAGAGAGAGAAGCAGATGTCCCTCCTAAGCCCAGTCAGCCCAGTAAGAGCAGCTGTAGGACCTCCCCTTCCCTTATAGCCAATGTGCCCCAGGTGGGCCTGGAGCTGCTTGGTTGCACCTGAGTGGTGCAAGGGTCCCCTCCAAGCACATCCCCATCCCCAGAGATGGGACTGCCAGGGAGGGGACACGGGTGGGTGGCATGTCCACCTACACGGGGAGCACGGGAGTATGGCCATGTGCCGCTGATCCTGCCCCCCCCCAGCACACACAGGCAGCGTTGGGGGGGTTGGAAATCTGTATTGGGTACAGAGGCGGCGGAAAGGGCTCATCTGGGGCCAGGGCAGCGCCCTCCCCTCGCCCAGGGCTCCATGGTCCCAGCTGAGGCCACTTCCACGGGTCCCCAAGTCCAGGAGTGTCCCCCCCACCCTGAAGGGATATCTCCCCGGCCCAGTCTTTCTCACTATTGGGATGCCAGCCCGAAGAGTCCATCTCATTCCCTCCCCCCATGACACCTCCTCCCTCAGCTCATGGTGCCCTGGTTATCCTGGGGGGACCGTGCCCATCGCTGGACCCCAGCCTCACGCCAGGCCCCCCCACATCATCCCCGTGTCCTTGGGGCCAGCTGTGTCACCTGCAGCCCCTTCGAACCCCTTTCAAGGGGGACCCTTTCCCAATCTCCCTCTCCCCTTGCTTCTTCCTTTCCTCCCACCTCCCGCTCAGGTTTTTCGGCTGGAGGAGCAGAGGGCTGGAGCGGGGACCGTCCCCCGTGTTTCCCCCATGCCGGGCCGGCTGAAATCCCCACCCGCAAGAGCCGGCTGCCCTTGTGAGTCAGGATCTGGCCGCCGGCGCCGGCCGTGCTCAGAGGATGTGCAGCTCGTCCGTCTCCGACAGCCCATACTTGGTCTTGTTCTCGTTGAAGAGCTTGAGCAGGGAGCGGATGTACATCTCATGGTACATGTCCACTGTCTCAGAGCTTGGGTCCTCGATCTTGGGCACCATCACTGGCTCCCCCACTGCCAAGAGGGGAGGAAGGTCAGGCTGGTGGGCATGGGGGCATGCTCGGCTCATCAGGGACATGAGCTAAGTATTGCCTTCCAATGCCACCCATCACAGGATGTCCTCCTCTGCCCCTCCACCTTCTGGGGGTCCCCTCCGCCCCAACAGGCGATGCTCACCCACAGTGGTGATGGGTCTGGCGTAGGGGAGGAAGCCCCAGGAGTGGACGGAGGTGAGACCCCGGCCATAGAAGACGCAGGGAGCGAAGCCCATCATCTTCTGGAAGCGCTGCTGGATGCTCCTCATCCAGCTGCCCTCCTCAAAGACCACCTGGCGGAAAAGGTCATTCTCCCCAAAGGAGAAGGAGGGGACGAGGTAGGCCCTGTGGAGGGGACATAGTGGGTGGTGATGGGGTGCCGGAGCCCCCAGACCCCCACGGTGGCGGTGCCTGTGACCCACCCGTGCTGCAGGGCCATGCGGACGAAGCCCTTGCGTTTCTTCAGGACGAGCGTGGTGACGCCGGGACGGCAGGAGAGCGACTCGGCCGCGCCGCCGATGACGATGGCCACCGCGTTGCCGGTGCCATTCTTGGACAGCAGGTACCCGATGGCACGACGTGTCACCGGGCACAGGCCTGCGGCAGAACGGACACCACCGGTGCTGTGGGACACCACTCGGGGGACGGGGACCCCGCGACGGACCTCACACGGCACTGTGCCCGGAGGAACCACGCAAGGACGATGTGCAAGGCACCATGCGAGCGACCATGCGAGGGACGGCGCAAGGGCTCCCCCTGCTGCGGGAGAGCTCACGGGGGAGGGAGGGGTCCCCCCCCGGGCAGGGTGCGGGCAGGGTGCGGGCAGGGTGCAAGCACGGCGAGGTTCAGACAAGGTGCGGGCAGGACACCACCCCTGCCCTGCGTCCTTCTGGGGAGCACAGAGGCTATCGGTCCCACAGATGGGACTGGGGACACACACACCCCCCCCCCCAGAGCCCCCCCTGCCCATGGGCATTGCCCCCTCCGTGCTCTGGCCCACGCGTGGCCGCAGGCAGAGGTGGGCAGGAGCGGGGCAGGCAGGGGGTGCATCCCCAGGGCACCCACTCAGCGCGAGGCAGCACGACCGGCCCACGAGGGTGACAGTCCCCCTGCCCGCGGACGCTCACCCCCGCTCATCAGGTACTCCCTGAAGACGGGCAGGCGGAAGTTGCCGGCCAGGGTGGTGAGGAAGGGCCGGATGCCCGGGAACATCTCCCCGAAGCCCGTCGAGCCCGTGATGAAGTTGCAGAAGGCACCGACGCAGAGGATGCCGTGGGGGTGGGAGCCAATGATGTAGTTGTGGCTGGGGGACAGGTCGTGTGTCTTCACCAGCTGCGGGGACAAAACAGTGTCGGGGGGACATAACGGTGGTGTGTCCTTCTGGGTGGTACCACTGCTTGCGGGAATGTCCCGTCCTGGCACCCCCGCTCCCTGCACTGTACCTTCACGGGGAAATAATCCCGAAAGTGCCTCCACACAGGCCATCGCCGCAGGCACGGCAGCCTCCTGCCACCTGCAAAATGGGGAGGCACCACAGATGACGCATGGCAGCAGGGCCCGCGGGAAACACTCCCCGTGGACCTGCCATATCCCTCTTCCCGCCATGATGATGATGGGGGAAAAGGAAGAAAGAACAGGTGGGACATGGTGCTCCCCATTTACTGTGCCAGGAAGGACCCAGAGAAAATGAGACCCGACATCCCATCCTGCTGCAAAGCTGGAGGAAGGGGGGGCTCTGCCCATCCCCACCTTTCTCCGGCGTGTCCCAGTCGAAGATGATCCAAGCCAGGTAGAGCGCTGAGATGGGCCAGAAGCTGGTGAACACCAGGTAGATGAGGATCAGCAGGCTGACGGTTCCTGTGGGAGCCGGGGAGGGGTGTGAGCGGGTGTGTGCCCACCCCACCGGGACCCCCCACAGCCCCCTACTCACCCAGCAGCAGAAAGCTGAGCACCCACTGCAGGACAGAGAGGAGCTGGAGCCAGGAGCGGACGTCCCGCTGCGAGGGCCAGCGTGCTGCGAGCAGGGTGCGCAGGGCGGTCTGGATGCTGGCGCGGCTACCTGCACGGAGGGACATGGCAGCTGGCCCAAAACAGCATGGCTTGCACAAATGCTGTCCCAACTAGCCGGGGGATCCCAGTCCGGTGGTACCCTTGGCTGCCAAGGCTGGGGTACGGGGAGAAGGCAGGAGGTAGGATGGGAAGGGTGAAGCAGTTGGGCAAAGAGGGATGGGATGGGGTGAAGGATGCTCATCCCCAGAGAGCTCTGGACCATGCCAGGAGGTGGCCCTGGGCAACTTGAGGCTGCTCTGGGGACAGCCCTGCTCCAAGCGGGGGGCATCTGGCAGGCTGGGCACCCCTTAGCCCAAACATGTCCGTGAGCATGGGTGCACCAGCAGAGCTGAGCACAGCGGCAGGTCCTGCACCATGCCAAGGTCCCTGAAGGCCAGGACCTTACCCCTGCCCTCCTTGGCGTGTTCAGGCTCAGAGAGAATTCGGGGATTTCTCAGCTGGCGCAGCAGGGAGGCATGGGGCAGCATACACCCCCCAGCAGGCGCCAAGGACAGTGGCCAGGGTCCAAGCCAGGGTGGCCGAGGTTGGCTGTCCCCACTGAGCCTTGCCTCCCACGAGGGACAGTCCAGCAGCCACGGCTGCTCCACTCCCCTCGCCACCCCCTTCCCTCCAGCCAACCTTGGTGAACCATTAACCGCCCCGGGCTGGGTGCCAGGATCCAAACTCCACGCATGGCCCCATCCCTCCTCCCCGAAACAGGCCCAAGGCACCGGTCCCACCAGCACACTGCTCCTGGCCAAAGGTCCACCGTGGCCGAGACCACCTGGCACGGCCACCACTGACCGCAGCAAGCTACCTCTTGTATTACAAAATCCTTGTTTTCTTGGGAAAACAACCCAAAATCAGCATGCTGGCCACATAGAGAGATGCTCAGGGCGAGACCGGAGCAGACCTGTCCCCACGGCTCCCTGGGCTGGGGACCCTTATGTCCCCAGAGGGACCCCTGGGTCACAGGAGAACCACCAAACCCCACTTTGGGTGGCTGGTGCACATTCAACTCTTCCCGGCTCAATCCAAACCGTGACTGGGACAACTGAAATTAATTAAACACTGGACCCATCACCAGCACTGAAGAATCGTTTCCCCTCTCCTCCCCTGAGCAGCGTGCGGTGCTTTACGCCATCCCTCCCGCCCGTCCCCGCACGCCCAGCGAGGCGTCCCCAGAAGCCCAGCGCCTGCACAGCCCCTGCCGCTCTCAACTTCCCAAAGCCCCATTTTTTTTCTAAGGAAGACGCAGAGCTCTGCCTAGCAAATTCGTGTCTACCAAACAGTTGCTTTTTTCAGTTCCTTTTTCTAGCTCCCCCTCCCCGCCCCCCCAAGCACTCCATGAATGTCCAGACCGCAGATATAAAAAATGGAGAATTCCCAGGGGCTCGGCTGCCAGCCCTGTCCACAGCGACAGGAGCCTCTTCAAACCCAGAAATGTGGACTCCGCGTCCCAGGGCAGCAAGGAAAGACGAAAGGGAATTGGGAATTTGCATCGCTCTGGAGCATCTTGCAGGAGTAACGTTACTGAATGCACTGTCAGAAATTTCATTCCTGTTGAGCAACCGTACTTTTTCCTCTGGTGCTGCTAACCCCAAATTGCTCCCAACACCTCCCTTTCCCCTAAGCAGACTAAAGCAAATAGACAATAGTGACAACAAACGCTAATTGCCTGACCAGCTCCTCGCATCGCCAGAGCATCAGAAACCATTCAAACACGCTTTGGAAATATCTTACCGCTAAGATTTTGGGAACAGGCTGCAATAATTGTTTTCATGGTGGCAAGGAGTTGCGCGCCAGACCCCGGTTCAGCAGGTTAAGAGGCGAGTTTGGAAATACCAGAGAGCAATTGATTGTGTATCCAGCTGCTTTAACCAGCTGACCCAAGGTAAACTGTCCGCTGCGGAGGGGAGCAGACCCGCTCCGGCCCCGGCTTGCAGAGCAAGGAGAAGAGCTGATGGTCCTTGGGAGGATGAGGAGTCGTGCCGAGCGGTGAGGAGCTGCCGTCGAGAAGGGCAGCCACCGCTCCTCTGAAAGGCACTGCTGGCAGCACCGATGGTGGCTCGGTGGTGGCTGCCTTCCCCTGGGGAATGGTACCGTCCGGCTTTGGGTATTTCACAAACTGCTGTCATGCTCTGCCAGCGTGACTCCCCTCCAGAGCCGCCCAAAAACGTCATCCCCAAACTCCTGCTCCACGGTATGGGAACACAGCCTGCCAGACAGGCCCTGACCCTCAGCCCCACCGTCCAGCACTGTCGCCTCCTCTTCCACCACTACGAGGGCCACTGGGGTCTGCTAGCCCTGCCGGCTCGCCCAGGAAGACCAGAGTACTGCCTGGAGACGACTGGGGGGAAAAAAAGTAAGAAAAGTAAAATAAAAAACAAAAGCAGCAGAAGCAGCCCCAAGGCGGAGCTTCAGGCCGACAGCCAAAGAAAGAGTAAAAATCCATAGCATCTGATTCACTAGAGCTACTTCTCAGGCTCTACCTCTCCAGAAGTACTCGCTAGGAAGAGCTGGCTAACATCAAACGTAGGAAGGGGATAAATACATGCAGAGAATTGCATGTGTTGTTAAAGTTAAAAACATTTTTCACAGGAGAGGTCTGGAACCCACAAAAACTTGTAATCTGCTTTTGTAGACTGCAGAGTCTCAGTCTCTGGAAAAAAGGGTGCAACAGCATTCACTGCTACAACTTCACAGGGAGAGATTAGTTAAGAAGAGCCCAAATTGCTATGCATAAAATGTCTTAAGCTCTCCTGAAGCCTACTTGGACCCTCGGGTGTGCTTGAATCATGCTAACAGAAAGAAAAAACCCCAAATTCTTTCAGAATCCCACTGTCCCCAGAGGTAAGGGAGTGCTCTGCTGATGAACCTGACTGCACGAAATCAAAGACAGTAGATGCCTTGTGGCCTGCTCCAGGTAACACGCTGCCACAAAGGCAAGCAGCAGTGATGCTTTGTTTGGTTTTTCATTCTGACATTTGTACCAGGTTTACAAAAAACCGCAGTCGCAGCTGCCAGCACACGCTGGGCACCTCCAGAGCTTCCAGCCGTAATTCCTCACTTTCTTGCCCAGGAACGCAGTGGCCACGCTCCGGGTCAGCACCAGCTACGGCAAACCAGTCATATCCTCTCTTTTCACTCAGTGCAGGATTAGCACCAGCAGCTATTTAAATTGCCTTTGGAGGAATCCAGACAAGGTTTTCACCCCTTCACGGTTATTCTGTAAATAGATTTCCGAGCACACTAACAACCAGTGCGCTAGTTTGCTTTTGAGTACGGCACCATTTGTCCCAGCGCTGGCCCCTGTGCGTCTCCATAAAAGGGTCCCAAGTACACACATTTGTACATTACATTATGTACGCTATAGCCACGCAGACCCCACATTACACTAAACAAAAGGACAAACATCCCTCAAAAAGGCATTTGTACTATGTGTAGTATCAGCACTTCGATTTTGCCCTCGAAATACTTGATCTACTTAACACAAAAAAAAAATCCCAAACATTTCAGGTCTGCCCGCTCACGGAGGAACAGCGGGACGAGCCTGCGGCAAGGCCACCGAAGAGCTGGCTGCATACAGGCCTCCCTGCCGAGGTGAACGCTGCACTGCAAGGTGGTGTGTTCAGAAGCCTTGGCCATGTAACACTGCCTATTTCCCATCCCCAAGTCCCTTGGTTGCTGGAAACCCGCCTTACAGGCTTGCTCTGGAATGCCTAGGACAAAGAGCAAGGGATTTTCACAGCGAGAGCTAGGCAGCACAAGAGATTTTATTTTGCTTAAAATATAGAGGAAAAAAAATAAATACATCCACCCACAATACAAAGAGCCGTTTCCAAATTCATGTACTTTTCTTTCAAGGACTTCCTCTGACTGGGAGAACAGAGGCAGTCTGACCCCTCGGAAAGAGCTCCGCCTGACAGGAGTTCTGTGGTATCACTGTACATGACCAGTGCACTCAGTCTGACATCTAACGTAAACCAAAGCAAACTGTCATGTTTACTCTGCTGACTCCAGTGCCTCCCAGAGAAGCCACGGATACCTCCGCATATGTACAGTGTATTTATTCCTATATCTCCAGGACACAGGCAATTCTTACAGGATTTCCAGGCCCTGCTCCCTCTGCAGCGAGAGCATCAGCCCACATTCTGCCGGTTGCCGTAGCCTCTTGGGTGTGTATCTTTCCAGTCATCCCAGTTCCGAGCTTTTTGAAGAGCTTCCTCATCGTCTTCCTCCTCTTTTTTCTCCTGCTGCTGCTTCTGCAACTCTTCATCAGTTATACCTGCTGAAGGTCAAGAACAGGAGTGAGGGGCAGTGGAAGATCCCTAGTCAAGTCCTCAAAACAGAAGCCCTGCCAGGAGACGGTTTAGACAGAAAGCTGGAATTTGCAAAGAGCAGTCTATCAATCCAGTTATTCTCACAGCCTAATAAAGTCAGGTCTTCCTCAGTCAGTGGGTGTTTTACACCCTGAACACATCCCTGTTCACCCTCCTCAAGAGACTTCACAAATTCTCTACTCCAGTTTTCGCTTTGCAACTCCCTACCTGGTGCTCTCTGAGGGGCACTCTGACCAGACACGACTCCTTGCCTTCTGCGCTGCTCATACCAGTCGTCCACGGTCATAGTAGGCAGGCCAGGATATCCAGCACCAAACACTCTGCAGGAAGAGAGAGACAAGTCAAAGAAGGCACTTTACGTTGCTACAAATGAGCAGAAACATAGACAACCGTGCACAGAACTGCTCCGTACTCCAACTGATACTAACAATATAAGATGTGTTATCAAGGAGGGCTTGAGAACAAACGTATTTCTACAGCCTGGGCCACCAGCAACAGACTTGCCAGTAACCCAGCCCTAACAGCGTTTAAAGAGTTCATCCTGACAGTTTAGAAAGGTGAGGACTGTTCTAGTCCAAAGACCCCGAATGACTTCTCCAGCCCAAAGGAGAACACTCTGTGCTAGCACAGCTTGCCAAGGAGGTCCCTGGGAATTAAATTAGGCACAGCTTGGCTAAATAAATATATGGAAGGGCAAATAAAGTCAAAAGCATGACAAGAAATCTGGTTTCTAACCCATTTTGTGTCTTTGCTGCCATATTCCTTGCAAGAATCTCACAGTGCCACAGTTAAGATTTTTATTCCCCTAGAGAAAGCCTTTCAGTTAAAACCTGTATTATCGTCACTGATGATTCTCTGGTAGGTATCACATCTTTCCAGCCCCTACGATCACTTATTTGAATTCATTGAAATCTTCCAGAGTTTACATTAGAGACCACACACACAGCGAAGAACAATCCTGTTAAATCACAGAGGTCAGATGGGCAGACGAGCCTTGCCTCTCCACAGCAAGCATGTGGCCTATAAACTAACACACCAATATTTGCTTAATACAATCTTCTCTTCTGCCATCCCAATAGGAGGAAAACAGCGTTAGCCAAAAAGCTGTGGCATGCTGGCAATGGAAAAACATTAGAGAAAGTGGAAGAAATGCATTAGATGTTCTCCCATCCCTTGCCCAGATGCACAGCATATGCCGTCTTGATGCGACACACTGCCTGAAGGTAACAACTGGTTTTCTGAAAGGGTATCTTAGGCTGGATGTGAGTACAGAGCACTGCATCATACTGCGTCTAAATGATCAGAAAACAACATACTTAGCCTGAGCAGCATCCCGGGTAAGAATGAAAGGCTTCATTGGAGTCCTGACTTGCCGAGAAGTACCGTGTGGTGGTGCTGAAGACTGAAGATACAAAAAATGGTCGCAAGATAACCGTGTAGATGAGAATCCCCTTCTCTGCTTCCCAGCCCAAACAAGTTATTAAAAGTCTTGTAGAAGAGAAATGCCTCTGCTGTCAGAGCAACATCCCAAGATGGACAATTCAGGCCTTAATCCAGTTTAAATCATGAACTCCATCTGTGAGCTTCTATAAATCACTTCCCTTTGTGCCTTTGTTACACCCGCTCTGATCAAAGCGGAAAAGCTGACAGAGCTAAACCAGATCAGCTCAGATCAAAGCATGAAATATAGCTTATTTTTCCCAGGGATCAAACACAGCACATTCTGAAGCAAGTAGAGCTCACCATTCCTGTATCACCCAGGGCACTACAGAAGAACAGAGTCCTGCAATGCCAGTAATGAACTGCACAAACCAGCTGCGCCAACAAAGCTGGACTGTGGTCTGTGTCAGCACATTATGATTTTTTTTATTTCTAGACAGACATTTCAGGTGAGTAACATAAAGCCCAGGAAGACTATTCTACACAGGAACTGCAGGTCTATGAGAAGCTTCCAGCATTCCGAATGGGCATTTCTTTCTGTAATGTCTGCACACTTTGTAGACCAGAAGCGCAGGCCTGAAAGAAATCACACGGGTCTTCCTTTAATTTACAAATGTACTTAGTTCTTTAGAGTTAAGGGTCTGGCAAAGTGGAGAAAAGCCTCTTCATGCAGACTGGTTCGGCTCTGATACTCAATGGTCTAGCATTTCACAAGATGCGACTGTCTAGAACATGTGGACAGTCACTGGACAGTGACTAATCCAAAAATCAAGACCACTGCCCGTTCAGGATCAAACCAAACCCCATCTGCCTGTGCTGTGATTGAGGTAAATTTCAATCAAGAATTCACAGAATGAAACTTACGAAACTCTGCTATTGAATTCTTCTGAAGTTCCTTTGCCCGCAACAGTGTCTACCATCAAGTCTAGCTATCCACAGTCCAGAGGACCTGCAGTGCAAGAGAGGTCTCATACCTGTTTCGCTGTACCTCTGCTCCTCAGGATGACCATTTCTTGGTCAATACTCTCAATTTCCTCAAGGCTAGTGTTGATCCACTTCTGGGTTTGTAGTATGTAAAATTCCCGTATCTGATCCTCATCTGCTTGCCCACTCTCCACAGAGGTTTTCATAGAGGCCAACCTGTTCTCCAGTTCCTTCTTCTGCTTATATCTGTCTCAAAGAGAACAAAATGAGATCATTAAATAACCTTTCTCTAGCCAAGCCCAGACATAGCGTTTTCTAAAGTAAACCATTTCCTATTTCTTGAAATTCAATCAAATGTAGTTAGAGAGCTACAGCCCTCCCCCAATCCCTTTTCAGCTGCTTTTCACAGAGGTGCCAGTTGCTGACCAGTGCTCATTAGGGTAAGCAAATCCCAGATATTCATAAAGCTCCTCATGTCTTTGACAAATTTCCTTGTGCGAGGAGGACCCACCCATTTAACAGCTGAGGAAGGGTCCCGTAGAAGCAAAGCAGAGACTTACAGGAATGTACCTGCTAAGAAGAGGAGGAGCACTGGCAGCACCAGTTCATACTGGTTGTCATTTGCTGATGACCTCTCACGACGCGTAAGCAAGAGGCAAAATGTGAAGCAGGGGGATCCATCTCCCCACCTCATCTGACTGACTACAGAAGGTTTTTGACAAATGAAAACTACAGAACTCAGGAGAGTTCCAATCTGCTTAAAAAAGGCTTTGAAAATGCATGGTTGTATACACACATGCAGGACCAAAATCTCTTCCTCCCATCTTCCCCATCATTTCCATCTGTCAACTCAAATTTAGACTTTACATAGGATCTTTACTACTCTTTGTAAGCGGTTTAACATGACTTCATGTATTTAAAAAGAAAATTGTACGCAAAAAGAGAGGTTCTGATGGTTTACTGTTGTAATTTAAGTATCTCCTGTCTGTTAAAAGCAGCTTTAAGATGACAGTTTTAATTCAGAGGCGCCTCTCTCAATTATTTTTTTTTTTTCTCCAAAAAGTTGAGTAATCCTTGAAATTTAAGCCTCCCAGGTAAAATTGGGCAAGCCTGGCAAATTAATCTACTGGAGAAAACAGGACTCATCGGCTCCTTCACTGAGAAAACCAATGTAATAGCTATTTTAAGTTGCTTCCATACGACACAAAGATATCAAGAAGCTGTTTATAAGGCAGATAAAAACAATTTTCCGATTTCTGTCTCACATGATTTTGTGTGTGCAGGTTGTTTTTTAATGTAATTTTGGCTTTCCGGATTTTTTGCCCTTTTCAGGAATTAGATATTAAAGGGGGGAACTACCTATATAATACACTTCCAGGCTAAACCCTTGTGTCCCGCTCCCATCAGTGTCCCTGCCACCCGAAGAACAAACAGCAAGCACCAAGGATTAGAGGAGCTGAAAGGACACGGAGCATAAAAGAGTTGTTCTCAAAAGCAAACCCACCCAAAAGTGTTCCACAGGAACCCTGAAAACAACATCTTAAGTGGCTGAGCTCCTGACTGCCCAGCCCTGCCCTTATCCTGCAAGGAAGCAAAGTAAATTGCTCCATTCCTGTTTGTCTTTACACTCTGCAGTGGGATAAATTCTGTTCAGTTGGCTGTTGCAATCCCAACCTGCTCCCTGGGACGCCACAGGATGTGCTCATTCAGAGAACGCGGCTAAAGGCAGCCAGGATGAGACAGGTCTGGAGCTGGTGCGGTGATACAGGCCTCCTTTGGAATATTTTGTTCATGCAGTCTATGTGTTTTACTGAAAGCAAATATAACTGCAGTGTCTCACCCTGATCAAGTACTAACCTGCTTGTGACAGAACTCACACTGCAGGCACCTCCCGTTTGTCTTCAAGCAGGAGTCACGGCACAGACAGACGCAAGCCCTCAGTGAGAGGGGAGTTCATGCGTAACCAAAGCCCTACCTGAGCACCGACAAAACTCACTCACGCTCGGGAGGCAATGCGCAGCTCTGAGACCGCTGACAAGCAGCCCACGCTGGAAAGGCTTTCCTGCGCTGATCCCAAAGGCCCCGACGTGTTCTGGTATCCCAAACCCATCTCAGTTGGGTTGCTCTCTAGAATATAACTCCTATTTTCATCTTCATGCAATTCAAACAGTTTGGGCCTTCCAGTGCTACCACAAGAAGCAACAACTTGATTGCCAAAGTCCCCAACGAACACATGACAAAGAGGTATCAACCATCTCTTTTTTTAAAGATCTAATAAGCACATTGGTAGGAAACTCCCAACGTCGCTGGCTTTACGCAGTTAGCAGTGATTAAAGAACTAATCATAAAAGCTTTTGTGCAGTTCTTCTTCAAAGACCAGAAACTAAAGACATAAATGCATCTCTCCAACTTGTGCATGGTCCAATACCATTAAGTAATATGTGGTGCGCATCTTGAAATGAATGTTTAATGACTGATGTACTCCAATATCAAGGGAACTGGTTCTTTCCTGACAGTCCTTGTCTGTACAATCTCGCACTGCCTGAGGCACTGTCATCCTCTTAAACTGATTCCCGAAAGCCAAACAAAAAGGTTCTTCAGCCTGGAGAAGAGAAGGCTCCGGGGAGACCTTAGAGCCTCTTCCAGTCCCTAAAGGGGGCTACAGGAGAGATGGGGAGGGCCTGTTTGCAAGGGCATGTAGCGACAGGACGAGGGGCAATGGCTTTAAACTAGAGCAGGGCAGGTTTGGATCAGACATGAGGAAGAAGTTCTTTACACTGAGGGTGGTGAGACACTGGCCCAGGTTGCCCAGAGAGGGGGTGGAGGCCCCATCCCTGGAGACATTCAAGGCCAGGCTGGATGAGGCTCTGAGCAACCTGCTCTAGTTGAAGATGTCCCTGCTCCCTGCAGGGGGGTTGGACTAGATGACCTTTAGAGGTCCCTTCAACCCAACACATTCTGTTCTATTCTATTTAAACACCACAAAGCAAGAGCCTACCTTTCGATCTTGGCTTGCCTACTCGACGCCATGGCCACCAGGTTGGGCTGGGTGGCAGCGGGACCCCCCGAGGATGGGCTCCCGGCATCTTCCTCTCCTGGGGGGCTGGCGGGGGGCAGGTTGAAGCTGCCCAGCCCGTAGCTCCTGCAGAGCTTGAGGAAACGCCAGAAGTGGGCCCGAGCGCTCTCCAGGTGTTCCAGCCTCTTGCTCAGGTCGACCTGCTTCAACGTCAGGGCCCCCAGCAAGGCGGGCAGCAGCAGGTACTTCAGGTCGGCCGAGGCGATCTCCTCCAGCTCCTCGTTCTCGCTGCAAGGGAAGACACCAGATCAGCCTTCCCCTTCCCGCTCCGCCCGGGGCCGGGGACCCGTCTGGAGGCGGCGGAAGGCACGAAGGACCCTTGTGCGGCCTCACTGCCCGCCCCCGGGACCGGGACCAAGCCCAGGCCCGGGCCCGTCCCTCCGCTCACCTGAACAGGTCCAGCTGCGCCACCATGGCGGCCGCCTGTCGCAGCGCGTCCAGCCCCTGCCGCACCTTATCCTGCACGGCCGGAGCCCCCGAAGAGGGCTCGGCGCCGGTCTCCACCTCCTCCCAGAACCGCCGGCCCGCCGCCAGCAGCTCCGCCAGCCGCGGCCCCGCGCCGGCCCCCTCCGCCATGCTGGGCCGGGAAGGCGCCGCCGCCGAACTGCTTCCGGGGCGGCCGCCAGAGCCCCCGCCCCTGCCCGCCATCTTGGTGAGGGCAGAGGGGGGCCGCCATCTTGTTAGGGGCCGGCCGGAGGCAGTGCCTGGCCAGGCTGCAGCGGGGCTTTCCCCGGGCAGCGACCCGGGACCAGCGCGGCGGGGGTGGTGTCGCCCACACGGGGCTCGGCGGGGCCGTGGGCCGTCACATGCGGCTGGTGCTCACAGAGTTTGTCACTGCCTGACGCACGGGCCTTCCCAGACCCTGCCAGGAGGGAGGTGTACTGCTGGTGATGTGCTCCCATAAACAAGGGAAAATGAGGATAATTAGATAAATTGGCAGAAATTCACCCTCCCCCACCTAACACCTTCCCCCTCTAGAAAAGGGAGCGAGAGGGGTGGCTACATTCAGTGGCGGAGTGCCACATTTTATTTTTTAAGCACAGGACCTTCCATTTCTTCTCTATTCTTTTTACAACAAAAGTAAGAAGCAGCCTTTCTCATTTATTTTTTACTTAGCTCCCAAGTCCCTTCTTACAGTATCTTTGAAATTTAAAGGGGCATAAGGTAGGTAAGGGTTAAAGCTGAGCTTTTATGAGCAGACGTGGGTCCCTTGGAAATGCAGGCAGTTGACCTATGTGTATTATTACATTTATGTATATGGTGGTATAATAATTCAGGGCTGGCTGGAAGCACTCGGCCTCCAAGAATGAGTCAGTTTACAATTTACTCTGTTTGTTTTCTTCATACCGACGTGAGACAGCTCGATAAAAAGTTACTCATCAAAACCAGAAGAGTTGTGGGCCTGGGGTCCCGCTGGCTGCGCCCCGAGGACCCCGCGGTGGTGTCACCCTCCTGTCACCCTCCCTCCCCGCCACCCCCGTGCTCAGGCTGCGAAGGCAGGCACCAGCAGCGTGAGGTATGTCAAGAGCTGACCGCGTCATTCTGTGGCCTTCCTGCACGCCAGGCGGGAGGTGAAGAACAACGCTGTGTCCGCTGGTGGGAAAATTAATTTGTGTAATTACTGGAAGCAGAATAGGGCCTGGAATCCACCACCGTTTGCTCTTCGCTAGCGGAAGATGCTTTGGCATCCCCAACAATTACAACCAGTTCATTTTCATCAGAGCAACACCACCCTCAATTACAGCATCTTTTTTTCTCTTCATATGTGTTAGTTAAAAGCTACAGTAAACCTATAGCGTGATCACCCCCTGTAACCACGAAGATTCAACATTTCATCAGCACTTTTAATGATCAGAGCAAAAGAGACTGCTAGAGTGAACTCCTCTGCTGCATTATCCTTTGTGTTACCCAGAGAGTCTCCAGGCAGTTCACAGATCACCTTTCTACAGGATATCTCTGTTTAATCTTTAACAAACACCTCCTTAGGGCATTCTCTGTGGAGGCCTTCATCTCTCAGAGCAAGCCAGGCAGGTTCATAGGCTTGCTGTCCAAGTAATTGCGAAAAGGCTGATAGTGGAGCATGGGATCTCAACCCACCTCCCCTCCGCTTAAAACTTGTGGGTGGGAGAGTCAGTTTTGACCCAGATTGTCCGGGGCAGCACGGGACAGGCCTTGAGCAGCACATTATCCCGGCTCACCAGGCAAGCTAGACAGAGAGAGTAGGAAATCCGTGTGAAGCCCGGTTTCCTTTGAGATAGAGAAGGCTTTGCCTCTAAAAGCCGAGGGGGTTAGCTGGTTGGAAGCTCTTGAATCTCCTTTGTAGAAGTTAATCAGCCCCCTGTTTTTATCTGATGTCCCAACTGGTCAAGAATAGGTTTCAGTTACATTGTGAGAGCATGAAATCAGTAAGGATTAGTGACCAGAATCACCCACAGTCTGCTTTTCAGCTCCAGCGTAGCAAACTGCATGTGTTCTCCTGCTGCCTGAGGTCCACCTGGAGGGATGGGATGTGGATTCTCAAGCTGGCCCTTCTAATTACATAGCTAATGTTCTCAACACAAGGAGAAAATACATGCTGCTTCAGGAAGGCATAATTAGCCGGCAAGCCCCTATTCACAGCACAATGAGTCTCAATCTGGAAACTACAGGAACAGTGGCTGTGATTAGTCCCGCTGCTCGTGAAAAGGGGGAGTTCCCGGAGCTTTGGCAAGCTGTGGATCTGTCTGTCCCCCTCCCCACTTCTGCCAGGTGTCTCGGTGCGGTAGGTTTTCAGCATGAAGTCAATGTCTAGGGATCAGCCTCAGCTTCTCTTACGTTTCCACTTCCAGACATGAAACGTGCCCACGTGCTTTCCATTATACAGGTAGTAAAACCGACCGCCACAGTGGATTGCATTTAATACACATGTGTAGAACATCTGGCAGCGCATATCCAGTGCCTGTCCAGTGCTTCCCAGGAGCATCGGCACATTACAAGTACATCCAGTCTTCCTGGAAGGTGTTAGAGCTTCTGCATGTCATCCTATGGCACACGACTGATGCTTCAGCTAGACTGAAGCGTGCCTGGAAATTCCTTACTCCACCACACAGCACATGCACAGTGGTCACGGCTGACACATATGCAAACTGAGAAAGTCCTCAAAATCTGTACGGCCCTGGTTCCAGCACGGTGGGAGGATGCTCATGGAAAAGCCCTGCTGGATGGCAGCCCTAAGGTGGCTCACAAGCCCACATCGGCTTCTGCTCTGGAGAGGAGACTGTTCTGTAGCTCCCTCCCTGCTTTAGCTCACTTTCTGATGGACCTTGGAGGCAGTGTCCCCAGGGATGCCGAAAGGGAAGATGCTACTATTTAGTGACTCAACAAGGTGGCCACGGCCCCTTCTCTGCACCGGCAGAAAGGCAAATAGAAAAGTCCACCGTGAGCAGCCTCCAGGATGCTGCCCACACTGAACGTGGATGAATTGAAGCATGCGCGAGGGAGAAATACAGGCTGGTGACGGGAGACCGGGGTGCTCAGAAATGCAGCCACCCCGCTCCTCCTGGCCCCTGCGGACATGACAGGGATACCACAAACTTGCAATATCTGGGACTTTTCTACTCTGATTCAGCAGCTTGCTGAAATACGGGGTTCAGAGCTGGAAGGGATGCCAGATGGAGGTCTGCTTCCCCTCTGGACCTCACACAGCCATCGCCACAGCTGCCCTTCAAGCTACGCCCAAGGGCCCTCAGCCTGCAACCTAGTTCCCCTCTGGTCTTATGGCTGTTACTCACCTATGTTGATTTGTCCCTATCCCTCAGCTGAAGATCCCCGTAAGGACAATCCCTGTTATTATTTGTCATCCTTTGGACATTATGGTGTTGCTGAGCACCCCAGAAATAAAGGAGAACAGAGATGCAAGGGTTTTTCCTTAAATACAAGCATTTACTCATGTTTGGGTCTTGCGGTGTGACGGCACCAAGCATCCCAAAGGTCAAAGCACCATCCCCCAAATATATCCAGCAGTACAGATGTTGATCGACAGCTGAGCCCCCAGAGAGCAGCCCCATCCCGTCCCTCCTCCTTGTTCTGGCTCAGCTTTCTCTGTGAAAAGCACAGGCAAAAAGCAGGTGGAGGTCCTGACCCACCATCCTCTCAGGGCTGCAATCCAGTGCCGTAGGGAAAAAATATCCCAACATGTTCTTGAACACAGAATCATTCTTCCTCCAAAATGCTTACCTGATTCCCAACAGTTTGTTGCCCTCGCTCAGATTATCCTCCTGGAATAAGTTATGCAGCATCCCTCAATGAATAAAGAAATAAAAGGAAAAAAAATAATCAAAAATTAGTCAAAAGAATCCATGAAAATCACTCTCCTTTCTCCAGACTTCATTGTCTGCACAAGTTTAACCAGCAGGAAACGATCATACTCATACCAGCATTACTCCTTTCAAGCCCAAATTAAAAATCAAGCAGTAACTGAGAGGAGGCTTTTCAGAGCAAACCCTTTGCCTGGTTCTCACCACATTTCATGTAGAAGGATGGATTTCTTCTATGCACAAGCCGTTTTCAGAGCCGACTCTCCCATGTCAGTTCACAGCACCAGAAAGTGAAAGACTTCTGCCATGGCCATGGAGAATTCAGCTCCGGGGAGTCTCATTTCCAGAGAGACAGATAAACAAAAAGCCACAAGACATTGGGAAAAATGGCTAATGACAGGGAAGTCAAAGAGGTAGATCTGTCACATTAGCAGTGAGCCCTGCGAGGGTTCGTGAAGCAGAGGGTAATGACAGCAGCCTACCACAGTCTGGAGAGGACCGATTGTGAAAGCGGGGCAAAACGCACGCGTGAGGAAGTGTCTGAAGGGCTGCAAAGCCGCAATTGTTACAGAGATGCTCTCGATTTCAGGGACCCTGCTACTGTCCTTGCCCAGGTTTATTCAGGTCCTGAAGGGCTTTCTGCCAGAGCTGGAGATGTTTGGGGTGGAAGCAAAGGTGTAGAGGATTAGAGAAAAGCCTTCTTGTACCGATTTCTCTGGCAGAAGGTTGCATTGACTGGTGCTGGAACTCACCAGAGGGTGACGTCAGGGTCCAAGTTTTCCCATCTTTTTACCTCAGAGGGTGCTCGTTGCTAGCCTGGGCTGTGTGAAGGGTCTCCATATTCCCCTGGTACCTTCCTGCTGGCTTTTCTGTCCAAGCAGGGTTAGAGAGAAAAAATGCATCCAGTCAGATGGATCCCCTCAACCCCTGGGGCCAAGCGCAGAGTTTTTTCCCCTCTGGATCCATCATCTGATGCCGACCGTCTTGCTCTGGTTCTTGGTCCCTAGGAGGATTTTCCAGCACAGCAGATGTCACAAGCCTGGTAAACTCAGGCGTGGGCCCAGATTACAACGGCTCCTGCTCAAAGCATTGTCACTTAACTGTCACCTCCCTGCTATAGTCCTTCCTGCCAGCCTGACCCTTTGCACCCTTCGACTAATTACAGTGCTTTCCGATTTCCTGCAGGACACAAACAGAGCCCAAGGTCCTCGCTGCTGATTGACCCCTCCAGTCCTTTCCCAGCTCTTCCCTGTTGGCCTTGCAGTCAAGATGCAAGGAGCAAGAGGAGGAGGAGAGGACTCTGCATATTCAGCACTTGACCCTGCCTTTTCCCAGGCAGAAATTCAAATGGGACCTCTCTAGGAGGGGATCACGACATCTCCCCGGGGCACTCCTAGCTATTGTGGCTCCTCTCCTCTACCCCAGGCTATGTGTGTTTGTAGTTACCAAATGCAAATCACATTTCCCACCCTCCTGGCTGAATCTCTCAACTCCGCAAGATCCTTCCCCTGTTTTTTTTCTCACCAGCTCGTTTTGCAACGCTCTGCCGAGTTCACAGCCCCTCCCGGTTTCACCTCCCTCTGATCTGGCGATGCAACAGGGAGGTGGCTATAGGGAAGGTATTTAAGCAATCCTCCTAATTAAGTACCTGCATCACCTCTCCCTTAGCCCGGCTCTGGACACAGAAACTGCAGCTATTTTGCAGCCTGGCAGCTGAAGACTCCCTTTTCTGAGGAATGCCGGTGACTAACCCTTAATTGCATTTTAAAAGAAAAACTCAAGATAGCTTTTTGGCCTTCTGCAGCTGTGACGGAAGCCTCGCAGCTGTGGCTTTACTGTCACTCTGGGAAGGCTAGATGTCAGCAGCCAGATCAAGTCAATGGCACATTAACAACTGATAATGATAGTTAACTCACTTGGTTAACTATGTGAGCGTATGCTTCACCCCTGAGCATTTCAACTTCCAGCTCCCAGGCTTGTCTGAAGCCACCTTTGACTCCCGGCTCTTATTCAGTGTTAATACAGAAACCTGGAGCACATTAAGTGGAAGGGACGGTTTACAATAAAAGCTCATGAATTGATTCCGTGACCCAGCAGAGGCTATTAAAAATGATTGAATGAATATGGAAATGAGTAATCGTACAGCTGGACTCGGGGCTGAACGCGGCCAACTCCATTCAATGCAAACCACAAACAAAGCAAGGCGCACGCAAAGCCGCCAGAGTCTCTAGGTCACGCTGTAAGCTGCAGGAATTTGCCCTAGGATTTCCATCACATCTACCTGCCCTCCTTGTGCTGTGGGTTCTCCTCAGGACCTGTGTACTTAGACCCATCCTTTCTCTCCAAAGGCTGCATGACCAGGAACCTCTTATCCCATGCAAGCGCTTGGCCAGCTTCCGTGCTAGGGAAAATGGAGGCCATCAGAGCCCCCATCCCTGGCTCTTTACTTCTTGCTGTTCGCACATGCATGCTTGGCTAGTCCAGGCAACGTTCACGAGGATCAGAAAATAATCCCGGACTGCCTCGGTTTCCAGCCACCAGCACTGAATCCCAGGAAGCTGGATTCCTTGCTGGCTGGTCAGAGTCCCAAGGAAGCAGGCAACGGAAACCTTCCAACACATTTTCCATATGTGCACGGTAGCTGAGGCTGACAGATATCTGTAATTAAAGGCAAACCTGGGCCAATAGGCAGCAGAAAGAGTTAAAACTGAACCGGTCTCCTGCTGCGTGTAAGGGTACAGACGCGGGGCTTTATGGTCTCCTTACAGCCTTGCTTTCTCATGTGGACAGCTGAGAAGGAGATGGAGGAAGGAGGTTGTCCTAGGAAACATGTCACAGAGAGGTACGGTATAATACATTTATTTAAAAAACGCACACCAGAATCCCACTTACATTAAGCATAGAGACTAAAGGTTCATTCTTATTTCTCAAGGGCCCTAAAGTCATGTCGTCTCTCCAGGCCAGAGTGCCAGCACACCTGGTATTAAGGGAGTGGAAGGAATGGGCTGAAGACCTTAGTGATCTAGAAGGGGCAGGAAGGACAAGCTACGGGTATGCCACACGTTGAGTGGGCTTCCACCTCAACACAAGCCCAGAGGGCAGAAGCTACAGTGCTGCCATGGCTGCCCTGTTAATACAAGGCTTCTAGGTGAGGTTTTGCCACGCTGCCCTGTTTCGGCAGCCTCTGGGACCACTCCTGTCCCCATGTCTGTGTGCCACAATCAGTGAGAGCAGCAGCAATCTCCATGCAGCTCGTGGGGAGGATTAATCAGTTCTGCCTGTGTCCAAGCCTGGTCTTCATTTCAGATGCTGAAAAAGGCACTGGACCAGTGGACGAACCCCTGAGGAGAAACATTCAGTGGTGTTGGGTGAACCCCCAGCAGAAACGTGTCCCCAGAGGAGGTGCCCATGACCCCCTTGCCCTGCAGCCTTCTCCCAATGGGCAACTCTCTCCCTCCTCCCCATCCATCACTCCTGGCTTTCAGGCCACTGTCAGAAACCTCCTGCGAAGAGACAATGGCAGCCCAGGGTCCCCATTCACCCCGGGAGAAAAGGGCCTGTGTATGCAGAGTGATAAATGGTTTGTCCCCAGCTGGAGATAGAGGGCTGGACACTCCTGATCGGCTGCAGGAGAGCAGCCCTTTGTCTTGCTCTGGAGAGATGGAGCAGAGGTTGGCCTCTGGTCTTAGGCTTCCCGGCATCTCTCAGTTTGAGGTCTTCCATGGTAATGCGAGAGTCCCGGCTTCCCGCATAGCCCCCTTCTTGCCGTAGCTGAGAGCATCCCTTGTGGTTGGCATTCGGTCTCCAGCTATGCCCTGGAGGGTGGTACCAGCACAGGAGTCCTCCTGCCTGCCGTGACGCCTCTGGCGTTATTTACAGACGTATCTCTCCACCTTCCGCTGACACTTCTTGCACACCACATAGCAGCACCAGTGATACTTGCAGTGACACCGCTCCACCACCTCCTCCGTGTAGGCATTGTAGCCGCGGCCACAGCACATTAGGTTGCAACTGTCGCTGCCCACGGAGGTCTTGTTGCACTGCCTGCAGAGGAGGAGGCACAAGTGGGAGCTGAGGGAGCCTACCTGACCGCCCCACGGTGGTGGTGTCAACCACAGCTATCTGCCCTGGCCTCCTCCCAGAGCTTACGTGCCCATAAGCAGGAGCCGGCAAGGTGCAGGCGTCTGCTTGCAAACTGGAGTTGATGTCACCTCGTGTTACTGTGACAGTGGCTGAGGTTGGGCACGCTATCGTGCTGCTGGCAGGAACTTCCCATGGAGAAGGGCGGGAGGATGGCTAGGACCAGGAACTTCTACTGCTAAATCAAACAGGGGTTGCAAGTCACAGCCCTGAAGCAGCCCTGGCTCAGCCTTCAAAAGAGGCTTCCCCATCCCTCTAAAAACTCCCTTCCACCCCGCAATCGCTCCAGAAAGGAGGCATCTGGGAAGCACCGCAGACTCCAAGGGCTGCGGAACTGTTCTGTTACTGGCAGGCAGCACGCACAGGCTTGCAGGGAGGGGTGGCATTTCCCTTTCTGAGTCCTCACTGGATGGATCCTGTCCTGGAGAGTGGAGCTGACGGACTCTCAGTGAGGGCTGCCCCTGGCCTTTACACCTGCATAGCTCTGTAAGAATGACATCTGCCTTCCTGCCCTTGGGACTTTAAGATGCAAAGATTGCGCAGCAGTCCCTGTGGGATCCCCATCTAACGGGGGACTGCCCGTCCGCACCAGCTTCCCAGAGCACGCTTTCAAACCCAATGGTACAGACTCATGAAATGGGGGACTGAGCTGGAAATGTATTTGTGGCAGTTTCTTACCTATCCTGTGTCCCCAGAGACCCCAGGTGGAGATTTGGTGTGCAGTAGTCAGGAGAGTTGATGAGATAAACCAGATCCGTCTCTTTCACTGGCCTGACATCCATTTCTTTAGGTATCAGCTGCTTCCTGGGCCCTACAAGCCGGTGGGTCACCTTGATGGCTGCCAGGTACTTGGACTTGAGGTCAGAGGCAATTTCATCCAGGTTTGGCAGTCCCTTCCAACAGGTCTTCACTGAACAGGAGCCTGAAACACCATGGCATTTACACTTGGTATCCAGGGAGTCACTCAACACCTGCAGAGGATGGGAAACCAGATGAATTTGCTTCTGCTTTCTCCTGGTACCCACCCTACTGATTGATCTGCAAGAGCATCCATGGGAAGTCTTAAGAGATGAAGGAGCTCAGCTGCTTACTGCCACCTTTAAATGAATATAATAGGGCAATCAAGGCCTCAGCCCTGCTTCGTTCCCCTTGTGATAAGAGACTAACCCTTGGGGAACTCCCTGCTGGAGCTTGCAGTGGGGCTGGTGGCTTCCCTGGCCAACACAGAACGGCCACGTCCTCACCTGGGGAACATGAGTGTCTGAAAGCACAAAACCCGGCAGTTCTGGGCAGCCCAGCTGGAGCGGGGCAGGACGGGCCTCTGCTCCCATGAGAAGGGCGGAAAGAAATACTGGAAGTACTGGTGTGAAGTGACAAATATCTCGCCCTAGTTGTGGAAAGGGTGCAGGGATGTTTGGGGAGGGGGGGAATAGCAGTGGGGGGTGTCTCTGCAAACACGGTAACTCCATTTTAACCATTTAGTTGCCTCCTAACTTTAAGAACAGCATCCCAACAGCCTGCCCCGAGTCTAATGCCTTACATTAGGCACCTCTGCCCCCCAGGCTGCTGTAAGGAGAAATCCGTGGTGGGCACCATACCCACCTGCCGGCCCACCGCATTGTTATGCAGATTCATGGCCTTGAGCGCTTGTGTCCCCAGCTTGCTGGATTTTAAGGGACTGTCAGCAAAAGCGGCGCCGAGCTGGAGGCCATAGCGCAGGTTGTCCCCGCAGCCACCCCATCTGAAGTCCGGCCCGGGGACCTCCGAGGGGACGGAGCCACAGGAGCAGAGAGGGAGCTCTCCCGAGGTGCAGGCTTGGGCGATGGAGTGCGTGACGGCGGCGGCAGCCAGCGCATAGACGAAGGCAGATTCCCGAGTTCCTGGGAAGAAGAGGGGGAGATGTCCTTCCTCCCTGCCCAGCCAAACACTCCCCTCACACATCTCACAATACAAATAAGGGCCATTTTTTTGCTTGCAACAGGATAAACCCAAGGCCCAGCATTTTTCTTGTGCTGTATTTTTAACCTGTGCCACCCGTTACATTATGCTGTCACTAGGCAGCCTGTGTCCCCCCCTCTTCCCCCTTTTTTTTGGAGCCTCTAGCAGCTGGTTTTGTTTGAAATGGAAGTTACCTGGAGATCTAAGTTGCATAGGATTAACACCAGTGTAACGGCAGCAAGTTTCTCCAAAATTGACACCCACCAACTGAACAGCAGTATATTAAATATAGAATCATAGAATGGTTTGGGTTGAAGGGACCTTAAAGATCATCTAGTTCCAACCCGCCCTGCTGTGGGCAGGGACACCTCCCACTAGACCAGGCTGCTCAAAGCCTCATCCAGCCTGGTCTTGAACACTTCATATATACTATATATCCGTATATTAAAGCTCTGCCTAAAGTGTTGCCCTCCTGGAAAGCTATGTGGGGCAGAAAGAGGATGAAACGCAGTGGATGAAGCATCCTTTACCTTTCAGCAGGTCAGGGCCGAAGCTGGGGGCACGTTGGATGGAGGAGCAGTTCCACCTCATGTCTGTGAAGGTCTTCTGGCAGACGCTCTTGGTCTGGCGAGCGGCCCGGACGATGCTGTGCATGACCTCCAGGTTCCTGCGGCACATCTGGATCTGGTCGGGCACCAGCCCGGCGAGCAGCCGGCAGTGGTGGCTCTCATTCCAGGCCACCCCGCTGCCGATCTCCGTCAGCCCGCTGCAGGGAGAGGATGGGCGTCAGCCATGGAGCGGGGAGGGGGGACACACCACAGGCACCCCTCCGGGGACCCAGCCGGAGAGGGGGAGCCCCAAAAGGGACCGTGGGAAGGGAAGGAGGGAACATGTCCCCCGGGATGGCTACTCACAGCCACTGGATGGCCGCGGAGAGCCCCAGCTGGCAGAGCAGCGCGGCGGCAGCGGTGGGGCGGCCCATGGCCGGGGATGGGGCCGGGGCCGCTCGGCGCCGCCGCCCCCTTTTATCGCCGCGGGCGGCGCGGTCCTTCCCCCCCCCACCCCGGGGAGGGGCACAGGGGCGGTTTCGGTGCCATTCACAGCGGGTTAGGGCCGAGGCGGGGGGATGGAGAGCGGGGTACAGCTGTTGTTAGCTGCGACCACCCCCGAAACAGCACCTGGGACCATCCCCAAACCAGCACCATTTAGAGGTGACCTGCTGGAGGGGCTCTGCGCGATGGGGGAGCTGGGGGGTGTCGGGTCTGGCACATCACCCCACAAAGTGCTCAGCTGCCACATATCCCTTCGTGTCCCCGCAAGGCGTATTGTCGCTGCGCACAACGGGCCCCGACACCGGAGCTGGGGCGTTCTCCACCTTTGGCACCTTCCAGAGAGCCACTGGATCACAAAAGAGACACCTGGCTCTGTCAGCAGGTGAGAACTCATCCACGTAACTGGCTGGCAGGAATCAGAAAGAGAGGACGTTAGTAAAGGACGGAAGGGGTTGATTGTAATTTCTGACTTTTTTCTTCTTTTCTTTGCAAGAAACTTTAAAAAAATACATTTTGACCCAGAAAGAGTGAAAGTCTCAGCCGTCTGCCTCCTCCTCTGTCTCCGGAGCCCCACGAGGACAGCCAGGACTCTGCAATAACCGAGGCTCCAGATGTGTATGTGTCACTCCAGGGTGTGGACACTGGTCTCACCAGCCTGGAGAGGACCCAAAGGCTGCACTGGGACTGATGTTGGTTGAGTGTGGGGAAATCCTGCCCCTAGACACCGACTTCACAGCTTCAGCCCCAGCCCCTTTTCTTACAGACAAACCCCGTTACTGACCCATCATCTCAGGGCATCAGCAGCTTCTAGTGGGCTTCATAACTGCAGAGAAAGAGGGTGAGCAGAAGGGGACTTGTGGAAGGGCTCTTGGCACGCAGCCCGCAAGCACATTTCAAAGCAATCGGGTTAAAACAACCTCTCCCCGCTGCAGGAAGGCGCAGGGCTGCAGCGCAAGGGCTCCCTCCGCCGCGCTCCGCTCTACAGCCCTGCCCACGCAAACTTGAGAAACAGCCCTAAAACTGACTGCGCCCATTCGAAAACATGTGGCCAGAGCAGGATCTGACTCAGCATGGGGCTGTCTTTAGCTTGTCAGCGCTGAAACTCCCAGGCCGTAGTTGGCATTGGGCTTTCTGTTGCCTTCAGCACCCCAAAGTGCAGGAGGGACGGCTAAAGGACTTTGCCTTGACTCTGTCGCTGGGCTTTCTGGATCAGGACTGATGTGTACTGCTAATTGCAGGCTCCTGAAAACAGCATAACCAGGTTTCACAGCAATTTGCCTCTCCAGGCCAAGAAAATGAGCTTAAAAGTCCACTGTCTGTCTCACAGACAGCCTGGAAGGGAGGGAGTTTGCCTGGTGCTGTGGGCAAACTGGTGTGTCCGTGAGCTGGGCACCGGGCATGGGTATCAATGAGCTGCAGAAGCGCCGGTTTCATTGCAGGAACCGGATTACAGCTGGCAGAAACGATGCAGCTGGGGAAACGGTGCCTGCTTGGAGAGGAGCTGGTTTGGTGTGACATTTCCACGGCTTGCGCGCGCTTGTCACAAGGCGTATTTCTCTGAATCTTTCCCTTCTGTAAGCGGAAAACCAAAAGCGCAACCTTGCCGCTGTGAAGGCCCGCAGGAACCAGGTAGGCTGATGTTTTCACACAGTGGGAGGTGACATTTGAGAGACAAGTCCAGCTGACACCCGCTTCTTTTGGAAAGAGTCACAGGTTGAAGACCTCTGCTTTGGGCTTTCGCTTTCTCCCTCACTATGCAACTTCCCTTCCCACTGGAAGGTGGTTTCCCTTTACAGGACGTAACTGGGTGGCTAGTTGGCATCCCCCCCGTGACCTCCCTTTGACTTGCTATCATGTGCACTAAAACTAGGACACGCAGCTTGAATTGATGACCTTCCCGAACTACTCCCTTGGGATGAAAAGGCCAAGGTACATTGTGCCAGAGCAATGGCCCATGAGGAAGGGACCTGCTAGGAAAGCACCGAGGTCACTCCCAAATCCCAAGCGGAGTTACAAGGGGCTTAATTAAAGGACAGAGAAAAGAGACGCTGTATTCAGTGTCCCTGGAATTGGCTGGCTCTGATCCCATTAACCTTCCTCTCCCTGACGCCTGTGAACTGACACCAAAGGCCTCCAAAGTTACAGCAAGCTCTTGGCAGCTGAGGAATGATTTTTCAGCAGGATTAGCAAAGATACAGGATAAAAGCAAATTTGCTGAGCTGCTCGTTGGGGCACGCAGCTCCGATGTCTCTGCAGAGGGCATGCGAAGGCCAGCAAGCGCCATCCATGGATTTCTGCTTCGGGGCGGTCTGAGCAGGAAGCCTGCCCTGCTCTGGACATCCCGCTGGCTGCATTGCCACTGGGGGAACGTTGGCACTGTTGGGCTGGGACTCTCTGGTTTAGGGCAAGAGGAGCCTTTTCTCAGGGCAACCAGTACTTAGAACATTGTCCCTGAGTATTTCAGGGTGGGAAATGCTTTCCCGGCTGCAGAAAGCAGAGTCCCTATTGGAGAGGACAAAGGATAACCCAAATCTATATTCCCTAAACACCAAACCCCGTGTTTTGGTTTCTGCCTCTAAAATGAGGACTAAGCTGATGAAAATAACAACAATCTGCCTATTTTTATGGGATAAGATGAAAGACGACGGTAGCAGTGAGCGCACCCTCTCCTGTAGCACATGTTGCTCCCAATCCCTGCAGACCAAGCATCGGGTACAACAGAGTCCTCCAGCAGCTGTGGGACGTCAGGGCAGGTCCTGCCCCTCTGCTGCCCTCTCCAGCCCCAATTATTGCCCCACTGAGGAAGACGTAAGGGCAATCAGACACTAGCTAGCGGGGCCTGTGACCCCCAGCTGTGGGATGGGTGACTCACAGCCTGCAGGGAGGTGGAGCAGAGGCATCTGGGCAGACTTCATCCATCCGCAGGGGCGATGCGATCTGCTCGGCAATGCACCCACCTCCACGAGAAGGATGTTCTGCGGGAGCTGACTCGCCTGGGAAAGCCTGCCAGGAGGAGATGAAGGAGCACTGGGACATGCCGTGCTGTTTCCACCTGGGCAGTCCCTAGAGCATCTTTTACTTTCTGGGCTTCGTTATGGTCCCAGACACAATTCAAGCAACCTGACCACAATGCAATTCACTTTTTCCTCAGTTTTCTGCAAGCCCTCAGATTTTCAACCCAACTCAGCTGCTCCCTCCTCAGCCCAAAGTCTCCTCCAGCATCCCCGCTATTTAAGGAAGCTGCTGTTTTCCTCCAGTGGTACCTGGGTCCTGGTGTCCCGTGTAAGATCAAACTCTCTCTGGGCCATTCGCTCCAATCCCAGGTGACGTGGCAGAGACGAACCTGATCTCTGAACCTGGTCCGCTTCTAGCGAGGGCTCTGCAATGACAGCTAGTCCCTGTTAAGTCTCTGGCGTGATGGATTTTCCTTATTCACATCGCAGGACCTTGAGGGCTGAGGTAGAAAAGCCCCATCAAGCAGCACCCGCTGTTGGGGCCAGGTGCTGGTGTTGTGGGGGTCAGAGTGACAGCACCCTGGGGTGCCTGGGGCCCAGCCGTGTGACCAACAGCTTCATGCTGTGAGACTCCCTGGGGCCTGGGGTAAAGCTGGGGTCCTTTGCCATGAAGTTATTTGTCACGCCTGGTGAGACCGAAGTCAGACAGGTCTCACCACAGTGACATGGTTCAGCTTTCACCTTTCTTGACTCAGCTCAGACCTGCTGGTACTCACTGCGTTCTGGAAGTCCCTGATATTTCTTTGACATCCCACCTTCCCAAGCATGGTTTTCGCATGGCTTTTACTTAGACCTGCAATAAGATATGGAGTCCACACTTCTCCCTCGCGCTAGCCCAAGTGCGCCTTTCACTCTAACCCCGAGGATGTTGATGTTATGAAATCATAGTCTCTGTAAGTTCCCTTTTCAGCCCTGGGGAATGGGGAAATGCCTTGGGCGCCAAGGGGGACATTGCGGAGAAATCCGAACAGCTTCTGGAGGGATTAGGAATTTTCTAACCAGGAAAAGCAGCTGCTTTTATCAGTGTTGGGAGGTGCCTGGGTGCTTTTCTGGGCATCATGTGCTCAGCGGGCAGAGGGAGGGCAGTGGTTCACCAAGCACGTGCAAGGCAGGAGTTGCCAAGCGAAGGCAATCCCGTGTGCAGGGCACGTCTGACCAGACACCTCCTTCTTCACACTCCGGCCAGAGGGACGCAGGAGCTCCAGTGGCTTCCAGTCCCTCCCAGTTACAGTCACTGCCCTGGACTGCCTTTGCAGCAGGTGTCCCGCATCCAGCCTGCCTGCAAGAGCTGCTGAACTTGTTGTTGCTCCGAAGTGTCCCAGTACCACATCTCTGCTGGGGGATGAGGAGGTTTCAGTGGGAACACAGGCTCTGCCGGAGATGCTAATCCCTCTGGCGTGATTCCTAATGTTTATCAGCTGCCTGGAACAGCCCCACGCTGCCCGAGAAGAAGCGACCATCAGCACAACCAGACCCTGCTTCAGGGTTTCAGACAGGAGGTTGGGGAAGGTCAGCAGTCCCCTAATCTCCCCTGAGCGAGACACAAAGGTGGGCAAAGTGCAAGCCCACCTCCGCACAGGTGGGGAGGGAGGAAGGTCTGGCGTGGCTATCTAGGCAAAGCTGCTTTCCAGCTGGGTGGCCCCAGCACATACTAATGCCTGGGGATGTTCCCCCCAGGGCAGGACTTTGCATTCCCCACTGTTAAACACAGAATCATAGAATGTGTTGGGTTGGAAGGGACCTCTAAAGGCCATCTAGGCCAACCCCCCCGCAGGGAGCAGGGACATCTTCAACTAGAGCAGGTTGCTCAGAGCCTCATCCAGCCTGGCCTTGAATGTCTCCAGGGATGGGGCCTCCACCCCCTCTCTGGGCAACCTGGGCCAGTGTCTCACCACCCTCAGTGTAAAGAACTTCTTCCTGATGTCTGATCTAAACCTGACCTGCTGTAGTTTAAAGCCATTGCCCCTCGTCCTATCGCTACATGCCCTTGCAAACAGCCCCTCCCCAGCTTTCTTGTAGCCCCCTTTAGGGACTGGCAGGGGCTCTAAGGTCTCCCTGGAGCCTTCTCTTCTCCAGGCTGAACCCCCCCAGCTCTCTCAGCCTGTCCTCACAGCAGAGGGGCTCCAGCCCTTGGATCATCTCGGTGGCCCTCTTCTGGCACCCCTCCAACAGGTCCATGTCCTTCTTGTGCTGACATCCCCCTCCTTGCTCTGTCGGTGCTGGGGCATTCACACCACCAGCACCTGCTATGGCTGGTGCAGGCTGAGTTTCAGGAGATGGACATCAGGGACACCTGACCACCTGTGTGGGACATGGAGCACCATCCTGCCATTGCCTGAGCTGTTCCATCCAACGGCTGAGTGGGGTTAGAGCTTCCAAACCAAAATGGATCCACCCCCGACACAAGGCTGACCCCTTCTCTGCTCTGTGTGGTGTCAGGCCCAGAAAGGAGAGGGGATGTTGCCACCTTCTGGCCAGTGGTTTTGCTTTTAAGGGCCACCATCTCCCCTTCCGGTCCCTGGAGAACCTGCTTTCACCGTGCCCCTGCCTGCCGTGGGGGTGCTGGCAACTCCCACATTGCAGCAAGGCACTTTTTCCCCCCTATTAACCATATTGCTTTCAGGCAAACTCCTCAAGGTGTGGAGTCTTAGTCTGGGAGCTGGAGGATCTCGGGTGGGTTGCCCATAGCCAGTACATACTTGGGGTGGGATGGCAGCTGGGAAGGCGAGAGCACCTGGGATCCCCGGGGTTTTAGGAAAAACCATGAGCAACAGTCAGGAAAAGATGCTGGAGAGCAGGAATTCAGGGAGGACACATGGGAGGGCGGTCTGGCAGGTGGAGGCATCTCTGAGCTTCGCAGGTGCTGGGAGCCGTGACCAGTGCTGGGGCAGAGGGGCTTAGTACCACCCCATCCCCTTCTTTTGGGATGCGCGGTCTCCACGAGAGCTGGACAAGGGCACGAGAAGCCAGTGCCAGCATAGGAACAGTGTCCAGCTGCTTCTGACGTCAATCTCCTGCTTGAGCCAGCTCTCTCCTACGAAAGGTGATTTTTACCAATCCCTCTTCACAGAAAAGTTTTGCAATGACTGAGTATGGGGGGGGGGTGGGTGGAAAGCAGCTTCCTTTTAAAGCAAAAGCAGTCCTTCATTTGATGGCAATTCCTCTTAGCTCAATCCTTGAAACAACCATAGTGTAAGTGCTAAAAATATCCCTTCCCCTTCCATGTCAGGCTCTCTTTTGGGGAAGGAGGAAGGGGATTCCCAGCCCAGGAGAAAGGCTTCCCTTCCCCAGCCGGAGAGCCACCGTGGGGAGAAAGTGCAGCCGCGCTGCTGGGGCTTCGTCTACAGGCACTGAGCAGAGGGAAAGGCCAGAGGAGCGGGGAGGAACATTGGAAAGTGTCACCCCTGCAACTGCCTGCCTGACGTTGGCTGCCCTGGGGACTCAGGCAGGAGGGGAAAGCTCAAGGAGGAGCTCACAGGAGGTGAGGAGAAGACCTGCTGCTGGGTCAGGGCTTACCCACACACAGAGCTTGCTCCTGGGATTAAGCTAATTCCTGGAGGAACATCAAATAGTTATCCTGGATGGCCAAAGGTTTGTGTGTCCCACTATCAGGACTCGGTCAGGGGCCAAAGCAAACTCCCATGAATGGGTTGTGACCTGCGTAAGCACATGGGGACCCCTCCCCATGTTCCATCCCAGCTTGCAATGACTTGTGGCTTCCAGGTTCAGGAGAGGCAGCTTCATACGAGGACCTTCCAGGGCTTCCCCTGCCGTCAGCATGCCCCGTGTCCCCTCAAGCCCCTGGTAACCTCGGTGCTCCCCCACCCCACGCTCACCTACCAGCCGACCGCGTGAGGAGCCACATCCTTTTGCCTGGGAGGCCGTGACAGCGCCGGGTTGTGGTGACGCAGGCGGTGGTGGCACGCTGTCATGTGGCACCGACGTCTTGGCGAGGAGGCAGGTCGTATGCTCCAGCCAGCTCCCGCCACATCCCAGAGGTTGTGGACGGGATCCCTGCTGCAGGCGGATGCCTGGGAGCATCCCGTCCCTTCCGGAGTCTGGGGATGCTGGTGACGGCCACCCTGGGTGCCAGGTAACTGTCCTGCGGCGGAGGGCTGCTTTCCTTGAGCGAAACAGTCCTCCTTCCTCTTTCTGATGTAGTGGTGGAGTCAGTGACCTCACCACAGGACGGATACAGAGAAGCAGGCTGGGGGGGACGGGGACTTGTTCCTGCCAGGACTTGTTCCTGCCGGCCGATCTCCTCCAGAGCCGCTTATGTGCTGCCTTCCAGCTTCACTGGCCCCGTGGCTTCCCCTCCTCGCCACGGGGCTGCTCCCACGCGTCTGCCCAGACAAGTCCCAAAGCTGGGACCAGGGATGGTGGGTCTGCACCTGCTTGTGGGTTCAAGGAGACAGAGCACCCGGTGACACTCCGTGAGCTGCTGTGACCAGGGCTGCCTGCAGCTGTGGCGGTGTCCCAGTGCAGGCAGCACACACCGAGGCAGCCCAGAGCAGGCTCTGCAGCGCGTCCCGTCCCCAGGGCACAGCTGGGCTGGGGGATCCAGCTGCAGAACATGTGTCACCATCTGCACCCCGCCCCGCACGGGCCAGCGCGGGCAAGCGATGCTGCAGAAGGCAGTACGGGCCGTTGCAAGGCAGGGGAGATGCTGGGAGCTGCGTTCCCCATCCGCTCCCTGCCACTCTCTGGCTGGAGGTCTGCGTGCTGGAGGGCCGGCAGCAGGTCCCAGCCTGGCCGGAGCCCCTCAGGGAGGAAGAAATTGCCATGAAGAACACATCCGACCTCACTAACTGGGCCAGAAGTAGCTGCCGGGGGGGTTTTTTGTTGAGTCACGCGGAAGATGCTGTGGCAGTGAGTGATAATGGAAAGCAGCGGTGGCACAGCTCTACCAACGGGAGGGACAGGCGGCCTGATGTCCGGAGGTGACACATGGGGATGAGCCACTGCCAACAGCCTCCTGCCCCATCCTAAAGCTGCAGAGCAAATGCCACATGAGCTAGGAGAACGCAAAAGCCACCCGGCCATGGGGAGCCAGGCTATGGTAAAGGGACAGGGGTTTATGAGATCAACCTCGTTTAGGAACGCGTATTGCAGCAATAGCTGCAAAAAATAAAAGAAATGGTGTTTTGAGCAGCCGGCCTGCGCCTGTCGGCGCGCTGGACTCACCTGAGCTCTTCTGTGGGGTGAAACCCAGGGCAGGAGCTGCTGGGCAGGGGGAGGAAAACAGCATTTTCTGCCACGATGGCTTCACCCCTCGCAACAGCCTAAAGCAGGTTGTCTCGCGTCGTCTGGTAACGGAGTTGGGGGGATTTAGAACCCCCGCTCCGCCTAGATGCAGGATGAGCTCTCCCCGCTCTGCCGGGCAGGGGCAGCTCAAGGAACGCTATCTGCCAGCCAGCCACCAGGAAATTCTTCAGCTCTGGAAGCTCTCATCTCTATGGAGAGAAAGGGAAAAAGGAAGAAAAAAAAAAAAAAAAAAAAAAGAAAAAACAAAAAAAAAGAAGTCCTCTAATTCAAGTTAGTTGCAGACAAGGTAATTTCCACATGAGTTAGCAGAACAGCTAGTTGGAAATTTTTGATAAAAATCTATTTTTCTTTGAAAATGCAGATCCAGTGAAATGCGAAGGCTTTCCACTGGAAAGAATGAGTTTTTGCTGGATTTCTCAACTAGTTCTCTAGAAAAATTTGTAAACGGTCACAATATTTCAACCACCGCCACTCTTTTTCAGACCAAAATTTATACTCCTAGCGTCTTACAGCCTGACATGAAAACGCAACATTTTTTGGCATCGTCTCTTTATTTGTTTTGACTTCAGTATTCTACAGATCTTCTAACGCTCAGTTTGGACCAAGAAAAAGCTTGAGATGCCAAGACATCCTTGGGATAAGGAGAACTTTGTTCCTAAACTGTGGGAAGCTCAGGCTGTGGAGCGATGCGGAACATGGGACGTACCCCTCCCATGAACACCAGTCAGTACCGCAGCGGGGTTTGTCTTTACCTCGTGCTGGTTTCTGCTGGTGCGCTGGGGCAGGGTCCGGCCAGCCCGGTCACCTCGTTGTCCCCTGTGCCAGGACGAGCCCCGTGCGCTCGCCCCTTGCCCTGCTCCCGGCCAAACTGAACATACGTCGCTTTTCCCATCACTGGGAGAAGGGGCCATCGCCCTGGGCGCTGACGTGGATTTAGTTCTTCTTGTGGTACCCTGTGAGACCACAACCTGGAATCCTGTTTCGCTTTGAATTGGGAAAGCGCACAGACATAACGTAAATATCACGTTGATCATACGATAGCCTGACAATAAAATAAAATTAACATCGATAAAATAACAACCTGACATGCCAATTCCTTGGCTGTTTCTGTACCTTCGCAAGTCTTCTTCAGCCTTGGGTGTTCTCCAGGCTTTCTCGTCTTTATTAATCTTCCCTCCCCCTCCCCGGGGCTCTGGCAGCCTCCCCATCCCTTAGCAAGGCCAGTATCTCTCTTCCCCCCGTCTTCCCACAAGCTGTCTGTGTCTTTGGGAGCCTTCCCTGCCAGAACCAGGATCCCTTCTCCTATTTTTAGTATGCGCTGCAGCAGATGCTCTAATCCCCGGAGAAAACTCGGGGCACAGCACCCCGCTGTCCCCAAGTGCCACCGTCCCTGCACGGGTCAACCACCAGCTGCTGCTGCTGGTCCGCAGGGACACGACACAGCCTGCGTCAACAGTGCTGGATAAACACGGCTCGGGAGCGCCCGGGGAACCCAGGGCAGCGCCTGGCCCCGACCGAGCGCCCGGCGGTACGCGGTGTCCCCGCCGGTCACCCAGCTCCGCACAGCTCCAGCCCTCCGCAAGCCTTAATGCGAGGAGGACGCCGGTGGGAGGAGGTGAAGCAGCAGCACAAAGGGCAGGACATCGTATGGCGACACGCACGGAAAGTACAGCCTGGGAGGGGGTTTAAATGAGGAACAGAGGCCACAGAAAATGTACCAGAAACACCCACCGAAGGCAACAGCAGCATCTTGGGCTCCGGCCAAGCAGCCCCGAAGAGTGTCCCTGTAATGTCACCAAGCGCCCAGGCTGGGGAAGGAGGCTGGGACAGCTTTAGGGACTGGCCGAAGCCAGGCTGAGCTCACCCACCTGCTGTCACCGCGCTCCGTGGGCACGCAGGAAAACGCGTCCCAGCCCCAGGGACCTTGGGTGCCACTGAGGACAGGGGACCTTGCTGAGAAGCGACCAAGGGGGGCACATCCCCTCCTGGCATACTGTGACATTATCTGGGATCCAGGGATGGAGCCGGGGAGCTCCGGGCTGGGCTTGTAGTGGTGGTGGGAGGGCGGCTGGCATGCACCAGGACTTTGACGAAGGAGAAGGACACGGGAGCAGGACTGAAAAGGGGAAGGGTGCGTGTGGAAGCACGAGATCCAGCAAACAGCCGCTCTCAAGCAGGAGACTGGGTTTCCATCAGCGGTGCGGGCTGCCTGCCCGTCCCAAAGGTCCCTGCAGGGTGGTGACACGCAGCACCAGGCTCCCCCGCGATGCCCCGGGCGCCAGCACGGCCGGTCACTCGCCATGGAGAGGCACAGAGCGTCAGATCAAAGGGAAACTGAGGCGGGGATGGAAACACAGGGCCATCAAAGGCGCTGGAGGTCCCTTGGGAGCTGGATGGCCATCAAAGGCCAGGAAGCTGCCGAGCCAGCAGCAATGCGGGCAGCATGGGGAAGGCATGTGTTTTACAGCAAAAATGTGCTTTGCTTCACGATAAAACCACGATAAGCTTGAACGGAAAAAAAAAACACCACCAAACCAACACCAAAGTTAAGTAATTGGGATTTTAAGTGACTTCCAAGCCCTTCTGCTCTCACAGCCTCTGGCCCAACAGGTGCGTGGACAAGTAGACGACCCAGGCCAGCTGGGGACTTTCAAGGTGGAACTAAAGAGATGTGAAATGTAAAAAGTTTCATCGCAGCGTTATTTGTATCCTTCCCCAGAGCTGGCTCCAGCCTTTCAGGTGCTTGTTGGGCACCTGGCTGCTCTCCCGGGGGGGGGCAGCATCACTCTGCCCTGGGAAGCTGGACGTGTCACAGCCGGGACACAGGGCCGGCTCTTGCGTGCAGACCCGGAGCATCCCACCGCCACAACAGCCATCCCACATTGCCGGGGCAGCTCACCATCCCGCTTAACATCCTGCCTGCTTCCTAGCTGGGAGCCCACCCGTATTAAACACCGGCTGCGCGTGGACTAGATGCTCCGAGGGTGCTGGATGCACCACGGCTCTGCCAGCACTTACCCCTGTGATGGAGACCGAGAGGCCTCTGCCGCTGCCGACTCGGGAGTCCAGGCACTGAGGGTGGGAACGTTCCTGCACCCATCTCAGAGAGTCCGTGACCCAGCATCAGCCAGGGACAGCACAAGACTGGTTTTCTCTCATTCTCGCTATCTCAAGGGGTGAGGAGAGGGCAGATTTCCCTCCTGCACCCATAGGGGTCATTTTAAGCCCTGCCGACTTCACAGCATCATTCAGATGACAGTTTAGCAGGAAAAGGCAGAAGAAAGGCACGTAGGATCCCGCAGAAACCCCCTCCCACCCCACCACTCGGTGCTGTGACCCACCACTGCCAGAGTCACCGACAGGCACCATTCCCTGCCACTGCCCGCTCCTCCTGGGCTGGGGAATGCCTTTGGGAACAGGAGCAGGTATTTAACTGAGCTATTAAACCTACTTAAAAGGCAGATAATGAGTGCTGGGGAAACTGTGAAACGCTCAGGTGGCACCAATGGAGACAATTCCCTTTCCATGAGCAGAGTGTGGTGGGTTCGGGGGGAGCAGACCAATCCAACCAGCCTAGGCCTTGGTTTCTTGTCCTGGGTGACAAGGACATACGATGGCAGGGCAGAAAACTCACCCACAATTGCTTATAGAGAATTTAATTTCTTGCAGGGAACAGAGGAGATGGGGACACCTTCCTTCTCGAGAAGGAGAGGTGGCCCAGAGACCACGTCTGCCCAGCCCAGAGCTCAGCACCAACCACGCTCCCTTTATTGGGTTTGCAAAACACACAGGATACTGGTGAGGGGAAAAGGCTTAAAATACAATAATATTATTAATATTATTAATATTAATTAGAGTTCTGACCGATTGCTACATTTCCTGCTCCCCATGGCTAGGCTACACTTTGGTGACACTCTCTGCTGGCCTCTCCTCGGCTGGCTCCTCTCTTTTGGGATGGTGGGGGAAGACTCCCACCCTGTTGCTGTGGAGTCCCGCGCACCCCGGCGACTTCTGCCCTTTCTTCAGAAGGCAGCAAGCCACGGAGCTGAGAAAGAAAAGGCTCATCATGACCATGAGCAGGGCCAGAGAGCTGGTGCCCTTGGGATGGGGACAAAGCCACCGAGGACTGCTGGTTATCTTGGCGGAGAAGTTCCTGCTCTTGTCCCGGTAGGCGCAGAGGGCTTCATCCAGGTCCTGCACGCCCACGCCGGCTGCCTGCAGCGTGTCCAGCCAGGCCAGCGAGCAACAGCTGAAGGGGTTTCCAGCGATGGACACGGCCTTCAGGCTGCGGGACCAGCTTGCGAGCGCCGGCTTTTCCAACGTCAGCAGGTTGTTGTTGCGAACATCCAGGCTTTCCAGCGGGGAGCAGAAAAGACCTGTGGGCAAAAGGCTCAAATTGTTGCCCGAGAGGTCCAAGACTTTCAGCGTGTCCAGGCAGGGGAGCTCTGCCTTGCTGTTGTCCATCTGGTTGCCCCTCAGAGAGAGTTTCTGCAGGGAGAACTCCAGCCCCCCCAGGGCTTCCTTGGGCATGAACAAGTCCTTGTTCCCCGACAGGTCTAGGGAGAGCAGCGAGGTCTGGTTGAAGGCGTAGGGGTGCAGCCTGGTAATGTTGTTCTTGCAAAGACTCAGGTGCTTCAAGCGAGGCACACTGTAGAAGGGGGTGCAGGTCCCTCCCGGGGCTGGCACGCGAGACCCCCCTCCCGAATTCCCTCCCTGATCGCTCCCCTGGCTCCCGCAAGGCTGGAGCCTGTTGGAGCCCAGATCGACCCTTTCCAGCTGAGGCAGAGAATCGAAAAACCAGCGTGGCAGCACGCGGATGGCATTGCCATGGAGGTCCAGCGAGTGCACGGGGAGGACGATGTGCTCCGGCGGCGGGGACGAGTGGTCGCCGGGCTCTGTGCTGCTGGCGAGCGACTCCCCAGCTACGTCCTGGAGACAGTTCTTGGCCAGGCTGAGACTGTGCAGAGAGCCCAGGCTGTGGAAGAAGGTAAACGGGAACAGCTGCAGCCGGTTATTGCTGAGATCCAAGTCAGCTACATGTGTCAGCCCAGCCACGGTACGCAAGGTCCTATTAAACCTCGCCATCTCCTTGTAGCGCAGTACAAACTCCCCCGGATGGCGTGAGCCTGGGAGCAGGGAAGCAATAAGGTTGCTGGAGAGGTTTAAGTGTGTGAGATAATGGGCTTTGGGGAGCTCTGGAAAATAGAGGAGTCTGTTATGGCTCAAGTCGAGCACTTGAAGCAGGTAGGGCTCTGCTCCCCCCTCCGAGACGAAGAGCTCCAGGGCGTTGTGGCTGAGATTTAAAACTCGCAGCTGCGTGAGGCTGAAGCCAGAGATACAGTGGAGGGAATTCAAAGCCAAGTTCACCACCTCCAGCTCTTCCAGAGCCTCAAAAGCTCCCTCCTCAATTTCCATGATGTAGTTGTTGCTGAGGTCGAGCTCGCGCAGCCGTGGCGTGCTCTGGAAGATCCCCGCCGGCAGCCTGGTCATCTTATTCCCGGAGAGATCGAGCATCCTCAGCCTGGTGAGGTTGCTGACGTACCAGCCTGCCATGTGGCTCTCCAGGTTATTTGCCGACAGGTCCAGGACCTCTATATTCCTGAGCAGACGAAAGGCTTGCCCGTTAGTGAGGTAATTGCGGTCCAGGTGGTTTGATCCCAGGAGGAGAGAGCGCAGCCAGGGCAGCTGAGCCAGGGTTGTGGCTGACACAGTTTCCAGCTGGTTGAAGCACATGTCCAGGTACTCAAGCTGCCCAAACCCTGGCATGTAGCTGCCTGACAGGTTTTGGATGAAGTTGTTGGAGAGCTCAAGGTACTTAATTCCTTGGCCAAGCTCCTTTGGAAACTTGCGCAGGCCAACTCCTTTGCAAGACACCTTGGTGGAGCTCTACAGAGAGAGAAGAGAAGCCATCAGCATGAGAGCGGCTACAAACCACAGCTCCAGCCAAGCCATTTGCTGTCCAAGATGGGCACGAGCAAGACGGAAATGAGCACCGCTCCTGCCTCCCAAGCCCGGGATGGGAAGGGGCCAGACCACCTAAAGCCACTGCTCAGAGACAAGAAGCTCGTCCCCAGGGTTAAGGTGGGCTTTCCAAGACCCTACTGAGTTGTTTCTGACGGGGCAAGGAGAAGACTCAGCCTCTGGCTCCGCAGGCTGTCCTCCCGTGCATCCCAGCAAGCAAGATGGGCAAAAAAATAGTGTAAGCACTGAAGATGCAGCAGGGTGGCGGGGCAAACCCAGCCTCTGGAGGGCACTGGGACCGCCCAAGGACTGCTCCAGAGCATCCCTGTCCTGTCTGGGCAGAGGAAGAGCACTGTCCTGGTGGGCTCCACCTTCCTTCTCCCTCCAAACTGGTTTCCTCTGTCAGTTTGGAGTCAGGAGCCTGGATGTGGAGCAGCTGGTCTCTGTCTCCCCAACCCACGAATATGGGGGGAGAGACCCCAGCCGCTCCATGTCCTGGCTCCCAACTGCCCCATGGGACCCTGCGCTCTATCCTGCCTCTGCACGAGCATCTTCAGCTGACTCCTCCCTGGCAGGGACTACTGGAGGGTGCCACCAGCGCGGCAGGGACATGGGAGCAGCGGGGTACTGGGGGCTGGCTACTGGGAGACCAGCTTGGAGACAGGAGAGCAGAGAGGAGACTGAAGCTGGGAAGGTTAAAGAGATTGAGGCTGGAGGGAGGCGAGAGCCGCAGGGAGGAGATGCACAGAGGGATGCTCACGGCCCCGCTCGGACCCAGCGATGCTGCTGGAGCCGTCCCAGTCTAGGGGCTCCTCGGAAAGCCACCTTACCTGCTGGCACGACGTGGATCTGGGCCTCACCTCCCCGTTAGACTGGGCTCTGAGAACAGAGGGGAGCAGCCAGAGCAGCAAGCATCCTCTTTCAGACAGCCGGTGTTCAAACAAGAGCATGTTGGGCTGTGGGCGCTGCCAGCCCCGTCCCGCTCCTCCGGCGCTCTCTAGCAAGCTTGGCAGAAGCCAGGCTCTGTATAAATAGGCTTCAGGATGGGACGGGGGAAGGAGATAATGCATGTGGGTGTTCGTAGCTACGGAAGTGGGAAAAGAAAGACATAAGATTGCAGAGGGGGAAAAACAGTGCAGAAAGCCACAAGGAAGGGAAAGAGAAACGGCGGGACGGGGAGGAGGCAGGGCTGCACCGGCGCTCAGGTGATCGGCTGGTCCGACCGCCGAAATCGAACGCCGGGAGGCAGAGGTGGTAGTTGGGAAAACCAAGTGGTTTTGAGGGGAGTTCCCCTGTTTGGACCTGCTCTTCCTCCAGCTTCCTCTGCCTGTGCCAGGGCCAGGCTCTGAGCTCCTGCCGTGCAGCTGGTGCCCAGGACACCAGGAGCAGCCGGCAAGGGCTCCCGGGCCATCCCGAGCAGGGACCGAGCTCCTGGCTGCAGCCGCCGGGGATCACCGCGGGACTCCCGGGGCCGCAGGTGAGCTCGCCGCAGGAAGGCAGAGCAAATTCCCCTCCCCGCGCTGCCGCAGCCCAGCCGAGGGGACTCTCCCACGGCACCTGCCCCTCCTCGGGCAAACAATGGCTCCCCGGGGTTTGCCGCCCGTTCCCAGCGGGATGCGCATCCCCCTCATTCTCATCCTCCTCCTCTTCCTCCCCAGGAGTCCGCTGTGCTGCAAGTGCTGGGCTCCTCGCTGCCACGTCCCCGTGTCCCTGCCAGGCCTGGGGGACCCTGCTGGGTCACCTCCTCACCCAGGGCAGGAACCAGACGGGGACTTTCCCTGCGGCAGCTCCAGGTGGTATCAGGGTGCCCAAGGCTGCACCCCACCCACAGGGATTTTTTTGTGGCGGCACCTCCATGTCCCTGTCACCACCCAGTGCTGACACGCTCCCTGGGTACACGCTCCTCACACGCTTCATGGAGCGTTCTGCAAAACGCACGCTTTTGGGTATTTTGGCTCACGGCGGCCAATTTTGTTCCCATCCGAAGGACCACCTCCAGGCTGCTGCACGGTTGCCCAAGGACGTGCTGGGCTGTAGTTTCAGCTGTAGAGCTGTTGCTCTACTCCTAGGTGTGTCTGGCAGGGAAAAAAATTATACATATATAAAATATATAAATACATACATACACACACACGCGTACACATCTGGAAGAGGAAGCAGCCTGGCTTCTGCTGCTGTTGCCCCTCGCCCTCCTGACCGCTGGCGCGGTGGGGAGCACTGTGTCACCTCTGGGACGTGATTCAGCCAGACCTGTGTCACCAGCCAGCCAGGGCACACACGGCGGCGGTGACAGCCAGCCGGGCCCAGCTCAGAGGCCAGGGCCAGTCTTTTAGACTGATGCCCTCCCCGCGGTGGACCTGGGCTCCCGCAGCAGCCGGGGCCAGCAGCAGCTGTGAAGGAACAGCCCGCTGTTGTTTTCAGAGGTGCGGTAAGGATAGCACATCTGTGCAGATGTGAGATCCTGCAGGCTGCTCTGGCCACGGAAACACCGACCTCTGGATGAACCTTTGCCTCCAGCGTCCCTCGTCTCCCATCAGCAGCTGAGCGCGGAGCCCCGAAAGCGGAAGGCGGCGCAGGGGAGGAACCGCGCCATGCGAGTGCTCCAGCCCCCGGCGCTGCCTCGCCTGGGGAACCCCGGCCCTCTCCTCCCTGCATCCCGAATTGCTGGGCACGGGTCTTCACAGCCGGCACGACCGATGAAATCAGCTGAAAAGTCCCTGAATTTGCTCAGGGACTTCTGCGGAGAATCCCTGGGCATTTGCATCCCAAGGCTGTGAACTCCCTTTGCAGGAGCGCCCGGCCAAGCGAGCCGCCCGCGGGCCGAGAGCCGTCCAACGTGCCCTGCGAATAACAAGAGGGTTTTCACGGACGGAGGCGAAGGCAGAGCGAACCGCACAGCAGGAATGGGAAGAGGTTTTGCTCCTGCAAATCACAGGGCATCCCGCCCTTCTCGCCACTCCCAGGTCTCCAGAGGGGTCAGTTAAAGAGAGACGCCGCTGTTCCCCCCGAGGCTTTCACGGGAAAGGTCTCCAAAGGATAGGAGGAATGAGCAACAGGACAGAGGCTTGATAGAAAAGGGGATAGAGTCACTTGCCCAATGTCACAGCCGTACCGCGGGGTGACAGACGCTCGCTCCCAGCCTGGGCGTTAAGGAGGCAGAACGGTATCGGGTTATCTACGTACATCAAATCTGTATTTCCTTCCTAATAAGTATGGTGACAAAACGGCTGTTTTCCGTGCTCTCCCTTGACTGCAGAGAGCAGCGGGGAGGTGGAACACAAATGCTGAGCAGCTCTGAGCCCGCTGAGGGGACCCGGTGCCTCTTGCATCAGCAGCAGTGGCCACAGCAGGTGCGTTATCAAATACTCCCCCAAGGATGGGGAGATGCCTTTCAGCCGGGTCCCATCACACGAGCGCAGTCAACATACATTCCACATTCCACAGAAACTCCTGGTTTGGCTGGGGAAGGAAGTCCCACCCAGAGCAGCGAGATCAGGAAAAAGCTTTATTTGCAAAGAAAATATTGACAATTTACATAAACTTACATCCTAATTTATATACATTATGTATATTTTATATACAGATAGTGTCTTGAATAAAGATGTGGAAGCACAAAACAGCATCAGTACATCACCGTGCAGCTCTAACGGGTAATGGGGGGGAGTTGTGTCTCTTCCCACAACTCCTCTCCTGTTAGGCTGTTGTTGGGGAGGCTGAGGGGCTTCCTCCCAGCCGGGGAGTGGGGAACATGGGGGGCGTGGGAGGGTTCAGGCTTGTATGGGCACAGCCACGAAGCGCATCTGCAGTTGTCCCTTCCCCTTTCCCCCAAAGCCTGGCGCCAGGAGCCAGGGCAAGTGCCGCCAGCCCGCAGTGAGCGGGAAGAACTCCCCACACCCCACCTCTTACTGGGAAGAGGGGAAGAAACACAGACGAGACAATGCACTTACTCATCTCTTATGAAGAAAGGCTGAGGGATTTGGGTCTTTTCAGTCTGGAAAAAAGACGGCTGAGGGGGGATCTTATCAACGCTTATAAATACTGAAAGGGTGGGTGTCAGGAGGATGGGGCCAGGCTCTTTTCAGTGGTGCCCAGCGACAGGACAAGAGGTAACGGGCACAAACTTGACCATAGGAAGTTCCACCTCAACACGAGGAGGAACTTCTTTCCTTTGAGGGTGGCAGAGCCCTGGCACAGGCTGCCCAGAGAGGTGGTGGAGTCTCCGTCTCTGGAGACATTCCAAACCTGCCTGGAGGCGTTCCTGTGCCACCTGCCCTGGGTGACCCTGCTCTGGCAGGGGGTTGGACTGGGTGATCTCCAGAGGGCCCTTCCAACCCTATGATTCTATGATTCTAGGATCTCCCTCCCAGTGCCGCTCGGGTGCCCTTTTCTAAGCACCTGATGTTGCTCTGATGATGCCAAGTCCCCTGATGGGGACAGGGGGTGGCAGGGAGACCACGACCGCTTACCTGGGTGAGAAAGGCGCTGAAGGGAAGCAAAGGGCAGGTAGTTTTGGGTAGGGAGCCATGACCTAAAGCTTTTATTGATGGGAATCCTTCCCTCAAAAGGGGCCCTGAACGCAAGAGCCGAGTTGGCTTCCCTATAAATTGTCTCCGTAGAGAGGCACTTGGGAGGGAGAAGGGTTTCAGGTGATGTATTATATACCAATTAGCTGCCTGCTACATTTCCGCGGCTGGAGTCCAGCCGAAAGTTGAGCAGCAGAGCTAAGGCACGTAGGTAAGAGCAGAGGCAGCGAGTACCACGGGAGCGGAAGGCTGGCACCCGGGAAGTCAGCGGTGACTGCTTTCGTGTCCACCGTCCTGCATACGCAGATGTTTGTCTATAACTGAAGCACTTCCTTCGTGACCAGACTAGGAACTGAGATACATCAAAATTCAAAGGCATCAGAGGGAAAGACTGGAGCAAGGCCCTGTTCCTGCTGCAGTTTCTTAAAACCTCCCATACGCATCCTCCTCACGCTCCTCCGAGCTGCTTCCAGGCCTTTTTGGCTCCAGTTAAACGGAAGAGGCACCGAAGATGGTGGGACACCATTTGGAGAAGCATCACACAGAAGAAGCTATGCTACAGCCCAGGTAACCTGCACTGTAATACTTCATTAATGACAACTTGTTGCTCGAGAGGCCGAAGGGTTTCAAGTGTAAAGACTCTCCACGGCTGCTACAGGACCACAGGATCCACCTGCTCATCCCAGGAACGAACGCAGCTCTCGGTACCAAGGCCACCTGCAGCCAGGTATTCTCTGCTCTCCGACTCCACGCCCAACTCCCAACTCCGCGTCTCCGACTCGGCTACACCGAGCTCATGCTTTGGTGTAACGCCAGCATCAGGAAAAGCCCGTCAAGCACCTTCCACTGCTCGCGATGAGGGAGGCAGGAACCGCTGCCTTCTGCTCTCCTCCCGCATCCCGGGCACGTGCCAGAGAGGGAACCTGACAGCGATGCAGGGGGCTTTTACGGAGAGAAGGGATTCTCCCTCTGCCTCCTCCTGCCTGCAGCCACAGTCAGGAGCAAATCCCAGATCCTGCCAGCGGGGGACAAGGAATGCAAACTCCAGCCATCGTGGTCTCCCAAGTCATTGCGTTATTTATGCTTGCCCCTAAGTCTCGCTGGTCAGGCTGTATTCTAAAGCAATTCTGTTAATGATTTGCTTAATGTTCTCACTAGACACAGTTGTCCTGATTCATTCTTGTCAGAGAAACATGTCCTTCTTAATCCATTTTAAAGGAAATAAACCACAAAGACTAGTTAAGTGCGCCTAAGGCTCTTGCTAGCCCAACATGTTAAGGCTAGAAAGGAGGAGAACATATTGAAAAAGAAATAGCAGGCAATTTTTCATGCAGTTATTTTACAAACTGCACGCCTCCTGTGAATAGCGAGGCTGTAGCCAAAGCTGGGTGCCCCCAAGAAATATTTATCTCCCAATAACTGCAATACTTGGCAAGTGAGATCACTGGCTACGGATGGGGAAAAGTGCCGGAGCCAAGAATGCTTCAGCCAGGGTGGACCCTTCTGCGGTCGGATGAGTCGCTCCAGCACGGTGCTGAGACACGTCCGCTCCCACCTCCCTGCAGGTGACCACCCCCAGCCACCTCTGCTTGGAGATGGAGGTCGCCACCGAGACACAGGTTTAGGACTTGCCCCATTGGCTACGTAGGCTGAAACTTCACTAGCCTTTTTAGTTCTTAAAGAAAAAAAACCCCAAAACCAACCACAACAACAACCAGGCTCTGAAAAGAAATCCAGTTTTAAAAAAAAAAAAAAACCCAACCCAACACAACCAAGCACAAGCCAAGGCATGACACAAAAGAGCAATTAGCGCTTCAGCCTCTTCCTCAGCTCGAGCACATCTTATAGCTTTAGGTCTCCCCAGCTGAGGGGAGGTAACGGGAGAGAGTTGCTCAAGAAGCCAAAAGAAACAATAGCGTCCCAGCTCTTCTATTAGTCACCAGAAATCGAGTTATGACTAGACTCAGCAGGGCTCAGAGAAAAGAAAAAGTGGTGACTTCATGCTGGACCAGACTTTTTAAATACAGATTATTTTTGCTTTTGCTAGAGACTCTATCACCACTCATTAGAGCATTTTAGGTAGAAGGGTGCGAAAAGGGAAGGGGTGGGGGGAGGAAGGATAAAACCCGCATCTAAAAGCAGGACAGTTGCTATTAAAACAGAAAAAAAAAAAAAAATTCCTGTTTGAATAATTTTATTCTTAAACATGACAAACTTCTTCAGAGTGTTTTCACAAGTACTTGTGTCTGCTCTACGCGGCTCAGTGAAGCCTGTAGAAATGTGTTCTGGTTTGCAAAATATTAATTAAAAAGACCAAAAAAAAAAAACAAAACCAAAAACAAACCCCGACAAAACACAAATTGCTGTAACAGCAGCAGTACTTTAAGGCAGCCCCCGTTAGGGCAAGGTATACCTCTGGGGTAATGGCAGGAGCTGAAAGTAGCAGAGGCTCTGGAACCGGTAATCGGCATTTTCTTTGGGACTTTGTGATTTCTGGAATGTGGAGGCAGTTTCTTATCTGCTAAGCCTGCTCTATTAAGTATTCCCCTTCCCCTCGCACTTACTGCTTTTGCAGCCTGCTTCCAAGCTCTAGGTAGAGGCGCTTCGCCTTCTTTGCTCGCACTCCTGAGGATGAATGTAAACACCACTGACCCCGTCTTATTCACCTCTCTTCGCACCCTGTGGCCGTTCCAGTTTGAACTGGGAAGGCAGAAAAACCAGAAATCCCCCCCTTTCTTGCTTTCGTTAGCATGCAGAAGCAGGAGTGCCTGGATCGGACAATTTGGACGTTAGTCTTTCTTCTCCTGCTACCGCCTGGGATGCTCTTGCTAGTGCAACATAAAAGCAGAGACCCACACCACTCTCAACAAGCCTCGTGTGAAGATCACAGAGCAGAATATCAGTGCAGTAATACTTGAAATACTGAGACAAGGCAGACACAACAGCCTTTCTTCCTCACAACGCTTTTTCGACTAGCTTTTTGATCCAAGTCTCCATGCAAGTCACAGAAGACAATTGTGCTTCCTGCATTCACATATAGGAATAAATAGCTCTGGATCAGTTTTCTTTATGGCCGGATTACAGAACCCCCTGAAATACTGATACGCTTATGAACAGCAGCACTGTGCAGTTCTGTGAGTATCCTTGGACACGCCAAGTTCATCTAGGATGCCGGTGCATCTCCTAGGCGTATGGCCCCAAAGAAAGTTGTGTGCTTGCTCATGTTGATGGAGATGTCAGCATGGACCATTTTCACAGCGATCTTCTGCCTGGCTTTGAGGAGGCAGACCCCAGCTGTATAGCAGGTATTGAAGTTGGTCTTGCCGGTCTCAATACTCCGAGTGCATTGCAGAAAGGGCTTTTCATCCACCACCACCTCATAGCTGGCAAAATCTGTGAAGTTTATGTAGTATACCTGATGTGAAGCAGGAAGAAGAAAGGTATTAGGGAGGGTATTTGTGCACACGGAACAAGTCCACATTCCTTTCAGCGTATACATATATGTTCCCTCTGCTAACAATCCCTTCCTTGGCCCCAGGACACCTATACTCACGGAAGGTTGACTTTTTTGAGGCAGAAAGAACCCCAGGCCAACCAAACACGAGGGAACTCCATATACTACTTCATGCTAACACGAGCATGCAGGCATCTGTGAATTCACGTATCTAAGGCCAAGCTTTAGACCCGGCTTATTACAAGAAAAATTACAAACCTGCACAGGCCTAGTTACAAAAACGTGTAGACAACCCTATCTGCTACAAACAGCTTTTCATCCAACAAACAAACAGAAAGATTTTTAACTGAAGTCCTCTTTCACTTACCTGGCCAGTCCTGCTTTCTGGGTCCCATGGGCCTCCTTTAGTGTTGACATCAAAAATGCCCTAAGATGTACTGGGAGTTGCCTTCTTTGTAAGTGGACTTGAGATGTTTTCAAAGGCATAAGCTACTACAGGGAAGACACTCTCCCAACCTCCACAGCTTGGAAGCAAATGACCTTACGGTGTTTGTACTGCTTTAACTCTTAGATCTAGCGCCTAAGTTCCCATGACTCCATTACTTGCTACTTAACCATCTCCCACGCCCTGGTTCTGAAGAACTGCGAGATGCGTGAGAAAGACCTGTCCAAAGAGAAGTCAGTCGCAGGGAGCTGCTTCTTCCTGACAGAAGAAAACCAGCCATTTTGGATGCATCTGCTAGTTCTTCTTAGTCTGCTCCCTGCCACCACAGAAGCTACACAAGACTGAGACTTCTTTTTCCTTTGATGGACTAGAAAGGACAAAGCCTTCAGAGGCACAACGTTGCGGCCAGCAATTAGCACTTGGGAAACAATTATACTCTGGCCCACGCAGAGTTATTTTTCCTGTCCCCATCCAAACCAGACACATAACCAGTTCCATGGAAGAGCACCTAACTTGGCACCCACAGCCCACTTTATCTAACTTGGTAGAGTCCCAGTGGGGCTGCCAAGTGAATAGAGGCAAATCCTGAGCAGGATTTGAATCTGGAGCAAGGTGGAAGTTGCTTAATTGTGGCTGTCACAATGAAACCCTCTTGTCTTGCTAAAATCTGTCCCAGAACCCAGACAGTGTTTCAGTCCGCAGGCGGGTGGACACCCTGCACGCTCTGGGAGAGCTTCGCAGCTCATACTCCACGAAGCTCAGCAGTTCTGTTCAGAGGTTTGCAAGACACCGGGAGCAGTGTGTTAAATGACAGTCCATTTCCTACATTTTATTTGAATGGGGAGAGGAAATAACGTCTTAATTAGCTGTATACCAAATCACAATACAATAATTTATTACTTTGTTTAGCCCTTGTTACAGAAGCAGGTCCGTACATCCATCATCGGTACCCACTAAAGCAGCAGATGAGCCATCCCGCTACACAGTGGGCATCGTGTCCGTCTGAAGCTACACGAAGAAGGTGGAGGCAAAATGGAGTTACCTGGGCCGGAGTTTGGCCAAACCACCCGGGGCCGAGAGTCCTACGCTTACAAAGAGTGACACAGCTTCGAAATGACCATGAGTTGGCAGGGTTTTGGTCTTATATCTGTTTTAAAGCACAGAGCCTAGCATCCTGCCGGGACCCTTGTTCTGCCAGGAGGTTTAGATGGGCGGGCAAATGACTGCACAGACAATATGGAGGCTTAAAAAAAAGGCACTGGTGGCATGTGGGATCTGGCTGGGCGTCTGCGCATGTGTTACGGTAACTAATCTCTTGCAGCTGGTGTCACGGCGAAACGTGTGACCTTGCACTTCGAAACTCTAACGTCTTCCTCCGACACACATCTCCTAGAGCACGAAGCGGTTAAAAGTACATACAAGTTCTTGGCATTTGCTAGTTGTCTGGAGCCCTCTCGTGGTTCATGCAAGGCTTCCATTGGAACACAAGAATAGGAGTTAGGCCTAGGACCGTACTCACTTCTACCTGACTATAGATGAAGTATGTGCCGTCCACCAGTACCTCCAGCTCCCCACTGCGGGCATGCAGCTTAAACACCTTGGGGTTCATAGTGATGCGAGACCAGTCATTGAGGACTCCACCTGAAAGATCTCAGTATGAGAAAACGGCAGTCACTCAGTACCCGTCAGAATGAAAAGCGCAGGAGCACACAAATACAGTGACATTGCAAGGTTTCATACACAACGGCTGGCACAGACTCAAGTCAAAAAGTCAAGTAACTCGGTAAGAAAATCCCAGAATTAAAGGCTATGGTGTGTTAGTTTGGACTCCTCTCTGTAGCTCCAATTACACCATCACCTGCTGGTGGACACTCATTTTGTTCAGTGCACAGCATGACTGATTTAAGCTCTACTCGTCCTTATCAAGGGTGCTTCTCCTCATCCTTGAAAGAGGCGTATGGCCCTTTGGACTACACTACGTTCATTCCCAGTGCTGGGTACAGACTAGCTTGTCTCCTCCTGACACTAAGTTGAGATTATTACCCACTCAAACGAGTGTTTTACAGGCCTGAAAACATCTTCCCAGTATCATCCCCTCGCCGGAGCAAAGACACTCCGGCACATGCAAATCAATGCCTGTACTGTAAGGCATTTGCTAAGTTTTCGTAATTCACCTGAGAGGCCAGGGGCTGATTTTTCACACTGTTTTTGTATGTTCAGCCATAGATCACAAATGACATCACAGCTGTGCTTCTAAAAGCATTTCTACAACTCAGACCCCGGGCGCCTCCTGAAGAGCATCCGTTGACAGCCCTTATAAAAGCTTTGTTTCTGGCGATTTTCCTGGTATCATGGAAGAAACTCTGCAGCAGAAGTAGGATCAGGATCCAATTCTCCGAGAAAGATCCCCAACTGACATCACCCAGCCTTGGGACCATTAAACGCCTTCCTCTACTTTCCATCTCATTCGTTCCCCTCCCCACACCTCTCTACCCAGTGTCCACATGAAACAAAGCAGAGCTTCAGCAGATGGTGTGCTGAAGACTACATCAACAGGTACGTCCTTGAGGACCACAGGAAGGCCCATCAGGAGGGTGATTCCAATCTCTCACGGCCAATCTGTCTGCCCCCCTCTCAGTGCTGCTGGGCAGGAAGATGTTCTCAGCAGCAGTGTCATGATACAGGCTTCACCCTTGCTTTAAGCCTTGGGACCATCCCTAGAAGAAAACTACCCCTTGCAGCAAAAGAGACAACAGGATTATAAAAGAAATCATGTGCAACTATGGGACTACACCGTATCTCAGGACACATCTGTGCATGGAGGCCAACTTGGGCTTAGACAATCGATTTTAATTCTGGTATTCCTTAGCTTCAGCATTCTTGACTTTGTAACTAGCATTAGTTTAACAAATGCTTTGTCATTACATTTCCTAGGTTTTTAAAAGCCAAAATAACAAACAAAGTATGAGACTGCAGCACGTCACACCACATTAACCCCTAACTGGGGTCCTCAGCACGGTTAGGGGTTTATAGATCCGTCACCCAGTCCTCTGGCACTGGAGCCAGTGGAATAACTGACGTGAGTGGACCTCTGCTCTCTGGACGGGCCAACGAGCAGGTCCAGAGGACGCGCTTCGCTACGAGCCCAGAACAGAGCCATTCTCTGTAGGTGCCTTGTATCAAACACAACTCTTTTCCTCCTAAGTCTCCGTCTGCTTCTCAGCTCCCTGCCCCCAGTTGCAAACTGGCCAGGGCTGTGTTTTCTGCCGGCTGTCAGCTGGACAGCATTAATGGCTCACAGCAGCGGATTGTTCCCGAGCAGCAGGGAAGGACACTCACAGGGCAATTCCCACTCTTAGAGAGTAGCGTACGCTCTGTAAACATACAGGCTTCCCATTAATAAAGGGATAATTACTTTTTGCACATAAGCAAACCAGCATCTTTTCCCTCGTATTGTTCTCAGGAGCGGCCAGCTTCCTTTTTGTTTTGGGGAGCTTTCCCCCGCCCCGCTGTAAGCCTACTTCCCTAACCATGAGAAATTTCAGCTCCCACAGCTCACGTCTGCCGAAAGAGAGAAATTGCCTTTCAACAGAGGCAGCGGCCAGCCCTCATCATCCCATACATGGGGGAGAAGTTGGTGGACAGGGGTCCTGCGGCCTCCAACCCTTGGGAGCTGCAGCCCTCCCGGTCCGGGGTGGGGGGTACGTGCACCAGGGCCGCTGCCCGCGCTCCCCGGGGAGCTGCACGTGGTGGCTTAGGCAGGGGACAAGACAGCCAGCTCCTCTCCAGCACAGCCAGACATCGTGAGCAGGGAGGCAGCAGCTAATGAATGAGACCCAGCTGTTGGCAAGAAGAGCAGGAACTCGAGCAGAAATCGGATAGGGAGCCGTGGAGGAAGGAGGAGAGCAAAGAGCTGCCTTGTTGGATGTGAAATGGCTCGGCAGGACTCGAGCGTAAAGGTTGTCAGTGGGGGTAGAGATGCACAAGGGACCGGGGAGGCTGCGTGTGTGCAGGATTGCAGCGTAACGCAGGAGGAGCCAGTGGCTGCGCACCTCTGTGTCCTCACACCACAGCTGTGCCTTCCCCTGCCAAAAATTACAGGGAAAACTGGAGGAAAAGCACAGGCTAAACGGGCTGAGACAGGAAAAGGATACACTGAGGGCTTAAAATAGAGTGGGAAAGAAGGCTGGCCGTCGAGGGGCTGAGGAAAACTGATGATACAACAGCAGGCTGGAGGAGGCACATATATCTGGAGGCCAAGGAGGGAGACTCAGTGGGACAGAACTACTGGGATATACAGGATAATCTGGGAGATAAATAGGAGTGTGTGGGAAACGGGGATGGAGACTCAACAGGAGACTCTGCTAAGGGGGTCTGAGCAAGGCGAATCAGACTGTCATGGGGGGAAGCCAACAGCAGGGATAATCAGGGACCCGAAGTATAGGATGGGCTGGGACCCAGACACGAGGCTATGGGCGCAGGATGGGCTCATTTCAGTAACTGCCAATATCATGAGATCCTTACCATTCTTCACTTGGATTGCGGAGCCTTGGCCTTGAAGGTGGACCACAGCTGGCTGCAAACGAGATTACAGGGATTTAAAATTAATGGGAAACACCGCATCATTTTACAGTAACTGCCCACACCTCCACAGCACTGGTAACCAGTACAGAGGCACGAGTACCCTGAAATCATTAATGCTTTTCATAAACGAAAAAAGACGATCACAGCAGCTGACAACAAGATGTTTTGGAGAAGAGATGAGAAGCCCAAGCCAGATTAACACAGCTTTCTTTTGAGCAATAAAAAGGGTGAGCTCAGGCAGTCACTCCGTATAGCTGTGATTTAGCACATCCAAGAAGCGGTGGGTTTTTTCAGAGCTATACCATGGAATACAACATTAGCAAACATAACCAGTCACGTTTACAAAAATCCAGCCAAAGCTGGATTTTTTTCCCTTAAAAGAATATCAACTAACCTGGATGTCTCTGGAGCCGGCCTTGTCTGTGGCACCTGCAAAATGCAATTTCACATCGTTGAAGAGGAAGCTTGAAAGAGCTGCAGCGAACGCTCCTATAAATAGAACTTCTCTTACCCCATAATAACCATTAAAATCCCATTTCTAACAGGAGGAGGGTGGTAACAGTGGTATGGGGTGCACCTTAATGTTAAAACACGCGTCAACAAGAAAAAGAGACATCCTGCTTTTTCCTGTTTTATTCCCGACTTTCTGTCTAACATCAATAAAATGCCCCAACGTTATTCAACCAGTTTCCACTAGAAGGAAAAATTGCACAACCCTTTTCCTGATCGGTAGTGGCAATAAAGCCTCTTGGCTGCAAAGATTACAAGTTTCACTCCGCAGTAACTCAGGTCATTCATTGCATTCAAGCTACGTGCTGAAATCTCGCTTCTCCGAGAGCCAAATCTCTATTAAAGAGGAGATGCTTGTGGGCAGCACTCCGGAGTGCTAAGGACCTCATGCTGCTCCTGGCCTCTGCTTTGGCAATTTCTGAGATAGAAACTGAGAAGGCAACCAAGTTTTCTTTTGAGAGCCATGCAAGCGAGCTATAGGGTAATAAGCCCTGATTTCCCCGAGGATATATTTTTTAATACCAGACTGTTCATATATATATATATTAAAAATATATATATTTATAATATACATGTATAACAAACAACACTGATGTCAACTTCCACTAATCTGCATTTTAAAGAGTTATTAAATCCAGGGATTTTAACAAAATAATTGGCACATGCCTCCGTGAGAGATAAACGGTATGGTGCAGATACAAAGAAACAAAGAGAAATGAAACCAAGAACCGCAGGAGAAAAACATATTTCCGTCTGGTAGAGGCGGCAAGCTGCCTCGGTTGGTGTGGTTCCTGGGCTGTGCTAAGCCTCAGCATTCCCGGTCCGGCTGCAAAGCTGGGCTTTGCGTCGGCTTTAGAGGAATTAACACAAAGTCCGAGTCACCGCCGGGAAGGGCCACCTTGCAGCCAGTTTGCGCGCACAGAAATCGCCCACCGGCAGACTTCAGTGGGATGCTTAAAAGCAACCGAGGCTCCGCAGGTCTTTGCTGCTCCTTCTCTGCATCCTCCTCCGACAGGCACCACCTGTCCTGGGGCATCGCACCCCCGCACCCGCCGCCGCGGGGCTCCCACCGCGCTGCAGAACTGCTGCTGCTCCTCTCATCCCCCCCGCGGGCGCAAGGATGAGCCCAGGAACACCCGAGTCCTACTCAAAGATGCTGCACCGTGGCGTCCAGACCCTACGCTGGCCTCAGATGGAAACCTGGAGCTTTTTCATTTATTTGTACAGCACTGTGGCATCTTCTGCATCCCCCCGGCGTGCAGGGGCTCTGGAGAAGGGGACAAGCTGGTTACCTGAGGGGCCCTGAAGTCCAGGTGGTCCCTGAGGGCCCGGTGGGCCAGGGGGGCCGGGCGGTCCCATGACGGTTGTGCCAGGAATCCCTGGGATGCCGGGAATGCCGGGGGGACCCTGGGGCCCGGGAGGACCTGGCGGTCCTTGGGGACCATTGGGCCCCGGAGGACCAGCCTTCTTACCTGAAAAACAGAAGGTCAAACGTTAGCTTCTCCGCACACGGAGCGTGGGATGGTCTTTTACCCACAGGAAAGCCCTGGGAACGAGGAAAGCAGAAGACAGGGGATGGCTCGTCGCTGGCTGGAGGGCAGGGATGAGGAGGAGCACCCAAGGGTGGGGTTGAGTGGAGGTTCCACGGCTCTGCACCATGAGGACAACCCTGCTGGCAGGGCAGAAGCAGGTCACCGCCTTGCAGGCTCCTTCTAGCATTTATAATTACATTTAAATGAGGCACGTGGACTCTCTGAGGCCTCCCAAGAGATGGAGGCTTGGACGGTCTCTGTCCCAGAGCTCTGGCCGCAGCCCTCCCCTGGCCACCCTGCTTTAGGTGTGGGGCCGGGACGTCCCACAGCCCTCAAAGGCAGCGTGCCCGGGAGCTGGTGGCACCCCTGCAGCAAGGTGGGGATGTCAGGATGGCTCCCTCCGACCAACCGCGCGCTGCAGTGCAACGCAGGGAAAAGTGGGGTATTTAAAATCGAGATGAACCTCTCCGCAGTTTCTCAGTTTTTTCCCATTTTTTGATGGAAAACGGCTGCAATCTTTTCCACCTGCTGCATACGTATGCGTTAGGATATAATCCCCGTGGCTGGATCTCCTGTCTGAGGGAGAGAGGTGCCTCCAGAGGGCAGTTCAGAGCTGAACTTCAGCTCCTCGCCATCAGCTCCGAGCGCCCAGGGCCATGCGGGAGGCGTCCCCACCAAGCGGCACGATGGGGACGCACTATAGTTGCGCGAAGGACTTCGATGCTACAGTGCCTCAAAGTATTTAAATGTGCGTTTTTTTGGGCTTTGGATGGAGGGGTAAGGGAACGGCGAACCCAATCAGGAGGGTGAAAGCGCTGAAGAATTGCCATGAGCCACAAACACATCTCACCGCGCCGTCCCAGGAGAAGAAACAGCACAACCACGTAAGCAAAAACTCTGATCAGGTATATACATACGGGACTGCAATAAGGTCTGCAGGGAAAGCCTGACCTGCGCTCTCCTGATTTTCCAGATCCCTGTGAGAATTGATGTTCTTTTCATGTAGTTTTTAAAATGCAATTTTGTGACAGCTTTTACGCCAGAGAGCTTTATTAAGTTAGCAAAATTGCTTCAATTGCTGAAACAAAGTCCACTGTAGGACAGAATTAAACACTTTTTTAGATGACAGCAGCAGTTAGGTTATGAAATAATGGTTATTGGAATTGTTTCCAAGTACATTTATGTACTTGCTTCTGTACTAAATATCCATCTTTGTCATGGAACAAAACTACAAGGAAAAACCCATCTATTTTAGTTAGTACAGAAGTGGAAAACTCTGGATGGCCACTAGCCACGAACAAGGGCACGTGGAAATCAGCAGAAGACAACTGTGCGGTTTAGTTTCAATGGGCAGAAAACTCAGTTAAAGTGAGCAGGGCTGATCACAGTAATACTGGTACTAAGGGGACAAATCGCGTTCGCAGCAGTATTTCTGCCCAGATTAGTAGCCGTGCCTCCAAATCTGAGCTGGCCACAAGCCAGCCTTCCTCTAATCCAGCAATTCTCCTCCTCCTCCTCAGGATAATGCCATCCTTTGGAAAGTATCGCCTTGCATCAAACCCCTTACCTATTTCCCCTAAAGCACACTTACTACATAAATTCTTCTCATTCACATCCTCTCCGATCCAGGCCATCCAAATGAAGGATCGTATGCACTAAGTCAGGAATCCGGCTGCTGTCACTCCTTGTTTTCCTTCCCAAGAGGGATGCACATTACAGCTGGTTTAACTAATCTGTCTCTGAAATCTGGTCTGCTACTAAATGAGCTGCTAGTTTAGCAGTAAAACAATTGCACATAATTCCGACGCCGCACAGGGACACTTATTTTCTGTGCATTCCCGCTCCTTCAAGTACTTTCAACTACTTTTCTGCATTAATGGAGCCTCACTTATTAAAGTCACACGGGGGAAAAACCAGATATTCAGCCAGTATAAAGCTCTTGATTCATCTTCTGACCGAGGGGACCCCAGCCCCACCGTGAGCAGCTTTCCAGGGAGGGTCTCCAGCACCCAAGTCCCAGCGTGCCAAGTCTCCGTCTTTACCCACATGCACCAGACAGGCTCCGAAACTCAAAGCAGGCAGAACCAGTAAGTTTTCCTTAATCATCGTTCGCCAAACAATAAGCTCTCACTCGAAAAAAAAAAAAAAAATTAAATGTGACAATACCATAAAATTAAACTATTTTATATAGCCCTACAGCTGTATATAATATAGCTCTCCGAGATCCCCCTGCTACTCCAGGATTGCTATGAATACCACAGTCATCGTTTGTTATTAGTTCGCCTGATTTAACACGGGTTTAGGGTTTCCGAGTTTTGTTAGGACAAACTTCTCGCACATAAAATTTTATGCTGCTTTTGAGAGAGTAAATATAAACTAAGTTTCTAGCTGGGGCCCGTCTCAACCTCTCAGCTGTAAATTTTGAGCTTGTACCCGCGGATTAAAAGCAATTTGATGTGCTATTAAAGTAGCACAGAACACGCAACGCTCGGCCGCTCTCGCTGCCGCAGGTCGTGATGGTGGGTCGGAGCCCGGGCCGTGTACCAGCACCTGAGGGACACAGCAAAGTGCAGAACAGCTAACTTTTCTCTTAATTAAACATACATTAAGTGCAACAGGTGGTAAGCAGACTGCGGGAGCCCCTCGGCAGACGGAGCTCCGCAGGCTCCTGCGGCAGCACAGCCCCACGTCACACAACAGTTTCTGCGTTTCTCATAACCTACAGCCCGTTGTGAGCGTGCACCGCAGTTTTTATAACGTGCACGGAAGTGTTTTGATGGTTACAAGGAGCAAAAATGGGTAATCTGACTGTGTTTCCCTGAAATCAAGACTGCAGCATACTTTTGCGGAGAAGTTTATAAAGCAGCTCAGATCTTTGGAGTCGCTCAAGTTCCTAGTAGCAAGTACGGGTATGGCGGTAAGCGTTCCCCAGCAGCCCTACACAAACACGGATGGCATCAGACGTCCCAGGGAAACACGGGGCTGCCTCTCGAATAACCCAAGTCACAACAACTCATCGATACGCGTTTTAAAAAATTACCCATTGCAAACAGCTTGAGGAACATAAGCAAGTCAGACAAAATACCCGTGGGCTGACCAGCACTCGGAATGGACAGATAAAATAATACTTCTGAGGTTAATACACAACCAGAAGTGAGATGCTGAGCCTATCTACATTGACTTTGGTGGGTCCGAAGGAGACCGCAACCTGCAGCAAGATGCATGGCAAGATAAGGATGAAAACTATAGGTGTTGCGGCAGAGACGGCCTGGCAAACAGCAAGTGGCCCCCGATAGCTGGTACGTGACTCAACTCCACCCGACTGTTTAATTATAGCATCTTCAGAACTTCCTTTATCTTTTCCGGAAGGCTTTAAGGAGTGCCGATGCTCCCCTGCCGCCGCTGGGTTGTGCAGCCCCGCCATGGCCACGCGGGAGCAGGAGAGCAAAGCCATGGTCTGTGGCGTGGGACCACGCGCCACGTTAATCCCTGCCCTCCCCGGAGAAGGAACCTGCTGTTGGTTTCTCCTTCCTAAAGACAATTCATAGCCAGGTAACACAGGCACAGAAAGGAAAATTAAATGAAAAACTCAAACTTACCCTTTTTCTTGTTTTTAACTGAACTTGGACCTACAAAGAAAAGAAAAAAAAGAAAACTCGTGAAATTCAGTGATCATTTCATCTTAGAAAAATCCCCACAGCCACCAGCACCCACCGACCCAGAGGGTGTTTCTCCAGAGCTGGGACAAAATTGGCAACAAAACCGGTAGGCCCAAAGATGTAGAGCCTTCCGTTTTCTACAAACAAGTGCCATGAAGGTGTAACGATTTCACCGGGACCCAGATCTGCTTCACCCTCTCTCAAACTACCAACCTGTGGCTGGTATAACACAAGTGAGTGTGTTTTGGTGGGCAGCTCTCCCCCTTATTGCAAAGATGAGTTAAACCACCCGCTTCTGGCCAACGGCAAAGCTCAGGGGAGGATGTTCTTCAACCTTGAGCCAGAGCTTTAACCCCAGGGACCAGCTTAGTCCCAGCTCTGCTGAACACCGCTGAGTTTTGCCATACGTATCTCCTGAAGCCGCTGATAGAAATATGGCATGTCAAAACTTCAGACAGCAGAAATCCTGAGACGCAACAGAAACCATTTAAAAATACGATCCCTACAACAGAGGATTATTTTTCAAGTGGACAACGGTTGCTTTTGCGGTCTACGCAGCCGTACGTGAAATTTCTCTGTTAGCTTGAAATCGCCCAGCTTCACGTTTAAAGCTAACGTGTTTTACTTCCCAATGAGGACAGGTTACAAGAAAGTTAGCGTGACTCGGCTCTCAGCTGAGAGCGGTATCCCAAATAGTTGCAAGCCAAGTTGTTTAAAAGTAATATTAAAATACTAAAAAATACCCCAAAAACACAAAAGCAAAGAATTAGCATGAACTGGCTCATTTAAACAATGGGAATACAAGCCTCCCCAGCAAGAAGTGAAAATATTTACAGTGAAGCTGAGAAACTACATGGCTTTTTGAGCAGAAGCTGAAGTGTGAAACATGTTCCATTGCTTCCTCAAAAATTAATCAGGGTTGGGAATGAACTGTAAAAATCCCCAAATATTCCCTCGCTGTTCATCAGCGAAGTCCCTCTCGAATCTGGGTTTAAACACACAGCGAGGACTGAAATCACCTTTAGCTGAGATACGCTTATAATGAATGGAAGGTAATGAGGTTGCTTCCAATCAGCACTGGTAGAGAAAGACAAATTAGCAATTAGTACAGAAGCGCCGCGTTCCCATGGCTTCTTAAAGGAAGAATGAGAGGACCAGAGAAACACCCAGTAACCTCACTGATGCCTTTTCAACAGCAATATTAATTTGCCTACTTTATGCTGTTGGGTCATGGGAAAATTATGGTATTATCTCATTTATTATTTCTGCTAATTTACTGGTTTTTTACTAAGCCATATATTCGCAGCATTAAAACATGCAGATAGGGTGAGATGTTTCTAACAGGGCCAGTCCCAGTATCGTGCTGGGGAGCAACACCGAAGCCAGCCAGCAGGTCCAGCACCAGCAGATGAACTGCAAAACCTCTTACGTTTGGCAAACACCCACAGGGTCGTCTTCTTTTTTTTTTTGTCATTTTCTGTGCTCCTGTGATGCAGGATGAGCTGCAACCTCACCGGCGATTTCCGCCAGCCCCCATCTTAGGCACCAGCTAGTTAACAACATTTCCAGCGAAGAGGAAAAAAAACCGTCTGGGGGACATCATTTGAAGAAACCAACCCAACCCAGCAAGCAAAATGCGAGTACCACGTATGTGTCTCCCCAGACCTCGGAGTCACGAGAGTTTATTTCATGTTATATATATCACACCATTAGCGCTATAACCAGAGTGAAAGTACAAATAGCTGCGGCGAGCCAAACACATTTGAAATGGATGGAACCAATTAGCTTCAAAGATGAATGGGAGGAATGAGAACCACATGCGATGTCAATGTTCACAGTCTATATTACAACACACGCATCTGTTCCAGGCACGGCAGAGAGAGATGTTACGGCTGTGCAAGTGAATCTTTCGACAAACACAAAAATACTTCTGACATGAAAAAAAACACAATATTATTAGCCTTGGGAGCTTCTGAGTCGCTGGGGCTTGCATCTGTTCGCCTCTCAATAGGAGGGGGTGGATAATTTAATTGTAGCGGGGAGCCATAAGGTTCATCCAGTACACGAGAAGACAGAATTTTCCTCATTTTTGCTCAAAATGGTAAACTCATCGGATCTTTCTCAATTTAGTCTGAAACGGTAACAAAGTCTCCTACTGAGTTTGGGGAGCAGAGTTCCATCAAAATAACAGATCTACATTCCTTTCAACACAAAAGGTGCTGAGGCTCGAGGTTCGAACGCTTCACTTGACATGCACTGGCCCGACACGTGTGTGCAGAGGAGAAGAAACCCAAACCATGCTTTTCTGAGGCCACGCTCCAATATTTAAGCAATAACGTCCGTTAGACGGCTGCAGTGGTTGAATGCATTATGACCTGCTGGTTATCTGTTAGTTGATGGAGCAGGTTAAATACCTACCAGTTAGGCAAGTGTAAGTCTTTCATAGAGTCTTCTCCTACACCGTTAATCCCACCTCGCCATCCCCGTCCTCCTGTGGAGACGCTCCCGGTTTCAAAGCCTTTCCCACTACCCACGTTTATTTAGTGTAGTTTCATGGAGGCCATTAGATGACTCGATTCCAAGGAAGGTCTATGAGAAGATAATTTTTTTCGCTCCAAGATGCAGACTACAAGCACGCGCATTATGTTCCTCTACAGTATTAAAAGCCTTATAAAAAAAAAAAAAAAAGTGACAGGATACCTACTGCTGCTGTGGAGTCCACAAGCTCTGCCATCTTCTTGTAGAAGAAAATTGGTTTGACTTGAAGAATTCTCCACCCATCAACGCTGTCTGCTACCGCTCTCGTCTCTGCTTTCAGGGGCTTCACTGCGGTGCATTTGAGGATTTATTCCAGTCCCGGTGGGATCTGAGACTAACCCGACTGGTCAGCTGTTCCCCAGCACCTCGTCTCCCTTCTTTATAAAAATAACCTCAAGTTTGCTTTTCTGCAGTTTCCTGGCATTACCTCTGTTCCTCATGAACTCCTTAAGGTATCCGTTACGAACTTATTAGAGATGAAGCTCGTGGTCTTGCCTGCTGGTATTAAATACGACAGCTACCCAAGAATAGCTGGTTTTCTCCATATGTGCTCACCCTCGACTTTTGTACTTCTTCCTACTAATCCCACCTATCCCCCACCTCTTTTCCGCATGCTGTCTGCTCGTGTTTGAGGTCAAACCAGACCCCAGACCTAGGGAAGTCCATCCCCTTCTACATTTCCTGTCTTTCATCTGAAATTAAATTTATGCTTATGCTCTAATCCATCCTTGAAGGAGCTGTCAGCTCTGTTCAACTCCTCATTTTAGCTTTGCTTTGCAGAGGAAGGAAAGTTGACAAGAAGTGTTAATACAGAAGAGGACCAGGATATCGGAGAGGACAGGCTGGATGGCTTTGAAGGATACAGTAATAAGCATGGAATGAGATTCAGTCATACAAAATGCATAGTCCTATAAATTATATATAGAGAGGGAATAATAAACTGTTCTGCTGGATGGGGGAGCTCCTCAGATGGAGCTGCGGAGGACAACGTCTGCACGCGCTGAGTTGCTGTTGCACAGCCAGGAAAGGCAAAAATACAAACCTAAAACAGAGCAGTGGAAATACCTCCAGCAGATATGGGGCAATACTGATGCCCCTCAGTAGGGGGGGGCTGAAAATCCTAGGAGTAATGCAGTCAATCCTCATCATCTACATACAGAAAGATTGATTTTAATGAGAACAATTTCACAGAAGGGCTCCTGGGAAGGTCAAGAAGTGGTCAAGCAGAGCTTGCCTGCTCGGCCGTCAATGCTGGGAAAGGGATGAGAGCACCGCTGGGAAAGGCTACAGTGATGGGCATGGAGGGAGAAGACCTGTTAGGACTTAAAGAACGGCACTGGCACATCCTCATGTGTGCAAATTGCTCCCAAAGACCATTAAACTGGGAATGAGAAGGCTTCTTCTAACCTCCAGAAGGAGGAGAACAGGTTTGAAGGGAGTCTTCGGGCTCAGAGCGAGCCCTCCGGCATCACGGGTCACTGCTTCAAAGTCTCTCAAAAGTTCATCAGTCCCTTTGGAAAGTGGTGAGATTATTTTTTGCCTAACCACTAAAGCCATAGCTACTAAACTCTGAAACAAGGCCGCTAGCCTGACCTGAAACGTTTAAGCTAGCTACCTGATCGACTTCTAAAATTTATAATCTCTTTCATTGGATTTCCTGTAGGAAAAGCCCACCAGCTTTTCACCCACTGTAATAACTCAGGCCAGCTCTATCATCTGCCAGCTGAGCTCTCCATCACAGGACGGGATTTCCCCAGCAAAGGTGTTGGAGTCGCAATACTGCGTGCCAGGCTTTTGAAGACCCTGAGTTTGAACAGCGCTCAAAGACCTAGACGTCCTCAAAAGCTTATTTTCTACATCTGTTGGGAAAATAAAAGGGAATGATAACCGAAAAGGAGGGAATATAAAACCAGCAAGACTGGTAAACTTTGAGGGAAAGGCACAAGTGGGAAAATACAGCTCTAGATGATAACAAAACAGCCACCCTGGAAACCTTCTGCCCGCAGAACCATCCAGCTGGGCATCTGCAAGGGAAAGGCTCCAAGCAGCGCCAAGTCACTTCTTCTAGCAGAAGCACTCTGGCCACGGGTTTTAGCAACGAGCCAGTTCAGATGCAAGCTTCTCACTTAAGCTGAAGAAAACATTTGCAACAGATGAGTTTTTTCTTGTGTAAAACCGCAGCTGTGGCCCAGCAAGCAGCAGAAGACATCTAACCGTGCTTCAGGGAGCAGGTTCTAGCCCCCAGCTCCTGCAGCCCTAGCATCTGCTGGATCATTTCCAAGGGCTTCAGAAAAAAAAAACAAACAAAAAAAACAGATGGTGATGCAACTTGAGGATATTACATATGACATGTTTTCTCTTATAAAGATTAATAGAGTTTACTCTACCCCCCCCTCCGCCCCGCCCCAATTTTTCTTTCTGCACGCTACACACTGCTATGATTTACTATAAATACAAAAATATCAAAAACTTCTTTAGGACATATGCTGATATAAATAGTATATTAAAAAAACACTGCGTTCCCTTATTAGTTATGTGTGTGGATTAACAAGAAATAGTTTAAATTCCTGCAAAACAGTTCAAACTGGTTTTATTGACGGGAACAGATCTTTGTAATTACGCTTATTTTATATAAAACCTATAAAAGGCTGACCATTCTAGAAACCAGTCAAACAAAGGACGAGTACTTCCTAAAATTCTCAGTTGCCAAGAGCAGAACAAAGTCAAGGAGTGCCACTACCATATTCTAGCAGCATCCACATTCAATCCAGAACAAAGACGTCTACTGATGTCTTCAAGGTGTTCAACCATTTTTGCCAAGGTACACTGCGGCAAGCACCGTGTCCTCTAGAGGCTGTGCCAACCCATTTTCAGCATTCGCTGCCTGCTCCTAGGATTATTAAGGCATCCCTTTTCTATTTTCCTAGCACTAAATTAGTACGGTGTATCATCAATCTTCTTACCTAAGCACAGCTCTGGTTTGGGGAATATGTAAGACCAAATAATACAACCGAGCCATCTCCATATTACCACCACCCCTCTGCCCCCAAGAGATGAGAAGATGGAGGTACTGAGAAGTTATCCTCATCGCAGCTCACAAGCAGAATCAGAGGCAAGACCTTCATGATTAATGAGATGTTAGTGTCCTCCAGAAACACCACATTGCTTCTCGCTCATCCATAAAATAAGCATAAGGCGACCCGAAATCATTAAGTCTACAGCTACTTTCAAGATGAATGTCTAATTTTGAAGATGAAAACAGAAGTGGGGAGCTCTGTGTGACTTATCTAATACGCACGTTTTTAAAACTACAACATCTTTGTGCACTAAAAAAAAAAATATTAAATTTCATCTTTTTCTTTGAAGTATGAGCTTCTGGGTGTAGATGGAAGAAGAACATTAGATTTAATGATCACTGTTCTCAACAGCTATGGAAATTTGTGTACAGTATTTTTCCAAACCCTGCTAACCATCTGGTTTAACAAAGGGACCACTTGCTAAATCTCAGACAAAGCTCTGAATACTGCCCAAATCCACCAGTAACTTCTGCAGAATAGATAGCTAACAGATTTTTAAATGAGTTCCTGGACATTAGTCAGGATACCATTATTAATGGAGTTATTGAAACACGCAAGGGTGCCGGACAAAACGAAGTTATTCCCCATTTGCATGCAGGGATGTTTTTCCTCAAGGATCCTGGATTCTCAGTCAACACAATGCACAAAGAGAAGAGAAGAAACAGAAGCCGAGCACGACAACCAGGCTCTGCGGTGCAGCGGATGAGTGTCCCAGGACTCAAGTCCTGCTAACCCTCAGGCTACCAGTCAACCCAGCAATGTAGGTTGTCTCCATCTCTCATAGAAAGCTCTGACCACCAAGTGCCCTCCAGTGCGAAAGCTTCCCCCTCTCCGGGAAGGAAGTTCTCTGCCACTTGGGGCTTCCTAAAAAAGAGGGGCAAAGCAGCTATCAAAATGTTACCGTTCCTGACCCAGGCCTGGGAATTAATCAGTCCCGTCAACTTTCACAGACATTAAGACCAGAAGGAACCATTATGATCATCAAGTATCTACCCATTAAGCCTCCCACCAATCCCTCTATCTCTCTTTGACCAATACTAAAGGCAGGAGGGGAGGAAAGGAAAGCTCGAGTGTTACTTGCGATTTCAAGTGAAGAAGAACCTACTACCTTCTTTTGTTGTTGTCTCAATGAATAATAAAATACTCCACTTTAGTCAAACTTCCAAAACTCAGTTGTTTCATTTACAGAACTGGTGTACCGATACTTACTTCATTCACATGGGTATGAGATATGTAAGGCTTTTCAAATATTTTTAAGTGCGGCGTTATTAATGCCAGACTATGGTGGAGTTGGGGAAAGAAGGATGTTAGCTCCCAAACACATGCTTAATCTAGAACATGTGGTTTTGGGGGAGGTTTGGAACCAATATGTTTTCAACATTTTCAGGAAATTTGGTCTATCCAGATGAAAGCTTCTTGGACCCTACTGAAATATCAGTCAGTGATACAAATACTGAAACAAGATTAATTTTTTCCCTTCCCTGAAAAAGAAAGTGCTTCTTCACCAATTCCAGAGGAAAAGGCAACGGATCTTGAAGAGCAGCTTTGGTATTATTACTCCATAATATTTAGAAAATACCATAAATTATAGATCTAGGAAAATTTCCCAGAAGTAAAACACATTGTGCGCTACTCAAAAGTTCTGGCATGCCTTGGCAGGGTGGTTTTTTGGGGGGTGGGATGAAGAAGGCAGGTCTTCTGCTAAGCATGCAGGAAAGATGTTGCCTTCAATTACAGGCAGAATGGCTGAATCCAAGTTAGGGATGCAATGTGCCCAGTACAAGGCTAGTACTAATTTCAATAAATCAGAATATAGTGAATATATTACAAAACAGAATGGGGAGCTCATTACACAACGTGGGGGAAGGATGAAACAGTGCTGCTTGATATATTAGTATGTAAGGCAGAGCCCAAGGCCATCCAGATTTTCCTCAAGCACTATTGTTGCTTCTCTTTCTGCTTCTGTTTCAATTTTGTGTTAAACTCTTCAAAATTCATGTGTGAACACAGTCACCCTTAATTGTCTTTTACTGGTTACATCTTAAATTGAGATGCTGCATGAAGGCATCCCATAAAACAGCGTCCCCTCCTTGTGCTTCATCTAACGGCGCCTTCCTTCCACAGCAGTACCGAGTCATGCCTGGAGGACATCCCAGCCCGCTGCTCTACCTTCGGCGCACTTAAACTCTGTGCCCAGTAGAAACAAAAGCCCGAAATTTCAGAAATCTTTGCTTAGTGGTAGCCCTGTCATATTCTGGAGTTATAGGCTGTTAAGTCCCCAAGGCTGGCCCAGAGCCAATTTATAGCTGACACTTCTTCTGATACCCCACCCCTGTGCTGAATTCAACTGCCTAATGCTCAAAGCCAGTCTCCTCCAGCCCGGGAGATCAAGAAGAGTTTGCAGCTCATCTTGTACTCTTTTTGAGGCACTCCCTTGGCTACATCCACTTTTTGAGGCTATTCTTCTTCTTCTTTAAGGACTTTTCCCATGTCTCCATACGTCTCCAGGGGAAGCATCCTGCACTGAGGTCTCCCCCGACACTTCTGGGACGCTATGCTGCTTGGCCAGAGGGTCTGAGAAGAGCTTGTGAATCAACACCAAAGGCTGAGAATCATTTCTCTTGTGGTGAGTTAGGTATGAGAGCGGCTTTCTGCTGCCTCACTGCTCTTCTCCTCTGAGCAATCCGTCAAAGGACAAGCCTACATCCATGTGTCATCCAGATGATCAGATGCTGCTCCAGGAGCCCCATGGATCAGTAGCCTGCTCCCTCCCTATTCCTCTGATCCCATACACCAGACCCCAGTTCAAGCCTATCGGTCTAAAAACAAATGGAGAGAAGTCACAGCTCACCCCTGCCCCATCTCTCGAGTCCCCGAAGTGACACTAGATGCCAGAGAGCCACAATCTCTCTTCCTCAGACAGCTTCAGGCGATGTAAGATCTCATCACGTAACAGGTTTTTTTTGTTGCTGCCATTGTTTCTTTTCTTCTGCCAATACTCAGAGATATTTTTGCCTGGTTTGACGATTAAAAAACAGGACTCTTCACATCAGGGAATAACTTGGTCAAGCTCATAGGGAAAGGGAGGATAGTTAAATGTAAAACCGCAGAGATACTGGCTAACAGTAGATTGTGATGTACTTCATACTGATCTTTAATCATATTAAAGAGAAAAAACCTCTTTAGTTAGCACAGTTCAGGATGATCGGAACTGAAATGTGACCAAAAGAGACAGACCTCAGAGACCATCAGTCAACAACCTCTTTCATTGGTTCTAGTAAAGGCACCTTGTCGAGCAACCACCCTCTGCCTCAGCTGGAGAGGGGGAAGGTGGAGGAGGAATGTGATTGCTCTCATGCATTTACGAGGTTTTTCCACCTTAAAAAGTGTGACTTGTAGGTCATCAGCTGCTGTTTGAAGGGCCCCATGCTAGACCATGTGGAGACTCACCAGCCCTGTGTACCTCTTAAGGGCTTTTTGGCATGAGGAACAACATAGGTGCAGGGTCATAAAAGAACCAGGCTGGAACAGCAACCATCCCCGAGAGGTCTCTTACCTCTGCTGTTGCCACCTCTGTCATGGTATTGGTCCTGCTTTGGGGGAAAAGGGCTGGATCCAGAGGTCCCCTCCACCCTACATTACCCCATGATCTCAGCTCTCCTTCTCCAACAGCCAGAGCTCTGCTGAGAATCACTACTCGTTGCTTCCTCGAGTACAGGAGAACTATCCTTACCCACTGCAACGGGAATTTCCATCACTTGATACAACATAAAGAACAACCAAGTTGACTTATGTCCTCAATCCCATCCAGATCCACTTTGGGCTCAGCAGCAATGTACCAGGTCAGACCAGTGACACCATGAGGGCTTTTAAAAAAACCCTCCAGTCTCCACGGAGTAGGTGCAAGCACACCACAGCGCAAATGTGTTCATGAACAAAGACAAAATCCTGCTCCCAATTAACTACAGAGCCACTGTTGCTGGCAAAATAATATTGCACTGCCTTCTCAAAAACACAAAAAACCAATCAAACATAAATCTCCACCCTTCTTAACTCCGCTCCCACATAATCAGTCCCAGCCAAGTTCCTGGGGTTCACACCAGAACCTGTGGCCATCATATTTCATTTTCCGCACTCTCACTGGCTATGGAAGAAGAATATGATGTGCCTTTTGTTTTCCTTCAGGCTTTTAGGTTTGATTCCAAATGCTGGATCTTTACAGCAGAGCTGACAAACAACATTACTATTTCTAATTCAAGTATCTCGAGGCTTTTTTTGGCTTGCTGGCTGCACTCACAAGGCTTATTTTCTATACACCACTGCGCCCTATTGCTTACTTTATCAATACCACATATTTGAATTCAACAATTTAAAGCGTAGTATTACAGCTGTGTTTTTATTTTGTTTGTTTTATTCGGTTGTTGCTTAACACAAAACATTCTGACATTTTAAGTCATATCCCACTAAGATAAACAACTAACATATGTCATGAATTCCAGTAGAAATGATTCCCAAGTGGTGCTGCAGCAAGGTTTTAACCAAGCGTACGAAAGGCTCTTTTAAATTGCTTGCTGGATGTTTTAAATGCACTCTTCCCCGCCACAGCTATCCATAAGGAATCGAGGGCAGGTGGGGGGAAATCTCTTCAACTATCTCATCTCTGCAGAACTTTACATGTTTTTCTTCCTCCTCTACGTAATTCTGCCTAATTGGACTGAAAAATCTCTGCAGGGTTCAACAGCTGTCTGTAATCTGACGGTTTAATTACAGGGAATAGCATGGGATCTATACCCAAAGATATATCCGTGTGCATCTATGTGAACTTAGATTTCTATGAATCAGAAAAGGGGTCTGAAGGAAACCTAAGAGAGACCCCACCACTCTTTGGGAAGCCAAAGTCACCAAAGTTAAGTCCCCGCAGCAGTCACGGCACAGCGAAGTCTTGCCTGGCTCGGCCAACTCTTGAGTTTACCCATTCACAGCATTTCAAACAAATTAAGGGACTTCACCAAATCCTGCTCGTATTAACGAGATCAGTTACGAATCCACTAGTGTTGCTACGCATCGTGGCCAACAGAGCCCTAATGAAAATACGCAACTGCCATGCCTCATTCACAACTTTTTCCCCAAATTGTCTCCTGGTGGTGGTGGTGGTCTTCGGCTTGTCACATGGCTAACGTATCTGGTCTACTATAGCCGAGAGGATTTTTAATGAGTGCCCAAGACAGGCCACAACTGAAGACCACCTCACCATTCCTCATCACCAGCACAGCAGGGTTTGGCTATCCAGTCCCACCCTGGTCTCCACAGACAGAAAAACAAGCTTATTCAGCCCAAAATCTGCAGAAGGCAGACACCCCGTAGTGGCTGCAGCAGGACCCTGAGCCTGGACTGCCGTACCTGGCCATTTGGAAAGGCGTAACGTGCTCCAGCTCAGCACCAGTTCCTCAGCTTTTGTGCTAGAGCAGATCTGTGACCAGATGGGCTTGGAGCATGTGCTAAGCAAACTTGTGCCTGCCTGCAAAATACTCCGTGGATGTGGCCAGAGCGCCAGTTTATTCACAGAAATCAAAGCTCAGCTGCAAACACTTCAGTGCGACAGACAATAGAGCCCCTCACACTGTGGGAAAGAAATCACCAGCTACTAGTTGAGTTCAGCATTTACAATGCTCGGTGCATGGCATCCATAGTTCAGATGCTCACATAGTTCAGACGCAATCGCATTCCTGCCCGGCTGGAACATCTGTTCTCCTCTCATTAGTCCTGGCCGTGTTTTGTTACAGAAGAAACTATCTTGAGATTCCTGAACTTCAGATTTGACCCGAGGCGTTATGAAAAGCCCCGGTTTTCAGAAGTGGAATTCATACGGAATCACCAGTCACTTCTAATAACGTCGGTCCCTGCTTAACATACAGCTGTAAAAAAGGCTCCGAGTTGTAGTTCAAGTTTCAGCAAAGCCTGCAGAAGCACACAGCGTAGGCTATGCACTGAGGATCCGGCAGGACAACACTGAAACCCACCCAAAACCAGCGCGAGTCTGAAAATGCAACTGAGGTGAGATTCTGACCAGAGAATTCCTTCTCCAGCCTTCTGCATATCCTCGGCATCTCAGAATCTTCCAAGCGGTCATCCCACCACCTTATCCGAACCAGACGGGAGGTACCAGGGAAGGACAAACATGCACCAAAGCAGCTCTACGGATGGAACAAATCAACAGCACCTAATCACACTTTACAAATATTAAAAATAATAAAGCAGGGTTTATTTTGGAACAATCCAGATCACAACTGGAAGGGCTGGTGAAGACGACAGGAGGCAAATGGAGGTTGTGTATGGATCAGAACACATTGACCGATATACTGTGAACCTTGTGACCTGGAACAATTCCTCATCACGACCACCACACGCCTGGGCTCATACCTCTCCCAGCAAGTTAATTGCTTTTAATATTTAACATCCAATTAGGACAGCAACGTACCAGAGTTCAGTGAAGAATTCTGGACTGCACCAGTTTTCAGACCCTGGTTCCTTCTTGCTGGCGGATGCAGCACATCCTCAGGAAAATATCACCCTCAACGCATACTGCGGGAGTGAACGTCACCACTCAGGCTTCCAGCATCCCACGCTTTCCAGTTAGAGAAAGCGACTCCGAAACCTTTAAGCAGGAACAGCATATTGGCTCAAGCCGAGACAACACCTCTGCTTTCCCAACACGCTCAAGGCTACGTGGAACTTCCCTCAAATTGTGTCTTTGTTTGGGTATCTACCATACCACACTGCTGGATGACAAACAACTGCCTCTGGTTTCCCCAAGACAGGCTTCAGCAGAGATTGTTAACGGACTCAGCAGTGAATTTATTTCAGCATTAAAAAATAAAAGAATTCAGAGTAATCTGAACGAAAGATAAGCTGAAAATGTCTAAAAAGGTATTCTTTTAAAAGTGCCTAGACCAAGAAGATCCCCCTTTAATGTTGTCTTCACCTTTGCTTTCACTTGTTTCCAGAAGTGACATGGTATTAATCTACCACTGCTCCAACAGAGCTGAAACCAGGACCAAAACATCATGCTGGGTTTTTAGCCGGTTTTTAAGCTTCTCTGGATCTGTCTCAGTGGAAATGTTAGTTAGAAATGAGCACGGACACAAGACCGTGGTCTGAAATAAGTTACCTATGTATTCATCACTGTATCTTCACGGCTGAAAAGTGCCCGAGGTGTAAGACTTTATACAGGTACCTGCCTTATTATCATAAGCCTAGGTGTAACATGTAGGTAGGGATCTCTAAAAGAGCTGTAGTCTTAATTTTACCGTAGTAGTAACAAGTACTGAGAGCAACATCACAGGAAAGGGATGGAGATTGTCCAGGAAGATTGAAACATCATCTTAATTCCTCCCTCCTCCCATTTTGGGGGAAATCTCAGAGAAATTCTGGGGGAAGCCAGTAAGTGCGAGCCCTTTGTGGTGAGCCTTGCTTTTGGGACCGTCCCCTGCGCTCCAGTATCCAGGAAATGTTCTGTATTTACTGAGCGCTCATCACCATGGTTTCGGAGCACAATAAGGCTCTATATCGCCCTTCATACATCTGCGTTTCTGGGAACGTCTGGGCTTTGGGGAATTGCACGGGGCCGACACAAAGGCACCGATTGTTCTGGAGGCTGAGGGACGAACCTGCCCTTTCCAAAGGAGAGGAAGCCGGCAGGAAAAGTCGTTATTGTGATCTGGATATTAAAAAAAAAAAAAAAAAAAAAAAAAAGGCAAAAAAAAGCCTTATTGCATCATCAGCATGGCCAGGTCGGGAGAGGGGTACGGGGACGCCTGAGAGACGGCACCTGTGGGTCTGGGGGCTACCCGGGGGGACGGAGGGAGCCAGGCACCCTCGGCCGGGCTCTGGAATCAGCTACCTGCTAAACCATCACCAAACCATCCTAAATGATGGAATCCTATGATTCTAAAGCCATCATGCGAATACAACCTGGTGAAACATGGGCCCCGCATAGCTGTTGCATCACTTCCAAAGCTCCAGGTAGAAGCAGGGGTGGAGACGAGCTTCTGCTCTCCCAGAATTTCATTTTCCTTTCAACAAAAACCATTTGCAGCGCCGAAACCCATGAGTTCTCATCAAGGACTTTCCTCGGCAGTAAGGACTGCCAAAGTAGTAGGAACCAAATTGTTGTCAGCTTAAGGACAGCCATCTGCTCAGCCTCTTCCCAGCTGCCATGCTCCAAATCAAAGAATGGATAACAATCACTTATGTTTCTCACCAAGCCCAATATGAAAAAATCTAGGAAGGAAAAAAAAAAACAACCCCAACAAACCCCAAACCAAAAAGCAAAAAACCAAACAAACCAGGAAAGCAGCACGGCAGGGATCTAACTGGGAACAGAGATGAAAGTAGGAGAAAAAGAAACTAGTTTTCTTTTTTTTTTTTTTTAAACAATGTTTTTTAAAGAGTCCTATTGACATCTGCTTTGTAAATGCTCTGTCATTATTTATAACCTCAAGAGCACGGAATTGTCTCTGTAGTTACAACCATGCTACTCCCATATTTTGGCTTTGTTAGCAAAGAGCCAGCAGCATTTTTACTGGTGCTCTGGGAATAGAGATCTAACATTTCATACACAGTTTATTTAAAAGTGGACTAATTTAACATTCTTGATGGTTCCTTTTAGCACAACTGTTGCTAATTACCAGCTCCAGAATGATTTGTTAATCTGGGAGCAACAGTGGTTCCACAGCAGCATAAATACACCAAGGCAAAAAGGAAGGAGAGGAAAAAGGGAAAAATAAAGAAGAGATGTTGGAGGGGGGTCAAGTTTTAGTGAACTAAAGCAAATTAAGTGACAGGTGGAACCGGTAACACGGAAAGAACACCATAAAATGGAGCTGTAAAGGGAATAATCCTGGTCCTTGAGAAGGAGAAAAAAAATTAGTGGCAATTTTTAAAGCTGTGCAAATGTTGGTTTTGGTGGCACGGCCAGGAAGCTGGCTTGAAAGATGATCTGTGCTCCTCAGGACTGGGACAGGCACCAGCCTCCCATTAACCCTGTCTGCCCGTGGCTGGAGCGACGGCGAGCAGAGAGGGGAGCCAGGCAGGGACCTCTGCCCGGGACACAACCTCGGCTGCTTAATCGGCTCCAGGGCGCCATGCGTGGAGGGACACAAACAAAAAGTAAACAAACACGACCATAAAACATGACAAAGCGGGTAGGAGGGCCCAAGCTGGAGGCCTTAAAGGAGGAGCCCTTGAAGAGGACTGAAGCTAGAGGCCTCAAAGGAGGAGCCCTGGAAATACTGGAGTCATGTCTGGAAGTGACAGGATCCAACCGATAACTTTGCACGACTGCACATGATTTTTCTTGGGGTTTTTCATCAAGCAACAAAGAGACACAGAAGCAGCTTCGCTGCTCGTGGCCTCCATGTCCTATCCCTGTGGCTCCGTGCCCTGGGCACAGCCATCAACCCTTCCCATGCCCCGTGGGAATAGCTCTGACCTGTCTCAAAACCAGCCTTTTCACCACAAAAGACTTGAAAGCAAATTTACCTAAAAGAAAAAAACCAAACAAAATCACTTTTAGGAAAGGAACCTTGTTACCTCTGTCATTTATGAATCATCAAAGCCATCCCCTTGTTGGGACCAAGACGAGCAGGACTCAAACAGCCGTGGAAGGGGACGGAGCAGCCGCCCTCCAACCACCGCTTCCACACTTGGATCGCTTTGGTTTTTCACTGCATGTGTGAAAGGACTTGAAAGTTCATAAAATTAATTCCAGACAAATATTAGTGAGGCCTCAAGTGGAAAGCACATCTCCTTCCTTCTGGGAATTTATAGTTCATCCACTTTTATCTTCTGGAGGCTCTTTGGAGATCAAAGATATGATCAACTTTCCCTTTGCAAAACTCATGAAGAAAACGGTGTTCTCAGTACCGTGACGTGACTTTATTTATTTATTAAATGATTCATTGCCCTTCTCTAAAAAGTAAGATTCCTTCCTGTAGGTCTAAAACAAACAGCACAAGTCACCCAAGAAAGCTATTCTGTTTGTTTATAGATTTTACGGTTGTTACAAGGTCAGTCCCTACCCTGGCAGCTTACACTTGTTAAATACCGCTCTACCTAATAAAGCTGAGATGGCCCAACACGAAGTAACTGCTTGCCAACATAACTCGCCTTGCTAACACCACTAGGAAAATGACCCGTCACTCTGGCAATTATCCCCATCTCTGTCACACTATGGGGTCAAACCCCCTAATTTACAAAAAGACATATATAGTCGTTGGAAAGGTGCTACGTTTCTGGAGTGACTCAACTCTGATGCATTCAGGGAGCAACAAGGAGATCTGGGAAACGAGCGCGAGTTACAAAACTACGACATTTGTCCCTGCTCACTGCAGGGGGGTTTGGACTAGATGACCTTTAAAGGTCCCTTCCAACCCAACACATTCTATGAGTCTATGACATGTTTTCACCCGGGCCCAAGGATGATGAGAAAAGCCCTCGTTAGTCCACCAACTGGCAGCATCTCTTTCTCCCCGTTGCAGTGATTCGCTGCACATCTGGCAACAGAAAGGCAGCACTTCGGCAGCCTAACGGACTGGGCTAATTCCTCCGAACATCTGCCTGCAGCACGCCACTTACACCGCTCGCGTACGGTGGAAACTTGCTACTTATACAAGCGACTTGCGAAGACACTGGAATAGATTTCAAGGAATCGGTGCAAAAGGACTTGGATCCTGCCTGAGCCATCTGAGCATCGGAGCGACACTGGCTCTAAAGATGATGGACCACATTTAGCTGGAATCACTCAGGGAGTCTGTACCAAATGCATCTTACTTGTCAGCGTTTTGGGGACGAGGAATCCGGGGACTTTCACGAAGCTCTTCCTTGGAGCAGAGCCACGCTGTGAAACTGCAAAGGCTTCGGGGGAGATGGGAAACTCATGGAGCCACGGAGCCAGAGAGGAAAACTAATGATGGCCGAGAGCTTTGTAACGCCGTGAGGACTTGGGCTTAGCAGGCATCAAGCCATGCCCAGATCACTACTGCGTTATTTCTTTCCCTGCCTTCCCTGGCATCCAGTCCCCTTCTCCTCTCCGTATGAAAATGGAGCTGTGCTTTTCTGCAGTAGGAAAGCGCGGGAGCTCTTCCAGGAGCTCGACACGGAAGAGACAGCCCTCACATCTCAGGGTAGCTGGACAATCATGAAAAGACAGCATTGGAAATAAAATTCCTCACATTGAAATGAGGCAGGATTCAGGCTGGGGGAAATGACTGAAGGCGAAGTTAGTTTTAATTATTTTGGTATTCGTTACTGAAGTTCTCAACAAGAGTTGAGAGTGTTTTTGGTGCACTAAAGATGTCGCAGTACTTACACTTATTATGCGCTACCTAAGGATTGTGGCGTTGTTCTTAGAAGAACAAAAACAGTAACATGACCTCAAGCATGAAATATAATTTTGGCAGGGCTCATTTTCCATTTTAAAGCACCCTTCAGATGTCCGTGGGCTTTAGAAAACACCTGCTGCATGAAGAGCCAGCCATTCAGAACACAGAGCACAGCTCCTGGAGAGCCCCCAGGAATCACCACCACGTCCCAGGGCTCACACGCCATCAGCGCCTCAAGGGACATGCTCCTAGTCACCTGCCTCCCCATCCCTTCCCTACAGTGCTCCTGGTGGCCGTGGCCACCTGAAGGTGTGTGAGCACCTTCAAATCGAGCTTCCTGCCACTGTATCTCATGGGGAGGGTTGCGAGGCTGTCCTTTCCCCGGTCTTTCAAGCAGAAGGCTTTCTCTAATTCTGCCCCGCATCTCCCAAACCTTACCCACAAGTGGTCCCTCACCCTGCAAAGCCATAACGGACTCAGGTAGCCCAGCTCCTGCTCCCATCACCGCGACCTGCACCAGCTCAATGCCTTTGCAGCCATCAGGAATGGTCTCCATCTCCCAGATTAAAGACTAAAACACTTTAAGAAAACCCCTTATCAGACGGTAGCATGTTGTAATATTTAGCACTCGTATGAAGCACTTGTACAACTGCATCATGGCCTGTCCCATCCCACCAAAGGCACCGTCCACAGAAGGCATGTGCATTGTCAGACACCAAGTCCAAAACCAACCAGAAGGTCTGAAACGAAGAGACCAGACACAGGAGAAGGGCTTTGGCATCTGAGGATAACAGAGCAGGACACGTGGAGGACGATGCTCTCGCCGAGGGATGGTGATGGCAAAGGGAAGCAGCAGCTGCTGCCCTGCGGACCAGGAGAACAGACACCATTGCCACACCAGGGAGGTCTTCAGCTACCACCCAGCACCAGGGAAGTCCCAGCACCCCTGGGGTTTGCATCACACATCCTCATTTTCATATTTATCAAATCACAGATATATAATTATGTTTTGTTTTTTTTTTTTAAACTTTCCACTCTCTTAATACAAGCTCTGTACAACTCTTCCCTTCACGTGGGCTTTGATGCCCCCTGAAGCCTTCTGCTGCTCTGCAAAACCCTGTTAGAAGCCAGTTACCATTTTGTGTGCAAGCTGTTTGTTAGACTACAAATAGCTACTTGATGATTTTACGCGAAGACAAGTGTACAGAACAACAAATACAGGTATATAAGCAAAAATTATAACACAGAGGCTGACTATGAGAGAAGAAGAGCCAAGGACAAGATTACTGAGCAGCATTAATTTGCACAAAATCTCTAGAACTACAGTTGCAGAGCTCAGAACTACTGGAATTCATCATCTGGAAGGCAATCAAAATCAGACAGAAGCTATTATAAGCCACAGATGCCAATTTATTTTTTTTTCCACACACAGAATTCTGTATATAACCACGATCTGGAAAAAAAAAAAAGTCAGTTTTCCGCTTGTCTGTGCGTAGACGACAAGCGAGGAACCAAGTGGGACTCACCGTCTGGCCCTTCGCTGCCTTTACTCCTTTTATTTCGACGGACGCGTCTACCTTCTTCTCCGACGTGCAGCTTTTCCTCAGGGTGAAAGAAGTTCAGCAAGGCCAGCTGAAAAAAAGGAGGACAAGGTTAAGCATCTTTTGGCAAGGATGGCTTAGCCGACCAGAGAGATCGGAGCCTGAACGCCGAATCTTTTCCATCAGGCATAGCTCTGCTGAGAGACGGCCCCCCACGGATGCCCAGTGCATCCCAAGGGGTACCGCAAGGAGCTGTGTCCCCTTGGAAGCAGTCCAGGACTTGGGAAAACTCAACCTGCAGGGTCTGGGCAGGGAGGAGCATCCCCCTGGGGCACAGGGGGCTGCAGGGACAGGGACGCAGGCGGCAGCGGGGAGATCTATAGCTGGAAACAATCAAACGCCCCCAACGCCGATGCGATCATTTCTAATTATTCTCTGCAAAACTTGCTCAATCCTGGAGCTCTTTCACCAGTATTACTCACTGCCAGTAAGTTTTTCCTCTTTCAAGCTCTCTTCTGCAAGCCTCATTAGCTACTGAGATTCAAAGGTCTTCAGGGACCTTTAAATCCAATTCAGTATACCACATAAATTAACACTTTAAACCTAGAGCGAGTACATCTTTATAACGTGATGTTTGCCAAGAGGCAAAAATTTTATGTAGCGACCTCTTATTTGTGAAAAAAATAGCTGCTGCATTAAAAACTCTTTGACAGTTATTAAATCAACATCCCTACCCAGAAACTGGAATTTTGGTTTAGAAACTTCACGGGTCCTCCCAGCTACCCCGGGGCGCGACAGCTCAACACCAGCGGCATTTTCCCCAGCTATTTCCACTTCCTAAAATAAGGAATTTCACAAAAAGATGAATTCGGAGCCAAACACCTTGTTCTGCGTGTTACCGCAACCGCCTCCAACCGGGATGGGGTTTTCTTTACGCTGAAGAAACCTGATCGCAGTTATTTGAGCCATAAATACACACACCAGCCAAATACAGCCTAAGAGAAGAACCAAGAGGCTTCAAAAAAGCAGCACCAAAGGTTATCAAGCGCGCTATTGTTCTGAGAACAAAACCTGTGGCATCAAAAGCCTCTTTGAGATAGCAGAGGAGAATAAACTCCTTCCGTGAATTGCTAGTTAAAAGAGCGGCTCCGTTAAGCTAAAGGCCATAAAAGTCCCTATCAAAAGTAATGATCGTTAAAGGTCTCTTTACCTTTGACGTGCCCCTGGGCGCTCGCCTCCCCTCTCCCACCCGCTGGGGTGCAGGGGGGTGCACCCCTCCGCACACAAACCCCTACTCCCGAGTTATTTCCCCCCACCCACACTCTTCTTCCAGCCTAAAAGCATCCCATTCCTGCTTCCTAATGAGCAGCCGCTGGATTTTACATTTGCTTTACTCCAACGAGCCCCAGCGCAGTCTCATGAATGGGATTTAGGAAACCAAAGGCTTTTCACAAAAAAAATCTAACCCAACAAACCAAAGGGTTTCCCAAATTCCCAAGCTGTTGCTATTTCTTTCCGCTTGTCAAAGTACCTAAAAATCAACGACAAGGAAAAGCCAGCACTTACCTACCTAGGGAAGGACCAGTCCCGGCATCGGATGAAGAAGGGAATTCTCATTTACAACAAGTCTTGGTGAATGGAGGGAAGAAGGGGCCCCGTTCCGCTCTGCCCGTCCTCCCTCATCTCCCACATCCCACCCCGCTGTCCCCGACATGGAGCACGGGAGCGGGGTGTTCCCGCAGGCACCGCCAGCGCCTTCCACAACAAAGCAGGGCAAGGGATGAGCAAAAAGCGAAGGTTTTTCTTTTTAAACCACGCACTTAAATCAAGTTGAACCACAGCAGAACTAATTGAAGGAACAAATTGCATTATAATTCAGGTTAAAACTTCAATGAAGTCATCCGCGCTGCTTTTGAATGCTGTTATTACTTGGCTCTTATTTGAGCTTTACAAAACACGACTAAATAAAAGCACTGAAAATGAAGTGGTGGGGAACCAGCCCGTTAAGACGTGCTGGTGGTGAGATTTTTTTTTTTCCTGCCAAGCATAAGGTGGATCCTCGTGTGCCGCCCTCCCACCCATGCTGTAACGAAACAGAGCTACTACCGGGCTTGGACTAGTTCAGAGAAAAGTTTCACCTGGAAACTCATAAGGATTTGGAGAGGATAAAACACCCTGATTTCTCTTTTTGATTGAGGGGTTTTGTTGTTTTCAGTGAAACAATCAAAATTTCTTAAGAGACTTGAAAGCTTTTCCCAATCTGAACAAAACCATTTAAGTTTCGTCTCAAAAGGGGAAATACGAGAGATTGACACAACATGTTTAACTTCCTGGACAGTTAATCAAAATAACCTTTCAATTCCCAAAACAATTTCAAACTGAAAGAGGTGAGATTTAGATTAGGTATTAGGAAGAAATTCTTTGCTGTGAGGGTGGTGAGCCCCTGGCCCAGGTTGCCCAGAGAAGCTGTGGCTGCCCCATCCCTGGAGGGGTTCAAGGCCAGGTTGGACGGGGCTTGGAGCAGCCTGGGCTGGTGGGAGGTGTCCCTGCCCATAGAAATGGGCAATAAAAATAGCTTATGACAGCAATTGTGACCACACCAGCTATGAGCACACGCTGCTTTGAGACCAACCCCCACAAAAACAAGCTTTCCTGAAGAAGCAACGTGCCAGTTCTCCGCATTTAGCCTGCTGATGGACACAACTGGTGTGAGCAAAAAAGAGAGAGAGAGGAGTTTGTCCTAGGGACTACTTCATAATTACGCAAATAATGAGATTTAATCCATGGTGACCAGCGCACAGGGGTTCAAAGAGGTCCACCTCTGGATGGAGGGAGCTGCTCAGGACTGCTCTCCGGAGCCCTGTGGCAGGGCAAAGGATGGCCAAGCTCAGCGCATCACTGACCCCACTCAGCTGCGAGCTCCCTGTGTCGACGAAGGAGAATTTCCTCTCCAATGACTCAAGGGGTCCATTGTTCCAGGGGCCGCAGCTGCGGGAGGTCAGGGATGCTCGGCCACCGGGTCAGCCCGAGAAGGGCCGCGCTGGCCAGCTGGGGACTGGCGGCTGGCACAGCTGCACCAGTTGGAAAAGCTAGCGAGGCTTTTTCCATTTAGCCCCCCCTGAGATATGATTAATATGTCCACTCTCAGCTCTTGGACTTTGCAGTTTTTGGTCTGGATGGATGTCTGTTGCTGTGCCTCGAATTAAACTCATCTACTCCCTGTTATTTGGTGTGGCTGCAAGAAGGGAGAGGATTTGCAGAGCCGAACGAGCAGATGTTTGCCACCCATCTAGCAAAATATGATGCAGCCACACAGACAGATGCAGAAGCAGAAATAACCTTCAGTGAAATGCTGCTGGCTGGACACTAGCGCAGCATTACGACACGGAGGTCGCTGAAAGCAACACGCTTCACATGTCGGAAAAACACGCTGAAGCCGCAAGGATGGCTTCTGTTGGCTCCCTCCTTGTGTGGGGGGCAAAGCAGCGGGCTGGGCAGGCGTCTGGGTCGATCCGCTGCGGCCATTCCCACGGCTGAACACTTCACGACATTTTAAAAACACCCAGAAACATTTTGTGCAAGTATAAGTTGCATCCTTTTAGGAAAATGTGGAACAAACACACTTGCAAGGCTTGAATGGGCACTCGCTCGCTAAGCTCAGGTACCCCACGCTCATCCCACTAATTGCGGCTTGTGATTTGAAGGTGCAAGATCTGGACCTTTGGTGGGTCTGGGAGGTGAGATGCTGGAGCTGACGGAGCAGGACCCCGAGTGTGGGTGGCCCCAGCCCAGAGGATGATCATGTGCAGGGCTGTGCAAACACGTCTGCGCTGGCCAACAGCCCGGCTGCAGCATCCATCCCTTCTGGAGAGGTCTAAAAGAAATGGACCTGTTGGAGCGGGTCCAGAGGAGGCCACAAAGGTGATCAGAAGGTCCGAGCACCTCTCCTGTGGGGACAGGCTGAGAGAGTTGGGGAGGTTCAGCCTGCAGAAGAGAAGGCTCCGGGGAGACCTCATAGCAGCTTTCCAGTATCTGAAGGGGACCTACAAGAAGGCTGGAGAGGGACTTTTTACAAGGGCATGTAGTGATAGGAAGAGTGGTAGTGGCTTCAAACTGAAAGAGGGAAGATTTAGATTAGATATTAGGAAGAAATTTTTCACTCTGAGGGTGGTGAGCCCCTGGCCCAGGTTGCCCAGAGAAGCTGTGGCTGCCCCATCCCTGGAGGGGTTCAAGGCCAGGTTGGACGGGGCTTGGAGCAACCTGGGCTGGTGGGAGGTGTCCCTGCCCAGGGCAGGGGGTGGCACTGGATGGTCTTTAAGGTCGCTTCTAACCCGAACCATTCTATGATTCTATATTACTCTCCTGGTCCGTCATTTCACTGAAACTCCTCATCCTCAAAGTCACAGAGAATTGATTCTCTCAGGCTCTACACTTGCAGAGTGAGAGTACTTCTGAGGAGCCCAGGCAGCACACACCTCCCAAAACAGAAGTCGTATTTTCTCTGCAGTTACGCAACAGCGACAGAAAAGTTTGGAACAATCACCATTTCCCTCCTCCCCCAACCTAAAGCTCTCAAATTACCTTAATTTTAGAAACACTACGTAAACCCATTCCGCGTCCATACTTTTAAATCAAGAAAACCACTATAGGATGCGAAAAGGTCAAAAAACCAAGAAAGGAAAACTCCCAGGGGAAACCGTACCTCAAAATAACCTGCGAAACAATAGTAAAGGCATGCCTCGCCAGAACGAATCTGTTCTACCTTGGTTTCTCTCAGCAAAATAGCGAAAAACAAAGGCGCGTATACAAAAGCAGCGATTTTCTCTGCAGCCACACGCAGAACGTGCTCTGCAAACACAGAACAAAGCCGCTCGGGGATGTCAAGGGACCACAGTGGGAACCCCCAGAATAACGTACCCCGCAGTCACTCAGAATCTCTGCTGGTTTGTGAGGATGGACGTTCCACACACTACAGAAGTAAGAATAGAGACGTTTACTATATACATATATATTATTTTTTTTTTAAGGTACCATAAAATAGGAAGCTTTCTTCAAGGTATGAAACCCAAACATTCCATGGAATTATGGCTGGATATACAAACCACGTGCAATAAGAAAACCCAATGGTGGGATGCTGAAATAACTGTTAAGGTTTGCCCATTTAATTCCATCCCTCTCCAAATGCCTTAAATAACACACATCCCTCAGAGACACTTTACAGGAATGAAGATCCGCTGGACACCAAGGGAATGTATTTCCAACAGTCAAACAGCTTGAAAATAAGAGAAGTGGAAAAAAAAAATAATCCAACCTATGCAATTACGCACAAAAGGCATGGTTTTTTTTCCTTAGGCAAAGACAAGTTGGTAGGAAGAACTGGCGGTTTTTTCCTGATTAACAGCAGAATGGGGAAAAGCACGCGAGCGTTCAGATGCGCAAGCCCTCTTCAGTGAAAAGTGCCTTCTTGGGGAGTTTTTCAGGGCATGTTTATCACTAACAAAACCCCCAAAGACTTCTCCGCACGCCGTATTACAAAGTCGGCTTCCAATTAATCATGAGAAAGCTCGACCAGCCGGCTTTACACCTAATCCATAAAACCCACGCTTTCCTACAGCACAATATCTTAAAGCACCAGAGAAGGGAAAAAATAAAATAAAATAAAAAAAAAGTATGAAATCATCCTCTTGCGTTATTGTTTAATGGTATTGTTAAAGTCAAATTCCCTCATCATTTGCAATTTTGGAGGCTAATAACAAGCCTAAGCTGTGCAGAGGCATTCTTTGCAGGCAGTACTGTTGTTTTTCTGGTGCTCTGAAGCTCAGCCGTCGGAGGTTGTGGTTCAGAGCAGCAGCTACTTGAATATCAGCCCCATTGTCCTCCATCAGAAATTCGCCTCCGGTAACACGTGGTACGAAAAAAAAAAAAAAATTAAGTAGATTATTTATTTTCAAACAGACTAGAAAGAAGCCTGGAGAGTAGCTTTGCTTTATTGAAAAAAAAAAAAAACCAAAACCAACAACGCAACCCATTCAACATATTTTAAGCCTTGTTTTTGTCATCATTACTTTTTCTGCATAAAAATGCAAGAAGCGAAAGAGTAAACAATTCCCATTTCAACGTGACAAAAAATTATACACGGTATCTTGCCTGCAAGACAAGCCACAGCCCTGAATGCAAAACTCTTGTAACGTGACATATACCACGAGCCAGAACGTGGTCAGAGATAGCGATGGAGAGAGCGGAGATTATACTTTCTCTAAGCTGGAATTCTCATAACCCATTTTCCTCCCCAAAATCCAGTGTTTTCAGCCTAGTTGGGCTGCACGCATCCTTTCCCGGGGTCTGGAGTAGGTTACACACCGTCCTCCGCAAACTCCTCCACTGGATTTTTTTTTTTCTGCGTGAAAGTTCAAGTATGGTCCTCTCCTTCCAGACTGCCCATAACTCTTCTGGTCCCTATTGCTTCATCTCTCTCATCGCTCCCCGTCATCCTCCCTCCCCTCCCGACGCCAGCCACATCCCAGCTCTCGCCAGCTATTCACCCTGAAGCCCGAGGTCCCAGGGGCACAACCCATCAGCTTTGAGTTGATAGGAAACCCCACCACAATTGCCCCTCAATCTGATCTTCACCTAAGGGTCCTTGCTGAGCTTTTTAGACTCAACAGTGATCTTTAAAAGCGTTTTTCTCCCAAAGCTATGAGGCAAAGCAATTCTATAATCCAGAGAATAAAAGCACCAGAGATGCTAATGAGTTTATCCAAAGCCAGGGGGGTGGAAGGAGGGACTGAGCGAAGCCTCTGGGCAGGAGCTGTAACAGCAGAGCCACCACCATCCCAATAGACATGAGGAGCTTCATAACAAGTGACGAGCAAGCAGCCAAGTAAGCATTTGGCTATTAGGAAACAGAAATGACCTTGTTTTCATAGATGGAGGTGGACCAGGTAACACCATGGACTGGTGGCACTGCACCGGCTGCTGCCAGCGGGCAGGAATGCCCATCTTGGTAAATCTACGGCCCTTAACATACCACCATGGCTTTTAAGAAGCAGATTTGAGATACTTTCGATCTGCCGAGAATTTCTGTCCTTGGGTTGAAAAGCCTTTCCAAAGAGAACTGCGCAATCCCCGTTTTCAGAAGGCCAATGAGTCACGCTCCCGGGTCTTCTAGGCACTGTGGTAACAGAAAATCATTAGAGAACAATAAAAGAGGAGGGAGCATATTTTCCTAAGTTTTTATTGGTATTTTAACTTCATTACCCAGGAAAGCCACTGTATTTTTCAGCACAGAACATTAAATCCAATTGCCAGTTATCAGTTCGAGCCTCGTTACAAACTGATGAACGCAGTGAATTAACTGCTATTGGAGGGTATAATGCAACTCTCAGACTTTCCTTCAGATCTGACCCCTTCCCAGAAAACTTTCCTCTCCCTTCCTCCTTTTTACCTGTTACAGAACTTTAAGTACCTTTTCACATACTGCAAACTCCCACAGTTCCAGCTACTGAGCTTCCCCTGCCAAAGCTGCTAACCTGTCCCAAAGAAGGGAAACCAGAACACAGATTAAGTATTTCAAAAGTTCATTCGAAACTTCAGTAGCGAAATGGCTAGATCAAACCAATCCACCAAATACCACACCTTTTTCCAGAAACAAGCGTATCTTTAAAATAAAAACAATTTTTTCCCCCCCTACCAAAAGCCGCTCAAAAATCAGGAGCAGGTCGCTCTTTTAACATCTACCACAGATAGTGAATTCCAGCAACATGGGCAGGAAGGCAGGATAAAGCCGTACACTGATTAAACCACAACTAAGACTGCCCAGCTCATGATATAAGACATTACTTCCCAATATGAAGTGCCTCACCACCTGTTTACCACAATATAATGCTGTCTCGTGGTGGTTTCTGTGACTACCTCAAGTCTAGAGGCTTTGGGCAGCTGATCAAGCCAGCTTCTGCGCATCCCATAAATTTAGCTTAGTTCAACATGCAACGTACCAAGTATTTGTATTTCCACCACTGATGCATTTAGAAACATAGAATGGTTCGGGTTAGAAGGGACCTAAAAGATCATCTAGTTCCAACCCCCCTGCCCTGGGCAGGGACACCTCCCACCAGACCAGGTCGTTCCAAGCCCCGTCCAACCTGGCCTTGAACACCTCCAGGGATGGGGCATCTCTACTTTTCCAACTGTTAACTGTTCCTTGTGAAGGATCAGATCAGCAGCAGCTCTACTCTTTCCATCCATTTTTGCGTTAATCATAGACCACACACACAAAAAGAAGTTCTCACAGCAACGTGCTTTAAATCCTCCAGGTTGAACACCAGCAATGGCAGCCACTGGACAGCAAGGCACAAGGTGTGCTGCTCTTCCAGCCCCCGGTTTCAGTAGTCCTACCAGGCAGCAGGACTTTCTGCTGACTCGGGAATCCAAGTCTTCTCCTGTGAGCACCCTGTCTTGGTCCAGGGGTATGCAACGTTTATTATCCAAGCTATGGCTGATCTTCCGTATTTTCAGCTGCTGGTACACGACTTTAGCCTAAAGGGAGAGTTTCACCCACACAAAAATCTCAGCCACAGTAATTAAAGCACAACCTTCATGGACACCGCTGAGGAGACAAAACTTGAAGCTCATGTTAGAGCTGCAGACTAAACGCAAGGTGAAAGCAGTTCTGGGCCAACACTGATATCAAGCCACATTGTAGAATAACTCCTCGGGGTATTATTTTCACAATTTCCCTTCGCAGCCACATCTGGGCTGTGAATCAAGGGAATTAGAGATGCCAACATCCACGTACAACATTCCCTACTTCCACCTGGAAGCAGGGAGTACTGATCCCAGGTGCAGGTCTTCACTGCACACATGGATGACCACCCGAGGACCTCACCCTGGCACGTCTAAAACAGAAGTCAACCATGGGAGAACTGGCTGCAATGAACATCTCTACAAAGACTGGTGTTTTCTGCACATTTTTTTAAAAAAGAATAGGATATAAGAGTGTAAGTGAAGGGAAAACCTGATCCAACTGAACATACCACTTGCTTTTTACTTTCTATCAACTCAGGGAACCGGAAGCCAATGCACTTAAACCCTGACAAGTAAGAGCATGGCAGGAGCAGCAGACAGATGGATATGCTCTTCACAGGAGAATGGAAGAGTGCAACTTTGGAGAAGGAAGGATTCTGGCTTTCCTTCACAGCACAGGCAGAATAACCCATACAACCCTGACAAACACAGCTTCTGTCATAAATTTCCATATAAAATTTTTTTCTAGCATAAAATGGAACCAGGTACGCAGTCCAAATCCCTGGACTATATGTACATCACAACTTAACTGATTTTGTAGGAGCACCTAAATAGCTAAATTTGATACCAAACCAGCATCATCTCAAGCCTAGAAGACCATGATTTGGTTTACAAGGTTGTTTTCCCAAATGCTCGTCGCAAGACGTCCTTCTTTGGAGCTGCCTTGGTCTGAAGGTGAGGTGGTGGGTCCCATGAGGACATTGGATGGAGGCGGGATGCCACCAGCGTTGCAGGCAGACACAGCCTCAGCAGCACGGCACGGAGCAAGGGCTGAGCTTTCCAATTTATTACACCTGTTGGCACTGAAAGGGAAAGCTAAAAACACAACCCAGATGTGAGGTAGAACAAGGTCAAAGCCGAGTTTAACACCGTATACGAAGACACCTGTAGTAAATTTTTTAAGGGTGGCAAGAATAAGAGATTCCTGCTGGAGGCTTCCCCGTCCAGGCACAGCAGACCTGTAGGAGCCGAGCACTTCGCTGGGAACACATTGGTTAAAACGCCGAAAAGTATCAATATCAGTGCAAGGTAAAGAACTTAAATCAGTTCCTTTCGTCTCCCAAGGAAATCAAATTTAGCTGTGAACCAGCGCCAGACAGAGATCTGCTGTCTATTAGCATGAATTCTCAGTTTTTCACATTTTAATTAGCCTTCATAGTCTTTTTCAGTCCCATATTCAGCCAGCTGGGCTATGTCCCCCTCCATATGGAGGTCACGGTTTCTTCTGCATACCAACAGCAATTCTTTTCTCATTTTAGCATTTACATTATCAAAGCATTTGTGCACTTCTAAAAAGCCCTGTGCACACTTGCTTTGGGGGGAAACCCTGTAAGCTTAAGTGACTCGATATTAGCCATATTTTCTCCTTTTGCCTGCGTCTCCATCTGTGCCTTTGCTCTTGCTTTCTCACGACATGGATCTTCTCCCACACATCCAGGACAGCATGAGGTCAATAGCACAATCTTCCTTGAAGGCATAACACCTCTTAAAAATCCTCCCGAAATCAGGCACTCCTCCAGCAAACAGCTTCAGGGCTCTGCTGCTCTACCTGGAGCACCTTCACTGCCACTGTGAAATAAATGGGCTCTCTCCAGCCTGCAAAGGCTCACCTTCAACCACCCTTGGGTCTCCTCCTTAGAAGAAAGTTTCCTTTCGCCGTGTTCGAGAACATTTTTAAGATGACCTGGCATGTTCTGTTAACCATGATAGAAAGACTAATCTCATCTGGCTTCCACAGTCAATATAACATGAACCATAACGAGATGGAGAGACCATTCCCAGAAGAAGCGATGGGGCCACTCTCCACTCAGCATGCTTCTCATCTACCCAAAGCCTTCAGCTTGCATCACTTTCAGATGTTTCTTATGAGACAGGAGCACTGAAGTCCCAACACCTGAGAGAGCTGAGAACAGCTTCTTGAATGAACAGTCATCTCTTTTTTGGACCCCATCTCCAAAGCAGACACACACTCAAGGTGATAAAGCCACCTCTTCTTGCAAGAAGTGACCAACCAGCAAAAGAGACACAACCAGATCCTGCTCTGGAGCTTTCCATTGAGAATATGGCTATAGTACCTGAATTTATGACATTTTTCAGTTCTCTGGTATTTGCCTTTTTAACTTTCGAAGTTCTACATAAAGCCTTTGCTTGAGATGGGACTGGCTGCAGCAAAGAATGGGTTGGGATTCACTCACTGAGATGATCCCCACAGTAGAAAGTTACAGGAGAACATCTGTCAGACGTTGGAACTGATGAACTTAATTCTGCCCCTGCTGTCAGACATCCACTCCTACCCTTTTTTTTGAAAATGTTCAAAAAAATCTTCATCATTTTCAAATCTTTTTGCTATAAACAGTTCAGATAGAGAAAGTTTTAAAAACATTTTTCCTTGCTCCATAACAAAACAAAGACTTCCTGTTAAGAGCGCATTTTTCCTTTCAGCACAAGGGTTTGAAAATCCGATTTTTCTAAATCTGGATGTTAAAATTGGCCTTCAGCTATGATTAATTTTTATGACATTTTATTGGAAGGAGAAAAACGGAAGGGAAGGAAACAGGAGGGGGGAATCAAGTAGTCCAAATCAAATAGTATTACCATTAAAAGAAAAACAAGTCCACTGTAAATGTAACATCCATGAAATAATCCATCCAATACAAGGATAAAAAATCCACTGCAGCAAGTGGCAAATAATCTCAATCAAATTACTACCCACGCATTTAGAACAGTTTCCATACTCGGGCCCTTAATGAAAAAAGTCAGGAAACCAAGAATAGACTAATTGCCTATTTTTTAGTTGTTGATTCCCATCATGCGAGCGGAGCAGCCCTAATTTAGGCAGGGGTTGGGCAGCGGCACGGCGGTGTGCCCGGACCTGCCGAGCGGGCACGCGGCCGGCACATCAGACAGTTCACAACCTTGAACTTGAATTGCTTTTAGAAAGACGTCTGCTTAAGACGGTGAAGGTTTTAATGCCCATTCCCATACCTGCAGGAACGCATGATATTGCAGTGGGAGACGGCGGCTGCCAGTTTAATTCTATAAAGTAAATCTGCTCAAATAAATTATGCTTTGTGGCCTAATTAATCAGATCCACTGCAATTAGTGTCAAAAGCGACTATGATCTCATACAAACAGGATTAAAAGCTCTGAAAATGCTCGTTTTGTTTCAGGGCACGGCGATGCAAACAAGTCACCGCAAGGCAGAGCTGGGGTGCGGTGCCAGCGACGCTCCCGCCTGCAGGAATTGCAAAACACTGTATCATAGACTCATAGAATGTGTTGGGTTGGAAGGGACCTCTAAAGGCCATCTAGTCCAACCCCCCTGCAGGGAGCAGGGACATCTGCAACTAGAGCAGGTTGCTCAGAGCCTCATCCAGCCTGGCCTTGAATGTCTCCAGGGATGGGGCCTCCACCCCCTCTCTGGGCAACCTGGGCCAGTGTCTCACCACCCTCAGTGTAAAGAACTTCTTCCTCATGTCTGATCGAAACCTGCCCTGCTCTAGTTTAAAGCCATTGCCCCTCGTCCTATCGCTACATGCCCTTGCAAACAGCCCCTCCCCAGCTTTCTTGTAGCCCCCTTTAGGGACTGGCAGGGGCTCTAAGGTCTCCCCGGAGCCTTCTCTTCTCCAGGCTGAACCCCCCCAGCTCTCTCAGCCTGTCCTCACAGCAGAGGGACTCCAGCCCTTGGATCGTCTTGGTGGCCTCCTCTGGCCCCACTCCAACAGGTCCGTGTCCTTCTTGTGCTGAGGGCTCCAGAGCTGGACACAGCACTGCAGGTGGGGTCTCAGGAGAGCTGAGTAGAGGGGGAGAATCCCCTCTCTGGATCTGCTGGCTACGGTTCTTCTGATGCAGCCCAGGACGCAACTGGCTGTCTGGGCTAATCCCGCAATCCAATCTTCTGGGCCTTCTGGTTATCCTGCAAGGAAAGTGCCCGCTGGCACCATGCAAACCAGGACTCCTTCAGAGCAAACAGGATACCGCATGGGAACAGGGGGGGAGGAGGGAATGTCCCCTCGAGTCCCAGTTCCAGGGAACACTGAGGCACTGGCACATGGCACCTGAGAGGCAAGTTGCCTCCAGATAAACATAGTCCTTGCCAAAAACTGAAATTATGCTGCTGTTTAGTCCCCTCCTGGCTTGGCATCCCCTGGCTGCGGTAGCTCAGCCAGCAGCAGTTGTCTCCTCTGGAAGCAGAGAAAGCCGGAGCATGCTCCCACAGTCCCAGCACACACTGAAACCACCATCATGAGGAGAGAAAAACCACCTGCAGCACTTCATGTGTGGCTGCTTCAAGAGGTAAAGCCTATGGCAGCCCGACCTTGTGCACCATCTCACTGCCCTTCCCAACCTGCTCTGTGTCATTTGGGCAGCCGAGGGAGCACGAGGTGCCACGTAGGAACACCAGGAAAATGCCGAGTACAACAGGAGGGATATACGACCATCCGCTGGATGTTCACTCTTTTTGCTGCTGAGCACCTTCCCTTCGGGAACTCTGATGGCTCTGCAAGGGCAGAGGGATCACGGCGCCGGCACTGCCGAGCCTGAGCCGGTGAATATTGGTGGGTCTACCCAGGGATGTCATAAACCACCATCATTTCACACACAGTGGAACAGCAGGGAACCAAGCTGTGAAAGAGCTAACGGTGCCTGGCTGATCTGAACAAGAAACCCCAGGACGTGCTGTAGAAATGGAAACTATGGGAGAAGAGCTGGGAGGAATTCAGGAATTTGAATTTTTCCATTAAGACGCTGTCTCACACTCTTGGTCCCGAACACCGGCACCGTGCGGGTGTTGTATATCCCCAGCCATATTCTAGGCTGAGCTTCAGGGTTGCCAAAAAAATCCAGCTGCACTTGCTGGTGTAAGGACCAGACGGATTCATAATCAGAAAAACATTCTCCGTTTACTCTCCACATGGAAGCAGAAGGACTGCTGGTAACTGAAATAAAGCCGCACCAAAGCACCCCATCGTCTGAGCAGCCGGCTACCAAGGAGGAGGCGCAGCTGGCACTGCGCTAGCAAGTGCATTTTGAAGCCGAGCAAAGGAATTCCATTATCTTTTCAGCAAAAGAACCTCAGTTACGCCACTCGGTCTCCGGCTGTGGGCAAGAGACACAGCAGCACTAGACAAGAAAGGAGAGATGTTGAGTTTTGTGCAAGCCAAGCCTTTCTGCTTCAGACTTTGATGTGACGAACCGGAGAGCACGTCTTTCAAACAGGCGAGAGCAGCGACAGCAAGATGCCGCGCGCAGCAGCAGTCAGCACAGCGCCTCATGCCGCGAGGGCCCGTACGGTGTCGGACCATCCAGATGTTTCCATCCAGCGCGCCAGGCCAGCTGCTGCACAGCTGCCTCAAGTCAGGCTTTGATAGCTCTTGTGCGAGAGCAGTGCCGGGGAAGCGCTTGCTTATGGCTCGCTTACAGGTTCTTACTTTCTGACGCAGAAACAAAACGCTTTTGTATAGCCCTACTAGTTTGTGGAGACGAGTGAAAGTATTTAAGTATCATTTTAAGCTGGTGCATACTGCTCGTGCCACTGCAGTAGCTGCTTTCGCCATCGTATGGACACTGCAAACCAAGGCGCTGAAAGATTAAGTAATTTTCCGAAGGTTAAAAGTCAGGAAAAAAAAATTCATACACAGTTCTGTCCATGCCCAAATCCTAAAATAAGGACTAAACTGGCTTGTAAGATTGGCAGGCTGGCTCTCAAGTCTTTCTGACATATCACTTACTCCCAATCATTTACAGCTCAACATTCAACTTTAAGCGTACACATAGTGCATGAGGGTATTCCTGACCTGCTCCTCCGAAGTGGACCCTGCCGACTCTTCCCCAGGCAAATCTAATCTTGCCGCGCTCTCTTTTTTGTTTTACAGTCATTGATTTTACCATTATCCTCTTTTCACCCAGAAAAATGCTGGGTACCAGATACGGAAGGGGCAAGCCTTCCTGTACCAACCCACGTCCTGCTGGCTGTGAGGCTTCAAAAGTAAATATATATATATATATATATATAAAAAAGACAGATATATATATATATGGTAAATATATATACACACATATGGTAGCGATATATATATATACACACACGGTAGAGAGAGAGATATATACATGGTAGAGAGAGAGAGATATACACATGGTAGAGATATATGTATATGGTAGAGAGAGATATATATGGTAGATATATATATACGGTGTAGAGAGAGAGATATATACACATGGGAGAGAGAGAGATATGGTAGAGAGAGATATATATGGTAAAGAGAGATATATACACATATATATGGTAGATATTTATACATACATACATATACACACACACACACATCTATTATACATATATATATACACACTCACACACAAACACACACACACGTGTGTGTGTGTCTGCTCCCCAGCCACATCCGAGCGCGCCCGGTGAACAAACTACTCCAGCACATCTGGGGACCCGCCGCGGCCGATGCCAACTTGCCATACCACATCCCCGGAGGTACAGGTTTTATCGGTCCCTGCAAACCATCGCGGGCACGTCGATGCCAGCAGAACTCCTCGGACAACCGGAGCTGGCCGGCAGCTTTTTGCTTGGCTTTTGGCACTGGGAAACAGGCAACAAGTCCAGCAGCAGAGGATGGGGAATTCGCCACCATGTCCCATAGATTTCCAACATGGTGCGGCACGCGTACTGGGAAACAGTGCCGTAGCAGAGGAAAATTGTGAAAACAAGGCACTCCTGCAGCCAGGGAGTATTTTCCTACTTTTCTGGGTGAGAGGAACAGCTACATCGCTTGGGGCTCAGTGTAAGGAAAAAAAGTAATAAAAAAATTACTGTTTACAGACAGAATTTTGCAACTTCTCCAAATGTCACCCCAGGTCATGTTTTGTTGATGATGGGGACACAAAACCTGAGCAAAAAAACTCCAAAGCCCGTGCGGCCCCACGCGTGCGGGGAACAGCCCCACGCCTGCGCCGAGCAGCCCCGAGCACGGACAAGGACAGGCAACACCATGCGCTGAAGAAGGACCCATAAACCTTCTGAAGGCCCGAAACTGAAGAAGGATGGAAACTGTTTAACTTTTGCCAGGAAAAAGTATCAAATATATCCTCACTGGATTTTTCAGTCGGTTTGGTTTTGTTTGTTGTATTATTATTTTTTTTTTTCTAAAGCTGAAACTGGCTTTTCTAAATCATCCTAGACAGACAAACAAATAGGGACATCACACTGATTCAATACCCAAACAAAAATTATTCCACTGGCCAGGTTTTGCTACAAATTAAGCGTACTGAAGCCTTTATTTTTCCCGTAGGACACACCGAATCTGCTAAGAACTGGTCATCGACACAGCCAGCCACACCGCCTGAAAGGCCACCACAGGTCAAGGGCAGGATCCGGCTAAAATCCCATTCCTGAGGAGCAACAGCATCAACAACCAGCTGGAACCACCACTGCCTGGGTCACACCGGGGATGATTTTGGTGACACGATATTTTATTCCCCTGACTACGGGGATGAGCCAAACTGGGAAAGGCTCCCACGCGCCCCCAAAGGAAAGGGATATTTTACCATAAACTTCAATAAACAAAAAGCAAAGCAGACAAGATGCTGCCGGGAACTACAAAGGGCAGTTGTAAACACAAGAGCAGATGAAGCAGATGGATGTTTTAAACAATCTTTTGCAGTGGAGCACAACACACAGGATTATGTCCCCACACCCGCGGGGAACGAATTCACTGCGGCCAGAAACCACGTCACGCAGCCAAACTTCCATTTATAAGCATTACCTGCTTACCCTGAAAAAGCCCACAAATAAAGGCCAGGAGAGCAAAAATTAGTAATATTGCAATGAGAAAAAAAAACCCCAAACGGTAGAGGATCTCACACGGAGAGAAGGACGCTGGAAATCCTGACACAAGGTTCTTAAGGTGATCCAAGGTGAGAAACGCTTTTGGTGGTTTTATTACCACAGAGATCTGATGCCCAGCAGCCGAAAGGAGATGGAGATGCTTGGTCTGGATCACATTCAGACTCAGTTCTGTCCTCTTTAGCTTTTCACGCAGAGAGAACAATTTGAGTTTTTCCTAGCAGACTGGAGAAGCTATGGGGCTAAGTCTGTGGGGCCAGATGGAATTCACCCAAGAGTACTCAGGGAGCTGGTGGGAGAGCTCACCAAGCCTCTCTCCATCATTTATCAACAGTCTTGGTCAACAGGGGAGGTACCAGATGACTGGAGGGTGGCTAATGTGACGCCCATCTACAAGAAGGGTCGGAAGGAGGATCCGAGGAACTACAGGCCTGTGAGCCTGACCTCGGTACCAGGAAAGATCATGGAGAGGATCATCTTGAGCGAGCTCTCACGGCAAGTGCAGGGCAGCCAAGGGATCAGGGCCAGCCAGCATGGGTTTAGGAAAGGGAGGTCCTGCTTAACCAACCTGATCTCTTTCTACGACCATGTGACCCGCCTTCTGGACGCGGGGAAGGCTGTGGACGTTGTCTGTCTGGACTTTGGTAAGGCCTTTGACACCATCCCCCACAGCATTCTCCTGGAGAAGCTGGCGAATCATGGCATAGACAAGTGTACTCTCTGCTGGGTTAAAAACTGGCTGGATGGCCGTGCCCAGAGAGTTGTGATTAAGGGGGTGAAATCCTCTTGGTGGCCAGTCACCAGCGGTGTCCCTCAGGGCTCAGTTTTGGGGCCGGTTTTGTTTAATATCTTTATCAATGATCTGGATGGGGGGATTGAGTGCACCCTCAGTAAGTTCGCAGATGACACCAAACTAGGTGGGAGTGTTGATCTGCTTGAGGGTAGGAAGGCTCTGCAGAGGGACCTGGGCAGGCTGGATCGATGGGCCAAGGCCAACTGTATGAGGTTTAATAAGGCCAAGTGCCGGGTCCTGCATTTCGGTCACAACAACCCCAAGCAACGCTACAGGCTTGGGGAAGAGTGGCTGGAAAGCTGCCCCGCAGAAAAGGACCTGGGGGTGCTGGTGGCCGGCCAGCTTAACATGAGCCAGCAGTGTGCCCAGGTGGCCAAGAAGGCCAACAGCATTCTGGCTTGTATCAGAAATAGCATGGCCAGCAGGAGCAGAGAAGTGATGGTGCCTCTGTACTGGGCACTGGTGAGGCCTCACCTCGAGTGCTGTGTCCAGTTCTGGGCCCCTCTGTACAAGAGGGACATTGAGGTGCTGGAGCGTGTCCAGAGGAGAGCGACCAGGCTGGTGAGGGGTCTGGAGACCAGGTCATATGAGGAGAGGCTGAGGGAGCTGGGCATGTTTAGCTTGGAGAAGAGGAGGCTGAGGGGAGACCTCATTGCCCTCTACAACTCCCTGAAAGGAGGTTGTGGAGAGGTGGGTGTTGGCCTCTTCTCCAGGTGAATGATGACAGGACCAGAGGAAATGGGCTGAAGCTGCGGCAGGGGAGGTTTAGGTTAGATATTAGGAAGAATGACTTTACTGAAAGAGTGGTCAGGCACTGGAACAGCCTGCCCAGGGAGGGGGTTGAGTCACCATCCCTAGAGGTGTTTAAGAAACATGTAGATGTGGCACTTCAGGGCATGCTCTAGTGGCAGAGATTGTAGGGGTTTGGTTGGAATCGATGATCTCAAAGGTCCTTTCCAACCATGAAGATTCTATGATTCTAAGCGCGAGGCTGGGATGGAAAGCAGCATGAACGCAGCCAACACGAGGAACCAGCCTCTTGTGCTAGATCGTATTGTCCTTACTCAATAAAAGCAAAGCCCCATAAACAGAAAGTAGCAAAGAATAGAAACTACCAATAAAACAGCCTTACAAAATGGATTATTTTGGAATTACACCACCATTTAGATGACGGCATTTTGGTAGCAGCGGTCCACAGGATTCGTGCCCCTCGAGAGGGTCGCTCCCGCTCCCTCAGCAGCACTTGAGTTTTTTTAATTTAAAAATTTAAAACTGCTGCATTACTGATGAGGCTCTGGGCACTGTCTGGTCCCTCGCTCCCAGCTTCCTCCCCAGGATCCATGAAATCCATCTGCTGAACACACAGAATCATCACCAGGGAAGGTAAATATTTAGCTAGACTGGGGTTAACCTTTTTAAAGCATAACCCTACTTCTTACCATGAACTCGGCTGATTGCACTCTGTTGACACTCGCTATGTCAACAACCCATTGCCCAGCTCAGCCCACATTTGATGCGAGTCCCGTCTCTCAGGAGTGACCTCCAAGCGTCCTATGGAAGAACAAACCCACCGAGGAGTTAAGATGGGGGGCTTTAACACGCGAGGCAACGTCTCAATGCTCAAGTGTTGGAGCAATCCGAAGAGAAGGACATAAAAAGCTGGTCTGCCTCTGCGCTGTGCCAAACCCAGGCTGATCTCACCTCTGGTCTCCAGGCTGGATGTCCCGGTGGAGAAGCTACAGCCGCCCCCTCATGGAGAGAAGAGCAGGATGCTGAGAGGAGAAGGACAGACTGCACCAGAGCTGCAGCTGCCTCTGCCCCAGGGTGTTGGGAGGGTGGACGGGCTCCTCACTGCTTGGGTGTGATGGCACCTCGGGTGACACTGGGTGACACCCGTGGGTTGCCCAGGCAGGGCAACTGACTGCAGGAAAGCGGGGCAAAGCCAGGGAAGCTGGTGGCCTCGAGGTAGCCGAGGAAGAGGAGGAATGGAAATGCTCTCTTCTGCATTAACCACTGCCAAAGAGAGGATGAGGTCAGGTTTTTAAGATGTGATCCGGGGCGGGTCCTCCAGCTTTGGAGGGGCTTTGCTGTGCAGCTCCTCAGTGAGGCCAGAGCTGCTGTACACACCTGAACTGGGTAGGATGGGGGCTCAAGTCTTCACCTGCCACCTCCCTTCCCATTGCAACCCCTCGAGCTCAGCGGAAATGGAACACTAAAGACATCCTAAGGCTAATACTACTGTCACGACCAATACTGATGACATACAGCAGCCTACCAAAACGCCCAAGACGTGCCCAGGAAGGCAGAAGGAGATCGTATCGCCTCAGATCAGAGGTAAACTCAAATAATGGATGAATACATCGGACTAATTCAGACACATTTAGCAATACCAGAATACCAGGGCACGTTGACCTCTTTGCTTTGCTCAGGGGAGCTCTGCCTCCAGCCCCACACACCGCAGCTCTGCACGCTGGGCTGGGTCTGAGATGGGAGCACTTCACCAGTACAGGGATACTGGGAAGAGATGCTGAAGTACACGCATGATCTTAGTTACAGAAATTCTGAAAAACTAATGATCAGCCCCCGCCTCTCATTACCAGATGCTCACATATATCATTCGGCAGGGAGAGCAGAAAGTCAGACAACTTTATGCAGCAAGGTCAACATTCAAAAGGAGAAGAATCCCAAACCCTCTTTCAACTTTTAGAGTCGAGGAAAAAAGAGAAAAGGAGAACGAGCATCTGAAAGGGATGAAATATGTACAGCACCCCAGAAGCACACAATGTAAATCCCCCAAAAAGTCAGCTAACTCTGCTAAGAAACCAATTACACTTAGACTGAACGTGCAAAACCACCCTGTACCTCCTGAGCATGCTTTCTTCTGGGATGCTGTCAGTTTTCCATTAGCAAGAGAGAGGAGGGATTTATAAAACAGCTGCTTCTGTGCAGACACGATATCCAGCAGCATGTCCCAACACCTACCCCTTCGGTCCTGCTTTATCGTCTCACCCACACCCCTTAAGTGGCTCTTTGTCAGACACCGGAGTGTTGACATATCCCGTTCTGCAGAATTATGCAAAATGGAAAGCAACAAAAGGTTGGGCTGCACATGTTTCTGTGGATTAGCTGCTATCATCCTTCTAGCCAGGAGCAGTACTTGTACTGTGTATTTATCAAGATAATTTCCTTACACATGCATTAAGCAGAATACCCAATGAAAGTCAGCAACAGTTTAAAGCACCATAACAAACAGTCATTGCTCCTGCGCTACCCGGTGAGGGGGGAGATGCACAAGTTTTCAACAAGACCTTCTTGTAAGTGCTTAACTTCAAGTGAAAAAGCAAACAATCACCACTTACTGTGTGCAGAGCAGCTGGTAAATTAAGGCAAGGGAAGGTGTGAGCAGGCGATGGTGGAAGCTGCTCTTCTACTTTGTTTCTGGTTTAGCATCTCCAAGTCACCTTCCAGCATATCTCATTGGGCCTCAGCCATACTGCAGTTCAAGGTTCATCCATGTTCCAGCACCCTTCTTGATGCCAGTGTCAGACCATATCTTTGAAGAGCAGTTATTTACTATCAAGCAGATTTTGAGATGGGTCATTACATGGTACTGGAGTCTTTTCCATCAACACAATCAGGGCAGTCAACTCCTCTCGCCGTAACCAGACCAGGAAACCTCCGCCCCGGGGAAAAGCAAAGCATACCAACAAAACCCCGGGTCGCAAGCACTAGAAGCCCAGACTGATGTCTCAGGAGTGCTGTGGAGAAGATCTCCATAATCATGTCACCTCATCATGCAGAGACAGATCCAAGCACGTGGGCTCCCTGCCAAAGCCCAGGCTTCCCCATAGACCCATTCCGTCATGGGGCCAGGGACACCGTGCACCGGCATCAACGTGAAACCCTCCAATATAAAAGCAATGAGATTTGAGGACTATGTATGAATAATGGGATAATACCCTCCATAGCTGCTTTGCTCCCCATTTCGCTCCTGCACGACCTGCTCCCGATGGGCTGCTGGGCAGAGACGTCAGCCGAGGCTGCCCATATCTTGGGTCATGTTCAGCACGGGGCACATCAGCTGCCAGGCTCAGCCCGAAACTCACTCTCCATTGCCTGAGCCAAAAAAAACACCCCCAACTGCGTCCCCCCAAACTCTAACAACGTTGTTCCTAACTTGTCATTTCTAAACAATCCTACTGCTTGAGAAAGCCAGAGTGCCTGACAGTAAATATAAAGAGAATTCGCTCTTAAAAAAACCCCCACAAACTATCACAAAAAGCAAATTCCGATTAAAGTCCTGTGCATACCGCCAGCTTGTCACGTTACCAAAATCCTCTAATTTTAAGCTTAAAAAAAACCCCAAAAACCAACTAAAACCCAAACCAAAACACAATCAGGAAACTCTAGGCACTACATCCTGTACCTTCACTAATTTCGCAACTTTCCTTTTCTTAACAATTGGTTAAGAGACTTAAATTTCAAACCCCAGAATAAGGGGTTACATTAAAAAGCAAAACCAAGGAAAATGAGAGGAAGAAAGCTTTATTTGTGCTTTGCAGTCGGTACTTTGGGCATGACAAATCCCTCTTAAATCTGAGAAAAGTGCTCTGTTAGCAGACACTGTGGCAGCTAGCAAGATGCTCCTTTCTTTACAGCTTCTCCTGGCCAAACAGCTTGTGCAAAACTAATTCTCATTTTCTTTAGAGCAAACACTCAGAAGCTCCATTACCCAATCCCTGAAGGGTTGGTTTTCTCCTTGAAAATCAACCAAAAAAAAAAAAAAAAGACTTAAGACACAAAACACGAGCTTTTATATAGCTTGAGGTCATCTTTGCCTGTCTTCTGGTAGAGGGACAATGCTCATCTCAAGCGTACCGGGTGGCTGGGGCACACAGAGATACAGCGGAGGGTAATGAGCATAAAAATGCAAAAAAATTAATATTAGGAGGAAAAAAAATAAGCTCATGCAAATGTAAGCTCAGAACAGTTGTCCTGAGGAATTATCCTCCTCGGTTAGGGCACAGGAGCATGTTCCTCCACCGCAGTGCCTTGCTCTCAGAGCCTCTATTTGCAGGACCCGGTACAGCAATTTTTGGGGGTGAGGAGGAATTAACTATCGCATTTAAACAATTTTAACTAACACCCACCCATCGGCAGATTTACCGGCCTATTGCTCGTTTTTCAGCAGAGACGGGGGAGCAATGCAATTTCAAGAACCGTTTCAAACAGTTGTAACGAAAAGACGCACATGGGTTTGAAATGCGTTTCGCCAGCTTGAAGTCATATGTTGCCTAAGAGACTTTACAATATAATCTGGAGAAAGAACAGCACATAAACACAGTGCCTACATAAGCAAAGAGCCTGGAGAAAAAAAAAAAAAAAAAAGAAAAAGAAGAAAGGTTACCAAATACTCTGGCAGGGTTTGAAAGAGATTCTGTATCAGCTGACAATCCTTCCAGATTAACACAGATAACGCACTTGAACTTTTAAAGATTTATTTTGAAAATAGCGAGAAGCAACTGTTGGATGGAGGAGCAATACGAGCCTGATCTAAAAATACTTTAGAAAGAGAGAACAAACCAACATGGAAAACTACCTGCTGCAGAGTGAGAGAAACTTAAAAAAATTAAAAAAAAAAAATAATAATCGAGTCTGTGCATGACGTGCCCAAGAAAATGTAATTTCCATCACCATTCCTCGAGGCATCGGTGCATGCTAGCTATTTTATTTTTTTTTTTTTAACTCACTTTTAGTTCAGTTCCTCCCAGTTGTTCGTGTCCTCTATAGGGGCAGGTCCTTGCAGTGGTTTTCATCCTGAGGGAGGAGGGATTTCAGGAGGAAATGCCATTTCAAGGCTACCAAACTGCCCAGGAGCAGGCGAAGACCTGAAACTTCCAATCCACTTTGCCAGTACGCGAATTTTCATCCTACGAACCTTTGGGACAGACCTCGTTTGTAACTACTTGTGGTTTCTTCAAACCCAAACCTGTTGCTGAACGTCCTCTCCAGCAATACCCACTAAAGAGGTTTTGAACAAACCCCCTCAGGTTTGCAGAGCATTTCCCTGTGGCTGCAAATTACCCTCCAAACCCCAACCCTCCTGGGCAGCGCAGCATCAGAGAAGACCTGAGGAGAGACGGAGACACGCTACACCCTACCTTTTGGTTTGGTTTTTTTTTTTTTTTTTTTAGTTTTTTGACTACCATAACTTTCTGCCAGCCAGACTGGAGCAGTCCCCGAGAGGTCTACAAGGCGTAAATTACAGCAACCCTGACCTCGGGGAACACGCACTCACCCATTAATCTCTGCAGCAGCTCAATACCAACACATGGACAACTCAGAGCCTTGGTCCCAGACGGTACAAATTAGTTCTAACTATGCAAATCACAGCCATAAAACAAAAAAATTCAAAACAATAGAAGAGAATCCAAACCTTACCAAGAGACTGTTTTCTTGCAATATAATTTTTTGGTCGAAGCTTGCTCCATAAATCAGAGCAGAAACGGCCTGGGTTTGATGACTTCATTTGAGGACGAACATGTCAAAGCCTTTTCTAGTGCAAAAAAGACTTTTCCAGAACCACCTTACGTGGTCCAAACCAGAGGGAGATTTACCGACGGCAGGCATGCGTTCGCAGGAGAACAGCGCCCTGGGAACAGAGGGGACACAGCGCAATTCCCATCCCCTTTGCTCAGGGATCAGTTGCAATTGAAAAACCTGATTTTCCAAACCATATTTCACGTCTCCACGAATAGCTTGTCCATACCTGACACTCAGGCATGGCAGGAGGAAGATGCCAGTGGGTAGGCAGCGGTGGAGAGGGAGAAGTGGCACACAAAAAAACCCCCAAACCACCCCAAAATAACGCACAATCCTTTTCCGTTTCACCTGATTGGATGCTTAACCTGAGGCACTGGTGCAAAATATTCCCCGTGTTCAGTGAAGATGGGGCACAACCCCAGACGAGGTGCCGCTCGAGTACTGCAGCGATGCGTCCACCCGAGTGGCAATGCTGCGGCACGCGGTGCTCCGTGCCAGCTCTGTCCCATCTGCCCACCTCGATGCCACCTCCGCGGGACCCCAAGGCTGGGAGGAAAGGCACGACACGGGGCTGGCATCCAGCCACCATGCTGGGCAAGATCCTGCTCTGAAACACCATGTAGCAAGTGCCACCGCACACAGATCGTATGGGGGAATAAATATCTCCATCCCAATGCATACAACCCCCCTGATACTCCAAAACAGTTGCTAGAGGGTGGAAAAACGGAACTGATGGCTCTGAAAAGCCAAGCTACCGTCCTGATTTTCAGGGCACGCACCTCTCGCACCCGAAACGGTTAAGTTTCACTTCAACAGCCTTCTGCAAGTGAAAGCTGGGCTCTTCCTCAAGCTGCTCCGGCAGTTTGGGATGCCTTTTTTTCATTAAATCGCTCGTTCCAAGTTGAGAGCTTTCCGTAAATTTAATTTGAGCTAATCATTTTCTTGCCAAAGGAGAAAAACAAATCAAAGGTTTATTTTAATGCTATTGAATTCAATGCCTGTAAATTTAATTTCTATCTGTACTTTTGTTTAAACATTTTACAGTGTTAATTACAACAAGCAATGCAAATTAGTCTTCCAGTGTAATAAAAGGCCTGTTATAACAGATAATAAATAGCTTTGAACCATAAGCTCATTAAGATGCTGTTGAAGTGCGTGCTCTGACTCACAGGTTAAGATCAAAATCTTCATCCTAAAACCAGGATGAGGATCTTTGCGGCAACTACAAGCTGCAAGCGCTGACGCAGAACATCGCATTCTTTCCAAAGGAAGATCCTGGAGCAAGCGGACGGTCTGAAACCAAAGACATAGAAACCAAAAACCTCAACGTCTGGACTTAGGACGCCGACGAAGCTATTTTAGCCAGGTACCGTGAAGCGCTACGGCACTATTTCTTCTTATCTGCGACCATTTAAATGCCAAAGTTAGTGCAAATAAATTATTTCTTTATTTGAATAACTGACATTCCAAAAGCCATGCAGCCCCAATCCCCTTTCTTAGACCTGTAGGGAAAACCAGCTGAAGTGTCAAATATGTTCATTCCCTTGCAGTATGTGCAGGTCAGGCTCAGCAGCTTTCCGGTCTTCCACGTGGATGCGGTAAGATCTCACCTTAACCTGCTCCCAACCTGCAGCCCAAGGGAGAAACACTGGCCGAGGAGAGGCAGGAGGAATGGAGAGAGGTGCAAGGCTGTGCATGACAGCTCTGAATTCCAGCTCCTGGCTGGGAAGGAAAGGCTTTGCCAAAACCCCACCAAGCGCCCGATGCCAGCCCGCAGTGCCTGGGCAGGGGCACCCATGTTCCCCGGCTGAGGCACCCATGGGGCAGAAGCAGAGATCCAAAAGCATTCTGTCTTTTCGAGACCTTGGAGAGATTCGGCAGACCCAGACACGGAGCCGAGCAGCAAAGTTTTTCCTCGATGGACTCCAGGCTGACTGTAGGATAGCTACAGGATATGCAGGATTTTGAGGACATCTGGTTGATCCTCCCCTCGTGATCCAAAAGCCTGAGAAAGAGGAAGGTTGCCTGCCAACAACGCTTTACATGCCTGATATACTGTTGACACGAAGCCAGAAAAGACTTACCACTTCCAACAAGGAGCAGGTGATGGCTGCTATGATTTGCTGATATGAAATACAGCAGTGCTGCTGCCAGCCAAGGCTTGCACAGGATGCTGGCCTATCCGAGGAAAAAACCGTCCGGCAGCCCCGTGTTGTGACACGCAGATGCTCGCGCGTCCCACAGGGATGCATGAACGTCCTCCCACTCAGGGCCACCACATCCCAAGAGGCAGATCTGAGCCCTCAACCTGCAGAGGAACTGCTGCAGCTACGCACGGGGACTGAAACGTAGGGAGACCTGAAAAGGCACACACTTAAATAGGGTCGGTGAGCAAGAGGAAAAGCTCTTTGTCACAGGTAAGACAGAAGACAGTGATATGAACTCAAGCACCTTGCTGGTCAGTTCTCTGGACCTCACCATCCTTAACCTGCATGGTTGGTTAAGGCTCCAAACCGGCCAGGGCTGACCAAGCAGCAGCACGGAGACCCTGCCGGTGCCCCTTCCCTCCTGCCTTTTGAAAGGACACCAGTCCCAACACCAGATGCGATTGGCCCCATGGTCTTCATGGCATCTCTCACGGGTCCAGGAATGCTGCAGCCTCAGCCCGAGGAATATCCCTTTTCTCTGCACCGTGCTCAGGGTGGTTCATCCAGAAGAGGACGATGTAATTCTTCTCCTTACTGACGCCTCCCACCAGGCCGGACAGCAAGATCACCATCTCGCTTTCTGCTGGATGGAGGTACAAAGGCTGCGCGTTTGAAGCACCAGCTCAGCATGGACAAACAGCTTCGATGTTTTTAGCTTGGTACTAAGGGGAATTATACCCTCCTCACAGAACAGGAAATTAAGTAGTTAAAAAAAATAAATCGTGAATCAAGAAAGTCTATCCTCAGTAACATCCCTGGCTGTTCTATGGATTCAGGCCATGTCCTACCTAAGGAAAAAGATGTTTACAGAACAATCCTATAACGATATGAAAGATGTACCTTTTTGCTGAAATGCCAATGCTTTGCTAGCAAATACTGCTGCCTAATCTCCCTTTTCCTGCCTGCTGTGGCCCAAGCTTTAGCTGAAAGGAAGATTTACCGCAGAGAAGAGACCACAACTTGCAGTCTTTTCAGTCACCATCTCCCTACCTACTTTCCTCGCCCAAGACAAGAAATCCTGGGCAAACAACCACCAACTGCGCTGCTCTCATGCGGCTACGAAGAAGGCAGATTTTACAACCACACATCTGGCACATCAATGGCTTTCCTTGATTCCTTCTGCATGGTGCAAATGACATCAACTCATTGATCTCATAAGTTAATGCGGATTTCAAAATAGAACACGCAGGCAGGTGTTTTTCTCTGCAGTTGGCCTTTTGTCTCTGTTTTAGATGCAAGAACAGCTAACAAGAGCTTTAGGAAAGTCACATAGGTTTCAAAATAGTGGCTGGGCCAGAAGCCTCCAGTGCAACCTTTGGCCAAGGAGGCTCTTCTGCACCAACATCTTCCATTTATGAACCATATGGGTGACACTGTTCCCAACCCAACCAGCACCCTCCTGGCTCTAAGAGCTCTTGCAAGGTCAAAGTCCTCCTACATTGCAAACATGGCTTGAAACCAAAAGCAAAGCCTATATTTGCAGCTAAAAAGGAAGAGCCTTGACCAAATTCTCTCGGTATATAAAAACAATCACCATGTGCAAGGAAGAGGAAGGAGCTGAGACTTGGGGAGAAAGGGAAAACGAGGCCAAAACGGAAGAAAAAAATCAATGTTTAAAAGCAAGGTGCACATAAAAGCACTGTACCCTTTTGGGGTCATACAAAAGGTCTGAAGAAGGCTGGGCCGGTTCAACCCAAGGGTGTGTGGAGAGGCAAGATGCCTCTAGCTCACAGTTCTGGAAACACAAGCCTCATTTCTTCTTCCTGGAAAAGTATGGGCAGTTAGAGAGAGATCTGGTAGGTTTGCGCTATAAAAAGAGAATGGTACAACACAGACGAGAAGGAATTTTCCATTCAGAATTAATTTGTTTTCATTAACACCCAATTCCATTGCTCACTATTAGAAGAAAAGCTCTTTTGTTAAAATTTCTAGGGGCTGAAAAGGCCAATGAAGGGCTGAAAATGCTCCTCCCCGTAACAATGGGTTCTCTACACCAGACTGCCCACAGAAACAAGCAATATCAGGCTTCATATTCCTGATATTTCTGAGGTTAGAAAGTGTAGGGAAGCCACTTAAAAGCAGAGTTCGGTCTCCTCCTGCCATAAACAGCAGAGTTATTCTGTCTTCAATATAGGAATTCCACAAACCCCAGGGAAAGCAGCAGCTATATAGGGATACGAGCATCTTCATTCATAGATTTCTTCCAGAATTTAGGATAATTATTGGCACGTAAAGAGAAAAGCATAAAGCAGCTAAGGTGTTGGAACAAAGAAGGAAATCCAGTAGAATCAGATTAATATAGAAACAAAGAGGAAGGTGACTCTGCCCTTCTTCCCTAAAGACTAACATTCAAAAAAGCGAAGTGAAACAAATGCTGAGAGCGCCCCGTAGGTAAAAAGAGGAATAAAAGTCACTTACCAGGTTGCAAAAAAATTTTTTTGGAAACCAGAGTATGTTTTACAGATGAGAAATTTAACACTGTAATCTCTTTCTACAGAGTTGATGCAAGACTCTGGGAAATCCAGAATCAATTGCAAATATTTACTCCCGATAAAGATATTTAAACAAGTGAAAGGAGATTTCAGAGAGGAGTAAAATTCAGCAAGAGCTGGAGGATGTGGCTTAATAAAGCTCTAGAAAACCGCACACAGAATACTACGTGCCGGCCTATTTCTAGGTATTATGAACTACTTTCCTTTGGCTTCCTATGCTCATTTAAAGCCCTTTCACGGTGGGTATCAGAGTTTTGCAGTAATTCCCAGCTGAGTTGGTACAAACTTTCATGCAGCTGCTCTGCCAGCCCTGCTCTGGCAGTGTCACTGTGCCATCCCAGCTCCAGCTTCAGCATTCTGGGATGGAGAAAGGCACAAAGGGCTTACAGCCCCTTCCCCAGCCCTTGCTGGAGCAGCCTTGGGTTCTGCAGTCCCTGGGTCTGCAGCTGCAGAGCTCAGCAAGGGACCGAGAGGAGCAGCGCTGGTCAGAAACCTGCCCCGTGACATAGGGATCTCCGGGCCACCGCCCAGGGCAGGAATGGCATCCTGAGGGCAGCATCCCACCAGCTGCCTGTGTCTCAATGTATAGAATCATAGAATGGTTTGGGTTGGAAGGGACCTTAAACATCATCCAGTGTCACCCCCTGCCCTGGGCAGGGACACCTCCCACCAGCCCAGGTTGCTCCAAGCCCCGTCCAACCTGGCCTTGAACCCCTCCAGGGATGGGGCAGCCACAGCTTCTCTGGGCAACCTGGGCCAGGGGCTCACCACCCTCACAGCAAAGAATTTCTTCCTAATATCTAACCTAAATCTCCCCTCTTTCAGTTTGAAACCATTACCCCTTGTCCTATCATTACACTCTCTGATAACATCTAGGTACCTTCCTACTTACAAAGAAGCGAACAGCCCCACAACTCAGGTCGCAGTAGTTTCACAGACAGATGGAGGCGGACAATGGATGGAGATCTCAGCAGCAGGAACACACCGAGACAGGGGGAGAAGGGAGCAGGAGGGACCGCTGCCACCTCAGCACAGTGCCTTGTGCCACAGATGTGGGAAAGAAAACCACGTACACGACACGGTCCTCTTTATCATCACCCACAATACAACTTATCTCAGCAACTGCACAGGGCATCCCGGGAAAGGCTCTCGCTGCCTCCGGGCACTGCAGCCCAAGCGGTGATGGGGACGGAAAGCTCCATTTCCAGCAGCCAAGCCTGGGCACGGGAATGTGGTGCTTACGGCTGCCCGCCCTCCCCATGCTGCTACCTTGGCCCTTCCCTGAGCTTCGCTCCTGGTAGCGAGCTCCGATAGGAGTGAAAGATGAACTTTAATGGCAGCACGGGTGATAAAAGATGACATAGAGAGGAGTAAGGGAATGCCAACGTCCTTTCCCAGGTTGAGCAGTGACCTGCACAAGTTTGCAGCTACCACAAGGCTCACGAATGTGAGATGCAGCAACACATCATCCCGTCAGAGGGACTGAAGGCACCCGGCTGCCTGCAAAAACCCCCAAAATAACGCCGGGCTGGAAGATGCGGCCCTCAACCCTGTGGTGCACCCCGCCACCCCTCCTTGGAGATGCCGGGAGGAGGCTGGAGATGTCCCTGGGAAGGAGGGGGAGCATGGGCCGCTGGGGGAAGGCAGCTGAGAAAGGACAGGGACATATATGAAACGTTTCCTGGAGCGGCCGTGGAGCCAGCCGGCTTCGCTGGAGACCATGTTTCCACATCGCCCCACAGCTACGAGCGCTCGCGCAGCCCAGTCACGTCTGGCAGCCCGGCGCGAGCTGGCAGCGGCCACCCCCCTCCGGACCCTGGCTTGGGGGGACCCGCTGCCACCCCCCGACCCACCAGGCACCCCCGGAATGCCGATGGGCACCAAGCTCCCTCCAGCATGGCAGGTCCCACATATACGTGCACTGAGCTGCTGCCCTGCTATACAGCCCAAATTCTGCTTTGTTAAGGGTTTTTCCCCCCCCCCCTTTTTTTTTTTATACTATGTTTAAAGTTGTATATTGTTCCAAAGTTTCCTTGTTTCATGTCATTGTTTGTTACTGTGTTTGAAAGTTGGCACATATTTGTTCAATTAAAGATTTATTTGCACTATTTGTTGAATAAAGATTATTCTTGCTAAAAGCTAAATAAAGTTTCATAAAAACTCACACATCCCATAAACAAAATACAATGTCCTTTCCAAAAAATCGTTGCACAAAACATTTCAAAATCACTCAATTCATTATACAATAAATCCACACACAAAATAACAAGACCTTGCCAGAATACATAATAAAATCTCATTACAACACTTTCAGACCCGAGCTTCAAAGCGGGAACACAAAGCCCCCATGAACCCCTTGGCCTTGAAAAATCGCTAATGGCGTGGCCGGAGAGACTCCTCGGTACCTCCCGAAAGCCCCCGCACCTCCACCAGCACCCATGGGTGCCAGGTCCCTGTCTTTTGGCCACCACCGGTGGCTCTAGACCCATGGTGGCTCCTGGCCAGCGGGTCGTCCCCCCCCCCGCCCCTGCCCCGGGGGCTCAGCCCATCGCCATTGTGCGGCTCCTCATGGCTGGAGCGGAGATGCTCTCTCATGGCCCCAGCATCACATAAAAGCGCTCGCAAACCACGGAAACAGAAGGCGAGCAGGGCTTCCAGCAGCATAAGGAGGAGTCAGCACAATTGCCACACGAGCCCCGAAAGCAGAGCCCCACTCTTCATTAAAGCAACAGGCGGAGTTTCTCAAAACCACGGATCCTTCCAGAGCCCGAGCACATTAATAATCAGGTTGATGACGGTTACGAGTTGGCTTTCCAAAGCCCAGAAAAAAAAAAAAACAACCAAAAAAAACCACATCAGCAAAAAAAAAAAAAAAAAAAAAAGCAGCCCTTTAAGTTTGGGATGAGGTTTGGGGCAAAAAGCCGTGTTGCAATACGCTTAGGGAATCCCAACCATGCAGAAGCATCCCTCGTCCTCGGTGGCAGCCCTCGGGGCCCACTGCAAAGCAAAATGGCAGCCCCGGCCAGTCCGCCTGCACCAGGCCGAACGCTGCCGTTGATCACGGCAAAGGCACTGGCCCCGTGCTCCGGCAACCCGAGGGCATCTCGACCTGCCACAGAAGAGGACTGTGGCGTTTGCCACCCAGCTGCCACTGCCACCTGTCCTGGTCATGCCAGAATGTGTTGTGCCACCTCCAAGGGTCTCCATTCCTCAACGGCCATCGCCGTCCCAACGTCCTGCAATACCCGGCTGTGACAAACAGCCTGGCTCATTTACAATTCCGGAACCCCCCGATTCTTCCCACTAACTACAATTTGGAAGTTGGAGAGGGGTTGGGTTTTTTTCCCCTCCTCATTTTAAGTGCCATAAGTGTCCCTCCTTTTAAGTGCCAATGCTTCCCGGCAGACAGGGCCCCGCCACCGGGCGCTCGCCGTGCACCAGCTGCACCGGCCGCCCCGCGCTCCCCCGGGCAGAAAACCTGAAGCTTTATGGATGCACTTACCTACTCCCCTCTGAGCAACAGCTGCCCATGTGGATTCAGTTATTCCGGAGCAGCTACTCCGAAACGGCGCTCGCGAGAAACCCCCCCTGCGCGGAGAAACCCTCGGCAAATATCAAAGGGAGATATGACAGATCACGAAAGGCAATGGCAATGCCCGGGACTCGCCTGGCCGGGTGCGACAGAGCTCTCGGGTTCAGCTGAGCGAGGAAAACTCTGGAATAACGCTCGGAAGACCCCGCTGAGAGGGATGAGGCTATGGAATAGCTTTCCAAGAAAATATGGAAGCAGAGTTGGCTCTGCTGCCCAAACAGTGAAGGGGAAATGAAGCCAGGCAGCAGAACGCAGACGGCAGCAACAATCCCCATCTCCTGACAGCCCAGGTGCCAACGGGCACATTTTCCATCACCCCAACATCACCTCCTTTTATTTATTAAAATAAGCTCCTAGAGATGGTGGCACGGGCTGGGGGGACAGGGGACAAACTCCGCTGAAGGACAAAGACCTTTGAAACGGCGCTGGGCGAGAAGAGCAGAGATGGGCTGGGCGAAGGTCACCCCCATCCCAAAGCCGGGGTTAAAAGCTGTGTTTTTTTCCTGCCATTTCAAGCACATAATCACTCGCATTAGTTGCTAGAGACGCCTCCCTCCCAATTCTTCGCTGAATATATTGTCTCACCAGGCAGAGGAGTATGAACTCATCGTGGTTTCCCAATCCTGACCAAGGGCTCCGCGAGCTACTGGCAATACATATAATAAGTTATTATGCAAATAAAAACTGGACTCAGCCAAGTGAAATATGCTGGCTCTTAAAGTCCCATCTGCATCACAGCAAGGATCTCAATGAACTTTAAAATACTTATTGTCACCACAATGGGCAATATTATATTCTAGTTTGGATCTGTTCCTTCAGAGCATTAGCTCTCATTTGTAGATATTTTTAGATTTTCCTATCCCACTCCTCATTATGAAACACTGAGCTGCAGATTGATTTATTTCTTAAAAGCAAGTTGCTGTTTTCCCAATAACAGATTTAACAAATTTGTTCCACCTGTTCAGTTATGCTTCCAATGTCTTTTTTGTGGTTTCATTGAAGTTTTTTTTAATCCAAACCTCAAAGACTCTAAACTCAGCATTAAAAGACAAGCTCAGCATCATCACTACCACTCACAATTCAAATGCTGCTCCAAATTACTGCAAGCTTTCATTTGTAAGTCGATACAGACAGCAAGATTATTAAGCTTAATGGCTGTGGGCGCAAACACACGCTCTTCGGAGGGCATTCTCCTACTGTAAATCCTACCTCTGCAGCGCACAGGGGCTGGCTGCGTTATCCTCAGCATCTTCTGTCACCTTGGCCAGCCTTAGCCGCCGATTATAAATAGACAGCTATTAAAAAAAATAAATCAAATCATCCTATACGTATTCATCAGAATCCCTCGATCCCAGCGTTTTTCACTGCTTTATCGCACCGGTGTGGGTCAGACACCGATACGGGGAGCCCTGGGAAAGGCAACGGCGTGGGGGAGAGCTCTCGGTCTGGAGGGGATGGATATGGCGCCATAAACACCCCCCCCCTTTTATTCCAAGGTGCACGGCTGTATTCCCGGGACTTGAAAGAAAAGCTCGGTGCTGTGATATTTCATTAATGTAATGACAAGCAGCTTTCTCCCATGCCCAGCTCACTGAGGAACTTTACAGGCTGATATTAATAACAGCAGATGTACGGTTACCTTACCAGCAAGAAATCACCCTTTTGGCAATTCCTTGTAACTGGAACAATAATTAGAGTTCTCAAACCTCTACAGCCAGTCCAGATAGTTGCCAATTCTGAAATAACTTGAAATAAAAGCAGGGAACGACAGGGAAACCTGCGTTCAGCAGAAACGCATTCAGCCTTTCACGTAAGACCAAAACCCCATCCTGACAATCGTTAGCCATAAGACTAATTATCTTGGGATTTTATTTATTTTAAAAGTTGAATCTAGGGAATTCTTTGCTATCGGGTACCACTACAGTCAAGAGCCTCAAATAATTACAGGGAATACTCAGCCGTTTGGATAACAAGCATGCACAAAGTAACAAAAGATGGCACAAAATTAGAAAGTGATAGAAACGCTCATTCTTCAACATCCAAGAGACATCCAAGCTGTGAACAGAAAGAAGCAGTTTACCAAAAGCTGAATTATTTCATAATGATAATAATAATAATAAAATAATTCACAGCTCTCTCCAGACTCGCTGGTCCCAGCTCCATCACACCAACTGCACGGACCGGCTGCACCCCTGGATGAGCCCCACATCTCCACCGCTCCAGCCCCACCTTGGACCACACGCTTCTTTACCGAGCACTCCAAACTCGGCTGCAGTTCTCCCCATCTGTGTTATCATATTTTCCCCTCCAGGCCTGATGGTTAACACCTTGCCCACAGGTCTGCTGGTGGGTCCTCAAGCAGGTAATGGTGCCAGCAATGACGTGCTGAGAGACCTGCCAGCAGGTCTTCTCCTGTGCTGTAGGGGAGCAGGTCACCTGAACACAAGCACCCAGGATGACACCTGTACTGAGCACCCAGGATGACTCCCATACTGATCATGCACCACCCTGGCTGGGGTCAGAAGCAGCACAATGCCTTACGGTGCTGCCAGTGGGACTTTGCAGGACTCTTCAAAAAATGATGCTCACCAACAACCACCTTGAGGTGGTTTTAATCACCATCAATGAATGAAGAATCCGTCCTGAAGGCTGAAGCTCCAGAAGGAGGGAGCCCACCCTGGCAGCAGAAGGGAGATGGGGGGCGCAGGACACCAGGGCACGGACAAATTTACCCTTGAATTGAAGAAATGGGACTTGGCTGCTGCTCCAAAAGACCCAATGGACTACTTTTAAGAACAGTTCATTTGCTTAAACGATAACCTATTTTCATGTCACCTTGACTGACAAGTGATCACATTAGAAGTTCGAGTCTTAGAAGAATAATTTTTAGATTTCCAAAATCATTCCTCAGTAAATAATTTAGAAGCAACGTTTAACTGCAGCAATTTATTGGCAGAATGTGGGAGTGCACAGGTGTGCACAAGAGCTGGCCAAAGAATTCTACTTAATTTATGTGCAAACAGTTATGTTATGGAGATATCATAGGGGGAAAAAAAGAAAACTAGGATCCTGTAAGAAATAACCCAAGCCTTCTCAATCTGAAAGTGTTGGCATTGTACAACGAGAGCAGAAACCTGAGAATAATCTTCTTCATTCTTAGCATGAAGGCTGGGAAAAAGCAAAATAATTTTATTCACCAAAGGGATCCTAAAAGTGGGAAACATACCTAGTGACATGTTTCCAACTGGGTAGCATGCAAATTTAATGCTTAATCCAATTTTAACCTAAAGCAAATTTTTAAGAGTATGTGAGGCTTGGTGTTATCAAAGTAATACTCGAGAGGCCTGAGTCTGAACCAAGGCTTGCCTCTGCATTTCTCAAAGACCCATGACCCAACCTCCCTCTAAATAAATTTGCAAAGAAAAAGTTTTATTCCCCTTGCGGCTATTTACAAACACAACCGAGGGCTCCAACAGCTAAAGCGAGGGTCACGCAAACCTTGGCTGCCTGCTCTCCTTCGGCAGCACCCACCATGGCATCTCCCGAGGCTGCACCTCATCCCAGGTACAGATCCTTTGCTCCAGAGCAAAATCGGTTTGGATCTTTTCCCCCCAAAAGGAAAAGTTTCTACAAAGACCCGCTGCGCTAACAGAAAGAGTCTACTTTTTCGGGGGTGGGGGGGAGGGGAGAGTTTGGATGTAGCCTGAGGGTGAACCAAAAGCTGACTGTGGTAAATCCCGACTGCCGCTGAAAGTCATTTCATCGGGGTCTCGGAGAAAGCAGGCAACGGGAGAAGAATAGCAAAAGGGAAATCCTGCCACAGACATACAATTTGCACATGCACTCACTTGCTTTTATCCAACAATTAAAGCCGTTTCTCCCCAGCCGCCGCTCGGCGTAGCCGTTACCGGTTGAGTGACAGCTTTACAGGCCTGAAAGCTATTTTGTGTAGGGAATCAACAGCGCGACACAGCCCGCGCCGTCCAGACACGAGCCCCAAACGCCGACTGGTACACAGAGCTGTCAACATACTTCACTGATATAATCAACTGAAAATGTATAGAGCTGCCTGGAAAAAATATCCACCCCGCCAGATTACATGCTCCGCTGTCTCCAACTGAACAAAAAAAAAAAAAACAAAACAAAACAGTTTTGAAGCACGCCAAAGTTCGAGAACTTTCAAAATATTAGTTAGTTGCTGCAAAACAGATCCAGGCTGGCCAGAAGAGCAGCAGGTAGTACCATACTGTTGATAAAAAGAGAAGAGTACCTACAAAAGCAGCCAAACCTTGAAAAGGCGGACAATGTCTACAAGATTTAAAAGCTCCACCAAGAAGCCAGCTTGCCTTCCTTTGCTTTTTTAAGTGCTTATTTGTTCGGCAGTTCACTCAAAGAGATAAGAGCCACCACCAGCCTAAGGGTCTCAAAACCATAGCGTGCATCAAGGCTCAGCACAGGCTACTGTAGCCCCGCTCAGAATTAGCCCTCAGGCCACCACAAAGGGTGAATCCCCTGCCCTGATGACACTGCTGGACCTCTCCCCAGTCTTGGAGGTGGAGCTGAGAACCCAACCTGCAACACTGTCATCATTCCTACCCAATACTCAATCCATTGCGTCTTGAGCTTCTTCAGCAAGATGCTGGAAGATGCAGTGAAGTCCAACATGTCTCTGAAGCCTCCTTACGAGCAAAGCACGGCTCTGCTGATCTTCTGCAGATGTAGCAATCAGCACCTCCTAAACGGACTGACACGCCTCTTCCCCATGGACAACCAACCTGGCAGATCACGTTGGAAAAAACCTTTTGTAGATAAGAGCCCAAATTCAGCCCAAACCAACCACCAATGCGTTATCTCTGAAACGAGTGGCACAATTCATTGTACCTAACACTGAAACAGAGCACTACGCGAGACTGTTCATCCATCCTGCAACTCAAGCCATCTCACACACACATCTTCACTAGCTTTCAGTCAATCTACATCAATACATCTTCCTACACCAGCTCTTCCTAAATCACTCGTCTTAAGGTGTGAAAGCCATTAGTCCACCAAGCCCAGCTAAATCAACCAACCTAGGAGGACAAGGGGCAATGGGCACAAGCTGGAACACAGGAAATTCCATCTCAGCATGAGGAAAGACATCTTTACTTTGAGGGTAACAAAGCCCTGGGACAGGCTGCCCAGAGAGGTGGTGGAGTCTCCTTCTCTGGAGATGATCCTGTGCCACCTGCTCTGGGTGACCCTGCTCTGGCAGGGGGGTTGGACCAGACGTCCAAAGGTCCCTTCCAACCCATATGATTCTGTGAAGGGCCACCGCAACAGCAGCTGCCTGGGACACAATACCAACAGGGCATCGCTTACAACACAGACAATCTCTTCAATCTCTAAACTGCTGGTAACCACCATAAAATTTCCCCATAGAAGTCTAAGATATTAAAACCCAGAGTACTGGCCTTAGAAAGACTAAAAGCCAGGAAAAAAACCCACAACCACCCAAAAAAACAAGAAATTGCCCTGGGTTTTGTTACTGTTGTTACATTGCAGGCACCCATCAGCCTGACACGTACCGACACAAGAGCCCACAGGCGAGCCGGCAAAACGAACCACGGGGCCGGCCAGCTCACCCCATGTTGTTGGCTTGCTCGCATTCACTTGCTCGTTGTCAGACCTTTCCCCGAAGCACAATTAATCTGTGTTTTTCCTCCACAACCAAACTCTTTACTAACACAAACATTTAATTTGGGTCCATTTTGGGGCAAGACCAGGGAAGAAGAATTTCTGGAACAGCAATAACTCCAGCTCAGTTTTGGAGACGTAAGGCATATTTCATGTTAAGATGTCAGTTACCAACATTTAACGCTAACAGTGTCATTTGCCCTTCAGCTAGAAGAAAGGCATGTAAGCAACCCTAACCCAACTGAAGTTTCCCCACTGCAAAGCATTTCTGCCAGGAATCACAATTTGAGTGTCGTGTTTCTTAGGCCCTTCTTTGTATAATAACCCTCTAAGTCCATGCCCAGAGACAATGTTTATTACTCGGCAGTATACATGCCAGCGTTAACAGAGCATCCCAGACGTCATCTGGACCAGCTTCACTGTCAGCGCTTTTCTGTATCATATAAAATTATAGGGAAATAAAGGGGAACAGCTAGATGAGAACTAACATTACTGCTTTATAACCCGAACGATTGTTATTGATTTTTCGTGCCAGAGTGCCCCTATTTCCTCCTCCCAGCAACATTTAAGGCCAATTCCAGTCCCAGCACAAGGCGATGCCATGAAGGCCAGGCGGGGCGGGTGGCAAGCTGGCTTTATGGGTGACACTGCCATAGCACCCTCAGCACGTGTCCCCGCGGGACGGGCTGCATGAGCTGCTCCCCTCCAGCCTCCCACCCTTTCCAAACTCCATCTTTTGCTGTCCAAAACAAATGTTTTAAGTTGTTTCTAAACCCCCGCTTCGCCTGCCTTGAACAGCCTCGTGGACTGAAGTTAAAAAGCATTAATTCAAAACCTCTCAACTCCAGTGTTTTTAAAACTCTGTTTTATGAACTATCTAACTCTACTTGGCCTCACTCTAATTAACCACTAAATGCCAAGTAGTCAAACAAAGAGCAAAAAAATAATTTGTTATCTTGAAGCTGCATCTGCTCACAAAACCTGCCGTGGTTTTTTTGTTGCTATTGTTCTCGAGGTTTGGGCTTTTTGAGAAAGTGTACTTAATGATAACAAAATTGCTAGGTAAATATGTCAGTGAGACCTTCCCTGTCAGCCGTAGCCTTGGGGTGTGATTTCTGTTCACAACATAAAAATTTTTCGCTCTTTGCCAGATTTCAGATAGCAAACTTGGATCCCCTGGAAGATACCTGGCGTTGCTTTTGTACACCAGCAGCAGGAATATTTAACTGCTTGAGTACCTGATCCGGACATGCAGCTTGAAGCCACACAGGACCTTCGCTGGGACCTGACCCAAAGTTTAACTTCCCCAACAACCCCCATTGACTATTGTTACCAGAATTATCATTTGTAAAATTGGTTTTCCGGCATCCTCAGACTTGGGAAGAAGAAATGGTTTTAAGCCAGCAGGAACCAACAGCAGAGAAGCTCATGGTCCACCAGGTGGGGGGACACCAGCCTAAGGGTCTCTGGAGATTTTCTTCTGAGCCCAACTGCAGCCACCTGCATGCAACTGGGCTCAAAACCCAAAAGTCTTCATTAAATGGGAGCGATCTAGTTAATATTTCAGCCAAAATCCCCCCCTTGAATACTTTGGTCCAATATTTGGGTACTGGAGGAGAACTCCTCCAGTTATTCTCAGCTTGATGTGACCCTCAGCCCTCACCTCCTCCATGGGCTTGCAGAGGGACCCAATGGCTTTGGTGTGGGTTGTCACCGGCTGGAGGGGACTGTGAGGACAGAGGGAAGGGGACGGGGCTTTGCTGAGTGAGGGGAAGCACCACTAGGCACCGAGACACTCGAACTTCCATATCACTCCCAAATAGCCCGGTTATTCCAAAAAGCAAGAGAAAAGCAGAGTGGCAGACTAGGGAGGAAAGAGTTGACAGCTATTTGCTGTATCTAGCGTAATTTTCTTTGGCAAATCCAGCCTGTTGTTAGAAATGTGCGCCAGACGCCTGGATCGGCAGAGCTGAGCCTGCAGGAGCAACGCTTTGTATTTAACACTTGAAGACCTCAACTTCCGAGAGCTCATCCTACCATTTCATACCAGCCAGCGCACGAAGACGGCACATATGGAACCGACTAAGGCGCTTGATGCAGCGCCTATAAATTGTCCAAGCCTTGCAGCCGCACATAAGAGTGCTAACAACAACTGTGCCGTACACATTTGTTTGAAGTCGGATCCTGCTTTTATTAGGGGCGTGCTGCTTTCCTCTTCAGAGCTCTGCACCGGCTGCTGCTCCCCGATACGTGACTTTGCCGCTGGCTGGGACATTTGCAGCCAGGGGTGATGCCAAGGTGCAGCCACGGAGCCCAGCTCCCAGCAGGGTGGTACGGGGTTCCCCCCACCCAAAATGAGAAATAGCCACCCCCCGCCACCAGCACGCACGGGCAATGTGGGGGACACAGCCCTGAGCTGTGCTGTGCTTGATTTGACACAGGGGTCTCTCGGGATTAAATACGCCAGCATCCGTATGATGAGCGTAGAGGTTCACTGCCTCTCCTAAGGAAAATCCACCCTACGAGCAAAACGTTTGGTGTTTCCCATCGATCCGGTGTTTCGCCAGACACAGAGGCCAAGGGCAGCTGAGCAAGATTAGCGCTGAGCCTCCACAGGCTCAGCTAAAGGCTTTAGTTAGAGGATTTTTCCTGCACACATTCCTTTTTTCTGCTTTGAACACGACAGCAGCATCGCTGCAACTGAAGAATGAGTCTGAATTCTGTCACCGCATCAATAAAAGCTCAGACCTGCTGCAAAACCCAGCTGTGGCTTATTCAATCTTCTGCTAAAGAAAAACAAGAGAAAACTCATTCATGAAAAGGTACATAGCTGAGAAGAGAAGCAAGCAGAAGGAAAGGGGTTTGTGTGCGTTTTCTTTCGACACGGGAAGGTCTCCATCCTCCCATGAACTTTGCTACCTGAACACCTCATTCACTAGCAGCGTTCCTGGGGTTTCCCACACTTAACAGCAAAGCAGAGATAAGCAAGACCAAAAAACAAAATAAAAACCCATCAAACCCTCCTAAACCCCAAGCAATCTCAGGACAGCGCTCAGGTGATGTAAGTTTTCCCCAGAAGATTACTTCAACACCAACAGAAGCAGCACCAGAACTAAGTGGTTTGGGGTTACTCAGTCTCACAACTACTGGGCCTTTCTTCTCCTTCAAAAAAACAAAAAACAAAAAAATAATCAAAAAACCCTAAAGCAGTAGCCAGCAGATACGCAGCTTGCTGGTGACTACCCATGCTCTCACGCATAGTTAATTTAAGTCTCCAAACCTGCTTCTAGCCATGTCTCACAAAGCACAGCCACCTTCCCCATGCCTGCGGCCAAGGGCAGGAGCCCCGGGACAGCGAGCCCTCGGGATGCTCCGCTCTCCTCAAGCGGGTGGTTCACCAACAGCCCCTGCCCAGGAATGCCCCGGGATGCCCGTCCCTCTCTTTAAAGCTTAGGTATCTCAATTTTTTCCTAGCAGTTATCGCAGCAGCAGGATTTAACATCAGCAGGGTGATTCTGTGCATCCAGCCCATTTCAGCGCAGCAGCATCCTGCACCTTAAAGCCCACCCCTGCCACATCGGAAACATTTTCCTGCAGAAGTGCCTTGGAAGCTCTGGCACATGAGCCTTGGTGCAGAAAACCCCTTTTCCCCCCCATTTACCTGCTCTTTGCTACCACCAGAGCCCAAAAAACTGCAGCAATGCTGCAAAAATCACTGATCCCTAGATGTGAGCTCCAGCCTTACACGTGCAGTTTACTTGTACGTTTGGGCTTTCAAAATTAAGTTCTGCGACCTGCAAAACCATAGTGGCTTTGGGAAGGGATGAAGATGGGTCAGCAGCCAGCAAAGAGGACCAGCAGCGCTACTAGAGGAGCTGGAATTAAAACACAGCATCACCGCTAAACCAACTTCACTTCCCTCATAAGCTTATTCTGTTGAATGCCAACAGAGCTCTGCGCAGTCCAATAACCTGTGCACAAGCCATCTTCTGAGTCGAAACAACTCCTTTCAACAACAGAAGAATCACAGAATGGTTTGGGTTGGAAGGCACCTTAAAGATCACCCAGTGCCACCCCCTGCCCTGGGCAGGGACACCTCCCACCAGCCCAGGTTGCTCCAAGCCCCGTCCAACCTGGCCTTGAACCCCTCCAGGGATGGGGCAGCCACAGCTTCTCTGGGCAACCTGGGCCAGGGGCTCACCGCCCTCACAGCAAAGAATTTCTTCCGGAGACCTCATCTAAATCTCCCCTTTTTCAGTTTAAAACTGTTACCCCTCATCCTATTGCTCCATTCCCTAATAAAAGTCCCTCCCCATCTCTCCTGTAGGCCCCCTTCAGGGACTGGAAGATGAAAACTCCAAGCCAGCGATAAAGATGCAGCTAAAAAGAGGATAGGATAATCTTTTAAAAATGACAATTAACATCTCTAAACTTCACCTTCCCCCTACACACAGAAAAGGTCTCCTTTTGGTCTTGGAAAGGGAAAAATCTCCCTCAATGTACCCCAATGACACAGAGGGAATTCTGGACTTCCCCCTGTCCCTTGGACAGGATCACCCGGCTCCCCGGCAAGAGTTAACACCCACCGCAACCTCCGCAAGCACCAACAAGCCCATCCATAGCTCAAAGGCAGCAAACGTACTAATTTAGCTCATTATCACTAAAAAGATAGTAACAGCTGCAGTTAAAACCCAACTATTTTCTTTACGGGTTTTCATGCTGCTCTCTGGATACACCCCATCAGCTGCATGGCCAGCAACTCCTCATTTCGTCTGATTTTTCTGCCATAGGGTATGTTTTACAGGAAAGCACGAGAATTAAAGCTTTCCAGGCAGAAATACCACCCCCCTCCTAACTCCTGCGGATCCAGGTTTCCCAACGCCTGATGAGTCTCCGGGTGAAAGGCATGGACAGGCAGCACTGCGGCCAAAAAGAAGAAGAAAGATCTCATTTTTGAGCCTGACCTGTTTAGTCCTCTGAGTGTCACAGCAGGTCAGCAACAGTTCCAGCTATCAGCTTTAAATCATTTATCCTATTTTTCCTACCCCATGGGAAAATGAAAAAAAAAAAAAAAAAAAGTGTGCTAGTTAAGGTTAGCAGTAGCTCTGCAACTTATTTGCAAGGTTGAAGGAAATAATTGCTCCAAAATGATTTCCTGGATTAATTTCACCCAGCCCAGCACACGGAGAAGATGGGAAGGACCATGCGGAGTCTGGTTTGGCCATTAGCGCCTGCCCCACGCTTCCCTGGGAAACCCGGGAAACGCCGCTGCCGCTTCACAAATGAGAAAATGAAAGGAAAAACTCAAAGATTCTCATTTTTTTTTTTTCCTGCTGGACAAGGTACACTGCATTTATGTCTGCCGGCCCCAAAAGCTAATCAGGTATTTGCGGTGCATCTGGGAACGTGGCATTGTTTTATCCCCCCTACGAAGCCCCTTCTTCACCGGGGCTGCCCCGGAGGGAGCGGGAGCAGCTGAGCATCTGCAGCCAACGCAGCCAAAAATACCCATTTTCTTGCTCCAGCGCGGGACGTGCCATCAGGAGCCCTGGTCTCATCTTTTCTCCTGTTGCAAGCACTTAATATTATTTACATAGGAAAAAAACCCAACCAACCACGCGTGCAAACCTACTGAGAAATGCTGACTGTAACGGAGATGGAGAACACTGAATAAAACGACTGAAAATCCCAGAGCCAGGGGACAGCATTTCTCTGAGACATGCAAGTCTCATTCCAGGGGACAGACGGTCTCTTGCAGTGCTGGCGGCTGCGAGGGAGCGAGGGACCACTCTTGGGGAAGGAATGCCAATGTTCCAGCCCTTTAGAATAAGAAATGGAAAAGGAAGAAGGGACAAGACAACAGGAATTTGATGAAGAAGCACGAGGAGGTTTATATCCAGGGAGCAGCGCACAAGAGCAGCAGCATCCAGGGTAACTATCATGGGGAAACAGGAAAGACATCCCGGATCCAGGCCAGGAGCATCAGCGCTGGTCCACCATGAATATGGCTCAGCCTTGTCCACGGTGGAGACCACAACCCCCATGCAGCCGCCCCCCAACTCTTCCACCCGAATATAATTTACAATTATAGAGCTGTTACATGCTCTGAGGTGGATTTTACTTCCAGTGCTGGCTTAAAAAAAAAAACTTTCTCAGTGTCTTCCCCCTTCCACCTTGTGTGCCTCAAGAGAGATTTACACCACAGATGAATTGCAAAGAGGGATTAAGGGCAGCCAGACAAAGGCTGGGCACAGCGGGACAGGGCTGCATTGCCACCGGGGATGGGACACCGAACCCTGCTGTGTCACGGATGGGCTGCCAGGCTGGGGGGGGGGACATTGTGTCTATTGTGAGGAGGTAAAAGCAGCCGAGACAACGAGGGCCTGACCCTGCAGAACCCCATCTGCCAACATTGCTGGGGCTGTCTGGTAGCCCTGCGCTGCCCAAATTCAGCCCACGGCTGGGACACAGTTCAGGAGGGGTGAGCAGCTACCAGCCATTGCTTTGCCAGCCGCTGCGGTAAAGCCCTGCTGCTGCCAAGCCAAGCCATGCCATGCGGTGACATGCAGCGCCCACAACCCCATGCAACACGACGCCTCACCTGCTGCAACACCGTGTCGAGCGATGGCCACCATGGCAACGCCATGCCACTGCAAAGCCACGCCACGCAGCAACCACCACTGCACAGCCATGCTGCATCACGCTGATTAACACCCACTGCTGCAACGCCATGCCACACCACCCCACATAACGCCCACTGCTGCAAAGCCACGCCACACCACCCCACATAACGCCCACTGCTGCAAAGCCACGCCACACCACCCCACATAACGCCCACTGCTGCAAAGCCACGCCACACCACCCCACATAACGCCCACTGCTGCAAAGCCACGCCACACCACCCCACATAACGCCCACTGCTGCAAAGCCACGCCACACCACCCCACATAACGCCCACTGCTGCAAAGCCACGCCACACCACCCCACATAACGCCCACTGCTGCAAAGCCATGCAACGCCACTCCACACCATGCAACTCCCACTGCTGCAAAGCCATGCCATGCTACCCTATGCCATGCCACACATCTGTTGCTGCAATGCCACCCCATGCCACCCCACACCATGCAATGCCACCCCATGCCACCCCACACCATGCAATGTCCACTACTGCAAAGCCATGCAATGCCACCCCACGCAACGCTTGCTGCTGCAAAGTCATGCAATGCCACCCCATGACATCCAACTCCTGCTGCTGCAAAACCATGCTGTGCCCGCTGCTGCAAAGCCATACAACGCCACCCCACAGCATGCAACGCCTGCTGCTGCAAAGCCATGCCATGCTACCCTACGCCATACCATGCGACGCCTGTTGCTGCAAAGCCATGCAACACCACCCCACGCCATGCAATGCTCGCTACTGCAAAGCCATGCAACACCACACCACGCCATGCAATGCCACCCCACGCCATGCAATGCCCACTGCTGCAAAGCCACACCAGACCACCCCACGCCATGCAATGCCCGCTGCTGCAAAGCCACGCAACGCCACCCCATGCCACGCAACGCTATGCCAGGCAGCACCCACTGCTGCACAGCCATGCAACACCACCCTGCGCCACCCCCACGGCCGCAAAGCCATGCCACACAATGCCCGCCGCTGGCGTCCCACACTTTTCTCAACACTTTGAGGTCTCCCGAGCGAACACGGGCGAGCAGAAGGCACAGGCGGCAGGGGCCAGGCTGCGCACGGTGTTCCTCCTCCTGCAGTGCACACAGCCCGATTGCTGGCAGGTTTCCCCACCACTTCGAGTTGCCGCTGGGTTTCTCCCACCACGAGAGCCGTTCCTAAGGAAGTGCAGCTACGGAGCGGGGAACGACAAGCCGCAGCCGAGGTGCGGCTCCAGCAGGAGGATGCTGGCACTTGCCATTTGGAACACATTATAGCCCTGGCATTTCATCAATACAGGCTTGCATATTTAGTACTTTGCACTTACAACAGAATTTTATTTGGGCTTATGGAAAGAGCTCATTTTAATATCCACCCATCTGTGTGCAATTATTTTTGTTATAGTAGCATTCGGGCCCAACTGGCATCAGCACCAGCAGCGTACAACAACACTGCGTTTCCCCAAGAGTTTTTAACAAGAGAGCACTTACAACTGCAACATGTAAAAGTCTAGGCAAGAGTTGTATTTTCCCCTCCTATAAAGGCCGTTAACTATTTTAAAATTGCATCCAAATCTCACTGTAATTTCGTACTTGTGCACAATGAATTCTGACAGATTACACATCTTCAGAGACACACTTACCACTTACTCACTGCATAGTTTACCCAGCGCTTCCCACCCACAAAACCCCCTCAGCCTCTCACATACGGGTTACCTTTCGCAGCCAGACACCTCTAAAAATAACATCCTCTTCAAGTGTTGAAAGATATTAAAATATAAAGTCATTAACATATAATAAGACTGGAATGAGAGCTTCGCATGCTCTGAAGCTTTCAGGGTTTGGCTTCCCGTCAAGAAAAATATATTGGATTAGTATGAGAGCAAAATTAGGATAGTGTGCACTTTAATTAGCATTACAAGACACTATATGTGTATGGAAGAGCAGAGATGATTTATAGTATTATGTGGTAAGAAAAATAATGTTAAAAGGTTACAATAATATCGGTTTGATAAAGCACTGTGTACTATGAGGTTAAATGAAAAATAACTTTGGAATGCCACCGAGTGTTCTTAAAAAACACGGGTTTGAGCGTTTGCCAGTTAACTCATCTAAAAATTGTGGAAAACCCTGCAACTTTGGTCACGTGTCGGTCAAACGCATACTTTGGCAACAACAACCTTCTCCGTCATGGAATTCAATAAACGCCGATAAAAGAGTCCTGAGTCCTCGCACAAAGTTGTAGTATTTACCCTTCATGGAACGAGCAGAAAATTAAAATAAAGAAAACATACTGGCAAGCTCGGGTCTGGAAGGGGAAGACAAGGCAGAGCCCACAAAAGCCTGGTGGGCAAGGAAGCACCGTGCTCCACCGCCGTCCCACCGCCCAGCCTCCTCGGGACAGCGGCCGAAGCAAGGGCTGATCGCTTGGACACTCGTTTGCTTAATTATTTCTATGTCACCCGCACTTGGTGCGCGCCACTGTGCTCTCCCCTCGGCACCCACGCCTCCCAGCGCAGGCAGGATGCCGGGGCTGACCCTGCCCTGATGCGTTATTCCCGCGTTATTCCTCTGTTATTCACATTTTTCCGCCTCCGACAAGACTTCAGCATCCTCACATTCCTCTGTGAGGTGAAGCCTGTCCTCCTCTCCTTCCCGCGCATCACCGAATTAATTACACACTTGTACCCCCTCTGCTCTTGGCTGGAAAAATTACTCTTTTCTTTTGGACTCCCACAGTTATTTTCCAAAAATTGGTCATTTTCCCTGGCAGTTTCACTCAAGAGCACCCGAGCACACAGGGCAGCACCCACCGTCCCCAGCACGGGGCTGCCCGCGCTCTCCCCGGGTACAGCCACCGGCTGAGAACCTGCCCGACGGCAACACAAGCTTCGAGACAGCAGTTGCAAATCATATTCCCTGTTTTCCAACTGCTTCTTGTCTCCCAGATATGAGATTTTTCTTTTTCTACCTGTTCGCTATTTTCGCCAGCACTTCGAGGGTTTCCCCAGCCAGACATCCCCACAGTTGACCTGAGCTTGGGGACGCCCGAGCTGCAGCTCTTTATTTTTCTCACTGATTGTTTCCCCCTTTCCAAAGGGGAATTCCTAAGCTCCAGCCCTGGCGGCTGAACAGCTCGGGAGCGGTGACATCCCACCGCATGTGACACAGTGTCCGTCTCACCTGCTCGGGGTAAGGAGGCAGAACCAAACGCACGCCGGCAGCATCATAAATCTCTGTAAAGGAGCAGAAGGTGTCTCAGTGGCAGGGCACCAGCTGGGCAGTCCAAAGGAGACGGCTCCTCCGCAGGCCGGGAATTAAACCTACGGCACGCGCACGGATGCGCCTCAAACCCTGCGGGCAAAGTGCACGCCGCACTTAATTTTCCAATTAATGCAGCATAGCCGGCAGCTCCTGCCACTCTCCTGTGCCATTTTCTTTTTAAAAGGAGGAGCTGATGGACTCGCGCCAGGTTTTGTACAGAATATTCATAGGAATAATAGCAGAAATATGTTTTCTATTTGCTATCAGGCAATCCGGCTGCAGCCCCCTCTCCCCACCACAGACCCCAAACCTCAGGAATTTTATCCTCTCTGTCGAGGGATGGGCACCATTAAAAGGTGAACGAAGGTTACCAGAGCCCTGACGTGTTATACCGCGCTGTGGTCTCCCTTTATCGCCCTGCAAGAGCTTCCTTGAGCCACAACCAAGACTGCCAAAAGGATAATTTGAGGGAAAACCCGCCACGAAATGCATCCCTTAACACCATCTTCCTTCTGCTCCGTGGCCCACCTGCACGGACTCGGGGCTTCCATCACCCCAGGTCAGAAGCCACAAAATCCCCATCACCCCAGGTCAGAAGCCACAAAATCCCCCAAGCACGAGCCCTGCACAGGTATTTAAAGGTTTGTGCCCCGCGGGGAGGCTAATGCCGGAGAAGCGTTTCCAGCAAGACGCTCTGCTCCAAGCTTTCAGCGCGCTGTCAGGTCTCAGCTCTTCCCCGATCCATCACGCGCCGGTGCAGCCCCTCCAGCTCGGGATGCGGGAGCCAGACACGGGGATGAACATGCATGGATGAGCTCCAGGTATGCTCGGGGAGGGAGAAGTCTCTGGAGCAGCTTTAATGCCTCTTACACCCCTTGACAGCACGTGCAAATCACACCTGAATGCCGTCCTGTACTCTGGAGCTGGAATTGAGACAAAAGGCCAAAATAATTGGTATTTTCTTTTACATTAAGACCCCAAGGTGCCCGCATGGCTGAGCATTAACACCCTTCTGCTTTTACACTAGGTAAGTCTTGCCTCGATGTTCTGACCAACCTTCAAAACTCCGTGTCAGTATAGAGCTATGTACACTACGCTAACAACATCACTTTGAGAAAGTACAATTATTTTGAGAACAGACCTGGCCAAAATCCCCTATTTTTGGTTACGACCCTTCGGTGGCAGAGTGTGACGGACAACACGATGTCCCTCTGTCCTCGCCCTTTCCCACGGCCATTTCCAGAGGCCAACACGCCACCACCCTTCTCTAGGTGAAACCACACAAATAATTCACCAAGAGTTACTCTGCCACAGCATCCTCACCAGAAATGGAGAAAAACCACGTACGTTGCCCCCTAAATCTCTCCCTGCCTCCCCCCCAAGTAAAGCCAGGTCTTCATTTTTACTAAATACAACAAAAAGCAGCGTGCATAGACTAATTTGCACACTCTCACTGTATTTCTTTATCCACGACTACAAGCAAAATATTACTTCGCCTCTAAAGCTTTATTCCTATGATTTCCTTGTCAAACAGGCTTTTAGAAGGCAGATATAAATTAACGAGGCCGTGTACCGCTTAACGACTGCTGGAAGAGAAAGGCCCTGACTGCTGCTGCAGGAGATGGAGGGATACAGGTGGGAAAGGGAAGAAAAACAAGGTAACGAGGAATTCGGAGGTTTATAGATGTTGCTTTGGCGGAATCACAAACACCGTCAGGAAAGCAACGATATTGCCAGGGATGCCGATGTAAGCGCTGCTTTTAACATCCCTCATTAAAAAGGCGAGAGGCGGGGAGCCAGCAGGGACACCTTTGGCACGGGGGGAGGTAAGTGCTGGCGACCCCATTGCTGCTCAGCACATTTTTTTGGGTGACTCAGCAGACCCCTCCCAACCCCCTCCGGGGCATCCGCAAGCGCCTCCACCATTGGTTTGATCTGACAGATCCGATGGATATTTGATCTTATTCCAAGAGGCTTTGGCAACTTTGAAGCCTGTCCCAGGACACTCACAAGGGTTTCGCCCGGCGCCGGCGAAAATACAAGTTTTTGCAGAAATGTGGCACGACACGGACTTGCTCGGAGCAACGGCACGGAAACGATGCTCCGGGAGGCTCAAATATTACACGGATGATTTTTGTTGACAACAAACCACAATCGAGTTTAGGCGTAAGATATTTTAATGAGCGGTCGGCGGGACCCCGCTGCCTGCTCTCCGCCAGCGCAGCCATTAGCAAAGCGCCTGCCAAACGCTAACGAACACACCGACAGAATCACTTTTGTATCCCACGAAAAGTGGGATCCCGGCGCATCCGGCCAAAGGGATTATTTAGATTTTAGCAGAGGGCTGAACGTACCGCCACTCCCCGGGCTCCGCTATCGCATCTCGGAGGGATGGCAATCGAAGAGCCGATGAATTAAAGCGGCGCTAACAAACTTTTCATCCCAACGCCAAACCGGTGATGCAACACCCCGCAGCTTCTGGGACAAAGATGTGAACTCCAATGCCTCAACCTCTGCCATGAAAAATTGCCCTTGTATCTTAAATGAGTTACATATTTGAATACCCTGTAAGATAGGGAAGCGGGGCGTTATCGAGCTGCCAAATCTCACTCCTGTCATGAGGTCATTTCTGGCGCGCGGCCAGGCACGATTTCTGCCAAAAACAAAACAAAACAAAAAAATCTCGGTGCTGACCATCGCTCCCCGGCCTTCCCCCAATTCCTCTCCCTTCTGCCTCAGGTCAGGAAGGCGGGGGGGGGGGGAGGGGGAATAAAATAAGAAAAAAAAAAAGAGAAAAAGGTCAGGAAGGAGAATATTTTTTGGTTTTTAAATCAGCTTGTACAATTGCGGTCCATGCGGTCATTACTCATCCTCTTTACTGAAGATATTCAGCATCACTAAGCACAACCAAAGGCCTGTTTGAGGGCTCACAACACTTTATTGGGATGCCGGGTCCCCCCCCAGCACACTCCCATTCCGAGCGTTCCCTCGCAGGTCCCTGGGAGAGGGATGCCATTGATCAGATCACTTGAAAGAATTCCTTAGTAATTTCTGTTTAATGTCTGTAAGCATCTGTCTCCCGACACACATGCACGGGACCGTAATTTGGATTTACCAGCAATGCAGCTGGGCTGCTCCGGGATGGAAAGCAGCGAGGAACCCCATACACACCCCCAAGGTTTTAACACTGCTGATGATAACTTCTTAAATAAAGCTGTTTGCAAATACCTCATTTCCTTGCTTCACTCACAGAAGGGATATATTCGGAGCACCCTAAGACGCAGAAGGTGGCTGGCTTTAGCTGCACATAGACTCAAGCAAATGGTAAGGGAGGAAAGGCGGCGAGAAAGAGGAGAGCAGCGCTACTACAAATACCATGAGTTACACGTTGTCACAGCACCGGTTCCCAAACAGAGCATTTTCAGTGCCAGCAGCTCAGCTGCAAGCTGCACACTGCCCCGGGAAACCCAGCGTCTCGCATGCCCTGCCCACGAGGAAACTTTCTCTCCCAACCAACTGCTTCAATATGTCCGAAGGAATTTTTCATCTTTCGCCTGACAGGCCAGATGTAAAAAATAAAGAAATAAATAATTAGCATTACCTTATCTGGAGTATGTCAGCTGTAACGAGCGACGCTTGGATCTTTGTACACATCCAGAGACAAATTATCTAACGCTGTAATTTATGAATGCCTCAACTATTTACCCTGGTATTTCATTATACATTTGCTGGAGAGAAGAGCTCTAAAGACTAAGCAGATCCAGCACGATAACACGAAAGGAACTTCAGCCACATGCTATTACAAGACAACCTAAGAATTCCAACACGACATCAAGCTGCTCCGACTCACTTCATGTTAACATCGCTTAAGTACCGAAGCGGAATTAAAAAAATAAAGCAATGTCCAGATAGCACGGGTTCTCTCCGGTTCAAGGCTCACTTAGATTTTATTATGGGAAGCTGCAGGATCCAAACGCACCAAGCATGAGCCCGGCTTTCCCGGGAGCAGCCGAGGCCGGCGCAGCCGAACAGCTGCCAAGTAGAAGGAAGAGTTTCCAAACTCGCCGCTTTATCAAAGCTATTTTTGTCCTCCTGCCCCCCCCCCCCGTCCCATGCATTGATAACCAGCAAGGCGAGGGCTGCCGGGACGCTGCGGCTGAGCTTTGCGTCTCTGCCCCCCCTGAACCCCCTGGCGCTTTGGGGGAGCCGGCCATCCGCTCGCCGGGCTCCAAGGGGAGGAAACTCCTTCCTCCAGCTTATCCTGCTCGCAGCGAGGGTTTTGTGCCTGGAAAAAATGAGCTAAGTTTGGGAGCGGAGGCCCCAGCTCTGCTCCTGCTCTCCTGGAGGCTCTCAGGACAGGCGAGTCCCCCCCACCCCCGGGCACCATCACTCCCCGGGGCTCAGAACACTGGCCGGGAAAACCGGAGGCAGAAGCCAACCTGTCCCGCATGGATCAGACTTAGAAGCTGCTGGGGGGGGACACATACATGCTGAGCCATCACCGCACAGGCTGACTGATGCATCTAGGTGGCGGGGGCGGGGGGGGGGGGGAAGGAAAATTCAAATAATTTGAAAAAAAAAAAAAATTCAAATAATCAAAACCACCCCAAGGAGGAGAGAGGCGAGGAGGGGGGCGGGCAGGGATGAGGATTTCCACCGTAAAGCGAGGTAGGCAGGAGGGGTGGATGCACAGCTGAGCTGTCCTGAGCTCTTCGGCTGCAGCACGGACCCCCCCACGGGGAAGGGGCGGGGGGGCTGGGACCCCCGCCGATGGCACAAGCACCGCGCTCCCCCCCTCGGCCGAGGCCGGGCTGTCGGGAGCGCGGGCGACACGGCGGGGCTGTCACGACAGACCGACAGGAGAGCGGCGGGCTGCAGGTGGTTTGAGGCTTCCCCCCTCCCGCCTCTTTTTTCCTAAATAAACACAAACGGGGGGGGGGAAGGGGGAGGGGGGTGTTGTTTAAAAAAGCGCCTACGGGAGCGGGACGGCCCCAACCCGCGGGCGGAGGGATGGAGCCAAACACCGCCGCGGTCCCCGGGGTGTGGGGGGGACGCTGGGCTCCGCGACAAGTGCGGTGCCTCCCGGCCGGACCCCCCCATCCCCGCCACCCCCCCGCCCCCGGCCCGGCACCCACCTGCTGCCGCCGCTCCGCGCCCTCGGCGGGCCGCTGCGGCCGGCCGGCTGCCGGGGATCCCGGGGCCGCCGCCGCCGTCCCGTCCCGCCTCGGCGGGGCGGCGGGCTGCGGGCCGCGGTCGCGCCGGAGCTCGGAGCGCAGCTCCAGGTAACAGCCCAGCGTCAGGACGTGCAGAGCCAGCGACAGCGCGAAGAAACCGAGGAAGAGCCGCCAGCTCCCGCCGCCGCAGGCGCAGCCGCCGCGGGGCACCGCCACCGCCGCCTCCCTGCGCTCCGCGCCCATGGCCGGCGGTACGGAGCGGCGAGCCGCTACTGCTCCATGCTCGGCCGGGGCGCGCCGTGCCGCCGCGGGGCTGCGCGGCCGGGGCCGCCCCAGCGCCCCGCCAGCGGGGCGGGGCTCCGCAGGGGGCGGGGCCGCGCCGCGAGATGGCCACGCCCCCCGGCCGCGAGAAGGCCACGCCCCCCCCCCAGTCGCTGGCCCGGCCGCCGCGGGAGGTGGCCCCGTTGGAAATGGGGTGGGGGTGGTGGCCACGGAGGGCGGTTGGGGGTGGCCCGGCGCACCTGGGTGGTGCGGCCCCGTCTTTTGTTCTTTTCTGCGGGCAAATTGGGAGAATTGCTACAGGGTGGAGCTGGAAACGGTGGAGATTTGGAGCGCTGCGGGCAGCTCTGGAGTCCTCAGCACGGGAAGGACGTGGACCTGTTGGAGCGGGGCCAGAGGAGGCCACGGGGATGCTCAGAGGGCTGGAGCCCCCCTGCTGTGAGGACAGGCTGAGAGAGCTGGGGGGGTTCAGCCTGGAGAAGAGAAGGCTCCAGGGAGACCTTAGAGCCCCTGCCAGTCTCTAAAGGGGGCTCCAGGAAACCTGGGGAGGGACTCTGGATCAGGGAGGGGAGCCATAGGACGAGGGGTAACGGTTTCAAACTGAAAGAGGGGAGATTTAGATTGTATATTAGGAAGAAATCCTTTGCTGTGAGGGGGGTGAGCCCCTGGCCCAGGTTGCCCAGAGAAGCTGTGGCGGCCCCATCCCTGGAGGGGTTCAAGGCCAGGTTGGACGGGGCTTGGAGCAACGTGGCCTGGTGGGAGGTGTCCCTGCCCAGGGCAGGGGGTGCCACTGGATGGTCTTTAAGGTCCCTTCCAACCCAAACCATTCTGTGATTTCCAAATCAAAAATCTGCAAAGAGGGCGGCTCCGTTTTTACAAGGAGTTGCGTGGAAAAGACGCGGGGTAACGGGTACAAGTGGCTCCAGGGGAGATTCCGGTTGGACACAAGAGGAAAAAATTTCACAATGAGAACAATCGGCCATTGGAATAATCTCGCTGGGGAAGTCATGCATTCCCCATCACTGGACAATTTAAGACTCAGCTGGACAGGGTGCAGGGCCACCTTGTCTAGATCGTGCTTTTGCCAAGAAAGGTTGGAGCAGATGATCTTTGAGGTACCTTCCAACCTGGCATTCTATGATTCTATGATCATTAATGGGCTGGTGTCGTGGTTTAAACCCCACAAACAACCACTTCCCCAGCTGTGTTGGGGGAGAGAATCTGAAAAGTGAAAGTGAGGAAAAAAACCCACGTGGGTTGAGATAAAGACAGTTTAATAGGTAGAGAGGTGTGGTAGGGAGAGGTAGATGCTCCATCCCTGGTTCAAGGCCAGGTTGGATGGGGTTCTGAGCAACCTGCTCTAGTTGAAGATGTCCCTGCTCATTGCAGGGGGGTTGGATTAGATGGCCTTTAAATGTCCCTTCCAACCCAACACATTCTATGATTCTGTTTCTAGAGCAAAAGCCATGCACGCAAGCAAAGCAAAACAAGGAATTCATTCACCGCTTCCCATCGCAGGCAGGTGTTCAGCCATCTCCAGGAGAGCAGGGCTCCATCCCCCGTAATGGTTACTTGGGAAGACAAACGCTATCACTTCAAACGTCCTTCCTTCTTCTTCCCCAGCTTTATATGCTGAGCATGATGCCATAAGACACGGAACAGCCCTTTGGTCAGTTGGGGTCAGCTGCGTCTCCTCCCAGCTTCTTTTGCCCTCCTAGCCTATTCGCTGGCGGGGGGCGCGTGAGGACCAGCAAAGGCCTTGAGAACTCAGCAACAACCAAAACCATTAGTGCGTTCTCAACAGTATTCCCATCCCAAACCCAAAACGCAGCACTACACCAGCGGCTAGTGAGAAAGTCAGCTCTCCCCCAGCTGTAACGGGGACAGCTGGGCAGTTGCTCAGCTCAGGTTGCATCTCACTAGTGTTGGAAGCCACCTAGACAAGGGTGGAAACCGAGAGCTCGTCTCGTACCGCGAGCAGTTTGCTGCAGCCCCCTTGGGACGGCGAACACCTGAGCGTGTGGTCACATTAGGCAAACGGCCTCTCAAAATGAGTTTCGCTGCCAGGCGGCTGCACGTGCGTAGGATTCTCTGCGGTGAGAAATCAGAGGAGGGTTTTTGAGAGCCCCTGGCAAAGACACCCAAAGCCCAGGGCTCAGCGGGTGGACCTTAATTCTGTAGGCACTGCTTGGGGGGGAGGTGAATGCAGCTGAGCACTGGGTGCCCAGCAGGTTTCTGAAAGTTTTGGGGCAACTATTGATGCCTTCTCCAGCTTTTTGAAGGTTGATTCTGGCTGCTAGAAAAAAAAAAATCAAAGATGGAAAGCAGCTTGGGCACAAGTTAACCAAGAAGAAGCGTGGGTTTTGAGAGGGAAGACTGTGAGCTTCAAGAAAGCAGGTTTGAATAAACCACGAATTTGGGTATATATCCCTCAGAAAACAAGGAGCGGGGGGAAGACATCCAGGGAGTTGCCGGTTCCTTATTGGAATTAGAGTAACGGCACATCTGCAGACCATCCCAAGGCAGAAGCGAGATAGAAAGAATAGCATGAGATCAGCTTGGTCATCTCCAACACAATAAGGAACACGCACAGAAAGTATAAATCAGAGCAGTCCCTAATACGGAGTGTAAAAGAATAGCGTGAGCACCGGGGGGACAGAGCTGGAAGGGGCGAGGCTGCGGCCGCGGGGGAGCACGAGGACGGGCAGCGGGCGGCGTGGGAGATAAGGAAACATCAACACGTACGTCCGTAAACAAGGAGAGAAAAACCAGGTGGTTCTTCTCAACAAGGAGGAACACGCACAGCTGAAATGGAAGCGAACGGAAGGGGTGGGACTATTTTAGTGAGAAATTATATTAAAAAAAACACCCAAACATTCAAGTTTCAGTCAGGCAACCGCTAACACCAGCAGCAGGTGAGACTTAGGGAAGGTGGAATAGAGTTAGGAACATTAGGAATTTTGCAAATAGCTGGATGGTGGATCATTAGGGGTTATCGTTGGGAATTTGTGGGGTCAGGGAGAGCTTAAAAGACTGTGTGAGAATGAATAAAATGTTGGGAAATTATTATAGAGGCCACACAACTTGGCTAAATACCCCCAAAACATTGCAAATAACGAAGATGTTTGTTATCACCTGGAGGGAGCGATGGAAAGGCGGACAGCTGACGGGGATTTGTTGAGGGTGACCTTGTCAGGCCCATCTGACCTCCTTGAGGACCAGTAAAGCTGGCAACTGCTTTATCTTGATTTCCACGATGCTTTGACGTTCCTGCTGCTGATGGGTTCCCTCCTTTGGGTCACCATAAAGCCACCAGCCCCAGGGGCTTGCAGGAGGAAGGCAGGAACCCACGGCTGACTGGGGGGGAGGCTCCTTAAACAACCATTTGCATCTCAAAGAGCAGTTTGTCGCTAGTTTGCAGCCAAGAAAGCAACATATCAAAAGGAGCTCTACAAAAGTCACAAAATCACAGAATGGTTCAGGTTAGAAGGGACCTAAAAGATCATCCAGTTCCAACCCCCCTGCCCTGGGCAGGGACACCTCCCACCAGCCCAGGTCGTTCCAAGCCCCGTCCAACCTGGCCTTGAACCCCTCCAGGGATGGGGCAGCCACAGCTTCTCTGGGCAACCTGGGCCAGGGGCTCACCACCCTCACAGCAAAGGATTTCTTCCTGAGATCCAATCTAAATCTCCCCTCTTTCAGTTTGAAGCTGTTACCCCTTGTCCTATCATTACACTCCCAAGTCTTTGCTGGTTCTACTACCAATCCCTGGTTTTACTTGATAATGAAACAGAGAGTGAGATTAATAAGATTCTGCATGATGCCTGCTTGCCCCAGGCTGCGAGGAAGTTTGACTTAAGCATTAGAAATTACCTTGACAAATTGGAGAAGGGGCCAGGAGAAAATAATTTGAAAAACAAAACAATTTGAAAGAATAAAAGGAAAAAAAAAAGGGGGGGGGGGGGGAAAAGAGTGCAAAGGTCTTAACTGGGGCTGCAGAGGGTGAGGCAGGAGTGGCTAGGTGGCACTGCTGAGGAGCGCTTCCAGCTGGTTTTAGAGGATCAGCTAACGCAGAGCCACCAGTGCTGGGGAAGCAAGCACCGAGAGGGAATGTGGTAACGATCATCGGAGTAACGATCATCAGAACTACAGGAGAACCACCTAGCAATTCCCCTAGGGTCAGGAGTTCCGGGTGCCCGGTGCTGGTGAAGCACCCCTGGGACGTTAGAGCTCTTGGCGCCCTGCGCTAGACGTGCCCCGTGGTGCCCAGGGACGTGCCCTGTGAGCCCACCTGGAGGAACCTTCTGCTGGGCGGTCAGTGCTGGGCTTGGAGAGCTAGGTGGTCTCCTGCAGGTCTGTGGTCCTCTGCTCTGTCATCCCGTGGGTCGCGTGAGTTTTATGCGAAGCCGGCGCCTTCAGGAGAAAGCCTTCCAAGTCCTGGAAGGGATTGTCTGGGAATTTGTGGGGTCTTCATCACTCAGTATTTCATAGATAACGGCTATAAAGAATACTATAGTTGCTGTTTATCCTGCCTTTGGGGAGGAGGAAGAGGAGGAACTACGTGACCTCTTTGTAGTCCTTCCTAACCTTATTTTTCTGCAGTAGGGTTTTTTTCTTTAAGTTCTGCATAATGCTCATGAAATTATATGAGAGTCTCTGTTTTCATTTAAGAAAGAAATGTTTCCCTAATATTTGTGAAGGAAAAATGGGAAGCATTAACCACTGCCAACCCTAACAACTCAAGAGCAAAAAGCAAATAGAAGCAAATGAGCCCTCTGTGCAAAATTCTGTAATAATTTTAGGCCGATTTGTAATTATTTGAAGGCTTAAGATTGTCGCTGTTTTTGAAGAGTGAGATCCAAATTATTTAAAACCAATCATACTTTGACCTACTCAGACTTGCAATAGCCTAGTTCCATTTTCAAGAGTAATTTCTGATGAATTTTAGAGGCCGGTTAAGCCCAGAAATCCCAGAAATACTTTGTACTGTGCATGTTCTTAGGGTCTTTAAGACAGGTCCGTGTTGCAAATGTCTTAAGTCCAAGCTGCATGGTTGGGTCAATCAGTTATTAACTGCTCATAAGTAGGGACATCACCATTTCTGCTGGGATCTCATTAGGGGCATTTGCCAAATCCTCAGATTGAGGTACTTCTGCCTCCTAGAGCAGATCATCGTGCAGCATCCCACCAATTGAAAAGAATTCCCATCTGATGATAAAATTAATATAGAATTAATACGTGCCATCCCAGACATGAGAGAGGTCCTCGCCCCTTGACCCGAGCCCCACAGAAGCCTTGCACCCTTTCTCCAGTATTTTATTTTAATTTCTCTTGCGCTGAGCATTGGTGCTTCAGGCTTTGGAGAGATGTTTGCTTTCTGAACCATGGGTCCTCTTTCTTCCATGAACGCAACTTTCTTTTCCAAGTTTCGCCCCCTTTTACTATGCCAGCCCTGATAATCTTCATTTTATGGATGAAGAACCTCAAAGGTTCAAGTTGTCTTCTGCAGCTCAGCCTCATTGCTCCAAGGAGCCCTGGTCCAGGAGAGGCAGGAGCCAGAGGACAGAAAAGCTCGTAACGGCTGCAGAAATGACATGGATTCGTAATGCTTTGGATGGGCTGATCAAAGGCAGGGGCCACAATAGGAAAATAAAGAACAGTTCTTTTTAATCAGAAAATAACATTACTTCTTTCACAAGGAAGAGGTCCCCCCACCCAATTTTTGCCTCTTTATATCTGCTAGACTTTATTGGGTCCAGCTGCCCCTGCTTTTGTTTTTCCCCATGAACAATGGAGAGAAATCTAGGAAAAAAGGAAACATTCCAAAAATAAAGGCATTGTTCCCTCCAGCCCATGGAGCGCGACAGAGTCCTCTGGAGGGTGGGCAGGGGCTAAAGAGGAGAAGAAGGCGCAGAGGCAACGTTTCTAACGCCAGGGGAATTTTTCTCTTAAATCCTAAACTTGTTGGGTTTTGTTTTTTTTTTCCCCAGCATCACAGTGTGACGGAGCCTTCCCATCCCAGCAGGATTGAACCAAAGGTGGGAGGAGAACCTGCCATAGCAGCCTTGTCGGTTTAGGAGATCTCCCTCTCTTTTGGCACGGGTCAAACCCTCTCAGCATCACACAGGGCACTTCATGGCAGGTCCAAGTGCCAGTTGCTATGCATCCTTGTCAGATCAGTGAATCTCTTAGAAGGATGTTGTAAAGAAGATTTTTAGCCCATTTCCCATTTACATTTTGGCAATGGCTGCAATATTTGCAGCAGCAATAGAGCGGATTTTAACATGTGTGACCTAAAAGCTTTGGAATTCATGACTTTCCTTTGAGGAAAGCTCCGCTAAATTGCAGAAAAGCCATCTCTTTTACTCCTCTCGATGATGTTAGCCGCAACGTTAATACAATAAAGTCTCCTGAAACCTGAAGTCATAGCATACCAAGAGTGTGTCCTCGGATAGGTTTATAAGCCCTTAGGACAAAGGATCCTGACTTTTATAAAGCTTCCATACATCACTGCAATTACAATTCCTTTTTCCTCAGTGAGAGCCGAGATGTTTCATACAATCTGCTTTCCTTAAGATCGTCTTTTCAATAACTACGAGCTCTGCCTGTGCAGTAAAGGTAGTTATTAAGTGAAGTTATTTGTGTCCGAATTTCCATACGGGTGGGGATTGAACAATACGTTCACATTTACAAGAGCAACGCGCACTAAGAACTTGCATTCATGGGATGCCTTCCTCCCTAGCTCTGTCTAGGGCTCTTCCGACATTTTCCCTCGCTCAGGCCATCACTGTCTATCTCTGATCATCTGTCTGTCCCTCCCGTCTTACTCCATGAATTCTTATAATTGTCACGAGCTGCTCATCCCTCCCTTCAAAGTCCCCTGGGAAAGGATCATCCCGTTCCCCCTGCTTGACTGGCGGTCACTGTAACAGGCTTCAACAAGTCACGCAAGACAGACGATGATTAGAAATCACTCAATATCCCAATGTCAGCTAAAGAGCCACTGCATTTTAAGCCTGAATTATTTTTTTCCCATAAGGCAGCGCTTACAGAGCGCAGTGCGCGCAGCGTCACTCGAGGCTCCATTTCACATCATTAAACATGACAAAAGGGAAAGCAAAACCTACCGCTACGCATCGACAGACATCTTTTCTTGGAGATGCACTAATAATTATCAACAAGCAATAACAAATGCAAAGAGTTACGTATGCTTGTGTCCTTTTTACAGAGAGGGGGGAAAAAAAAAGGGTCTTATTGCCTCTTACCGTGCTTATTTTCACACGTTCTTTCCCCTGTACTAGTGACTTCTAAGAAATAGCAGCACATTGACATCAAGCTTTCCTGTGCAGACAAGCCTTTGCTTCGCTTTCTGTTTTAAAGGAAGATGGAGGCCTAATTGCTTAGCCAGCTCTGCTATTTCATTTCACTAGAGTATCCAAGGAGGAGGTTTGGCCAAAGAAGGCTAAGTTAAGCCTAAACACAGCTTCTTCTAGAGAGGGTAACTAGGATGTTGCTCTTGGTTCTGTTGTATGTTTATTTATATGTTATTTGGCGATAATGAAAAACAAATGTCAGGAATCTATTCAGTTCTTAAACTTTTATAGACTTATTGTCTTTATTTTCAACTGTGCAACCGTCTCTCAGCCTCCCCCTCCCTCAGACACATGGAAGTGCAGTCGGTGACCAGCCTCAGCTGTGCTCTTACTCATCCTGGCTGGAACAATGATATTCCACACCATGTTATACAACCTCCCCGGTGCTCGCCCCCTTGTCGCCCCCGACCCTTTGGCTCTCCCCACCCCAGGTCGCTCAGGCGAGGGGGCAGCGGAGGAGTCTCCCAAGTTATTGTCCTGGAGCGCCGGTTTCAGGATTCGCTGTTGCCAATGAAAGAGGAGATGGTCTTTGCCTCAAGGAGCATACGTGATATATGAAAGACACCCTTTCAGACAGCCCAGAGCCTGCTTTGACCCTTTGCTTGTATTGATATTACTCAGTCAGCAGCAGCCCATGCGAAAACAGGGAGGAGGAGAAGGGAGCTCCACCGTTCAGCTCAATTAGAGGACCAAGAGGAGGGTGCTCCTCTCCCCTACCCATTGCCAGAGGATGGCAGGGCTTTCGCCAGGCTCCAGCATTTCTGGCACAGGCATTTACCTGACCCGTCCGCCGGGAAGCACGGCGCTGGATTAGGTGTTCCCCTCTCCCTAGGTGCTCCCTGGGGGGAAAGAAGCCACCCCACAGAGCCCCTGTTCCCTTCCAGGTGGGAGACCCCCAAAGCACAGCCCTTCCCACCCCAACCAACCACGGTGACCGCCCTCAAAGCGGCAGCAGATGGGCCTCGCAGCTCGCTCTTCACCCATGCCGGGGCTCAAACTGTGGCCCTGCTCCATCTGCAAGTGATTTCGGTCATTTGATATATTTGTCTCTGTTAATGCGCGGCACAAATTACCTCTTTGGAGAAGCAATCCTGATTGAATTATTAGCCACAGAATTTAAATCTCTAAAGCAAGAGAAGCAGAAACCAAAGAGGCTGAAATATACACACACGCCACAAACACAGGGCAGGGGGGATTCCAGGACATCTCCTGTCAGATTTCCTCTGGCTGGAGGAGATATTATGGTCATGAAACTGGGGTTACAACTTGCTTTGCAGGGATAAGTCATAGAATGGTTTGGGTTGGAAGGGACCTTAAAGCCCACCCAGTTCAACCCCCCTGCCCTGGGCAGGGACACCTCCCACCAGCCCAGGCTGCTCCAAGCCCCGTCCAACCTGGCCTTGAACCCCTCCAGGGATGGGGCAGCCACAGCTTCTCTGGGCAACCTGGGCCAGGGGCTCACCACCCTCTCAGCAAAGAATTTCTTCCTGAGATCTCGTCTAAATCTCCCCTCTTTCAGTTTGAAGCCATTCCCCCTCGTCCTATGGCTCCCCTCCCTGATCCAGAGTCCCTCCCCATGTCTCCTACAGGCCCCCTTTAGGTACTGGAAGTCCCTGGACAAAATGCAGTACTGGGTCAGTGGAGTTAATTCTAAATGGCATAACCTCAATTTCTGCGCAGCATGTGAGCTCAAGTACTAGTGCTCATGTCTCTCTCAGCCCTGTCCTAGAGGTCAACTTACCTAAAGGCTTGGTACTCACCAGACTAAACCTGCAAGTTTTCCGCACCTCGAAGGCAACCCACAGACTTTTCTTGCACCGCTGCAGCTCTTCAGGGTATTCCCAAATGTCCATCAGAACAGCAGCTGTGGCACGGCTCTTACCGAGCTTTGCTCTGGAAGCACAGTGGCTTTGGGGTGTCCCGAGGGACTGACCGATGTCCCCATCTCCCCCCCTTGCTGATCCCTCCTCATAGAGCGGGGACTGGCAGGACCGATGCTCGTGGGCTTGCATGCAGTCAGCGCGTGAAGCACCGTCACTTGTTACGAGGGAAGCGTTGGGGGCTGCGGTGTCTCTCCTTTGTCACCTGGTGGGATCGTCACACGAGCCCGTTTGCCCTCCAGAACCACCCCTGGTGCCACCAGCCGCAGGTCCCTGCAAGGAGTGCTCATCCCGCCCTTCCTCAGGCATACCTTCGCATCTCTGATCCATTAATGGTGCTTCATTATTAGCATCAATAAGTCCAGGGTCTCGAGGAGGCCTCGGCACTGCCATCCTTCCTAAGGCAGCTTTAGCTCTGCTCAGTAACACGCCACGTCTCTCTGGTCACAGCTATACAGATGACTTAGGCTGCTTCACAGCAGCACTTCTGGGCTAAGCAGAAGGAAAAAAAAAAAAAGGCAAAAAACCCCCAAACATTCCTGATAAAAAATTAAAAAAGAATGAAAAATTAGCCAGATTGCAGTGGTTTTTGGTGGCACGGTGACCAGCCTGTCCTTGTGCCTGATGCGCACAGGCTTCCTCTGCGTGAATACGCTACGTCCCTGCAGCGTTTCCTCGATGGCCAGAGCAAAGTGGAGGTGGAGGGTCCCAGCTCAGCCCTCCCCCAGCCCCAGGCTGCCCAGCAAATAAAGCTGCAGGGTGGGAGATGGTGGTGTGAAACCCCCTCCGTCCCCTGGCTCCAGCACTCCTGAAGGTCAAGAGTTTCTCTCTGCCCCCCAAAAGCGTCACCAGCAAAGGTACTGGTGGGGAGGAGAGTCCAGTAGCTATTTGGAGCCAGGGACCAGAGACTTCCCTTGTACTTTTGGGCTAAACTTGAACTTTTAAGTGTCTCAGGTAAAGTAAGGTGAGTCTAGGGTAAAGAACTGAAGCCCTGGCTTTGAAAAGGGTAAATCCAAGGAATTTATATCAAAGCAGGAATGGTCATAAGGAGGACATATGGAACTATCTTTTTCTGCTCGCTTCTTAAGTTATCGGAAACTGCACACCCAAGGCCCTGATCTGGCTACGGGACCTCCACAAAGGGGCTTAGTTTCCAGGTGAGCCGTGGTTTCAGTGATTTGCAACCTCAAGACCGTTAATATTACGTGACAGCAATAACCAGGGGAAGAAAAACCCGAGTGTTTGTTCTTAGATGCGTCCCAGCAGTTGGAGATTTAAGCGAGGAGAAAGATCACAAGGCTCAGACGTAATATCCTATCATAACACGGCCTTAAACCAGCAATTTCCTCTGCGGAGCCTGCGTCGGATCAAGGCTCGATAAAGCACACCGTCTGAGCACCGGTTAGGGGATTTGGGAAGGGGCAGTAGCCATTTAATAGGGGATGGAATCGTAGAAATAAAATTGCTTATTACAAAGGCATTTTTCAAACAGCGAAGAGACACAGCTCTAGTGGGTGCCATCCGCCTTCATCTCTTCCAATACAGGTCCGGCACTCGTGGCTCCGCGAGCTCTGGATTCTTAGCTTCGGGGGACATTGCGTTTCTAGGCCAAACCCAGCAGTATAAACATGTGTGTTTCATCTCAGAATAAAAAAAAAAAAAAAGTGATTGAAAAATAGCAAACCATGTAATTTTTGAAAGGAGTAATTCATTTGCGATTTGAAATCACATACTTTTGGACGTGAAGGCCGGTTTCTCTGGATCAATTGGATGAAGACATCTGCTTTATTTCAAAGAAATCCGAAGAGGTAAGACTTGACAGTTCTTTGTTGAAATCTTTGCTATCTCCTTTGTATATCTAAATTACATTTATTGATATACAATGTTGACGTTTTTGTAATACTTCTAAATCTCATAACCTTCTGTTTCAAATTCACAGTCTTCTACCACTTAAGCTATTATTATTTTTACCAGTCCCAAGGGCGTGCTAGAGTCTCTTTGGTACAAATTAGAAAGGCTTTTATGAAAAACTTACAGTTTATATAAAAGAGGTTCTCTCTTTGGCTTCCCAACTCCACCGTCCCCAGTACCAACGTAGTGACAGTTTCTAGTGTAGACTCACCCAGGACAGGCCTCCATGGCATCTGGCGTTTTAGCACTGATGCTAGACTTGTTCACAACTAGGCTCGCAGGATCTGAAATGGTGTTAGAAACAGTAGCAATTTTCCCCAGGAGAAAAAAGCAGCCAAAGGCTGACAAGCTGGTGAATACAAACATGTCAAGGGATCTCCTGGCAGCAAGACTTTCCTCCGAGCTGGTCGCGGGCTTACCTGGGGCTTTACGGTAGGCTGGGTGCTCACCCGGGCTTCCCACCAAGCGACGGGAGAAACATTTTTAGGGAAGACTGGTTTTGCTGGGGTAGCAATGACGGAACGGTCCCTGCGTAGAGAACCTGTAGGTCAACCCCAATTAATTGGAGCAAAGATGAAGTCACAGGCGAGAAGGCTGAGTGATAGAGAGGAGAGTGGTGGGAAGAGGCTGAGTGGAGGAAGAGGAGTGTGAGAACTTGCTAGAGCAAGCCTTGGAAAGGGTGGCAGATCCAACGTGAAGGGTAGCTAGGAAGCCGGAGAGAGAGACAGAGGTCATAGTCCTGATTATCACGTACACAGGACTCATTTTGTGCAAAGAACATGAAGGGGACTGGTGGGGAAAAGGAAAGCAGAGTGTAAATGAGGCGACGTGCCATGGATCATACGAAGACAACCTAACGCATCATTGCACATAGCAATTCCTGTTACTTGGTTCAGGGCACTTGTCTTGATGTTTCCACATTAAGATGAGGAATTTTGATGGAATTTGACATTCCCTTGGCTTTATCAGGTCTGTGATTTTGCTTGCGCTTAACACTTCCCTCTTCAAAGGAAAACAAGATCCTGCACACTTTTCCTTACAGGAGGCTGCCCAAAGGGCATGGAGGGATGGATCCCTGTTGGATAGCACTAGATGAATGAATACACATGGTATCCTGGATGTGCCATGCGGTGTATCTGTCTTGCTTCCCTACACAACACCAAATTCACCTCCAGAATCTCCTTCTGCGAACCCTCACCTTCACCAGACAAAGGCTCTTGATTGCTCTCACCAGGAGCGAGTTTTCTTAATGTACAGCTGATCTCATGACAGGGATGAGATGTTTGTGGAGGAGAACAGAAACAGGACATTATCTCAGGGGTCATGGCTGGAATGGGGCTGCAAGGGGGAAGACTCCTTGGGGCCCAAGAAGAGCAGGGGGTTGACATGGAGTAGAAAAAACAGCGGATAATACAGTTGGACTGGAGATAACTCATAACTAAGCATATCCCACCTTCCAGATCTATTTGCTTATTAGGGCAACAGGTGGAGGATTGTGTCCGGTCCTTCCCAAACTCAGCCTGCAACATCCAGCCCAACCTCACCTCGTCTCTGCCGCTACCTAAAGAGAAGCCCCCAGGATGGAACCAGCGCGTTCCTGCTGACCACCACCAGATCTTCTTGGCAGCTGGGGATCTGCCCTTCTGTAGACTCTAGGAACGCAATGACAGAGGCCACCCTGCTGCCACTGCTTCACTCTCAGGCTTTTAAATTTTTTATTCGTTTATTCTTTTCAGAATATTGGGACCTACAGTTTCACCCAATGTGGTTAAATTAACAGGGGTTTTGGGGAAACTCCTGGCTCAGGGCAAGTTCACGAGAGAGAATGATCATCCAAGTCCCACATGGCACCAGCAACCCCCTCTCCTTGAAATAAGCATCTCTGTGAATAGAGATGAAAAAAAGGAAAGGAACTTTTACTGCTTTCACGTGAAAGCAGAAAAAAACCCACCCCTTCCAAGTCCTTTCCTATTAAGGGACTTCACTTCAGTACGATTTAAGATGAATTTGTAAAGACGCTGATGTTTTCAGTGGAGGAACTATTTTCGTATGACCTTGATCTTCCTCAGTTACCAAAACAGATGTACCGGAATGCCACAGACCGCGGTGCAGCATCAGGGCCACGATCTAAAGTGGGCAAAGGAGAGACCAGGAGAAACAGAGCGAGAGAAGTCACACCGCAAAACCCATCCGGCTCAAAGCATCCAACACATAAAACCGTCTAAACCCACCTTCTACAGCCCATCCAGGCAACTCCTGCTCTGCTATGGCAAGGGGGTTGCTAATGAAAAATAAATTGCAAGCTCTTACTTAACGCAAATTTTAGACAAAAAGAAGAGAACAAAGGAGTCCTCCAGGCAAAAAATGTGGAAAATTACCATCATTAATAATTTCTCCAACTCTTAACTACAAGATTTTCATCAGTTTTTTCTGAGGCGGCATCACACTAACTTTCCAGTCACAAAAATCCATAAACCCACCAAAAAAAAAAAAAAAATGTAAAAATACCTGTTTGATCACATAACAATAAATGAAGAACTCCTCGCCGACATCGGGGTGCTCCGATTTGAATGTATCCGGAACTTACAGGCTTTGAAAGGCCTAGGAACATCCTCGAGCTTCCCGGGAGGTGTAAAACAGCCTGAAACTGTATTCTTATAGCAAAGAGCACGAAGGACAATAAAACACAGTTTGTCTTCAAGATTCTTAGTCTCACGTGTTCAAATGTTGGTATGAAAAACAAGGCCTTTGGGCATATTTTTAGATGCGTGGCAACAAGTGGCCTGCTTTTCGTAAGTCCTCAGTACCCCTCTCCCCTGGGAAGACGGAGAAGCTTCAGGAACTCTAAAATTGTTCAAAAATACAATTACAGCACAATTTCTGGATGCAAATGCTTGAAAAATGATACTTCTTTCTTTTCTGATATCCCAGAATGCAGAACCTTGTGCGCCCTCTATTAAAGTATATAAATAAATATAAAACCAGAGGGAACTCCTAGCTCACGTCCTGAAGAGATGATGCTAGAAATCCGGACCCCATCCGTGATTTCAGTCCCATCTCGCACCTCAAAGCATTCCCAAGTCTGGAGCTTGATTCGGGTCTGCAGCGCTTTTTTATTGTTTTCTCGGGGGTGCAGCATTTTCCATGCTTTTTCCAGCAGAAATCCTTTAACGCTGCCCATTTTGCTTTTTGTGGTGCCATGAGGCAAATTTACAGCTGAGAAACTTCTCTCCCGCTCCACGCCGCCTTCCAGCTTTGGTGTCTGAGGACCTATAGGCACGAAAATTTATATCCACTTAACTCGCATCAACTTCAATTCCCTGCTAATGAAATCCCTAGGAACCAGCCCGTTCCTGGGTGGATTTTTGACTGCTGCATCAGTTCGGGCACCATGTGGCCACTGAGGCTCTTCCCTGAGCTTTGCCCAATGCAGGTTCGGGTTAGAAGGGACCTTAACGATCATCCAGTGCCACCATAGAACGGTTTGGGTTGGAAGGGACCTTAAAGCCCATCCAGTTTAACCCCCCTGCCCTGGGCAGGGACACCTCCCACTGGCCCAGGTTGCTCCAAGCCCCGTCCAACCTGGCCTTGAACCCCTCCAGGGATGGGGCAGCCACAGCTTCTCTGGGCAACCTGGGCCAGGGGCTCACCACCCTCACAGCAAAGAATTTCTTCCTGAGATCCAATCTAAATCTCCCCTCTTCCAGTTTAAAACCGTTACCCCAATGCTCATCACGCGCTTGGGAACAGCATCACTGCCCTCCAGGCTGGGCAGGCATGTGCCTTCTTGCCCCCTTCTCCATCCCCATCAATCTTGAGGCCTTTTTATATGATGGCCAAGCCCCAAGAGACACCTCTTTCAGAGCATCCTGGAGGCAAGGAGGCAGGGCACGCTCATGGATGCTCTCTTCCCAGGAAGGCAGCGACTGAGTGCAGAGATGTTTGGGGTCTGTTAAACCAGAAGAGGTCTGGGGAGCATGGGAGAAGGATGGGGTGTCTCAGACGAGATGACACGGGGGCATCAAAAAGAGCTGCCAAGAACAAATCACTTCTGAAGTACGCAAGATGGCACTCCAGCAGTCACTGCCACGGGAGCGGTGGATACCAGGAGCAGGGATAGCAGGGGAGTAGCTGGGTCCAAGAACGCAGCTACACAAATTCAGCAGTTAAACATCAATCCAGAGCTGTTACATAAAGAGATACCAGGAAATCACAGAATGGGAGGGGCTGGAAGGGACCTCTGGAGATCATCCAGTCCAACCCCCGGCCAGAGCAGGGTCACCCAGAGCAGGTGGCACAGGAACGCCTCCAGGCGGGTTTGGAATGTCTCCAGAGACGGAGACTCCACCACCTCTCTAGGCATAAATCCCTTGTATTTGGCTCAGAAATCCCATTAGTTGCATGCCGATGCGTGGATATTTCGGGAGCAGCGTTGCTGTACGTTTGCCCTGCTCTTGCACAGCTTCCCTAAGCCTCTGCCGCAGCAGTACCCGGAGCCCAGCCCAGCAGAGCCACACCATGGGGTTATTTCAGGTCCGTTTTGAAAGGCTTCGTAGCTCATCACCACCACCTTACCCAGAGCCCAGCACCAGGGGCTTTCTCACCGTGGCAGCAGGAGGTTGGTAGGAACGACGGATGGCACGTGGCCAGCTGGGACCCACCCCGCCAGCAGCGCTCCCTAAGGAAAAAGTGACCCCAAACGCATTTTTCTGAGAAGTCTGATGCTGCATCCTGAGACTATTTAACAGCTCAAGCCCTTCCCAGGAGTCTTATATGTAGTTTCTAGAGCCCAGCTGAGGCCCAGAGTGGCTCAAATTGGGTGGTTCAGGGCACACCCATGAGGAACCACTGGTTGAAATACATTAAAAGCAAGTGTGTGGGGGGGTCTGAAGGCATTAGGAAATACCTGGGTTGGATTTAAGGGCAGGGTATATGCTAACCTGAGACACCTGAGTGCTATTCTGGAGGTAGCCTCTGGTTAGGCTTTGCTGTCGGTCTGTGGGGCTGAGCGTCAGCCCCTCCGTGCAAATAAGAGGAGACCCCCTGGGTTTCTGTCAGCTGGCATCACGCCTCTATGTTAGAAGTTTGTGTTCACGCTTCGCCCTGGAAGTGACCTTGACTGGAAGTGACCTTGACTTTACCTTATTTTTACACTTTGACAGCACCGGAATGTGGTACCCTCTGAAAATCAAAACAATAGGCTGGAACAAACCAGGACAAACGGGTTTTAGAACAAAGGACCCCACTGTCCCTGACTTCCATCCACAAGGCTCCTGTACGGTATCCACACTGTCCCCTCGCTTCCCCACCAAAGCTGTGAAGGTTACTTGGGAAACGCGGTGGGAATTCACGCCGTTGTTGCTGCTGGAGACCTCATGAGAGGTTGTAGATGACTTAATGTGACTTAAGAAACAAGTGAGCAGCTCGGTTTCAGCTAAAAATGGGCTGGGATAACATCGATCTCTCGTTGCCCAAACAGGGAATAGCACCGTGACCCTTCCATCTGCCTGTCCTGGTATCCCCGACCTCCTGCCTCTGGGTTTTGTGGGCAAAAAGGACAACTAGGTGGTCCCATCAATGAAATGTCCCCCTACGAGAGGAGATGCGATGCCACCTTCTACCCAGCTCGTGGATACCCCGAGCAAAGCACTGCAGAAACGGAACTCAGGCACCGATCCATCTGCCACCATTAATGGCCAGGGAAGAAATGCGTCTGTACCCGTGTCCACGTGTAAAAAGGGGGACAGGCGGCTCTGGAATACTTTGGATTTTGCAGCTGAAGGGCTGAATAGGGATATTGGCTCCGCGTGGGGCAAAGAGAAGGCCCAAAGGTGTCCCTTCGGGAGGCCAGAAAATGATGCCTTCTGTTCTAGCTGTGATATATCCTGCTAATTATTTACTCACCCAGCCCCTCCTGCGGTTACGGACCAGACACCCCGCTCCCTGGCCGCGGTCTCCACGTCTCCCCTCCTGCACCCACCACTTCTTCCTCTCTGCCCTGGTTTCACGGCAGAGCCGCTGCCTCTCAGCGCCCTCCCCATCGCCTGGGTCTTCTCTCCCGATCTGCTTTTTTTTTAAAAAAAAAATTATTTCCACCTCCATCCAATAATTTCACCCCCCCGCCCTCTTTCTCTTTTCCTCCTCTTCTTTCCAAACGGAGAGTTTTCAGCTCGGGGTAGGAATGGCCAAAGTGTAACTTCAGAGTTTTATTACATGGCCTTTTGCAGCCTGGCATGCAGCATTCAATTTGGAGCGGAGTGTCCTCGCTCTGTTGCATGCCGAGATCTGTTGTCCAGATGAATTAATTCCAGATTATATGTGGGTGTGGACTTCAGCTGGGCAAAATTTGGATACCCTGGTTGAGTCATTATTCTCTGATGAATCTCTTGGTGACAGTCTTTGCCCCTATTGTTCTGAGGTGAGCCCCATGGCAAGAAATGTGAAGGCAAGAAACAAAAGAATATAAAGAAAGGTTACGAAATCAAATTCAGTAAGGCAGGGTTATTGTCCCTCCGTTCTGCCTCTTCTGTCCTCCATTTGAGATTGGATTTTGCAGGGGAAAAAAAGACAGAGCGAGTTTTCAGGGCAGGTTTGGGGTGGGGGGGGCGGGGGGGGGTGGCAGCCTGTCCCGTCGCCTCTCCCGGGACGGGCAGGAGGACGACGGGACCCCCACGGCCCGAATGAAACGGCAGAGACAGGGAGGAGGAAGTTATCATCAATTCTTAACATTTTATTTCTTTACTGGGTTAAACAAGGAGCAGAGAAAACCTCTGCCCCAAAATACAACAGAACTGAAAGCATTACAGGTACAGAGACTATTGAACACAGAGAGTAGTAGGATAATATTTTTAATACAACTGAATTATAGCATGGTTTTGTGTTTTCTGTTGGGTGTTTTTTTTTTTTGTTTTTTTTTTTGTTTCCGTTTGTTTTCTGTCAAACCATTTTGGAAAATAAATGTAATAGGAACTAGTGCAAAAAAGTTCTAAACATGAAGCACAGTGTATAAAATGGCATAAGAAAACTGTCCCCTCGAGGACACAGTCACTTTCTTATGACAGAGGGGAGAAAGAGAAACAGAAGGGGGGTGGGAACAGAGAGGGAGGGTCCGGGAGGCAGAGGAAGAAAGCTGGAAAGAAAGAGAAACCGGGCAGGGGGATTAGAAAGAATATTTTGACTTCAGCAGTATGTTGGTTTTTGTTTTCTTTTTTGTTGTTTCACCTCGCCACCATGTACTGTAAAAGGACCTTTTTTTATCTCTTTTTTTTGTTGTTGGGTTGTTTTTTTTTTTTTTGTAGGTCTGAGCTCTGTAACCACCGACATTTCACAAGCATTTGAGAAGGGTTCGGTCACAAGCAGCATGGTCCCACACGCTGGCAAAGCCATCCCAGCTTGCAGGGGGGGCTCCGGTCCCTGGTGATGTCCCCCTGGCGATGTCCCCCCGGCGTGCCGGGACGCCCCGAGCCCATCCGAGAGACTTCGCCTCCGCTGCCACCCACAGCATCGCCCGCGCTCCGAACGGAGACGGGCAAGAGGGCAAAGACGCTCTTTCTTTGGGGGGGGGAAATCTCTTCAAAACCCTCCCTTAACACGGTTCTCCGTGACCCCTGGCGTTGGCTCTTCCCCCTTTGTGACCTCCCTGCCGGCCCAGCGCGTTGACATTTCTTCCGACTTGAAAACTCCCACGACCGTACGTAAGTAGCTCTGGTTTTTGAAGGCATCCCAGCCACCGTCACGTCCGAATGTATTGAAAAAGCTAGAAAAAGGCGGATTATTTTTGGTTTGGAAAAGAAACTAGAGCTTGGTTAGAGGGACGGCTGGGGGCACCCACCACCGAGACAAGGACCGAGAGGACCGAGAGAAGAAGCGATGCTCTCTCCCAGGCAGCAGCATCTCAGCGGCCAATTCCCAAGGGGAACGTGCCCAAGCGGTTCCCAAGGTGCGTTATCCCGGATCGAAACCGCCCCAGTAAGAAAGTCAGCTTTCCAGTTTGCTTTCACCAGGGAGCCGCTCAGCCGAACTGCCCCCAAGAAATTGGCTGGATGCTATTTTAAGTAGAGCTGGTTGGAATTCCTTACAAATTGCTATTCTCTTCGAATCCGCTGCCACCGGTTCCAACTGTGCGAGCAGAAAAAGTGTGATTGATTTTTATTTTTTTTTTTCCTCATTTTTATTTTTTGAAAATGAAAGGTTTTGTGGGAAAGGGCTGTCCTTGATACATTTCTCAATTTGAAAAATAAAAATCGGTCATAATTATCAATATGGCTTGTTTTGACAAGTTTCAAAATAAAATAAAAAAAAAAAAAAAATCACTGTCTGGCTTGAAATGTCTTTTTGTTTTGCAACTCAAGCACGTACCATTCCCAAATAAATACGTTTAAAAACGGTAAAACCAAACCCAAATTTCATAAGCCGAACTCTAATTTTTTTTTTTTTTTTTTTTTTTTTTTGGAGTTTCAGTTTACAACAAGCGAAGTCATCGACTTCCTGGGCTGAAAAAAGGGATCATCATAAAATTCTAACGAGACTGGAAACCATTCCTGACCTTGTTTCGAACACAAGTACTGGATCTGCAGCCTATGGAAGGGAGCTGGAGGGACGGTGTGTAGTACCGCAGCCCGGGAGCAGGGGCTGACAGCTTTGATAAAATCCCAACTTTTAAAAGGAATTTTTTATTCTTTTTTTTTATTTATTTTTACGGACCTCATTTGAAAATGATTTATCCTTCGCCTATGGCCGCAGCATTTCCTTGGCTCCCTTCATCCCAGAAGGGCAGAGCCGAAGGTCCCTTTGGGAATTGCCCCGGGGCCGCTGATGGCGGTGACGTCCCCCGCGGGGTCCCCAGCTCTGCTCGACCCGGGGCAGAGGTAAAACCCCCCCTTCCCCTGCGCCCAGCGCTCCCCACCCAGCGGGACCAGCGTCTGCCGGCCTTCGGTCCGGGGAGGTGGCACCTGCACGTCCTGCAGTGGCCACGATGGAAAAGGACCCCCAAGGACCGGCCGCGGGTGGTGGTGGAGCCAGCCCCACTTTTGGGAGCCCCATTTCTGGGAGGATGCTCTTCTCCGCTCGTTGTTTGAGGTGGAGCCTGGGGCTGCAGGAAGGGTGTAAAACACCGGGACTCTCGGCAGTCAGGACAAGCAGAGCAGGTTTTCCCTATCCCCCTCCCCGCCGCGAGGCACAGGACTGGAAGCTGTCACCCAAAGAGCCTTATGGACCAAGAACACCCAAAAAAGAGCTGCTGAAAAGCTTCCCTCCTGAAATAAAACTAATCGATGCTTGGACCAGTGCAGCCACCACAGAGCTGCCGTGATCCGGGAGCCCTAAAACATCCTGGGATGAGCAGGGATGATCTCGGGGTTTTGCGATGGGATGCCCAAGAGCTGACTTTGTTTGACGGGCTGAAGTAGATGGTTCTTAACGTCCTGCCTAAACATTAGACAGTGCCCTTCCTAACCTTTGAAGGATAATTTAAGAGAGATTTATATCCACGGGGCGGCTCAAAAAGTCTATAAACAACATCGTCTGTCACATCCCAGAATTTAATAGGGATTTTCACAGAATCCAAGTATGTTTCTGTCCCCGTTTTGTCTCTACCAATTTCTATAGGCATTCCTTTTTGGGGTGGTAGCGAGGTATCATATTATAATTTATCACAAGCCGCTGCATGACTTTTTGAGGGCAAAGCCTTCAATCCCAAGGCTGAGCAGAAGGCGGTGCCCCCTCCCTGAAGGAGGAGGCTGGGGGGGGGGGACGATGACACCCTGTCCCACGCAAACGGCCCCGCTCCGGGCTGGAAATCACCCACCTCCCCGGCACGGGGAGACCTCGTCGGCCAGGAGGCACTTACAGAACACAGCAATGGGAAACGCCATGGCACCGGCGAGGAGGATCCCGCTCCGGGAGCAGCAGATATCAGGGATTTTCTTTTCTTTTTTTAAACACGGGCAGAGGGAACTGTCTCCCAGCATCGCCTGCAGTCCTGAGTGGCAGTGAATGAACTGCCCTGACATCTCCTATTGAAGCAAAGCAAAATGTGTTGAACAAAAACCATTTCAAGATGTTTTCCGAGTGTTGCCAAGTTACTCAACATGTTCTGCTTTAGTTGTCAGATGCTTTCAAAGCGATTTCCCTAACTCAGAGCACGAATGGTGAGGGCTCTCCCTGGGAATCTTTTGCCTGGGGCTACCATGGATCTGTATTTTCATAAGAAAAAGGCTCAACTAATGATTAATCTTCACCAGAGGAAGCAGGGCCTTTCTTTGGGATTTTTCTTCAGTTATTTTTAATTAATTTGTACAACTGGCAGTTACATTAAAGTGCAAAACCCAGGACTAACGCTCCAGCCGGGCAGGACCCGGCTACCTTTCCTCCCGCAGCCCCGTCGGCTCTGCCCGCTCCTGCACCCGGACCCCGTGGGGACAGCATTGTCCCCTGGCGCCATGGGGCACAGCCAGCCTCTCTCCAGGGAGGAATCACTGCTTTCCCAAGGGCATTTTTCTCCGAGTGGAGAGAAGTCCATCCACTGACGGAAAGGTTGGGTTTTACCTATTAATCCCAAGGCGTGGCACCTTCTTTAGGGAGAAGAAATAACGTCGTCGAACGAAAAGGAGAAAGCACCTCGGTTTTAAATTCCCGGTAGGATAAATCCATTCGGACCTGGTGTTTTCCAAGGTCCCAGGTGGCTGCAGGAACGTGTCTCTGCAAAGGGCTCCTGGTCACAGGAGGGGCTCGGGTTGAAGCGTACATGAAGGGCATGGAACCCTTCCTCTCCTTATCCCAGCCACATTCGCTCCATGTTTTAATAAAAATCATGTCAGTGGTATTGAGTGAGACAATGTAAACGTCTCCTTTCTGGACTTTTCTCTTTGTATAGCAAAGAGAAAGCTAATACGGATGGAGGATTATTAAGGTTGTAATGTCAGACCAAAGAGAAGATTTTTATCCGACGGCCTTATAATGATGGACTGCGACATACACCGCTTCCAGCTGCTCCGTCCTGTTCTGTGAACAGCCTAGTCTGGATTCATTTAACGAGATTGGCAAAGTGTTGAATACAGCATATGGTGCCCTAAAACCACAGAACTTATTGACAGCAGCCCAGACTCGCTAAATAAAAGAACTCCTTCCAAAAGCCTCGGTCTGTGAAGACTCAGCACTTTCCTTCCAGTCACACTAGGTAAAATCCCAGCTCCGCACCCCGCGCGCTCCCCCTGCCCGCCGCTCCGGCACGTTATCCTCACGTGAACACCTCCCGGGAAAGCCGCGGCTTGGAAAACGTGTGGATCTCCTCCGGCGACAGCACGGCTGCCCTGCAGAGCCTCCTCGCTGCCCGGCTGACGAGGCTGACGCAACTACACCTCCTCAGTCATCACGCTAAAGACCCCATTTGTGAAATGGCTCAGCTTTCGGACCATCCGCTGGGATTTAACGCGGGCTCCCTGCCTCCTGAGAATGCAGCTCATCAGCTGACGGTATGGAAGGTGAAGACATTTGTCACAGCTCCCAGGTTATTCCAGCACACCCCCCCCGCCAGCCTCCCCTAGCGCCTGAAGGTAACTCGGGCGATTTGACATCGCTCCCGCAGCTCTGCGAAAACCCCCCATCGCGAAACCTCCGCCCTCGGCGCCACCGCAAAGAAACCCTCCGAGCCTGGATGGACGCGGACCACCCCGCTCCATCGCCCCGCTCGCCGGCGGTGCAGGAGAGCCTCGGGGCGGGCAGAAGGGCACGCGCCCCTCGAAGAACGGTACGATTCGCACTGGATTCAGGCGCGGACACGCACACAGAGGCGGCGCAGAAGAGCCAGCCCGTACCACCACCGCGCCGCCGGCGAGCGCGCAGGCTCGGGCGCTGCTCAGTGTCACGCCAGCAGACAATGAATAGGGCCAGTGACTCAGGGCCACTCGCTTACGCACCACACTGGGCTATTCTTCTCCCTCTAGATGAGTCGTTCAAAGACTGGATGCAGCCTATCTCGGAGAGAGAGGCGCCTGGAATTAGCTTAACTCTTGGCAGTACATGAAAAATCTAATTTCCTTAAGAGCGAACTGGATCCGGCTGTCTCGAGGCAGGCGCAGGACTCTGCTCCCTCCCTCGGTCTGGCTCTTTGCTTTTTACCCATCAAAGCAGCTACACAACTCATTTCTTAGCAGCAGAGCAAACGGCGGCGGGGTGGGGTCGGATCCCTATTTGCACGTCCAAGTTCTCATATTGGCGTAAACTAGACGGAAAACATACGGATGCTGTGAGGAACAGTCAAACGAGAATCGTCCTACCTTTTCTGGGGAGCAACAGCAAGGAAATCTGCTCGGGAAAGACTCTGCATCTTCCACGGCCATCACCTCTCCTAGCCCCATAACCAAGGGACAGCGCGTTCGCAGGCTTGGTATCTGCGGGACTTTGGTAACAGGTAACTGATAGCGTGTAAACATCACCCCAAAGCTCTGAGATTCAAGTCAAAGCAGAAATCAAACATTCAGCTGCTTCTCAGAGCCTCTTTGGTCTGGAAATGGGCTGGAAAACGTCAGGAAACCTGTCCTTCCCACGAGATGCCTGGTACTTCCTTCTTCCAGCCGGGTAGGAAGTAGCTTTGCTCATGGGGCTCTGCTTGGGTTTGCTTCACCTCAACAGACCCGAAACCCCAAAACTCGTCCCAGTCCTCAACTCTGTGACTTCTCGGACCCTCACGGGGATGTGGGATCGGTTCGAGATGCGGCAGGACATTCCTCCTGCTCCATCCCTGCCTGCCGGCGGGGCTGCAGCAACCCACCCTGGGCTCTGCCGCAGGCTCCCTGCCAAAAAGCAGCCTCGAAAGGACCACCACGCACGTCCTCGGCGGCAACGAGCAGGTTCACATCCCTGTCACCACCAGGACATTTTGCAGCTGACTCGCGCTAAAGCGCAGCCGCCTCCTTCCCCTCGCCCACCCCCATGATGAACTTTCTCATCTCTGGTGCCTGGCCCGAAGGCGCAGCACCGTCCCCACAGCATTCGTGTTGGGAACAGTTCCCGGTGGGTGGGTGGAAAACGCAGGAGTTTCTAAGGAAAAGGGGATCTGATGTCTGTTTTGGGGCTGAATCCCTGGATACGCTGAGCTCAGGTTAAAAAACCGCACAAACAGGTGAGCCAAACGAAGCTGCACCAGCCAGCACCTTGCCCGGCCGAGTCCAGCTGTCCCAGCTGGGCTCCTGGAAAAATTCTGATCTGGGGGGTATCCGTGGATAGAAAGCATTCACAAAAAGTCTCTTCCCCAGCTGGGCTTTATTAGCGCCTCTTCTTTGTGTGGGAGGCTCTCCCTACAAGCCAGATTTCTCCAGCCCTTTTGCCCAGTCCTTCTGCCATCCAGTTGATGATTTGTAGCTGGGAAGGATGGAAGGATGCCTTCTGACGCCCAATTGTTACCATGCGCCATCCCACTCCCTCGCCCAGCCTGTGCGCTGCTGGAGCCACATCTCCCTCACTCCTCTCGGAGACCAGCCGCTCCAGTCACGAAACAAAGCAACAAAAGGTTAAACCGAATCATCAGGACGCTTGGCAAAGTGGGACGCGGGAACGCTGGGGATGTCCCTCCTGCTCTGTGCCTCCTTCTTCCCTCTCCACCTCCTTGCATGGAGGAGCAGGAGAGACAAGGCTGGAGGAGCAGGTCAGGGACGTAACGAGACAAACCCCGAAGAGTACCATAGTGTGGCATAACACCGGCCCGCTCCTGCCCTCCAAATCCCACCAGCGAGGGACGAGCCCGGGCCGTGCGGAGGGGAATGCCGCACTGAGGACGCTGCATCCCACCAGGAGGGTTCTGCCATGATTTTTGGTGGGTTTTTCCCCTGGGACAGGACAGGGGGTGCGGGTCAAGGCTGTGCGGAGAGTTGCTGCCTCCCTGCCCACCCGGTCCTTCGGGATTTACGGACCGAGGAGGAAAAGAAATGGGGCTAGGCTGACTGTCAAACCCTTGGCATGTCGCTGGCGGGTAAGGTGGCACTTGTGGCAGGTGGCCGGGAGATGCACAGCAGTCCCAGGGGGACACCTTTGCCGAAGGGACCCCCTCCCCTCTGCTCCCCCTGCCCCCCCATGCCGTACCTTCCTGCGCCGGCGCCTCGGCGAGGCCGGACACGCCGCGCTGCCCGGCTGCTACTGACCGAACCCTTCTCAAAGCTGAGTCCCGCAGCCCTGTGCGCATTAGAGACTCTTCATCACGGGGATGCCCCGCGGCGAGCAGCTCTTGGGGGTATGTGCGGGGGTGTGTGTGTGTGCGTCACCCCCAATCCCGTGCCTCCCATTGGAGGAATAGCATGTGCCCCCCTTAGTGGAAAAAGATCTGGCGTTCTTCTTGGAGGTCGGCTTTCCCCTCCGTGTCACTCGTCCCGTGCCACGCTCTCCTCCAAGGCGGGCAGGGCCTCTAGGCTGAGCCCTCTGCCGGCTGCCCCGCCGCCGCCGTGCACACTGGAGAAGGACACCATGGTGTGGAGAAGCATCAGGACCAGCACGCAGAGTCTGATCCTGCTGCTGCTGAGGCGAGACCCTGCGGAGACCGGCAGCAAGGATGGGGAGCGGGGCTGGTGGTACTGGTGGTGGTGGTAGAGGTGGTAGTGGTTCTGCCGCTGGTGATGGAGGTGGGGTTCGTGGCGGTGGAAATGGAGTGACTCGGACGCTGTGGATTTGGGGGATGGGTTGTCGTTGCTGTCTGGGGGGTGGTCGCAGGAGTCCCATTGCACCTCGCAGCACTTGGCCTCCTCGTCGGGCAGCTGGTTCTCCAGCAGCCCTGCGGGAAGGAAGCGGAGGGAGAGGAGGGGGTCAGGGGGAGATCGCGGATGGGGCTGCAGAGGGACGGAGCCCCAGTGCCTGCCAGCCACGCGCTGCAGGACGGGCAGAGACGGAGAACCGGGACGCACAGAGACCCCCCGGGACCGGCCCCCAGTGGGGCTGCGAGCCTGCGCGGGCCAGCGTGCAGGCAGAGACCACAGCCCTGGGACATGTTCAGGACACCCCAACTGCGGCTTGTAGCGCTTAAATGTACTGGCCCTGCTTTAATCCCATCACCTTCAGCCCCTTACATGCCTGCTTTAGCTTTCAATTAGAGGTAGGGCTTTAATTTCCTGCTCTAAGGTGTGGGCTGTTGTCATGCCTCCATCAACCACTGACACCTCACCCCCCCATGGCCACGTTTCGGCAGCCAGGCAGTGCCTTCATGTCTTTCCGTGATGTATCTCCTCCCCCTCTGCCCCAAAAAGCCTTCAAAATCTGGCGCGTGGCTTGCAAAGTGCGATGGGGCTCATCAGCACCACCACCCCCGCCATCCCCATCCCCCCCCGATACCCCTCCGGGGTGTGCAGGAGCCCGTCCCCGCTGCCCGGACCTCCTTACCCGTACAGATGAAGCCAGGCAAACCTCCATAGATCAGCTCGTCATTGTCCGGTAACACAAACGGGCACCTGGTCTGCACCTCCAGGCAGTATTGCTTGCATGGGATCCGGTGTCGGCACTGTTGTTGGGTCACGTTGAAATACTCGGAGCACAGCCAGGCCTTGTAGACAGCCTAGGGGAAGCCACCGAGAGGGACACGTCACCTCCCCAAATGCCAGGGTAGCCAATGCATCACAGCGACAGGGGGCGAAAGGGGAAGGAGAACTCTTAGCTCAGGTGAGAAATGTGCGTCAGTACATCGGGGTCATTTACTGAACTCGCCGATCAATTAAAATAAACCTCTAAAGTGTTGGGACTGGGGAACTCATCTAACTAACTAAATCCGCCCCCAAAATAAAATGAATTAACCACATGGACTAACGTCCCCCGCAGACAGGCGCTGCGACAGACTGCAGTGACTCTGCCAAGATCGGTGGCCCGAGAGCTTGGGCCATCATGCGAAAAATTCGAGCACCGCTTATCGCCTATCCCAGAGCATCTTCCTCCTCCTGGAGACACCCCGCCACCACCATCCCCCCAGAGCAGGGTAGGGATTTACTCCTCCTCTGAAGCACTTTGGTCCCCATCAGCCCTGACACGGGACAGCAAAACAGACCGTGGGCTGATCTTCACTGGAAATTCCCAAAGGCTGGAAAAGCTGCCGGCCAGAAGCAGATGGGCACCACTGGGATGTGGCACGGGCGGCCTCTGCAGCCTCAGGCTTGTCCCTCTCTGCCACCAAATAACACCTTCTGCACCTTCCCCACACATCCACCTGGTTCTGAGGAAGATTCCCATTTCATAGAAATCTGGCACTTTTTCCTGTGCCATTTCTTTTGGCTCAAAGCGGGGGAACACGTTCATTTTACAGGTATATTTTGACACTGGAACGTACTGAACAGTGGTATAGACGCCCCTGCGCGCTCCCGTCACATTTCCACTGGTTAGAGCTGTGCTTGGCAACCCTTCCAGGAGCAAAACCAACCCTGGGGGCTCACCTGTGACGGGGACCGGGCAGGCTGTGCCACAACCCCTGGCCTCTCCAGCCTGCCTGGTCCCCGGTCCCCCTCCCTCGGGTCCACTGCCACACGAGCAGAGGAAAGAATCTCTCCTATGAGGACAGACTGAGAGAGTTGGGATTGTTCAGTCTGGAGAAAAGAAGGCTCCGAGGAGACCTTATAGTGGCCTACCGGTATCTTAAGGGGGCTACAAGAAAGCTGGGGAGGGACTTTTTAGGATGTCAGGTAATGGTAGGACTAGAGGGAATGGATTAAAACTAGAGATGGGTTGGTTCAGACTGGACGTGAGGAAGAAGTTCTTCACCATGAGGGTGGTGAGACACTGGAACAGGTTGCCCAGAGAGGGGGTGGAAGCCCCATCCCTGGAGGGGTTCAAGGCCAGGTTGGACGGGGCTCTGGGCAACCTGATCTAGTGGGAGGTGTCCCTGCCCAGGGCAGGGGGGTTGGAACTGGATGATCTTTAAGGTCCCTTCCAACCCTAACAATTCTATGATTCTAAGAAAGCGGTTTTCATCTGCAGCTGAAAGATGCACCTTCCTCAGCAAAATCCAGCTCTTCCCTTCCACCTTCCGTGCGTCCGTGCCCATCGCAGCTGGCCAGGCAGAGCCCAGATGGCTTCGGTTAAGACCATTATCTCGCACATCCCCCTTTATCTCCCGAGCATCAGGCACGGGTGGAAACTGTTCGCCTTTGCTCGCTGTAAAAGGGAGGGAGGTCTCTTGTTTCTCATGGGCAGCAGTCATTCCTCAGGCTGCAAGAAACCCACGACACCGCTGGGAAGAGCAGCACCCTCCGCGGCACTTCCAGCTCATCTATGAATATATCTAGTGACAGAGTTAAGGTCATGTTAATGACCACATCCAATTTCCTTTGAAACCAACTAGAAAGGACTCCCCGTGATTCAAAGGGACTGAATTTCCCTCCTCGGCGTGCTTGGAGAAAACCCCGTGCTCCTCCTTCCAGCTGCATTTTTATTTTCTGGAGGCTTTAAAAACATCACTTCTTTGTTTCCCCATGTTTTCCATAGATCCTTATCATCCGTTTGTTTGGACCATGGTAGTGTCTCAGGATTAAAGCTGGTTGGGAAATTCTTGGCAAGTTATTTTGGGGTTTTTGTGCTGGTTTTGTTTTTGTTTTTTGTTTTTTTTTTTTTTTTTTCCCTGGAAAATGCCAAATCATGAAAACCAGAATTTTCATGGAAGCGTGTTCGTTTTGGTGAAACTTTCATCACAAAAAAAAAAAAAAAAAAAAGTTTAATCAGGACCAGGACAGAATATATGGAGCAAGCCTTTCAGAGCAGTCAATAGCCCTGTGGTCAAGGCTTTCAGCTGGGATGTGGGAAATTCAGCTGCGGTCCTGCTTTTTCTCCCTGGCCCATTGGATGTTAATTATTTAGACAAAGTGGAACAGCTCCAGAGAAGGGACTGACTCTGCAATCAGACTGTGAGGACACAAGTGGGAGGGAGAGCTTCGAGGTCTGGTTCGGCATCTGCCCGAGATGATGCCCTCGGGGCCGAGGAGGAGGATGGGAGATGGGCAGGGCGAACACAGCCCCTGCTCCAGAGATGCCACAGCCACAACACGTGTCCTCCCCACCGGCCTCCGCTCCCTCAGGGTGCATGTCGGGAGCAAGGGGACGGTGGGACAGTGAGGAGGATGCAGAAGGACCCCTCGGTGGCGGGGATCGTGACACTTCACAAGCGCCACGGACTTTTCTCCTTTGGGAAAGCATCTATCATTGCTCTCCAATGGACATCAACAGGACATAAAGGAGGGTTAGACACGTCGGTGGACACTGACACCTTATGATAGATGGGTCAGAGAACCAGAAGGTATAAAAAGGGGCTTCAAACCATCCACTGACTGTCCAGGACTGAGCCAGATGGGATACATCCTTACTTCGGTCGGAGGACTCGGCACAACGCTGTTATTTACGCGCAACTACAGATGCACGTGTAATCTGGAGCAAACCATAGAGGTCCCTGCCTCGAAAAGCTTGCACCTGCAAAGACGCGCTATGTGACAGCCCAAAACGCGGGGACGCCTCTGGAAGGGACAAACCGAGGACAGTGACCAAGACACGCAGCCCCCAGAGAGCAGGCAGCTGCCGGGGCAGGGGCATCCCGCAGGCAGGGGCTCCGGTTCGCCGGGCCGAAGGCGATGCCATCCCCTTCTCCCCGTTAGAGGACACGGGCATCCCACCGGGCCAGGCAGGCAGCGGGTAGGCACACAGACCCGCCCCCAGCAAGCACTACCGAGGAAATCGTTATAAAACATGTTTTCTGAAGAGTTTTTAGGTCTATTGGGAGATTTAAGGCATTTGAGGCGGGGTGAATTTCCTTAATTTCAACCTTCTAACAATTAGTTATAATTTTAATTATTAGTAATTATCGGAGTTAGTTATTTGGGGTGCTTTTCTAGGCAATAGAGAGCATCCCGAGGACAACACATCCCCCTGAAGCACCAGAGCACCCAGCAGCGAGGGGGCTGGAGGTGCTGCCCTCTTTCCCTGGTGACCGTAGCGGATTTTCTGCCAGCTCGAGTTATTAATGCCTGAATTTTAAACGGCTGAAGTTGGGTGGGCTGAATTCTCCCCCCAGCCATAAAGCTTTCAGGATTAAAAACCGGATGCATTAGCTGCACCACAAACAGCCCGCCAATTTTTAAACCAGAATTAAGATACATACCAGGAAAAGATAACTCGCCACTCGCTTTTTGCGATTCATCATTCGGGCTGCTTCTACGCGACAGGCCTGCCGGTCACACAGCACCCACAGCGTCCTGACGCTTAAGCCTCTCTCTTGCACGCGCTTTTCAGCGCTCCGTGGTAACGAACAATAAATATTCCGTAGGTGAAGCGCACAGTTTATACACAGCTCGCAGTGTCACATTTGCGCACAAAAATTAGAATCACAGAATGGTTCAGGTTGGAAGGGACCTTAAAGGCCACCCAGTGGCACCCCCTGCCCTGGGCAGGGACACCTCCCACCAGCCCAGGTTGCTCCAAGCCCCGTCCAACCTGGCCTTGAACCCCTCCAGGGATGGGGCAGCCACAGTTTCTCTGGGTAAATGCCACAAATGCGAAGTGACAGCGCACGCAACAGCAGACCCCAGCGTCCATCCACAAAATATCGCTCTCCACAACTCCCTGAAAAGAGGTTGCAGCAAGGTGAGGGGGGGTTGGTCTCTTCTCCCCAGGAACAGGCGATAGGACAAGAGGAAACAGCTTCAAGTTGCATCAGGGGAGGTTTAGATTAGATATTAGGAAAAATTTTTTCACCAAAAGGGTTGTCAAGCATTGGAACAGGCTGCCTGGGGAAGCGGTGAAGTCCCCCATCCCTAGATGTACCTAAGGATGTGTAGATGTGGTGCTGAGGGACATGGTTCAGTGGTGGACTTGGCAGTGTTGGGTTAATGGTTGGACTCCATGATCTTCTTAAAGGTCTTTTCCAACCTAAACAGTTCTATGATTGGGAAAGGGATCAAATCTGCAAGGTGATCCACAGCCAGCACGCTGCCCAGGGCCAGCGGTGGGTGCTGCCCTCCCCGGGGTGAGCAGCGATGCCAGGCTGCCACTCCACGCTTCCCTGGGAGCTCAACTGCTCGGCGGTCCCAAGGGGACACAGCAGCACCGCACGTGGACCTTCACAAGCAATGTCTGCAGCGCAACTGCTCCCTAAGGACAAGGTCACCCGTCCTCCCACCCGGCAGCCCCGGGGGACCTCCTGCATGGTCCCAGACGGGTACCGCTGGTGTGCCCGGCCCCGAGGGTGCAGGTGGAAGGACCAGATGGGGCACACCAAGCCCATCCCTCCCGCTCAGCCTGTGCTCCAGGCCCTCCAGGCTTAGCGTTAGACATCTCCATCAATGGGACTTTCTCGCGTTTCCCAAGGAGGTTGTTTTACCGCTGAAAGCACTCATCTCGCTGCCTACAAGTTTTCCTTCATACTTGACCTACATTTTTCCATCCAAAAGTTCATTCCCTTCAATCATTCCACAAACCATCCCTCTCCCTCCTCTGTGTTTACACATTTCTAATATTTGCAGATGTATCACGCTCCCCATTTAGTCATAACTTAGGCGAGCTCGACTGATTTACTCTCTCACATTTCCTGCGAGTCTCCCTCCCAGACCTTTAATCATCTCCAACTCTCCCACGCGCTGCTTCCCAAGCTCCAGTCGCTTCCACAGCTCCCACCTGGGGACACGTGCAGCCCGGTGAGGAGGGATGCTACACCGGGTGCCCTGGCAGGGGACTGCGGCCGTCACCTGTGCTGTCCCAGCTCCGGCTTTGGGCTGCAGCAACCCACGGTTCAGCCCTGTAGGCAGAAGGGGCAGCCGACACAGGAGACTCCCGAGAGCTTGGTAGGAAGGAGCCCGGGCTCATCCTGCGGAAACACAGCTTGCCCAAGCAGACTCTGCATGGATTTGCACATTTTCCCCCTAAAATGTTTCTGTTGACTCCTGTCAGGGAAGTTTAGCAGAGGGTTGGGTTTTCAGACAAGGACACTCCCATGAATTTAATGAAAATACTGAGTGAAAGAATTGGTGATATGGTCGACACGCTAGAGGGAAGGGATGCCATCCAGAGAGACCTGGACAGGCTTGAGAGGTGGGACCGTATGAACTTCATGAAGTTCAACAAGGCCAAGAGCAAGGTCCTGCATGTGGGTTGGGGCAATCCCAGGCACAAATGCAGGCTGGGCTGAGAATGGATTGAAAGCAGCCCTGAGGAGAAGGGCTTGGGGGTGTTGGTGGATGAGATGCTTAACGTGACCCAGCAACGTGTACTCGCAGCCCAGAAAGCCAACTGTATCCTGGGCTGCATCACAAGCAGCGTGGCCAGCAGGGTGAAGGAGGGGATTCTGCCCCTCTGCTCCGCTCTCGTGAGACCCCACCTGGAGTACTGTGTCCAGCACTGGGACCCTCAGCACAGGAAGGACATGGAGGTGTTGGAACAGGGCCAGAGGAGGCCCCGGAGATGCTGGGAGGGCTGGAGCCCCTCTGCTGTGGGGACAGGCTGAGAGAGGTGGGGGGGTTCAGCCTGGAGAAGAGAAGGCTCCGGGGAGACCTTAGAGCCCCTGCCAGAACCTAAAGGGGGCTACAAGAAAGGTGGGGAGGGACTCTGGATCAGGGAGTGTAATGATAGGACAAGGGGTAACGGTTTCAAACTGAAAGAGGGGAGATTTAGATGAGATATTAGGAAGAAATCCTTTGCTGTGAGGGTGGTGAGCCCCTGGCCCAGGTTGCCCAGAGAAGCTGTGGCTGCCCCATCCCTGGAGGGGTTCAAGGCCAGGTTGGACGGGGCTTGGAGCAACCTGGGCCGGTGGGAGGTGTCCCTGCCCAGGGCAGGGGGTGGCACTGGGTGATCTTTAAGGTGCCTTCCAACCCGAACCATTCTGTGATACCTCAGCCACCAGAGAGGACAGAGGAGGTGCTGTCACCCAGAAACTGCAACCAGTCACCAGGATTTCTGGGGTGCCTTCCCTTTTCCCTTTCCCCCACCAGGGCACCCACCTGCCCAGAGGGAAGCGTCGGAGCTGTGCGGCTGCCCCGGTCCCAGCCAGCCCTCACCTTGCCAGGCTGCGGGTCCTCCGGGTGTTGCAGCAGCCATTCCCATGGCTGTGCACGACGGAACCTCCCGAAGTCTGCTCAAAAATAAAGACAATGAAGACCCGCTGGTGCCCCACTCCACCAGGATCAGGCTGATCTCTGCAGGCAGATCTCCAGGAGACACCAGTGTCCTCCCATCATGCGTCTGCACAGACCAGTGTTACAGGCGAGGACCAAACTCCCTGGGATGCTCAAGCAGCAGCCTCACGGCTTCGGTTTTCCAACAGCTTTCGATATCTCAGAGCTTACACCACACAACCTGCATTCTCTTGCCATTATAAAGGACGTGTGACAATTTAGGACAGGAAGAAATTTATTCTCTGCTTAAATCAATGGGGAAAGCTCACCATTTTCCATCCTTGCCCTTTACGGTTTCTTCAGGAAGTGAGTTTGGTTGCAATCAGCATTTCTTCCATTCTGTTTGTATTTTTGGCGGATCTCCAGCCTGGCCAAGTAAATATAAGTGACCTGAACTCCAAAAAAAGCTCTGTTTCGGTGCCCTCTTCCTGCATTTTTAGCTCAGAGTACTGGCTAGACGACTCCAAGAAAGCACAAAGAGTTTTGCTGCCTAGGAAAGGGGCCAACTTCAGACACCCAATTTACAGGCGAGGAGGAGGACAGGCTATCTATCTATCTATCTGCATGTGAATCTTACGGGTGCGCCGAAAGATCCCATCGTAAAAGACATTGAAAAGAAAGGAATTGAACTGGATTTCCAATAGCTACCTAATTAAGCTACCTGTCTGCTCACACTTCCACCGACATCTGAAAGCAGCAGTCAGAGGGACGGCCTTTTCGCAGGCACTTCTGTGCCAAATTGAGTTCCCGCTGCCTCCTGTCAGCCCCAGTAGTGCATCCCCCATCTGAAGGCTTTCCCAGAGTCTTTCTGTGTTCTTAGTACTTCTACACAAAATAACATACTCGTTTTCTAAAGTAATTTGGCCATTTCCAATGCCGATCGAGTTGATTCCGGTATTTTGTAAAAAAACCGGCACTGCCTGTTGAACCACCCCAGCTAAACTTCAGGAGAACGAAGGGACGGGGATGGAGCACCATCCTCGGGATGGAACACCATCCTTGGGATGCAACGTCTTTGCAGAGGATGCAGTGCTTGGGATAGTCTGGATGCCCACCGGGACCACCACCTGTAATTAACCCAACGAGCTGCTGGTAGAATCAATGCTTGGGAATTTTTCCCAGGGGAAAACCCCGCTAATGATGTAGGGGGCTTGGTCCAGCTGCAACAAACCCTTCTCCTTAATTCGAGGCAGGGGCTGGGGCAGCAGCTGCTTCTCTGGAAGGAGAATTTGCAAACCAGAGGCAGAGAAGGATAACGAGGGCAGAGAGGGAAATGGGAAACCTTCCCTTACAAAATAACCTCATTCTGCACAGAAGAGGCAAGACTTGGTGCTCACCCTCTGCTAACCTCACGCCTGAGCAAGGCGGGGATTTGCCCCCACATAAATGACTTGGGGGGGGGTCTGAGCAGAAAGCCTGGGGGACCCCCAGCCCCACGAGCACTCGGCACCACCCCAGCAGGGTGCTACCGGTCGATCCCCCCATCCACGCCGCTCCCAGCGAGGGGACGCCCAAGGAGAGCGGAGCTGCCGACCAGCAGTAATAAGCGGTTACACCAGGTGCAAGCAAATTGGATGCTTTGAGAAACCGAGCGCGAGTTTATGGCTTGGCAAAGCTGCCCAGGGCTGTATTTAATTGCAATAATATTGGGCTCTGCTGAATAATCCGAGGAAGCGCTGGGGTCAGCGCTGGAAGGAGACCCAGGAGCGTGCTCAGGCTGGGGGTTCACGCTGGAATCTGCCCTCACGACTCTCCTCCTCCACCTCTAAGGCCATGAGCGCTCGACCTCATGAGGATGCTCGGAGGGCTGGAGCCCCTCTGCTGTGAGGACAGGCTGAGAGAGTTGGGGGGGTTCAGCCTGGAGAAGAGAAGGCTCCAGGGAGACCTTAGAGCCCCTTCCAGTCCCTAAAGGGGCTACAAGAAAGCTGGGGAGGGGCTGTTTGCAAGGGCATGTAGCAACAGGACGAGGGGCAATGGCCTTAAACTAGAGCAGGGCAGGTTTAGATCAGACATGAGGAAGAAGTTCTTTACACTGAGGGTGGTGAGACACTGGCCCAGGTTGCCCAGAGAGGGGGTGGAGGCCCCATCCCTGGAGACATTCAAGGCCAGGCTGGATGAGGCTCTGAGCAACCTGCTCTAGTTGAAGATGTCCCTGCTCCCTGCGGGGGGGTTGGCCTAGATGGCCTTTAAAGGTCCCTTCAACCCAACACATTCTATGATTTCATGACCCGTCTGCCATGGCGCAGGGCTGGGGGGGCACGTGAGCATCCCGCAAGTCTTGCTGCTCCCTCGGACCAGACCCCATCAGTGCCAGGGAACCTGCCCCAAACCCTCCTCCCCAAAGCACCCCGTTCACCCCCACCCGCAGGGAGCTCACTCGCATCTTGCTCATCAGGACACCCATCTTCCAGGTGGGCCGAGAGGAGAAATCCCTTCCAGACCCCCCATTCAGGCCGAGAGCTGCCCCCTCCCCTCCCAGAGCAGTTCCTGGGACTCACATTTCCATCGTGGCCTGAGAGGAGCATCTGGAGTGGCTGCGCCTCATTAATCTTGGACGCAGGGAAATGAGTACTGCTAATGAGCCGCTCGGGCATCTCTCCAAGCTCTGGCACATCAGGATGCAGCGCGGGAAGCAGGACGCACAAGGGGGGAGAGAAGAGCCCCCTTGGATGGCAGAGGATTAAGGGAATGCTAACATCCACGGCCGGCCAGGAGGAGTCACAAACACAAGCTGCAATGTCCAATTACCATTGTATTCAATTACTGCCGCCTGCAATTCTGACATTAACAATGTTGAGCTTTTTAAACAGCTTTTTTTTTTTTTTTTTTTAAATTAGCCTTGCTATAGGCTGTTCTAACATCATATCTGTAACAGCTGGTTTTTTGCTGAGTTCTTTGATAGTTCTGGAGCTGCGTTATCTCCACCTTGCAACATTCACATGCTCTGGTTTAGGGGGTAAGAAAAAAAAACAAAACCCAAACCAAAAAAAAAACCAAAAAAAAAAACCAAACAACCAACTACCCAACCCCAAATCCCAACAACTGTGTGCGATTATGGTTTTTTTGTATTGTTTTTAGTTTGTTTCTTTTTTTTTTTTTTTTAATATAATGTTGACTTGGGCCTGGCGATGACAGCGCTGGAGCCACGGATCCTCCGTTTCACAACCGGGGGGGGGGCGAGGGCCGGGGCGACACTGCCCATTGTACCCCGGCACCGTAGGGCATGGAGGGGAGTCAGCGTCTGCAGCTCCGGCCACCGCGATGGAGGCTGCCAGCAGGAACGGTGTGGGACGGGGACAGGCGCTCGGCGGGAATGGGCATGGCCGCACACAGGCTGCCATGCTCTGGGAATGGCACTGCTACAAACCCCGGCTGCTCGCCGGAGACGGTGTTCCTCAAACATCGTTGGAAACACTGTGCGGTTGGACCAGCATCCCACCCGCTGCCCACCAGGGATGGCTGCCCTGCAGCCCACTCCTCTCCAGGGCTTGTTTTCCCAGGAATTTTCCACCAGCCATCCCGTGCACGACACCAGTTTGCATCCCGGCTCATCACCTTAGCGCTGCGACCGCGCGGCGAGCCGGGACACAACTGGTGTAGGGGAGGCTGCGCCAGGTCCGGCACTGACCAGGTTCATCCTCAGGGAGGGTCCTGGGCAGGGGAACCCCCCCCGTCCTCCCCACGCACGTCCCTTGACGTCATCGCTGAAGTCACTCCCAAATTACCCCAAAGCAACATAAGTCAGAGCTATGCACTCAGAACACCTTAGTGACTTCGTGAAGAAGCTCATGGTTTCTTTAATCCAAGAACTGGGAATTAAAACTTAAATGCTAAAAACTACCTGAATGCCCCTTCTTTTACAAGGGGGGGGGAAAAAAAGCCCCCCAAAATAACCCCCCCTCCAAGCTACTCAAAACAAGTCTGAGACACACGTGACTTCCTAAGAGCTCATCGTTCAACACTAAGAGGACACAGCTTTAAAGCACCACCTCAATGCACTTTATACACCCAAAGCCCAGGCAACAATCCTAGCCCACTAAAGTTCACTACATCGGGAAGCTCGATGTGTGCCTTGGGAACAGCAGGAACTGGGAAAGGAGAGGAGAACAAGCGTCTCAAGCTGCCTGGGCAGAAACACACGCACCTTCAACACCCCTGGGAGCGCTGGGCCAAGGGCAGCCCTGGGCACTGGTTACCAGTGCCAGCTCCCAGCCCGGGGACGGATACCACATTTCGAGGCTCGTTTCTTTGCTAATCCGCTCATTGCGGCTGAAGGGCTGCCACGTGTCCCCGCTGGGGCAGAGGCCAGGGAAAAAGCTCGGTCTTTTGCATCCCAGCAGATGCGACTCGCGCCTTGGAACAAACCCAGGAGGAAGAGCCCGTCGCTGCGGTTTCTACCGAAATGGGGAGCATCCCCTGGAATAGCGGTGCTCACAGCGTCGCTTCGCACACCGGACAACCCGCGGCGCTGCGGCTGGGACTGAGCTTAGGAGACACAGCACTTGGCATCCCAGTGTGGCTGTGTGGCTACGTCTACCTGTTACACACCAAGCAAGAAAAAAAAAAAATAATCACGCTAATTAACATCACAGCTGGATGAACGGAAAAGGCGGTGACCACTGTCAAGCCCCCTCGCTTTCCACAGCCGGTACCCGTGTGCCTGCCCGTCGCAGGTCGCCTCTATCCCCTTGCACCCTCCAGGAAAGCACCCTGTACAGCTTCTCACTGCGGCGCAGGCCCACAGCAGCCAGCGCAGGAGCCGGTGCCGCAGCCATGGCGATGCGGGATGCAGGGGCAGAGCTGCAGGATCCCAGGCACGGGGCCGGCAGCGCTGCCCGCTCCCTGCCCAGCGCTGCCTGGCGCCCCTTCCCTCCCACCAGGACTCCCACTTTGCCCAGTGCAGGTCTGCCACGGTGGCCCCACGACCGTCGGGACCCGGACAGGGCTGACCGCCGTGGTCCAGCCGCCTGCCTGCAGCCACCCAGCCCTGCTCCTGCAGACCCCAGCCCACCGCAGCAGGCTTTTGATACCGTATCACTGCTCAAAAACGTTAGAATTATCACGAAATAACATTTTCGTTTAACTATCAAAACGCCACCTTGGAGTCGAACGCGTCCTTCCTCCAAGGGAGGATGAGGATGGGGTGGAAGCCCTCTGCTCGCTGCTGCCCACCAGCTCCCAGGGCGCAGACCCCAGCTCTCGCTCCAGCATACGTGATGTCGGCGGCATGTTCAACGTCCTCCCCCCGCACCCTGGGTCTGTCCCCTCTGTGTCGCCCTGTCATTTCTTCTGGCAGGGACTACCCGCGCTTGGACAGTGTCTAGTACAATGTGGCCCCAGTCTTGGTGGGCTGCCTGCAGGCGCTGCTGTAAAACAAATGTATTGAATCCAAACAAAATGCACATGGAGCCTGCTCCTTCTGGAAGCGCCTTGGAAGGAAGGACTGGGCCCCATTGTGCTACAGGCTGCACAACACCAGCAGTAGACAGTCTCTGTCCTGAGAAATGTCTGATGCACACAAGCCCGAGAGCGCAGTAAAGGCAGAAAGGACCGGCGCTCCCACGCTGAGCCCGCCGAGCGAGAGGGGCAACAGTAAATCTAGACCGCTTGCTTTATGCTTCTCCTTTCAAGAAGGCTTTTGGCTGAGGTTGAGAGAGGAGAAGACCAGCTCGCCGGGAAGGCGAGGCCAGGATGGGAGCGTGAAGGTATGCGTGGGAAGGGGATGGACACCAGGAGAGCCGGCCAGGAGACTGGGACAAACCGCTGGTGGCCAGACAGCGGGCAGCTTCTCTTCAGCATCCGGAGGGCTTTGTCCTTCTCCATCTCCCCTGTGACACTGCGTGGCCGGGGCCCAAGGGGGAAGGTGTCCTGGGGCTGGGGGGAGGCCAGGCCACGCAGGCACCGAACCCCGATCCTGCCAGTTCACGAGGGTTCCAGCACACCAGGACAGGCACCACCGCCCCAGCCAAACACCAAACCAGACCAACATCACCTGGCCCAAACCAGACGGGACACTACCTTGGCATGGGAGGCTCGAGCAGCTCCACTGCCGCAGACGCTGGCTGCAGGAGTAACCGAATAACGGCTCCTTAACAGCCCCCCCAGCACACGGTCCCTCCTGGCTGCCTCGTAGAAGGGGCCGAAGGAAACATTAACGCCAAGAGATGGGGAGAGCAGAAAGAAGAGCAGCAGAAGGCAAGAAAGAGCAGCATTTCGCTCCAGCGCGGCACTTCTTTAGGCAGCTATAGCCGAACCACAGCTCAGCTACAAGGAGAAAACATGGACGCGGCTGGGAGAAGCATCCCATCCCGAATGCTGTTTTCCCACAGGCGCCTGTTGGGAAGAGGGAATACAGAGGACCATTAACCAGCATCCTAAAAATAACTCCTGGGGGTTTCAGAGCCCCTCAGCGAGGCAGGCAGAAGGGCTGCTCGGGAGCAGTGATTTCTCTGCTGTAGTCGCACCAGCCAGCACCGCTCCGGAAAGACACGTGCCCATCAACTCACCAGCTAGTCCCCTGGTGATGCTGCAGGTAACCAGTGGGTTAGTTAGCAGCCTAGTCTGCTATCAGCCCAATTAGTTAAAAAGTAATTAAAAAACCGCTATGAAGCTGAAGATGAACACGACTGAGTCGGGACAGAGGGAAAGTCAGGTCCCTGCAATCTATTAGCATCACTTGAGGAATTCACTCCCATTAGATACTGCTGTAGCCAGGAGCTTAGCAGGATCCAAAAGTAGATTAAACATTCATACGGATAATGAGAACATCCTGTTACATTAGATAGGATATAAAAAAAATAAAGGCTAGACACTTCAGTGCCACGAGCCATAAATTACCCACCAGCTGATGGGGGCGAGGAAGAGGTTTCTCCAGCAGATTGGGTGCATCTACCCTCCAAGGAAGCAGCGAGGCTGGAGCATCGTTTTCAGGAGGGTGCGAGTGCCCAGCCCAGACAGGGCCACGCTGGGGTGTCACGACAGAGCTGCCTTTGCACCTGGAAGGGCCCGATCCTGCACACTGCCAGCAGCCACTCGTTCTCACTCCAAGTGCTTGAATGGTGCACAGCATCCCGCAAGGTCCCATGTTGTATGGGCAGGAGCACAACCTGGTACATACAGGGTCTAACGCACATCCCGCAGCGGGAGGAACCTGGCCAGGTTTGTGCCATGCTTGGTGCATGTCACTGGGGGGTGAACAGCACGATCTGGCCTGTCCCAGCTCCTCCAGGCAGCAAACAGCAGGGAGACAGGAGCATCCCACCTCGGCAGCCCGGTTCCCAGGCACCTTTCGTGGTCAGAGGCAGGTACACAGTCTCCCACACTGATGCTGCGGTTGTTTGGGCGGCTGCAAGGGCCTGTTACATTTAACTTGTGAGTAGAGGTCCCTTAAAACTAAAGGCAAAAGCAGAATAAGATCATTTCCTAGAAGCTTGTACCACTTCTGGCACCTTCTACTGATGGAGACAACGGGACTGGACACGGCTCATTTCAAACCTGAGAGCTGGAACCTCTTTTTTTTTTCTTTCCTCCCCAGCTGAACACCACTCACAGAAATCTCCCCCTCCCTTCCAGGTGGGGCCTTAATGCACCCAGGCAGGTGGGGAAAGATCCAGGATAACTCTCAATCTCCATGGGAAGCAACAGGAAGACTGCTCCCAGCCGGCGTCGCTCCTCCTCAGGCAGCGAGCCTCAAGGGATGTACTCCTGTGGGGAAGCCCCATCCCTGCTGCTCTCCCCTGGAGCTGGCCCATGACAAGGCTGGGGCTCTCCTCTCTGCAAAGCTGCCACCCTACCTGTAGCTGCTTTCCGCCCCCCAGGCCAGTGGCCAGGATGCGGGCAAGCCCCGGGGGCTCCCCTGGCCACTGCTGTCTGCTGGACCCTAAAAAGAGCCGGCACCTGGAGCCATGGGGCTATGAGCCCAGCACCCCGTCACCCACAGAGCAAAGGGGTGCGGGAGGGAAGGCAGCGAGTCACGGGCAGGGAGACACCAGACAAGGGGGTGAGCAACAGGGTCGGCGCCTTTGGTAACACTAAGACACACAGACATGAACTTCCAAAGCACGGTATGAAGGTTAATTATCCTTCGCGGAGCAGAGGCGCTTTCCCTGCATTTCCGCGAGCAAGGAGCATCCAGAGAGCTGCCCCACGCCCTGGGCTCAGCGCTGTCCCATGGCCATGCCACGAGCCAGTCCTCCGTCCTGACAGCTACTGCTGTTCCCTGACAAACCTCATTTTAACAGGAGAGCGATGAACGATCACAAACAAGTAACGCATCATGGCAAACAAATGCTGCTCTTGCGGAGGTATGCAGAGTCTTCTGCGGACGCTGTTTCGCCAGCCGCGCCGCAGTGGGAACAGGGGAACACCGGCCAAAGTTCATAAACGCCATTGAGTCAAATGCCCCGATTTTCGCAAGCACCTCTTCAGATATAATTTCCACGGGCCCAACCAGCTTAGCATCGGTCCGATGGGCTCCAAGAGCTTCCAACCCCAGGTACGACAGCGAGCAGGTTTGCTTTGTGGGCACGGCTGGGCCACTGCAGAGATCCAAATAACGTATGGGTGTTACAGATCCAAACCACACACCTGGAATTCACCTAGAAACTAAGCAGCAGGTGGCAAAAATCACAGGACATTGGTGTTGCACATGCCCTGCCTGCACAAGCACCCCTCCTCAAGAGGCAGATAGACACCCTGCCTGGATACAGAGATTCCCAACCTCTGCCAGCCCCGCGGGAAGCACGGCCAGGCTGACATGGGATGCCGGGCACGCTGGACAGGTTACAACTTTTTCCCAAACACGAACGACAAACAGCATTTTTACAGATGGCATTTCTGCTAGCGGCCATGCCCTGAAGAACTCCAGGGATTAAATAAGGATCTGGAGACCGCATCCAGAAGCAAACTCTGCCCCGACAGCACTAGGCAGCCCATGCAGGGACCCTCCAAAACACGTGGGGCTTCTCCACCCCACCAACACCCCTCCTGTCACCTACCTGTGCCTGCTGCTGCCGAGCAACCCAAGCAATTGCAGAGGGCCAGGAGCGCCCAGACACCTCAGAGACCTTTGGGATGGAGATGGGACCGCAGGGAACATCTCAAACATACCCTCGGAGAGCTCTGCAAACTGACCCACCATCTGCACACCCAGATATCCCCTCTCCCCACGCTGGGGGCTGCAGACCCGTTAGCAGCAGCTCACACGTGGCAGGGGGAGGGAGAGCAGCTGCCACTTGTGAAATAATCACCACCAACACCTGACCCTGCTTTCCTCGGGCTCAGCCTGGGCTGCCAGACCCTGCCTGCACCTCCTGCCCAGCCAGGGCTCAAGGAGCTGGGAGTGCCCCAGGCACAGGGAACACACGGAGGAGGAGGTGGTGGTGGTGGTGGTGGTGGGTGAGGACTTCTCCCTACCTCCACAGGCATCTCCTGCCCCGGTTTGCAGAAGCAGGTCTGTGCAGCGGGCGAACTGCCGCAGTGGCAGTTGGTAACACGGCTGCCGGAAAATGTTCTGGCTAAAGGCTTTTTTCCCCCGTGTAGAAAATGCCAGTTCTTGGAAACTGAAGCATCTCATGGGAAGATAGTAGCTCAGAGATGCTTCCCTGGTCTAGAATGGAAATTCGAGTGAAGCCAAGTGGAGGCCCCCCCATGAGTGATCCAGGGTGGGATGGGGGAGGCTTTCCCTTCCCCCCACGGAAATCAGCACAAGCCAGAAGCAGGGGCTTTGGGGAAGATGCTGGAGACCCCATCATGAGGAATAAACCATCCAGAGCAGAGCTCCCATCCAACCTCAGGCTGTTGGTAGTTGCTTTGTATCCTCAAGCGGGAGGACATACCTCCTTTTACAGCTTACTTCTTGGCTATGGGGTCATTCTCCAGCTCTCCTTGCCGCGGTACCTCCCCTTGCCCTCCTGCTGCCAGCCCTCCCATCCCTCTGCACCCTCCATCCACCAGAAGCACTGCAGAAGCTGCCGCGCAGAGATAAGATGTCGGCTGAGATGCCAAATACCTGTATCTTTTACTCCCGAGAGGATGAGCAGGGCAGGCAGTGTTTCTTTCTCCATCTGGGACCAAGAGCAGGGGGATGCTCATGCAGGCAGGGCTCTGGGAAAGCCAAAAGACTTGCCAGGTGATGCCCTGTCACGCTGCCTTTTTTAACACAATGGCCACATCAGCGGAGTTTGGGGGAGCCCACGCTGGCTGCGTGCACCCAGCACCGCTCCTCCCTCGGACACCCCAGGAGCACGGCTGGGAGAGAGGCCCCAGGGAGAAGCCAAGAGGAAAATCCAAGCTGGGAAGAGGAGTGAGGCCGAACTGGCCGAGGCAGGCAGCTGCCGGCTCTGCCCGCGGGAGCTGGGGCTGCAGGCAGCGTGGACAGATGGCTACTTCTCGCCCAAGCAGCCTCCGTGTCTCATTCACAGATTTGCTGTCCCTGAGTCATTGCCCTTCAAACGACAGCGGAGCCCGAGCTTCCTCTGCGCGGAGCCGGGCATGAGTCGCATCCTAATGGCATCCCGGTGACAGCGGGAATAGCCCCTGGCAGCCAGGTACATCCTGCGCTCCTGCCTCTGCTGCCTGCCTGCCTCCGGGCTGCCTCTGGAGCCGGGCAGCCGAGGAAAAGCCCCGTGGGGCATCTGTGGGGCCAGGCCTGGGGCCATGGGATGTTTCGAGGAGACCCCGCTGCCTCCTGGGGTGCGGGGGGGCTGGGGCTGCTGCGTGCGGCCCTCAGAGCTCCCGGGGTGGTGTCAGGGGTCTCTGCCACGGGGAGAGGCCAGGCTGTGAGCGATCCCTGCCGTGCACAAAAGGCTCCTTTCCCGATGGAAAAGATCCCTGTCCTCAAACAAGGACCACTTGAAGCCCTTCGCGTGGGCAGGTCCGGCGATGTCCTCGGTTCGCGCAGACACGGTGTGCATCCTCTTCCACCTCTCAGTGCTCGGCTTTGGGGAAGGTGCTGCCTCCTCTTCCCCGGCAGCGCAAGGATGCTGGCACGGCTGGCAGTCGGCGTCACACGAGCAGATCCCTTTGTCCGTGGGGACAGCACGTATTGCTGCATGTTATGAAAAGCAGCATCGCAAGCCGTCCCCGATTTGGGCCACCCCAGGCAGCCCGTGGCAATGGATGTGTACAGCAAGGCAGGACCAGGGGGGGATTGTGTTATTTTACCAGGTCACGCATTTTGCCGACGCTGTCACACGCGCTGCTGAGCTCACCGACTCCCAGAGGCTGCCTGCACCCGACGGGACCATGGCACACCGGACGCTTTCCAAAAGGCATCGTTAGCTGCTGAAGTATCGCACCGCGCCTCTGCCACCGGAGCTGAGCCTGCTTCTCCGAGGAGCTCGTTCCACCCCCCCGCTGAAGTCCCCGTGCGCATCGTGCTCCCAGGGACGGGCACACAGGGAGGGGAACCCGGGATCGCACCCAGCACCGGCGGCTGCAGGCACAGCCAGGAGCACACGGGCACAGGAACAGGCGCTGGCACCTGCGTCACTTGTAGCTACTTGGTGACAGTTTGATGGAGACAGATCTCTCACCCTCCCTCGCGCTCTCTCCTGCACCGTTTGCCGTCCTGCCTGTTGCCGCACGGAGACCTGCTGCCTTTATAGACTTTTTTTTCCCTTAAGCACTGCCAACAGACATTAACAGGCGAGGACTAACAGACACCCAACCAGCCCAAAGCAGGCAGCCAAACACCACTGAAAGCAGCGGTAAATCCCCTCCCATTCACACACAGAATCACAGTATTGTAGGGTTGGAAGGGACCTCTGGAGATCACCCAGTCCAACCCCCTGCCAGAGCAGGGTCACCCAGGGCAGGTGGCACAGGAACGCCTCCAGGCGGGTTTGGAATGTCTCCAGAGATGGAGACTCCACCACCTCTCTGGGCAGCCTGGGCCAGGGCTCTGCCACCCTCAAAGGAAAGTTCCTCCTCGTGTGGAGATGGAACTTCCTATGGTCAAGTTTGTGCCCGTTACCTCTTGTCCTGTCCCTGGGCACCACTGAAAAGAGCCTGGCCCCATCCTCCTGACACACACCCTTTCAGTATTTATAAGACCCACTTAGTATTCTTTTTTTGCAGACTGAAGAGACCCAAATCCCTCAGCCTTTCTTCATAAGAGAGGTGTTCCAGTCCCCTCATCATCTTGGTAGCCCTTTGCTGTCCCCTCTCCAGCAGTTCCCTGTCCTTCTTGAACCGGGGAGCCCAGAACTGGACGCTGCACTCCAGCATACACACCACCAGCCAAGTGCTGGGGGGCAGCACCCCACGCCTGCTGTCCCCCCCCAAGCTGCTTTGCCCCACAGCGACCATGTGGGTCTGGCCGCCAGCCCACCGCGCACCTCCGGGCATCTGGAGATGTCTCGACCCCAGGCAAAGCTCTGGACTATCCAAGCACCAGCTCAGCATCCCCCTTCCCTCCCAGATCACAGCACTCCCACGCGTCCCACGCACCGCTGGAGCATCTCTGACACCTTGACACTTTTTTTTCTTATTACAGAGCAAACTCCTTTCATCAGTCAGTTTTCGGTTCTTCTATTTTTCCATCTTTGATCTCTGTTTTCAAGCACCCAGGTGGCACCCGGCCCAAGGCGCAGGAATCAGGCCGTGCCAGAGGCTGCGCTCGCAGTAACTGCACACCTAAACCCACACATTCCTTTTGTTCAAATCCTTCATACAATTTAATCACATCTTTGCGTGGTTTCAGCAGGGCTGAAAAAAAATTACCTTTGCTCACATGGAGCCGGTGTGTAAGGTGGAGCTGCGTGCTCAGCTAAGCTCCTGCACGTGGTCTTCTTAAAATTGCCAAATTACGTACTGCGCTGATCCGCTGGAATTACTCTGGAATTCACTCTGCAATTCATTTATTTTTTTTCACCTCGTGAAATGCTAGTAAAGCTCCACCTCACCGGCCAGGCTTCTTTCTGGGGAAAAGCTCCAGGTGCAGACAGCAGAGCCGCCCGGGTGCCTGGGGACAGCCTCTCCCCTCCCGGGCGCTGCTCCTGCCGTAGCACCCACGAAGCCACTAGCGCTGCAAGAGGGGACCAGGCACCCAGCCCAGGGCGATGGGGAGGCAGCTCTGCAGTCACCCATCGGCAGATTCGCTGCGAGCCTCAATATTAATGCGAACTGTAAGATGGGAACCCCACCCCGGACTTCACATTTTAAAAAAAAAACCAACAAAACCCAACAAGATTCTGGTGAAAACGCTTTTGCTGTGGGTCTCCAGCGACCTCCCCTCCACGCAGAGGTCTCCAGGCAAGGAGCCATCCAGGCTCCGAGCCACAGTGCACCAGGTTGAAGAGCATTTCGGATAAGCTCAGCCCAAACTCAGCTCCAGCTGCTTTTGTGAAGGTAAAACGCTACTTTTGTTCCTCCCCGGCCCCGAGGTGCCCCCGGGACATTGCCCTCCCAAAGCTCCTGGCCCCATCGTGCTCGGGTTTCCAGGAAGATGCTCCGCAAGGAGGGATGCTGAGCAGAGACGCAGATTGCTGATGTTGTTTCTGGCTAAACCAGAGCAAGAAAACAGGATGCCCGGACAGTGTTTAACCCAGGCACGATGCTGTGGCACTTTACAGCAGGGACTGGCCTCCAGCTCTCACCGCATCGCCTGCGCACCCACAGCAGGGAAACACCGGCACGCCGCGAAAGCCTCGGGAGTGAAATCCTGCCCTGCCAGGCTCCCCGAGACGGGCTCTCCGGTAGGTAATGGGGAAAACCAGAGGCGAAGAAACAGATCTGGCCAGGGTGGCAGCGGGATTCAACAGCCACTGGCCCACGCGTGCAGAAAAACCCTGTTAATCTAATAAAATTTGAGATGGTACAGGTCCTGTCCAGCCTCGCCTTCCCACCAGCGCTCTGTTACCAGCCCCGGCCCTGCAGCTCCCGCCTGTCAGCCCTTCTCTCTCCGCAGCTTTATTTCTTGCAACCTAATGAGTCCTTAATTCAGCAGGCTTTGTCCCATAGATCTTGATTTGCCCTAGCACCGGTGGGAACGTGCACTTTGAGGAGAGCTCTCCGTAGCGGCTGTTGGTGAGAGAGACGGCACAAACAGAGCGCTCTGCCGTTACAGAAGCGAGCTCTCGTCTGGCGGTGGCTGAGCTGGAGCAACGCTGCTTTTTGCCTGTTCAGAAAGAGGGGAAAAAAGGCACGAACCAGCCATAAGCATCCCACCGGGCATCACTTTGGAGGCACGGGGATTTCTTCCTGCACTAAGTCCTGCAAAGCCTGAGCCGACGGCTCGTGCGCCGCAAAGGCTGATGCTGCCCTGCGTTTCCCGAGGGACGTTCAGGGGCAACATCCGCGTCCCCAGGGCCGGGACCTCCTCCAGCCCTTTTGAAGGATGCTACCAAGGCGTCACCACAACCGCTCAGTGCATGAAGTTCATCGCGTCTCGCAGTGACAAAGGTACAAGTTCCACAGGAAGAGGGGAGATGGAGGTGGCAGGAGCTGCTCCCGATTCATTTAATGAATTTCCTCTCTTACAAGCATTAAAAACCAAGTATTTTCCACGTGTTTTATGTACATCACCACTAACCGGCACCATGCCCCCAGCAGCTGGTGCTCAGGTCCTCTTCACTGCAAGAGGCGAAACGTATTTCAGAGGACGGATGGACCATGTGGACCCGCATTGTCCCCTCCGTCCCCTGCAGGGCACCAGGGGGACCTGCCCACGAGGGGCTGCGAGAGCCAGCCCCCACGAAACCCCATCAAATGCCAAATGAAAACAAACAATAAACCCGAGAAACGTATTTTCACGTTTCGCTGTCTCTCAGCCACAGGGATTTGTGGTGTTAGGAGTAATAAGTAAAACATTTTCGGAGTATGGTTCAGAAGCTGACGTGCGCTGCACGGGAATAACAACAACGTACGCAGAAAGTGGGATCTGCCTGGGAATTATTTCCGAGCAGAAAATAAAATGGCCTAGGAGAATATTACAGCAATGAGTAATCTAAGCAGCTGAATTACACAGAGACCCCACCATTTCACGGCATTTCCATCTCCCGCAGCTCCCGGGGAGATTTTGGCCCAGCCTTCCCCAAGCGCTCCCCTGAGCTCCGGGCACGGAGGGATCCCGGATCTGGATACCCAGGGGGCACGGAGGGATCCGGGGTTTGAATACTCAGGATGCTGCTCACCCACCTGCAGCACCCACCTTTCCCCGGCCGAGCCCAGTGCCCCGGAGCCGCGGGCAGCCCTCAGGGTATTTTATCAACAGGGAACGACGGGACTCGTGTGTCTCCTGAAACCGACCCGCAACGCTCCGCCGTTTCCAAGTTTTTAACTCCGGGTCAAACCTGCTGCTGTTAAGGAACCGGCTGCTCCGGTGGGGCTTTTGTTGTTGTCGTTTTAAAGCAGATGCGATAAAAGAGCCAAAATCACCGGGGCGATTCGGCTGCCAAAGAGCTCCGTGTGTGCTGTTTAGCGAGCCGCACTGCTCCTTGGGGACGAAATTACGGGGCTGGGAGAGGGGGGGGGGTACGTGGCTCTGCAGAGGGAGGCTGTGTGCAGGTGAGCCGGAGCTGCTTTGTTTGCCTGCCTTGTTTTTCCAGACGCTATTATGGAACAGGATGGATGGAAACGGGAGGCAGCACTAACTCCCCCAGCGCTAACCTCCCGCGGTGAGCGCGGTCCCTTGCCCCGCATGTTCACCCAGCCCCAGGAATATTATTTAAATCCTGTTTATCCAGCTACATGGCTCTCTGCAGCCAGAGTCCCGCTCCAGGGATTTTGCAGGAGCCGGCTGAGCTGTCTGTTATATTTTCCTCCGCTCCTCTCCTACTTCGCTGTCATTTGCTCTCCTATGCCGTTACCATCGAGCGGTAGCCCGCTGCTGTCGCTTACAAGCGGGTATTCACATGAGCAGCATGCAGCCGCAAGTCCCATCAGAAAATGCAGTATTATTTAGCATCTGGAAGGGAATTACAAATTCCTACAAATTCAGGCTGCTTTAAAAAATCCCGCCAGCCAGATTTTTTCCCACTGCCAACCACGACAAACGAGTAACTGCAGCCCCTGCTGAAGTCCAGGGGACTCGAAATCAGGCCAAAACTCGCTCGCCGCCACCACACCGGGTGAGTTTGGCGTTAGCCTGGTTTCACAAATGGGGAACAGCCACGAAGAGGGTGAGGTGGAGACTCGCCACTGCGAAGTCTGAAGGAAGGCACCTAAATACATACCGGAGCACCTTAAATAAACGGCCTGATTTTCACGAGAGACTGAAGCGAGCGGGAGCTGCGAGGGCTCGGGTGGGTGCACGCGGACTTGGGGACGCCCACTGGAAACCTCCTCGCGGGTGGCCCGGGCGGGCGCCTACGGGTTGGCCCTGCCGCTCCCAGCCTCCTGTTGCTTCCCAAATGCCGCCTGCAAAATCGCAAAGCTGGGGCTCACAGACGCTCTAAGGATGCAACCGCCAACGTGACACGGAGGCAAGCGAGGAGGTCCGTGCCTGGCCGCTGCTGCCTTCAGCCCTGCATCTTCTAAGCTCGTTTCCTGCTTTCTCATCAAGGATGTTAAGACCAGGGACATTTAATGAAGACTCATCTAAGCACGGCCCTGTTTCTAGATGCTTTACAGTCCATGGGAACATCTCCTTGCCCAAGACCCAAAGGTAACGATTATTTTCTTATCTTTCTTTGCTTCTCTCTCTGGGTCTCTACACCAGCGAGCACAAGCCAGTTGGACTGGGCAGAGACGGACGCTAAGCCTGAAGTGGGGGTGCCTGTACGTGCTCCCGGACACAGCACGGGAAGAACCCCGCTTCTGCTGGGCCCCCGGGAGCGGGAGCAGCGCCAAACCCCTTCATTCACCGTGGAAGCGGAGCAGGAGGACCGAAGCACTCGGTGCAGGCTGAATACTATGTACCTTTGAAACCGCAGGGGGAATTTGGGCAAGCAGATTGTAATTACCTGGCCTGGCACCGGCCCAGAACGCCAGCACTAGCTCCTTTCCAAAACCGGCTCCTTACAAAAGCGATGCAGAAACGTGGGCCTGAGAGCGGCGGCCAGGATCTCGCCGTTGTGCCCTTGATGAAAGACACCACCTCGGTGTCCCCAGCGCTGCGCCCCAGTGCTGCTCCCGCGCTTTCCCAGGGGATGAGGTCTGTGCCGAGAGCCACCCGCACCGCCACCGCAGCTCCAAGCGTCCCTCAAAACTCTCCCAGAAGAGCAGCGTCCTGTCACCGGGGGATGCTCTGCCACCATCCCTCTGGGGACGATGCTGTAACATGCCCCGCTGCCTCTCCCCCAAGACACAGCTCTGAGAAAGGGAAACAGGTTTAATTATCGAGACTGTTACGCTTCCCGGAGGCGATGTCTGGAGGGAGCACGCACAGGTGAGCTGGGCAGCTCGGAGCAGGTGGAGGCTGGAGCAGCTACGGTGCTGGGGCTCCTGAGAAAGCAGGGGAGCGCCCAGCAGAACCATGCCGGGCTCGGGACAGAGATGCAACCACAGCTCTCATTTTGGAGAGGAGATGGTCACCATGCTGAGGCTCGATCCGACTGATGCTGGGGAAGACAACCTATTCACTTGTGGAACATGGACCGTGCCCCGGGGCTGGGGACGATCAGTGACACTGGGGGGGAACGCCAAGGGGGAGGCACATCCCGGCCATCTCCCTGGGGAGAAGGGATGGAAGGGCTGGAAAACAGCTGCTGCATGCGGGGAAGGGGCTCCGGCGCTGTGGTTCATCTCAGGTCACCGCTCGTCTACACACCTCAGCTTAACGACGGCCGGGCAGAGCCCTGGGCTGCCCCAGCCCTGCGCAGCACCCCTCGGCAGCAGGCCAGAGGCGGCGGTGAGGGGCCCCACGCCTGCCCCAGCTCAGCCTGTGCGTGCAGAGGGGCGCGGGTGAGGCTGACGGGGAGCGGGGTGTCGGGATGGGCATGATGGGTGTGAAGAGATGTGCAAGTGCGCGCACGCTCGCCCCAGGCTGCCCGCCCGGCGGCACGGGGCGGGGGGGGGGGGACGACACCCCGCAGCACCCCCTCCTACCTTGCAGTCCGTCAGGCAGGATCTGACCGAGTACTCTTCCGATTGCAAGTACTTCTCCAGCAAGAGGTCGAACTCCTCGTATTTTTCCTGAGCGTGTTGGTCCAGCCGCTGGTACGCCTGGACGCAGCTGCTACAGGCCTCCCCGCCCAGCGCCCCGGCCGCCGCCGCCACCAAGTCCACCATCAGGTTGTCCACGCTGCAGTCCAGGCCGTCCGGGCCGGCCATCTCCCGCAGCAGGTCCCAGATCGTGTAAGTATCACAAAAGGAGAGGTTGAAGTTCCTAAAGTAAGCCTGCAGGAAGGTCCTCTTGGAGGAGGGAGAGGCGAAGAAGGGGGCGGCGGCGGCGGGGGGCGAGCGGAGGGGCGCGCCGGCCGGGGAGCCCCGCGGCCGCTGCAGGGCCTGCAGCCGGGCGCAGGCCGAGTCCAGGTCGCCGCGGGCGGCGGGGCAGGGGCCGGGGGCCCGGCTGAGGTTACCGAGCAGGGCCTCGCAGCTGCCGCCCGCCGGCTCGGCCGCCAGCAAGGCCCGCGGCCCGCGGCTCCGCGGCCGCCCGGCGCCGCTCCGCTCCCGCGCCCGCAGCTTGGCCCCGGCGCAGAGCCACAGATGGTCGGAGAGGAGGACGGTGAAGAAAAGGAGCGAGGCCAGCGAGAGGCGCCATTTCTGCGCCCGCTCCGGGTCGGCCACCGGCTTGTCGCTGCGGCGCGGCGCGCAGCAGACCGCCCCGCCGGCGGCACCCCCGCGGGGGTACATCCAGGCGCCGCGGATCATGCTGCGGGGGCGGCGCGGGGGGGCGGCGGCGGCGGGGCGCGCCGCGCTACCGCCGCTGTCACCTGCGCCCGCCGCGCCGCGCCGCCGCCGCCGCCGCCGCCGCCATGCCCGCGCCCCCGCCTACAGGCCGGCCGCCGCGATGCCGGCTCGGCCCCGCTCCCCGCCCCGGCACCGGCCCCGGCCGCGGCGCGCCGCCCGCCGCTCGGGGGCATGCCCCGGCCCCGCTCACTCGGCTTTCCGCTTCCCCGTCGGATGCGACAGCTGGCGGGCCCCGCCGCGCCCGCCGCCGCCGCCGCCGCCGGGCCCCATTGCCCTCAGTCTGTCGCCATCTTCGGCCGCGCCGCCAACACCTTGAGGAGCCGCGCCGCCCTGCGCCTGCGCGGTTTCCCCCCCACCCCCCGCGAAACCCTCCCCGAAACCCGCCCGCCGCCCCTTCGCCGCCCGCCGCCCCTTCGCCGCCCGCCGCCCCTTCGCCGCCCGCCCCGGGCACCGGCGGCGGCAGGTGCCGTGGTGCTGAAGGACAGCTCCGCCCGCCCCGCCGCTACCGGGTCCTGCCCCGGGGACCGGGGAGCGGGGCGCAGGTGTCCCCAGCCGCCCCCGGCAGCCCGGGTCCCGACAGCCCCGCGTGTGGGGTACCGCGTCCCGTGTCCTCCGGAGAAGGCAGAGGTGGCAGCCCCGGCGGGATTACCGACGGGCGGCGCGTCTGGCCTTTGTGCCCGTAAGGGACGGATCCTGAGCGGAGAAGGGCTGCGGAGGCGGGGGCGGGGGGGGGCGCTGTCCGCCAACAACGCTGCCCTGGGGGTCGCCCAGCTCTCCCGGGGCAGGCGGAGGGTGGGTGTCCCCTGGGCACTCGCTGCCTGCTCGCACTCGGCCCCGATTGCCCCCAAAAGAGCCCCCAACAAGTTCGTCACCGGGTCACCGGGAGAGAATTCTGACCAGGCACCAAAACTAAGAGGAAGGTGGCTTCCAGGGAACATCACTTCTTTGTGTCCCAAACCCTGTTGGCACCCGGTTAGGGGTTTCTCGGGCAAGTTAGACAAGAGACTGTCAGCTTACTGGGAGTGAAAAATAAACAGAGCTCTGCAACATGAAATGCTGCTGTAAGCAGAGCAGCAGGCATCCAAGCTCTGGGGCTCCTTCTCCATACATGAAGCCATCCTCACCCTTGGGCACTAACCTGGCTGCGGGAACTGGTTCAAGTGTTCCTATTTCTGGGGTTTTCATCAAGCTCTGTCCCAAAGTGAACCAACTCCTTCATGCCACTCAGCTGTGCTGTCAGCCCTTCAGCAACAGAGGTGCTGGAGCTGGTTGTCTGAGCTGCCTCAGGCTGGCCCGTGTGGGATCCTGCAGGCAAGGGAAAAGTCACCGGAGGCTTTGTCCTCCTCCCTTTTGTCAGCCTGACCCGTGAGGATAGCGAGCCCCACGGGAAAGGGGAGCTCGCGGTGTTTATGGATGCACAGGAGGGCTGTCATCTCAGCTGGTGCTCAGGGCGTTGCTCTAACGTGAGCACGATGTGTGGAAATCCTCCTGCCCACTGCCCTCCTGAATCCCAAATGCCCAGGCCTGGGCCAGAAGATCAGGATTTTACTTTGCTATGGCCACCCTCCTCTGAAGGCAGGCCCTGCACAACAGGGCATGGGCCACCGACCTCTCTGTGTGACAGCAAGGGGAATCTCGGGGGGCCGTACAGCTGGAGCTGAACTCCCACCCCTCCTACCAAGCAGCACGCCCGAAATAAAGAGCGCGTTAATCATGAAGGCCAACGTGTTGGAGCTGTACATACTCCAACGGTTAGCTCTGCTGTGGCTGAGGCACTGAGGTGAGGAAAAATCTGGTGTAGAGCCAGGAGAGGTTTTACAGCCGGAACGAACAAATGTCGAACATCACTGAAAGTGATATAAGGAAAAGTGCAACGCAGGCTGGAGACTGAACTCCTCTGAGCCGTGGCACAGGCACCTGCGGCTCCCGGAGCACAGGGCAGAGCTCAGGGGGCAGCTTCCCTCTGGCTCTTCCACCCCATCCCTTCCCGCCCCTCCAGCGTGCCCATGGCCTGGCTGGGAGGAGATGCTGGAATACCTGAGAGAGCTATTCCTGCAGGTCCGGGGTTTCTCTGGTAGGGCTTCTTTCCTGGGACTGCCAGTGCCTGCCTTGTGCACACAGGATTATACCAAGGGTTGGGGCACGGGAACCACTATTTTGGAAATAAATACTAACTGAGATCCCTCTGTATTTGCAATGAAATGGCTCTGATACCTCAGGCACAAATGCCTCACCGCCTTGTGCATGGTGTGGGAGCAGTGCGTCCCGCAGCTCCGGTGCCCTTGCTGTGCAGGCAGAGCTCCCCGGGGCGCGAGCGGCGGGTGGGAAGTACAAGGCTGTGACCGCAGCAGCTCCTTGCTGCTGGGAATGGAGCCCCAGCCTGCCTGGCAGAGCCGAGCACCCTGCTTTCTGATGGGAAACTGAGGCACCAGGCACATAGGGGAAAAATCCACAGAGTCTGAGCGTACTCGGTCCAGGCTCTGGGCACACTGGCAGGGACCTCGCTCCCTAAGCTGTGCTGCCTGGCCAAAAGGCAGCAGCCTCGGGACTCCAGTTCTTGACAGGCTGTTGCCAAAGGGCTTTCACCTCCACATGGTGAGGTACCGCTATGCTGTGCAAAACCAAAACGTCTCGGGGAGAGCGGGAGGCCAGCAGTATAGCACGTTGTCGGGCTTAAAAAGAGCTAACAGGCAACAACAGAGCCCCTCGAACCCTTGCATACCCCATTATTTATCTAACGGGGAGCCCTGCTGTCCTTTGGCCCTGGCTGCTGGAGGCAGCTCCTTCCCTTCTAGTGCTCTGCATGTCAGCGTTGGGAGGCTCAGGGCAGGAAGGGAGACAATGTCCCGTGTTTCCAGCAGTGGGTTTGGTGGTCCCGGCTAAAGCGATGGGCTTAACTAGCCTTTAGGTACTATTTGTGTCAGCAGAGGGGGTCTTCTCTTCCTCCCATCTTCATCAGGGAGCTGCTCTTTAAGCGTCTTTCAAGCCCGTTTCTGCGTATCTCCCCAAAACCCCACATTTCCCATCCTATTTCAGCTTTTTTTGCCAGCCAGAGGACTCTGCTTTCTTCCTGTCCCTGCACTCCTGGTCCTTTCATGGGTGTTTGTGGGTTGAATGCAACCAGAAGGATGGGCAGCAGGGAGGGCATGGGGAGGGCTTCCTGGGGAGCCCACCCGCGCGGGCACACGCTGTGAGGCTGAGCTCAGCCCCAGCTTCCCTGTGTGCTCCGGCAGGGCTTTGATGGGAGCTCATCACTGCCGTGCCCGTCGGGAGCAGTTCTCCACTGCAGAGCCTGTACCCGGCTCAGCATCACCCGGCTGAGACAGGGCTGCGCAAACACTGCCCTGTTTGGTGAAGGGCTCCGTTTCCAGGGCGCAGCGCTATTTCCACCCAGGAGTTTCCCCTTGCTGGGAAAACATTAACCGCTCCTCCCACTCGCTGCTCTTGCATTGCAAAAACAGCAGTTTACACGTGGCCCTTTGTGAGGGAAGGGTTTCGTTTGCTCTGCCTTCCTTGGGTTTCTCTCTGTTTACTGCTGCTGCTGGTATTCAAAGGGCAATGTGGTTTACTGATGTTTTCCTTACACCAAGCAAAGATGCATGGGCTGGCTCTCCGCTCCGCGCCAGTCTCTGCCCCAGTGCTTGGGAGGCTTCCCCGAGGAGCACCAGCAATTTGGAGACAGTTTCCATCATTACCTGATGCTAATCAGCTTGCCGACTAATCAGGTAGACCCTCAGGTGGGGATAAGCCAGCAAGGAAGCCGCCACCAGCATAAGGCCAGCGTTCTCTTACCGCATGCTGCGGCTGACAAGGCTTGGCCTGGTCTTTGCAAAGGGCTCTCCATGATGTGCTTTTATGGGATCTCGATGCTTTGCTGGAAAAGGCAAATTGTTACGTGCAAGGGGAGGGGTCCCAGGCACCAGGAGGAGGGATGGGGGGGAGGACCCCAAGCTCCAAGCAGCTGTCAGAGGCACCAGGGCACACGCATCCCCAGGCACAGTAAAAGCACCTTGAAGATAGCCCAGGGGCTGACGTGATGGGGTGGCAGGAGGGGCTGTTACACCAGGCATCAGTGTCACCCTGCCAGCCCATGGCTTTGGGCAGGCACACGCAGCACTGCGATGCAAACACCTCTGCACCCAGCCGGCATTTGGGAAGGGCCACCACAGTGTGGCCCCGACCGGGTATCCAGGGTGCAGAAAAACTTGCTTTTTGCAATTAAAATTAGCTGGAGCAGAGACCCAGCCTGGCTGGCTGCTTTGGGCATGAGCTGCCGAGGGAAGAGCGCAGCACAGGGCACGCAGCCCCATGTGTCCCAGCTCCTGCGAGAGGCGTTGTTCAGTGCGGCCCCAGAGGAGAGTCCGGACTTGGGAGGTCACCCTCAGCCCCCATCCTTGTGGGGCAGAGGGAGGACCTGCAGCCGGAGGAATCCCGGGGGCAGCAGCCCTGCCTGATGGCTCCATCCAGGATCACTCCTGGCCATGCCCATCCTGGTGTACCCTGCAGCCAAGCCTCCCAACCGCAGGGCTCTGCCCTCACCTCCTGCCAGGGCTCAGCGTAGGGTAGCTGGGCTCGGGCTTGTGTTCACATCCATACATGTTGGGGACCAGGGGTAGGTCCCCTGCCCGGACCCTTTCCCTCTCTGCCCAGGGCTGCTCCGCAGCCAACTCTCTTTACTCCTTACCTGGCTGCAGGCAGCAGGGCAGGCGTAGCCCATGCCTGGCCCACGGCAAGGGAGCAGATGCTGGCAGGATGCGCAGGGACACAAATGGGGGCTATATCTCACAGATATCCCACCTCAGGCTCTTTGCTGACTCAAGTGCCAGCATGGACCCTTACAACCTGTAGGTTTCAGGGTGGCAAAGCTGGAGAAGGGGCTGACGCCTGGCTCAGAGTCGTTAAAATCCCACCTTGCAGCACAAACCCTGTGCTCCCACTGGAGACTGGCAGCAGAAGATGCTTTACCCATCGTAGGAGTGTTGAGCTGGAACGAGCCTTGCCTTGTGATCACACATCTTGTTTGCAACGCAGCGACAGACCTAGCAAGCCCTGCTGCTCACCAGCTCCCAGCCAGGATGGAGGTGAGGAATCCCATTCCTGGGATCTCGGGGGAAGCTCCTAAGGGATGTCCTGGGTGTGGGATGGTTTGCTGCAGCAAGAATGCAGCTGAGGTTGCTTCATACAAACAGAGGCCCTGAGAGCTCCCCAGCCTCAGCAGCCCTTACTCTGGCTGCAAGTAAATCAAGTGCAATCAGATAAAACAGCTAGAAAGTGGGGAAGAAGTGGATGTACATCCTGGACCTTCTTGCAATGAGACCAGGAAAGGCAGGGATGCCACGCCTGGGTGCCCAGGGCTCGCCACTTTGGTGTCAGACCTCAGTAGTCCCCTGCCCAACATTGCCCATGGGACCCACTTGCCCTCGCCTGGTGCCAAGGCAGCGAGGGGACGGCTGCCTGCAGGGAGAGGGGTCAGCGAGCCCCTCTCCAGGGGACACCCCACAGCCTCACCCCGCCAGCACTGCCCGTACTGCTCTCATTCACAAATCCTCATCCCCGGGCTGGCACCGTGCCCTCCCGACCTCGGTGGCCCTCGTGCGGCGCCGCTTGGCCGCGTTTCTAGACATACCCGGGATGATGTCAACAGCGTCCAGCCCTGCTTCTATACGGCCCTCCTGGGAAAGCCTTCAGACCACATAGCTGAGTTGCTGGCCAGACCTGCCAGGCTCCCGGCTCCTTGGGCAAGGGCTCCTATTGCTTCAGCTCCCAAACAATGGGCGGTGGTGGGGGCTCTCAGCTAGCCTCCAGGGCACAGACTGGTTTTCCCATCAGGTCCCACCGCTGGTGCCACCATGTAACCATGTGGCACAGCCCCTTGGCCAGAAACCTGGGGTGCACAGCCCAGGAGGAAGCTGCCTGGCACCCCTTCCTGGGAATGGCCATGTTGGCATCCCGCTCCTTGCGGGGAAGAGGGGAGCTGTTGGGTCCGGGTCGCAGCTACAGCAGCTGATCATGAGAGAGCCCACAGGACTGGGCTCCCAGCACCACCAGTGCTCCCAGAAAGGGGCTGTAGCGGCGGCACCTTAACAAGAGCCTGTGCCAGGGGTGAGAGGGACTCACCAGCTGCCTGAGACCTCATACACTCGTGTCATGCAAGTGCAGTGCTGTACCAGGCTGGAGAGGAGGGTATGGCTGAATTCCCCATCTCCCTGTTACCCACCTTGTTCCCTGCCCTCTCACTGGGTCCTTTTCTTGCATTGTTGACGAAGGAGGATTTAATTTTGGTTTCCACCCTGTATTTGCAGGAGAAAGGCCACTCTGACCCTCCCCAGTGCCTCTCCCTTCTGCCTGCCCCACGGATTTGCTGGGAGCATTTTGGCCCTGCAGCCTGGAGCCCCTGGGACCCAGCCCTGCCAGCTGCACAGGACGGTCCTCCCTGCCCAGCCTGTCCCAGCCTCCCGGCCCGGCCAGCATGGGGTGAAGGAGCCGGTCTGGCTCCAGACTGGTATCTCCAGGAGGAAGGAGTGGGGATGGACAGAGAGCACAGAACTCTTTGCCCTCTGAATAGGTACCTCCTGTGGGTCCTCACTGTGTGAATCCCAATCGCGGTGTCCATCCCACACCGAATCCTCCTGCCCTGCACCCCAGTACAGGCCAGGGATCCCCATCTCAGAGGGGAATGGGGCTGGGGTGGGATGCAGCACCCTCTGCTCTCCCTGCAGACTTCCACCTCATACATTTCCCGTTCCTTCCCTGATGTTTCTTTCCATATCCTGGAAGAGACTGGGATGCACACACTTCACCAAAGTTCCTATGCCTACCTGGTGTGAGAGGTCTGCGATTCCTGCCCTGTTTCAGGCTCCATCACCCCATACTCAGCATGCTCCCCCATGGCCCTCTGCCCCTTGTCCCCCACCTGCTTCCCCCCACCCTCTGCTGCAGTCAGGCCCTTGGATCTGAGGGGTCGGGAGAGCGGTGGCAGAGGTGGCACGGCATGCCACGCTGGCAGAGCAGCTGCCCAGGCAGGGGCAGGCTCTGTGGCTGCCCGGCAGAGCTCCCCTGGCCCCGGCTGGCTGCAGCCCCATGCTGCTCCCAGCTGTGAGCGCTCAGAGCAAGGGAGGGGAGCAGGGAGAGGGGGTTACAGCCCACAAAAGCAGATGTTGCTAATTGAGCCTTTGAGCTGCATGCCAAGCCATGGCATGGAGGCTCTGCCCGGGTTTCAGAACCACTGCCAGGTCGCTGGCTTTGAAGATGGTGGGGGTGGGAGAGGGGGCTGGCGAGGGGGAGGCCATGCATGCGTATCAGATTGAGCAGCCGCGCAGCCCGCAGACCGATGTCTCTGCGCCGGTGGCTGCTGGGGCTGGAAAACTCATCCTGCTGGAGCAAAGGAGGCCAGGAGTGAGGGTCCTCGTACCTGCACCTCGGCCACGGCTGGGCCAGGACAGGTTAATGCCTTGGTGTAGTGGGAAGGTGGTACCTACAGGTGGCTACTAATTTCCTTTTTATTTTCTTTGATGGTTAAAGATGAAGAAACCCTTGTTAGCAATGGCAGGTCCTGGAGCTGCCTAGGAAGGAGAGAGGATCTGAACACCTGACTTGATGAGAGCATCCTCCCCACCAGCCCGGGTGCTTGCCAGCAGCCACAGCAACCTCTGACCAGCTGGTTTGCCGATCAGAGACATCCCTTGCTCCCCCCAAAACCTCTGGTTTCCCTTTCCTCACCTTTCTGACCACACTTGGTTAGAGCCTGGGGTGCTCTCACTGGTGCCCAACTCTGGCCGGGGAGCTGGCTGTGGTGTTGCTCTGGGTCAATGCCAGTCGCAGGGTGAGCTGAGCCGCGGGGTGACCTGGGTGCAAACAGCAGATGTCACCAGGGGCTTGCTGGTACACCGGGCCAGGTCTTGCATTTGCCTGCAAGAATTTCTTGCCGCAGCATCTCCCCACTCGCTCTGGGCACGTCATTTTTGCCTCAGGCGGGTCAGGTACCACCACGGCCCTTTTTGGGGCCACCGAGCCGGGCAGCCCAGCGGGGAGGTGTGTGCCTTTTCCAAGGCAGTGTCTGCAAAAGCAGTTTTGAGCACATCAGGGTTACCCGAGGGGATTCCCAGCCGCGCCGCTCGGTCGCGGCGGGGGGGTGTGGGGGTGGTGGGATGGTTGCGGTGCGGTGCGGGAGGAGGCGGGCGGGCAGACCTGTGCCCCCGCCCGCCCGTCCTGCGGGCAGAGGGGAGCGGGCAGGGACGGGGCACGTCGCTCCTGCCCGTCCCGGTGCCGGTGCCCGTCCCGCCGCGGGCAGCGGGAACCATCGCTGTCGCTCTGCTGCCGCCCCGCGGGCAGCGCGGCCGGGACGGGGCTCCGCCGGCTCCCCCGCACCGGGGTGTCCCGTCCCCATCCCCGCACCGCCGCACAGCTCCGTGCCGTGCGGGGCTTCGCACAGGCGTGGGCATCCCTTGGGCACACGTGTGCCAACACACGCTGCGCCTGCGGGGCCGTGCGCCATGCCTGGACCACACAAGGGGACACCTGCGACACCTGGGCCATGCAACGGGCCGTGCGCCACACCTGGGCCACATATCAGGCCACACAACACGCCACACACCACACCTGGGCCACACAACACGCCACGCACCACGCATCAGGCCATGCACACCCCTCCCACGCGTGCTGAATGCTGGCGCACACGTGCAGGCAAAGGCACTGCCCTCCCCTCCCTCTCCTGCTCCCAGACACTCAGCCAGCACACACTCAGTAAAACATCCACACTATTTTCTGGCTTTCCCTTCGCCTTGCACGCTGCCGCCTGCCTCCCACACGTCTGTGCCCGACTCCCGCTTACAGTGTGTTCAGGGGTCCCAGCTCCTCCAGGGTGGCAGGTCCCACCAGCACCTTGCTGCGTCTCTGGGCTGCTCATCCTCTGCCCTGGCTGCTCTGCAAAGGGCCGGAGTGTTCAACCCCCTCTACAGCATCTTTTTGGCTCCAATTTAATAAAAGACAAGGGATGCTGGAGAAATGGTCCCCGGAGGAAAACTAGAAAAAAGGCTTTCCTGCAGCGCAGGAGGACTTCATCAGGAGTCAGACTGAGGATGGAGAAGGCTGTGGTGAAAACAAACTCTGTGCAGGGAGGGAAAGGAGAGGCAATGAGTGGAGAGGGGAGCCCAGGGTGCTGCAAGGGGGAAGGGAGGGCAGGAAGAAAGCACCCTCACTGCTCAGGAGAGCCCCCAGGCTGTCCCAGTCCTGCACACGAGCAGGGAGGATTAATCTCTGCAGTGTGCATCGCACGCAGGAGCAACTCACCCTTCCCACCTGGCCAAGCACAGCCCCCAGCAGCGCACCAAAATAATCGACTGCTGCTGAAACCTGTAGCCATGACCCTGGGACAGCAGGGAGGGACGCGATGGGTGGGAGAGCAGGGGCACTGCAGGTGCATCAGGGCCAGGGGGGACCCAAAACAGCCCAGAGCATCCAGTCGTGTTGGTGGGAGGTACAATGAAGGGCCTGGGGCTCACACCTACCCCCCTGCCTCAGGGCTGGGTCTCCCTCCGTGCAGCGATGGCAGTGGCGATGGAGCCTGCCTTGTGCCCATAACCCCAGCAGGGACATGGCAGGTGTCAACTCGATGAGGCAGGAGCACAGCTAAGGGCTGCAGGAGCTGAACCTGCTACCCCAAAGCTCTGCCAGGGAGAATGAGGATGTCTTCAAGCACAGGCAAAATGGGAAGCCAAGGGTGATCCCAGCACAGGCAGTGTCCTCACCCACAAGATGCAACCTCCCCCACGGCAGGCAGAGCTGAATGCTGGCAACACAGCTCATCCCATCAGCAGCCCCAGCCAAAGCAAGCACCAAGCCAGGTCCAGGGTCCATCCAGGCAGGAGCAAAGGGAGGCAGGGCTGGAGGCAAGGCTGCACCATGGCTCCCAAGCCCCCAGGAGCAAAGCCAGGGCTGGGAACAAGCCACAATGGGTATCCACAACCTCCCCCAGAGAGAAGTTACCTCTAGCATCACAGCTGAGGTCCATGCTGGAGGCAGGGCCAGAGACAGGCACATCTGCACTGAGGTGAGGAAGGGGCTGAAGGCTCCAATCTGAGCTTAAATGGAGCCACAGACGGGTGTGGGAGCCCCAGGTGAGGCTCGTGACGGCTCCACAGTGCTCCCAGGACCTGACAGCCCCATCCCTCCACCTCCGCTCTCTCCACTCCCCTCTTCCTCTCTTTTTCCCCTTTCCCCATCCCGTGTGCCTGTGTTGACTCTCCAGGCCCTGTGTGGGTGGCAGCTGCGTCCCCCTGTCCTGTCGTTAGTGGTGGCGAAAAAAAAGCGCCACCCAAAAAAAAAAGTGGGAGACAGAGATAAATCGGAGGTCAAAAAACATTGGAGGCTGAAAAATGTAGGAGGCCAAGGAAAAGCGTGGGGGTTGAGAAAAAAGAGGTGGCCAACGAGAAAAAGTGGTGGCCGGAAAAGTTTGAGGCTGAGAAAATTGTAAAAGGAAATAGAATCTGAGGCTCCATGAGTCTGATGAAAAGCGGAGGCCAAAGGAGAGCAGGAGGCTGGAAAAGAGCAGGAGGCTGAGTAAAGAAGGTAGAGGCCAAAAAAGATCGGAGATGGAGAAAACAAGGAAGGCTGAAAAAGAAATGGAGGCTAAAAAGGAGAAGGAAGCTGGGAAGGAAGTGGAGTTAAAAAGAAGATTGGAGACAGAGAAAAAATAGAGGCTGGAGTGTGAGATGGAAAAAGGGTGGGTGGTCAGGAAAAATAGAGGCCGCAAAAGGGTAGAAGACCAAGAGAGGGTGGGAGGGTGAAAGAAATGCAGAGGCTGAAAAGGACGGGAGGCCAAATGAAAAATAGAGGCCAAAAAAAGTAGAGAGTGAAATGGGGTGGGAGGCCAATAAAATCATAGTGTGAATTGGAGTCTGAGATTGAAAGAGTCTGACGAAGAGTGGAGGCCACTGAAGAATGGGAGGCTGAAAAGGAGCAGAAGTCCAAAGAAAAAGTGGATACCGTTAAAAAGAGTGGGGGCTAATATAGAGCTGAGGCCAAAAAACGGGTAGAAGGCCAAAAGAGAGTGGGAGGTTGGGAAAAAAAAATAGTGAGGGGCAAAGAGCGGGATGCTGAGTAAATAGTGGAGCCCCCCAAAAACGTGGAGGTTGACAGGGAGTGGGAGGCTGAAAAGCAGGAGGTGGGTCTTGGTGGGGCAGGGCTCCATCCTCGCCCTGCTTTGCCCTGCCTTATCCTGCCTTTCCCTGCCTTATCCTGTCTTGCCTTGCCCTGCTTTGCCTTGCCTCGCCCGGCTGTGGCCGTGTCATGGAGCCGGGCGTGCACTAGAGGACAGCCGAGCTCCACGCAAGCGGCCCGGGCAGGAGCTCCCGCAGACCTTGCCCTGCCTGCCAGCAACCTGCCCTCCCTACCAGCACCCCCAGCCCCCGAGCACCCTGCCCGTGAGCACCCCGCACCCTCCAGCATCCCTGCCAGCTCCCAGCATCCCTGCCAGCTCCGAGCATCTGCACAGCCTGGAGAATCTGCACAGCCCGGGGCATCTGCACAGCCCTGGGCATCCCTGCTAGTCTTGCACACTGTGCCAGCCCTGAGCATCCCCATGGCCTCGAGCATCCCTGCCAGCCCTGAACATCCCCACGGCCCCGAGAACCCCTGCCAGCCCCAAGCACCTCCAATAGCCTCCAGCACTCTTCCAGCCCTGAGCATTCCCACGGCCCCGAGCATCCCTGCCAGCCCTGAGCATCCACATGGCCTCGAGCATTCCTTCCAGCCCCGAGCATCCCCATGGCCTCAAGCATTCCTTCCAGCCCCAAGAACCTCCAATAGCCTCCAGCACTCTTCCAGCCCTGAGCATTCCCATGGCCCCAAGCATCCCTGCCAGCCCTGAGCATCCCTATGGCCTCAAGCGTTCCTGCCAGCCCCGACCATCCTCACAGCCCCGAGCATTCCCACCGGCCCCGAGCATCCCCATGGCCCTGAGCATCCCTGCCAGTCTCGAATATCTCTGCCAGCCCCAAGCACTCTTCCAGCCCCGGGGCAGCCCTGCAGCCCAGAGAACCCCTGACAGCCCCAAGCATCTCTGGCAACATCCCCGCAGCCCTCAGCACCCCCCATCTCCAAGCGCAGCCCAGCCTTCCACAAGGCCCACAGGCCTCCTGGACCTGGAGGCTGATGGGTTTGGGGCCATTTGCTAAAACCCTGCTGAGCAAGTCACGGCAAAGGTGAAATCAGGGGGGGATTTGGTACTTCTGCTTGTGTGTGTGGCGGGGTTTAGAGTTCCTTGAGTTTTATTTAAATCCAGAACCAGGAGCGTTACTTTGGGGGAAGCGGTTGTGAAGGTTCCCACTCGCGGCTTTGCCCCGGAGCTGAAGCGGTTGCATAGTAAATATGGGAAATGTTTCCTTTCTTCTCAGTTTCAGGTCAGATGGGGTGGGGACCACTGCAGGCTGGGGAGCTGCAGCGGGCCCTGCTGCCAGGAGCTGCTGCTTGCATTAAAATTAAGGGAGAAGAAAAGGGTATGGGAAATCGGAGACGTGGTGGTGTGGCAGGCACGCAGCCCGCACCGGTTGTCCCCCCAGCCAGCCCCCCCTGCTAAGCCACAGCCTGTCCCCGCAGAGGTGGCTCACAGCTTGCCCCGGAGCCGGCTCTGCCGCCCAGATCCCGGCTACAGCCAGAAAGTGTTTCCTGATGTTTAACCTCCACTTCACCCCATCCTCCACATGGATGCGGGTAGCCGTGTCCTCCCACGCCAGCGCGAGCCCATCTTTCTTCTTCCCGCACACGCGTTGCATCCTCCCTCTTCTGCTGCTCTTGTCCCCAGGCTGTGCAGGTGACAGGTCCCTTGTCCCCCTCACACTGTCCTCTCGAGCATCTCCTTCCAGGGGGGTCTGCTCATCCACTCCTTTCTGCAAGAGAGGACCCACTGGATGCCACCCTCTTTAGGATGGCTCCTCGGGGCCGGGACATGGCTTCCCGCGCAGTCTGTCCCCTCTCCGGGGCAGCACCTCCTCAGCGCCTGCACCCATCACACAGCGTGGGAAGCTGGGTGTCCCCAGCCCACACTGCCACCCATGCCGGGGGCTCAGGATCCCCATGGGGTCCAGCTCAAGGCCTCCTTGTCCCTCCATTGCCCTGCACAGGGCCACGGGCATGTGGCCACCAGGGCAGCACGTCCTCGCCAGCTTGCATGGGGACCACCGCGGGGCGGGCAGGGCGGGGGGGCCGGGGTGCGCGGACGGCACCTGGGGTGAACAGAGCAGCTGTGTTTACTTTCCATCTGCTGAAGGGAACAAGAGGGGATTTTTTTTTTCTTTTTTTTTAAATTTCATTTTATTTTTTGGAGGCTTTGTGCGTCCTTCACTGGCCAGAAACCTTCATGTAAACATCCTGCCGCTTCGCCAGGAAGAGGGAGCACGGTGATGGAGGAGATGTCCTGCCTCCTGCTCTGCAGGGCTGCACGTCTTGCACCCACACACACCCAGAGACATCCCCCACGGGGCTGGGTAGCACAGGAGGATGCTGACATCCCCACCCTCAGCTCAGTGTGGTCCCTGGGGCAGCGGGGCCGGGCTGGTGAAGGGCGGGCAGGTGACCCCACAGGTCCCCAGGAAAGCTTGGGACACCAGGACAGCAGCCTGCTGCCAGTGCCGGCGCCGAGCACAGCATCCGACAGCCAAATACTCTACAAAAAGAGGTCCGTGCTCTCCCTGCAGGAAGGGAGGGGGGTCTCTAGCCCTGCGGGATCTGAGGGGGAGTTTGGAGTCAGCAGGAGCATAACCCCCCCCCAAAGCATCATTGCACAGCCCTGCCTCCCTTCATCCATCCGGAACACCTTGGGTGCGCAGGGCTGCTCCCTGCTTGCTGCGCTCCCGACACCCCGGTAACCCCCCCGGGCAGCCCCACATCGCCTCCTGTGTGCCCAGTCCCTGTCACTCCTGGGGCAGAGGACATGGGGGATGCGGGGGACATGGGGCAGGCGGCTGCAGTGCCGGTGGCAGACGGCTTTGGAAGGATGCAGTCCGTGACTCGGTAAAGATTTCGGAACCCTCGTGCTGTGCCTGTGCAGGAGGCAAAGGGAAGGCCCTGAGCACACACCGCCGCCTCTGCCAAGGCTTAATCAGCAGGTTTGTTCCGAGTTGTGGCCAGCCTGATTAATCCAGGCTGCCTCTGCTGGGATGCTGATTTCAGAGCCTGCCACTGAAAGCAGATTTCTGGCTGTTATGCACAGAAAATTGTTCAGGTTCTGGCTGAATTGCCGGTGTCCAGGGAAACGGAGCAATACCTCGGTGGGACGGATGCTAATGGCTTGTGGTGGTGGCGGTGCCCCTCTGTGGGTGTCAGAAGGGTTCAGGGGGCCTGGGATAAACCCCCAGGCTTGGAGGGACACCAGTCTTGCCCTGTGCGGGAGAGGCAGGACCCATTGCTGGCCCAGAGCATCGTTGTCTCCAGCGAGGAGGAGTGGAAGCATCTGACTCGGAAGGAAACATTACCCTCCCGACCCCAGCGCTCGGGCCAACTGTTGACTCATTTAACATCATCCCCTTTTTGGCCAGGAAAGCGAGGAAGAGTGCGGTCAGGCAAGGCTGTAGCCCAGCTGCCTTCGCTCCTCGCAGCCCGGAGAGGGGCAGAGGCCACGTGTGTCACCCCGGGGCTGGGTGAGGACGGGGCTTTGCCGGATTCGGTGTCCGCTGCTGAGCCCGTGCGGCAGGGGCGATGCTCTCTGGAGCGCGCGTGGCAACGCCAGCACTGGGGGTGACACCGCAGCCGTGGCAGCAGAGCATCCCCGGTGCTGGCAGGCGGCACGTGGGAGCATCTTGGGGACAGCCCCACAGCTGGGGGCCGGGATGAGGGCTGTGGGGCCGGCCAGCCGCCGGTGGGACCATGCAGCCACCGGGCGAGGCTTGGCGACGGCGGCGGCTTTGCTTTGTTTACTCTGCAACTTTGGCTGTGGCTGGAGTTTGTTAAGGGGTCAGGCTGATTGGGTTGTTTTCCTGTGCTTTACAATTTCCTATGTGGTACTTTAATAGACGCTAGGGCGCCTACAGCTACAGAGAGGCACTTTATTTTATTTTAGAAATGGAAGTAAATAAAGAAATAAATGCACCCAGGCATCGCCTCCCCCTCCCCAGCCGCCTCGCTCACTCACTATCTCTCCGCAGCCCCTCACCGGCTTCCTCTGGCTTGGGGGAACCTTGTTTAAACCAACCACAATATATTTTTAATGAGGATTGTTAATTAGCCCCGGCCCCAGCCCACTGCGCATGGCTTCCCTGAAGCCAGGCTGGGGCTCTTTGGAGCAGCACGGGGGCTCAGCGCTGGCTCTTTCCTTGGTGCAAACACCAAGATCTCGATAAGCATCACGCAAGTGGCTTTAAGCTCTTCACTAAAGGAGGTTCCTCTGGGAAGGGTTTTGCCGGGATCGAGTTGGAGGAGGCCAGAAGGGATGGGGAAGACCCCGGCATGATGCTGGTGCACCTCCAGGGCATGCGATGCTCTCCCTGCCACCACTGCATGTTTAAGCCGGGATGGCTGTGACCTGGCAGGTGTCAGCCCTGTCCCCGTGTCCTGCCACAGCCCTCCGTCCCGCTGCTTTCCCCCGAAATGAAGCTGTCGTTGGGTCTGCAGCTCCAGCAGCGCCTTCGAGGCAGTCAGAAGTGATGCTGCTCTGATGGATGGACTTGCCCAGCTTAACGAAAGCCGTCGCTGCTCCAGTCATGCTGGCACACGCTGCGGTGACGAGCAGGAGGGGCATGGGTTATAGAATCACAGAATGTGTTGGGTTGGAAGGGACCTCTAAAGGCCATCTAGTGCAACTCCCCTGCAGGGAGCAGGGACATCTTCAACTAGATCAGGTTGCTCAGAGCCTCATCCGGCCTGGCCTTGAATGTCTCCAGGGATGGGGCCTCCACCCCCTCTCTGGGCAACCTGGGCCAGTGTCTCACCACCCTCAGTGTAAAGAACTTCTTCCTGATGTCTGATCTAAACCTGCCCTGCTCTAGTTTAAAGCCATTGCCCCTCGTCCGGTCGCTACATGCCCTTGCAAACAGCCCCTCCTCATCTCTGCTGGAGCCCCTTTAGGTTATCTCAGGGGCTCTAAGGTCTCCCCGGAGCCTTCTCTTCTCCAGGCTGAGCCCCCCCAGCTCTCTCAGCCTGTCCTCACAGCAGAGGGGCTCCAGCCCTTTGATATCTCTGTGGCCTCCTCTGGCCCCGCTCCAACAGGTCTGTGTCCTTCTTGTGCTGAGGGTTCCGGAGCTGGACACAGTACAGGGTCCCAGGGAGCTGCACACCCCACATCACATCACCCACTGCCACCCCCCGGCTCTGCCGCTTCTCCCCCTGAAGATGGGTCCAGGCTCGGGCAGGGGGCTGCCCTGCGCCCAGGGTGGCTGTGCAGCTGGCGGGCATCGCTGCTGGCGTGACATACCCCCCCATGGCACAGCGGGTGCCCGTGGGGTCGGTGGCAGTGCTGCACCCGCTGGCATCCTGCTCGGGGTGCTGTGGGCAGCTGCTGCCCCGGGGGACCTGCCGCTGGCACTTGTTTTTTAGAAACAGTGGGACTGGGGTGTTGATAAGGTGCCAGCGGTGCCTTTCTCTGGGCCTTTCCCTGCTCTCCCAGGCCCTGAGGGCAAACATTCCTGGCATATTTGTCATGTTCGGCTCAATACAGCATCCTTCAGAAGAGAAAAAAAATCAAATAAAAGAAAATCCGGTTCTTCCACTGCTCCCTTTAGCGTTCTTTTACACTTAAGCTTTTTAATTCCAGCTCTGAATAACACTCTTTATGGGGAGGCCTGAAAAGCTGCAGCCTTCACCCAGCCGGTGCAGGGGTGGAAGGGGAGCGCAGCCGGCAGCGGGGCTGCTGGGGGGGTGCGGGGGGAGCCCCGGCTGTCACCACCCCCGGCACCCACAGGGACCCCGCTGCCATCCAGCCCCGCGGCGTGGGGAGGAGGGAGCTGGAGGTGTGATGGGGCTGCTGCAGGGCCGCGGTGGGCAGGTGCCCATGGGGCTTGCGGGTGGCAGGGACATGGGTGACACTGGGTGGCTTTAAACTAGACCTGGGGAGCAGGGACTGATACATAAAAGGGTTTCACATGTGCGTTTTTACTGAGGTAAGCCAAAAGGCGCTCGGATCCCAAGGATGCCCCATCACCCCTGGTGCCCGGGGTGCAAAACCGGCCACACTGGGCTGGGGTGGTGGCACTCGACCTGTCACCAGTGGCCAACCGCTCGCGGGAGGCGTGTGGCTGTCTCCAGCACAGCCACTCTCTTCATTCTCCTCTTCACCTCACCCCCTTGCCTTTTCACTTTTCCATCCCACTCCTCTCCCCAGGTTAGAACAAACACCAGCACTCAGGACCGATTTTAGGGATGCTCTGCATCTTTCTGACTCGCTGTGCAGCAAGGGCAGGGGCATCTGGGCTCGGACGCCACCCTCCATTTGTGCCTTTTCTCCCACCAAAGCATTAAAACCACCATCCTGCGTGTTTATAAAGGTTTGTTTTCCAGGCTGGGGCTTTGGCAGGAGATGAGCTTCCATGGCTCAGGGCATCAGACGGTGGCATCTCAAAGTCCCGTAGTAAATCACCTTTTCTGACCACCCGTTCCCCATGTAGAGGCTCCCTGGTGCTGCCCGTGCTGTGGCTTGCCAGGGGCTGGGGCTGCCTTCTCCCTTTCAAAGGACACCTGGGTACGGGGGCGAGCACCACGCGGCTTCAGAGAGCTCTCGGAGCTTGGGAAAAAGCCTCCGAGGCTCTTCCCCAGCTGCTTGCCTCCCCAAGACTCGTGGATTAGACCACGCCGCTGGCACGCTGCCTCCCCGCTGTGCTCGATACCACCTCTGCAGCGGACACGCACAAGCCCGGGCATCGCTGGGAGCTGCCGCGGGGCCAGGCTGGGCTGGGGACCGCAGCACAGGGGATGGGCTCCGGCATAGCTGTCCCCCATGTGGCCCAGACCCAGGGGTCTGGGAGAGGGCAAGGAGGCTGGGTGGGCGACGGAGGCAACCGGGAAGGGGCACGGGCAGAGCCCCCGCTCCCCGCATGCAGCTGGCCGTGATGCGCTGCCGGGGACCCGCCGATGCTCACTTCTTTCCCACTCCCTCCTCCTCGTCCCCCCCCCCCCCGCCGCCCGAGGAAAGTGATGTTTTTGGAGAAGAATGAAAGGAAAGCCGGGGAATGCTCGCTGTGCTAATTCTGTCAGGGAGCCAAGAAATATGAAGCGCCCCTTTGTTTTTTCTGAGCAATTATCCTCCACAATTTGGCTTTTTGTATCTCCGTGCGTGTAAAACTAGTCATTATATCCTGCCTTATCTGCGGGGAGCGCGCAGTCTCCTCCCCGCGCTCCCAGCCCTCTCCTCTCACCCGGGCAGCACCGGCTGCGTCGCACTGGGCATCGGAGCCCAGCTGCCCCTGCCCTTGCTGCACAGCGAGTCAGAAAGATGCAGAGCATCCCTAAAATCGGTCCCGAGCACCGGTGTTTGCTCTAACCTGAGTGTTGCAGACTTTTCCCCGTAGCCATCACCTGCAGCACCCCCGGCAGCTCCCTGGAAGTGGTCCCCCTCGTCCCAGTTCTAGCCCAAAGTGACCCATCGGGTAACTCAGTGCCTCCTTTGGGCTGGTCCATCCTACACCGACCGCTCTGCGGCTCCGTCAGCCTTTCCCCAAAATGCCCACTGCCCTGCTCATCCCGGCTGTGGAGCAAGCGAAGGCACCCCTAAAACTGCTGTGTGCACGGGGAGGGGGCAGGGGGCTCTGCCGCCACCGGCTCCTGTGCAGCACGGAGGGAGCGGAGCGGGGCCACCCGCCCTGTCCTTGGCCGGGGCTGCACCAGCCGCCCTCTGCCCTTGCTGCTGTAAAGGGAATTTACCCCACCCCAGCTTTTATGACTGTTTAAACACATGAAGGTGCCACACGCTCCATCCGCCCGAGCCGGATGCCACGCGGAGGCGGAGTGGCCATGCCCCGCTTTGCAATTTTGCCTCCCGAGGCTTCGTTTGATGGGGGATGCTCCCAAATCCCGCCCCCACCACTGCTATTTCCCGCAGCTGATTTCCCCTGTCAAACTTGTCCCCATGAGTCTTGCTCCTTCCTTTAGCTTCTTATCAGCCCTTATCAGGCTGTGTCAGGGCCTTGCAGGCAGGTACGGCTGGGTTTGCCCGAGGGAGGCGCAGAGGGACGAGGCGGTGGGGGACAGCAAAGGGGGGGCAGCTGCTTTTGGCCTCTCATCCAGCAGCTCCAAATTCAGGTCAGGGCTGTGCCGTGAGCTGCGATGGGTCTGTGTGTGTGTGTGTGTGTGTGTGTTTTCATGCTGCCCTTCGGGTCCCACTCTGGAAACCAGTGATAAAGCCGCCGCCGTACTGCTCCGGGGAGTCATAGAATCATAGAATCATAGAATCATAGGGTTGGAAGGGACCTCTGGAGATCATCTAGTCCAACCCCCCTGCCAGAGCAGGGTCACCTAGAGCAGGTTACACAGGAACATGTCCAGGCGGGTTTTGAATGTCTCCAGAGACGGAGACTCCACCACCTCTCTGGGCAGCCTGTTCCAGGGCTCTGCCACCCTCAGGGTAAAGAAGTTCCTCCTCATGTTGAGGTGGAACTTCCTATGCTCAAGTTTGTGCCCATTACCTCTTGTCCTGTCCCCGGGCACCACTGAAAAGAGCCTGGCCCCATCCTCCTGACACCCACCCTTTAAGTATTTATAAGTGTTGATAAGGTCCCCCCTCAGACGTCTTTTTTCCAGACTGAAGAGACCCAAATCCCTCAGCCTTTCCTCATAAGAGAGGTGTTCCAGTCCCCTAATCATCTTTGTAGCCCTCTGCTGCACCCTTTCCAGCAGTTCCCTGTCCCTCTTGAACCGGGGAGCCCAGAACTGGACACAGCACTCCAGGTGCGGCCTCACCAAGGCAGAGTAGAGGGGGAGGATGACCTCCCTTGACCTGCTGGCCACGCTCTTCTTGATGCACCCCAGGATGCCATTGGCCTTCTTGGCCACAAGGGCACATTGCTGACTCATGGTCATCCTGTTGTCCACCAGGACTCCCAGGTCTCTTTCCACTGAGCTGCTCTCCAGCAGGTCAGCCCCAACCTGTCCTGGTGCATGGGGTTATTCCTCCCCAGGTGCAGCACCCTACACTTGCCCTTGTTGAACTTCATAAGGTTTCTCTCTGCCCAGATCTCCAACCTGTCCAGGTCTCTCTGTATGGCGGCACAGCCTTCCGGTGTGTCAGCCACCCCCCCCCAGCTTTGTGTCATCAGCAAACTTGCTGAGGGTGCACTCTATCCCCTCATCCAGGTCATTGATGAATATGTTGAAGAGGACTGGACCCAGTACTGACCCCTGGGGAACACCACTCGTCACTGGTCTCCAACTAGACTCTGTGCCCCTAATCACAACCCTCTGAGCGAGTCCCTGATGCTCTGGGACCACCGGGGTCCCTCGATGGCCACAGTCCCACCAAGGGAGCCGTGGGCGGGGGTGGCAGGAGGGTGGCTTTGTGCCCCGCGTGCTGCGCTGGATCCCACCACACAGCTTTCCAAAAGGGCTTCAGAGAAGGGGGTGGGGACTGGCCAAGGCTCTGCAATGGCCCGAGAGCATCCCCCTCCCCTGGCTGCCCCCACACTTGGCTCTCCATCACAGCGGCTCCTTCCGCAGCACCTTTCTGAGCCAAGGGCTCCCTGAGACACCGCTTATCTCTCTGCAGGGCTGGCAGATTTTATGAGGGGCTTTTCTTTAAGATGCAAAGCAAATCTGTTGCTTATAAAAGCAGAGCCCCGTACGCTGCAGGTACAGCGGGTGCTGCAGGCGCCAGCCCCGGCTGGTGGCACAGGTCTGGGGTCCTCTCCGGAATGCTACCAGTGTAAAACATGGCATTGGAAATAGCTGCCAGGTAAAAACACACCTGTGTTTGCTGGTTGAAGGATCTGAGCAACGTTCCTGCCTTTAGTAGCCCTCACATCCATCTTTCTCCCCACGGAAGGGGCTCGAGACCTCCACGTGCACAGGGATCAGTTGGAGCGCTCCTTGCGTCCCCGTACAGAGTCCAGCCGTGGGATTTTGGCCGGGGAAGCCACAGCAGGATAAACAAGGCTGCGATCCTCAGGCCGCCCGCACGCCCGGCTCCGGAGAGCATCGCAGAACCCCCCTCCCGCATCCCTCCTCCAGCTGCAGCTGCCTCCGGTTTGCAGAGGGTCTGGGCGGGCCGGTAAACACCGCTGGTGGCCAGTAAACAGGCTGGGGCTAAACAGGACGTGAGCGATCGCATCCGTCCCGAGGCTTTGCCAGGGCCAGCAGAGCCGGTGCATGGACACGGCACTCCCCAGGGAGCCGGGCTGGGTGCCAGGGGGGTGCTGGGGGGGTGCTGAGACCCTGCTGGGGTCCTGCTCCTGCAATCCTGCACCCTCCGATTTGCCCCGCGCAGGGGGTTGTGCAGATGCTCACTGGGCACGCAGCCGGGGTGGTTTGCCCCCGTTTTCTCACAAAGAAAAGCTGGAGAGCAGCAGCTGCAAAAGCCGCTGGTGAAAAACAAGAAAACTGTCACTTAAATTTGATTTTCCTATCTGGCTGAAGGTGCTCTGACCAGGCTCGGAGCTGGTGATTCTGTGCGGGAGCTAACGGGAGCCGCCGCGATTCTGTGAGCATTCAGTGGTAGTTATACGTGTCTTTTTGTCCCAAAGACAACAAGCAGCCAGCTCGGCGCTGACGGATGAGCCCTGGAACTTGCTCCCAGGCTACCCGGAGGAAGCGCTGAAACCCATTTCCCATTGGGAAGAGCCAAAAACCCTGCCCAAGGCAAGGCCGGCCTCATGCAAAGCCTGGACAAATATTAGCCAGCTTGTTTAATGAGCTCCCCGCACGACGAGGACATGAGCCGAGCTTGGGTTTCCAAGGCGTGGAGGGGGAGACAGCAGCCCGGGGGGGTGCAGGGGGGTGCGGGTGGTGATGGAGCAGGGCTGGCCCCAGCAATCAGGCAGGGCTGCACCCCGCGCGCCCCCGCGTCCCCACAAGGCAACTTATTTTCTTATCAGAAACGACCTGGCAAAGCCCTAAGTGCTGGCGAACTGCTTCAGCTCAAACCAACGAGCTGACAGCTCCATGAGACGAGGGTCTCCTGGCAGAGGGTGGCGGGGCCGGGGGGGGGACGACAAGCCAGCCACTCGGGTTTTGGCTGTTCCTCGGGAACATCTTTGCCTGAAGGCTTTAATGGCAAACACAAATGTGTGCGACTAGGTGTAAGCCAAGGAGCCTGTGCCAGGTCTTGCTACCTACTTAATACCTGGGGCCTGTTCAATTATGACGACTCCCTCCTGGGTAATGAATATTTTTAGCACTCTGCTATAGTGATTTTAGTGCCCGGAGAGGCTGGTTTCTGGCCGGACTCAGAAGGCGGTGCTGGGGCTGCTTGTGTTATTCCAAGGATGTCTTCCCCTATACAGATCCTAAGGGACCTACAGAATATCCTGATCTCTTTCTCTTTCAGTTGTTTTTTTTTTTTTTTTAACTTTCTCTGATGTAAACGGAAATAAATCTGCTGCTTTGGAAGCGGGGGAAACTGCCGGTCCCCTCACGGCTTCGGCATCGGGCTCGGAGCTTAGACAAAGGGCAGATCTGTCCCTCCTCACCCCCTCCAGAGCCTGGGGCTGAAGAAAAGGTCCGTGCTGAGAGCAGAAAGGGGGGTTCGCCCCTACCCTTTGGTCTGTGCGAGGGGCTCCATCTGGAAGCACTAAGGACGGAGGGGAAACTGAGTTTCTAATATTGTGTTTGGCTGCAATCTTGTTGTAGCGACTGCTGTTAATGCAAATCCCGTGTTGATTTTCTCCAGCTCGCTTAGCTCGGTCGCAAGGCAAAAAAAAAAAAAAAAAAAAAGCAGGATTTTCTCTCCAGCTGGAGTCAGGAGCCAGGGCTGCGGAGGAGGAGGAGGAAGGGGGGGACGGTCAGGCGGGGGCGAGGGCATGGGGACATCGCAGCCGTCCCCAGCGTCACCCACGTGCTACCCTGGGCAGCGTGGGGACCAGCTCGCCGGGGACATCCCTCTGGTGTGTTTGCTGGGCTCGGGAAGGCGTATTCCCAAAATCGTTGGCAGTTGCTGTGCCCAGGGGATAAATCCCCACTCTACACCCCGAGACAGAGAGGGGATGGCCCGAGCTGCAGGCTGCACCCCAGGAAGCCTTTTGGAGATGTATCCCACCCCGCGGGCTCCCACTCCCTTCAGAGGGTTCTGTGCTATTTATCGCCCTTAGAGGACCATTTTTTCTTGGAGGCTCAAGTAGCAACACGGGACGGTCGATGACTCCTGAAGAGAAGCGTTGAGAAGGAGCGCGGGCAGCTCGCCGCCAGCGCCTGCAGCCGTTCGAGGCAGAATCCGCTTTTCCAAAAGCAATCCGCGGCTCAGTCACCTGTTGATTAGTACCACGGTTCCGGCAGGTTTCCTCGTGCCTGCGAGCCTCCCGGGCGATATCTCCTCGAGTCGCTTGAGTTACTCTCCTCTAATCCCTCGGCAGAGGTGAGCAGAGCCGATGCCGCTGGCAGTTCGGTGCAGAGGGATTTTTCCTGCTGGCCGGGGTCAGGCGGACGCATTGCTGATAACTTGGAGATGCTTTTGGGTGGGAGGTGGCCGGGTGCGTTGAGCATCCATCCGGACCACGCCGAGGAGGGCACACGAGGCAGCCCCGGGGTCACTTCTCGCCTTGGACTGAGCTCTGGAGAGCTTCAACCAGGAATGAGAAAAATTCAGCTGACGTGGGGAGCGAGCACCGACACCTCTCTTCAGCTGTGCTCTGGAGCTGCTGTTTGCAGGTGAGGGTTTTCCTGCTCTCACAGGGACCCGCGCCGCGTGTCGCTGCCCCGCAGCCTCCCCTCCCCGCGCTGAGGGTCAGCAGGTGACAATTTGAGCAAAAACTGATCCCATTCCAGGTTCTTGAAGTCATTTTGCTTTTGTAATGTGCTAATTCCTGGGCCCGGAGAAATAATTGGTTCCAGATCCTAGAGCTTTTTTGCAGGAGGGCGATGGATCTTGGCAGCCCTTCCCACCTCCAGCGCGAGCGGCGCGGGGAACCTGCGGCTGCGGTGGGACCGTGTCACGGCTCCCGCTGCGGGAAGGACGGCAGCGGGGATGGCATCAGCTCCCCGTGCCACTGTGGTGCTCGGTCCTGCCCGTGGCAATGTGGCCGTGGGTGGTCGTCCTGCATGCCACACTGCCCGACCCACCCGCTGTGCCAGCGGGCACACCCCCACGCTCATCCTACCCACCCTCCCCTGGCTGCTGCCTGTGTCCCCTGCCGCGGGGGACATCTGCTCGTACTTTTCTCTCCCCCCACCCCCTCAGCTCTCCAGGCCGGAGGTGCAGCTTCAATCTTTCCGAGAGTTCGGGAAGGTCAAAGGCTTTTTCCAATGGTTCCCATCGGGCTGTGTCTTCTCCAGATTGCATCAATGCGAGAGGCTCTGCATTATCCGCCGCATCCGACCCCGCAGTTAGCTCATTCCTTGGCCGGGATGTTCCTATGCTGGTCGGATTTATTCACCCGTGCTGCTCCTGCAGCGCACTGATCCCAGGGGGCTGCCTTCAGATCTGCCCTCCTGGACACCCCCGGCCAGAGCATCTGCAGTGTGTGTGGGAAAGCTCCCCCCATCCCCTGCCCACACATCAGTGCTGGGGGGGCCCAACAGCCCCAAAACTCTGGGTCTGCCCCCCCCCGCAGGGCTGGGCTGCGGAGCCAGCTCCTGCAGTCGATGCTTATCCTGCATCTTCGACTGCAGCTCATCCCCGGCACACCCCCAGGGGCGTCTCACCCCCCGGGCAGGGGTGGGGGGATCAATGGCCATGGCTGGGAAAAGGGGGCCGGGGCTGACCGTGTGACAAAATCCACACCTGAAGACCCACCGCTCCTGGGAGGCTGCTGAATTCCACCGCATCCCTTCCCTCTGTGTGACCTGGCGGGAGGGACATGGCTTTCCGCAGCTTGCCAGAGCTGGGGGGCCAACATCTGGGTGTTTTCCTGGCTCCAAGAGCAGGGAAGAGGTGGGTGCCCTACTGCCGCCCCTACCTGCTATCCCTGGGCATCCTCAAGCGAGGAGCTGTGCACCCGCGGTGCATCCTCCCCGGGATGCAGGCTGTGACCTGGCCCCTGTGCTGCGGTCCAGGGGTGATGGGGGGGGGAGATAGACATGGGGTGGGAGCGCAGCCAGGCCCCCAGCGCTCAGAGCCCAAGGGCAGCCTCTGTGCAGCCAGCAGCTTTTCTGGTGAAGATTGCACTCGCGCAGAGTCAGCTTAACGTTTATTTTTTTCCCCCCTCTAATAAAAAACTAATAAAGGAGAAAATGAAAAAATAATTTTCTGGAATTTGGCTGTGTCTGCCCAGTTTCCTTTGTCCGATCAGCGGGGCTGCGGATGTGCCGGCGTGTGAGGCGCAGGTCACTGCGCCGTGGGTGCTGCAGCGCGGGGCATTGCATCCCCTTCCCCTTCCCCTTCCCCTTCCCCTTCCCCTTCCCCTTCCCCTTCCCCTTCCCCTTCCCCTTCCCCTTGCCCTTCCCCTTGCCCTTCCCCTTCCCCTTCGCCTTTTCCCTTCCCCTTTTCCCCTGTCCCCCTGCCCATGTCCTCCCTCCCGCAGAGGGCCAGGGCCAGCACAGGGTTCTGTGCCAGAGCCCAGCGCCCAGGGTCCCCATCCCACCTGCAGACCCCCATTCCCGGCTGCCTGCTCCGATGCCTCCTGCCCGCGCTGCCTGCCCTCCCCGTAGCCACCAGCACCCCTTGGCGTGGGGGGACAAACCTCCCTTGTGCCTCCCTTGTTGTTGTTTTGGGCTTTGTCTCTCTCTAAGAGAACCGCCCGGTGTAAATCTCTGCAAAGGGCCCATCCTGCGTTATTTATGCTCGCAGCGGGACCCTTCGCGCTCTTTTATCCTGCCTCTTTAATACGAACCAGAGGGGTTTTTGGCTTAAAAAAAGTCTGCTGTGTTCCCGCTCCTTCCCCCGCCCAGCCCCGCTCCTTTGGAAGTTCAGATAAGGGGAAGATTTATACCGGCGAGGAGGGAGGCAGTGAGCAGGGGGTTAAGAGAGAGTCGCTTTTGGGGGTTCTTTGAAGATAAATTTAACTTGTTCTTATCTGGGCTCCATGCACTCAAGAAAATGTTAAGGCTGGGGAGGGTGGCCGCGGCTGGGGAAGGTGGGGGTTGGTTTTAATCTTTAGCCGGTTCCATTTTGGGTTCATTATAGTGACATTCATCACTCTGGCCAGGTAAATAACTCGGGTCCTCGCTATTGCCCGGTGTGGCAGCGGGAGCACTGGGGGATGCTGGCAGATAAAGGTGGGCTCTCTGCCCCAGGCGGTTCATGGGGAGGTGCCGGAGAAGCCGTAAGCACTCACAGGATGTGCTTTTATATCACATCTCATCTATTAGGGGGCGGCGGGCGGGAATGGGGGGCAGAGGGGTGCCGGCCCCGTGGGGCACTAATCGAACACACACCCCCGTGTCCGCTGACAGCGGGCGGGAGCGCGGCCCCCGGCCCCGCAGCTGGGGCTAATGAGCGCCGGGGCTCATTAGTGACCCACGCGCTCACGGCGCAGGATGGCCGGGCTGGGCCGAGCTTGGCGCCAGGGGTTATTAACGCGCTGCCAGGCGGGGTGACAGGGGGTCCCCATCGGCAGGAGGGGGGGTTTACAGACTGGCTTGCCGGCAGCTTTTCACTTGCCTTCTCCGAAGCCGTAAGGCTGCCTTTGCCTTCAAGGTCTCTGCCCGGACCTCGGGGCTTCTCCCGGTGCAGATGTGCCCCAACACCTTCAGGGGGACCACACGCTTGTGGGGTGACCTGAGGGGCCACAGGTGACACCCTGGGCAGCCAGCAGCACGGCTGGGCAGGGGCTGCAAAATGCTTTTCTGTTCATTTTGTGTTTTTTTTTTTTCCGCGCAGCTTCTTGTGGTGGGGAATTTCTGGCTCGAAGGTTGAAGGTTTTAGCAGAGGAGGGACATGTGCGAGCGAGGAAGGGACAAGGAAAAGAGGGGGAGTGTGTATGTGCATAGAAAACACCTACCTCCTCGTTGCCTGGCCTCTAAGAAAAGGCAGACATGGATTTGCTTTTCTCCAGCTCCCGCAGGTTGCATCCCTTCCCAGGAACCTGCATTGGCACTCAGGGACCACCCCAAGCCCAGCGCTGGGGGGTCCCAGGGCCCCCAGCCAGGGCAGTCCCGTGTCCCCCCCCAGCATGGCAGGGGTGCCTCGGGCGGCTGCGTGTCACTGCAAAGGCCACTTCCCCCGGCTCGGCGGGACGGTTTGGTGCCTGACCCGTGACCTCGGTGTCAGCAGGTATTAACGATCCCCTCATGCCTGGCCGGGGAGCGCCCAGCCCGCCACGGAATTCCCTGCCTTTGGGGAGGCAAAGAGCATCCCCGCGCTGCCGCAGCGGGGACGGTCACCCGCAGCACCCCGCAGCGTTCTGCTCCCTGCCCCTCCGAGCCAAGGGCCAGCGGCTCCTATCTCTGATCTCCATCATTAATTTATGTCCCCGGGGCTTTGGCTGCCAGGGCTGCTTTAATTCACCGGCGGAGGGAGGGCAGGTCCCCTCAGCCTGGCCGTATATCTGCCTGGGGTTATCTAGGAATTCAGCCCCGCTATCGCGGCCCTATAAAGGGCTGAGCATCGTGGCGGCCGTGCCCTCTTCTGCCAGGGTCCCTCTCATCGCCCCGATGCACTCCAGGCTCGTCCCCTCCCTCCCCGGGGTCACCGGCTGTTAACCTGGCGCAGGGGTGGGGGCACATTTTTTGGGGCAGGAGCATGCGCTTCTGCACGGGGGCATGGCAAGGGTCCCAACAGCGCCAGGGCTGGGCGAGGGTCCTGGTGGTTTTGCTTCCCAACCGGGTTTTTCTATGGTGCCTCCATTGCCTCTTTGGTGCAAGGGCTATTTAACGATGCTCCAACCAGCAACAAACGGTTAAAACCAGCCACAAGTGTTTAAAAATCTAAATAGAAAGGACAAATGGTGAAAACAAAGGTTGAGGTAGAACGGGAATGAAATAAATGACTTTCCTAAGACCATACCAGCAGGTCTAGAAGGCGAATCAGTATCTTATCCGCAGAGCAATGATGTTTTCCATGTGCTTTGTGCTCTCTCCGTGCAGAGGGCTGGGTGGAAAGCACGTGGGAAACCATTTCCTCTCCTTTTCACTCCCCCTCAAAGGTAAATGCCGCGCAGAGCAGAAGCGATTCATCAGGCTGAGGACCTGTATTTATATTTCAATCAACTGGAAATGAGTAAGTACCTGGGTAACAGGAGTGGGTATTTTGCATCTGGCTGTTGAAAGGTCCGGGACCCTGGGGGTCTCTTTGCTTCTCCTGATATATTGAGCCTGCGCGTTCAGATGCTGTCCTTTGTCAGCTCCTCTCCACCTGGGAAAGGGATGGAAGCACCTTCCTGGAGCTGGTGCCGGCTCACCAGAGCATCGCCCTGGGTGTGTCTGAAGGGAGAGCGAAGGCGTCCCCCTGCTCTTGCTCCCAGCGTCCCTCTCATTAAGGCAGCGTGTGTCCTTAGGGGTCAAATCCCTGGTGAGGCAGGAAAAGTGCCGTGTCCCGACATATGGGGAGGGACTCTTTATTAGGGAGTGTAAGGGGTAACGGTTTCAAACTGAAGGAGGTTAGATTTGGATTAGAGATTGGGAAGAAATTCTTTGCTGTGAGGGCGGTGAGCCCCTGGCCCAGGTTGCCCAGAGAAGCTGTGGCTGCCCCATCCCTGGAGGGGTTCAAGGCCAGGTTGGACGGGGCTTGGAGCAATGTGGCCTGGTGGGAGGTGTCCCTGCCCAGGGCAGGGGGTGGCACTGGATGGTCTTTAAGGTCCCTTCCAACCCAAACCATTCTATGATCTAATGTGCTCACCAGCATCCTTGTTTTCCAAATCCTTTGCTACAGTGCTGGAGGCTGATGCCCTGTCTGAGCCCTGCTGCCTGAGCAGGCTGGGGTCCTGGGGAGCCCCCATGTGGGTCCCAGCCCCATGGCGCTGAAAGGACCAGCATCCTCCAAGCATGGCCCCATGCTCTAACCGGGACGAGATGTGACTGTCCCAGTGCGCAGAAATGCCCCAGGCAGGATCTTGGCAGTGGATTTTGGTGGTGGCAGCAGCGCTGGGGCAGGGTGCAGACAGGGATGCTGAGAGTCACAACACTTTGGGAAAGGCAGATTCCTTGAGCACCAACGGGGAGGACGTGGGAAGCCGGAGCCCGGCTGGAGAGTGGCAAATGCAGCCCCAGAACTCTGGGATCATAGAATCATAGAATGTGTTGGGTTGAAGGGTCCTTTAAAGGCCATCTAGTCCAACCCCCCTGCAGGGAGCAGGGACATCTTCAACTAGAGCAGGTTGCTCAGAGCCTCATCCAGCCTGGCCTTGAATGTCTCCAGGGATGGGGCCTCCACCCCCTCTCTGGGCAACCTGGGCCAGTGTCTCACCACCCTCAGTGTAAAGAACTTCTTCCTCATGTCTGATCCAAACCTGCCCTGCTCTAGTTTAAACCACTGCCCCTCGTCCTGTCGCTACATGCCCTTGCAAACAGCCCCTCCCCAGCTTTCCTGTAGCCCCCTTTAGGGACTGGCAGGAGCTCTAAGGTCTCCCCGGAGCCTTCTCTCCTCCAGGCTGAGCCCCCCCAACTCTCTCAGCCAGTCCTCACAGCAGAGGAGCTCCAGCCCTTGGATCATCTTGGTGGCCTCCTCTGGCCCCGCTCCAACAGGTCCGTGTCCTTCTTGTGCTGAGGGCTCCAGAGCTGGATGCAGTACTCTGGGATGTGAGCAGCAAAGGGAAAGGCAAGGGAGAGGGCAGGAGCCCAGGGGATGTGAGCTTAAAATGCCCCTTTCAGCATGGAGGAACCCAGCTTGCCTGAAGGCAAGAGAAAGGAGCAGAGAACGTGGCAGGGCAGTTGTAAGATGTGGCTTTCGGGGGATGCAGCGAGGCTGAGGGTAGGGAACAAAGTGCTCCGGCACATCAGAGGGAGAAGGCCTGCAAGGGAATTCCTGCGTCCACGAGCAACCCAGAAAATATAAAAGAATAAAAGAAAAATGAAGGAGGGAAGGACACCGCAGAGGAGAGAGAGGGTTTCTCCGCGCCGGACTCCTTCAGAGAGACCATAAGTGCGACAGCGATGCCAACCAGCCCTGCCATGAGCGGGGGCCAGAGGGCCATCGCCACCAAGGAGGGCTCCCGAAATCATATCAGAGAGCAGCAAGGACGGCCAGCCTCCTCCAAGACTCCAGAAGGATGAAGCAGCTCAGCTGCTAGACTAAATAGCTTGGGCTGGGAACTGGCCAAGGAAAAAAAAAAAATTCTATTAAAAAATGCCGATTCATCAACTTTGTCATGAACAGACCAGGACTGTTTTCTTTTTTTCGCTGAAAAAAAAGAGAAAAACTCTCCAAATTACTGAATGTTTAGTTCTTTTCTGTTTCAAAAATCCTGAAATTAAAGTTAATGATAGGAAAACGCATTTTAAAATAAGTGGCAGTCATGACTGAAACAAAAGCTTATGAAAATATGTGGGGAGCAAGTTTTGATTGTCATGAGCTCTTCTTTGCAATTATTTTCCCTTCCCCTGCTCCATTTTTTTTTAATTTTTTTTTTAATTATTGAGTTGTGATGTCCTCGCTGCCCGGCTCTGCAGCTATGGCTGGATTTGGATGGAGAGGGGCAAGAGGAGCCCTGGGGATGCAGCTGAGCCCCCGAGGATGGTGAGGAGGGGGCTAAGGGGTCTGGGGGGGCCAGGGATCCTTCTCCCAGGCGCCGTGGGGGGAATCTCTGCCCCACCAGAGCTGCTGAAGCAGCGGCAAAGTGCCACGAAGAAGGAGGGTGGCAGACACTCACGATGGAGGGATGCTGTCATGTTGCGTTGGGTGGATGGAGCTGCGGGCTGGTAATTTTAGCTGCTCCTCCCGGCTACTCTCAAGCCAACGGTGAAGCCCTTCGGTATTCAGCCCCCACGGCTTTTTCAGAGAGGGATTACGAAGACTTTGAGGCGTTACTAGGTGCTAAACTTGTAACGAATAACGTTTTAATTAAACTCGTGGTCCCTAAAAAAAAAAATAAAAAAATCCCTCAATAAAAGATTGGGGGAAATGCTGCCGAGGAAATATCTCCCGTACAAAGGGCGAGGCTGTGTGAAACCAGTAATGGGTCTAGCAGAAGTTGTCTCCGTTGGATATAGAGTGAGAAAAGATGTCTTAATTGCTAATCCAGAGAAATTTGGAGCAATAGGCAAAATGTCCCCTCCCCGGCGCGAAGTGGATCTGCAGAGGATTCTTGGAAAGATTAATCATGGGACAAATTCTTTATAAACATACGGGCGAACCCAAAGACTTGAGGCGCTTCGCACGGCTCTTCTGGAAAAGGGATTTTTAGCGGAGGAGAGGAAGCTGAAGGAGGCCTTTGAGCAGCTCCAAGCAGCGATTGCTCCTGGGTGACCATGCTGGTGGCTGCGCAGGGCAATGGTGGCATTTCCTGGCCGTCATGGCATTGCCTGGGGACCGTGCTGCTCCGAAGGGAAAAGCCCCGCTGCAGCTCGTCCATCCTGGGGCAGGAAGGTTCGGGATCTGGGGAGCGGGTGGATGCACAGCTGGCTGTGCCACTGCTCAGGAGAAGACGGCAGGGTGACTGCAGGGCTGCGAAACGGCAAGACAAAAGCCCCTGGTCTCTGCTGTCCTGTGCAAGGGAGGGCACGTCCCTGAAGGACCCAGGCTGCTGGGGTGGCAGCATGCCACCCATCCGCACCTCCACCGGGGATGCTGGGGAAAGGGGCTGTCCTCGGGAGGAGAGGGCAGCAGGGAGAGGGGCGGGAGGACCTGCCAGGGCTTAGGGACACAAGCCCAGAGGTCCCGTGCAGCACTGAGGGGCCTTTCGATAGCAGCGGTGGCAGCCAGCAAGAAGTTGCAGTCCCTGCAGGACTATGGTGGATCCTAGAGGTTCTGCCCTCCACAAAACGGGGTTGTCCCTCCTGCAGCCCCATTTTTCCAGGCTGGTTTCACACTGCAGGCTGTGCCACAGCCCCCAGCAGAACCATGAGCTGGGACCACCACGCCATGCCCTATGGCAGCACTGCTGGCATAGAGAGCTGGGGGGGTGGCCGGGAAGCTCGGGGCAGAGCGACCCACAGCATTTTGGCATCTGCTCCTGGCCCCAGGCTCCCAGCAGGGCCCCAGGTGGTGGGAAAGGGGGAGCAGAGCACAGAGAGCAGCTTCACCCCATCCACGGGGGTCTGTGCCCCAGCTGCGAGCCCACCCACCTCCCACAGCATCCCATCCTTTCCGCTGGGATTTCAGCCCCTCTGGGGAGCTGAGGGTGCTGCTGCGGGTGCCTGGCAGCACTGGGGACCCTCTTGCAGAGAGGGGACCCCCGAGCGCTGTGACCCTGTGGCAGGGCTGGCAGGGCGCTGATGCCGTGGGCAGCATCCTGCCTCGGCGACCCTCTCCATCAGTGGCGATGACAAGACACCAAAGCAGAGCCAGGCCGGGGTCTTGTTTTCCCATCTCCGCAGCTGCTGGCGGGAAGCCCCCGTTGCCCTGACCCGTGTCTGGAAGCACTTGCACAGCCCCAGCTGGGAGAGGGTGGCCGGGCGCCCGAGAGGATGCGCGGGGCTGGGGAGGGAAGGGGCGATGAGCGGAGCAGCATGTGTGGTGGGGACGCACGATTTAGCGCAGCCGTCCTTCCTCCGCCGCTGCTGACAGGGCCCCGACCCGCGGGGGAGACCCGATGGTGAGGGGATTCACACGGCTGTAAAGCCGATTAAACCACCCCGCACAGATGCGTACGCTCGGTGAGCAGGGAAGTAGCTGGGGTGGCCATGCCCTGGCCCCAGGAACCATGCAGGGACTGGGTTTGTTTCTGTGAGGGGCTGTGAGACGTTTGCATGACCGGACTTTGTTCCTGAACTGGGTTGGATGCAGCCGGGGAGGACGCGGCCCCTCCTGTCCTGCAGCTGCTGGGATTCCAGTGCCCTGGAAAAATGCTCCTTGCTCAAGCGCTTGTGCTGACCCTGTTCCGGTGGTGCTGGGATGCTGCCACAGTCCTCATAGAGTCATAGAATGGTTCGGGTTAGAAGGGACCTTAAAAATCATCCAGTGCCACCCCCTGCCCTGGGCAGGGACACCTCCCACCAGCCCAGGTTGCTCCAAGCCCCGTCCAACCTGGCCTTGAACCCCTCCAGGGATGGGGCAGCCACAGCGTCTCTGGGCAACCTGGGCCAGGGGCTCACCCCCCTCACAGCAAAGGATTCCTTCCTGAGATCTCATCTAAATCTCCCCTCTTTCAGTTTGAAACTGTTACTCCTTGTCCTGTGGTTGCACTCCCTGATCCAGAGTCCCTCCCCATCTCTCCTGTAGGTCCCCTTCAGGTACTGGAAGGCTGCTATAAGGTCCTCCTGGAGCCTTCTCTTCTCCAGGCTGAACGTCCCCAACTCAGCCTGTCCTCACAGCAGAGGGGCTCCAGCCCTCTGAGCATCTTCGTGGCCTCCTCTGGACTCGCTCCAACAGGTCCATGTCCTTCTTGTGCTGAGTCCTCGTACCACCCAACACGTGAAGCATGAAGCCAGGATCTGGCCCGTCCAGGGCAGCTGATGAGCTTTGTGGGTTTGTATTTTTCTGACAGGAGCCCGATGTGACCGCCTGGTGCCGAGCAAACTGGGTGCTGCAGCACCGGCAGCGTCTCCCCATGGGGCAGCAATGGGGAGAGCACCAGAACCCTCACCCATCAGCTGTGTGAATGGGGAGGGGGTCCTGTGGTCCCTAGGTGCTAGCACGTGGCAGCAGCCACTTTCTCTGCCCCCTCAGGGGGTCCCAGCCGTTTCCTTAGCTGTCAACATTTGGAAAAACAACTTCTTTCACGGGGCTGATGCCTACAGCCAAACGCTCAGAGCTGCAGCCGCTGCTCCCAGCAGGACGGGGTGTGTAAGAGCCCGCTGTGTCCCCATGGGGTGTCCCAGGAGAGGACCTGATTGAAGAGGGGAGTGGGGGGTGCCCCTGGATTTAAGCATCTCTGGGTGCAGACAGTCCCCGCAGCATTGTGCCGAGCGCTGCCCTCGTGCACTGACCCGGGGAGGCAGAGGGGAGCAGGCAAAGGTCTTGATCAAAGATAGGCCACTCTTGTAAACACATCTGAAGCCACCCCGCCGCTCCCCTTCCCACGGAGCATCTGCGGGGTAATGTCTTGCAGGTGTCCCAGACGCGCATCTTGGGGGTGGGGGTGGGGGTGGGGATGTTCAAAGGGAGGGCGAGGGCTCCATGTGCAAAGGGTGTAGGGGTGCAGTGGGGCTGGGCCGGGGGGGGACACGGGACGTCGCAGCATCTGGATGGGAAAAAGGGTGATGTTAAACAAGTCCATCCCCTGTGGGAATGCCACGCGCAGTTCCCCCCCCACCACCACCTCCTACCAGACAGATGTTGAAAACTCCTTTTTGTCAGCCCTGACATGGAAGAGTTTGGGTGGAGAAAGTTTGAAAATGAGAATTTCGGGAGGAGTTTTTACTTTTGCCTGTTTCGCAGAAACAAATTTCTGTTTTCCGTCTCCCCCCGTTTCTACGAAGGATGGAATAGACACTTTTTTCCAATCTTTCTTACACGTGGGGGAAGTGTTGGCTCTTTTACGACCAGTCCCACTCCCCCGTTTTACCTCACCCCTTTTATTTGACTGAGTCACGGGTGCCCGTGGAAGCCCTGCCAGCGCCGAGGCGGAAACGGCGCGATGGCGTTATCATCGCTTAACGAGTTACCCCACCTCAGCAGGGCCGCGGCAAGGCCGTGAGCCGGTGGAGCCTGCGGCAAGCATGAGGTAAAGGAGGAGATGAAAGAGATTTCATCGCCCGGGATGGAAGCGAAGATGTTCCCCCACCCCCCCAAACACTGGGATGCTGTGGCTGGGCTGGGATAAAGAGCCCACGGCAAGGGGCACCCCGCAGCGCCGAGGGCATGATGTGGATACCCGGGATGGAGCTGGGGGTACCACCGGCTGGTGCGGAGATTTTGGCTGTTCCAGCATCCCGGGGCAATGGGGCTGATATCCAGGCAAACACCTGCAGGGCTCGGCACCTGGAAAACAAAGGCGATGTGTGGGTTGGAAGGAGAGGGGCTTGGCGGGTCACCCGGGCTCCTTATCTCCTGAGACTGTTTGCTCCAAGATTAAGTCAGAGCCTGCAAGATACAAAAGTCCAAGGAAAACCAGCCCGGAGGAGGCCGGGTCGGGATGATCAGGGGACTCTCCCCCCTTCCCACCGCAGGATTGCTGGGCACCTCCACCGAGGGCTGGTGTTTAAAGTCCAGGCAGATTGCTGGTGTGATTTACGACTCATTATTCTTTGGTGCAAGAGTTGGTTAATGAGCAATGAAGGGTTGGGCAGGCTGCGGGGGCCAGGTGGGGAGGGGGCAGGTTGGGCGCACCCGTGGGGAAAGGGCTTTTTCCCCCCAGGCAAATGCCAGCAGCTGCCTGGGCAGGGGGAGCAGCAGGGGTACGGCCATCCCCAGCTGCCACCCTCCGCCCGGGGACAGGGCATGGGCACAGCAGCGGGGTGGGCAGGCTGGCAGGAGACCCTCCCCTCCCCAAACCTGGCCAAAACCAGCCGGGTTATGGTTAAAACCTGGGTAAGAGGTAACCAGCTCTGCTTAACTGCTGGTTGCCAACCAGTCGGCGGTTTGTGCCTGGTGAGGGGGGGTCTCACCACAAACCTGGGTGCTGGGGCGGGGGGGAAGGATGGGGTGAAGGTGCTCCCTGAACCCCCTGGCTCACCTGCCAGGAGTTACCCCTGACCTGCCCTTCCCGACTCAGGCACAGAGCAGCATAAACATTAACAGATGAAAAAAAAAAAAAATTATATAGATACATATATATATATAACTAAAACCCTGCTGAAACTAAAGCACTCCCCAGGGGGAGGGAAGGGAGAGCAAAGGTGAGCGAGGTTGTTCTCTTGGCATCGCCTGGGAAGGGTGCTGCAGGGCACTGCCATGACTGCGCGCTGCTCCCCCCACGCTGGCTCTCGCTCCGTGCCAGCTGCCATGCCCCGGGCATCCCGATCCCCAGGGCAGGAGAGGAGCCCCGCAGCCCCTGCCTGACCCCCAGCCCTCCTGTGAGACCATATATCCGACCGTCTGCACAGCTGGGGGGTTCCCCCAACCCTCCCCACCTCCGTGGGTTTCTCTAAGGGCATTTCTGAAGGTTTGATTCATGCCTTCCAGCCTGTCTGGGGGCAGCCCCTCACCCCAGCAGGGTGGGGAGGTGGGGCCGGGCTCTGCGAGCCGTCAGGCAGATGGTCGCTGCCTGTTTGGGGCAGAGACGGAATCACGGAATTTTTCAGAGTTGGAAGGGAGCTCTAAAGATCACCTAGTCCAACTCCCCTGCTAAAGCAGGACTGCCCAGAGCACATTACTCAGGACTGCGTCCAGGCGGGTCTTGAAAGTCTCCAGAGAAGCGGACTCCACAAGCTCCCTGGGCAGCCTGTTCCAGTGCTCTGTCATCCTCGCCGTAAAGAGGGTTTTTCTCATATTTGATTGGAACTTCTTATGTTCCAGCTTGTGCCTGTTACCCCTTGTCCTGTTACTGGGAATCACTGAAAAGAGTCTGGCTCTACCTTCCTTAAACCCACCCTTTAGATACTTGTAAACATCAATAAGTTCTCCCCTCGGTCTTTTCTCCTCCAGTCTAGAGTCCCAGCTCTCTCAGCCTTTCCTCATAAGGGGGATGCTCCAATCCCTCCATCATCTTTGTTGCCCTACGCTGGACTCGCTCCAGTAGTTCCCTGTCTCTCTTGAACTGGGGAGCCCAGAACTGGACACAGTATTCCAGTTATGGCCTCACCAGTGTAGAGTAGAGGGGGAGAATGACCTCCCTTGACCTGCTGGCCACACTTTTCCCTATGCAGCCCAGAATTCCGTTGGCCTTCTTGGCAACAAGGGCACGTTGCTTGCCCATGGATAATTTACTGTCTACCAAGACCTCCAGATCCTTTTCTTCAGAGCTGCTTTCCAGCAGGTCCACCCCTAACCTATACTGGTGCCTGACATTCTTCAGACGACCATAAATCCTTGCCCGAGGAGGGGTCTGCAGCCCAGAGCTCTCTGCAGAGGGATGTGCTGCCCACAGGTCACTGGCTGCGGGCAAAGGGCACTGCCCGGGGTCTTTGTGTTTGCTCTGGGAAGTGGCTCTGCAATAACAACTTCTGCTCGACTCACGCCACGTGTGCCTCCAACATCCCCCCACCCTCCAGCATCCCACCCGCCCGGCAGGCGGGCAGCGGGTCTGTGTGTACAGCAGAGAAGTGCTGACAGCCCCAAATCACCCACCCCGCGCACGCCGGTTGTCGCTCGTGCCGTGAAGCGCTTCCAGCACCCTCGGGTGCCACAGGCCGCTCCGCGCTCCCTGTCACCGGAGCCATGGACCGGCCAGGGGAGAGCTGCCCTGCACGGGGGGGAGCTGCCCTGCGTGGGATGCTCTCGGGGAGCGAGCTGTTTGTGGAGAGGCTGAGCGGGCGCTCCTGCCTCTCCCTTGGAACTGCGATTTCATTAAAGTGGTATTCAGCTGAAAGGTCACCACAAAACCCTCGGCTGAGCTCATCGCTTGGGCTCCCCCCCCTCCCTGCCGGGAGCCGCCCCCGCAGAGCGCCACCGCTGTGGGGTGGGCGCAGATCCATCTCCTTCCTGCCCCTGCCCACCGGCAAGGTCCTTGCACGCTGCCGGGGCTGGAAGCGCGGCTGCACCACGGCTCCCAAGCCCCCGGGGAGCAAAGCCAGGGCTGGAAACAAGCCATGATGGGCATCCACTACCCCCCACCCCCAGAGACTCTGGCACAGCTGAGGTCCATGCTGGAGGCAGGGCCAGAGATGGGCATGCCTGCACTGAGGTGAGGAAGGGGCTGAAGGCTCCAATCTGAGCTTAAATGGACGTGGGGAGCCCCAGGGCAGGCTGCTCAGAGCTGACAGCCCCGCAGCGGCCCAGGGCTCTGACAACAGCTTAACTTAACCCTTCCTCTGGGCTGCAGCATCCCCAGCCCTGCGGGAGGGCAGCCAAGGACCAAAAAGCCCATCCGAGCCCCGGGGGTGATGATGGTGATGCCAGAGCTGCATCCACCCGCTCACACACGTTTCCGTGGGCAGCAAGTGGCTGGTCCTCGGAGAGGGACCCCCGGCGACGCCTGTATTCCATGCTCCGAGCGAGCTGGAGAAGGCAGTCAACTCTCTTTCCAAATCCCTTCTGTTTCCTCTGTGATACATATTTAGGGAAACGAGAAGAAAGTGGTGGAGAAGGATGGAAGGTCCAAATCTGACCTAAGTCAGCATGTCAGGCCGGGGGCTTATTTAGCCCAAGGACCGTTGGCTGCAAATGGTGCCTCAGGGAAAGCACTCGGCATGGGATGTCGGGAAGAGCTGCCGTTCCCGAGGCCTGCGTACAATACGCTGTAATTAATATCTGCGAGGAATTAGAGAGGCTTTGGAGAGAAAATGGCCATAGCTTAAGTTAAACAGCAACATGACCTCAGCTTCGTTAGGCTAAATGGACGGATGCTTCCTTGCAGCAGCGGGGCTCAGTGGCCAGCAGCAACTGTCCCCTCTGTCCCCGCTCACCCAGGGGGCACGAGGGACATGCACCGCCCTGGCAGACCCCCCTCGTAATCCTGCACCCACAGCCTGAGGCATCATCCGCAGTGTCAGGGCTCTGAGAAAGGCTCAGAGCTCGTCACGCGGATGCTTCAGCCCGTCTTAAGTCCTCTCTGACGGGGCAGAGGAATCCTCTCTTCCTCCCCAGGGATCGGATATCAGGGGAATTAAGCAAGAAACAGGATCCAAATCCCCCGGTTCCTCTCTAAGACGCCGGTTGCACAAGCCGGTGCCTCCAGGCGGGTCCCCTGGGTGCAGCACCCTTCTGCCAGACCCCGTGGGTGTCACCCCTCGCCCGTGACCCCACGTGAGCTGGCAGCTTGTGCAAACCGCCCGGGTGCGGGAGGGTGGCTCTTCTCCTGGGTCAGAGAGAGGATGCCGCTTTTGGGGTCTTTAGGGCTATTTTGCAATTAAGCAGGTTATTGTCAGCAGAAAGTCCAGACTGCAAGTCCAGCAGTGGGAGAGGAGGAGGAGGAGGAGGAGGAGGAAGGTGGGCGCTGGCGCTGCTTCGCCCAGAGAAAGCACCATGTTTGCCCCTTATCCACCCCCCGGCCCCGCTGCCCTTTGGGGATTGCTGCGAACCACTTGGCTGCGGAATTAGCCCCGGGGAGGGAGGGGAGGCACTTTCTGCTGCCGAAGCCCTCGCTCCTGCTTGTTCTCCCACCCCAATTCCTGCAAAATGAGGCTGTGGAACCAATTTCCCCATCTTGCCCCTTGCCCGTGAGGAGCCCCTCTCCCAGGAGACCCAGAACCAGCTCTCCCCCCACCCTCGATGCTGCAGCTCTGCCTGCTTCTTCCTCGCCTCCTCTTCCTCGCCACACACCGCTTTGCATTCTGCCCTGCGCAGGTTGGCCGGGGCTCTCCTTCCCTCTGCCAAAGTCAACACGGCACCGGCGACACGCTCAGCCCGGTCCCGGCGCTGACGGTCCCCCAGCCTCCAATCCACAGGTAGGAAATAAATAATGTCGGAAAGATAAACAGAGTAAATACGGCCTCGGCTATTTCATTTCAGAAAATATTTGCAGAAGAGGTGTGCCCATCCCACCCGGCGTGAGTCAGCGGCCAGGCAGGGTGCGGCCGGCGGGGGGAAGGTGGCAGACCCTGCCCCTACCCATGGGGGGTTCCCCAAAGCTGGTGCTGGGGGTGCAGCACCCGCCTTTCCCCAGCACTTCTCCTCTCACCCAGTGCTTTCTGCCCCATGGGCCGTCCATTTGCACCAAAGCCCTTGGGCAAGGGTGGGTGGTGGGTCCGTGCTGGTCCAGAGCTGCCCACTCCTGAAGACCCTGCTCCTCCTCTCTGTGGCTCACCCCACAGCAGGGTGGGTGTCAGGACCCTTGGGTGGCCCCCCGTCTCCCAGAGGAGTCCCCGGGAGATGCTTGCTCTGCAGCCCCCAGTGCGAAGCTGCAAAGCAATGGGGTGCTTGCTTTGGTGGTTGATGAGTTTATCAAACCAGGACCCCAGAGTCCAGCTCCCAGATCATCACAGGGACTTGTGAAGAGCCTGAGCACCTCCAGGGACCTCAGCGGGGGCTGGCCACGGTGACCCCGCAGATGGCATCAGGAGCAGCCAGAGCAGGCGGCGTGGCCGGGAGGTGTTCTGCAGTAACCCGGGCGCTTAGCGCCGTGATTTATCTTACCCTTGCTCACAACTTTGCTTTTTTCCTTTCTCTCCTCGCATCTGGCCACATGTGCCCTGTGACAGCGCTGGCTGCCGCAGCACCCCTGTGCCTGCAGACCATGTGCGCGCCCCCCGCTAATTGGCGGTGATGAATGAGGGAAGGAGCGGAAGTGTGGTTCACATCCCAGAATACAACTCTCGGCGTGACAGTGACAGATCGGCCTCCTCGGACCCAACGGGGAGCTCAGGCTGGGCTGCTCGCTCAGGCACAGCCTCTGGGGACTTGCAGAGGAGGTCCCAGGAGAGCACCGACAGGCCCCAGGACCCCTGCTCGGGGCAGACAAGGGATGAATCCGATCTGGAGGTTGTGGATGCTGCAGAGATGCTTCCCATGCTCCCTCCCAGCTCTGCAGGGCTTGTGGGCTTAACCCTTCCATGTGCCACCAACACATGCACCATGGAGAGCTGGTGCAAGCTGGCAGGGCTGCACCGACATCCACGGAGCGGGTCTGCTCCACCGCAGCCGGGTCCTGGGACGCTGCTCCTTTCCTTTCCATCCAGACGTCGGGATGGCTCAAGGGGGTGGGATAGCAAAGGGAGACCTCCCTTCCTCCCTGCTGACTTGGGCTGCCCAGGGAGGTTGGTACCCCAGTGGGTGCGCTGCAGAAATCAGAGGGCTTGGGAAAACTCGCACAAAGCAGGGGTAAATTCCTAAAAAAAACCCCATTTTGGAAATTCCTTGAGACATTGGGGGTGTTTCTGAAGTCCAGGCGAAAAAATCCTGGGAAGCACAATGAGAATTTTTAGAAATCACCATGAAAATTGCTAGAAAGGTCCTCGTCCAAGGGATTTCTAGAAAGCAGTGGAAAAGTCTGAGAGAAGTCCTAGGCTGAGTTTTTCCTGGATGAGGAAGTTTCTGAAAAGCATTTGGAGAATTTCATACACGGATTCTAGACTGAGGAATTTCTTGAGAGCCCTTATAGGATTCTTGAAATGCATTGGGATGCTCCCAGACAGGTTGTAGATAAGGAGATATCAGAAAACTCCTGATAGACTGAGAACTCCCGGGAGAACTGGAAAATTCCTGGGAAGTTTCTAGATGGCGGAAGGTCAATGAAGCTCTAGGGCATTCCTTGAATTGTTCCAGATTGGGGAAGTCCTATGAAGCCTTTGAATATTCCTGGAAATGTAGAAAGACTTTAGACTAAGGATTTCCTAGGAAGATATGGAAAATTCCTAGAAAACAGCGGGGCATTGCAAGAAAGGATCTAGACGAAGGATTTAAAAGGAAAACTCCTTCCCCAAATTCATAGCCCTAGAAAATAAAACCTCTAGAAACTATTGACATGTGGATCCCTAGAAAGCTCTAGAAATTTCCCAGCAAGTTCCAGGTGAAGGACTCAAACGCGCTGCTCAGCTTGATTCTCTTCCCTTTTCCTCATTCATAAGCTCTCCATCTTTCATGGAAAGCCATACAGAACTCGTGGGACATGACTTTCTTGTCTCACGGACCTCGACGTGTTGTTTGATTGCGATGGTCAAACAGACATGGCACATCAAAGGGCTCTGCCGGGGGAGGGAAGAGCTGCCGCTTGTAAGGGCTGGGCAAATTCTTGGACCAGGTTCATCGCTCGGTGCAAGCACCAGCACGGCCCGAGCTCCAGCAGGATTTATCTGGAGCTGATCCTATTTTTGCTTGCTGCCCCATTCTCAGGCTGCTGAGCTGACCCCAAGGAGCCACCAGGTCTCCTCTGGTGATGAGTCCCACAGTTCGATGAAGCCACTTTGTGGGAAAAGTATTTCTACTCCTTTGCATTAAAGCTGTTGTCTAAGGATTGCATTGTCCATTTTTTCCACTCACTCTTTTGTAAACCTCCGTAATTTTCAGTTATTTGTCTCTTCATCCTCTTTTCCAGGCTGGGGGGTCCTGGTCCATTTTAACACTTTCTGTAGAGGTGTTATCCCAAACCTTTCATCCGTGTCGCGATGCTTTTCGGCACCTCCTCTTCTGTTTATGGCAGGGGTCCGTTGGAGCTGATCCGCAGGAGCTCCACAACTCCAGATGAAGGAAAAATGACATTTTCTCTTTTGTTCTCTCTTCTGGCTCTAAGAGTTCTTAATATTCCACTTGCCTTTTTTTTGACTCTCGCTAATGGTTGAAAGGATGTCTTCAAAGAGCTCTCTGCAATGTCTCCAAGATCTCTTTAAAGACCAGTAATTGCTGATACAGAGCCTGTCGCTGTGCGTGTACGGTGGGGGTAATGCTTTTCATGTTCATTACTTTGCAATTATGAATAGTGAAGTTCATCTGCCATTTTATTGCCCTGTTCCACATGATCATTACATTTCTCTGCAATTCTTCAGTGTCAGCGTTAGATTCGGCTGCCTGAATAATTTGGTGCCACGTATGAGCTCGCTGCTTCGCTCTCCCCTCTCCCAGACCATTACTGGGAGGGGACCAGCAAAGGTTCCCAGCCGGGCTCCTGCAGGACCTTGCTGAAAGTCCTCTCCACCGCAGAAACAGGCTGTTCACGCCGAATCCTCGCCTGCCGTCTTTAACCAGTGATTAATCTGCAAGACCTTCTCATTTAACCCCGGGGCAGCTCTCTTTCCTCACCAGCCTCTGCTGAGCGACCTTGTAGAAAGCTTTTAGAAAACCCAACTATTGCACAGCAACCTCTCAGCTCAAAATGTCTTCCAAGAGCCCAGCTCAATTACTCTAATTACACTCGCATTACAGCCCGGTCGGGTGCAGACAGACCTGCCCCGACAAGCTGCCACAGGGCAGCCAGCCTCACCCAGGGGCCACCACACAAGGAGCAGAGCTGCTCAGGGACAACTCCATCCCTGCCGGGACTCAGTATTCACCCCGCTTGCCTCCCAGAGCATCTAAAGCTGTAGACTTTGGAGGTCTCTGTCCCAAATGGTGCATGAACTACGTGGTCTGGAAATTCAAGGGATGGGTGCTGTGCTCCTCAGGGTTCTCCTGTACAGCTTCAGCCTGGCCAAAGAGGAGCTGGGCTGGCCAAGAGGGATATTCCTTATAACGGAAGAATGGAATCATGGAATGGTTTGGGTTGGAAGGGACCTTAGAGATCATCTAGTTCCAACCCCCTGCCCTGGGCAGGGACACCTCCCACTAGACCAGGTTGCTGCAAGCCCCATCCAACCTGGTCTTGAAGAGCAGCACAAGAATAGCAGAAGGTAGAGAAAAGTGGTGGTGGTGGGGCTTTTGGAAAAGCTACTCGGGCTTGACAAAAGCTCTTGAGATGCTTCCCCTGCTGTCAATGGTACCCGCTCCTTCGGCCAACACCCCGCCGAGGTCGGACAGCTGGGAGGAAAGGGGCGGTGGAAGGGCCTCTTTTTTTTCCAATTTTTCTCTCTTCTCGAGCGGGGAGTTTGACAGGAATTGGCTTAAAGTAAACAGAGGTGTCCCTGGGGCGGGATGGCCAGGGGTTCTGCAGAGCTGGCAGAATTTGCTGAGGTTGGCGCTGCCATGGACAGGCAGGATTGAGCGTGGGATAGTTAGCTGGGCTTTCCCAGCACCCATAGGATGTTAGTTTTCGGACTTCATCAATAAGGCTCTTCTCCTGTGTCTCCCAAAGATGTTTATGAAAGAGATACAGGAAGGGAGGAAGATCAAACCTGCTTTAGCGAGGCCTTTCTGGCTTTATCTGTGGTTTATGAGGTGACCAGACCTTGGCGGCTCTGTTTTAACTTGTTTTGATCTGGCTATGCTTTATGACTGTTATTCTGAAATGTTTTGACAGGACCGAGCCTCACCCGTCTGGGCTCCTCCGCGGGAGCCGCATCTCCCCGTCACAGGGAGTCTCGGGGCCACGCTCCCCGGCTGTGGCCGGGAAAGCGCTCTGACAGCCCGGCTTTTCCCTAAAAAAAAGGCAAAATGCAGAGGGAGTCGCGGGGCAGATGATGCCAGCTCTGGCGATGCTGGCAAGCCCAGGTCTGGTTTCGCCAGGGAGCTCATGGCACTTGGCTTCCCCTCCTCGCTCCTGCAGGAGAGCAGAGGCTGCATCAGGCTTCTGCCAAATACCTGCATTTTGGTCAATTTAGCTTTTCTTCTGTTACACTTTGCAAAAACCCATAACAATTTGTTGTCATTTAGACAATTATTCTATCACCCGATGACCCCTCCCCACCCGGAAAAGGGATTCGGGGAAAGCAAGGAAACACAAGGGTTGAAATAGAAATAGATTTAATAGGGTAAGACTAAATAATTAACAATAATACCAAAGAACTGGTATTAATCCTCATACTAATAAAAGATATACAAGAATTATACTCGGACAATTCTCTCAGCAGGAAGCTGTGCGCTCCCAGCAGGGGACAGTAAATGTGGGACACTGCGAGCGCAACGGCTTCGGGAGGAAGGAAAGGGCTCAGGGGTCCGGCACCGGGGCAAGGAGTTTCTCTGGGCCGCCGCCATCAATGGAGAGAGAGACTACGCAGCAAACTTTCTAATTTGTATGGAATGTGACGTTCACGGCATGAAATAATCCTGGGTCAAATGCCCAGGCCTCGCTCCTCCTCATCCCTGCACCTGGCGAGGCTTTGAAAACACTGAGGCCTTGAATCCCGCGTAGCCTAGCTGGCTACGAAGCAAATATTTTCACAAATTCAGACCCTAGAGTCTTACAAAAGCGGAGTTTTGCCTAGCATTGGAAGAGAAATTAGCCCTGTGTCGTTCAACCCAGGACATCTTCTCCCCGGCGCTGGCAGCGGGGTGGCTGCGGTGGGCTGGGTTGAGCGATGTGGGGACGGCACCGAAGGGACACGGGTGTCCTGGGTGCAACAGGTCGGTGTTAGGGGTGAGCCCACCGGGCTCTGGGGTGCTGGGGCAGGGGCAGGCGGCTGCTCCCCCTCTGCCCCGGGGACACTCTGCCAGAAGTGACTGTGTCTGCTCTCACCCAAGTGTTTGCCAGCCTTTGTCTTCGTGGCGCTTGCTGTCAGAGGGGCTTTCCGAACCTCCCGGCAATGGTTTTCCAACAAATATTTGGGCTTTCAGGTTGGGGTTTTTTTTCTTCCCAAAACAGTCTTTTGTTTGCACGCATTTCATCCTTTTTTTTCCTTTTTTTTTCCAGTTAAAGAAATCTCCAGCTGCAAACCACATCTCTGGGAGGAAAAAACCTTTGTGTTTTCAGTGAAAATGGGAACATTTCAATAAATCGTTCTCGTTTTTATTCAATTCTTTTGCGGCCGATACTCAAAGATGGCATCAGAGCTGCTGGCTGGCTTGGGAGAAAAGTCAGATTTACCCCTCAGCAGGGGCGGGGGGGTGAGCCGCGCTGGGGTCTGCCGAGGCCGAAGGAGCTGCGGGGAAATGCCAGGGGTTCCCGGGGAGCGGTGGGGTTACGTTAGCGGCAGACGCCTTCCCCGTCTCCTGTTTACAGTCATCCAAGCCCAGGCAGCGCCGCACACATGACAATATGCCACACACAGCAAGTCGCCAGCGCGTACTTGCAGCTGTGTATTGCACGCCCGAGAGATGCAATGAATCCTCCGGGATGTCGAGCAGGTCCCCAGCAATGAGGATGGGGTCCCTGGGGGCTGGAGCCGCAGGGGAAATAACGTTCATGGCGTTTGCCCATCGGTAAAGGGTTGCTCATCGCAGCAGCATCTCGGTGCTGGATGGAGGCGGGCAGGAACAACGCTGGGGCAGAACGGACTGTGCTCCAGAAGGGCCGCAGCCGGGACCGGCATTGTCTGAAGGAGCCGGGCCAAGGGATGGCTGCAGGTGCAAGGGGGAGAGCAGGATCCGGCCCCGGGCGCTTGGCACCGCGCTGCGGGGCTGGTCCTGCCCGGGTTGCGTGCAGCCCTGTTACTAGAAAGCTGGCGTTGGCTTATCCGGATCAAGTACCTGCTCCCCGGTAATTAAGGATGTGTTGACATTAAAAGCCCGATATCTCTATTTTGTTTAAGCATGCTTATGGCCTAAAACCGCCCGGCTTTGTTATTAGCTTGGTGGAGCGGCGTGTGCAGCGGGGTGATTAGAAGATGAGTGTAAAATTGCCTCCCGCTAATTTATGCAGATTTCCTCCCCACTTCTCTGGGCGCTGCCGGCCCCCCCCCCCCGCCCTCCAACCGGCTGCCCGCATGTGGCGGCACCCCGTTTCGGGGATGCCTTGCCTCTCCGGTGTCAGTTGTGGGTGTAAGAGCCGTGACACGGGGTTCGCAGTGACCTTTCTGCGTCGCCACCGCCTGTCGCGGGCGGCTGGTGCGGCTGCAGCGGGGCGATGAGCCGCAGCCCCGCGCCAGGCGAGGTGGAAGGGAGATCGTCAAGGCGGCGAGCGGCAGCTGCCGTTTCCATCTCAGTGGGTGTTTTCTTCATTAAAATGCTGCGGGAAGAGGTTACCTCTCCTGCCTCCGTGTTTATTACCGCTGAGATGGAAGCAGGAGCCCTTTGTCAGAGGGAATGTAAAGCAGTTTGGGCTGCAAGGGCTTTCGGCGTGCCGGGGAGGGCGTCTGGACGTGTCCGTATCGGTGCCCACGGTGGTACAAAGGTGTCACCCTTCGGCAGGGGGAGGACGGGGAAGGGGACCCCTCCAGTCCCCCGACCCTGCGCACCCTCCCGGGGACAGAGCCGTCCCCCCTGCCCCGCTCCCTGAGCTTTGCGCTGCTTCGCCCTTTCTTCGAGTTCGGCTTTTGGGGGGTCTGGCTTTTAAGCGTGCTGCCCCACGCGCGGAGCCGAATGTCCCTTTTGATGGCCGAACCCCTGTCTGTGTCTGTCACTTGCGTTTCTGAGCCAGTCTCTCCAAGGACCCCTTCGCCCCCTCCCCACCCCGTATCTCGCTCAGCGTGGCTTCCCCGGCAGTGGCTGCAGGTAGGTTACTGCCAGCAATTATCATCTCCCTCGCAGATACAGCTGCTTTGGGGCTGCTGCTTCATTGGAAAGGAAAAAAAAAAACAAACAACCCAAACCTCAACATCTCTCTTTATTTTATTTCAAGCATCGTGTATCGGAGGAGCGGCACCTTCTAGCGCAGGGGCGTGCGGGCAGGGTGCCGAGGCTGCGCACCCCCCCCCCTCTCCCCCAGCCCAGCCATCCACCCTCTGAGCAAAAGGCTTGCGGAGGTGGGAGGGCTCGGGCTGGGGGAAACAGGGACCCCCTGTGCACCCCCCCCCCTCCATGGCATGGGGCTTCGCACAGGCCGGCACCCACCCAGGGCCCCCCCCCCCCGGCCTCCGCCCCAGCACCCTCCCGCTGCCTTCCAGGCAAGGGCTTATCTGGGCTGGACATGCTTTAGAGGCGCTGCTGAAATGGATGCTGCTCACTGAACTCCTTAATTGCTTTTAGTTGTAGAGTTATTAAGGAACAAGATTTAAATAATGTCGGGGGGGGGGGGGGGGGGAGCAATATAAATGAGCTGAAGGAGAGCTCGCAGAGAAGCTGCCCGTAGTGCCGAGATGTGTCTTAGCAGCAGCAGAGAGTTACAGCGAGGAGTCGTCGGCACCTTCCCCCCCCGACACACACACACTTTCGGAGGTTTCCTATTTATATTTTTCCTAGTTTTCTTCCCTCCAATCTGCTTCCCGTTTAGGCAAAACGCTCTGAAAATTGCCCGTGAACAGTCACGCAAGAACTGCCTGCGCTTGCGAGCTGCCCGTGCACCGGCTGCCGTCGCTTCCCACAGGTATCCCAAAAAACGAGTTTCCTGGCAGAAAGGAGATGAGAAAAAGGACAAGATTTTCCTTGAATATTCCTATTCACTGCGGGCTTGTAGACACGAGTTCGTGCTTGCGCTGCAGATCTGATAGGAAGAGCTGCGTTTGCCCAATTATGGAGTGGAAACGATACTGGGGGGGGGGGGCCGTTCGCAGCCAACTGGAGCCAGCTCCCGCCGTTCCAACGGCAGAGCCTGGGAGAAAACACCCTGCCAGGGCAGGGAGAAACCGCTGCCGGGCGCAGGACTGCCCTCGCTCTGCTCTTGGCGCAACCTTTCTTCTTGTGTACGTGTGGGTGTCTAAATCTCAGAAAAAAAAAAAAAAAAAGAAAAAAAAAAGAAAAAAAATAATCAGGATGATCTGGGGGGAAATCCAAGAGCCAAAAGACGCCAGAATCCTTCGGAAAAGCTTCCCTTGATCACAACTCGGAGGGTCGGAGAATAAGGAGATGAGTTGCGGGCGCGCTTTGAGTGATGGAGACAGATCATAAGATTCATACCAAGCAAACATGCTGGAAAGGGCATTAGAAGAAGCACTCATTATCTGCTTCTCCGGGGTGCTAATTGGGGTCACGGCGTGATTTTTGGAAGGATGGTGCTGCGAAACCCGGCGCCAGCCAATTGCTCTTTGCGCAGCGAGCGGTTGTGTCTGGGTGATGGGGGGGTCGCCGGTGAGACAACAGATTCACCCAGGGCTTGACGTTCCTGCCGAAAATTGTCTCTCCCAGCAGAAAGGCGGTTGGTAGGAAAGGCGTTTCCCACGCCCAGGTTTCTAGAAGTTTCTCTGGAGCTTTCTCGAAGTGGCTCGGGAGCTTTCTCTGCAGCTCTCTAGGAGTTTCTCTGGGTGTCAATATTTCAAATATCAGCTGAATGCAAAGCAGTTGGCTGCACATTTTTGCCCGCTGTATCCACCGGTCTTGCCAGCCATCCCATTCCTGTGGCACGCGTGGTTAAAGTAAGGAACTCAATTCTTTCGGTGGAAACCCTGGAAGAAAATGGCTTGAAGAGGAGGAAAGTGGGAAAGAAATGGGAGAAGAATGGGATGCTCGCAGGGCAGGAGCTCCCACACCATCGGCATCTCTCCCATTTGGGAGCTGAATGCTCTGGGCTCCCCTTCCCCTGTGCTGAATAAACCCGTCGCTGAAGCAGAAACCGCCCAGCCTGATCCCAGAAATGCTGTCTCCTATCTTTGAACCTGGGGGGGGCAAAAAAAATCACCAACAGCAACAAAGAGATGAGATTCCTCGAGACAAAAAGAGAAAAAAAAAAAAAAAGACATCAACAAACTCTGCTGTTTCCTAAGATTATCTTTGCATTTCCAGCAGCATCCCAGGAAAATCACCTCTATCCCCGGGCCCGGTGCAGCACCTGGGGGGAGCAGATGCAGCACCCCGTGGCACCCTGGCGGCTCGCAGCCGGAGCTGAGGGGTGCTGAGAGCCCGGGGGGAGGGAGAGGGGTGTCCCTCGGCTCATGGAAAGACAGTGCCGGCGGGATGCCGGCTATGGGAACCGCTGCCGGAGCTGGCGGGGAAGGGGCTCCTCTGAACCGGGTCGGTACCTGCCGTAGATGCAGCTCGTTAAACGACCGGCTGGAGGCGAGACAGACAGATCGCTCGATAAAGATGTAAAGCGAAATAGAGGGTAAATACAGTAATCTCCAGAACTTCCCACCAGGGTGTTAGCATTGAGGTTGTAAATACACTGAAATCAAAGACTCATAAAACATGCAAATTGCTCTCTGTGTGTTTGTCTGTCTCCTTCCCATGTCTTTGCCCCTCACCCCTTTCCTCTGAATTTCTATCTTTCTATCTCTCTTCTTTCCATGTTCTCTTCTCCGCTCCTGATGAGCCTGTTAGGGCGAGGGAGGGAGGCTTTAAAAGACATTTTTGTGGTTCTGGGCAGCAAGTCAAAAAAATCTGCTTTTTTTTTTCCCGCTACCCTGCCCCCTTCCCCGTTCCAGACTCAGGGACACGTCACCCCAAACCTACACAGCCATCAAAATAAACATTAATTAAGATATTTTCAGTGATGTTCACTGTCACAAATTACCAGCCCCACAAAAGAAACGCTGCTGTGCAACTACTCATGATGTCAGTTTATCCCTTTTGCGATTGCTGAGATAAAGCATCATTTCTCCGCTTTCCTCTTCTGCCTTTTGCCCCGTCCTGCTCCGCGCTGGGAGCCAGCATCTCAGCGGGGCTGGAAAACCAACGCCGCTGCTGCGGGGTCCCTGGGCTGCATCGGCAAAACCTGCGGCGGGGCACGGAGCGATGCTCCAAGCAGGCAGCACGACACCACGATCTGCCTAAATGGGAGGATTTTATTGCCTTGGTGCCCTGTGGGAAGCTGGGGTCCCCTCCTGATGCCCAGGGCGGGTGGGGATGGGCTGTGGGGTGCAGGGATGCAGGGGTTCAGGGTGCAGGAATACAAGGGATGCAGGGGTGCAAGGGTGAAGGGGTTCAGGGGCACAGGGATGCAGGGGTGCAGGGCGCAGGGATGCAGGGGTGCCAGGATGAGGGGATGCAGGGGTGTGGGGATGCAGGGGCACTGGCATGCAGGGATGCAGGGGTGCAAGCATGTAGGGGTGCAGGGACGCAGGGATGCAGGGGTGCCAGGATGAGGGGATGCAGGGGTGTGGGGATGCAGGGGTGTGGGGATGCAGGGACACGGGGATGCAGGGACACAGGGATGCAGGGGTACAGGGATGCAGGGTGGGGAAACGCAGGAGATGCAGGGGTGCTGGGATTCAGGGGCACAAGGGTACAAGGGTGCAGAGGCACAGGGATGCAGGGGCGCAGGGATGCAGGGGCACAGGGTGCGGGGATACAGGGGACGCAGGGGTGCAAGGGCGAAGGGGTTCAGGGGCGCAGGGATGCAGGGATGCAGGGGTGTAGGGGCACAGGGATGCAGGGGCGCAGGGGTACAAGGGTGCAGGGGCACAGAGCTGCAGGGATGCAGGGGCACAGCAGGTGGGGATACAGGGGATGCAGGTGTGCAAGAGTGTAGGGATGCAGGGGTACAGGGTTGTAGGGATGCAGGAGTGCAAGGGTGCAGGGGTACAAGGGTGCAAGGATGCAGGGGCACAAGGGTACAAGGATGTAGGCGCACAGGGATGTAGGGATGCAGGGGTACAGGGGTGCAGGGGCACAGGGATGCGAGGATGCAGGGGTGCAGGGGTGCAAGGGTGCAGGGGTGCGGGATGCTGGAGCTCGCTGGCCTGGGGCAGTGGCGACGGTGCTGGTGCGGCCGCGCAGCCGCACGGGGAGGCAGCGTGGGCCGCCCGGTGCAGGATGGCTGCCAGCGAGCCGGAGCTGGCAGGGCAGGGTGGGGAAGCAGGAAAGGGAGCCCCGCTCCTCCTCCCCTCGGGGAGAGCCGTGGCTCTCGGCGGGAGGGTTGTGAGTACACACAGACTCTCTGGAGCCTCCCATGTAAATCCTGGCAGGACCCAGCCAGCTCTTAGATCATTCACGTGAGATCACCGTCTTGTTCGGGGCACTTGCGCGGGTAGGTACGTGCTGGGATTTCTGCGGGGACCCTGCCCTGGGGGGCTGCCCATGAGTTGGGAGCTGGGAGAAGAGTTCAGCCCGTCCAGCCCCTCTCCCTCCAGGTTCCTCCTGTAGCAGCATCGTGACTATGTGGCCACCATGCACAGCAGTCCCCAAACCTCTTCCAGCCAGCTAGCAGAACCTCGCTCTTGGGCTGAGACGCAGGCTCTGACCCTGGGGATGGAAGGTCTGACCCTGGAGATGGAAGGTCTGACACTGGGGACGGCAGGTCTGGCACTGGGGACAGTAGATCTGACCCTGGGGACGGCAGATCTCACCCTGGGGACAGCAGATCTGATCCTGGGGACATCAATGCTTTTATTTGCTGCCTCGGCCAAGGGGCAGAGGCTGCGGCAGGCGGGAGAGCGGCCCTGGGAACAGCCGAGGTGTGATGCCCCGGGCACCTCCGCCGGCAGCCGCGTGCCCCGGCACGATGCCGGCGTGGTGCGAAGCACGGCCTCCAGGCTCCCACCAGTTTCCCCTTGGGTAGGATACGGCCTGAGGTCGCTTTCTGTTCTTCTGCCACCCTCAATCATTTTTCCTTTGGTGTTAAAACCTTGTGGGATATTTGCATGCAGTTGTGACTTCCCTTACCCGCTACCGCTCCAAAGAAAACAGATCCATGTGTTTTAAAATCTCAGCTTACATACCATTCCTCCAGCTTCTGCTCCTTTTTGGGGCTTTTCCTTCTTTCGGTGGATCAGTGACCTGAAAATGCACTTTATGCTTTCCCCGGGAGAGGTAGATGAGGAGAGCTCCGGCATAGCTGCATATTAAACCCGACCTGCCGCCGCTGCCGTCCCCAGCAGCCTTTGCTGAGCCGCCAACTGCCGCTCTCCCCCCTCCGACATGTTTTTAATCACTCGCCCCAGATAGATCCGATTAGAATTCCCCCCCCCCCCCCAAAAAAAAAATCATTAAGTTTCCTGTGCGTATTTCCAGCCATTTAGGCCCCTTTCATGTTGCTCCGACTGTGGAAGTACGCACAGCCCCGCACATGGGGGTATCCACGGGAATTTCATTGACAAGCTGCTTATCTTCTCTGCCAGGTCATTAACATGCTGTTTACGCGTTCTGCCGGGTCATTAAGGAAGATGTTAATGAATGACCTCCGCAGTACCCCATTAGATACTCCACCTCCTGCCTCCTCCAGCAAGCTCTGTGCAAGGTTGCTACCTTATACATATATATATATATATTCCCACCATATTGCTGTTGGGATATATTGCCGTGCCGTTTAGGGCTGCTCACGCTCCAGCCAATTTTCAGTCATTTTCATTATGTTTCCTACAATATTGTTCAAAGAGCTAAAAATAGCTTCCTACTGCTTCTCACCCATTGCCATTACTCTCCAGAAGAGCAAGGCAATCTACTTCTGGCGGGGACTTTTAGCATGCACAGCTCGGCTTTGGGTAAATTCTGGATGCTCGGGACCTTTCTCCCCCTGGTTTTCCTCCTTTTGTGTTTTAGGGCGATGCCAACCGTCTGCCAGGGATGCAGTTTTCGGCATCGCTGCCCTCTCCCCCTTGGCAGCCCTCTGCTCCTCTGCTCTCCCTCTTATCCAGGGCACAGCCCAAAAAAATGGATTTGCTCCCGCTATGGTGAGATGGCGAAATGATTTGTCCTGCCCTGGGGAGGAGCGTGAGGGATGCGCAGGACCCAGCCTGCCCCACATTGAGGGATGGGTGGGACACAGCCTGCCCCACATCGAGGGATGCAGGGGACCCAGCCTGCCCCACATCGAGGGATGGGTAGGACCCAGGCTGCCCCACATCGAGGGATGCAGGGCACCCAGCCTGCCCCACATCGAGGGATGGGTAGGACCCAGGCTGCCCCACATCGAGGGATGTGGGGGACCCAGCCTGCCTGCACTGAGGGATGCGGGGGACGCAGCCTGCCCGCATCGAGGGATACACGGGACACAGCCTGCCCCACATTGAGGGATGCGCAGGACCCAGCCTGCCCGCATCACCAAGGAGTGCGCCGAGGGATGCGGGGGACGCGGCCTGCCAACATCGGGGCATGCGTGGGACCCAGCCTACCGGCACCGTGGGATATGCGGGACCAGGCCTGCCTTCACCATCGAGGGATGCACCGAGGGATGCGGGGGACCCAGCCTGCCCTCATCGTGCCACCCCGGCCGCCTGCGGAACCAGCAGCTGCTGCTTCTCCTCTCTGCTCCTTCCTCGCAGAAGGCAGAGCAAAGCGATGAGTTCAGTCTCTCTCACCCATTTCTGAGGCCTCATTAATTTAAGCCAATATTCTTTCCTCCCCAGAGGTCCTGATGAAAGAGAGCAACTCCATTGAAGATGCTTAAGCATTAAGCCTGTGCTCAAGTTCCATTAAAGTGCCTGATTAAAGCGGTGAATGGCTGGACTCAGGACAATGCTAAGTGCTTTCCTGAATCAGGTTCCCTGACTTCCCAGTGCCTGCGGCTGCACACCCAGCTCCGGCTTTCCGCCACTCTTCTTCCCTGCAGTCCCTTGCCGGACCCTTGTTCAGTCGCCTTTTACATTTTCTTTTTCTTGCAGGGATTAATTTATTATTTTTTTTCCCCCCTCCTTTTTTTTTTGAAACCTCAAATCCATGAGTGGCCACTTCTGAAGTGATAAAAATCTTATTCCTTGCCTTTGGTTTGGTGGGGTTTTTTTTTGTTTTTTTTTTTTTTTTTTCCAGGCAATTGTAGCTTACAACACCTTAATTATCGCGTCTCTGAAAACTGGTTAAAGATTTTAATACTTCCTTCCCCGGACCATTATGCACTAGACTTCTCAGCCCCATAAAATGTGCCTTCTGGAACCCGATCGCCTTGTGCTGCTGCATTTCCCCGCTCGCTCCTTGCCCCGACGGTTCAAGTGCCTTTGGCTCCCCCCTTTGCCTCTCCCCCCTCGTGCTCCCCCCCCGGCACCCCGGGCAGGTGGGAACCGCCGGAGGCGACGGCAGGGCTGCAGGCAGCCCTAGCAGATTTTCAGTTAGAATATGGGCTTTTTAATTTAAATCGCATTACACAGCAAGCGAATACGTTGCGTCATTTTAATCAGCCAGCACATCTGCAGAAGGTGCAAGTTTCCAGGAGTCGGAGCGCAAGAATGACGGTATAAATCACGGCGAAGGCAAATCCTTGACATCACCTTCATTTCTGAATGCGATCCTCTGATTTAGCAGCGCGACGCTGGCTTTCTGGCACCCGTTTTGCCTAGCTGGTCGCTATTTAATAGGCGCAGGGCTTGTCAGACATCTCCACGCATCCGATGTCCTGGCGTTTCAAAAAATCCCCGTGGGTTTGTTGGTTTTTTTTTTTTTTTTTTCAAGAAGAGGGTTGGATTAATCATGAATTTTGGCCCCAATCTGCGCAGGGCTGTATCCCTGGAAAGGCCGTGCTCGGGGAGAGGGGCTGCGCCTCCCGGCAGAGCCGTTCGGGATACACGCGCTGCCCGAGATCAGCCCCGTGAGATCTCATCCGTTTCATCCCAGAAAATAGTTCGTGGTGGTGGGGGGAGAACCTACCAGGTCCCACGGTGCCCATGCCTTTGGGATGAGCCAAGTTTATTCCCCACCGGTTTTTATTTAGGTGAGTTTTAAATAACTCAAGCGCTTCCCTGGAGGAGCCATCCCACAGCCGAACGGATTTCAGCACTAAGCAGTTTTTTTTTCCCCGGTGTTCAGCCCAAAATTTCCTTTTGCTCTGTTTTATCCCATCGCTCTCTCGCTGTAACGTTTCTCAGGCAATTTAAATACGAAGTGGCTGCGGAATACATTTTGGGGATGCAGATCGCCATTTGATGAGGGTGTGATTGCGCGCGGTAAGGAACTGCAAGGCAGCGGCTGCTGGGGGGGAGGAGGGGGGGGTGATGATGAGCTGCTGGGGAACCGCAGAGATCGGGGGGTACAGTGCCATCTTTCTCGCCCTGTCCCTTTAGAACGAAGCAGATGGGGGTGAATTCCACCCCCCCCCCCCAAATTGCATTATCATTTTAAATTAGGTTTCGCGGGAGGAGATGGAAGCCAAGGGACAAGAGTACAGACGTATCGATGGCGTGGGAAGGGGACAGTGTGACATACGGGCAGGAGAAGCACTAAGGTGCCACGCGCATGTGGCACAAAACAACTCCTGGGCCCCAAAAATATGAAGAATGTGGGAATTAAGTGATGCCCTTTCTTCTCCTGCAGGCCCCCCCCTGCAATTGTAGGCAAGGAGCCTGGGGGAGCACCAGGTCTGTGGGCAGCTGGAGACCCCGCACCCCCCATGGAAAGGGAGCCCGGCACAGCGTTACCCTCCTGGGAGCCGGGAGGGAGCCTGCGTGGGAGCTGAGTCCCCTGAAACTCATGACACCCGCAGTCATTTAATACGTGGGGCAGCTGTCCCTGCTCGGGACATCAAAGGCAGCCAGAGCTGCCCTTCGCCACCGGAGCGGGGAGCGGGGGCCGTGTCCCGTATCGCCTCTTCTGCATCCAGAGCTGCATCACGCTGCGGCCACGGCTCGCTCCGCTCCCCCGGGGCTTTGGGTGGCCGTGCTGTGGGAGAATGCCTCGCGCAGCTGGTCGGGGGCCGCGCTGCATATGGAGATGTATTCGCCCCCCCCCCACGCCTGTGCGCGCATACGTGCCCTTGGCATGGGATCATACAAGCACCGCTTGCCCTGATGTACGGCATGCGAGTCCTCCGGGCAGGTGGCAGGGCTGGGGCCGGCGCCGGGGGACCCCTCTGATCTCTGAACTTCGGCCAGGGCTGCGAGCAGGTGTGCGCGAGCCCTGCACACTCGCTCCGTGCGCACCCTCCATGTGTGCTCTCTGCATGCACGCTTGCTCCATGCACAATCGCTCTGTGTGTGCTCGCTCTGTGCACACCCTCCATGTGTGCTCTCTGCATGCACGCTCACTCCGTGCACACCCTCCATGCACGGTCCCTCCATGCACGCTTGCTCCGTGCACACCCTCCATGTGTGCTCCCTGCATGCACACTCGCTCCCTGCGCGCTCGCTCTGTGCACACCCTCCATGCGCGCTTGCTCCATGCACGCTCGCTCCGTGCACACCCTCCATGTGTGCTCTCTGCATGCATGCTCACTCCGTGTGCGCTCGCTCCGTGCACACCCTCCATGTGTGCTCCCTGCATGCACGCTCGCTCCGTGTGCGCTCGCTCCGTGCACACCCTCCATGTGTGCTCCCTGCATGCATGCTCGCTCCCTGAGCGCTTGCTCTGTGCACACCCTCCATGCGCGCTTGCTCCATGCACGCTCGGTCTGTGCACACCCTCCATGTGTGCTCCCTGCATGCACGCTCACTCCGTGCACGCTTGCTCCGTGCACACCCTCCATGTGTGCTCCCTGCATGCACGCTCCCTCCGTGCACGCTCGCTCTGTGCGCACCCTCCATGTGTGCTCCCTGCATGCATGCTTGCTCCCTGTGCACTCACTCTGTGCACACCCTCCATGCGCACTTGCTCCATGCACACTCGTTCTGCGCGCACCCTCCATGCACGCTCGCTCCGAGTGCACTCACTCTGCACACCCTCCATGCACGCTCGCTCTGTGCGCACTCTCTCCATGCACACTTCTCCACGAGCACACTCCACGCGTGCCAGCTGCGTGCACACCCTCCACGCACGCTTGCTCTGTGCGCACACTCCCTGCACGCTCACTCTCTGTGCTCTCTCCATGAGCACCTTTCATGCACGTGCACTCTCTCCGCACTCTCCATGCACACTTGGTCTTTGTGCTTGCTCCGTGCACACTCTCTGTACATCCTCCGCGCACAACCTTCATGCACGCTTGCTCTCCGTGCTCCTTCCAAGTGCGCTCTCTGTGCACCCTCCACATGCGCTCTCCCTGCACGCTCGCTCGCTGTGCTTGCTCCGTGCACACTCTCTGTACGCTCTCCATGTGCACGCTTCACGCGTGCTCGCTCTCCGTGCTCTCTCCATGCACACCTTTCATGCACGCTTGCTCTCCGTGCACACTTCATGTGCACTCTCTGTGCTCCCTCCATGCACACTGCCCATGCACACTCACTCTCCGTGCTCTCTCCGTGCTCTCTCCATGCACACTCATTCTCTGTGCCCTCTCCATGCTCTCTCCGTGCTCTCTCCATGCACACTCACTCTCCATGCTCTCTCCATGCTCTCTCCATGCACACTCACTCTCTGTGCCCTCTCCGTGCTCTCTCCGTGCTTTCTCCATGCACTCATTCTCTGTGCTCTCTCCGTGCTCTCTCCATGCTCTCTCCATGCTCTCTCCATGCACACTCACTCTCCATACTCTCTCCATGCTCTCTCCATGCACACTCACTCTCTGTGACCTCTCCATACTCTCTCCATGCTCTCTCCATGCACACTCACTCTCCATGCTCTCTCCATGCTCTCTCCATGCACACTCACTCTCCGTGCTCTCTCCGTGCTCTCTCCGTGCTTTCTCCATGCACTCATTCTCTGTGCCCTCTCCATGCTCTCTCCATGCTCTCTCCATGCACACTCTCCGTGCTTTCTCCGTGCTCTCTCCGTGCTTTTTCCATGCACACTCATTCTCTGTGCTCTCTCTGTGCTCTCTCCGTGCTCTCTCCATGCACACTCACTCTCCGTGCTCTCTCCGTGCTCTCTCCGTGCACACTCACTCTCCGTGCTCTCTCCATGCACACTCTCCCCGCACGCTCCCCCGCCTCGTGCGCAGGGATGCCCGTGCCCACCCTGGGAGCGCGCTGGGGAAGGAGAAGGGCAGACAGGGAGGGAAGCAGACGTGCATCCCGCCGCTCCCTGGGCTGCAAGGCGGGCATGGGCAGGGCGGCAGCTTCCCGGCTGCTTCTCTCCGGCGTCCAGCTCCTTGTGAGAGCATGAGGGTGGCTCGCAAGGCCTTGGATTTTTGGAGAAGGACAGGGTATCGTTGTCCCCCTGCACCTGCCCCCTAACTGCTATGGGAGCCTTGCCTCGGCCCTCTGGGATAGCAATCCTCCCTGCTGCTGCCCACGCTGCTCCCGGCCGGAGCTCAGCCCGGTTGCCCACTGTCACCGGTGCAACTGAGGCTGGGAACCATTTTCCAATTAGTTTATTGGGGTTTTTTGCTCAGAACCATCTGAGGAATCGCCCTGGTTCGGCACCACTGTATTCCTTATGGGGGCCGGGTGGGAAAAGCGGGATTTAGTCCCCGAGTGACTTTACTGGGCGGGCGTTCCCTGCCGTAGGAGCAACATTGGGAAGGGTTGGGAAGGAGTTTTCCCGTTCTCCCAGAGCGGTGCCCACCTCTCCGAGGCGCACTCTGCCAGGAATGAGACCTCTCCCCATGCCGCGGTGCCTTTCCCACCCTGTCAGTGTTTGGTTTGGCATCCGCGGAGACGTTCCCATATGGGCAGAGGCAATAAAGTGGGTGTTTACCAGCACCCAGCCCTCCCGGCGTGCCGGGGGCCAGCCGTGCCACTTGAACCCACAATAAGGTGGCACGAGGTGACCTTTGGACGCTCCTTCGTGACGCTGCATATCTGCGCCGGTTCCCCTCATCACTGGGACGCACCAGCACCAAACTGGTCTCCACTGGTTGGAGGTGAGGGCGTCCGATCCCAAAGTGATCCCGGAGTGACGCTGCCTCCTTCTCCCTCCGCCCGTCGGGGCGGTTTGGGGACAGGGGGGGACATGGGCACGGCGTCTTCCTCTGGAAGGATTCCTGGGCTCTGGATCCCCACCTGAGCCTGTGCCGGGAGAGCCGGCATCGCCATGGCAACTGGTCCTGATGTCATCGGCAGAGATGATGGGGAGAAACGGGAAGGGCAGGTACCGCTTCCCATCTCCCAGCCACGGGACCCCGTGGGGCCAGGGCAGGTCGCCCTCTCCATCCTCCCTCCAAAAAAATGAGAATAATCAATTTTTTTCCCCCTCTTTCCTCAATTATTTTCATCTCTGTTGGATCAGGGGTCATCAGAGCAGCTCCCGGGGAGCCTCCGCTCCGCTGCAGGGCGGCAGCACCCGGCACCCCACCTCGGGATTTGATTTTTCTTTTTAAAAATATAAAAACCTGATGAATCTCCACCCAAATTGGACGGCAGGGTTTGGCCATGTAAGGTGCCGGAGGAGAAATGCGTAAATAAAAAAAAAAAAAGTGATGCAGAAAAAAAATATGTCTCGGGGCGTTGCAAAATGAGGGCGTTTAACATTTTCTGAGTCAAAAGTGAACTTCCAGAGGGTTTTTTCAATTTTTGTGACATATAGCGAACTGACTTTTTTTTTTTTTTTTAAATTTTCTTAATAAAAAGCAAACTGAGTCCGGAATGGATTTTTTGTGCTTTTTTTTTCTTTTTTTTTCCTTTTTTTTTTTTTTTACATTTTCATAATCGGAAGCGAACTGACTCTGGAGGGTCTTTTTAATTTTCTTAACAGAAATTGAACTGACTCTGAAGGGTTTTTTAAAAATTTTTGCAATAGAAAGTGAACTGACTCAAGCTTTAACTTAAATTTTCTTAATAGAAAGAGATCTGACTCTGGAGGTTTGGGGTTTTTTTTGTTTATTTTTGCAATAGAAAGTGAAGTGACTCCAGAGCTGTTTATTTTGAAATTTCTTAATACAAATTAAACTGACTCCAAAGGCTGCCTTTTTTATTTCTGTATTTCAGCAAACTGACTCGAGGTCTGGAATTTTTTTTTTTCTAATTTTCTTAATAAAAAGCAAACTGTCTCCGGATTATTTTTTTTTTTACATATTGTCTTATTAATAGAAATTGAACTAACCCCAGAGAGGTTTTTTATTATTTTTTTGTGGCAGAAAGCGAACCGACTCCATGGTGCTTCAAAAGTTTCCTTAATAGAAAGCGAACTGATTGTGGAATTTGGTTGGTTTTTCCCCACAAACCCCTCCAAAACCCAAAAAACCCCTCCAAAAACCTCAAAAAAATTAAATAAAACTCCTAAAACCCGCCCCCAAAATAAGAAAAAACCCTCCACAAAATCTCAAAAAACTTCAAAAAAACCCTAAAATAATAATAAAAAAATCCTAAAAACTGCCAAAAAATCCAAGGAAACCTCCCCAAAATCTCAAAAATCGTCAAAAAACTTCAAAAAAACCTAAAAAAAAATTAAAAAACTCCTAAAACCTGCCAACAAATCCAAGAGAACCTCCCAAAAAATCTCAAAAAGCCTTCCAAAAACCTCGAAAACCCCTCAAAAATAAAAAAAACACTCCTAAAAAACTCCGAGAAAGCTCCAAAAAAACCCTCGAAAAAGTAAAAAAAAAAAAAAAAACAACCTCAAAAAACTCTCAAAAAAATAAAAAAATCGGTAAAAAGTCAAAAAAAAACCCCAACCCCTCAGAAAAACCTCCCTAAAAAGCCAAAAAAAACTCATAAAAACTTCAAATGTGAATTTATTTAGTGTTTCGTGGTAAATCAGACTAAACCGGAGCCGTCCCGCTCTGTCCCCCCCCCACCCCCGTCCGCCGAGTGCAGGCAGCGCTGCCGTTTTCAGGCGGGGGCGGTGCCACCGGCGTCCGCTAGGGGGCGCTGTTGGACCGCGGCTGAATGGCGGGCGAGGCGGGAGGGGGGAACGGCGATGGGGACGGGCCGGCGGGGCGCCGGGGCCCCGGCGCCCCGCCGGCCCGTCCCCATCGCCGTTCCCCCCTCCCTCCCCAAGCGGTGACCGGGTGATGCGGGAAGGGGGGGGGATAAAAGCGGGGGGGGGGGGTGGGGGTTAAAAAAAGGTACGCGCGCCCTTTAAGAAGAACGAGTGGGCGTGTCTCAGCCCCGCAAGGCCCCCCCCCGCTCCGCTCCGCGATTGGCCGGCCGGCTCGGGGCTGCCCGTCGCGTTGCCTGCGCGGAGGAGTAGAGCGGTCGTCGCGGCGGGCGGCGCCGCTGTGAGGGAGGGGACGGCGGCGGCGACGGAGGAGGAGGAGGAGGCGGCGGCGGCGGGACGGGAGACGGAGGAGGGCGGCGGGGAAGCGGCATGGGCGCCTGACGCCCGTCCCGTCCCGCCGCCGAGGGACGATGGCGCGGCCCCGCGGCGGGCGGTGGTTGCTGGGCGTCCTCCTCGCCCTGTGCCGCTTGGCCGCGCCGCTCGCCAAGAGCCTGGAACCGGTCTCCTGGAGCTCCGGGAACCCTAAGTACGTGCGGCGGAGGGGCGCGGGGGAACGGAGTATGGAGGGGGGGGAAAAGGTGCCTCGCACACACACCCCCCCCCCCCTCCCGGCAAAAATATCTAAAACCGGGAAAATGTTTTCTTAAAAAATTATACATTTAACCAAAAAGCGGCAAGATTTTTGAGGAGAAAAATCCCGCCCCGGGCACCGCGAGGAGCGGCTGGAGGCTGCGGTCGACGGACGGAGAGGAGCGACCCCCGGCTGGAGTACGGACCCCGCGCCGAGCCCCGGCGGCTGCTCCGGGGGCAGCGGGGCTGCTGCGGGCTTTTACCTTGCCTTAAATAAAAAAAACCCCGTACTTCTAATATATTTTTTTTCCCTAATTTTTAAAGAGTCTTTTGGCTTTTAAAGATTTTCTTATCTTTAAAAATTTTTTGATTTTTTTAAAAATGTGTTTTATTTTATTTTTATATTTTTTTCACCTTTACATTAATTCTCCCCCCCACCCCGCCCCGGGATTTGGGGAGGAGAGGGTGCCGGGGGGCCGCCGCCACCCGGCCGGATCGTCGCTCCCCTGTTACCACGCCGACGCTAGAGTTGGATTTATTATAATTTTTTTTTAATTTTTCATATTTTTTTTTTTTTGGCTGGGTTTTTTCTTCTAAAAACAGGCCGCGGAGGAAGGCGGGGGGCCCGGGGGAGGGGGGGGACTGGCCGGCGGTGGGACCCCCCCCCCCCCCAGCTCCCGGTCCGAACAAAGCCGGCGGCGGGGCTGCGGCTATATATACAGCTAAATTATATATGTGTGTGTGTGTGTATATATATATATATATATATGTTTTATGGATGCGTACGTGTCTCGGCCCCGGAACAATGAGAAGGGGCTCTCCCAGCGCTCCGGGATGAAGGGCGAGGAGGAGGAGGAGGAGTGGAAGGTGCTCGGCCGCGGTCACTGCTGGCCGGGGCTGGTGGTGTCAGGGTGGTTTTGGTAGCCCTCTTGCTGGCCTTTATCTTGTCCATCGCAGAGTGTTTGTTTATCTTAGCCCTTTCTCGCTTTAAAAAAAAAAAAAAATCCTGGTTTTTAGCCTGATTTTTTTTTTTTATTTTTTTTTTCCCCGACCCTATTTCTCAAAAAAAAGAAAAGGAAAAGAGTTTTTGAGGCTTGGAGAGAACTAAAACAATTTGGACAACCTTCCTACGTGGACGCTTCTATTCCAACCAAACATATATTTCTCTCTTTTTTTACTGGGAGGGGGAGGAAAAAAGCAACTTTGCTGGGACGAGGGCTCCCGTAGGTGAATTTTCCTCCTCGGTGTGTTTTTTCTTTCCTTCCTTTTGGAGCTGCGTCCGTTGGTTGGGAGCAGGAAAAGAACATTGGGAACCGATCCCTTGTGTTTGTGAGCCTGCGATGTCGCTGAGGGGGAGGCAGATGGCTTCCGGAAAATACCCTTTTTGGTTGGAAAAAGGGTGGCCGGGGATAGAAATGGCTTTGGCTTGGTGGTGTTGGGGGACGCCGTGTCACCCCGGACCCCTTTTATCAAATCCCCAAGGCCCTGAGTTGGGCGGAGGCAGCGGCGGTGGCAGCCGGGGGTGGCACAGTGGTGGCTTTTCCTGGGTGCGGTGGGATTGGAGGCATCCGGGGGGGAGCTCGAGGGGTGTCTTGGTTCTCCTGCAGTTTGGAGCTTGGAGGTTGTCCACCCTCATTGCGGCTTTCTGGTTGCGTGGGGACGGCTCCCGTGGGTGCCTGGTGTGGTGCAGCAGCCCTGGGGTCCCCACGGGGTTGGGAGAAGATGGGAAGTGCCCAAAATGTCGGCGTTCCCACCCAGAAACGGCTTTGCCAGGGTGAGATGGGAGCTTGGGAGGGATCCCAGGAGCCATGGTTGGGTTTTGCCATGGAACGGGCTGTAGGTGCCTGGCCACGCTCATACTCGTGCCTTGTCGGTCCGTGCCTGTGTGGCCTGACCTGGATCCTCATCCTTGGGGTCCGACTTTGGGGTCCTTTTATCTCTTTTATCCCTTAATGCTCCTGCCTCCCGTCTTTGCAGGTTGCGTGGCGTTGGGCAGAGCCTCTTCCCGGCCACTCCTGTCTGCGAATGCAGTTGAGCAAGCCCGTCTGGGGAACCGCTGGCTCTACGGAGCCCTGTTCCAGGTTGAGGAGAAGCCATGGTCTTTCTTGGCCTGGGCTTTCTCCTGGATAGATTCGTTAAAATCCCCCCAACGCCCGCTCTCCACCGTAATTTGGGCTTTGAACCCCCTTCCTCCGGCACTCCATGGGCGATGCTGTGTCTGTGCCAGCCCTCTGCCCCACTCCGCCGAGCTTTAACTCTTGTTTTTAGAGTAAAGAGAGCTAAAGCCTTTAAAAATAACATGGCTAAGTGGAATTTTCCAACAGATAGAAGGAGAAAGCGTTGTGCGTTGGGCCGACTGGCCTTGGCGGTGTCACTGTAAATAATGAAAATATTTTTCTGCCCTTTCCTCCCCTGGGCAGCTCGGGGCTGCGCTGACAAAGTGTGGGCTTATAACTTGGCTGGGACGTCACCGGCAGGTTCCTGATCTCGCGGTGGTTATCAGAGGGATGCTGATAACGTGGCCGATAGAAGGAACGATTTCCTAATTGAGTTAAGACCAGTTTAAGCTGCAGCGCTGTGTGTGCTGTGCTGGGGAAACGCATCCCTTCAGCTCCTGGGTGCGCGTCTAAGAGCCGGCGGTGAAATCGTCACCGTCTCCCTATTGCGAATAATTCTGTAACTTTAAACGGGGGGAAAAATAGGCCTAGAAATGCTTTTGCTGGCTAAAAAGTGGTAATTATCACAAAGCTGTGCTTGGGACAAGCTCAGGCTAAATTAGATCCCCCTTGAGCGAGTTTTCCCGGGGATATGTGTGGAGCCCCGTGGAAGGGGTCACATGGAGCTGATCTGGTTTTAATTTTATTCCATCGTGTCCGAAGGGGGTTTCGTGGGAGGGGGGTGGAGGGTGCTTTCGGGATTTAATCGTCCCTTTTGCTGCTCCGCCGGGGGGTTGGTGGGAGCGTGCTCGTGTTGGACAGCCGGGAATTGCAGGAGAAATTCTGGCTAAATCCTTTCTGAACTCCCTTGGCTGTAATTTTGGAGAAATATTGACCCTGGTGGGCTCCTGTGCCGACCGTTAAAAGGAAGCATTCCTAATAAAATATGGTTTGGAAAATTCATTTCAGGCTGGAATTCGCCTCTCCAGAAAGTATTTTAATAAGGAGGTGGGGGAAATGGGACACATCATCCGTGCGGCTCTGAAGAACGGGTTGTTTCGACTCTGCTTTTCTCTCTTCCCCTTATATAAAGTTTTACTCGGCTCCACTCACTCGCTCGCTCTGCGGAGCAGCCCAGCAACTTTCTAAAAAGAAGACATGCATTTTTTAAAAAAAAAAAATAAAAAAAAATAAAAAAATTAATAAGTGCGGAGGAGGGGAAAAAAACCCCAACCAGACAAAAGTCTAATCATTTGTGGTATTTTTATTCTGTCTTTAATGACATTATGGTGTCCCATTGAATTCTGTAAGTGCTGGGTTTGAAGCCTGGTGTACCTTTGCCTTTTTTAATGCCTTTTACGAGGGACAAAGTACTCGCGGGAAGGCTGTTTCCGAGGGGATTGGCTGGCCCGGAGCTCTGCATCGGTGGGCTCGCACTTGTTGGAGCAGATGTAATTTAATTACCGTACCAGTGGGCGCATGAGGCGCTTTGCAGTATAAGGAGTTGGGAAATAGTGAAAACACGCTGCTTATTTTTAATTAAAAGCTGAGTTTGGCTCGCGGAGCCTTCAGGGGCTCCCCCCTCCTGGGGAGTGCATGGGGCTGGGAGGTTGGGGCTCCCTGGGAAAGGGGGACATGGAGGGTCCCATCAGCGATCTGATGGATCCCGCCTCTGCCTCCCCAGGGCTTTCCTTCATCTCCAGAGGCTGGTTTGGATTAAGTGAGCCTTGGATGGTCTGCATCCTCGTTGGAGTTTCCCTGCGGAATGGAGGAGCCCTTTCCAAGAGGGTGCTGGGGGGGACCCTTTGCTGGGTGCCGTGGGTTTGTGCTGCTGGAGGGAGCACGGTGTGGGGCTGCCCAGCGCTCTCCCAGCACGGAGGGCTGTTGCTCTCGTTCCCCCCCAAGGCAGAAACCCCTATGCCTGGCCCACCTTGCAGCGGTGAGGTTACCCTTGCCGTGCCTGGGGGAAAGGAGCACCCAGGGCTCCTTGCATGTTGTTTGGGAATGACTTCATTAACTTAAATTAAAAAAAAAAAAAAAAAAAGTGACGGCAGGGCTGCGGCTATTGCAGTAGCTGGGTAAATACCACTGGATTCTATAAAATGGATTTAACTGCTTCCTTTAAAAGAAAAAAAGAGCCGTGATGGGGTGGCTGATTGATTGTAAAAGGAGCTGTAGCTCTCTACTGAGCAAAGCAGCTGCTGCAGGTCCTGGGAGTGGGGACAGGATGGGGTGTTGGGGACATTGTTGGCCGTGGAGGTTCGGGGGGGCTGCTGGGGGGCTGTGTCCCTCCGTCGCCGCACCTGAGCGACTTCAGTGCTTTGGGCTTGAAGCTGCTCCCTGGATGCTGGACCCAAAGAGGCTGCATGTGGCCGGCTGGGATGTGCCCATGCCCTCGCATGGTGTGGGCCTGGCGGGGTGGGCAGGGTCCCCCCACCCCGAGCAGCTTTGGTGGGTGGGTAGGGGTCCCCCTCTGAGCCCTGTACGTGTTTGTCCAGGTCATGGGGACTGCAGAGAGCCGCGATGCAGATGCAGCCCCTTGCACGACACACGTTGGGAGGCGTTCGGATTGTCCCCTGGAAACTGGGGGCTTAGCGCTAAGGACTGCCCCTTCTTTCCATGTGGGATTTCTGGGTGCCGCCTGCCCCACGGCTTCCCCATTGCTCTCCGGTCCCTGCCCCACTTGCAGGGCATCCTGTCATCAGCGGAGCGGTGGCAGTGCTGCTGGGAAGCCGCTCTGCCCGAGGAGCGCCGGGGGTCCGGTGGGAAAACATCTTGTACCGATCAGTAGCACATGCTACTTGGAGTCTGGCAGCTGAAACAGGGTGGGGAGAAACAAAGCTGAAATCCATTCTGTGTCTAATTAATGATTGCTTGTATCGGGAGAGCAGGAGGAGGACTCTGGGCTCGGCGCTATCGCGGCGTCACATCTGGGCAGGAATGTGGCGGCGGTGCTGCGGGGCTTTTGTTGTGCTCGCCTGGAAAGAGCCGGGGTGCTTTCTACTGCTTTTTAGGCTTTTCTCCTTCCTGTCCCTCTCTCTAGAGCAGGTGACATGACAGAGAACCCTCCTCTGGCGAGCAGGGGAGGTGACGGTAGTGTTTTGCCTGCTCATGGAGAGGTTTGGTGCCCCTCAGTGCACACTCGGCACCCTTCAGGGAGGGTTTTCTTGCCCCTTGTGTGTTGTCCGTAGTTGGAGCACCCGTGCTCTGCTCATGGCCGTGCTGGAGCCTCAGGATCCCGGCACTCCCGGCTCCTCCAGCCTGTCCAGGCTTGGTCCCAGATGAGTTGGACAAGCCAGGGCTAAACGTCCTCTGTGGTTATGCTGGGCTGGTGCACAGGGTGGGGTTTGCTGCACTTTCGGGAGCAGGGTCCCTCCCGTGGGGCTGGAGTCAAACCCCATGGAAACTGTGGGCGATGCCTGGAAGGGAGAGGGGGGCTTGGGGGACCTCCAGCACCCTCCTCCTTGAAGATGGGGGGCAGGTTTGGGGGGGTACTCATGGTGTTTTCCGGTGGTCTTTTCTCGAGCTCTCCTTGCCGGTGACTCTGGGCAGGATCTGACCCGGCTCAGGTGCCGGCGTGGCAGTGCTGCCCCGGTCGAGCTGAGCAGCTGCACTTCAAAAATGCCAGCTATTTATAACCCTGGCTTGGCTGCTCTGGAATAACCTTTTCCTACTCGCAGCCGGCCCTTCCCAGGTGGGCTTGCTCCCCCTTTCCAAGGCCACGGGACATGGCTTTGCCAGCGGGGCTGGACGGAGAGCTGTGTCCCACCATGAGCTTCCTTCCCTTAGTGTTTTCCAAGGGCTCCATCCTGCTGTGATGCTGTGCCTGCGTGGACATCCACGTGTGCCATGTCTGCTGGCCTGGTTCTCGGCAGGTTGGGCTGTGGTGAAGGCTTTGTGTTAACCCGGTTTGACGTGAGTTGGCTCTTGCTGGTGCCAGCACGGAGGTGCTGGGGGTGACATGTCCAGGGGATGCTCCACGAGCTCTCTGTCCCTGCTCCTTCAGGCCAGAGTTTGGGAAGCGCCCTCCTCGCGATGCTGGGTCCCCTTTCCCATGCAAAGGCCTGGGGTGGGTGCCCTCCCCGGGAGAGGGGTCCCGCCTGGTTACGGTGACACCTGAGCCTCCCTCATGGCTCCACGTAGGGTGATGGGACACGAGTGTCCCGTTTCCCGGCGGTCCCTTTCCTCATGCTGGGGTGGCCGGCAGCTCCCCAGCTGGTGGGGTGAGCCCAGCCTCGGGGACCGTCTGCCCTGCCTGGCTTTCGGCATCCAACGGCTTCTGAGTAGGTACTTCAGAAAAAGCAAAGTGCCTTTTCACAGCTTATCAGCTATAAATACCCTCACACCATTAATATTGATCACTGAGTGTTTGCATGTTTTCCTCCTCATTAAGGCTGGGAAACGTCTGCGGTCGCACATGCATTAGTGGCGAGGCTGAGACTCGACGCTGTCTTCTCTTTGCTGCCGATTTTTAACGTTTTAATGGGTTTCTGAAACGTGTGAGCGCAGTCTGGTGTGTGGGTTTGCAGGCGGAGATGGCAGCCTGGGGTCTGGCGGCGGCGCGAGGTGATGCTTGGGGATGCGGTGATGCTCAGGGATGCGATCGTGCTGGGCTACGACGTTCTTTGTCTGGGCTTGCTGTAGTATCGCAGCCAAACGCGAGGGGGAGGTCCGCAGACACCCCCCCCCCCGCCCCGGCTCCCACTGGGATTTCGGGGGGCAAATTGGCGATGTGTGTTGGAAAGGGGGAATGGGTGCAAAGGCGTTTTCCCCCCCCACTTAAAGCAGGGGCGGCCGGGTTTTGCCCGGGCTGGGGGTCAGGGCAGGCTCCCCCCGTGCTGGCGGCGATGCCGGCGTACCCTGCCTGCCGCCGGGCGGGCAGCATATGGAAAGGATCTGGGTGTAATATCCCGGGCTGCAGCACGGCTTTGCTGAAGAGGCCACTTCAGCAGGGGACGCGGCGTGGTTAGTCCTCCCGGCTGACACATCCCAGGCCTTCCTCAGACTTGAAAGAGCTCGAGTTCGCCTTTGAATCTGAGGATTTATAGCCCTTTTAGGCCTCTCCAATAAAAGCACGGCTCCCTCCTCAGACAGAGCCCACCGTCTCCCTCCTCCGGGCTCATTATCCTGGGGATTTGTGTTGCTCGCTCTCGCGCGCTCTCGGTCTGTTGTTCGCTACCGCCGCTTTCTTCAGATGTGCGGCCGAGAACTTCAGAGCATAAAAGCAGAGCTGGAGGAGCTGCGGGTCCCGGCTGCGCTGCCAGGATGCGGCCCCTGCCATGATCTTGGGCAAACCCGGCTCCAGACCCGGCGCTGCGCGGGGAGAGGGCCCTTCATTTGATGATGCTGGGGGTGCGCCAGCGTCTCCCTCTGCGGCTGGGGAGCATTGGCTCCCCTTGCCTTGTGTTTTCCCGGTGATCCCCCTGCCATCCCTCGAGGGCTGCGAGCAAACTGGGATGAGCTCCCATCCTTCTAGGCAAGCGTGCGGAGAGCACTGGGTGCGCAGCGTGCGTCCACCCCGGCCTGCCTTGTTTCGGCACATGCGGGCACTTAAGCATCCTCAGCCCTCCGGATCATGCCTGCTTTATACAGGCACGTCAGGCCTCTAACCGTTTAACAGAGAGGCTTAGGAAAGAGTCCAGAGAAACGACATAATAATTATTGTATTACAAATTGTTTCCTTTAATGGGCCCTGTCGGATCGCTCAGTCTGCTAAACACATTGTGCCCTCCCCCAGCCCCCAGCCCCGAGTTGCTGCGGCCCCTTTCCATCGTTCCAGCCTCCTTTCCCGAACCCAGCCCCGCTGGAAAATTCCTCCTGCCGAGGAGCCCGGGTGGTGGGGCGAGGGATGGGGGCTGCCAGGGGACCCACTCAACCCCCGGGGGCTCCACAGGGCCAGGGAAGGATGGGGTCCTCTCCCTGCGGGTGGGCGGTGGTCCCTACCCCTTCCCTTGCTCCGGAGCATTGCGGTGCCCTGGATTTTGCACATCCCAAGGGCTTTTGAACAAGTGGCACCCCCAGCTGATGCTCAGGGCTCAAGGGCACCTACTCACCGGTCAAAAACTTCTTGGCCTGCCCGCACTGGTGCTGCAGGATGGGCAGAGTGAGATTCCTGGAGATTCCCGCCCTTCCCCGGTGTTTCGGTGCTAGCGTGGTGGTGGTGGTGGACGGCTCCCAGGCAGCTTTTTGGCAGCTCCCACCCCGAGGGCTGTGGGGTGTGTAAGGAGAGGAGGCAGTGCGAATTTTTTTGTTGCCCCCAAAGACTAAACGTGTTGGAATTAAGCAGCAGGTTACGTTTCTTCAAGGCTGAGCAGCAAATATGTTTTAAATTTGGCAGCCGGCGGCGGAGAGCGGGTGGGAGAAATTTTCCAGGTATTGCGTTACACTTTCCCCTAAAAGGGCTCTGCTTTGGGGCTGGGGATTAAAGGGAGGAGAGGAGGGGGGTGGCCCTGGGTGTGGGGATGGGGGCTGCGTCCCCCGGGGGTGCGGACCCCTCCCTTGCACGTGCTCAAGGCCCCGCGCGCTCCCGCTCCCTCCGGCACGCTCCCGAGGGCGCGGGGGCTGTGGTGCTCGCCCCAGCTGACTCAGGCCCTGCCCGGGGCAGGGGTGCGCTGCGGGGGATGGCCAGGATTAATTTTTGGGCTTCCTCCCTCTGGGCGCGATGGGAAATTTCCACCTGGCTGTGGGCACCGCCCCGCTCCCCCGGCCTGCCGGGCTCTGCCTTGCCCTCCTCTCCTCCTCTGATGTCTTTAATAACCGCTTCACGCAAGAGCGAACCTGGGATCCACTCCCAGCACGGAACTGGGGCTCGGCCAATTAGTCAATTATTTTAGAAGAAGAAATTTAAAAAAAAAAAAAAAATATTTTTTTTAGGGGAAGGTCTGCCCAATGCATCAGCCAGCAGCCCCTCTGCTGCGGGGGCTGTCCCCGCCAGCATGTCCCTTGTCCCTGGGCAGCCAGGCGGGTGGTCCATGAGCATCCCCTCTGGAGCTGGCACTGGTGCATCCCATTGTTCCCAGCTTCCTTCACAGCGGGAGGAGGAGGAGGAGATGCTTCCCCAGGAGGTGGGGAAGGGCCATTCCGGTGCCATTGGGGGGTGCAGACCCCCCCTTCCCTCTTGCTGGGCAGAGCCACTGTGTCCCATGGTCCCTACCACTTGCGAGGCCCGGCCAGGTTGGGGTTTCAGGAAGGCGCTCGGAGGCACGAAAGGATGGAGGTGCTGTGAAAGTCCCCTCAGCTGTGTTTGGTTTTAAATTTGTAGTATTCCTTCGTGTAAATCCTGCGAGGATGCTGCCTGGTTGCATGCCTCTGCCTGCGCATCCATGGCACCACGCTCTCTGGTGGCATGGCTTCCCTCCTCTGCGCCCCTGTTGGCCGTGCCTCGGCTGTAACTAATTGCTGAAATAATTGGGGCAGCAGCAGCCTGGCAAGGCAGTGGTGCTGGGCAGGGGTCAGCAGAGGGAGAGGGGGGTCCATCGTGCAGCCATGCCTCCTGGCCCCCCCATCCGGTGCTGGCCCGGCTTTGTGCCCATTGTTGATGTTGCTGCAGTAGGAGAACTCTTTCTTATTCTCTGTTTTCACTTGCCTGAGCTCCATGAAAACTTGTTATCGGGCATAGGGGATGGAGGAAAGCCTGCTCATGGGATGCTGAGGACAAGGACACTGGCTTGGCTTGGTGTTCCCTGCCCACGAGCGATGGGTGCTGGGGTGTGTGGAGAGGCTCAGCAGGGCCACCCCGGCGAAGGCAGGGAGAGGGGCCACTCCTGGGTTTGGTGGCTGAGAGCGCTTGGGGTGGCACATGAAAGCCTGCATGCATGAGCCATCCTGCCGCATTCCTGTCTTGGGATTAAACTTTGTTCCCAAAAGGGCTGGGGAGGGGATGGCACCCCACCCTGGGGAGATGGTGGGGAGCAGCCAGCACCCTCCCCGGGACTGGTTTCAGTGACCGTCCCGCGTGGCCGGCATGAGGGAGTCCCATGCAAGCCCCTTCCCAGGAGCAGTTCCTGATCCCAGGGAGGTTTAACACTTGGTGATGCTTTTGATCTCTGCCCTGACTTGGTTAGCGATGGGTGCTCCTTTCCTAATTACCCCCTTCATGTGGGGCTGTGCTGGTTGTTTGTGCTTACCCCGTCTTTCTCTCTCTCTCTCTCAAGAAAAAAAAAAAAACCTAATACCCTGGAAGGGTGTGTGCGGGGTGGGGGAGCGCGGCGTGCTTTCCCATAGCACGCAGGAATCCTACAGCGCTCTTCATATAGCCCTGGGTGCTCCCACCCACGGCAGGCAGTTTCATGCTCCTTGGCTGGTTTCATAACATTCAGGAGAGGCACGAAAGTCTTCCAAAACCGCCTCCCTTTGCTTGCGCGCGGAGCCTGTGGGCTCGGGAAGGCGGGTGTGGGTGCCCACTTTAGGGTGCCGACGCGGGGCTGGGGGGTTGCTGGTTGTGCCGCCTTGGCTGGGAGAGCCCCGGTGCCCACCTAGCGTCGCTTCTTGGCTGAGTTTTACTGCTCTTTAGGGTGCAGGCTGCACTTTGTGCCCGGGTACGTTGTGGGATGTGGCAGAGGAACGCGGGGACTCCCGCTGCTGTCCCCAGCTTGGGGTGGGGGCGAGGGCTGTGGGGTCCTGCTGGTTCCTGCTCTCCCAAGCAAGGCCCTTTTCTCCCTCTTTTACCTCTTTGAGGATGGAGGCACGTGGACCATCTTGCAGAGCTCCCAGGAGTTTTTCCATGCCTGTAAAAGCAGTTGGAGGCTTGTGGGACATCAGACTTGCAAGTAAAGCATTACCGTGCTGCAGCGTTGTACCGGTGCACAGGGAAATTTTAGTGTTTCTTATCCAAGTGCTCTTTCTCCTTAATGTACCTGCAGGTGGCCGTCCCGGCTGTACCCGATTCACCCCGTGTGCCTGGAACCTGGCAGGAGGGACCTTGCCCGCCCCGTGCCCTCTGTTGGGAAAGCCTCCGCTGCCTACTTGTTGTCGGGCAGGGGAGCGAGAATCCCTTTCCTAGTTTATTAAAGATTAAGAGATTTGTTGATAGTACGAATGGTTTCCTTACACAAGGACGAGGAGCGGGTGACAGATACAAGAGCGGTGGGATAATTGCTTCCAGATGCTGCTGGTGCCGTGTGTGTTCCAGTGCCCTGCCAGCTCTGAGCAAAACCCAGGAGTCAGCCCGAAAACCGGGGCTGGCCCAAGCAGTTTCAAACCGCTCAGCCCACCATGGCTCTTGATTTCCCCGCATCTTCTGGTGGCTGGAGCCATCCTGTGTGGACGGGGGAGCTGTGGCTGGGGCTCTCCCGGTTCCGCCAGCCCCCGAGCTGGGGCTTTATGAGAAATGCCGAGTGCCGGGAGACTGGGGCTGCGATCCGGAGTTGGCAGTGCCGGCTGCATTGTGCACGGCAGGCGGCTCTCCCGAATCCGCGCCGGAGGAGGCTGCCTCCGCTGCGCCCGCCTCGGGATGCTTATGCCATAAACACCCCATTTTTTTGGCATCTGGGCTTTCTTGCAGAGAGCATTATTTGCTAGCAAATAATATTGATGATTATTTATTGGTTCTCAATGCCAAATAATGTAAACATCCGGCTAACGCAGCGCACATGTGGCTCATGCCGTGGGACATCTCCGAGTGTTTGGCGTTGGGCTTACGTTCTTTGGGAATTACAGGAGGCAGCAGCCATCGCCCTGCAAATGGTGGGTTGTTTTGATAAACTCCCCGAAGGTAGAGATTCTTGAAGGGCTTCGCTGCTGACCTTCTTGTTAATTACTGCTCTGCAGCGCCGGGAGGACCAGCTGAAAGGGAGTAATGAAGCGTTGTCATCCGGCGCGCTCAGCCCGGCCAGGGCCCCGCGAGGAAGACGCCTCCTCCCTTGTGCACCGGCGATGTGTGCCTCTCTCTGCATATTTATCGAGCCGGTTCCCCGTGCCTGGTAGCTCGGAGCCTCGACTCGTAAGACCTATTTTAAGGTTACGGTTCTGACCTTGATTTACACCGGCAATGGGTGTCAATGCAAGATTTTTCCCAAGGTAACCTCAATAGGGGTAAATCTAGGTGATGATAAAGGTGCTGGGGAAGAAACGGGAGCAAAATGGCTTGCCGTCATGTTGCGTGCTGGTGGACACGGGCTTTACTTCCCCGCGGTTTTCCCTGCTTTTAGCCCCGGACAAAGCTTGGTGGGAAGGACAAAGGAAAATGTGAACGGAGGAAAATTTACTACTCCTGCGATTTCTGTAGTGCTTCTGAAGGTGAGAGTTGAGTCAGTTTGCCTGGTACCAGCTAAGCAATTCCACCTCGTCGCCGGAGAGTGTCTGAAGTCACGCAGGGAGAAATAATGCCTGGGGTTAAAAATAGACGCTGACAATGGGAAGGGAGGACTGGAAAAGCTCCGTGTCAGGGGAGGTGGACAGAGCCTGGCGAAAGGCATCAGGGTTGTGCTGCACTGCCTGAGCTCGGCTCTGCTGCGTTAGACCAGAGTTAAACCTCATTTGCACTGGTCATCGCCTGGAGTGGGTTTCACTCTTCGGCTTGGATGTCAGTCACTCGACGCGGGGAAAGTGCCTCTGTTTTTAACGGTCTTGCGAAAGTTTGTGAGCGAGGATGCGGTGCTGTCGGGGCCAGGACTGGGAGAAGAAAGCAGCTCATTAAATCCTAATTGTTTGAGGAGGGCAGGTGGGACGCGGCTTTGGCAGAGGAGAGCCTGGCACGGGATGGAAACTTTCCAGCTCCCCTGGCATTTTTTTAGGACTGATCCGGGGAGGGAAGAACTTAAGCTCGATCCGCTTCGTTGCCAGCTGGGAGTCATGCCGTGCCAAAGCGCTTTGCCAGGCTGTCCCAGTGCCACTGGTAGCTGCCTTGCTGGGAGCGGGGTGTGCAGGGTGCCGCTCAGCCGGGGACAGTGGCGGTGCCGAGGGGAGGGCGCGGAGCGGTGCAGGACTGCTAATTCTACAACCCTTGCCCGAGGCTTTTGTTAAAGCTCATTAAAACCATCTGTGGGTACCGGAGCCTGACCAGTAGCAGAGGCTGGGGCAGCCTGAGTCCCTGTCCCCGTGGTGGGGACACGGCCAGTGCTGTCCCCCCGGGGCAACTGCCAAGCAGCGGGCGGGAGGAGAGGGGGTCACGGCTCCCGCTGGAGCGGGACCAGGAGCGATTCCGGCTTCTCCCTTAGTTTAAAGCTTTTTTTTTTTCTTTCTCTCCTGTTTCTTTCACTCTGGCAGCCCGCTCGGCCCTCTCCACCGCGCGCGATGCCACGAGTACAATAGGGCTGCGAGGTGGGGCGGGAGGGTGGAAGGAGATGAAAGGGGAAAAGTAAAATTGAAGCATGTCTGGAAGGGCATTTTGATGTAAATGGGACTTTTTGATAGACTTTGAGAAACACCGGCAGAAAGGGCACCGGCCCCCTTCGGAGCGCTGAGCTCTGGGCTTGACTCGATTCATTTGCTGGGGAAAAGGGCATTTTTTCATCTCCTGTTGGGCGCACCCACAGTTCCTACTTGTCCTCCCCGTCCGTAATAATCTATAACCGCCTGTGTCCTGGTGTGGGGCAGCCCCGTGGGCACGTCTTAACAAAATGGAACAAGCGGAGAGTCCTGTTCAAAATGTGAAAGTGGTGGCTGAACCTTGGGAAAGGGAGATGGCTTCTTGCAACCCAAGCGGGCAAACCTCTGGGCGGCCGGGAGGACACGGCTCCATCCCAGCTTTCTCCCCCGGCAGCTCCTGCAAACCTTTCCCCTCCCTGGGGAGGGTGTGTGTTTGATCCGCTCTCGTCCTTTTGATCCCAGCCCTCGTCCTTGGCACCGTTTTAGCAGCTCTCCTGTGTTGGTGGAGACGTGGCCTTGCCGTGAGTCATCCTCCTTCCTTTCTGCTGCTTTTTTTTATTTTTTCCCTTTTCCCTCTCCTAAGAGAGCACTTACTAAAAGGAAGCAGCATATTCATCCAGGAAACAAGAGCACAATAAATGCGCGGCGTTTATACTTTAAAAGGCATCTCCATCATGGTTGTTGCTGCTGCTTTGACAAGCTGGGGATGAGAGGCGAGGTCCGGGGATGCTCCCCGTGTGCGTCGGCCCTGGGGTGCCTGGTCCTGGGTGGCAATGGGGAGCCCTTGGGGGGGGGTCACCCGTCTCCTGTCGCCTTCCCGTGTGCTCGCGTGCTTCTGCTTGGCAGCTACTGACCCTGCCAAGGCGAGAGGAGGAGAAATGAGGATAGCGCTGCTCCCCGGAGAGGAGTCTGACAGGTCGGGGGGCTGGGAGGGGACAAGCGGGAAGGTCGGTCGGAGCTGGCGTCTGCGTCCCCGCGCCGTCGCAGGCGATGGTTAGCCCAGGAGGAGACCTGTCACTTCTCATCTGCGTGTTGTCGGCTGAGCCCGTGGCTGGGCTCGCGTCCTCCCCGCTGCCACGTTCGCCGTCTTTGGGTTGTTGTCCTTGCACACCGCGCTGTCGACAGTCTGGAAATTTACTGCCAGTATAAAACCATCAAAAAAACCAAAGTGTTAGTCGGTAAAAATGGCAAGGCAATTACAGGGGAAACTTGTTTCTTCCTCTGACAAACTTCTGAATCAGTCCTTTAATCTCTAATCTAGGTTTATGGTCATCTTTATTGAAATGCTGGGCTCTGTGAAGAGCTGACATGTATGACCATCATAAACCAGGAGTTATGGGAGCCCAGAATTGCCTTGATGGTCCAAGTGTCTGCAGGAAGCATTTTTAAAATCCGTAATCGGGATTTATTGGCCATTGTGGCTGAAACTGTCAGTAGAAAATAAAATAATCATCCCGGGACTCTTTTTTTTTTTTTTTTCCCCCTCTTTGGCATTTGACTCCTTCCACATATTCTTAAATCATTTTGTATCTTGCCTACATGCTTAATGCCTTTCTAAGTGGGGGGCTGCGGGTAAGAGGAGGAGGGGGGTCCAGCCCCGGTCGGTACCGGGTGCCGTGTCTCTCATCCCATCCAGGAGCGGGTCCCTGGTCGTGTCCCATCCCTGTGTGCTCTCCTGCCTCCCTGTCCTCCCCACCCTGGGTATGCTGAGCATCTTCTACTTGGTGTACCACGGCGTGTGATGTTCGTGTGCACGGCCATGGCAGCACCGCTGCCGTGGAGGAGGTGGACACGGGGGGACATGGAGCAACATGCCTGGAGGAGGCATCTCAGCTGGTTTGTCGCCCTGGGGTACCTGGGTCCTGTGAACGTTACGTGCTTTTGGGGTTTATGTTGTTGTGCAAGATGTACGTGACAGGAAACACAAGTTGTGGAAAGGCGTCCTCCTGGGGTCGGTCAGGGAGGGGAGAAAAGGGGCTCCTTGTGTCCACCCTGGTCTCCATCGCTGGCCTGGCACTGGGTGGGGAGGCTGTCCCGCTCCTCCTCGCCGCTTCTGGGAAATGGAGACTGCCAGGACCTTTATCACTCAAACTATCAATCTCCATCGAGTTACAACAGTACTGAGACCGGCGCACGAGGCCAACCACGCATTTTTCTACGAGACAACTAATCAATGCCAGAGCCGCAGAGGAGCCTGCGCTCTCCCTGGGTGGCGTGGGCGCTGCTGAGCTGCCCTCCCTCTGCCGCGGCTCCGGCAGCAGCCCCAGCCTGCCCGCGGCTCTGCTCGCTCTCAAAGCAAACCCCAGTGCCCCGCAGCTTCTCCTTGCGAAGGACCTTGCTGTTAAATCTCCGCTTTTTTTTTTTTTTTTCTCCACTTTTTGGGTAAGCTAAACCAACCCAACTTCTTTTTTTCCCTGCTTTTTTTTTTTTTTCCAGTCTTTGAATCACTTCTGTGCTTTGCAGTTGTTCGCTGGCCGATGGGGACTGTCCAGGCCATGGGTGCACAGTACGGCTCTCACTGATGCCTGGTGTTTCCCTGCTCGTGGGTGCAGGACACATCCCAAGCTTCCGGAATCCAGAGGCAAAACTCTGCTCCGTCCCTGAGCATCCTATCGGCCCATCCCCATTGTCTCCCTTGGCCCTTTTGCTCTCCGCTAACCTGCGACCATCAGCAACACCCGATGGTGCCGGCTGCCAAGTTAGCCTAAAATAGTCTGCTCGGCTTGATAAATATCTCTGTTTCCGTTTTGTTTAACAAATATCTTCTTTTATGGCAAAGCTTTTTGTTAAGCTTTCTCATATTATCATCACGCTTAATCATGCAGGGTGACTTCTAAAAGTACTTTTTTTAAATGCCAGTTTTTATCCAGGTTTTAAAATTGAAATTCATTTTTTATCCAGAGGCAGGATATAAATGACTCTACTAAAATTAGATTAATCCTAATAAGAATGTCAGTTATCATTTCTGAATACATTAAAATTTTTTTTTTTTAATTTTACATGCCTCTTTAGCTATAATTGCTAGTGTAATTTCTTACATAGACATGGTGTGTCCTCACGGTTGACAGAAATACTTAATGCAATGTCGACACCGCAGTAAGTTCCAAATTAGTGCGTCGCAGTCACTGCAAACGTTTTGAACTTTCTCCTTAATAAGTTAAAAAAAAAAAAAAAGAGCACCTTAAATGCAAAGCAAGACTAAAATGCGTTTAGCTCGTCGGAGTAAAGCAGGACGATTGGAGGCTGGAGCCCTTCGGAAGGGCCTTTCGTGAGCTGGGTGAGGGAGGCAGAGAGGGAAGGGGGAGCTGGGGAGGCGGTTTGGGGTCTGGTGAGCGAGGGCAAGTTGTGGGGTTTGCGTGGAGGAGGCGGGGGACAAGTCCTGCCGGGGGCCTGGCGGCTGCAGGGCAGGACTGGGGAGGTTCTGCAGCAGCACCGGTGCTCGCTTGGGATTTTTTTTTTTACGGCACGGTCAATAAATCAAACCCGCTTTCCCGGCGGGTGCCCTGGGACCCTCGCTGTCCGCCTGCACGCAAGGAGGGGGTGTTGGAGCTCCGTTTGCTTCCGCGGCTCCGGTGCTTGTGCTCTGCCTTGGGGAGGGGGATTGAAGTGACCGATGTGCCACCCAGGCTGCAACCCTCCCCAAACATCTGCCGGCAGCCTGCATCCTCGCAGCACCCCAAAACTGCGCCCCCCGGCTCTGCCTAGTGTGCGGGGGGACGGTGGGGTGTCAGCAGCGTGCCCGGAGCGTGCTGGCAGCATCCCCCCGCGTGTGGTGGGCGCTTTGCTATAAACTCCCCGTTGCAATAAAAAGGTTGGCAGCATGGTCTCTTTCTGGCTCCCGGCATGGTGGCATCGATGTGTCCCCAGCCCGGTGGCACAGCGTGTGGTGGGGCGAGGACCGCAGCCGGGAATGCCTGAGCTAGCGGGATTTTGGGGCAAGGCTCTGGGGAATTGCATCTGGCAGCAAAGCCTGGGGCGGGGAAGGGGGGGAGGAAGTGGTTGGGGGGAGACTTTGGTCTCTCCTGTGGCATCTCGTCAGCTTTCTTCCATGCGCGTGGGTGGCAAGTCGGAGGTTTTGGTCTCGGGGGGGGGCGGGGGGGGGAAGGATTGTGAATGCTCCCCGTCCGCGGGCAATTGGAAACTGCTGCACATTGGGCTGGCGGTGGAGCGGGGCGGCAGGCTGGGTGCTCTGCCATCCCTCTCCTCCTCCTTCTCCTCCCCAGACCCGAGGGCTGGTTTATTTTTAGGTTTAAATCCCGAGCTTTCCTTGTTAAAGCTCCCGCCTAGGAGCAGGGGCCGTGTGTCCCGACAGCGTCTGGGGACGTCCCTGGAGAAGGGGCCGGAGAGGAGCACCAGTCCCGAGATCTCCGTGTCTGGCAGCATCCGTGACACCCGAGACAGCGCTGGGCTTTCTGGTTCCTCTCCTTCTCCTGTTCCCACCAGGAGGTTGTACATTTTATTAAAGTTCAGCCGTACATGTATCTGGCCTAAAAATAAAAGCAAGTACGAGCCAGATGTCTTTCGGCAGGAGGAGAGGTTTAAACCTGACACTCTTGTGTTGTGTTGGCCCTTCTCCCAGCCCGTCTCTCAGCTCCCACTGTGCTGACCAGCCCTGAACTGGGTAAACTGGGAGCAGTGCAGAGGCAGGCGGGGGGGGCATGGGGGGGCCCAGCCCCGTCCAGTGGTGAAGCCTTCAGGAGGGTCTTTCTCCTTGCTGTAGATACGTAGAAAATTGAGACTTTTGCGCCTGAATGGGGATCTCTCGGTAAAGAGGGAAGAATGTGGGCAGCACAAGGAAGAGGTTTTGGTGAAAAAGGAGCAGTTTTCTTCTCCGTTGGGTGACTTCCAGGAGCACGATCTGAGGCAGAGGCTGGATTCACGCTTTCTGGCGGAGCTTGCTCACCAGGCTTTGGTGATCACTCACAGTTTGTGTGCAGGAGGAAAAGGGGGGAGGGAGAAATGATCTTTTGAGGTTTTTATGACTCATCTTTAGCTTTTTCTCCTAGACCTAAACGAGACCCGTCCACCCTTCTGGTGTGGGGCTGAAGGTCCTGTACTGCCAGGAGCGGCGTGGCGATGGTAGGGCTGACTCAGGGGTGAGGAGTCCTGTGTGACCTGGTTATGGGGGCAGTTACTGCGCGGCTGTAGTGGACAGCCGTTGGGGTGGTTGTACGCATGCGCTTCGTTATAATGGGGTGGTTAAGAAGGTCTTAAGTTAGAAGGCGGGCTGCTGTCGAGCGAGTTCCCGGTAATGACACGAGGGCTGAGGGATGGTGATTTGCAGCTGCCTGGGAAGATGATGGCACTTCCAGACTGAGCCGGAATGACAGAACTCGTTTGGCCACATCTGGGAGCCGGGAGATCAAAGGGCCCGGCAGTGAGTCAGGGCGGCGTGGCGAGGGGTGACGCTGCTCCCCGGGGACACAGGGGCTGGCCAAACCCGGGAGACCTGTTGGTACAGGGCAGGGCATCCCGCAGCCGGGCTGTGGGTAACCATCCACAGGGTTCGCTTCTCTCCCTGCCCAGCTCCTAATGTTGGGATTAATGCTTCAAACCGCAGCATCGCTTCCCCAGGGCGAGCCTGAGCCCCAGCCCTCCCGGGGACCTGCTCGCTAGCGGGGTCGGTGCACGGGGGCTGTCACCCAGCCCTCGCTGGGATCTCCGGGGATGGAGGTGCCGACCCTGGCATGCCATGGGGGGATCCTGGGTGCCAGGGGAAAGGGCTTCCCAGGGACCTGGCTGAAGCCAGGAGGCCCCCGCTGCTGCTGTTCCCCGCACACGTGGGCTTTATTTTTGTGGAAGCCCTCAGAAAAATGGGTGAGGTTGGTTGCCCCTCGCCCTTGCTTTGGAGGCGACTGTATGGCCCGTGCAGTGGGGAACTGGGGAGCCAAGGGGTTTGGGGATCCCTCCTGTATCCCTGGGGGTGGAGCAGCAGCAACTTGCAGCACTCGGTGTTGGCCGGGCCAGGGTGCGGAAGCACACCCAGCCGCGGTCCCACGGGGAGGTGGCTGGTTTTGGGGCTCCCAGCTGCAAACAGGGTTTGTGGGGCGCAGGGTTAGCCAGGCTGTCAGGTCCTGGGGTGCAGGGATGGGGCACACGGAGGGAAGGGGCTTCCTCTCTCCCAAGGACTAACCACAGGGCTGTAACTTCATCTCTTGGCTGTTTGCGTTCGGTTCTTCGTTTTTCCAACCAAGTTGGAAAAGTGAGAAGTAGGAAGGGGGGGGACGTCTACGGAAAACGCCAGGGTTAGTGTCAGGTCTGGTGGGCTGAGCCCATTCCCCCCGCCTTCCCCTGCGCCCCCCAGCCCCGCATTGTGGAGAGCTGCAGTTTGCCTCCTTTCTATCCCGGCTGGGGATTAATCTGCATGACAACTAGCGGGGCTTGGCGGGGAGGTCTTGCTCTTGGGTTCCTTGGGCATATTCCTGCCGCTGCCGCTTTCCTTTCCAAGTGGGCGCCCAGCCGCCGCCATGTCCCCTGCCAAAGTAATTCTTTGCTTTGGAACCGGGAGATGAAATCTCCTCCGTCTTACTTCAGAGGGGTCAGGGAAGGAGTGGGAACCCCGCTGATCCAACCTTGTTCCCTTTTAACCTGCCTCTCCCTCTCTCCCCTCCCCGGCCCCCCGTCCTCCGGATGAGCGGGGCTGCAGCCAGGGCACGGGCATCCAAACCGAAGCAAAGCCGTAAAACACTCGGAGCCAAACGGGGAACCTGATCTGCTTCCGTCGGATCGTTTAATATCTGTGGCATCCCGTGCTCAGGGTTTGGGTTCGTGTCGCATCTGGTGCCATCTGGCTTTTGCAATGCCTGCTGGGGTGCTGGGCTCCTTACGGCTTTCCTGTTTCTTTGGGGTGGGTTTTTTTTGGGATGGTGATCACGGCTGCGGCATCCAGCTGCCAACCTCTGGAGGGGGCAGCCGGGGTGGGGGAGCCGGGGTGCGGGCAGGCAGAAGGTGAGCGCTCGCTGCCCCCGCCGCCGCTGCCCGCGCCTCATTGTCTCACTTCTCTCTCCATTCCTACGCCAATTAAAGCGCCGTGTTGCCATTCATGGCCCTTATGGTTTTGTTCAGTTGTCTGTCAGCTCTTGTCAAGCCCTGTCCCCTTCCCCTCCCCCGTTTTCAAAAACAAAACCCCTGACAAACCCCCCTTTGAATCCCCTCTTACCTCACTCCCAGCGTGGGGCCCCATTGACGGGAGATGCCGGCGGCGGCGGCGGGGAGACCGCTCCCCACGCCGCCTTTGTGGGCCACCGGCAGCCCCCCCCGGCCCCCGGCCTCCCTGCTTCTTGACAGCATTAATTAGATAACTCGGCTCGTCTTTATTTCTCCAAGGGGAGGTGCAGGACGATATTACTTGAGGGAGAAAATATGGCTCTTTTTTTTTTTTTTCCCCCCCTTTATTTTTTGGCCAAGCCCTGGATTCCATCACTGGCTGAGCTGCTTATTGTGCTGAAAAATAATGAGTTTGCAGGGGTGTGGGGGAGCGTGGGGAGACCCCCAATGCTCCTTATTTTGCCCAAATGGCATCTGAACCCCGGGTCGGCACTGGCAGGAGCCCCGGGGTCCCCGGAGCCGCACGCCACTGGCTGCCGAGAGCGCTGCAGGTGGCAGCAGCAGCCTGCGCCAGTGCTCAGGCCCCAATTAAATCTCCTCCAAACTCCCTCAATTACCAGCTCTTTTTTTATTTTTTCGCTCCCCCCACTCGCATGGTTTGGATTCACGTAATTCGTTTGCATGGTTTGGGCGCAACATCTGAACGCACGGGGTGCTGCGCGGAGGTGGGGAAGATGGGGCAGTAATGCGGCTGCTCGCATCAGCGCCTGGCTCCTGCGAGAGCTGTGAGCCTTCCTCTTCCTCCTCCTCAGGGCATTGGGGTGGTCGGCAGCCACGCTCTAATTACCCGGAGAAAGCCCTTCCCGCAGCCCTGCCGCGGCACAGGAGGGCTCTGAGTCACCGGGGCCAGCCCTGGCTGCCGGCGGCCGTGGGGCTGGGGACGTCGCCGGCTGCGGTGGCAGCCACCGGCCGTGGGCACCAAGGTGTGGCCGGCACCCCACGGCACCTCTGCCTGCTTTCCTGAAGCCTGAAGTCTGGCTGCTGACCGGTTTTCTGCAGCATCCTCGATGGTTGGAGCCCTCTTCTGCTCGGTTTCTTCTGCTGGTGATAACCGTGGTGTCACCGCTGCTGGGACCGCCTGCTCCAAAGGCGCTTGGGAGCAGAGCAGCCTCCTGAGCTCGGCGGCAGACAAGCCGGCACAGAGGGCAGAGCAGACCTGTGGGGATCGTCTTTTTTGCCTGGTGACCTCTGCTAATTGTCCTTCCTCTGGGCTTCCCCTGCCGTGGCATCTGGTGCGGGGACAGTAAAAGCAGAATCTGTATGGAGGGGCTTCCTTGCTGCCTGGTGGGTGGCTTTTTTTGGCTGAAGAGCACCTCCACGAGTGGATACGTGCTGTGGGCAGTGGTAGCAGGTGAAGTTTTGAGTCAGCCCTTGCCTGGTGTTGCTCAGGATTCCATCTCCCCTAGGAGAGGGATCTGTGCTGCAGGAGGAAAGACCAGACCCTTCTCCAAGCTGCAGGTTTGCAGTGAGAACCTGGGTCCTGCTCCTGGCTTCCCATGGTGGAAAGACACTGTGGTTCCGTGTGTTTTCATGGTAAAATAGGCTCTCTGTGGTCTTTCTCTGTTTGCTAATCGTGTACAACTGGGCCACCCCCTTTACATTTTGTAAGGGCTTGGTCTTCAGAGTTACAGCAGCGACGGTGCAACTTCTGAACCAAGCTCTGAGCGCCGTGGTGGGATCTCTCCTGCTTCCCAGCCGGGGTGGGCAGCTCTGCGTGGCGTAAGCAAGATGCTTGCCCGGCCTTCAGTGGTTGAAGCTGGTGTGGGAGAGTGACAGTATGAGGCTTTGAACATGGGGCTTATGGTTGCTAACGTGTGAAGCGTTGGAGTGGCCTCCTGGCATCGCCAAAGCCACCGGCTTCCCTGTGGGTAGTCGAGTCGGGGCTGGGGCTTGACCACGGACTTGCCTGCGTCGTCTTGAGCATCATAACTCTTTCTGAGCAGAGAGGGGTATTTCGGTTTCATTTTTCCCCCGCACCTGGTGTTTCCTGGCCTTCTGCTTAATTTGAACCCCGGTTCGACCGTGACCTGGAGTCGGTCACGGTGCAGAGCTGGTTGGGGTGCCTGCGCCGGGGGGGCGCTGGCTGGAGCATCTTTTAACTTCATCTCGAAAAATGGCATGCCTGCCAGCCGGGAGGGGTCACTTTTGGGTGGGGTGGGTGTTTTTACCAGCCTGTGCCGAGCCTTACAGCTGGTAGTAAAGCAACAGGGGGGGTTTTGGGGAGCAGTGGAGTTAGAAAATGGCATCCCCGTGCGGGGGGAGGTCGGGGTGCGGGTTGCCATGGCGACCCGTTTATGCCTCACTGATGCGTCGTGTAAATCCGTTTGGAAACGAGAAGGGCCTTTTGTCTTTGGGAGGGTTGAATGGGCCTCATTAAACCCGAGATGGGGAAAAAGAGCCTTAGAGCGCGTCGGGGAGGGGGACGGGATGGGACGGCCCCGTGGGGGCTCAGCAGAGGCGGTTCCCCTTGCCCGGGGATGGAAGCTGGGGAGACTGGAAGGTGCCGTTGTGAATAATTGAAAAATATGTCTCTGAGCGGCGGAGGCCAAAGGAGTGAAGGAGATACGAGGCTGTTCTCAGAAAGAGTTACCTGAAGTTGCTGGGTTCTGTGCTGACCACCTCGGCTCCAAGAGGATGCAGCAGAAATAGAAGAGGTCTGCAGAAGGACAGTGAGAATAATTATACATAGATTAGCGGGGGGGGGGAAAAGATCGAAGGCCCTTTTTAAAGGAGACTAATAATAGAAGAGCACATAAAAGAAGCAGGATATAAAAGTGTGGGGATCCGTGTGCTCCTATTTACCCTCTCTCACAGTGACGAAGAACTTGACTGAAGAAGCGAGAAGGCGACAGATACAGATAGGAGGCAGAGAGGAGCGGGGAAACTTTTTATTTAAGTTTTAATTAACTTCCTTCCGCGGGATGTCTTTGTTCACAAGAATTTAAAGGGAGTCAAAAAGGAGAAAGGGTCTGGTGCCTCCGGGTGCCATCACTGCTCCTGGAAAGGGCCGTGGATGCTGCAGGTGTACTGGGATGGTGTAGTGGGATGAGATGGCCGTTCGGTTAAGTATGTAATTCCTGTGTTTTAATTGTCCTCGGCTCTCGAGAGGTGAAGTGAGTTGGCTGGTGGGCTGTGGTGTCCCACGGCACTGGCTGGGGACCCCCACTGATGTGCCAGTGTCTGTGGGCAGCCCAGCCCTGCCTGGAGTATTGCCAGGAAAACCTGCCTCATCTCCAAGAAACGGGATCTCTGATGTTCTCGGTTCAAGCTCAGAGGGGACCATGTGGTTGTCCATCTGTGGGTTGCTGTCATGATGCTGTTTGACTTCAGCCACGGCAGTGGTGCTGTGAAGGTACCGCCGTGACGGTCCCAGTATTTGTTACCAACCCCTTGATGTCTCTTGCTTGGTGAAAGTACAGGTTTTGGCAAACGTAGAGGTGGCTGGTTGTCACCAGAGGAGCTCTGGAGCGATGGCCGGAGCATGAGCTCTGGAGGGACCATCTGGTGGCTGGAGCGTGACCTGGCTGTGTGTTGTTGAGGGGTCTGGAGGACTCCTCCAGGGACAGGACTGATTTCTTCTAGCTGGTAGCCGAGTCTCCTGGGCAGGAGAGTCCCCTGTGCCTGGGCAGCTGCTGTGAAACGCTGGTGCTGTGTCCCAGAAAAGCGAGTAAGAATGAGGCAGAGGCAGGTGTTTAATTTTCCATGCAGTTGGGCATCAGCAAAGCTCTTGCAGGTTTCAGAGTGTTTTCCAGGAGAACACACCCAGTTTGTACATAGAGTTCTGGCTTGTTTTACGGGATCTTTTTAGCTTGCGGAGCTGTTTCCTGTCCCTTTTCTGTGATGGTTCCCAGCTGGTGTGAGCTGCGGTGGCTCGTGGGAGCCGTGGCCCTGCTGGGAGGACCCATCTGCTGCGTTGGCATGGAGAGCGGTGCCAACGTGTTCTTCAGCTGCCCACACACCAGGAAAACCCACAGCTCCTGCATGCTAGAAAATGCCGTATGTACCTCAGTTATTGTTGCCCTCCTCTCGCAGTGCCTCGCTCTGCCGGGCATCAGCAGCCTTCACTGCCAGAAGTAGATGTCCTCCTTGTAAGATCCAGTTATTTTTGGATTTCTTTGAAGAAAACAGCATTCAGCATATGTCATCTTGTATGTATGTCAGCATTAATGCTTTAGAGCATCTTCTCCAAGGAGGAGATTGTTGTTAAATGTTGTTCTGTTTTCTGCAAAGCCTGAAATACAAGGTGAGGTGCATCGTGTTTCTTGGAAATGGAGAGGGGTGATGCTGCCCCAAAGATTTTGGAGTTCCTGTTGTTCGATGAGTGCCTGGGCGCAGGGGGAGAGAGGTTGGTGGAAAGTGTATCAACCCATTCTTCTAAAAAACTGTATTTTCAAGCAGTTTACTGGTCATGTTCTCCCTAAGGAAGAGATGAAGGACTGCTAACATGTTTGTGAAGGTGCCGGATACCTTGTCTACAGGACAGTTGTGTTTGCAGTTATTGCTGTGAACATGTTAGCTCGTCCGTCTTTAACCGTGACACAGTCTGCTAGCCTGTGCATGCCCATGCGGAGAAGAAGAGGATCCTGCATGTCAGTGTGTGTGTGCGTGGAGGAGGGGAGGTATCATACCCAACACCAGTCCTGAGCTTGCTCTGGCCAAACTTGCATGGTTTTCCCTCTCACTCCATGTTCTGGGCTTGTTGAGCCTCGAGGAGCAGTGGGACGGAGCAGGTCATCCCTGTGTGATGCCAGTTGAGGTCTGCTGGTTGCAAGAGCCCCGGTGCTGCTGGAGCTTCTTGGTACGGCTGGTGTTCCACGGGCCAGCCTGGGAAGCCATGGGCTTGTGATCTGGCAGGAGGCTTGCAGGAAGCCTCACCGGCCTCTTAGGTGGCTGCTCCTCCTTGAAGCCAAGCTGTGAGCTTCTCGGCTGCCAGTGGAAGGCCAGCATTCCGTGCCTGTGGTTGCACCAGGGTTCCCAGTCATCCTCGGTGTGCGGAGCCATTGGGCAAGTCTGTGCCCGGGGTTGAACCAAAGGGCGGGAGGCAGCTGGCACCGCGGGGCTGGTCTGTGCCCACCCCGGGACCACGCCGGTGCCGCTGTGTGGCTTCAGCTCCTGCCTGGGCACGGCCTGGGGATGCGAGGGCTGCGATCCATCCCTGGTCCCCAGGCAGCCCCACTGCATATTTCAGGGGATTATCATCTCTTATCACCCCATTCCTCTTCCTCTCCCAGCAAATTGCCTCTGTGATGCCTGGACGGCTGCCTCTGACACCAGTCACTGGCCAAACCCATGGCCCTTCCAGCAGGTCCCACTTACAGCCCTTAGGTCACTCCATCAAGTCCCACTGGAGCTTTTTGGAGCCCTGAGTGGGGACTAGCCCTCCGTGCTGGTGAGACAGGGGGGGTGCCTGGTCTGCAGGGGATTGGGGGTCCCCGCCCGGGGCCCCCCAGCTTGGGGCCGGGGAGAGGCTGCTCTTTAATCCCATCTCTCTGCTCCGGCATCCCGGCATCCCGCTGCCAACAGAGCTCCCCTTGTTTACCCAACTCGGAGGAATCGGTTTACAAGGCTCACAAATACCCTTTTCACCTTTCCCATCAGAAAACACCTCCCGAAACAATGAGGAAATTGGACGCTGCCACCTGATCGCTCCCAAGGAACCTGCGGGGCCGGGAGCTGAGGGCCGGGGGGCCCGGGAGCTGGGGGCCACAGACCAGGAACGCCTGGCCGGGATGCTCCTTGGCTGCTGGCACGGCTCTGCAGGTGGGTGGCCGCAGGTGCCACCCAAAAATCACTTTGATGGGCTTTAAGTGGTGAAGCTGGTGGTAGCCAGCGTGGAGGCCAGCACTCCCTGCCTGGCACACTCTGCTCAGCTGGGTGCTGTTCGTAGCACCCGCAAAAGAATTTATTTTTTTTTTTAAACTTTAATGGCTGTAGTTAGTCTTTCCCACCACCTTTGACACCAGGAGGAAGGATGCTGAGATGTTATCTGTGAGCTGCTGGCTGGTGGTAGTACCAATGCTAAACAAATAAAGCCAGAGCCCCCATCCTCCTCCCAGGTGGAGGGAGAGGTAGAGGAGGGTGGTTGGAGGGTGAGTGCATGGGGGACCCCCCCGGGTGCTGTGGGTGGTTGGGGTGCTGGTTTTGGGGTGCCAGGTGCCTGCTCATGGCCTTCCGCAGCAGGGCTCCAGCACGTGCCATGCAGGATTAGCCCCGAAAGCGCTGGGCACTCACTGGTGGGACACTGGTGGTGGGTGCGTGTCCCTGCCATTGCAAGGAGCGTGCTGAGCTGTGACAGATCCTGGGCAGGCGTCTGTTTGTGACCCAGGAGAGGGGTCAGAAAGAGGGGTTTCGGGAGGTTATGGCTTCGAGAGCAGCCGTCTTCCCTCTCGGTGTCTTGCTGCTGCGCTGGACCCAAATTCAAGGTGTCTAAAAGCGACTGTGTCTGGGGCTGCGTCCCAGAGCATGTGATCATGCAGGCGTCAATCTTAGTTTCAGCATGAAGGTTGAGTTGAATTTTGATTTTTCTTTTTTTCCCTCCTCTCCTTAAAACAGGGAAATCAAACTGTCATGTATGGACGATACAGCAGATTCCCACCCCCCACCCCCCAAATTACTGCGTGTGCTCCGAGGGCATGATGAATTTCCCTATTAACTTAAAAGATCTGTTCATTCTTTCCACTTAAGTTAAATTTGAAGATGTGTCCTTGTTAAGACAAGTCATGAGTGTAATTCTTTCTTGCCTTCACTGGTCCTTCTGAAGTAAAATTTCTCATACTCTTTGCTGTAATACTGCGTACAGGTGACTTTTGACAATTTTTGGACACACTTTTCTCTGCTGTTCTTGAGACAAATGTTGCTTTTCACGTTGTATATCTTAAAGGAGAATTTCCTGGAGAACCGGCCTCTTGCACGGTGGGAAGCGTTGTCAGTCTTCCCTAGGACAGCCGTCACAAGCCGTTGCTTGCCACAAAACAACATGTTTTTGGGGAAAAAACTCCCTATGTATGGTTAAGAGCTCAAAGAGCGAGGTGTTACACTTCAGGGATTTCTCATCACCGCTCGTGCTGCCCGGCCTCTCGGCTGGGAAACAGCCCTGCTTTTAGAGAAGAGAGGGAGGACACTAAGGAGGAAATGGAGGAGAAAAAATCAGGGAAATTGGAGGACAAAGGGTAAAATGTGTGTGTGCGGGCAGGAATGCGGCTGGCAGGGAGCAGCGGTGGGAGGGAGCACCCCCAAAAGCCCCGCGCGGCGCTGCCGCTGCATGCGGTGACGGGCAGCCTGCTTTGGCTGGTAGCTCTGTCTTGCTTGACGTTCCTGTAGGAGATTTGGAAAATGTTCCTGGGCTGATTCCCAGGCAGAAGCTGTGCGCTTCTGAAGCTGAGACTGAGCGTTCAGAGAAGAAATACAGCTCGTAATTTTATCCTTAAAACTAATAAAACAAACATAGGCCTTCTTTCTAGATTTTCTGGGATGAAGGAGTGCCAGCAGGATGTGGTGCCGGGATGTTCTCAGCTCCCTTGATTGCTTTATGGCCTCTCCCCTGCTTAAAAATCAGCTTGACCTGATCCCAGACAGCCGTGCCGTCAGCGCAGGCTGGTGTCGCGTGGACCGGTCGGTTTGCAGGTGTTGGCCAAGGCTTTGGCCAAGGAGGTGTGATAGTTCCTCCTGGTATGGAGATGGGGGATGGATAGGAGCCTTCTCCTCCTGCTCCGGCGTTGCAAGACATCTGCTTGACTTGTTTGTGGCTTCCTGTTTGGCATCTACTGGGCAGGAGGGAGCTGGCAGGGGCCGGAGGAGGGAATTTGAGTCACTTGGGAGTCCTGTGCCAGAAAGCCTGTGACTCAGCCCCGCCGTGGAGAAACGAGTGTGGGATCCAGCTGCCTCTCGGGGTGGGAACCCGTGAGCGAGCGTGCAAGTGTTCACTTGCGCGGCATGTCTGCGGCCCGGCGCGGGGCGGGGAGGGAGCGGCGGGGGCTCTTCTGCATCTCCCGGGATTGCGTCAGGGCTCCGGCCGTGGGTGGGGGAAGCCTTTATCGCTCCCAAGGCTCTGGAAGCGGCGTGCTGGCCGGGGGCCAGCTGACCTACTTGGTAGCATGCAGGCAAAGCGCGGCTCACCTGCCGGCAGCGCCGAGGATGGAGCCGGGCTCTGCCGTGCCAGCAGCGCGGTGCAGCATCCCACCTGCGCAAGCCCTTCAGGGGTTTAAGTTTCCTGCTCTTTCCAGAGGCTGCTGCATCACCCTTCTTCCAGAAGTTATGGTTTTTACAAAACTTAATTGCTCCCTGCAAACTTGCACGGGCAAAGGTGGTGCTGGCGTTGGGATGATCCTGACTGTCCCCCCTGTGCCTGATGCCCCACGGCTGTGGTGATGCTTTGGGTACCACTGGAGCTGGCGTGGTGGAGGCAGAGCCGCAGCCGGGCAGGGAGGTTGGGTCAGAAAACCCTCCTGAATTCAGCTCCCAACTTCGGAGCAGTGTGGGTGAAGGGGACCGTACCCGCTGTCCCTGTGCCTTGCCTCCGCCCCTGGGGCTGGGCGGGCGCTGGGGCTGCCCCCTCTGACCCGGCGAGCTGATGGAGAGGTGCTGCTGATGTCTGTCTGGCTGTCCTGGCTGTCCCTCCCGCTGCTACAGCTGGCACCGAGCTCCGGAGCCCTTGCCAAGGGCATCGGGGTGTGCGTGGACTCGGGCTCCGCCTGCCTCCTCCGAGCCCGGTCGGTCGGCGTGCGGATCTGCTGGGGCTCCTGCAGCCAGAGGGCTGGAGCCTGGGCTGCTCCGGTGCTGGTTTCAGCTCCGTGGCTTCTTGCTAAGACTTGTGCCAGAGGCACGGAGCAGGTTGGTCTTGTGTGTGTTTGATCTTCCTTCCATGGTGCCTGTAGCCCCAGCCGGTGCAGCTGGTGGGGGGGAGAAGGTGTCCCATCTTCCCGTCCAGCTGCTGGGGTGGGATGGGGCCGGGACTGGCCGTGTCTGGGAGCGGAAGGGAAAGCTGCGGACGTGCAGCCTGCCAGAGCACACGCTTCGGTTTTTGCCGTGCCCAAATTACACGAGGGAGTTGCAGCAGAGATAACTTTGCAGGAACATCCATTCCCACCTTATCTTCCATCAAGAACGCGTTACGTTGCCTACATCAAAGTAGATGTTCTGCTGCTTCCCTCCTTGTTGCCCTAATCCTCTACTTCATGCTGAAAAAAAAAAAAATCAGAGTCTTGCTCCACAATAATGAAATCTGAATGCTAATTATCAGCATATTGCCTTCCTTCCCTTCGGAGTGCCCTGCCTTCCAGCCCCAAATAGCTTTCCTCCCTCCTTGCTCCTCTCCATCCGGTCCTCCCACGCTCCTGGGCACGCCGTTGAGCCTGGCTTGGTAGAAGTTGTCCTGCAGGATGCTTCCCTCCCTTCCATTTAAGGACAGGAATTCCTCGGGGAGCCAGGGCGTGGAAGGGATCCCTCCCTGTGCCCCATTGTCAGGACTTCTCCCCATACCTAATTATCGCCTGTCCCTGCAGGAAGCTCCTTGCCTGGCCGTCGGGCAGAGCCGCGGCGTCTCCAGCCTGCCCGCTCCACAGCTCTTTGTGGGAAGACTCCATTCCGTTTTGGGTGCCAGGCTTGGGTCTGGGAAGGGTGCTCACCCTTGTCGTGGAAGGAGGGCTGGGGAACGGGACTGAACCAAGCGAGTTTTTGTTGGTGAGAGCCTACGCTGGCTCCTTGCACGTGCAGTGATGGTGAAGGAAAAGGAGAGCTTTATTTTGGTGTCAAAAAACATCTTGTGGAGAGAAAGCGGCAGAGTTTAAGCACAAAATAAATGGTGTGAAAGTGGGCCTCTGCGGGGGGCGGGACAGGCTGGCGTGGCCCCCGCTGCCTGCGCTCCAGTGTGTGGCTAACCTCTCGCCCTCCTCTCTTCCAGGTTCATGACTGGGAAGGGGCTGGTCATCTACCCGGAGATTGGGGACAAACTGGACATTATCTGCCCCAAGGCGGAGCCGTCCAAGCCTTACGAGTACTACAAGCTGTACCTGGTGAAGAAGGACCAGGCAGATGCCTGCAGCACTGTCATGGACCCCAACGTGCTGGTGACATGCAACCGGCCCGAGCAGGAGATCCGCTTCACCATCAAGTTTCAGGAATTCAGCCCCAACTACATGGGCCTGGAGTTCAAGCGACAGCAGGATTACTTCATCACATGTGAGTCGCCATCCTCTTCCTCGCCGCCGACCCTGGCTCAGGGGGGGCCGTGGGGGCCTGGAGAGTGTCGCCAGGCGCTTGTTTGCGACTTGGCTGGTGCAAAGAGCTGACACGTATGGAAAATATTTCCCGCTGGATGGGAGAAGAGGGAGGAATGTGTCGTTGGCCAAGCGGGTCACCGGCCCATGTCTGGCTGCTGTGCTGTGGCTTGTGCCCCCTGCCCTGTCCGCGGCCGAGAGCAGAAGCATGTCCCCCAGCCGGGGTCAGCCCTGGAATGGAGGGGCAGCGCGTGTCTGGAGCGTATTTTTTTGCAGCTTACTCCAAGGCTGGAGGTGCTGCAGGGCATTTCTGGTAGGGCTTGCCCTGGGGAGCTCCTGGTGGGGCAGTTGGGATTGTGAGGAACGGGGACTGAGGAGGTGCTCGTCCTCCTCCCTGGGCGCTGCCTCCAAGAGCAGCCTCGGCAGCGGGAATCCAGTCCGTGCTGTGGTCTAAATGGCTGTAAAATTCTGCATACTGCCCTGTTCTTCGTGTTTCTTGGTATAAAATGGAGTTACAGAGGGCAAGAGGGAAGGAGGGATGAATTTTCTTGGAGCCTGTGGTCTGTGTGTGCAGAGGGCCATCGCACAGGGATGAATCTGCCCGTGCTGGCTCCGGCGTGGATGGAGGGAGGACTCTGAGGAGCTCATCCCTCCCTTGGTCTGGCGGCGCTGGGCTTGGCGATTCCTGCCAGCTCGCTCATCTCCTGCTTGGCTTCTCCTCATTCTTGCTTTTTCCGCCTGGCTCGGCACATCGCGTGCAAACCCACAGCGGAGCAGCCGGCAAAGGGCACAGTGGCCACGGCGGAGCAGCCGGCAAAGGGCACAGTGGCCACACGGCTCTTCTCTCCCCTCGCCATCGTGTGCCGCGGGCTCGGCGGCAAGTGGCCCCGACGCAGAGGTCAGCCGCCCGTGTGGGAGGCGAGCGCCGAGCCGTGGGAGCTGATGCTTTCTGGTCGGTAAACAATTGTATTTTTAGCTTGAAATCTTTGCCCTCGGAGGGGGTGGCGAGGATGTTGCAGGCAGCGGGGGGCAGGAGGTGCTCTGCCGTAGCGTGGTGATGCTGCCAGCCTGGATTTCCCCAGCGAGCCCTACCTGAGGCTGGGGCTGCCTGGAGTTTTGCTGCAGAATTTAGGTAAACCCAGTGCACAGAAAGCAGCTGGGATGGGCTCTGGCAGGTCAGCCCTGAGCCCACCCTTGTGTCCTTTGCGGGAAATTTTGCTTAATGCTTCCTAACGCCTGGCTGAGCACGGGGTCGTAACGAAGGGGCTCGCAGGGGTTTCTAGTGACCTGTGTCTGGCACGGCATGGCCGTAGGAGGGGTGACAGTAGGGAGGACCTGGTGCAACAACCCGCTCGGCCTGCTCGGCACGGCGGCGGTGCTGGCAGAGACCGAGGGCTGCGCAGGGCTGAGTCACCATTTGGCGGGGCTGGTCTCTGCCGAGAGCTGCCATCGCTCTGCCACCCTTGCTGGCTGGTTCTGGGGCCATCTGCCTGATGTCACTCGGCAGGGCACAGGTGGGGTCACCAGCTTTGCAGCCGTCAGGGGTACCCACAACCCTGGCTGCAAGCCCAGGTGCCCCAGGGATGGGCTGGGGATGCCAAAATCCCTGGCACAGGTTCCCCTCAGGCTCCCATCTCCCTTACTGTGAATAACCAGGGTTGTCTCCAGCCTGGTGGCTCTGGGACCCTGAAAGGTCAGCCCTTCTGCTGTCCCTCAGCTGCTGCAAGGCTTAATTCAACCGCAAGCTTTCCCTGCAGCGAACGAAAAGTGGGGGAGAAGGGGCTAAATGCACAGCCGTGAGTCTGCCTTTTGTATGTGGGGCAAACATCTTGAAGCACTTGGTCAGTGGCTCCTCCATGCTCAGGGGGTCAAGTTCAAGCAGCGGCACGGTTGTCAAGCTAATGAGAGCTGAAAGCGGGGTCCTGCCTTGCGCCCTACTGCTACATCCCCTGAGACCTTTGGGCTGCAAATACCACCCCCCCAAGACAAATACGTTCCCCAGAAGGAGCTCAGGAACCTAACAAAACTCTGGGGAGGAGAAACGTGGGGGTCCCTGGCATTGCAGGGCAAGCAGAAGAAGGATTTACTGGGCTCTGAATTGCACAAGTTTTAAAAGGAGCTGCTTTGCGTTTCACACGAAAGCTCTCGCTTAAGAGTTAAACCAACCTCCCGTAGCTTTCGGTGGTGTTTTCACAAGTGGCCGACGGCTTTGAGCTGGTGCCAGCTCCCCTCCAATGCTGCCAGCACACCTGGGTCACCATCGCTCCGGTTTGCTGCGGATCCCGTCGGAGATTTGGCTGAGGCTGTTAAACTCATTGCATTTCTGCCCAATCTTTTTTTTTTTTTTATGATTCTGCTACCAGCAATGGGAATCTTCTCCCATATCTAGAAATTTTTTCTCTATTTGTAGTGCGCAATCCCAAGTGCGGGGACAGAGTGGGGGATCTCCCCAGAGACTGCCTATTTATCCTCTATTTATCCTATTTATCCTTTATTTCCCGGTCTCCCCTTACAGCATCTCAGAGCCTATATAGGGATGTGCTGAGCGGGCTGCTCAGCATCTCTGTGGGGGTCCCCTCCTTTTCTCTCCTCGAGGGGGGGCCGGTGGTGTCCTCCGCGCCCTCCTCGGACCGTTTCTGACTTTAATTTCTCTTGACTCCTCCGCGCTTTGATGCGAGCCCCCTCGGCGCTGGGAGCGAGCGGCCGCTGCCAGCTGAACTTTGGCCCCTGGGTGGGCCGAGGATGCTCCTGTGATCTGGCCGTACCCTCTGCCGAGCAGCCCCAGGAGCTCTTTCTGCCAAGAAATAAAATAGCCAAAAAAACAAAGTCAAAAGTCTCCTGAGCAGACCACCCACGTGTTGTCTTTTTTTTTTTTCTTTCTTTTTTTTTTTTTCTTACTCCTTCTTTTTTTTCCCCCCTTCCCCTCCCCTCTCCCCAAGCTTTGCCTTGACACACAAAAGGTTTTGGTTTTTTGTTTTGGTTTTTTTTTTTCTTCCTTTTCATTTGCCGGCGGCCCTAAGCCAGGGGAAGCGATGCTGAAGCGGAGGGGAGCGGGGCGGCAGCGGGACGTGTGCCGCTTGCCCCCCACCTTCCCCAGGCGGCTGGAAAACCTCCCCGCTGGAGCCGGGGGGCTTGCCGGGGTCCCTCCCCATTCAGGGCTGCCCCCTCCCCTTGCCCTCGCCTTGGATATGCCAAGCCTTGTTTAGGGCCACTTTTATCATGGAGGGACGTGGCCCCAGCCCTCGGCTTAGCAATGAAAAAGGCTTTTGAAAGCGAACGTTAACCTCTCCCCATCCTCTCCGAAGCCTTGCACCGAGCCCCTCCGCACCAGCCCCAGGCTTCGTTAAAACCATCTTTTCTCCAGGGGCTGATGCCTCTTCCTAAACCTTTTCATGAAGACCAAGATGATGCAGCTCCTGCCTGCCGGTTCACGCTGGAGGCAAGCTCGCTGGAGGATGTGGGCCTCCAGCAGGCCGTGGGGCACCATCCCCGGGACAGGGCTCTGAGACAGCAGGGAAGCTGGCAATTTGGGAATTGGGTGTTTTGCTCCGTGGCAGACTTTGAGTTCAGGGCAGCCCGTGGTTTCTTCTGTCCTCAGTCTCCTGCGGCTTTGCCTTTGGTGTCTGGGTGGGAGTCTCCTGTCCCCGCCATCCTGTCCCCTCCCTGCAAAACCATCGTACGCTGCGGGCAGACAAGAGGGAAGTGTGCAATGGTGGCTTTCCCGGCTGGTTCCTCCTGCTGGGCTGCGTGGGAGGTAGGAAGGTGAGGTCCAACAGGAATGAATTCTTGCTTTTTGCCTCAAAAGAAAGTCCCTTTTTGGGGTTCTCGGCCAAGCACGAAGCCATGGCAGGCTGCTGGAAAGGTTGATGGGAACTCCAGGGTAGCTGGTACTTGCAGACCTGTGTGTGGATGCGAGTGCTGCCGCCCTTCCCCAGACCAGTGGTAAGGTTTGGATCATTCACACTGTCCTCATCAAGGCAGAAGGTGCTTCTGGCTCATTAGCAGCTGTGCGGTTACTCCTCCCTCGGTCCCTGCTGAGCTGGTAGAGAAGCTGGTTGCTTGCGAATGGCTGAAATGGGAGGGAAGAATGTGCCCAAGCGCTTAAAAATAATCCATCCGATTGCTTTTGGGGGTAGCAGGAGCAATAGCCTATAGGAAGATGAAAACTGAAGACTGTTTTGTGAGGGTGCTGGCCTAGAGGTGGGGTGGGGGTCCTGCTTCATGCCTGTGGGTCATCTGCCCCAGGCCTGAGAGCCTGACCATACCAACATTTCTCCTCAACCTCGTTTTTTACCAGTTTCTGATGATTTTCTCTGCTTCCTTGGCTGTCCGTGTCCCACTGAAGTCGCCTTTCCCCCCTCCCTGGTATGTGCGCTCCTGGGATGCTCGTGGGCAGCTCCGGCCCCCCCACGGCTTAGCCAGCCGTGCAGGTTCGGCTCTCTCCACCTCCCCTCCTAATTCACTCCAGCTCTTAATTGCGTTTGCTGCTACTCTTTGAACTTGCTCCAGTTTTACTATCTCTGGTAATGAGGTGCCTAGATAGAGATGCATTAATCCCGATGTCCTGGCAGCGGGGCGGCGTGAGGAGGAGCTCCCGGCGCCGCTTCCCACCATGCAGGATCTCTGGATGTGGCCCAGCGGTGCCCTGCCTGCTGCTGGTGCCACCGTGCTCCATCAGGGTGCTGCCTCGGATGACGTGTTCTTCAGCCTTGGCCATGGTGGTGGTGGTGGTCCCTGGAGCCCTTTCCGTGTCTGATGGGGTGCGAGAGAATGAAGACCGCCCCCAAGCAAGACCCTTGCTTGGCCTTCTGATGCTCTCCAGGCAGCTGTTTGCAGATGTGGTGGGCAGTGCCTTCGCCAGCCGGCGCTATGATGTTTTTCCAGGTCTCCAGGCACAGCCGTGGTGTCCCACCTCTCCTAGGAGCCCGTTTAAGGCAAGGAGACCTTGTTTGATGAAAACGCTAAAGCAAAAGCGAGGCCCCGGTAGATGTTTGCCCCATGAATCTGTGCTGGTTATTGTTAGTCTTTAAGCCCTTCAATCCATTTTTGATGTAATAATGTTTGTAATCCAATCTAGCGCTTTTTGGCAGCAGCATTCAGTGAGACCAGATATATTATCCTGAGTGTTTCTTTAAACCCCTTGTCTTGCATTTCTGTTTTTAGATGCAATTAGACTTAACCTGGCAAGAATTATTTGTTGTAAACCATCACTGCCTCTGCTATGTGGGCTTCGTTCCTGGGCCGTTTTACATCAGCATTTTTCTATAGCTTGCAGTTGAGTGTGGAGAAGGGGGTCACCTATATATTGCCAACTGCCAGAATTCTCCTTCCTTCTTTTTTTTTTTTTGGGACACGTTGCCGTACTTGCTTTTCTGGCTATACTCCTCCAGCTTCCGAAATAGCTGCCGTTGGTTTGGGAAGCCTTTAACCCATTGCCAGCATGTGTGAGAACGTCTGCGGAGCCGCTTGAAGCTGCTTTCTGCAGCCCTTGGTATTTAATAATTTCCTCCCTGGTTCCTTCTGCCCTGGTTGCCCGTCTCTGATGGGTGCCGTGCCGGGGGGGGGGCCGGGCGCAGCCCCCCGGGCGGTTTGTCACCCCGCCAGCTCTTTGCTGGCTTTCTTTGCTGATTGCATTTGAATGTGGCCACTTTCATGTGCTCCTCATCTTCCGTCCCACAACTTGTTTGGTGAAGATGAGTTGAAAGCAAGAGTGCCGTTTGATGCCGTGATGAGAGCAATGAACTTCTGCTGATAAAAACCCAATTAACCGGCTTCCTCATTCTTCACCCAAATGGGCCGGCGCTGTCCTCGTCCCACCAGCTTGCGACATACCTGCGGCGACGCGGAAAGCCTGGGTGAAGCAAAGCTGTCCTGGTGTCATAATCGTCTGGTTTTGGGGACTGGTGTTCCTCCTCCCTCACAGAATCACAGAATGGTTTGGGTTGGAAGGGACCTTAAAGACCATCTAGTTCCAACCCCCCTGCCCTGGGCAGGGACACCTCCCACCAGACCAGGTTGCTCCAAGCCCCATCCAGCCTGGCCTTGAACACCTCCAGGGATGCGGCATTGACAGCTTCCCTGGGCAACCTGTTCCAGTGCCTCAGCACCCTCACAGGAAAGAATTTCTTCCTGACATCCAATCTAAATCTACCATCCCCATCCCGCTGGGAGTTGGTGGCAGAGGGTGGATGAGACCCTCTCCCCGCAGGAGATGCGGCGTGGGAGCCGGCGGGCTTGCGCCGGAGACAAACGGGTCTCTAACGGTGTCCCACTCCCAACTTCAAAGCCTGGGCGCTGGACATGTCAAACCCAAATAATGGCCCTTAGACAACACGCGGTTCCTTGTCTTGGAGGCTTGTCTGAAGACCGTGACCACAGTAAATGCGATTTTGTTGAGCCCTGTCCCTTAAGCCTCTGCCTCTTTTCTCTTCTCCTCCTCCCTCCTGACCTTTTCGGCTCAGTGCTGTCCCCGGACAGCCCCTGGCAGCTGATCTCATAGCTCAGCCTTTCACGGCCCTAATAGGGATGAAAAGCCCTATCAGAAAGGGCCAGTGTCCTGCACCCAGCCAGGAGGTAAATACCCAGCGCTTTGATCTGCTCCTGGGCCGGGGAGAGAGGGGGGGACCCTGCCTGCAACAAAGACCCCAGGCCAGGGGTGCCAGTGCCCGCTTAACTCTCTGGCTGCTGGGCAGCCCGGCCCCTGCCTGCACCCGGAGGGCAACTGCCCGCAGCTCTAGTGTGGCCAAGGGCTCTCCCTGCTGCAGGGAACCGGCCACCAGGCTGTGTCTGCCCGGGGAGTCAGGCTGCCTGCCTCCGAGGATGCTCTTCCCCAGGACAAACGGTTTCCAAGAGCATCTCTTCAACACTGACGCGACCCGTTAATAGAAAATAAACTGTGTCTAACTCCTCAGTGCTCCTGAAAACCGAGGTGATGTGCAGAGGGGTGGTGTGTAGCCCGGGCGATGGCAGCAAGGGGGTGACATCCAGCTGGTACCCATGCATCGCTGGCCTCATCCCACTCTGCACCCCATGATGCTGCTGGAGCAGTGCTGCCTGCTCCCCCCACCCCCAAAAAAGGTGCCCCCTTTGCAGCTGTGTTGGAGGGCCAATTCTAAAGCAATCCTTTTGGTTTTGTGGTGCATGCCGTGGCCATGCCTCTGGCCCATCCTCTTCCTCCCTGTCCCGCTCCCCCTGGCAGGTCTGCAGCAGTGGGACATGGGGACCCCAGGGAATCTCCTGGAGCTGCAGGTGCGCAGACCCTGATGGACCCTGCTCTTCAGGGATGGTCACCTCCAAGGGCTTCCTCCATAACAGTGAAAGAGGTTGAAACTTGCCTCCTTTTGGACTAAACTTCCAGTAAGAGACTTGAAAGGCAGAAGAAGCCTCCAGCTTGTTGAAGACTTAAAAAAAAATCACGCGTGTGTGGCCATGGGTGCTTGGGGGGACATGGGCTATCAGACCAAGAGCACGGTGGGGACTCCAAGAAGCGACGCCATGCTTGGACCATGAGACGTGCAGACTGCAAGCAGGTTTGGCATTAATGAATTGCTGCCCAGGTTGCATGCGGCACCTTTAACAGCTTGCCTTTTCGGGGAGAATTGGTTTTTCTTGCCATTTGAAGTTTCTTTGCCCTAGGAATGATGGTTTTTGCTGCTGCTGCTGCTGTGTAATGACGGTGCTCTTTGATCCCGCCTGGCAGCGCGGAGCGGGTGTTAACACAGCTAATTGAGAGCCGGCTGCGGCGGGCTGGCGGGGAGCAGTGGGGCTGGGGGGGCGGCTGCTCGCTCTTCTGCGATGGGGGTCAGCCCTCACTTGGGGGGCAGAGAGGGGCACCTCCATCCCTCACTCAGCAAAGGGGCAAGTCTTCATCTGGATACTCGGGGGCTTATTTGGCATATGTTGTAAATCTCCACATTCTATCACTCAAGGTGTTGCTGGAGATGGTTATATCCATGTGGTCCATCCTCCTGGAGGAGAGGGATGAGACCACCTTCGGGGTCCTGCAAGCACCCATGGGTGACGTGTGGGCTCTGCGGCCGGTGGCCTGTGGCTGGGGCAGTGCGGGTGCTGCCACCCTGGCTCCCCGGGGAGCTGCAGAGGTGACGGCGTGCTCCTGCTCCCGCTGCCCTGGGATGAAGCGCTCTGAGCCCAGGGAGATCCCGCTCCCAGCTCCAGCTCCCTGCAACACCAGTGGGGACTGGAGCAGTCCTGCTCCCCCTGTGGAGCTGGAGCTCCCCCTCTCCCAGCGGTGGGATTATTTGCAGCTCTGGGCCAGGAGTTGCACCGCCGTAAACTTCCCGGCTGCCAGCAGATTCCCGATGCTCATGCAAAGTTTACCTTTAATTGGAGTGGGGTTTCCTCCCGGCTGTCCCACGGCGCACCCTGAGCTCCTGTCCCTGCACCTCCTCGGCTCCCCACGCTCTCCCAGGCAGAAGATTTGCACATGAATCAGCCTCTCCTGATAACTTTGATTTTTTTTCTGAGCCTGGGCAGCGATGGAGCTGGTGTTGGCATCAGCCTCGCCAGCGGGGGATTGTCACTGTCCCCCTGCGAGTCCCTCTCCATCCCTTTCCTGATAGATTTCTCAGTTGGAGTCGCAGATGTTTTGCCTCCTAACTGAAGAGATTTACACCCTGTTAAAACGCAATAAGTGCTTTCCTCCTCTCCTGCTCCCAGCGGGGCCCACAAATGACTCTGGCAGAGCATCAGGTGGAGAATTACATGGCACTTTCTTCCTGACCTATAACCAGCTGCTTGGGGCTACCGCAGAGACTGTGCAAATAACCTTTCTCTTCCACCGATGCTCTTCTTTTTTTGGAAGGGGGTGAATAGACCTGAAGACAAAGGCTTTATTCAGTGCCCTGGACCCCCCCGAGCTGGGCGGGGAGCGTGGCCGCGTGTGCTCCCCGGCGCGGGACAGGGATGCAGGGAGCTTGCAAGGCTTTTCTACATGGATATCTCAGCAGCGTCGCTGCAAAAGGGCTTATAAGTGCGTAAGCAAGTGGTGGTCTTGTGACCAAGAAGTGCTTTCCGGCCTTGATGGGGTTACCTGTGATGTAGCTGTGACTCTTAATTATGATGCTGATTGGGATTGGTTATAATTTTTCCATCAGAAAGCTATTTTTATGGGAAATTAGGTTTTTGCGTAAGCGTTACTCATGTTAAAGTATGGTTGTCTGTGCAGTACTTCAGTATTTGCCTGTTATTCTCCGTTTGCTCCAGGAAAGTGCCCTAGATTGGCACAGCAGTGCTGTGGCATGTGAGGATGAGTGTGGGTGCATGGTGTCCTCCCTTCTCACCCCCTTAACCCGGCTGGCACTGCTGCGCCTGCGCTTTGCGAATGTAGCCGTCACTCTGTATAAGGAATGGGGCTAATTTAACATTTTTATTTATCTTTGTAGGGGGCTGACCCTGGCCAGGAGGAGGTGAACTCCATCCCAGCCAGACCCAGTGCTATCGTTTTCATTCCGGTTCCCAGAAGCGTGTTTGAACCTGGTGATTTTCACATTGCGGTGTGTTTGCTGGAGCAAGAAGCGCAGGCGGGGATGTCTGGGTTCGCCAGGGTGTGCAGCGAGCGGTCTGTCCTCTGCAGTCACCCCGGCTGTCCCCTGCTTGCTGTGTGCATGGGCAGGACGGGGGTAAAGCCCTGAGTTCCTCTACCTTGGCCCTGGCTGGTGGGAGCGGACCAGAGCAGCACACCAGGCTCTCCCTTTGGCAGTGAAAATTTGTACGATTTTGCAGCAACACGAAATTATTATTGTAGCCGATTCAACCCAATCAGCTCCATTAGGTTGTTTCCTTATGCCTTGCTTCGAGACCCACCAGCACTTGGCCATACCTTCTTGGAGACCCACCAGCGCTTGGCCATACCTGCTTGCTCCCCCTCGGTGGGAGGACTCGGTCTGAGGTTGCGGCGGGCATTTCCCTCCCCAGTGCAGGAAGAATCATGTGGTTTTATATATAAAATCTATTTATTTAGCCAGGCAATTCCAGGGCTGGGCATGCGGTGCTGGCGAGCGTTAGCATCCCCCTCCAGCCACTCTCAGGTGCTCCAGGAGGACGTAGCACTTCAGAGAGCTGGAAATCCCTGGTGAACACCACGGCTATAAACGAGACCTTTGTGTTGGCTGGCAGCTGGGTTTGCCATGTGCCCCTGTGGCTCCATACACCGGCAGATGGGACGTTGGGTTGGGAGCGTGCTGCTCTGCTGCGGCTACCACCGTGCCAGCTGAGACCTCAGAGCCGCCTCTGCTCCCAGATCCCAGTTGGTCCGGGGGGTTGATGCCATCAGCAAAACGGGAGCCATGGGCTGGAGGGAGTTGCGGAGGCAAACCGTGCGCCCACACCTGGCTCTGCACATGAAGGTGTGGTGGTGGGAAGCTTCATGGCTATGCTGGAGGAGCAGCATGGCCATGAACCTCGGCACGCCATTGCCCAGCGCACGCTGTTGTGGGTCCCACCACTGCTTCTCCAGCACCCTGTGGTGGCCAGCCCTTGGTTCACTGGGTGTAACCTTCCAGGATCCCTGTTTGTCCCCTGTGGAAGCAGAGCTCCAGATCTCTTCCGTGGTGTTTCCCTGACCCCAAGAGTTGCTGTGCTGTGGGCAGAGGGAACCTGAAACCGATTGCTGGGACACGAGGAGGGTTCACCATTCAGTGCTTGGAAACCCTGGCTCCAGCAGTCCTGGGACGGGTTGTTTTCTAGAAAACGCCCATGTTTTTCTGAGCTGTTTACGTTTGTGGGACCCTGAGACTGTAAATCCCAAGGAGCAAAGAGGAGGATGGAGACAACGAATAGGGATGGTGTTGCTTGCGAAACTCAGGTTTGGGTCTTAGGGTGCTCTGGAAGCTGGCAGGGCAGAATGGGAAGGTTGTGGGGGATGTCCCCAGTTCTGAGGATCTCGGCGTGCTTCCCACCCTGTAACAACAGCCATCGCCATGAGCGCCTGAGCAGAGCTTTTTCTTGCCAGAAGGGGTTTTTTTGGGCAACAGGGAGTAGGTGATGGTGGCAGCTGCCGGGCGGGCAGGCTGAGTATCGCTACCCGTGGTGGTCGTCTTCTGGTGCTCACCAGGGACGGTGGGGAGAAGGGACTGGGGGCTGTGTGGGTTGTCTTCAGGCTGACCCACGCATAGTTCGTCTTGTGTGCCCAGTGTAGGAGTGGGGAACGTAGAAATCCCAGTTTGTCGGCTGTGTGGACCCAGCAGTGCCCTCGGACAGCATGGCATGACAGGGATGGTGAGCTGGGGAGGGGACAGCCCCTGCTCCCTAGGGCACCCTCGGGGGGAGCCATGGGGGGGGAGCAGGCTGCTGGTCTCTCCTCTTTCCGTGGCAGCCTGGGAGGCTGTGGAGGAGCTCTCGGGCTGCCAGGAGGGTGTGTGAAACCTTAGCCTTGCACCTCCTGCAGCCGTTTAGGGACGGGACAGGGCTGGGCTGGCTTGCGCATGCATTTCTGGGGCTTTAGGGCCCCTTCCCGGTGCAGCTGCCTCTGGGCTGGAAGGCTGCTGCCGGCCTCGCTGGCAGCGTGACAGCGTGGGGCTCGGCTCCCCCCGCGCAGCCCCTGCCCTTGCTCTGGCAGCCGACCCAGAGAATGTGCCGGAGCTGATGGAAAGGGCTTGGTGGGGGGGGGTGTGATGTGTGCAGGGAGGGGGCGGCCAGCTTGCCCCCCTTCATCAGGGCCTGGCAAGGAGATAGTAATAATAATATTAATAATAATAATACCGATGATACCATGAGCGTAGGCTCCTGCTGCCTCTCAGCTCAGCCGGGGAGGGGGAGAAGGGGCTGCAACCAAGCCGTGCTCTCTGGGCAGCCCCAGGGTGTTAGTGTGCAGTGGAGCAGGCAGATGCCTCTGCTCGGTGACCTGGAAGCGGCTCTGTGGGTCCCCTGGGGCACCGGCCCTGGCCGGGATGGGGGGAGGAAGGAGTCCTGTGCCCGTGATGGGGCTGGGCACCAGTGCAGCACCTCTGCTGGTGCAACACCCGCACCTCGGGACTGAAGGTGCATAAACCAATGGGAAAGTCTTGGAGGAGAGGGAAGGTGGCATGAGCTAGATTTTTATTTTAGATAGAGTCTGCTTGCAGATTCCTGCTAGGGTCTGCTGGGGTGGGGGCACACCGGAGATGTGCGAGGCGCATCTTCAGGGCCACCGTTAGGGTCTTCAGCCATGCCAAGAAGGGCCTTCAGCCTGGTGGGTGTGAGCTGAGCCTGTTCTACACCAGCTGCCCCTCAGCAGGGTCCGTCAGTGGGTTCCCACCCCCCGTCTGCTCCGGCGGGATCGGGGTCAGGCTGCGGGGGTACCCTGGAGCCCTGGCAACGAGTGGTGGTGGTGCCGGTGGGATGGTGGTGCCGGTGGGATGTTGCCGCCTCTGCCCAAGGCTGTGCGATGGAAACCTGAATCTTGGACGGGTCTGGGAGTGAGGAGCGGGGGGGGATCATGGGGAGGGCGTCCGGGCTGCATCCACACAGCGCCTGGCTGGAGCAGGGCTGTGGTGCACAGATGGAAGAGTAATTAAGAATAATAAAAGGAAAGAGACTTGGATTCGCTACAGTCTCAGCACATTAATTGTGCTTTGGGGCCCAAATCATAACGAAGTCCTGCCAGAGGGAATCCAGAAGAGAAACCAAACGTCTCGCTCTGTCCAAAGCTGACCATTTAAGAGACCCTTGCCTTCATCTGCTGCCAGGTATTACTTCCAGAGTCTCCCATCTGCCAAAACCCAAGTTCTCATTTGAAATATTTTTTTTCGGGGAGGAAGAAAAGCTACGGTGACACTCTGAGTGCTGGCGGTGGGGAGGCAGAGTGTGATGCACCGGGGCCAGCACGTGGCACCGCTTGCTGCTGGAGGTAGAAACATGGGGTTTTTGGGGTTCTCCTCCCCGCAGAGGCGTCTGTCCCAGCTGGCTGGCGTGTGTCACTGGGCTGGGACTTGGCGTTTCGCTGGTCTTGTGCCCAAGGGCCGGGGTGAGTTGTGCCAGCAAGCGGAGGTCCTGCGTGTGCTTTCATGCAGGCTGAGCATCTCTTCTAAATTGACAAGCAATTACATGGTTAATGGTATCAATGTTAAATCCTCATCACTCAGCAGCCTAAGGCTTAATGCTTCATTAAGGCAAAGGCATCTAATAGCTCTCCGGGCTGGGAGCTGCCTTTTCTTTAAGCCTGAGTAGAAGTCATCTGTCCAGAGGCTGCTTTTGCTCTCCTGGTCCTACAGCCAAACTGTAGGTCCTACAGCCTACTGTAAGTCCCTCCAAAATGGAAGGGGGACAGGAAAATGCTCCCATGCACTTGGTGCTGCGTGGGACCGGCTGGGTCGAGCCGTGCTGATGGGACGGAGCTAAACGTTGCCGATGTGGCGTGTGAAAAGCACGGCCGATGTTTGAGACCTGCCATTTCCGATTCCCCGTGGTATCCCCAGCTCCCTGCCTGTTTTTGTTCATCGCTTTTTATCTTTGCCTCATGCTACCGCCCTGCGCCCACCTCTCCCCAGGCTCCGGGCTGCCTCTCACCGCTCCCTGCAGCCCACTGTTGTCCCTGTGGATTTAACCTTTTTCTCCCCTGCGTTACCGTGCGTTTGTTGATGACGACTTTCATCCACCGTTGGGGATCGGTGGTGCCTCCGCCGCTCTTCCAGGGGCGCAGCAACGAGCGTCACAGACGCTTTGGGCTTCGGTCTCGCTGCTCGCCAGGTGCCTCCCGGATCGCATGTCTCTGCTGGAGCGGTGCTGGCCTCGGGGCTGATCCTGCGGCCTTCTGCTGGTAAATCTTCCACTGTGAAGATAAGAAACAGCGTGAGGATCAGCTCTCCATCTCTGAGCTTTGCAGCGAAGCGCAGCGGAGGAGCCTGCAGTGCTGCCACCGCAGCCCCTCACCCCTGGGTCACTGGGGACCCCCCGGCTGCCGCCCCCACCCACCTCCGGACCCTGCTGCTCAGCAACACGTCACTCTGTCCTACGTGTTTATATAAAACTCGTCAGAAGCTGTACTCTTTAAGCCATATGGATGGGATTTTGACTTTTGGAAGCCCGACGGGCTGCGTGGAGCATCTTGCTTGGCTTTGCTTTGGCCCATTTTGGATCTATACAGAGCCTGGCAGCGTGTGTCCTTGTTTCAAGAGGCTGTACCGGAGACCATCACCATGGTTTTTGCAAGTGTTTTACCCTTTTAGCTGCCCTTTTTATGTTCCCTCAAGTAGCTGCTTCATTTTTTTTTCACGCGGTTCCCTTTCAAAGGTACTTTCTCCCCTCATTATTATTATGTTCGGAACAAGAAGAGGCTTTTTGAACAGTCCTGCGTGCGGCGCGGGAGGAAGGATGCTCAGCTGCGTGCCCGCGTCCGTCCCTGTGGCTCCAGCTGCCATCTCTCTGTCCTGTTCGGATGTTTAATGTTTGTGTCATATCCAAATGCAATGTCTCCGTGGTTATTTTGGAGGAAATTATGTCTCCCGTCACTGCTACGTGCTCTACCTTTGCAGGATCTCCTGGTTCCCCACAGTCAAGCCATACTTACTCTTGTAGATCATTTTGATATAATTACATTATTACCTTATAAATAAGACCTCAGGAGGTCTCGCAGAGGCTGTTTTTTTACACACTGCCCTGTTTTCCCCTGCCCCGCAGTGCTGCAGTGTGAATGGGTGAAGTCTGAGGTGGAGCAACCCATGGCACGGTGCTGGGAAGCTGCTCGTGGAGCTGCTTCAGGGCCATGAGCTGGGATGTTATCGGCTTCTTTCATCCCCAAACCAGTGCCTCTGGCCTGGGAGAACTGGGCCGCTGTGCCTTCTGCCGGAGTTAACTCCCCAAGTTGTTTTTGTGGGGAGTTTTTGCGCCGGCCCCTGCCTCTGGTTCACGTTTGGAAGAGCTTAACGCAGGCTGTCGGGGGGTGTTTCTCCATTTTCCCAGGCGTTTGCGTCGGGATTTGTGCTGACAGTGCTCCTGACAAAACGCCCGCCAGCGAATCCCAGATGCCTGGATATACGGTTCTGTCCAGGGAGCTGCTGGCAGGCAGAACCCCGCCGCGGGAGAGGCGATAACTCAGCAAACGGCCCAATGACTTTCTGATTAATAAAACATTTGCTGGTGTTTCACGCGAGAGCCTTGATTGCACAGAGACGTTTGGCCAGAGCTGATGGACTTTGAGCCTGCATCCTGGCGTGATCCAGGCTCGCTTTCCAGCGTAGCTCAGCATCGAATCCTCATCGAGATACCCCAGGGTCCTGCTGTAAGAAAGGGAGAGCAGAAGGAAAAGAAAGACCTTGCTTCGTAACCTGGACTCTTCCCATCACCTCCTCACCAGCACCCAGTGGGGTCTGATGGATTCGTCCCCACTGGCCATCCGTCACCTGCCCTCCCCAAACCCGAGGTTTTGTGGGATTGAGGCAGGAATTAGGCTGCACAGGCAACTTTAAACCCCAGAGCTGAGTTTTGGCATTCAGGCTCGGGGTAGGTGTTGGCTGTGCTGTGCTGGCCGAGCCCTGCTTTGTCTCACTGCCTTGTCTCTGTAAAATTATCCCCGTTGCTCCGTGACTCTCCTTGCATCGCCTTTCCTAAGCCCCGCTCCGGCCGTATGCCGTCGACGTGCTTCTCCCAGGTTTTGTTGCTTCCCTGGGTGAATAAATCCCCGTGCCTGGCTTTGGTGGAACACCGGGATGATTTGTGTTTGCCGTGATGGATGGAGGTGTCGGCTTGAGAGCCGGGGAGAGCAGGCTGCGTGCCAGAGCCGCCCTGCGCCCGGTGCATCACCCGTCTGCCTGGCACAGCACCCGCCGGGCGCTTGCTGCTGCTGGTGACGAGGGCCCTTTTGGGGTCAGAAGCCAGTTTTTGGAGTATGTTTGGCAGAATCTGCCATTTAGGTGCTTAATCCTGTCATCCTCCGGTTTGGCTTTTTTGTCTCTTGTGTCCCCCCGCCCCCGGCCCTGAGCCGTCCCCGCCGTGGCAGAGGGCTGGTGGGTGTGTGGGTGGGGATCCTTCCCTGCGTGGTGCCAGCGGGAGACGTGCGGCTCCCTGCGCTCCCGCAGGATTGAAAGGCTTAAAAAACTGTGCCGGCTAAAGCAAGAAGTTAATGTGAATTTAACTGACTTCTGCCCTGCAATTAAAGCCACTCAACCCCATTGGGGCTCTGAGTTTACATTCTTTACTGAGGCACACTGTGTAATTATATATGTATAATTTAAACTGTGCATATGCATGTGTTCCTATTATACACCAAGGAGCAAAGGAAATTATCCAGGAATTAAAGGGGGAGGAGGGTGCAGGCATGGAGAATGGCTTGCTTGTGTGGATGTGGCAGTGAGGGGAAGCTGGAGGGATCACATCCTCACTGCTGCAAACATCCTTGGAAGGTGCAGAAAACGAGAACTCTGCGTATTCAACACTTGCGGTGGGCTCTGGACTGGGACATGAAGGAATGGCAGCAGCAGGGGGGGTCAGGAGTGAGCCCATGAATTGGGAGGTGCTGAGCTCCTGACGGATCCCTCGTGGTGCCAGGGGACAGCAGGGACCTGCCCAGCGGGGACCTTCCAGCTCCCAGGAACTCTGCCTAACGCTCCCTCTCTTTTCTTACAGCCACTTCCAACGGGACGCTGGATGGCCTGGAGAACCGGGAAGGAGGAGTCTGCCAGACGCGCTCCATGAAGATTGTCATGAAAGTGGGGCAGGGTGAGTCCTTCTGCGCCCTGGGGTCTCCCAGTGCCAAAATGCCTTTGCCCAGCAAAACGTTGGCCCCAGCAAAACGTTGGCCCCAGCAAAACGTTGGCCCCTGTCCTGCTGTGCTGCGGGGGCTGGGGGGGGGGGCGGCGGGGATTCTGGATTGTGGGGAAACTGAGGCCTCTCAGTAGCAGTGGCCACTGTGCTGTGGTGGCAGTGGGACACCAAGGGTATCGCTGGTGGTGGTGCTGTGGCACAGGAGGAGAGTGTGCTCTTTTCCCGGAGGGAGCTCCCCAACACCTCCCATCCCGAGCTGCCGGGTGCCTCCCAGCCCCAGCGATGCCCCGGCCTCGGATGCAGAGCTCCTGGTGGCTGCTTTTCATTATTGTGTTTTCACTCTGGGGCCAGTATTTATAATAAACAGAAGAAGCAGTGCTGCAGCCTTGGCAGGCTCCCTTCCCGTTCCTGCTGCTGCCCGTGTGAGAAACTCGCCCCAACCCACGCACGGGAGCTCAGAAAACATAAAAGCAGGAGGGGATTAGGGTGGGGAAGCTGCTCCCACAAGCCCTGAAGCAGCTCAGCCTTGTTCTGTTGCTCTCGGCAGCTCCCGTCACTCCCGCTTCTCCCTTGCACCCTGCCGGGGGTGGCCGGCTGGGATTTGGTGGGGCAGTTGTTCTTTAGGTGGGGGAACGAGCTGTTGCCATTCAGGTTGAATCAAGGTTTCTCATTTGTCCCTTCCCTTTGCACCCCAGATCCGAATGCGGTCATCCCAGAGCAGCTGACGACGAGTCGGCCGAGCAAAGAGTCCGACAACACCGTGAAAATCGTCACGCAGAGCCCGCGCAGCAAGGTCCCCGCGGCGGAGGAGCCCGGCAAGCCAGGTGGGTTTTGCTGGGGACACCCCAGGACAGGGATGGTGGGGCCAGACGTTGGCCACGAGCTACTGCCGGCACAGCAGCTCCCAGCCAGGCTTGTTGCATGGATCCAGGGGACACCGGGTGCTCCAGAGCAGAGATACAGATGGGTTTCCTGTAAGCGTTGTGCCTGTCTCTGCCATCCCCGATGCTCGCAGCATCTCCTCGCCCCAGTTCCATGCCTTCCGGCTGGGGTCCACTCGGGGCCCAGTGCAGGCAGCCAGGCTGCTGGTGCTGGAGCAGCTCGGGTTTGTTTTCCCAGCTCCGGTATGTCCTGGCAGGAGTTTTGCAGGGAAGTGCTGTTTCAGCGCTCTCCTGCTCCTCCTCCTCCTCCTCCTCCTCCTCCACCTCCTCTTCCTCCTCCTCGCTGCCCATCTGTTCCTTGCAGTACATCTGAGAGGGCTTGGAGGAGGTGAGGTCCTCGGGTTTTTGAGCTGAGCCAGTGTGAAAGCCCTTTGAAGGTGGTTTCCTGAGTTCCTGACCCTGCTGAGAGAAAAGTGAAATCAGATGAAGTGGGGAAGAGTCGCTCTTTTCTTCTCGCCTGGTATGGCCAGCCAAGCGCTCTCCCCTCGGGGGGCTGGGGCTGCCCCGGCTCGGGGGTCAGGAGGAGGTGGGGGGTCAGTAATCGGATATCACGGGGCTCCAGGTATCAGAGCCCACTTTCACCAGAGCATCCAGGTCTGTTGCGGAGAGAAAGCCTGCTGGGGTCCGGACTGGTTGTCACCTGGACACAAGCAGAGCTCTGCTCCGTCGGCTGGGAGGTGGAAAGGGGGAGCAGCGATGTGGGGTGGGGGAGAGGGCGCATGGTCGTGGACGCCCAGGGCTCCTGCCTGCCCTGCCCAGAGCCTGCTGCCATCGAGGGCTCTCCCACCCACAGGGTGTGATCCGTGCATGGATGGAGCGTGGAACCAGCTGCGCTGAGCCCCGGAGCACAGGCTCTGACACCCCTCTGCCCTTGCCTTACAGGCTCCGTCAACCAGGACGGCCAGGAGACCCAAGGTCCCAGCGATGGCTTCTTGAGCTCCAAGGTGGCCGTCTTCGCAGCGATCGGCGCCGGCTGCGTCATCTTCATCCTCATCATCATCTTCCTCGTGGTCCTCCTGATCAAGATCCGCAAGCGGCACCGGAAGCACACGCAGCAGCGAGCCGCAGCCTTGTCCCTCAGCACCTTGGCCAGCCCGAAATGCAGCGGGAACGCGGGCTCTGAGCCCAGCGACATCATCATCCCCTTACGGACTACAGAGAACAACTACTGCCCGCACTACGAGAAGGTGAGCGGGGACTACGGGCACCCCGTCTACATTGTCCAGGAGATGCCCCCCCAGAGCCCAGCCAACATTTACTACAAGGTGTGAGGAGCAGCCTGGGCAAGCCGCCGATGCAGGAGCACGGGAGCGCCGAGCGCGGGGGGCAGCCGCCCCCCGGGTCTCCCCACGGGCGGTCTGGCGCCGGGAGGGAGGAAGCGAAACGAACCCCACGGCACGGCGCAGGGAGCGCCAGGGTCCGGCGCCGGAGAGCGGATGGCTCACTCGCGCGCTGGTTCTCCCCTTTGTATTTAGTTTTGTAGTTCTCAGCTTTTGTAATCCCGAGACTCGAGGGTGAGCCTTCAGCATCCTCCTCTTCTTCTCCAGACTGCGGCCGGCCGGCCGGGGGGGCGGGCGCCGTGCCTTTCCGTGCTTGCTCGGACACCGCTGGCATACCCGGAGACTCCACCTCCCCTTTTCATTTTGGGATTTCCCTGCGTCACTCCTACGTCCTTGCGTGAAGTGCCCGTGCGCCTGGCGCCGCGTCGGCCGCCGCTTGGGTCCCGGAGCCTGGACCAACGCCGGGGCCGCGGCGAGGAGTCTCGGTCCGAGGAGGAGCAAGCAGCCGCGGGGGGAGGAGGAGGATGCTTTGCCTAGGTGCCAAGATGCAGACAACTGTGCAGGGAGGAAGCTGGCAAACCCGATTTACTACTACTACTATTATTATTATTATAATTATTTTAATTTTTTTTGTAACATTTTTATTTTTGTGAATTCCGGGCGGGACTCTGGCCCGCCGCCTTCGGGCACACGCCGTCGCCTCCTTCCAGCACGCCGTCCCGCCGGCCCCGGGGCAGACCCCGCTGCTCCCGCCGCTGCCCTTTTAAACTTTTGTGTTCGTAGCTGTTGACTCTTGTTTTAGTCTCTTTATAAAAAGAAAGAAAGAAAAAAAAAAAAAAAATTCTATCTATACCATGTCTCAAGCATTCAGTGCGTGAGAATCCGGGTGCTCCTCCTGCCCCGCGCGGAGCAGCAGCCTCGGCCCGGCAGCTCTCCCCGACCCCCCCCCGGGGGCGTCCCGCTGCAGAAAAAGCCTTTGCTGGGGGTTTCCATCGGGCTGGGGCTGAGCCTGCTGGAAGCGAAGCTTGGGAGGGATGGCGGGGGGCGGTGGGAGGGCAGGGGATAATGGCAGCTCCCGTCCCCCAGCCGGCGATGCTGCGGGTGGCTGTCCTTGGAAAGGAAAACTGGAAAACAAATGTTCTTGACCTGCAGCCCGTGCCGGGAGAAGCTGGGGGGCTGGAAGCCCCCCTGGAGGGATCCCTTGGGCCGTTTAGCACCTGGCTGGGCTTGGTTGGGAGCTGAGCCGAAGGCTTCTCCCACCGCTTGGTTTACCAGGGTGACCCGGTGTCCCTCTGCGGGACCTGCCTTTGGGGACTGTCCCCCAGCAGCGCCTGCCCCCGCCCGCCGTGCACCCGGCGCAGGAACGTCACCCGCCGTGCCACCTCCCGGGGCTCCCGCAGCCCTTGCCTTGCCCATCTCCGGCCCAAAACTGGAAGGGGTTGAGCCTTGGGCTCTTCTGGTGGGATCGCTCCCAGCTTCCTTTTCCTGGGAGGACCCGCCAGCGCCGTAGCTGATGCCGGTGAGCGCGGTGGGGCTGGTGGTGCACGTGGCGGTGCCCTGTCACCTGCCTGTCCTCGGGCTGTCCCAGCCCAGGGCTTGGCAGCCGCCCCCACCTTCCTCGCTTTCTTTTCCTTCCAGAAGTAGCTGCTTTTGCTCAGGGAGCAAGCGTGGGGCGGGCGGTGTTGCTCCACCGGGGCGGCTCAGTGTGCTGCCAGGTGGTGGGTTTGCGGTTGGCACGGGGCTGCCCAGCCTGGTTTGTCCTCGCCTGTCCCCAAGACCCCGAAACCCGCATTAGGAAGTGCCCAAAGAGCGAGAGAGCTGCTCTGCCAAAAAGTGCCTTGACGAGGAGCGGGCAGGGGCGGCTGGAGGGGCAGAGCAGGGGACGGTGCAAACCCGGCGGCTCGGAGGCTGCGCTTGGGGTTCGGCTTCGGTCCTGAGCGGGACGGGAGCATCCCTTGGTGTCACATTGTTGGGGGTTTTTTGTGTGGTTTTGTTTTTGTTTTGTTTTTTAAAGGCAGGAGTTGGGGCTGGAGCGGAGCAGGCTGCCTCAGCTCTCCTCCCGCCCCTCGGCATCCCGCGGTGAGGATGGCTTCCAGGGCCCTGAACCAGCTGCCATACCTGGGGGAGAAGAGCCGAAGCGGGTGCTTTCCCCTGCCCAGCCCTTCTCCCCGCTCCCACCATTGCAGCTCCCCCCATGTAGCACCTTTTGGCCCCCTCTCCACGGCTTCCAGCACTGCCCACCCTGGGCTGCTGCTGAAGGGCTGGGAGCCACCCTAGCCGGGACCCCCTGATTCCCCATTGGGGAACGGGATCCGCTCTCTGAAATCACACAAAATTGTGTCTTAAAGAAAAAAAAAAAAAAACAAACCCTTTCCCATCACCCTTTTCCATCTGCAAAATCACAACCTGCACTTCCCGAGGGGGGCAGAGCCCCAGCTGGGGGGGTGGTGGCGGTGGCGGGGACGGTGGCGGCGGAGGATGCTTTATGGATGGGAGTTTCTCCCCGCAGCGGTTGGCGTGGAGGAGGCAGTTGGGGGATGATTTAGTTTTGATTCGCTTTTGGATGAAAAAGGAAGGAGCCTGGCCACAGGTCGTACCAAAAGCAAACTGCTGGCACCGGGTGGCTTCCCACGGTGGCTGTCCCCAGCCGGGCCGCGGCTCGGTGGCCCCCGTCAGCTCCACTCCTGTTGCTGGGGGCAGTCGAGAAAACCTTGTAAATATGTGAAGAAAGGGTGATAGCCGAACTCTTGGGTTTTGCTGAGCACCTCGGTCTGCTGGGTCCTGAAACAGAGTGTGTCCCTTCGGTTCTTTTCATTGAGAGCATTGAATTTTGGTTGGTTTTTTTCTTTCCCACTCCCCCTCCCCATTTCGTTTGTGTAAATACTAGTCTTTTTTGGAAGAAATAATGTAAAGATGTTTTGTATAAACTCTGAATTATTTTCTGGTTGCTTTTTCTTAGAAAAACAAACGAGAACGAAAAAAAGAAAAAAAAACGAAAAAGGGAAGAAAAAAAAAAAAAAGAAATTTTAACCACAAGAACGGGTGTAAAACATTGTCATACTGCGCTCAGCCCCGGGGCTGCCCCGCGGGGCTGTGCTGGTGTGCGGGTGCTGCCGGGCAGGATGGCTGGGGGCCAGGGGGGGTCAGGATGGGTTTGGGGGGGCCCGTACCCTCGATATAATGCAGGATCTGCCGGGCCCCAAGCAGAGAGCGAGGTGCTGGTGGTGCCCCGTGCTCCCGGCACTCGCGGCAGGGTTGGATCTGGCTCATTCCCGGCGAGTTTCTGGCCGTCCTGAGGCCGGGCAGAGCTTTCAGCCCCGGCCTGGGCACGGGCAAGAGACTTGGTAACACACAGTGAACTAAAGGAGCGTCGAATTTATCTCCTTTTTTTTATCTTTAACCAAAAAAAGAAAACCAAACCTCGGGACGTGTCACTCAGTGCAGCATCCTGGGATCCTGATCTGCTTTTCTGAGACCTGTGGAGCTGCTCCGGTTGCAGATCCCTTTTCCCAGCTATCCCCATTTTCCACTTGCCAAACGCAAGCACACCGTAGCCCCATCTCTGCTTGGTGCCCAGGCGGGGGGTGACTCGCTCCTCTTCGGCAGCGCCCACGTTTTGTACAGGGCAGCGCCAGGTGTCCCTGCCCTCGGGGAGGTGGCCGTGCCCACCGAAGCCATCTCCGGTGTCACCGGCATGTGTGGCACTTCCCCGGGAGGCAGCTGGGACCTCCTTGTAGTCCCAGTTGCTCCCAGGAGCTGGGCAGATGCCTGTGAATCTGCATTATATTGGCAGTGGGTGAGGGGGGGCTGACACAGCCTTCACTGCCCTGGCGGGGGGGGTCCAAACCGTGGGGGGGGACGTTTCCGAACCCTGGGGGGGTTCCAAACCCTGGCAGTGCTGGAGCAGGGCTGGTCTCCCTCCCGGCTGCACCGCACACCAGCACGCCTGCGCCGTGCGCTCCCACATTTCAGAGCTGTGACCACCTCTGCATCCCACGGCGTCGCATCCGCGCCCTTGGTCCCGCATCCCGAGGCGGGAAAAGTCCCCACGTTCCCGGGTGGCCCCCGTGTCATCGCACGATCAACCAGCCGCGGGGCTGCTGCCCCAACTCCGTGCCTGGCTGCCCTTGCCGCGGTGCCGGTGCCGCCGGAGCATCCGGGCTGCCAGATTTTCCCTGTCCATCCGCCGCTGCCGTTAGCCGAGAGGTGGATTTGGACTTGGAGCCTGGATGCGGCCGGTCCTGCCGCTGGTGCAGGGCACGCGGGATGGGGGCTTTGGCCGAGGGCCGGGAATTGCCGCGGGCGAGCAGCGGGAGCGGTTTGGGCACCGCGCAGCTTGGCGATGCGGGGGGATGCTGGGGCTTCGGCCGTGGCACGGGGGGAAGGGGGACCCTCTGTGCCAGCACCTCCTCGGGCGGCGGCCGGTCCCCGGGCTGCCGCAGGGGCACATCCCGCAGTGGGGCTCAGCAATCCCGCCCTGGTTGATCGTCCTTGGTTCCTGGTGGGGCTCCGGCGGTGCCGGGCACCGGGGTCCCGTCGGCCGCGCTCCCCGGCACCACAGGCTTATGTTTCTTCGTGTCATGTTCCTCTTTTTGATTCCTTTCACCTTCTCCCCAGCTCTCCCGCCCAGTAGCATATCATCGGCATCGGTAACCAGCTCTGTGGCATCTGAACTCCATGGAGCCGTGATGGAACCTGATATATTGTTAAATAAAAGGGTTTTTTTCCTATGGAAACCCGGCTGTCTCCTGTGTGCTTTTTTGCTGCCCCAAGGTTGTCTTTGGAAACCGCAGCCTGGTCTGAAGAGATCCGGGGCAAGTTTGCTTGCCCAGTTCATCGCCGGCTTTTCCTGCTGGTGTTGGAGGGAGCTGTTGGGGTTTGTTTTGGTCAGCATTAAAAATTTGGGGATTTTTGTCTTAATACTCGCAGCATCTCATGTGGCCCCAGTGACTCGATGGACTTAGGGTTGGATACGGATGGATACGGTTGGATACTCAATGGATACAGTTGGACTCGATGATCTTAAAGGTCTTTTCCAACCTAAATGGTTCAATGATTCTCTGACTGTCCCTGCAGCTGGAAGCTCCTCGGAGGCCACCAGCTCCCCCCCGGGCAAACGTTCGCTCTGGAGGGTAGAGCTACCTGCCCTGCCGCCGTGCTGGCATGGCCCCTGGGCTCATGGTGCATCTGGTGGCCCCTGGGCTTGTGGTGTGTCCGGTAGCCCCCGGGCTCCCAGTGGATCCAGTGGCCCCCATCCCACGGGAGCTCGGGGGCTGCTCCTGTGCTCTGGAGCAGGTAAAGCCTTGTGGGAGCTGTTGGTGGATGGTGCAGGGCAGCGGTGTTCATCCCATCTAGTGACTGATATTTATGTAGTCATTCCTCAATGTGACTTCATTTGATAAGTTATTAAAAAGTCATTTTAGGAAATGGGTTGATAATAAATCCCTAACAGATGGTGCTTTAGCTGGCTCCAAAGTGGGCTCCTCCGCAGTCCTTGCTCCCGCTCTGTATAACCAGCTTCCGTACGGCACTGCATTGCTGTGAAGCACCCGGCGGCGCAGTCGGTCGTGGGTGAGGCGTGGGGTGTGATTGGGAAACGCTCGGGGAGTTTGTTCGGCCGCGTTGCTCAGCCTGGAGCCCGTATTTCTGATTTTGTGGGACTTTAGCCACCGCTGCAGGCCCAGGACCTTCCCCTGCCCTCTCTGCCAGCCCCCCTGGTGAGTGCAGCCCCTTGGCTTCAGCGGATGCCTTATCCGAGGATTGCCTCTCCCGGGGACAGCCATCCGGCAGCACAGGATAGCGGGTAGCACGGAGACAACTCGGGGAGCCTGGGATAGCTGAAGAAGAAAGGTCTTGGGGAAGGGCAGCGCTGGAGCGGTTACATGTCCTTGTCGTTGCTGGTGTGGATCCAGGACATCGAATGTGGGATATGGGACATCGGATGTGGGATGTGGGACGTAGGATGTGGGATGCGGGATGCTGGATGGGGGATGCAGGGTGCTGGATGGGGGATGCAGGATGCAGGACCTGGGAGGTGGGATGTGGGATGCGGGCTGTGGGCAGAGCAGGAAGATGGGGAAGGGGTCTCTTCCCAACCAGGCTGGGCTCAGGGCGATGCAGGAGCGTGAGTGCGGCCGCTGAGGTCCTGGGCAGAGGCTGGAGCCTCTGGGTGCCCCCTCCCTGCAGATCCCAGGGGATCGGCATGGCGGTGTGCAGGCTGGGGCACCATGGCCTCGCCAGTCTCCAGCCCAGAGCACGAGGAAGGCTCTTGGCGACCTGCTGGTAGGAATAAGCCTCCTCCAGAAACAGGCAAAGGGAAAACCAGGGTGCAGCGGGGCGCCCAGAGGAGGGGAGCAAGGCCAGCTTCCCTCCAGCTTGCCCAGCAGATGCTCTAGGAGAGGACAAAGGAGTCGAAGCTCTGCTTGCCTGGTGTAAACCACGTCTGCATCAAGCCAGGTTGTCGCAGCAGGGGTTGCGGCTGCTGGATTGCATGGTTACTGCGGGGATGGGCGAAGGGATGGGTCGCTTTATGGGGTCTCAGTGGAAAGAATGAGGCCGAGGCACCAGGAGAGAGGGGTGGAGGATGAACAACTTCTTGGCCAAGGTGCGAGGGGTGAGAAACGAGGTGGGCCGAGGAGATCAAACGCAGCAGACGGTTCCAGAGGTGCTTGGGGCGCATCCCAAGCCGCAGGGACCATGCCAAGACGTCTGTAGGAGCGAGCAGGGGCTGCTTGGGATCGGGGTCAGGGTGGGGGGAGTGGGCCTTTGGGTGTGACAGACGTGCTTATATGTGGTTTGCTGGTTTGAAAAATCCTTCTTCTCTGCATGCTTTGATCCCAGTGTGAATTAAATAATGCTTTTAATTTTAAACAGCTTTGCTGGTCCCTGATGCCCAAAGGGTAAAACTGTAAGCGCGAAACTTGCTCGGACCTGCCAGAGAAGGAGAAAAGCACTTTAACAGGTTCCTGTAACCCAGCACCCGGCCGGGGAGCGGGAACGCGGCGGGTTCCTCCCGGCTCCGGGGCTGCTCCGGGTGGACCCAGCCGGGGACCCAGCATGGGCTCAGGGACACCCATGGCAGGACCTGGTTGGGCAGACCCTGTCCAACCTGCGGGATCTCCCCCGGTGACCCTACCTGTGTGTCCCCAGGCTGCTGCAGAGGGGGATCCCATGGGGCATGGGTACGACGGAGCTGCATCATCCCCATTGCACGGGGCTCAGGGGAGCTGCCACGCTCCCCTCCTGCTTGCACGAGGTCCTACAAAAGCATCCAGGCTGGGAAGGGCTTTCCTTGGGAGCATCCTCACCCCTGGGTGTTGGGGAGAGAACGTTGAGCCGTGGGTGCCAGCGCCCACGGGAAGATGGGAGCCGAGGGCATGGAAGCGTGCACAGCTCCGCTCCCAAGGGCTGGCTGGTAGCGAGGGGGATCGGCGGGATCTCGCTTGGGAGCTTTCGGATCTGGAAAGTTCATTAGAGCTGCAAAGCTGCTGATGTTTTTGGACGTCCATCAGGACTGGAGAAGTTATTTTAATTATTTAACATAAAGGAGCTTTCTGTCAAGTTTATTAACTTGCCCTTGGCCGGATCCCACTCGGGTCTGAAGCAGCTGCCAGGCCAGCAGAGCCGGAGTGTTTGGAAGGGCTGGATGCTGGGATGCACCACGGCCCTGGAGCAGGAGCCGTCCGACGTGTGGCATGGCCAGGGTGGCACCCCACATGTTCTTGCTCTGCTCCGTGGAAGGGGGAGCCCATGTGGGAAGCACCTGTATAACCTGGTTAAATGACGGGGGGGGCATCGGGCTGGGCTGCTGGTGGGGCTGAGCCCTGGCATGGGGAGCGCAGAGCAGGAGCACCCTGGGCAGGCACAGACCGTGCGGCCCCCGGGGTGCCCAGGACTTGGTCCGAGGCTGCCAGAGGTGCTGCCAGATGTGGGGTGGCTGCGTGCTGGGGGTGCATCTCCCTGCGCTGGGGCTCCAGCATCACCTCTCACGCCGAGCACCCCACAGCATCCCTGTGCCGCAGGGGAGGCTCGGGCTGTTGGGGACGGGGAGATCAGAGCAAAGGCTTCCTGGGCCACCTCTGGCCTCGTGGCCACGGACTCACATACCAGCGGGTCCATGTAACCTGGCAGCAACCTCCCCGAATGGAAAGCAGACCGCAGAGAGAGACTTGATGCTTTTCAGATGTTTTTGGTGTATTCCGATCTCTCCGTTTATGTAGGCGCCTCCCGAGGATCGCCCGGTTTGTCTCGGCACGCCGGGGGGTGCGAGCAGGGGAGGCAGCAGCGCTGGGGGGATGGAGCCTGCAGCAGCGGCTCCATGCACCGGTGGCACTGATGCTCTGCAGGGTGCTCTCGCGACGGTACCCACCCTCCACACCGCTCCGCACCCTTCTATGTCCTGCACTGCTGTGGCATTGCCTCCCCTGGAGTGTCCCTCTCCCGGCAAAACCCCGAGCGTGTGGTTGCTGCCCCAGATCCCTGGGATCAGCCGGCCCCGGGAGGCATCAAGGACACAGCCAGAGCGGTACCATCAGCTCCCTGCTCATCCCAGCCTCGGCTGCGATGCCCTGGATGCACCAAGGGTAAAGCAAGGCAAGGGAGCCCCAGTTCTCATGGCAGCTCCCAGTTCCCTCTCCGTTGCCCCCACTTGCTGCAGCCCTTTCCCGGACACAGCCGCCCTTCCCAGCCCTCCCGTCCTCCTCCTCTGGCATTTCCACATCCACTCCAAGGGGAGCACCTGAAAAAAAAACCCCAGCCTGAAAGAGGCTATATAACAGCAATCCCTTTTAATAAACCTTGGCTGGGCCAGCTGCTGCAACGAGGATTGGGAAGTTTATCCTTGTTTTCCCTGTAGTATATCCAAAATAACTAACAGGTTCCCCTGGTCGAGGCGATGGGCTTTTCCCACAGCCAGGGTTTCTGCGGCATCCACCGGCTCGGCTGCACCTGGTTTCCACGCTCGCAGGGAGAGGAGCCTGGAAGATCCATTAGGCTGTCGTGGTATGCAACGAGTCCCGCGGGCTCCGTAATGAGAGCAATAACGGCAATGCACCGGAGGGCCGTTTGTCACCGGCCCATGGCGCGGGGCAGCGGGGACGGTGCCGGGGCGTGCGGGATGGCCGTCCCTGCCCCGGGGCTGGCGGCGGCTGCTGGCTCGCTCTGCACGGCGAGGAGGAGGGAGAGGAGGAGGAGGAGGAGAAGGAGGAGGAAGAAGAGGAGGAAGACAGCGTGGCTCGTGCTGGCAAGGCAGTGGGTCAGGATGCGGCGCTTGCTCCGTGTTTCCGAGCCGTGACCCACCAGCGGCACCGTCCCTCGTGACCACGAAGCCATCGGCGCCCCACGGCAGAGCAAATCTGGGACGAGTGAAAGCCCGGCCCAGCCTCGGCACAAAGGACCGGCAGTTTTCTGTAGCTAAAACCAGCTGATCTCAAGTGCTCGAAGAAAGGCGTCAGGCGCTGCCAAGGTTTTTTTTTCCTCCGCAGGCAGGCCTGAGGCCAGGGTGATGGTTGCAGCCTTGTTGCCTTGGCAGGGCTTCCAGCATCCCAAAACAGCTCTTCCCTGGATGTGTCCCATCGGGAAGCCCGTGCGTAGGGAAGGGAGAGCCAGGCAGCGGGGACACATGCATGACCTCCCTGGGGCTGCCAGCCGGGCAACCGGGGGGAAAGGGCTGGGCTGCAGGGGCAGCGGGGCTGGGAGAGGGAGAACACCTCTGGGAGGATGCTGGAGAGCCGGGGAGGGAGGAGGGATGGAGTTCCCTTCCACTGGGGTGAGGGCCGGCAAAACAGGGAGCTTCGGGACAAATCCAGTAGTTTCTCATTCGTTAAAAAGGAATGAATACGAGTATTGCTCTACAGCAAACGTAAATTAATTATGTGCAAGGTTTTAGTGTTACTGAAACGCAACCCTTGGAGAGGGTCCCCCGGCTGCTGGAACAGGGTCTGAAGGAAACACAGAGCTTTTCCTTTTTCTTGTCTTGATGGAGGATGAGAGATAAATGGGAAATGTCGGTGCTGCGGCCACCCTGTGAGCCCGGGGGGGGGAATCCTGCCTCTCAGCCAGCCTGGGAACCCGCGGGGGGGTTTATGCCATTTGATGGCTCTGTGTTTCTGCCTGTATAGAAGCGACCTGTCCCCAGGAGGTCGGGGCGGGGTGGGGGGGTAAGAGCACTGTGACCACAGGGTGGATGTGTCCTGGGGAGGGGGTGGCATGAGCCGTGCACCCATCACTTCATCCCGCCCCATGGAGAGATGCGGATGAGCCTTCCCTGCATCCCCAAGGCCAGCGCCCAGAGCGCAGGGAGGCAATTTGGGCAGAGCCACGACAAAGAGCTGTGGGTTGGGGCGATGCCTGGCAGGTCTCCTGCATCCCCGTCCCCATCCCGGTGCTTCCCTCCAGCCTTGGACCTGCACTCCCTGCCCCGGCTGGGACGGGCCGAGCGAGGCTTCGGTTTCAGCCGGGCTTCTCCCCCAGCTCCTAATTCCTGCAGCCTGGTGTAATCCTCCCGAGTGAGCCCAGCGCCAGGTTCCTGCTGGAAATTGGCTCTTGCTGTGGCTCTGGGGTCTTTGGAAGTTAGCTGAGCCAGAAAGAAAAGAGAGCCGGCCATTCAAAAGGACCGGGGCTGGGGAGGCTTCCCTCCCTTCCACCCGGCTTGCGGGGGGGGACGGGGGACCTCAGGTGGGGACGTGGCCCAGCTGCCGTCTGGCGTGGGGTGGAAAAAGCACCGAATCCCGCTAGGAGATGGAGGGTGGGCTGTTCTCGAGGTGTGGGGCAGGGGACTGGGTGCCGTGGGGTGCTGGCCCTGCCCAGAAGCAGGAGGCAACGGGCTTCCCTCTGCCTCCAGGACATGCCCCGGCTGGAAGTGGGCTTCTCCTCCTCTCCTCGGGGTCTTTGTCCGTCCCCTCTTACACCAAGGCAAGCTGCAATGGTGTGGATGGAGCCGGGGGGGATACAGGGAAAATCTGGGGAGATGAACCGGAGGGTAAAATGGCAGCATGTGCCAGGAGCACAAAGGCGGCTGCCTGCAGGGTTTATTTTCCTTTGCATTAATGAGAGGAAAGGACCAGGAGGCTTCCTGCTGCCCCGGCCCCGCGGCGGGGGCTGCCTGGGCTGCTGGCAGGTGGCTTGTGCCCGGCGCTGCTCACTGGCCGGTCCTTCGGAGCTGGGGTCTGGCTGCTGCTTGTCCCCTCGGGACCCCCTGGGGTTTTGCCGTCTGCAGATGTGACCCCTCTCCGCAAGCAAAACCAGGGCTCCCTCTGGGATGGAAGATGAGCCTGGCGCTGCCCGTCTCGGATGGGAAAATCTGGGCACAGGCTTCCTCCTGGGACAGAAGGTGCCATTTCCCCGGCTGCCCCTGGGATGATGCTCTTGCAAGAGCAGCCGCGGTCCCGGTGCTCAGCCACAGGCACTGCAGCTGGCCGCTGGTGGCCGTGCTTTCCTGCCACCAAACCAGCAGCTCCTGGGCGGTGGTACCCAGCGCCGTGCCCGCAGCATCCCAAAACGCTGATCCTCAGAGCTCCCTGCGCGTGTTGCAGGCCAGCGCTGCACCACCTCCAAACCCCGGAGCTTGGGAAGTCTTCCTCTCTGCCTTGGGGCCATCGAGAAACCACGGAACAAACGCCGGACGGTGCCCAGCAGCAGCCGCGGCCCCAGGCAGTGATGGGGAGCAGAGGGCATGGCGCAGTGGAAGGAGCCACATGGCGTGGTCCCTCCAGAAAAGACATCTCAGTGAGTGCCAGCAGCCCCCCGGCGGGGGGTTTTTAGCCATTACCTGTGGGCAGCCCCCTTTCACCTTTTGTGTGACCTTGGCCGATGCTCAGCTCGCTCCAAGGTCCTCTTGTGCCGGGCGAACGGGACCTTGCGAGGATGACAGCTCCCATCCCCGCATCGCTTTTGACTGGCTCCAAATAAAAAAAAAAACAACCCAGCTCGTAAGAAAGATGCGTGATGAACTTTGCCATCCTGCTGCTTAATGTAATAAGGTGTCCGCCATTAATTATGTACTTAATGGGCCGGCCTGGGGAGGAACCTCCAGGAGAGAGTGGCCGGATCAGGAAGAGGGCTGAGACGTAAAGCCGGAGCCATGATAGGAAGGATGAGATTTCTCAGGTGAAGGATGGATGGGGAGGGCTGAGCTTCATCCCAGTGGGAGGAGGCGGCTCTGGGGAGGCAGAGGAGAGGGTGTGGGTCCCACAGCTCTGCCCGTCCCCCTCCCCACGCCGCCTGCTCCCACCTCCCCACCGCCAAGGTCCCTCTTACGAACCCGTGGCCCGCAGCCTTGCCAAAGCCTGACGCCTCTCCTCGCCCTCCCCGGACTTCCAATAATAATCCCGGTGCCTGCTGGGCTTTGCTGCTCTTGGACGCCGGGAGTGGGGCTGGAGCGTTCGACACGTAAGGCGATACTCCATCAACAGCCGCAGCCGAACAAAGCCCCACTGTCTGCGGGCCGGCCGCGCTCCCCCCGGGCACGCATCGCCCAGCACGGGGTCAGCAGGAAATTAATCCCAGGCTGGGGTGAAAGGGTTAATGAATGCTGATTTTACAAACATCGCCACTATCCTTCCCCAAACTAATAGAGGGATAATTAGCTCTTAATAAAAGGGAAAGATGAGCCCGGCCATCCTCGACGGGGATGCCGAGCGGTGCGAAGGGATGGGTGTCTGTGGGGTGTGCTGTGCCTGGGAGCTGGGGGGCAGCCGAGGGCCGGGGGGCTCATCCTGCACCCCAATGAAACGCCCAGCCAGTAGGCATCCCGCTCGCAGCTCAAGCAAAGGCAGCGAAGACTGGAGGTCAGGAAGATGGGGTTTCTCCCACGTCCTGTGGGGTTTATGTGTTGCCAGAGTTGGTTTTGCGCCTTCCTGGGCAGTCCCGGCTGCTGGAGGGGGGTTTGCAGGAGCAGGACCCCCGTGAGGGCTGAGAGGGGCTGTGGGGCTTCGCGTGAGCACAGCTGGGTGTTGGCAACCCCATCATTTGGCTGGGGATGGGGCAGGGGTGTCGGGCAGTGGCCAAAAAAGGCTCCCCAGGAACGGTGGTGGGTTTCCCGGCGTGCCCTTCCTCGCTGAGATGCTCCGGCGTTGCCTGCGCCCGGCGTTCCTCCCGCTCTTCCCTGCGGCACCGCTGGCTTGCATGCCGGCCTGGATGCGTGCGTGGCGGGGAGGGCTGGCGAGCGGCGGTGACCGGGCGAATCCTGCCATTGGCCGGTGTGAATGGGAGAGAAAAGGCTTTTCAGGGAGTGCAGCCATGCACGCCGTGCGGCCGGGGCCCGCAGGGAGGCCCCCATGCCCCGAGCGGCGCGGGCAGGGAGGTGGGCACTGGCCCGTGCCCCCACCATCCTGCTGCACCGTGGCTGGATTTCGAGAGCTCCGGGGGTGAATAAAATTAGGAGGGCAAGGGAAGATGGAGGCCCGTGCCTTGCAGACAGTGTGGGTGAGCCGGATGCTTTCCAGCATCCCCGGCATGGGTGAGCTGGATGCTTTGCAGCATCCTGACTCAGCACCAGGGATGTTCCCGCTGCGGATGGAGCGGTCCATCCCACCATCCTCTTGCAGCACCGCAGTGTCCCAGTCATTGCCCGGCTCTGGTCTCCCTCTGGCTTGGCCAGTAGCACAGAGCCAGTGCCAAAAACCCATTGCCAAGGCCAGCCCCGCGTTTCGGTGGGTCGTGGCAGCCTGCGGAGCCCCGGTCCCCCTGGTGCTGCAGCATCACACGCTGCGGTGGGATGCTGGTGGGAGCCAGCGGGGTGTTCACCTGTCTGGGCTTCATCCCACCGGAGCTCTGGAGCAGGACTGGGCACCCCGATGGCTGGGGTGGCGGCAACGGGGGGGTCTCTGAGGGTCACTGGATTTCGCTGTGTCTCACCCTTCGCACCAGCGAAGCATCCCACTGTCGGCGACGCCATCGTTCTGCCCCCCCGCCTCCCTCCCCCGCCGGCAGGTTTTTAAAGAAATGCTTTTGCCGTATAAATCACATCTATTCGAATTTCCCACCGGCCCCCTTTCCTGTGTCCCTACCCACCTCGTCGCTCAGGGAAGCACAAGGGGCCATAAACAGCCAATTCACCCCCACCGGCGCTGGGGCTCCCTGCCCAGCTCCCCCCTCGCAGCGGGGACGATGGAAGCGGCTTCGCCGCGGCCGCTTTTGTTTCTAGCCGAGCGGGGTGAAACATTTCCGACGAATGCTTTGCTCGACAAAAATATGCAGTTTTGGACCGGCCTAAACTATTCATACATTCTGGGTTCCCGGCCAAAATAATGGATTTTTAAAAATATAAAAATGTCTCACTTTGACATTTTTTAAATAAAGTATTTTGGCTTTGACTTTGGAGTCAAAACTAGGAGATCAGGTTAAGACATATGGAACATTTTTTAAAAGATAACTCTCCCTTCCCCAAATAAACTTTGCTTTCTCTTTGGCTGTATTTAATGTGTGTTTGTTTGTTTACCCTCGCGGAGACAACGGCGTTCGCTTTTGCGGCGTTTCTTGTTTGCTCCGGGTTGCTCAAAATGATTTGCTTTTTGTTCTGATTTGGTTGCTGACGGAAAGCCCGGATCGGTTATTTTCACAGTCGTTGTTGCAGCGGGTTTTTTCTCCCGCGCTGTCCCACGATGCCGCATCCCCCACCGGCAGGAAAAGGGGTACGGAGCATCAATTCCCACGACCGGCTCTTTTTGGGGTGGTTGGCTGTTTTCTGGAGGGCGGTGGGATGCGCGTCCCCTGCGGCGGAGGAGCTCCCAGCCGGCAGGGCTCACTCCGCCCCCCGGCATGGGGGCTGGGATGCGGGTCCCTAAGGATGTGCCCCACTCCATCACCAACTCACCCGCCTCCACCCCGCTGCCCCTGGGACCTGGAGGGCGGCAGGGTGGGTGATGGGGACCAAACCCATGGGGACCCCCATGATGGCATGGGGACCAAATGAAGGGCTCCCGTGTGAGCCAAGCCCGACGCCCTTCTCCCCGCTCTGCCCCTGCCTGCACCCTCCCTGCCTCGGCGGGTGCAGGCAGCGCTGTCTAATGCGTGCTGGCAGCTGCTGCCGCCGGCTCCCCGGGGACGAGCGGCCGCGCCGGCTGACGAGATGCAGCCTGACGGCCCGGCCATGTTATACAATGGGATGTTGGGGGGGGACCGGGTCCCCCTCCTCCATGGACAGCCCCACACAGGTCATGCCGGGGCCCATGCTGCATGCATGCCGTACGGCGTGGGGGTGCAGGGGGGCTTCATGCACCCGGGGTTGCAAACCGGTGTGCATCATCCCGGCCGGCTGCTTTGCTTTCTGCTCTCTCCGTGGGGTTTTCCGTGAGGATGCTGTGATGGGCGCTGAGGATGCTCTGAACGGTCGCTGGCCTTATGGGCTGGGAGCACCCGAGCCGTGGCTGATGGAGAGGATGGTGGAGGAGGAAGCTCTGCCTGTGCCCCCTTTGTACCCACTCCTGACGGCTGCCCAGACCTCGGCCCCACCGGACCAGCACCTCTCTGCCACTCCCCAGCATCTCCGGGCCTGCTGCATCTCCCAGGACCGGCTCCGCTGGTGTGACAGGCGTGAACGCCACAGCAGTGACATGGCTACGTGCCCTCATTCTTCACAGTGGCCTCTGTGTGCAACTTTTAATTGCTTTTGTGCCGTGGGTGGTGAGCTCGGCTGCCCAGGATTCGCGGCGCCAGCGGGAGCCGGCTCTTCCTCGCTATTGTTAGCGCTGACGGTGCACTGGGTCCCAGCGAGCCCAGGCACCATCCCCCTCTGCCAGCCAGCGTGGTCCAAAGGGGCCCCAGAGCCAGGCGGAGAGGAGAGGGAGCAGCCCCCTGGGTCGAGGCACAGGAGGCAGAGATGCTTCCGAGTTATTCCAGGTGCAGGAGAGGATCTGTGGCTCTTTCCATCCTCCCTGTCCTCGCATCTGCTCTCCTGCAGCCCCAGGCGGATGGCAGGAGTCGAGCGGGTGATGCAGGGAGCTGGAGCGGTGGGGGAGATGCTCGTGGCCAGCTGAAGATCTCCTTCTCAAACGCCTGGTCGGACTTGGCTGAGCTGCAAGGCATAAAATATTAATTAGAGGCAGCAGCACAGCTCTGTCCCCCTGGCCAGGGGACAAGCCATCAGATGGCAAGGGACGGAAACAACAGCGGGAAGGGGCTGCGTCCCTTGCTGAGGGGACAGGGTGGGTGCGGACATGGCGAACCCCTGCGGCTTTCCTCTTCCCAAATGCTCGCACCTGGTGTGAAACGGTAGTTTCTTTCCGGGAGAAGCAGAAGGGTCCTGCAGCTCTCAGCATCCTCCTTGGCTGGCAGCTCGGCCACCTGGAAGATGACGGGAATCAGCCTGGTTTGGAGTGGGTTGGATCCCCTTCTCCCTGTGGTCCGTCTTCTTGCACGTACAGCGTCGCAGAGGCAGGGCTGGGTCCTGCTTGCCACTGCCAGGGGGGGATCTGGGGACAATCACGCCCCAGGACAGGGTCACCTTTGCTGTAGAATCATAGAATGGTTCGGGTTGGAAGGGACCTTAAAGATCATCATGCCCCCTCCCACGAGATCAGGTTGCTCAGAGCCTCATCCAGCCCGGCCTTAAAAAATTCCAGGGATGGGGCTTCCACCCCCTCTCTGGGCAACCTGTTCCAGTGTCTCACCACCCTCATGGTGAAGAACTTCTTCCTAACGCCCAGTCTGAATCGACCCATCTCTAGTTTTAATCCATTCCCTCTAGTCCTACGGTTACCCGACATCCTAAAAAGTCCTTCACCGGTTTTCCTCGACCAGCTGCAGGGTCGAGCCTCTCCTCCTGGCTCAGACCCCTCTCTCACAGGGGAGTGAGGAGCAGGGGACAGTGAGGGAAGGACACAGCCCTGCCTGCAGCCCAGCTGAGTGTCCCCTTGGCAGGGGACTCTGGTGGCTGGGGGGGACACTGCTGCCCCCTGTCCCCAGCAGCTTGGGACCTCAACGAGCCTGCGAGCGCGGAGACAGCCCCCCCGCTGACGTCCCTTGTGCGAGGTGATGAAGAGGATGCTCCTGCGCGGATGTCTCATGACATGGTCTCTGTCTTTCTGACTGTTGGCTCTACCTCGAGGACCAGCCACCCCCGCGAGCCCCCGGGGAGCCCCAGCAGCCCCAGCAGAGCGTTTTCACAGCAAATCTCCAAGCTCACCGGGAGCCCCGGGCGAGAGCACGCTGCGGCGTGCGGCGAGGAGGCTGAGAGACCCGGAGGAGCCCCTGGAAGACCGTGACAGCTCCCGAGCCCCATGCAGCTTCATGCTCGGTGTAATTAGTGTTACTGCGGATTTCAACCTCTCCTCCACTCCCCGCTGCTCCACGAAGCGTGTCTGGGCTCCGTGATCCGCAGCTGGTGGCTTCCAACTTGCGCTTCCTTTTAAGGTTGAGGCAAACAGGTCTTTTATTATTATTTATAGCAGAGAGCTGGGGCCGTCCTCCCCTCCCTCCCGGCTCTCCTCTCCCTTCGGGGCTTTGCGCGATGGCTGCTCGTCTCAGGAAAAGCAGAGCTGTGGCACGCTCAGCGTGCGGCCACCGAGCCCCTGGCTCTGGTCTCGTACAGCCACCTGCGGGGAAGGTGCCATTCCCCGTCACAGGGCCCGTGGGAAATATATTCCCTCTTGGCTTTTTCAAGCTGCGAAAGTGCCACAGTCCTTCCTGGGGCACAAAAGCTCAGGTGGCAATAATGAACGTGGTACAGCCACCCTCTAACCCTGCCCGCCAGCCGGCACTGGGAATGCTGCTCCCGGGATGGACGGTGCTGGAGCAGGGTGACAGCACGGGTCCCTCCTCGGCTGCGGGCGGGTGGCAGCCCGGTACCTTCAGGGAATGACGGATGCAGGCAAATGGCAGGAGAGGATGCACAGAGCTGGGAGAGCGCGACGGGTGGCTGCGGGGAGGGAGGCCCGGCTCCCCAATGCTTTTGGGGGCAGAAGAGGGGGTTTTGGCTGAGGTGCTGCCTTGGCTGCGGGGCTGCTGAGTGCTGCTTTGGGAGCTGCTGGCCTGGCAGCACCGAAGCCGAATAGCAGGAGCTAATTTGACCTGGAAATCATTAAGAGGCATTGCCAGGGATCCTGCTGAGGAGAGTCACACGTTCCTTGCCGTACTCATCCCGTCCTGCAGTTCTGCATAGCAGCTTTTGTCCGGGCGGCATCGAGCTTCCCAAAGCAGCCTGAGCTCCCAGCAGCACAAATCATGGCGAGCAAAGGAAATCTTCCTGTCCCCAGGCCCATCGCAGACGATGCGGAGGGAGAGAGCAGGGAAAGATCTGCCGGGAGCTGAAAAGAGAGCAGAGGAGGCACAGGGAGCTCTTCTCCTCTGGAGACAGGCAAGCGGAGGAGAAGGCTCTCATAGAGGAGGACAGGGAGGGCCATCCCCGAATCTCCCCCAGCCCCGGCAGGGAGGTTTCTCCCCCATTTGCAGGCAGGGCGTGGGAGGCAGAGGGACCCAGGGGATGCTGGTGGTTGCCCAGTGAGGACCGTGGTGGCCCAGGGAGGACCGTGCCCAGCAGAGAGGCTGTCAGCAGATGTTTGGACCAAGCTCGACATCTGCCTCCCTGCCTGTCCTTGCTGTGGCTCCCGTCTGTTCTGGCCCGGCCCTCGGCTGCCGTGTGAAGGAATGTTAATAAGCGCCGAAACGAGAGAATAAAAATATAATTGTTCCCCTCTCTAGCGCACGTCGGCTGCTGAGTTGATGTAAGGGCTCCTTTGTGCTGAGTCGGGAGCAGCACGAGCTCCGCTGTCCTCCGCACTCCGAGCCGCTTTGCCGGGTAATTGCAGGTGTATCGCGCTCTCCGGAGATGGTAATTGGAAACACTTGCTGAGACTGTGGAAGGGAGGGTGCCCGGCTGCTCTGAGCTCCAGCAGCACCGGTGTGGTTGCCGCCGTTCTCCACCAGTGCCACTTGCCGCTGGGGAAGCTCCCGTTCATTCCTGGAGCAGAACCCCGTGCTGCTTGCGGAGCCGGCTGCTTATTTACACCTGAGCGTGGATGGTTTCTCTTTGTGCCATCTATCATTTGCACAAATCAGGAAAATAATGCAATGAAGGAAGCCAAGCCCACAGGTGGATTTGGTGGCGGGGGGGGTCTTGCATTGCCCAGGCACGCAGTGGCCCCCGGGCAGGAGCGGTGCCGGAGGAGGAGGAGTGAAGCCAGTGGTGAACCTGGCTCCCTCTGGAGCCCTGCCACCAATTCAGTCCTCAAAAATGGGTCCCAGTGTCCTTGTCCTCCCTTGCTCGAAGTCGGCTGAGTCCTGTGTCTCCCCATCCTCCTCCTGCCCCGTCCTCCACGGTGGGTGCCGGCGGCGGCAGCTCACCCCGGAGGGACGGCAGCTCTGGCCGCACCACCCCGCTCCTGCTCTGCCCCGTCCCCCGGGGCTCGGCGCTGCCGCGGTGCCTCTCGCCGCCCCGCTGCCATTTCGGCTCCGTTCCAGGCAGCGCAAGCCTCCGACGGGGCTGGGGGCCGTGATTTACCATCGCTTCATCCACACCAGCAGTGCTACCCTCACCCCCTTCCCCGCAGCTCCTTTAATGACCTACTTTTAATCCGGGGACTGGGATAAATTAGAGGCAGAAAAGGCCTGGGAGAGTTTTTTTTGTTTGAGCTTTCTGTTGCGTTGTTTTGGTTTTTTTCTCTCTCCAGCTTGGGCAGTGCGTCTGGGAGCCCCCTTCGCTCTCGGGGACTCTTTAAACTCTGCTCCTTGAAAGACTCCCCCAGAACAGCTTCTCTCCTGCTCGCTTTACTGCTGTGATTAAGCTCCTCTCCCCACCCCTGTATCAAATCCAGCTGCAGAGCTGAAGAGATTCTTGGCAGGAGACTGAAGACAGAAACAATACTTCAAGTGGAGAAGGGGGGCCGAGGGCCAGAGCTCTTCCTAAAGCCCTGGAGAGCTGTGGGGCTTCATTAAGGGGATTTTTGCAGCCTGTGGTCAGAAAATCCTTCAACTTTGTAGCTATAAAAAGTAAATTTCTAGAATCTGTTTTGCCCAAGCAAATTAACATGAGCGTTTCATGGCCGGCGCCTTGGCTGCGTCGATCTGTGGATCACCTGAATGATGGTGAAGCCCCCGCTCCCGCCGCACGCTCGCTCCCGGTGCGCCCAGCCAGTGCCCGTCCCTGGGGACATCCCGGTGCCCTGGCTCGGTCCCCTCTGGGGTCTGCTGGGAAGGATGCTTGGCATGAGATAACATTTTGAGTGGGGGCTCCGTGGAGCTGGGCAGAGGGTAGGAGGTGGCTGGAGCGTGCTGAGCACCCACCGAAGACACCCCCCTCCCTCCTGTACCGGTCCCTGCTGTATTCCACAGGGATTTGCTCCATGCGTAGCTCTGCTGCTAAATCATAGAATCATAGAATGTGTTGGGTTGAAGGGACCTCTAAAGGCCACCTAGTCCAACCCCCCTGCAGGGAGCAGGGACATCTTTAACTAGACCAGGTTGCTCAGAGCCTCATCCAGCCTGGCCTTGAATGTCTCCAGGGATGGGGCCTCCACCCCCTCTCTGGGCAACCTGGGCCAGTGTCTCACCACCCTCAGTGTAAAGAACTTCTTCCTCATGTCTGATCTAAACCTGCCCTGCTCTAGTTTAAAGCCATTGCCCCTCGTCCTGTCGCTACATGCCCTTGCAAACAGTCCTTCCCCAAATGCCCCATGGATGCTGAAGGCAGCCAAGGACCCAAGAAACGTGCTGGTTTGGGGGAGCAAGGATTGCCCCAGCTGCTGAGGTGAGGTCCTTACCCACATGCTGGTCTCTGCTGAGGGCTCCTACGCAGGGACCAGCATCTCGGGTGGCTGCAGGGTGCCGAGGGATGGGTGACACACTCTGCACGTCACGACTAGGAGAAGCCTTGGGCCGCCTGGGGAGATGTTGCCTACAGGAGCCTTCCGGGCCTTGGGGCTGCAAATGGGAAGTCATTAGTAGTTGGGTGGGGGGCAGGAAGGGGTAATTAAAAGCCATCAGTAGGCTTGGCAGTAGTAAAAGCATCAGTAGGCTTGGATGTCTCTATCATTGCTGGAGACAGGAGGAGCAAGGCTACCATGCTGTGCAGCGAGCTGTGCTTGGTGGGACGTGGAGATGCCAGAGAGCCCAGCAGGTAACTGGACAACACAGAATCGCAGAATCACAGAATTTCCTAGGTTGGAAGGGACCTTTCAGATCATCGAGTCCAACCATCAACCTAACTCTGATAAAAACCATCACTAACCCATATCTCTCAGCACTATGTCTACCCGTCTTTTAAACACCTCCAGGGATGGTGCCTCAACCACCTCCCTGGGCAGCCTGTTCCAATGCTTGATAACCCTTGCAGTGTAAAAAATTTTTCCTAATATCCAATTTAAACCTCTTGTGGCGCACCTTGAGGCCATTTCCTCTTGTCCTATCGCCTGTTCCTTGGGAGAAGAGACCAACCCCCCACCTCGCTACAGCCTCCTTTCAGGGAGTTCATGAAAGATAAAAGCTGGGAGGATTTATGAATACAGTGATAGAAATATTGGCCGGCCAGGACCGCAGGTCCTTCTCGAGGTGCCCGTGTGTTCATGCTAAGCCCCTCTCAGCCCCCAGCAGGGCTTCCCGTGGCACTGGAGGGAAGGGGAGCCGGGGAGTGAAGATCAGGGGCATCTGCAGCCTGTTTGGGAGGTGAAGCCGCCTGGGGCAAGAGGCAAGAGCAGACCCAGTGCAGGAATGAATGTGAGAAAAGCAGACTTTGCTCTGGGTGGGGAATCACCGAGGGATTAAAGGTTTAATAAGATCAGAGGGACAAAGCAATAATTAGCCTAAATTATGCTGTAATTTAGGAAATTAAAAACAAAGCCTCTAATGTCAGAGTAATAACTATGCCAGCAAACGTGGGGGAAGAGATGAAGAGCAAAGGGGGACGTGACAACTCGGGGCGAGGGAATCAGAGGAGCGGCCGCCCCTCGGAGCCGGGAGGGGTGATGGAGGAGTAAGAGGAGAGAGGAAGGCAGGGCTAGGCCGGGGGGGCTTGGCTCTGGGACCACCCCCCCGGCAGCGTGCAGGCTGGGGCAGGCGCTTGGGTGAGGCCCTGGCCCTCGCCTCCCTGCCTGCGAGGAGCCAGCGATGGGGATGCAGCTCAGCCCCGGCTCCCGGCGGCGGGGGGGGCTGGCTGCCAGCGGGAGGGGGCTTGGACCCCGCTGCTCCCCACTTCCAGCTGCGGGGCACGGCGTGGCCCCTCTGCACCCATGTCTCAGGGGTCTGCTGGCCACCGAAAGCCCTCTCCGTGCCTGGGAAGACCAACCCTCGCCCCCCCGCCAGCAGCTTGCCCAAGGTCCCAGCGATGCTCAGCACCAAGGGCTGCCCGGGGACGCCGTGGGACCCCTGTTCCCCCCCCACACACACACCCCGAGGCGAGGAGCTGGGGAAGCCGCCCTTGGCTGGGAGCAGCATTTTCACTGGTACTCAAGAATTTGCCTGGAGAGACAATCAGCTCAGACCCCAAGACTTAGCTCATTACAATAACATCAAGATTAAATGGGATATAGAAACAGCTGTCCTAAAGCTCCTTAAAGGATCTGAACAGATGTAACAAAAATAGATTTACATTTAATTTATTAAGTTTTTTTCTCCCTTAACGTTTAGATCATTTGGTTTTTTCTAATAGTGTTTTATCCTTGCCTGGGCCTCCCCAGCTACTGCTGTCTCCCCTGTTAACCTGAGGCTCTCATTCTGCAACGCGGTCACGAGGAAAAGACCCGTTTTGGGGGACTGGGGACACCGAACTGGCTGTTTTGGCCATGTTCACCTTTGGATCGGATGCCCAGTTGCACATGAGATGAATGTGAAGAGAAGAACTAGGGCAGCGTGATGCTCAGAGCAGCTTTGGACTTGACCTTGCTCAGCCTGGGCTGCCGAAGGCAGCTGCCCGTGGCTGAAATAGCTGATTTCAAGCTCTCCATCTACCGTATCCGCTGTAAGACGAGAGATGAAGAGAGAGTGGTTTGTTCAGCCCTGCCAAACGGAGGGTGAGAGAGGATTTAATGACTCTTCATAAACATCTTTGGGGGAGCAAACACCAAGGAGGGAGACAAACCCTTTACCTTAAGTGATAGTATCAGCACAAGATCAAACGGTTGTAAATTAGTCATGAATTAATTTAGGCTGGAAATCAGGAAAAGGGTTCTGACCAGCAGAAGGGTGAAAGTCTGGAGCAGTGTCTGGGGAGAGGGATGCGCCGGTCGGGGACCAGGAACTTGGCTGGGACCAGGAGGGATCTCAGTGGGTTTATGAAGGAATTTGTGCAGCTGAACATTAAGCTCGGCAAACAGGGGGAAGTTTCACAGGAATTCGAGTGTCTGATCCGTTAGGCTGAAGGACCTGACAGTTTGCTGCTTGTGTGAATTACATTTTTATTGCCTCAGCCCCACGCTCCACCCGTGGCAGCCGCGCGTGGAGCCCTGACCGTCTGGGGCTGGAGCTGGGCTTTGCTGTCTGCGTGGGGCAGGCTGGCTTTTGGACTCTCGCTGGCCAGGACCGCAGCTGTGGGAGCCACTGCCGGGTGGGATGCCCGGCTCTGCCCAGGGACCCGAGCCCAGCGTGGCCAGTGGGTTACAGCCCCGGGGTCCAGACTCGTGCAAACAGCCTAGCATGGGAGAAATCTCCGTTCAGCAATGGATAAAGGATGAGGCATGCGAAAAGCACTTTGAGATTCTCAAGGGGACGGTGCCAAGGTGAAGCCAGATGCTATTTTTAAATAACATTTCCCCTCTGCTCACCTCCGAAGGTGTGCTGTTGCTGCTGGGGCGCCTGCACCACGCAGCGCTCTCGCAGAGCTCCCAGGTGTCAATAAACCCATCCTGCCCTGCAAAACCCCGGGCTGAAGGTGGTTGAGAAGCAAAATGTTCAGCTGGGCCCTGGCAGAGCTCGATTCCCCCCCGCTCCCTTCCCCCCCGACCTCTGCAGAGCAGCGGGCGCTTGGCTGTCAGTCTGAGGAGGGAGCTGGGCAGGAGCTGAGCACCTCCCGCCTCTCCCAAACACTGCTTCCCTCCTCGGGAGCTGTCGGCAGGGAATGTCGCTCGCAGCCCTCGGCCGTGGGGTGAGGAGCATCAGCCTGGCTGGGCAACCACCACTGGCTGCGGGCTCCTGGCTTCCCTTTTTGCTCTCTCAGGTCCCCTGGAGATGGGCGATGCTCCCCGTCCCTCGCCCAGCACACGCTTCTGCTGCAGAGCAGGATGTTTTCCTTTTCTTTTGAGCTCTCCTGTTTATGTTTTGATACCGTTTGTAGCTCGCTGGTTGCTGATGTTTCTACAGGCACAAATATTTACTAGGATGCTGGTTTGGTCTGTATTTGCTAAGGTGCCGGAGGGCTTGGGCATAGGGAACCCGCAGAATAACATCTGCTAGGGCCTCCTTCACTACCTAGGCTGCATTTTTCCCTTTCTTTTCTTTGTGTCTTCCTCCCCTCCTTCCTCTTGCTCTTGTACCTCAGGCTTTTCCTTTATCTGTACTTTCACTTCGCCCTCCCCACCCCCCAAACAGGTAATTTTGCTCAGATGTCCTCCGCATCCACCACAGGCACGGCCCTTCTCCCAGGCCCTTCGGTGGGACTCCGCTTTCCCTGGAGGATCTGCCGAGTAAATTACTTGGATGGGAAATGAGCACCTGGGCTCATTACGACCGAGGTGGGGAGATGGTAATTATCTGCCTGCGAGGGGACGGGGCGCAGGACTTGCCAGGAAAGCGGCACTGGGAATGGGCTCCGGTGATATCGATGGCCAGGCAGCCCTGAGCGGGTACCTGCGCCGGTGACCGGGGATGCTCGCAGGGATGGATACAGGCTTAGTGACAGGCCAGCGTAGAGCGAGACTGCGAGGGGCTGGCAAAGGAGAAAATTCACCATCTGACCAGTATCCCAGCATGCCGAAAGCTTGCAGCTCGTGCTGGGATGGCAGTCGGGATTTTTCCTGCGGAAAGGAGGTTTTCCAGCTGGCGCAGCCCTGGAGTGGGTTGTCTGCCCCATCTCTCCCCTGGTTTTGCCCTTGAGCATCCCAAGAAGCTTTTCTCATCCCCTGGAGAGGAGGATGGTTGGGGTACGTGTCCCAGCCTGGGGCACTGCCCGGACAAGGGCTTTTGTCCTTCCTGGTCCTGCGGCCAGCCACGGGGAAACAGGAGGGAGTTATCATCTCTCGCGGTTGTTATCAAATGACAGGCTTTTCTGCTGAGCAGTTCTTTCTCTCCTTGATGACGGCTGCTAAAAGGCTGCCAGGCTGGGGCGGTGGCCGCTCGCCCTCTCCTGCTCCTTTATGAAGGATTTTCAGGAGCATCTCCTGCTGCTGGGCTGGGCTGGGCTGGAGCCGACCCTCCGCTCCTCCGGCTGGGCAAAGCAGCAGCACAATGCAACCATCGGGCCGGCTCGGGGCCAGCTCCTCCCCAGGACAGATTTTAGCCCAATTTCCAGCCCCTCCGCCACAGACACCATCTGCCAAGCCCACCCCGGCATGTCTCACAGTCCCCACTCAGCCTCCGGTCCCGCGTCCTCTCCAAGCACAGACTCACCGCCGGGATCGGAGCCTGGTTTTCCCAGAGCTGCTGGGCACACGCCGCACGCCCAGTGTGTGTGCGAGCGTCCATCTGTCCCCCGGTAATAACTTTGAGTCCACTGGCTAATTTTAACCAAATCTGACAGGTCTCTCGAGCACGTCATTCCAGCAAGTTTCCAGCGAGACAGATGCACGATAGCAAGGCAGCTACCCGTCGGGAAGCTCCAATGCCCGGGCTCAGGGAAAAAGCTGTGAGGGATTCGGGGCTAGAGCTGCTTTTTCAAGGCAGGGGAAGGAGGTTTGAGGAGACGAACCCCCTGCGCCCCGCAGCCAGGCTGCTCCAGGGCCCCCCGTGGGGCAGGAACTTAAAAGGGGTCTTTGGATGGAGACAAAGGGGTCTCAGCTTTCCCGCAGCTCCCTGCAGCTCCCTGCTTTCCCAGCCCCCTGCCCGTCTGTCAGCTCCTCTCGCCTGGCCAAGGCGTTCTTCAGCACCAGCCTATTCCTCGGTGATGAAACGGCCGCTCAGCCGCCGCCGGGCGAGAGGCGGTGACCTTGTGTCTCCCCTCTCAGTCTCCTGAAACAGCAGTTGAAAGATGGGGACAAGGTCAGTGACTCCTGCCGGCAGGTTTATTGCCGAGGTGGGGTGAGAGCTCGGCTCCAGGCTCAGCTGTCGGTGCTGGCAGGGATGCTCCCCGAGATGCTACAAGCGCATGCAGAAGCGCGCCTGCGCCTCCCCGGCTTGTGGGGTGCTGGTAGGACAAAGGGGGAGCAGTGTTTCATTGCAAGATGATGGGGCTGGTTTGGGATGGAGGGCTGGAGAAGCGTTCACCCTTCCTGCCTTCACCTTTCCATGCTTTTCTCCACCCTCGCTGGCTGCTGCCGCTCACGTAGTGGTGGGGCCATGGGGGACCCATCAGGGAGGTGGGACACCATGGTAATGGCAGGCAGCATCCATCACCTGCCTTTGGGTCACTGTGGGCTCTGTGGGGTGGTGCAGTGGGTACAGCAAGGTCTGTCCCCATCCCTCTCCCTCTTCCCTTGCCTCCCTCCGCCTTACACCACCATGATCTCAGTCCTTCCTCCCCCGCGGGCATGCACGGTGTCTGCAACGCGATGACCGGGGTGGATAATCTCCCCAGCTTTAAGGTGTGAGGTGGGAACTGGGTCATCCACGCAGCGATGGGAGCCGGGGCAGCGGAGCCGACGCTGGCGGGCACCGGGCTGGTGACTCAGAGGGTGGCGGTTGCTTCCGCTGAGCCAGGGCTGATTCAGCGGTGCCAGGGGGGCTGCGCCGCTGCAGGCCCGGTCTTTTGGCCATTCCCTTTTTTGTTGGAAACAAAGGGGTATTTTTTTTCCCGGTAATTGTAGCCATTACACCAAACCGGTTGCTTTCATGTTAGAAAGGGAGTGTGAATCCCAGTGTGGCAGCCAGGCATCCAGGGCATCCCCTGCACCCCGGTGCTGCGTCCCACCGAGCCCAGAGCATGGCGGTATCCCTGGGGAGCAGCCGTGGCATGAGGCCCCGGGCAGAGCAAAGCTCCGGTCCTTGCAGCGATGCTTTCACTGGCGCGCACCCCCAGGTGCCACCGCACACCCTCCGTATGTCACAGCTCAGGAATGTCCCCTACGGGACCTCCCCTCCCTGGCCAGGTCTATCGCCCACGGCCAGATACGGGCATCGCCACGACGGGGCCTCGGGGACAAATACCCTGTTTGCAATAAAACCCTGCTTCAAAGAGTTACCACGACTCCCGCGATAAAAAAAGAACTCGACCGTCTGTAAGAGTTTTAAATCCATCACCGGGAGATTAAATTCTAAAGGGATTTCAGCTTTCAATATAAACAGCAGATTCTTAAGTACCTCTTCATTTTTCTGCGCTTGGGAAAGACACAGAAAGGCCTAAAATCCTCCCCAAATCCCTTAGCGTTATTGCGGAGCTGGGCCAGGCGTTTGGGCGATGGTCCTGCGCCCGCAGCAGGGTGCTCCCCGGGGAGCTGCTTCGTGACTGCACTCGGGGCCGCGATGACGGGGCTGCGCTTCCTGACTAACCGCATCGGGAACGGGAGAACTGGAAGGTCCCCAGCTCCCTCGGGGCAAAGACACATCAGAAATACCAAGAGTATTACGGCTGCATGGGGGAGCTGCCTGTCTGGAGCCGGGGAGAGGAGAAAGGTGTTGGGAAATCTGCTGGTGAGGAGGGAACGGGGATGCAGCGCGGAGCATCCCGGGGGGCGAGGGAGGTGTGAGGCAGCTGCCCCCCGGGTGGGAAGGTGCTGGGTGCCTCCGGTGATCTGGCTGTAAATTTCCCATGAGCTGTGCACATCCCAGACGAGGCCGGCATGACGATGCCTTGACGAGACACCAGCCTGCAGTCAAATTCCTGCTCAGGCTCTTTGTCTTCACCTGGGTGCGGACCCGAGTCGGAAACCAAGCCACCGGGCGTGTCGGCATCCCGCCGTCTGCGGGTGCCTTCCACCGCCCCGCTTTCATCTCCTCCACCCCCAGCTACGCTCTCATGGCGGGTGGTTGGTGGGTTGATGGGCTCAACACCTCCCGCCGCAGCCTCGGAGGAGGGGAGATGCCAGACATTCCCCCCCTGGGCCAAGGTGAGCCCCAGTCTTGCATCGCCTGAGCCACCCCCGGGCTTGCCCGGCTGCCGGCCACGGGACTGGCAGCAGCGAGGGCAGAGCTGGCACCACCACCGCGGCTGGCATTGCCACCACGTTGGTACCACCCGGTGGGGAACCAGCTGGGGAACCAACCACCAGGTTGGTACCACCCTGCTGATGGGGAAGTGGCAGACAGCGGGAACGAGGGCTGCTGTCCTGTGCCTGGGCGACGGCAGAGGTTTCCTCCAAGACCTATGGCTGGTTCCTCTTCTGGCTTTTCAAAAGTGTCCCTGATGGTTAAATTGTTGGGTTTTTTTTTTACTTTTACCTTGCAAAACTTAAGACTAATAACAAAACTGCAGCAGCTCCCCACAGTGGGATCCATGGTGCCCATCTCATCTTGTGGGGTCAAGACTCTCCTTGTCCACATCTTGGGTGCTCCAGCAGTTCCCCGGCAGCAGAAGCCAGCGTGGGGGCTTAGGGGGTTCCCTTGAATTTTGGGGAGGTGGGGAACTTCTGATCTCCTCACTCACCTTTGCCTGTCAAAAGCCACCACCGCTGACCTCTTGCCTTGCTGCGTGCTGCGCTACGACTCACAGGCAGCGAGGGGTTAACGGAAATGCTGCTTTCAAGGAGATTTCTCTTTTATATAAAAAAAAAAAAGCAACAAACAAAGCAATGTAATTCTGTATGAAAATAACCCAACCAATGAAAGAGGAACCACCTGAATGCTAAAAGCTTGCTCTGAACTCTTTCCCCCCCCCTCCACCGAGTAGCTTGTTTTGCATATTTGCCATGAAGCCACAAAGAAGAACTGTTTGGTCTTGTAAAATCTTGCACCAGTGGCCAGAGCCCAAGTCAGAGAAGCCCCTGAGCCATGTTACTCCAGGTGCCTTGGCTTCCCGGGGCATGTCCCGGGCTGGACCCGTCTGGTGGTTTTGCCTGAGCCTGGAGAGACAGAGAGCTGCCCGGAGGGATGGGGAGTGGGCTGGAGGAGCCGGACCCCGTGACTTATTGCTCCTTCAACCTCTGGGCTGGTGGGCAAGCGGGATTTGTCCATGGAGATGGTAAAAATGCTCCTTCTCATGGAGAAGCTGAACTTGATGCAGCTGGAATGGAGATTTGCAATTGAATTCAGGTCTTTGGCCGTCCCACTGGTGGGAACACGGACCCCCGTCCTCCCTCAGGCTGCTGGGTGAAACCGGGCTCTGGTCCTTTTGTCTGTCGTCAGGGAGGAATTGGGGCTGAAGCAGCAATCCCGAGGCTGGAAGCAACAAAAATAGCGACTGGATGTCATGGAAGCTGTTTGCAATCAGCCCGCGCGCCGGAGCCGATGCACATGAAACGTATTTTGAGCAATTATGAAGAGCGAACAAATTAGTAAAGAATCAGAGTCTGTACATGAACAATTCACAAGCAGGAAGAAAGAAAAAAGGGCAAAATGCTTTGAATAAGTTGTTTGCTATAAATAGTTTGCTCAGTTCGAAGAGCGAGTGACAAACACAGTCAAGGGAAGGCAAGGATAATACATCACAAAATGTACTTTGTTCATTTATTTGACAAGTGTAGCTAAGTTTTAATTATTTATGATTATACTTCATAATGTGCTAGCACATGTTCTGAAGAATATTTTAGTCTTAGTAATCTGAGACCTCGCTCCAGCACTGTCCGGGCTATTAAATCCCCGCGGCTCAGCGGGAAGCGAAGGACCTTCCACGCATGTGGAGCCCGGAGCGTGGGAATTAGCGAGGAGCAGATAAAGTCCCACTGTGTTTGTAACCCAGGTAAGGAACCGCATTCTTTGAAAATACCGAATTGTGAACCCGACAATATGCCTTTAATCTTTGTCACTTCACATGCCAAATCCCAGAAGTGCTGAATTATTAAGTCTAAAGTTCCAAAATAAACTCTCACTCAGAAGATTATTTCCATATCATTTGAAATTTCCTGCTCTAATAACTCCTGCGCTCGGTCTGTCTCTTGCCCTAATCCTGTTTCGAAAGGCTGAGCCCAGCCCTGGGCCGGAGCGGAGCCCCTGGGGTGGGCTCACCTTCCCCTTCCCTCCCCAGATAAACCTCCATCCCCCAAACTGCTGACGGCTTAATTATTGCACGGGATAATTAGCGCGAGGAACCAGCCTGAGTCCTCTCCAAACTCATTTCACTGAGGAAATCAATCCGATCCCTCCCAAAGGGCTCCGCTGCCAAACTTAATTCCAAATAATTTAACGGAAAAGTTCTTTAATGTTTCAGAGGGGTAAACGCAACGAGATGCTGACCGGCCCCTGGCACTTTGCAGATGCCGCTGGCTGCATGCCTGCGCCCACCTGGGTCCTCGCAGGGACCATGGCCGTGGCCTCGGTGGTCAGTGGGTGCTCAGGGGTGGTGCAAGCACCCGGTTCTCCCCCCTCCACTAACCCCAATCCCACCGGGGGATGCTCCAAAGGCCACGGTGCCGCTGCGGGGCCAGGGTCTCCCGCGGGCGAGGGATGGGCAGCGCTGCCCGCAGGCAGGGAGCAGGCAGGAGGTGGGCGCTGCGGGACGTGGGTGGGCGCGGGGAAGGATTGGACCCAGACAAAGCTATTTTTTGCCATGAAAAGGAAAACTACGCCTTTGCTCCCTGGATTATATATATGTATGTTTTTCCCCCTGCAGTAACTGGAGAATAGAAATAAAATACAGAATTATTAACTCTAATTACCCCCAGAATTACTTCAATAACAGTGCAATTTCACAGACGGCTGCTGCAAAGACAATATGCAGGGATAAAAGGAGGCAGAGAATCCACTTCCACCACAGGAATGTTTGCAATTTATTATTTTCACATTAGCCCTTTTTTTCTTTTTCAGTTTCCTCATCTTTTCCTTAGCGGTGGTCAAATTTCAAACACTCCAAAGCATCATCCCGATGTGTGGCTGCAACTCAGGAGTACCCTGACCTCTCCGAGCTGCAGAGCTGGGCTGGAGGTTGCACAGGAACTGGATTGCTGAAGAGTGGCAGGGATGGAGTGGCAGGGCTGGAGCAGTTGGGATGGAGCGGCTGGGATGGAGTGGCGGGGATGGAATGGCAGGGAAGGAATGGCAGGGATGGAGCAGCAGGGGTAGAATGGCAGGGATGGAGTGTCAGGGATGGAGACACAGGGATGGAGCGGCAGGGATGGAATGGCAGGGATGGAGATGCAGGGGTGGAGATGCAGGGATGGAGCAGCAGGGATGGAGCAGCAGGGATGGTGATGCAGGGATGGAGTGTCAGGGATGGAGACACAGAGATGGAGATGCAGGGATGGAGCAGCAGGGATGGAGCAGCTGGGATGGAATGCCAGGGATGGAGTAGCAGGGGTGGAATGGGAGACACAGGGATGGAGAGGCAGGGATGGAGTGTCAGGGATGGAGCGGCGGGGATGGAGATGCAGAGGTGGAGACATAGGGATGGAGCAGCAGGTATGGAGTGGCAGGGATGGAGCGGCGGGGATGGAGATGCAGGGATGGAGCGGCGGGGATGGAGATGCAGGGATGGAGACACAGAGATGGAGCAGCAGGGATGGAGACGCAGGGATGGAGCGGCAGGGATGGAGCGAGGGGGATGGAGCAGCAGGGATGGAGCAGCAGGGATGGACGGGCAGGGATGGAACAGCAGGGATGGAGCGGCAGGGATGGACGGGCAGGGACGCAGGCGCAGGGATGGAGCGGCAGGGATAGAGAGGCAGGGATGGAGATGCAGGGATGCTCTTGCACTGCATCCTTTCCTGCTCCGCTGCCCACCCATCCCAGCAGCACCAGTGGGTCTGGAGGCTCCCAGCTGCAGGGGGACCTGGCTTTTTGCAGGCCAGCGAGGTGGGGGACATGCTCAGGGCAGAATTTCTGGGCCTGAAACTTCAGCTTTCCTGGGTTTTGTTACATATGCGAAACTGATCCTGTTTAATACCATTTTGCATATGTTATGAAGGAAATTGTGTAATACAGTAGTCGGCCCCCTCCTCCCTCTGCACAGGTGTAGCTGATTTTATTTTTATTGGCTTTCTGCATTTGCGCAGCCTCTATGAAGTTTTTCAACAACCAGAAAACTTTGGGAACCTGAAAAGATTAGACGTGAAACTGGGAAAATGTCCCCTGGCGCTTGCGGTCCAGCCTCAACAGCAGCGTCGGGGCCGGGACAGCCTTTCTCCTCGCTCAGGGGACCCTTGCACAGCCTTTGCCAGCGCCTTTGCCCACACCGTTCACTGGTATTTAGGGTGTCCGACCCCTGTCTGGGGGGGTCCAAGTGGGTGCTGTTGTTCCCAGCCTGGCTCGCTGTCGGGTACCAGGCAGGGCACGAGCAGAACTTGGCATCGCAGGGATGCTCGGGCCCCGTTTCCACAGGCAGGTTAATCCAGAGCAATTTGCGCTCTGCTCGGCTGCTCCGTACCTGAACCGCAGCTCGGGGCCACGTCCTGCAGCTTTTCACAAGCACTAAATCAAAGGGGGCTCCTGGAAGGGGGATGAGGGGGGGCGGGGGGAAAGGGAAAAAGTTGGGGGGGGAAAAATGTACTTTACACTGGAATGTGACCAGCCTGGGTAACTCAAACCAGAAGGCAGCCAGTGGCAAGCAGGCAGCTGGCAAGCGGCTTGCCGTGCTGGCATGGCTGCAGAACTGACCTGCCAAAAGCCTCTCAGTACTGTATAAAAATGAAAAAAATTAAAAGAACCCCAGACCGAAAAACATGCTGAATTGGAGAGCAGCATCCCTCTCTTCTTTCCGCTCTCTGACGGTGGCTTGGGAATGGATGGGAGCTCTGCATCGCTACGGTGGAGCGAACGATTTCAGCGTCTGACCCAATGACAAGGGTCCAGAGGGGGGATTTCGGGCGGGGGGGACACTGTGATGGGTGCTGCGTGAGGGTCACAGGGTGGGCGATGAGTGCTGCAGAGAGGCAAGCCAGCTCCTCAGCCCCAAGCTGCCCAGGCAGGGCCCTGGCAGGGCTTGGGAGGAGAGCTGGGTCCCAGGGACCCCCACCATCTGCAGGGCCATGGGAACGGGGGGGGGGGGGTGGGATGGAGCGTGGGATCCCATTTACACGCCTACCCCGAGCTGCTGGAGCGTAGTCTGGTGTCCCGGTGCTTTCGGTCCCCGTGGGTGGGATGGCAATGGCAGCTCGTACTGCACCACAGCTGGGGCTCCTGCCATCTACTCACTGCGTGTGTCCCCTCCTCGGGAGCAGGGTCCCAGCCTGGCACCGGGCATCCTCTCCAGGGCTGCCCCCCCTCCCCTCTTTGCCTGTTTTACCTCTCCAGCTCCTTTTCAGGCTCCCGACAGGTCTGGAAGCTGAATGAGCCACCGGGACCGGGGCAGATACTACACAAAGACAAGTGCCGGCAGCTCTGACGACTCCATCCTTGGCTCCCTCTTCTTTGTGCTACTGGTCCCAGTAACGAGCGGGAAGAGCGCCGGCAGGCCTCCCCCCCCTCCACGCGCGCTGCCCTTGCCGTGCTGCGCATCCCTCTTGCCAACAAGCACTTGAGTGGAGTACATCCAGCTTTCCCCGGGGAGCAGGCGTTTCGGCGGGGATCAGCTATTCGAGTAGCTGGCTTTGAAACGGGAAGGGAAATCCCCAGACTCTGGCAGGCTGCTGCGGATGCTGCCGAAACGCTGTGAACTCTGCACTCCAGGGCTTTCATATATTTTTCTCTTCTTTCCACATTTTCCCCTTCATCTGCTGGTGAGCAGCCGCTGCTCCAGAGGACGCAGCTGGCTCTGGGAACCCTTCTGTGTTAAGAAGGCGGCTGTTTTCTCTCCATGAAGGGAGCAGGTCTCCCTCTCTACTTGCGTATCCCCTGCCCAAATGGAAGAGTTAATTCACTGCGTCTCCTGGTGTTTCCCTCCCAAAATCCGGCCCGGCCCCTCCTGCAGCACCCATGCCCATGGGTCTTCCCAAGGCAGCTCCCGACACCCCGGGGGCTGCTCCGGCTGCTTCGGCCGCTCCGCTGTCTCTCAGGGGACGCTGCCTGCTGCCTTCCCGCAAGCCCTGACGGCTTCGCTCCATCATCCTTTTGCCACTAGGAAATCATTTTGCTTGATAATGCATTAAAGTGATTGTTATTTTAGTGATCGTGCTCATATTTCCCCCTCTTTGTTTTCCTGCCAGGCTTTAAGGGAAATCGAAGCAGATAAATCAGCGCTGCGAGCAGGTGCGGGAGATAGCTTTTCCCATGCTGCCAGGAGTCGGAGGGATGCTTTGAAGCACAGACCACTGGATCCAGCAACACCTGCAAAGACCCTTGGAGGGACAGTCATTCCCTCTGCCCAGCAGCCACCTTTGTCACTCCCGAGAGCTGTTTTCCTGCAGCTCTACCCCACAGCGCGATGGAGAGGGTGTGCTCTGAGATGCCATGCTCTGCCCCAACGCCGTGTCCAGCTTGCGGGGGGGCAGGGGGCGGAGGCTGAGGTCCCGCCGTGGGGCTGAGCAGGTGTTTGCCCCATCAGCTGCCTGTCCATGGTGGGACTGTGGTGGGAACGTGGTGGTCCTGTGGTGGGAACGTGGTGGTCCTGTGGTGGGTGGGAGCTGCGGTGCCTACCCCAAGGGCTGCTACGGGATGCTACATGGTCTGGGCACCGCTCTCCTGGGAAAAAGCCGCTGGTTGGGGTGGCAGGCAGCCCCCCAGCCCGGGAGGGAGCCAGCCTGGGAACCTCCGGGGCGGGGACTTGCACAAAGCACCCAGACGAGCCGGTGCTTCCCCACGGCCGAGCGCTATCCCGGAGTCAGCCCGCTCAATGGGAGCTTTCAGTCCTTCCATCTCCTTTCCTTCTTGCCATGCCCCGCAGCGAAGTCAGAACCCCGCCTTTGTTCATGTTTTTTTTTAAAATAAATCATTTTGGGGGTGAATTTCTTGCCATCGAACAATGCCAGCCGGACCGTGGCAGGGACTATAAGGGCTCCGTTATTCGCGGCAGACACCCAGGGTGGCTGAAGGCCAGCGACAGGCAAAGCAGCTCCCTGGGACGCTGAGCATCCTGCCTTGCCCCAGTGGTGGGGAAAGGCTTGTGTGCCCCCCCGGCGGACACTGTCACCTTCCCTGTGCTGCTGGGGGGAGCCCAGGCTGTGCCCTCGGGGCTGGGACCACGGCAGCTCCTGCCAGTCAGGGCATTGCTGGTGCTTTACTGGCGAGGACTGGGATACACTGGAGGAAGGACTGGGACTGCAAGGCAGGGTGGAGCAGGGAAGGGGCCTAGGAGTGGGGCTCGTTCCCGAAACACAGATAGCTTTGATAATTAGCCAGGACTGTGAAGGGAAATGATGAAAGGTAGAAAGGATTTGTTTAAGCACGGCATGTTTTATTGCCTTCCTCTCTCAAAGTCTCTCTTTAAAGTGGTTGGAGGATTTTTGCTCTTATTTTGCTTCAGATGTTGAACTTTAATTACAGCCAACGCACCAAAATACCTGTAATGTGAATAAATCATGTAAAAGATTTTTCCCAAGGATTCTTGGTCTCCCTGAGCTCTCCCCACCGCGCTGCCACACACGGGGGTCCCCACGGGGACCCCAGCTCAGCCCCACGGACTGCGTGCACATCTCGGTGCTGCCGCGGAGCTCTTGCCCATAAGCCAGAGCCGAGGTTGGGCAGAGGCCGGCAGCTGGGCACCGCCTGCGGTGCCGTGGGGCTGCCATCACCCGCAGGGTGCCCGCGGTGCCGAGCTGCGCTTGTTAGGGAGGACCTAGGGGAAAACTTGCCACCCTTTTGCCAGCCCAGAAACACCGTGATGTGATGCTTCACCATCCTTTGCTTCTCGGTGGTGCCCGGAGGCGGCGGCAGGACTGAAGGCAAACTGTGTTTTCTGGAAGCCAGCGCTCCTCTTCCCACCCCCGCCATCCCCTCTGGCTGCTGCCGCCCAGAGCTGGTGGCCCAAACCCCTCCGGCACGGGGCAGCCCCCCCAGCCCGCCGCTCTCAGCACCTACCTTCACACACCCCTTCCCTGCCCGCAATTATTGCAAGGGATCATTAAAGTCTGCGTGTGCTAATTGCTGCAATAGTTCCTTTCCTGGGAGGAAATCGGAGCCGTAGTCCATGGTTTGTTTCTCTTCCCCTCGCGGTCGGTGCGGATGCGGGTGAGCTTTCCCCGTGAGGGCTGGGGAGCCGGGGCAGCGATGCTGCTCCCACCAGGGATGGCCGGAGCTGGCAGCGGAACAGCGGATCTACTGGGACAGCCACTGCGTGCCAGGCTGGCGAGGGGATGCTCGGCTCAACCTGTCCCAGCTGGGGCCATGGGGGACTGGGGGGCCTGGCGGGGGGTGTCTGGCATAGGGGAGGCTGCAAATAAACGCAGGGTGGTGGAACGGTGTCAGCTCTGCCATGGATGGTGAGGCAATGTCCTGCCTTGACTTGTCGGCGGCTTGGAGAGGAAGAGAAGCACGATGCTGTCGCACACCCCCGGCAGCCCTGACCTAGCTATTATATGACCAGGTCATATGAGGAGAGGCTGAGGGAGCTGGGCATGTTTAGCTTGGAGAAGAGGAGGCTGAGGGGAGACCTCATTGCCCTCCACAACTGCCTGAAAGGAGGTTGTGGAGAGGTGGGTGTTGGCCTCTTCTCCCAGGTGAATAATGACAGGACCAGAGGAAATGGGCTGAAGCTGCGGCAGGGGAGGTTTAGGTTAGATATTAGGAAGAATGACTTTACTGAAAGAGTGGTCAGGCACTGGAACAGCCTGCCCAGGGAGGGGGTTGAGTCACCATCCCTAGAGGTGTTTAAGAAACGTGTAGATGTGGCACTTCAGGGCATGCTCTAGTGGCAGAGATTGTAGGGGGTTTTGGTGCGTGTGTATGGTTGGAATCGATGATCTCAAAGGTCCTTTCCAACCATGAAGATTCTATGATTCTATGATTCTCCTGTTATTGATTATTCTTATATATTTGTTATTCATACTACACCGTAAGTGCTCAGGGTTTTTTATAGGCAAACAAAGCCGGTGAGTGATGCCCCGAGGTGTTGCGCTCCCATAAATGACTCCGATAGCTCCAAGGGCTTTCCAGGGCTGCCCCACCACCCCCCCTCACCGCCCCGCATGGGGGTGGGCACAGACATGGGGTGACCCTAGCGGCAAGGGGACCGCAGCTCAGTGCCGCTCGCTCAAAAGCGGGGAGATGCTGTAGAAGGCTGGATAGGAAAGAGCCCAATTAAGATAAAATCACAGGGAATTGATTAATAATTAGTGGGTAATTAGTTATCTCTCTGCCATCTGGAGGGCTGAATCTGCTTGTGAAGCAAACGGCTGGCTGCTGGGTGTCCCCCGCCACTTGGGCTGCCCGTGCTGTCCCCACGGCTCTCCTGCCCTGTGCTGCCGGTGGGAGGCCAGAGCCCACGTCTCCTCCGGCATCTCTGCTTTGGGCACTTCTCACTTTCTTGGTTGCTTGAAAAGTCACAGAGGCACCTACTTGCTGCTTCAGCTCTTATTTTCCAGGTTTATCCTGCCGGGTTGGAAAGGGAGAGCTCTTCCATGGTCCCATCCTTGGTGTAAGGTGGCCTGAGTTATCGAAGAGCACACGCGCATCTTCCGCTCCAAGCTGGAACAGCCGACGCTCAGCCTCTTCCCTGAAGAAGTGTTCATCTGTGCCGGAGACACAGAGTGAATTTTCAGCTTTTTCTGTTTGAACCAGTGATTTCCTTTATTTATTAAGTGGGGTGGCTGGGGAGGAAAGAAAAGATGCCAAAGCCGGGAGCCGTCCCCTTTGCTGGCCGAGGTTTGCAGGGGCTCAGCCCAGCGAGTGCCCCTCGCCTGGGGGGGGCGGCGTGGCCAGGAGCAGCCATGCCGGCTCCTCTGCTGTCATGCCATGTATTTTAAATGTCATCATTTCTACGTGGCTGGCTCTCTGTCCTGCCTGCGCTCCAGAAATGCCATCAGGCACGTGACTTGCCCAGCCCCAGCCTCTCCGTCCCCTCTCCGTGGGGCTGGGAGAGGGTCCCACCTCCCTGCATTCTCCTGGGAGCGCTCTGGGAGGCTGGGCTCGCCTCTGATGTGTTGTTTCCACACACATGAGCAATTGATGGCACGCCTGAGAGCACCCGGGGAGCGGGGAGGTGAGCCAGCAACGAGAGAGTCTGATTTCCCTTAGAGAACTTCTCTGGAGGGGATTTGTCTGACAAACAGCACCAGTACAAAAAACCTGAAAGCTTTCCTTTTAGGAGGAGGAATAAAAGGGCTTTGGAGACACAATGAAGACAAACACCATCTGCGAGCATCCAGAGGGTCTATGAGTTACGAGGTTCAGCCCATATCCCACCCTCCAGCAGTGCGGCTGGAGATGTGACCCAGGAGCACGGGCGCTGTGTGGGGCTGGTGGGGCAGGAGGGGGTCACCCCCCATCGGGGACCGAGCGTGAGGGCTTAGGGGAAGCTGTCGTCTCTCTTTCTGGCTTTGTCATTCAGAGTCTGGATACCGAGAGTGCCATTTCATCCTTCCCCAGCCTTGGTAGGTGTTGGGGAGGTCTTGGGATGGGTGGCTCATCCTCCATGGGTGTCCTACCGGCGAGGGCAGGACTTGATGCCGGCAGAGCTGTGCATTTCTGCAGCACCGGGGAGCTCTGGCCCTCCCTGCCCGGTTCCAAGGCAATCCTGAATTGGGGCCAGGGAGTTTTCTTTAGGTCTCCCTGTGGTAAGAGAGTGCTGGAGAACTTGAGGGCTTTTCAAGACCTTCCCGGGGCTTTGCTAATGAACCCCTCCCTGTGCCACATATTTCATCACAAACCCAGAATGAAACCACAGAAGTCCATGGAGAGGCATTTCTGCTGCTCCAGAGACAGCAAAAAAATGTTCACATGCAAATGCGTCTGGCTTTTGCTTCCATTTTGTAGCCCAAAGTAGCTTCGTGCCTCCTATTTTCTGGTTAACAGAGCCGCCCTGGGCAGAGGCTTGAAACCTGAAGACATGTATTGTCTTTCTTCTGGGAAGAAAACAGAAGGGAGCAGCTGACTTGTAATTTGGAGGAAATCAAAGCCCTACCCGAAGGGAAGGGGTGAGCTGGTGCTGTCTTTCTATCAGCCTCTGCATTATCTCTGTGTTTCTTATCCCCTGGATCAGAAGCCCTGCGGACATCCCTGGACGAGGCATGGGATTTTTCCACCACCACTGCCAGTCTCCCCACAGCGAAGCACATGTTGGCCAGCTGACTATATACTCCATGTCCTTGGAGATGTGGTACCCCGGTTTGAGAAAGAGCCTTCCGGTGTAAATTCAGCGGCGTAAAATGGCATGTCTTTGGGCAGGCAGAGCTGACCCCTGTCCTCCTGCTTGTGGGCGCTCTCACAGATTCGCATCAGTCTTCCCAAATTTCCCAGGCCCTTCGGTACCCTGTCATCATGAATACACGGGATGCCTCCCTCCCTGCTCTTCTCCATTTCACACAGCATGCTGCGGTACCCAGCACACTCCACAGACTGAGGTCCACCTGGGATGACCCTCATGGGATGAGGGTCCACAGAGGATGGTCAAGGAGTCACCTGCATCTTCCGCCTTCCTTGTGCTAAAGGAGTAAAGGAAACCTTAATTTGTATCCATGTCTTATTGAGTAAGAATTTAATATTGTGTATTAGCTACCATTCCTCTCCGTTCCTCCTCTACTCCATGGCTGGTTACTGCTTTGCTAATTATTCAGCACCTTCTTCCCATTCTCTGGAGAGGGGACAGGTTGTGAGAGGAAGTCCACGGACCATGAAGACACGCACCGATGTAGCGCCTTGGTTCCAGAGGGAGAGCGAGGTGGCTGTTTCCCATCGCTCCCTGGCTCCTGGGTTCGGGAAGGTCCTTGCTGCCCATTTGTTGGTTCCGGAGAGGGACAGCTGGCTGAAGGAAGGTCGCAGAAGAGAGGAGGTAAAGTTTGGGAGAGACCCATGGTACTGGCATCAGAGGGATGCTGGTGTTAACCTGCCTCTCCTTCAGCCCCTGCCTTGATCAGCAACACGATCAGCCGCTTTCTGCTCCACCCTTAATTTCTGCCATTTGTAAAATCTGAGTCGTGCCAAAGTGGTCGCGAGACTTAATTCATATTTATTACTCCTTTTGAAGGAGAAAAACGGCTCCATGAATACTGAATATTAGCAGCTCGGAGAGATGGACTGATGCCACCAGAAATCCCTCGGCTGGCGAGGATGGGGTTTGCAAACGCTGGGTTGGATTCTGCCCCACCACCACTCCAACTGGTCCAGAACTGGCTGAATTTCTGTGCTCATATGGGTTTGCTTCTATTTTTTGGCTATTACTTCACCTCTGACTAAGTTTTGCCCTCTGCAAACAGAGCAGGGCAGAGCCAAGAGCAGGTGGCAGGGCACTGGCTAAATCCATCAAATAAATGGGAAATTTCCTGTGAGCACCAGTGAGCCTGGGCTGGAGCCAGGTTCTTCTGTTGATATTTTAATGACGATAAACGCAATTAAGGATGAGAGAGAGGAGCATTAAATTAAATAAAGTATCAAAAGCTTGAAGATTCTTAGCTGATGGGGTCATAACCGTCTCTTGGGTTTCCGTAGGCAAGTGGCAGGTGTTGCTGGATTGCCTTCCACCCACCGGGCTCTCAGCCTGTCTGCTGCCTGCCGTGGTGTAGATTGACTAATCCTGACCTTGTGGCGCATCTACGCCCCAGTGCAGAGGCTCAGCACCAGCTAACGCCATGTCCCCCAGCATCCCACCCCATTGGGGACGGGTATTTTGGTGTGTGCTGTCTTGCTGCTGTCCCCACCAGGCTGAGCCCTGTGTCAGCTGGTGATGGGATGTCCAGTAACTGGCAGCAGGCATCGTCCCGCAACTGGGAAGCTCCAGTGGTGGGGCTGATGGGGTTTTAATAGCTCATCTCCATCGGTCAAGGGCTGTGGTAGTACCAATGGCCAAACACACTTGGCTCCTGGAGGAGCTGGAAGAGCCAAGGACACCCAGCGCCCACCTGGAGCTGTGATGGGCCAGTGGTAGCATCATGTAGGGGAATCACTGGTGGTCCCAATGGCTGTGGGCTTGGCAGCTTGGTGTTTGCTGGATCCCACCGGCGCTGGGCAGCTGCCGAGCACAAGAGTGATGCCTTGGGGCATGGTGGCTCTATGTCTGCTCGCGCCGGATCGCCTGTATCTGCTCCTTGAGCCTTACCAGGGGGCAAGGACAGGAATAAGGGGGTTTTTGGTGGGCCCGTACTAATTGCCAGGCTTCACGCAGGAGGCGTGCTGAGCAGCGGGGCTTACGATCAGCATTAGCGTTCCTAACGAAGTCCCGTGGGCTTCCCACCTTCCCTTGCCCCTTTTATAACAGTCACCGCTCCTAGAGACTTTAAAGCTCCTTTTGTTTGGGACTAAAAGTGGCCTTAAAATAATCATTAAAAATGGAATTAAATTAATTTAAAAGGGAGCCTTTCAAAGCTGGCTTTCTTCTAGCCCTGACAGATTTTCCATCTGGGTTCACCTCACCTTCGGCGGGCCAGGCATGAGCCTGCGTCTCTCAGACCTGCCTGGGGTGTGGGGGTTTCTTTGCCCACCCCCTTGCAGACCACAGTGCGTGGGGACATCTGCCCTGGGGGGACGGTGGCTGCCCCCCATCCTGAGCACTTCTCACGGCGGCTGGCCATGGGGACACAGCGGATCAGAAGAGATCTGCCGTTGTGGCCTGGGAGCATCGCACCAGCCGGGAGCACCAGTTGCTCCAGTCCTCGCCTTCCCAGCGTGGGCAGCTCTGCCCTGGGTGGCAGGACGGAGCTCCAGCTCTGAGGTTCTGTGTAAAAAACCCAATGCACGGGGCGATAAATGCACCAGCCTGGTTCTGGGTTATTTTTTGCCCATTTTAGAAAATTATAGCACAGCTGATGGATTTTCAGGCCAGAAGGGACCACCGTGACCAGCCGGGCTGACCTCCTGCATTCCACAGCCCGCTGCCTTGGCAGAAAACTCATCACTTTTGCTCAAGTTGAAACATATTTTTCAGAAAGATACTCAGTCTCCATTAAAAGACTTCGAGTGATGGAGATCCCACTCTGTCCCTGGGGATTCGTTCCAATGCTTAATTGCTCTGACTGCTAAAAATGTGCTTCTTATTTCTAATCTGGATTTGTCTTGTTTCGGCTTCCAACTAGGGATGTTGTAATGCCTTTTCCTGCTAGATTAAAGAGCCGTCTGCTATCAGAAATCTCTTCCCCATGCATATGCTTGCAGACCGTGAGCAAGCCACCTCTTGGTCTCCTCAATAAACTAAACAGCCGGAGCTTCTTCGCTCTGTCACTGTAATGCATATTTTCCACTGCCTTGACTCACTCCCAGCTCTTTTCTGAACCCGTTCCAAGTTCTCCTGCTCTGGTTGGAAGCGCAGATGAGAGCACTGAAGGCAGCATCCTTGCAGCGGGCTCCCTGTGCCATGTGGCCGGGTAACAACGTTTCTCCCTCCTCCTTTTTGGATGCAGCCAAGGATGACGCTCATCTCCTGAGCCCCCGTGTGTCCTTGTGTGTTGCTCGGCCTGCGGGGCCGCGATGCCGCTCGGTGGCGTTGCCTGCCAGGGTAGGCACGAGCAGAACAGGGTGACTTGTCCATGGATGCATGTGCACCTGCTAGGCTTGCAGGACCTGACAATTTTGGGGTCCACCAAGCTGGACACGGGGATGCTCGAGATAGGCTGAGCTGCACCACCAGCTCTGCTCAAGGCTTGGCTCATGGAAGGCTTCCCAAGAAGGGGAAAAGAGAGGGAACCCAGCCCCCCATGTCCACCCCCGTAACACCCTCCTAGCTCTGTCCTCTTTCACCCCGTTTCCCATGTTTTGTGCTGAAACGAGGTGGGATTTGTAAGGGCCAAGCACAGCTCGGCAGGGTTTGGTAGGGGTGGCTGTGGGAATGGGGAGGGGGAAAGGAAGGGCTGGCGGTCATCCAGCTCATCGTTAAAAGCCAGCGTGGTGGGATTCACCCGCCGGCTCATTAGTGCCGGGACTCTTGTAGCTGTTGGAGCTGTGAGAGCTGACTCCCTGTGAGATTAATCATCTGTGACCCATCCGGGCTGTGTTTTGGTCTCCTTTCCGAAGCCTGTCCTGTTCCTGTTCCCTACCCACCGAGCAGGCTTGGCTCTGACGCCGGCCAGAGGTCGGTATTTCTCTTCCCTCCAGAACAATGGAGCTCTGGGCTGCAGCAGCCGACACATAGCAGCGTGCTGATGGTTGCCAGCTGCCTTGCCTTAGCATCTTCCCATTATCTCCGTACTGCTGGCTAACCCTATCTTGGGGGAAGCTTCGTCCTGCCTTTGGCAGAGGAAGGAGTCTCCCTCCCAGCATGGAAAGTTGGCCGGGTGCTGGCTCGCTCTGCCCCGAACATCTGCTGCCGGCTCGGCGGGGAGCGGGGCTGCACGCTGGCGGTGACATGAGGGGTGTGCAGGAACACACACAGCCCAGGCCGTGCCGTGCCGTGCGGTGCCGCGCCGCGCCGTGCTGCCCCAGCCGGAGCCTGGGGTGGTGGTGGGGGTCCAGCTCCCCGCATCCCCGGGGAAATCCACCTGCCCCCGCACAGGCTCCATGTGCACGCGCCGACTCCTCCTGTGCATTGCCACCACATGTCCATCGCTGCCTGTCCCCTGCTGTGGGCACCGCTTGTGTGCACACACACGTGCTCACACACGTGCACACACACGTGCTCATACGCGTGCTCACGCACGTGCACACGCGTGCATCCCTTGCTGGTCACATAGACACACAGCTGCATTGCAGAATGGGTCTCTGGGCACAAGAACTGCTCTACATCAAAGCAGGAACAGCCGGAGCCTTGGAAAAGTGCAAACAAAACCTTTTTTTTTTCTTGAAGGCCTTGGTGGTTGCGGGTGCATGTATTTCCTCCTGTTACTTTCTCATGACTTGCTTCACCATGTGCGGACTGGGACCAGACTGAGAAAAGGGGAACCATGCCAAAAAAAAGCCCTTTCTGCTTGATGCAAATGCCTGAAATACAGAGGGGTGGTTGACTCTGTACACAAATAGCGGGGTGGTCTTTGCCAAGGGGAAGGACGTTCATCCGGGACATCCCCCTTGTCATGTCTGGAAGAACCCAGAGGTTTATCTCAGCCCCTTGGCAGGATCCTGCTCAGTGAGGACCGGTGTTCTCCGGACAAAAGTGCCAGGGCCTGAATCAATGAAGGGAGGAATTAAGCCCCGGAGCTGATCCTGGCCGGTGAGCCGCAGCGCAGGGTGGGACATGAAGTGGCCAGACCAGCAGGTCTGGATAAACCGGCAATTCCTCTGGCCACGGACCTGCCAATGAGGGCGGCTGGGTGATGGCAGAGCAAGGTAGGAATGTGAGCAGCATTATACCCCCTTGGGAAACAGGGAGATGCGTGAATAGGACTGATGGACATCGCCTGAGCGGGGCGGCTCGTTGCTCTCCATGTTGCAACGCACATTAGGGATTTTGTCTGACAATAATGCAATACGCTGAACACCGCTGCAACGCTCCTAGGGCTCGAGACACCGTCCCGCAGGGATGCCGAGCGCTCTTTGCCCTGCGTTACGGAGCGGGGCCAGGATGCAGCAGCCCCGGCGTCCTGCCCTGCCAGCCCCAGCCTGCTCCCTGCTCCTGACAGGGATGAGAAAGCTCATGGAGCCGGCCCTGCCTCTGGACATGTCGCTTTAGCTGGGGCAAAGCAGCAGCAACCCGGAGCCACGGAGCCTCTCCGCGCGGCTCTCGGAATCCGTGGGGAGCTGTGCAGCGGGAAGGAGCCGGGGGAAGACTGTGCGGAGGGGCCCTGCCAAAGTTGTAGCACGAGAGAGGGAAAACGAGAGTCCCAAATAATCCGAGAACCTGAATGTCTCTTGCTGTTCAGGTTTTGTGAACATCCTTAACGGAAACACATGTGAAACACGCTCTCTGTGGATCTACCCGAGAAGCCTTTTCCGTTTTTGCTGCGTTAGCAAACTGCAGACGACTCTTTCTCTCCACCGTGAACTACTGAGCAGGGACCCTGGACTCTCTCCTCCATTTTCATTCAGAGCCTCTGCCAGCGTCATAAACCCAGTAAAACGTTATGGCACTTTGCACCCACTGGGAAACCAAATGTATTTTAATGTATATTTAATAGATTTCAGGTCTTTCTGTTATTAAATTTGCTTTTCATTCACCCCCTCCCCCTCTCTTTGGTGCATGAGACTCAATGGGAAATTTTAAGTGTATTAAACCAGCATCTCACAGAAACAAATCCAGATGGCCTGGTACAAATCAGGAAAAAAAATCGCATCAGAATCTATTAGAATCTCAGCCCAAATGCAATACACATTTCACCAGGCAGAGACCGCCCCGTTACTCAGCTCCTTGCTACATGACAGCCAGGAAACATGTGCTTTCTTGTCTGGGCTTCTTGGGAAGGTGATGGATTTGACAGCCTGGAAGCTGCGGGCCAGATTCCCCTTCGGTGTGCGCTGGTGGAAACAGGCCCTGAAGGGGTTGAGGTCAACTGGGGTATTCTGGTTTTCCCTTGCTCTAACTGGGGGCTGAACGCGACCCTCCAGCTCTGGCTCCCTCAGAGGAGAGGAGGGATGGTGCAAAGCTCCCGGTCCCACAGCGTGATGCCCCAGGGACTCTTCTTCCTTCCATATCTGGAGCAGGACCAACCTGCCTGGGTCAAGTCCTACCTGTGCCCTCCAGCCTGCACCAACAGACTCCATTCCCGTCGGTCTTCCACCGTCAGTGCTTGGCATAGGGGAGCTTGGCACTGGGATGCTGCTTTTGGGGTAGCAGAAACAGCTCAAAGGAGAGGTGAGCCCAAGGCAGAAGTGTTGATGGCTTTGGCAGGGGTTCCTCTCCCCACCGTCTCCCAGTAACACATCATAGAATCATAGAAACATAGAGTGGTTTGGGTTGGAAGGGACCTTTAAAGGTCATCTAGTCCAATCCCCCTGCAGGGAGCAGGGACATCTTCAAGAAGACCAGGTTGCTCAAAGCCCCATCCAACCTGACCTGAAACGTTCCCAGGGATGGGGCATCTACCACCACTCTGGGCAACCTGTTGGAGTTAGAGATGGGTGGGAATCACCCGGGGCTCTGCTGCCAGCAGACGATGCTCCGCAGGTCACCTTGGCCATCCCCTGCCAGCACACGTGTCCCAGGAGCGAGGGTCCTCCGGGGCACGTCAGGTGGACGGGCTTGCTCACAGATGGTAACTACTAGCAAGGTAACTATGACCGCTCCTCCCCAGTAACTCATTCTCCACGCTTTATTAGTGTTTCAAACCACAACTCCTTCCGTTCTGGTGAGGAAGGACAGCCCAGATTGCCAGGTGAACGCAGATTGATTTCCTTTCTTCTGGAGCGAGCGCCGGCAGCCAGTGGGTCGGAGAGGCAGGAGGGAGCAGAGACGAGGTCCCGGGGTGGGCACGATTATTTGTTTCATCTGCACTGACATTTCTGAAGCGCTCCTCGGTGGAATTTCCCCCCCGGTCTTTATGCCCGTTCCTCCAGCCAGGCTCCTGCACGCCCCTGCTCTGTTTGCCTTCAGTTAATATTCAAGCAAACAGAATGAGTTACGAGGAGGAATGTCCATGGAAACAGTGAATTTTAAGGCACTCTTGTAAAATATTCATAGAAAGCAAATTTTGAATTAATACAAAATGTGTGCACTGAAGACCCAGTGCTAAGAGTCATCTACTCAGGGAACGGAAATAATCCCATATGACCTATACGGCCAATAAAGCAGCTTGACTTTTGAATTCTTGCATTAAACTGCCTGCGAACAAGACACAGGCCAAGAATTATTTGCAGAAATTATTCATTAAGGGCCTAATCCAAAACCCAGCTAAGTCAGTGGAAAGATCCCCCTATGTTAGGCCCCAAATAATTTTGGATAATGAATACATTTGAGAAAACAGTGATCCTTTCCCGGATAACTCAACAACCAGAAAAAAAGAAGCAAACTTTGCCGAGGAAAGTTACGGGCTGTAAATAACCGGCTGAGCGGCTCTCGCCCCAGATGCATCTGCTCTTCCCCAGCCATGGGAGATGTGTTGGGCGCTGTAGGATGCACAACATCCCTTCCCCTGGGTCTGCAGCTCTCACGGGGATGGGGACCAGCACGGGACACCTCCAGCGGGGACGAGACCAACCTGGTCCCACTGGGTTCCTGAGCAAGGCAGGTCATGGAAATAGAGAGGATAAGGCCAAATCCTGCGTGCCCGCTGCTCCGCCTAACACACAGCTCATCCCTTCCCGAGTAAATCAGGCTGAAGAGATGGTTATTTGTTGTGACTTCTCCAAGTATCTAATTGCAAAGTACCCTGGGAGAGTCGGGAGGAACAGTAGGGCAGAAAAATGTATTATTATTGTTATTGTTGTTATTATTATTATTATTACTATTCCTATTATAACATGGCAGTAATTCCATCAACAGATCATGGTGACACCATAAAACAGAAGAGCAGGGCTTGGAATCGCCCGAGGCCCTCCGCGCCGGAATGACACAATTAATAGCTGTATATTTTTATTGCCACATTTAATACTATACATTAGGCCCCACAAATCTTGCCGTATTATTAAATGCTGCGTTTCATCCTGCTTTAGTTTCATTTGCGTTTGTTTGTTGTTCAGGACGACGGGTGGATGATGCCGGTGGCTGGGGAAGTTTGCTTCGCCTCCGAAAATTGCATCCCATCTCCGGGGGTGATGGAGGGGAATATAGCCGGGGCTGAAAACAGCCGGACCACGAGAGCTGCCGTGGCGTTGGGAGGCGGAGGGAATTATTCCCAAATATCCTTGTCCTAGTGCGATGGATTTGGGACCAGCAAGGAACCCCGAGCGGGCAGCGATGGGGAACCGGAGGCATGGGAATTGCAGCACCACAGGGACCGGCGGGGGGAAATGGCTTAAAAAAACTCACCCGAAACAACACCGCGCTATATTTGTACGCTATCTATATAAAACATATCTGCATTCAATATCAGTGTAATGGGAAGCCAGTGTCAGGGAGTGTGACCCTGAGTCCATCTGGATGCAATTCTAGCTTAACATCTGAAAATCAAATACATATTTTTGAAGCCTATCAGACAGAAAGGGCTCTTTTTTTCTTTTTTTTTTTTTTTTTTTTGCTTCTCCCTCGGCGTGTGCATGCCTCTGATGTACACGCACGTTAATGGGGTTATTGTCATAAGGGTGTGACACCACGCGTCGCAGGAGACCGAGCCGCCTTCCCCTGTCTGGGTCAGCCCCACATCAGCCGAGCTCTCTCGGACGCACGGCGAGGGTCAGAGTCCCCCCCACTCCCCCCACCGTTGATTCACTTATGGGTTCACAACCAGGGCAAGGCACCCCTCCGGCTCTTCTTGGGACCCAGGGCTGGGAAAGGTTTCCTTTATTTTACTTGAGGTCATGGATATGCAGCAAGAGTGGAAATTCATGTTTGGAGACTCCCTTGTGCTCACTATAGCTCGGAAAATTTGGAGGAGGAAAGCTGTTCCCGTGTGCGCGGGGTTGGCAAGTCCTCCCCGGCTCCTCTTCCAGCGCTGCCCCCAGATTTTATGGGATTTCATGCATTTGAACGTTCACAGAAATATGATTTCCTCGCTGGCTGCGCCGAGCCCCTGACTCGGAGGAGAGCCGGGAGGAGCCAGGCGAGCGCTACCAACAGCGGGAAATATCTGGAGCCGGGGAAAGGCTGAGCTGGTGCCTGCGAGCATCCACGCCGAGCCCCGCTCCGCCAACCCGGGCACGGCGCAGGCACCACGTGGCCGATGGCAGGCGGCCAATCCAAACGCCATGGTACATGAACTACAAGTAAACACAGCTTGAGTTTCACATGTCAAATATGCTCAACAAACTGCTGGCGGATAATCTACAGGCCAAGAAACCAGACATAAAAAGTAGATGATGAATCAGTTGCAATGATGAATAAATTAGGGACTGTAACAGTTTGCCCATAGGCGGCTCGGAGAGGACGAGGAGGAAAAACCCAGCACACACACGACTCGCTGCCAGTTATTTGCCCGGAGCTCAGTTTTCCTCCCAGCAAAACTTCTCCCTCGTGGCCCCAAGGGCTGGGACAAGCCCTGCTCCACGCAGACAAGGCTGGTGCTGCGTTCTTGCTCTTCAGGGCTTTAGATGTGAGGAAAAAAAAGAGGTTTGTGCTCAAGTACAACTTAGCAGCCGCACAGCAGGGCCCTCAGCATCCCGTGCAGAGCCTCCCAGGTGGCTGCCCACCCAGGTGGCATCGCTGTGGCCGTGAGCATCGCGAATGGTGCTGCTGCCCTCTCCTCTTCCCCACCGCTCTTTTCGGCTGATCTCGCTTTATTCTTGGTGCAGCTCTTGGGGTGACGGGTTGGTGCAGCTCCGGGTTGGGCGGTTCTGCTGGGGGGTGCTCATGGAGGGGCTGGCGGGGAGGGTGAGAGAGGAGGTACCTGACATTCTCCCACCCGACGTTCTCCCACCCAACCATGTCCCACCCAATGCTCTCCCACGCCGGGGTGATATTTCCAGCCCCCGTTGATTTAATTGGCCAGAGCCGCACATGGCAGCGGGAAAGCAAAGTTCCCATCTTCCAAACTCAAACAGGAAGATTCATTAACCGTAAAAATATACAGAGCCCCAGCCCTTCAAAAGCCTGCAATTTATTTTACTCGAGGCAGCCAAACTTTATATAATCTGAGATGAATGCAGGGATCAGGGAGCAGGCGAGGAGGAAGGGGGCCGAGAGCGAGCGCAGGGGACGGCGGCGGGGACGGAGGTGGAAGGGGAGGAGGAAGGCGGCTATTAACGAAAGGACAGGCACCGGGGGAGCCGGGAAGAAGGGGGCTTTCCAGGAGGACGGCTAACGTGGGGGCAACGCTGAATGATTGATGAACAGGCGAGCCGAGCAATCAACATGCCACTTTATCCAGCCAACAAACCTGGAGCCGTTGGTATTTATACAGGCCCCAGCGTGATTATTATTGTAAGGGAGATTTCTCTAATCAAAACTCCAAAATTACACACAGGCCTTTCTGATTAATATTCCATGATAACAGCAATGGGGCACATCTGGCAAAGGAGCCACGATTTTTGCACTCCCAGTGTCCATTTATTTGCCTGATGGAAGAATAACAAACCCCTCCTCCGGCGCTGCCGGTGCACCCCGGGGTGGCAGGTTCCCATCGTAGGGTGCTTGCCGTGACTGCGTTGCATGGAAAACGACGCCCGGCTGGCACAACCCTCTGCTGCGGGGGCTGGAGGAGCGGTGCCGGGGATGGGGCCGTGCCGGTGGTGGTGGTTGTGCCGGTAGCCCGCAGCTCTCCGGCTTCGGGAAGCTCCTGTTGAGCCGCTCGCTGGCCGCGCCGCTCTGCTTATCCCTGCTGCGATGCGAGCCGTGCTAACGTGATTTTCTTTGGAAGCCAGGATGGAAACAGTCTAACCTCATATTGTAAAAAAACAATAAATACGTGCAAGGCAGCAGGGCAAGGAAATTCCATCTGGGCTTTTGGTGCCATGAGCTCCACTCTCGGGCTTCATGGTACATCCAGGGACACGCGGGCTGGTGACAGACTTTGCCTGGGGTTACATGGCTGTTTAGGGATGATTCCTCTTACCCCATGGAGATGGCGGGGCTGGGGCTGGCTTCTTCCCCAGCATGGCTGTGGATGGGGGACCCTGCTCATGCACCCCCGGGAAAGGTCTGGGATCTTCCTCCTCCTTACAGCTGGCGGGATGTTGGGTTTGATCTGAGGTCCAGAGGGGGGCCATGAAGATGCTCAGAGGGCTGGAGCCCCTCTGCTGTGAGAACAGGCTGAGAGAGTTGGGGGGGTTCAGCCTGGAGAAGAGAAGGCTCCGGGGAGACCTTAGAGCCCCTGCCAGAACCTAAAGGGGGCTACAGGAAAGCTGGGGAGGGACTCTGGATCAGGGAGGGGAGTGATAGGACGAGGGGTCACGGTTGTAAACTGAAAGAGGGGAGATTTAGATTAGACTTTAGGAAGAAATTCTTGGCTGTGAGGGTGGTGAGCCCCTGGCCCAAGTTGCCCAGAGAAGCTGTGGCTGCCCCATCCCTGGAGGGGTTCAAGGCCAGGTTGGACGGGGCTTGGAGCAACCTGGGCTGGTGGGAGGTGTCCCTGCCCAGGGCAGGGGGTGGCACTGGGTGGGCTTTAAGGTCCCTTCCAACCCTGACCATTCTGTGATTCTATGATTCTATGATGTGCTCCACTGAGAGGAACTCATAACCAACTCCTATCTATCACAGGTGGTTGGTGCATTAATTTTTCAGAGGGAGGTGTTGAGCAGCTCAGCCTGGAAGATGGTGATGCCCTCCCTCGTGCTGCTGTGCAAGGGAGGGCACATTGGACTGGGAAGTGCACGTGCTCTGCTGAGCTACTGAAAACCGAGCACATATATCCACTGATGCTTAGGCAAATCCTCCGCACCCTGCACGACACGTGCGTGGCTGTCGGAGCAGCTCCGGGCAGGTCCTGGTAGGAAACCTGCCCATGTGTGGCACCGAACCACGGGGGAAGGTGCCTCAAAGGAGAGATGCTCTTTTATACCCCTAAGACGAGGAGGCGGGAGAAGAGTCTTGTTTTTTCCGAATGGAGGGATAAACTGATTCCTTTATTTTCTGAGCAGTAGGCAGCGCAGCGGCACGAGCAGAACTGGAAATGCCTGTGGAGGAGAGTATACTCATGGGAATCTGGTGTAATGGGAATCTCACAAGATTTCCAGCTCAGCTGGAAAGCTTAAGTGGGCTTAGGAGAAGCTTTGGATGAAAACTGCTGGTTTTGGATGCTTTAACGAAGCATCCAAAGACTCTCTTGACACTGAGTACTGTTGCTCACCAGGTGGGAATGGTGGTCCTGGATGGAGGACTGTAAATGTACCTTTTCTGCCCTTGGACACGCCTCTTCCCACTGCCTCATTTCTTGTGGCACCAAATCTCCAGGAAGCTCCATTGTCCCACCACCTACTGCTGGCTCTTTCTCCTCCTGGATCTGGGAGCTGCCTACTTGCTCTGGGGGAGACCGTCCTGCCCCCCCTGGCTTTTCCAGGCAGTGCCTGGACATAATAAAACAACTCTCCGTCAACCTCCTCCTGGCCTTCATGTACTGGTTGGTTGACCAGTCAGTGACGAACAGGCACTGTTTTGAAGCACGTGGGGAAAAGGTCCAAGTCTTACACAGAGCAAGGAGGGACGGTGATGCCTACCTCCAGATGAGATCCCTCAGGACTTCAGGAGGATGGGATCGAAGTGGGTTTCTGCTGAAGGCAGCCAGGCTGGAATTAAAATCCGTGGGGGCAAAAGAGGAGAGACGTGCAACTGGAAATTCCAAGTTGCTTCATGGGCGTCAACGGCAAGTGACGGTGCTTTTGGGTGCTCGCTGGCCTCAGGAGCCTGAGACCATGCAGTCTGTGGTCCGTTCCCCCCCTCCGCTGTCTCCCTCCCCGAAGGCTGTGGTTGGGGTGGCTCAGAGGAGAGCAGCGTGGAGGCTGGGACGCTGCTGGGGCGGAGGGGTGGACTGGGTAGGTCTGTCCTGTCTCTCGTTTCCACCTTGCTGCCAAGTTTGGTTCCCCTCCAAGCCGAGTTACCTGGCGCTGATCGGCAGCCAGCGCGCAGGTTATGCGTTATCGGAGATTTATGAGGCATGATTTATGGGGCCGGTTGCTGTGCTGGTGTTACGTACCCTGACTGAGGAGTCCAATTTTATGCATAAACTCTGTTCTCGGATCACTGTACCTCCAGAAATAGTGGTTCCAAAAAAAAAAGCGCTTTCCAGTCACCCACCGTTCCTAGGGCCAGGGAGCGGAACGGGGGCTGGTTTGCTGCCATCTCACATGGGCTTCGGTGCCAGGAGGGAGCTCCTGCAGCTCCGCAGCCTGAGCGTCCTCGCCGGTGGAGTTGAGCTTGCTTTCCAGACAGCGAGCCTGATCCCAGGACCCCTCCTTCCCAAACAAAAGGGCCCCACGGGCTGCAGCCACTTTGGGGTGCTGCGCGGCTGGTCGCGGTGCTCCGGGGAGGAGGTGACAATGGCCTCGGCGGGTGGCTTGTCCCCGGATCCCATCACCTGCCGCTCCCCGGCAGCTGCCCCCAGGCAGAAAGCAAATCCCCGCAGGCAGCGCGGGGGGAAAGGGCCAAGGACCGCTCCGTTCCCTGACGGACACAGACCATCTGTCCCCTCCGTCCTTGACATTCCAGCAGAGCTGTTCAGCCGCTCTCCGGCTGTGACCCGCTGGCAATTTCTCTTGTCCTGCAGTCCATTAGGAACCGTGCCACAGCCTGGGGACACAGCTGCTCCTTCTGCCAGAGCCCGGCTCGGATGGGACGGAGCCATCCCACACCTGTTTGCACTCGCTGGGTGACGCGGGGGCGAGGGACGGCTGCTTTCATCCCGCAGACAAGGTCGTGCTCGCAGCTTCGCTCCGGAGAGACCCGGGGTCAGGGCTGGAGGGGCATTGCCACCTGGCTCCCATTAGGAGGGCTCCTTTCTCCGGAAGAGGGCTGTGTCATTCCTCCACTCATGCCAATTATCCCGCTAGGTCTCTATTAGCCTGCACAAAACAAACCCTCCCTGTCCCGCGCTCCGACAACCGAGCAGGCACGTCCTTGCCGAGGCGCTTTCCCACGTGCCGGCCGTCGGCCGCTCTCTCTGGGTTGTGGATACAGCAAACGGCCACTTTCACCTTCCCCTTCCTCCGCTCGGGGCAGTCGGTCTCATTTTTCCTCTTTTTTCCTTTTTTTTTCTCTCTGCCCTGTTTGGCTGGGGTGAGATGTGTCTCCGCGATGAGGCTGGGCGCCAGCCGGAACCATGAATTTAATGGTCCAGAGCCCTCCAAAATTAAGGTAGAAGCGTGGTCCTGGGTACCACAAGCGGTATCTCCTCACTCTCCTCAGCATCCCAGCTCAAGGGGAGTAATGCACTCTCGGAGAAGTCACCTCCCAGGCTCCCGTATGGTATTTAGAGCAGAAAAGCAGCTCCTGGGCAGCAAGGGTATTTTTTTTCCAGCTACTCTTGGACTGCTCCACCATCAGCTCTCTGCTCCTGGGGAACAAATCAAGTAGCAAACCACTGAGGTTTGCTGCATGGCTGCCCTCCCCACTGCTCCCCAGGTAAGCGTTGCTGTAATAGGATTTGGTCCACATCCCTGGAAACCCCTCTGAGGAGGATGTGGGGTTTTCAGCGCGTTAACTCCTTCATGCGCCAGAGAGGGTGAAACCCCACCACGGCCACATCAAACCCCGGGCTTTGCTGAGAGCCTTGGCCGAGGCGCTGCAGCTGCAGGAAGCAGCTGGTGGCTTTTTGGGGACCGGGGGATAAAACCCCCTTCTGCCAGCATTTGATGGAGAGCCAGCGCTTCCTCGGGGGGGAGAGAAAGGACATCTTTCTCTCCCTGGGGCAGAGCTGGCACCGGTGGCAGCGCTGTGGGGAATGGAGCCTGAACCAGGGCTTGGACCCGCTGTTGCTGCCCCAGAGACCACCAGGTTCTCCCTCCCCTTGGGCACCCATGGCTCTGCCCAGGGCTGGTGCCCTGCGTGTGCCAGGCTTTGCCCCCAGCACAGCCCGTGGCATCCCATGCTGGGCTCGCTGAAGTCGCTGAACCTTTTCTGCGTTTCTCTGTTCATTGTTTAACAGCAGAAAATGCCAGATCGGATCCCTTAAGCCAACGGATTGAAGCTGAGAATAAATTGCCTCTCACAAAGAGGGGGTTTCGGCACGCCTGCACGTGTTGCTCTCCGCCTGGGGGGTTTTGCTGGTTTGGCTGGGAGAGTCCCCGGCGCGGAGGGTTGGTGCTGGGGCTGCGCCTGGCTGCAATCACGGAGCACCCACAGCAACGCAACCATCCCGTCTGGGGACCGTGGAAGTGCCGGGAAGCAGAGACCTCACCGACTGATGGGTATGGTGTTAGGAAAGCCGTGTGAGAGCAGAGAAGGGTGTTCAGGGCTTCCTATCCCATCCCTGGGAGGGGACGGCTCCCCTCCCACCCTCCCTGCATCCCTTCCCAGAGCATCCCTGCTTTGGGCTTGGGAAAGGGCAGCTTCCTAATAGCTTGTGTTTATCCCAAACAGCCGGGATTTGCCTTCACGCCAAGCTAGAGGTTATTTGAGGCTGCTGTCTTGTTCATCAGATCCTCATGTTCTGTTTAAAACAAAATAAAATGAAATAAAAATAAAAAAAAAATCCTCCGAATCAGAATAACAACAGCCTGTAACGTCTCATGAGAAAAACCCTCCATGCACGAAGCTGTGACACCCAGGCGCGGAGCACCCTGTGTCCAGCTCTCCGCCAAGACACTTCTGAGCCCAGCTCAGCCACTCGACTCTGGGTACCAAACCGCAGAGTGATGCCCGAGGGGCACCAGGTCCCGCATCGCTGCATCCCCCATGGGGGCCCCATCACGGCCACCCTCTCCCCCATCTCCCCTCCCCGCGGTGGTTAGCCTTGCCCAGCTTCTCGTGCAAGGGGACGGGAGGTGACCTGGAGCTGGTGGGGGGGTCCCATCCATGCAGCCCACGCAGAAGAACCCGTCGGGCTCCGGAGCGGCCGCCCACCACGGGGCCGTGGGACCCCGGGACTGCCGGGCCCCCAGACTGGAGGGACTGGAAATGGGGAAGATTCACAGCACAGAGACTGAGACTATAAAGGGACCTGAGGAAACTCATAAGGAGGTGTAAATTGGAACAATATGGGCTGTGTCGTGTCCTGATTTGGCTTCGGGGAATTAAGAGCTAATCTTTTCCCTGAGAGTGGGATTGCTGGAGTTGTGCATGCAGCGCACAAGGGAGTTTGTGATCTCCGAGTAAATCCAGCGAGTGCCAACGCAGGAGATGCAGGACTGAGACTCTAGATGATTATTTTTACATTTGGTCCTTCTGTGGTTATTGAAGTGCATGTTTAATGTAAAAGCCTCCTTCTGCAGGTTTGCTTTTTTAATAAAGGATCCCTGTGTGCGCTCAACCGAGAGAAATAGGTAACAAATGGGTGACAGCGGGTTGGAAATCAGTGGCAGCGGGTTGTAAACTGGAGGCATCTAGTAGGGCTCGTAGGCTGGTAATAAAAGCAATTCCTGCTTGGAAATGGGGGAACTGGAAGTGGGTGGAGGCGGCTGGGCCAGGAAAGGAGTGGTGGGAGATGCTCCGGTCTCCTGCCCTGGACCTAACGTGGGATTTGAGCTCTTGGGAAAGAGGTTTGTCTCCCTGCCCGCATCGCTCCTTCACCTGGAAATATGATATGAAAGTAAACGTATATGTGCGCTTACATCAATGCGTACACACACAGACATTAAGAAACTCCAAACCTCGCTGAAAACTTGGCATCATAATGGTGTATCACAACAACGCAACGTGGACTCCATCCACCTGAATGCTCTTCAAGGAAATTTGGGTTGCTAGTTTTTTTATTTGCTTCTTCTCAAAAGTTTCTGTTACTGCTGCCATGAAGGGCTCCGTTTTTGGGGCCTGCCCTTCGCTACCCCCTATGCTGTCCCCACACGGTGCCCTAGAGGGATGCTGCCTGCCGCAGCCCCTGTGCCCCAGCCCCGCCAGCCCGCCTCCCTCCTCTCCCATCAAGTTTCCTTGCTATCTAGGTCAAAGATTAGCAAGAGCAATAAAAAAAAAAAAAAAAAAAAAAAAAAAAAAAGAAGAGAAAGCAAAAGCCAGCATCGTGCCTTTCATGCGGACATTATTTGCTGCTCGTAAAGGAAAACACATCCCCCCCCCCTGCACTTCAACCTCCAGCCTTTCCGCCACCTCCCCCCACGCTGGGGCTGAGCAAGAGGAGGAGGAGGGGGAGGAGGAGGGGGAAGGTTTTGTGCCTGTGGAAGGATCAGCATGGCCAGCCTGGAGGCAGGACTGTCCCAGCCCCAGGAGCATGCTGCGACACTTCCACCACCTCGGCCAGCCTGGCTTCACGATGCCCACGGATGCTGCGGGGAGGAGGGTGAGCCTGGCCTCCCTGGGGCAGCCCGCCAGCCCCCCTGGGTCATACCTGCACGGAAGAGCCCTCCCTGGAGATAAAATCCCTCCCCTGCGAGCACCAAGTCCCATGTGCTCCCACCCCTGGTCCAAGGAGATGCATGAGATGGGTGTCCTCGGGCTCTGCTGGGTGCTGGGGTGCTGCGGGGCAGTGGGCAGCCCCTGGGAGGGTGCTGGGGTGGTGGGCAGCTCCTGAGGGGGGTGCTGGCATGGTGGGAAGACCCCCGGGAAGGTGCTGGTCGGGGACGGGATGCCGTGCCAGCCGAAGGCAGCGCAGCCGTGCCTGCCAGCCCAGATTGTTTCAGCCCAGCGACCGCACAAGTGGCTTTGCTAAAGCTGCAAGTTGATCTCATGGAAGGAAATTGAATTGTCGTCGGGGCTGGGTTTTATCTGGGCTTTGGGCTCCGCTGCCTGGCTCGGCCTATTAACGTTTGCTCGTCTGATTACAGACACAGCTTGGGGTGAGAGGTCAGGTTTAAATCGTGCCTCTTCCCTTTCTCGTCAGAAAGCGTGTTGCTGAGGGGCTGGAGATGTGCGGGAGGAGTGGGGACCAGGGGCTGGCGGACGAGCCCCCAGGCAGCTGCCCATGGGCACTGTGGGGTGAGATGGGGGATGTCGGGTGAGCTGGGATGGAGGGGGGATACTAAAGGGGAGCCCCAGCAAGGGCAGCAGCTTCTCCAGGCAGCAAAGCAGCGCCGAGCATCCTAGGTCATGGGAGCTCATGGGTGCTCTGAGGCCAGAGGGAGCCCAGGAGGTGCAGAATGTCACTGCAGGTCCAAAGATCTCTGCCACGATGTCCCCATCCAAACTGCCCCAATGGCCAGAGGGAAGGCAAGGAGCGTCAGCTCCCATGGCCAGAGAGCCAGGGTTTCAAGGAGTGTAATGGTAGGACATGGCGTAATGGTTTCAAACTGAAAGAGGGGAGATTTAGATTGGATCTCAGGAAGGAATTCTTTGCTGTGAGGGTGGTGAGCCCCTGGCCCAGGTTGCCCAGAGAAGCTGTGGCTGCCCCATCCCTGGAGGGGTTCAAGGCCAGGTTGGACGGGGCTTGGAGCAACCTGGGCTGGTGGGAGGTGTCCCTGCCCAGGGCAGGGGGTGGCACTGGGTGGGCTTTAAGGTCCTTCGCAGCCCGAACCATTCTGTAATTCTGTGTTTTACTGTTGTCTCTGACCCAGAAGAGTGAGGCTGGAGAGGGGGACCCACAGCCCCCCCAGATGGCTCAGGCCACGGCAGTGGGTGCTCGATCAGCCCCTCCTTGGCAGGGTGGGGGACCTCTTGGTCAAGGGCAGCATCTGCGGTGCCACAGCACAGCTCTGCGGTGGCGTGGCACTGCCGACACAGAGCATGCAGGCACTGCGAGACGGGCTTTGCAGCATCAGGTGAGGATGATTTTTCACTGATACAAGTGCTTTCTCCTACGCTCACCTTGTGGTGTCTGGATCTGTAGGGATCTTGTTTTGAAATGTGTTTTTCTTCCAGCCACAAACATGGGTGACCTACTATTTTTACTCTAAAAAAACAGAAAGAGAAAGGCAATGCCAAAAGCGATCTTTTTCCTATCATCACGGGACTCCAGGAGCTGGAGATTTAAGGAAAAATAGAAATATAACAAGAAGGTGCCCACTTATTAAGCTGCCTAAACTGAGGTGTATGGGGAGACTTCTCCGGCACTCTTGGGAAGCTGTGACTGCTGGGGCTGGCCAGCAGCATCCCTGTGGGGACAGGATGGGATGGCTGGTGAGCATGGCTTGTTAGTGCCTGTGGAGCCTGGCCGTCCCCTTCCCGTCCCCCCAGTGCCCCTCGGTTAAGATTCTTTAACGACCTTAATCACCAGTTCATTTACAGCAGTCACTTTCCCTGCCGCTGCCCTCCCCCGGCATGGGAATAACATCTGCTACCCAACATTGCCCCTATAAACCGCTCCTATTTCACATCACAAAAAATATACAGGGCATTAAACTAGGTATGTTTTATAGGGGAACTGTCAAGCAGCTTAAATCCAGGCTCTGACCTACTTAAAAGTTGTCCTAATCAGGGGAGGCATGTGCGTGTGTGCTGAGTTCACATCTCCGCTTCCATGTGTCACCCCGGTGCTAAGAAATGAAAATGGAAATTATTTACAGAACGGAGGAGTCACATTGCGGTAGACGAGGAGGCAGGAGAGCGGCGCAGGCAGGGAGCCGTCCTGTCCTATGTGATGACAACCCCGTGGGAATGAGAAGCAGCAAGGATGGGGAAGGGGGTCTCGCCCAGCCTTGAAAGCGGCCCCCAGTTCTTCCTGATCCATGTTTCACAGCGCTGGAGATGTCTGTAAACGCGGGGTGCTATGGAACCTGCGCCCTGCGGAGGAGGAGGAGGGATGTTTGCTGCCTGGCAAAGGCAGAGTTCTTGGGTTTAGTGGCCTTTTCTGCCGCAGACTTCACGTGGGATGACCCGGGTGCTGCACCCCACGGATAACCGGGAGCTCCCAGCCCCACAGGAGCCATGCAAGGAGCAACGCCCAGCAGGGAGGAGGCACCTGGGGACATCGATAGTGGAACTCCCTGGGGCTTTGCCTTGCTGCATGGTGACAGCTCCTGGGCCGACGTGCCCAGGGTGGGGACAGCCATCAATCGTGCTGTGGGGCAGCAAGGGAAGGGCAAGACATTCAGCATCAGCGCTCATGCAGCGAAGGGGGAGCTGCAGCCACCCTGCTCCGGGCCAGCGAGTCCTTGCCCAGCCTCCTGGGCGTCACGGGAGGCATGGTGCATGGAGCCAAGAAAGAGCTAACAAGGGCTCCTTGCAATATTTGACAGATGTCTCCCGGACGCTGCAAGAGGAGGATCCCCTGTCTGGGGGTGTCTGGCTGTTCCCCTCTCAGTGCTAGCGGGAGGGGGTCGTTGGATTTCCCTGCCCTCCTCTGCCGTGGCCATCTGCAACCTGCGAGCTGTTAAACGCTGGATATTTATGAAGTGTCTGTAACTCCTCTGATGGTTGGGCAAAGCTGCCAGCAGAAACACCCCTTCCCTTCCCCGTGCGCTCCCGGCGTCCCGTCAGCCCAGGGGGAAGAGAAATGATGCTTTTGCCACTCGTAATTCAAATCAGCCCTGAGAGCGAAAGGGATGGTGGCGAGGAGGATGCTGCCGGGGCTGCTCCGGGCACCCCCAGCCCTCAGCCCTGGTCCCTGCCCAGCCTGGGAAAGACGCTCTCTGTGGAGCATCCCACTGTGCTGGCAGGGCTGCGGCGGGGGAAAGCCACATTGGGGTGAAAAAGGAGGGGTTTCAGCTTGCCAGGCAGAGAGGGTCACCTCCACCCTGTCCCCAGATGTGTCCTCAGCCTCAGGAGCACCCGGATGGCCCAGCGGTGCCAAAGGGCTTTGTGCATCTCTGCTCTGGTCGAGCAGGTTGGTGTGTGCCACTGGCCTTGGCTCCTTGGCGTGGACGATGTGCTGGATCCAGTGTGTCTCTGAGCTGGGACCCTCCTGTGCCCCCGCCAGCCCCCAGCCCCCCCCGGCTTGTCGTGCGATGGGTGGGATGAGCAAACACTGACACAACACTGCTAATTCCCATAACATGTGCCTGCAGCCCACAACAAGTTGGGAGACGGCGCAGGGGTAGGTCAGGACATCTTTCCTAGTGCAGGGGGAGGGAAGGGCCCCCTCCTGCCCCCGGGGTGCTGATTCAGTCTCCTGGGACCGTGTGCCCGGCTCTGCCGTGAGTCACGGGGCGAGGAGCAGGCACCCGCCCGGGTGCGTGGGAGCACGGATCCCATCCCAGCTGGGGTCCCGGCACTGCCAGGCATCCACTGTGGGCGTGCTGGGCTCCTGGGAACCCCCCTGGTGGGACCCGGCACCCACCGGCACCCGCTGCGGCTCCTGGAAACCCCCCGGATGGGATGGAGCACTGGGCGCTGCATCTCGCTGCAGTGACAACAGAGAGGAAAAACGGTTTAGCCTGTGGCCTCCTTGTCTGGACCAGGGATCTGCTGTGGAAGGTGTCAGGAATTAAAACATTCCTAAGGCCAAATCCCATTTCCGTGTGGCTGCTCTGGCAGGGAAGAGCAGCACCCGGCCCTGGGCTGCCCAGCAGCCAGCCCAGCCCTCGCTTGTGCCCTGGCCGTGGAGGTAAAGCCTCCGGCTGGGACCTTGTGTTGTCCTCAGCCGTCTTGTGGCTTGGCCACTGTCACTCTTGGTTTTCACTCCCAGGTGCGTTCGGACAATGTAGCAAGGCAGAAAAAGGAGCTGGGGAAAAGTGGAGCTTCATCCCTTGGGGAAGGGACCAAGCCAAAGTGCTGTCCCACGGTCCTGTCCCCACCGCGGCTCCCCAGGGTGGCAGGTCCCCCCAGGCTTCTCCATCAGACGTTTCAGCCGAGGGCTTTCCCCCCAAACTAGAAGCCCAGCTCAGCCCTCAGGAACCCGGAGTTCTGATTTCTCCTCCCTTCCCTCCCTTTGTCGCTGAGTTTTCCTATGTCTTTCCCATCACTTGCCCAGACTCCTGGCTTTGCCAGACCCCCCCGCCCGCAGTGTCCGGCTCTGGCTGTGCCAAGGATGCACCGGGGCTGCACCAGGGCTGGGGTGCGGAGTGAGATGCCGCCTGGCCATGCAGCCTCCTGTGTCCTGGCCGGCTGTTGATTCCTCCCCTTGCCCTTGGCCTCGCGCCGTGGGATGCTGGGGCTGCAGACATCAAAGGGGCTGCTTTAATGGGGGACCGAGCGTTCGGGGCTAGTGCCCGGGGTATCTGCTACTTTCCACTCCCCCCTCAAGGCACTTAGTCCCTAATTAAACCGTACACAGCATTCCTTCCCCATCACACCTCGTAAAAACGAGGAACCCACAGAAAACGGGCCGTGTTACACTGAGGATAATGATCACGGCACGGTGCGGCGAGGGCTGCGACTCCAGCGGAGACCCCAGACCCTGCCAGGGAAGGTGTGACCCGGGCAGGGGGCTGCCTTTCTGTGTCAGTCACTTTGCGTTGGCTTATGTGCAAATAAGTAGTAATCCACCATAATGAGAGAAAAAAAAAAAAAGAAAAAAAAAAAATAACAGATTTGTAAACGTGCCCCGGTGGCCAGGGGACCGTGTGATAGAGGCGTGAGCTGCCCGGGGCAGGCTGTGCGTGGTGTCACGCAGAGCTGGATGCGGCAAAGGCTTTGCTGCTGAAGGCTCCCTAAGCAGGGAGAGCCCATCACTGTGGTTTCTGGGCTGTCTGCCCTCCCTGCCAGGATCAAAGCCGGGAATACGGCAATCCTCGATGCTGCAAGGGTGTTGGATGTCAGGGGTTCAAAGGAGAATAGAAGGTGGGGATTATAAAACTGATTCTGTGAAGTGAACCCAAATACGTAGAACTGAAATCTTTCATTTCAGAGGTTCGATTTAGAGCAGGAGAACCCGGATCCCTCCTGCTCTCTTCTGACACACAGGACATGAGGGAGTTTGCCCCGAGCTGCAGTCTGCCCCTTTGTCCGGAGCATCCCAGTCCACCCCGCTGCCATCCCAGCTCCAGGCAGGGCCACTTCCCCCAGCGGCCGCGTTCCACCGCAGCAGTAAAATGCATTATTTGTTTGGCTTTGGGGTCTAGTGGGGTGAGAGGGAGCGATCAGGCAGATGCTCTTGATTAGCATTCCTCTTGGCTTTGCTATCAAACGGGGGCAGGTTTTTAGGGTGCCCGGGTACTTGGTCCCGGTGAGCTCTGTGTCCCCGTACCCCATCCTCTCCCAGCCCCGATGGGGACACGGGGTGTCACCAGGCGGGAGAAGCTCTCGCTGATGCTCGGCCACGTCTCCCAGCGTGGGCAGGACCAAGAGGTCTCCGCTCCTCCAGCCTGGTCCACCATCCTCCTTTAATGTGTTTTACACATGTGACGAATATCGAAGGAATTTGTTTTTTAAAGCCTGTTTTGATTGAAATCGCACACAAACCGGCTCATGCTTGGGGCCTTCCTGTAAGTTATTATTATTTTTTTCATTTCGGGGGAAGATTATGTTTCTTAGGCAAACAGGAAAAACAACAGGGAAAAAAGGCTCTGTTTGTTTCTTTAGCTTGGAGCTGGATCTTGGAGCGGTTCCCCGTGGCGGAGATGACGGTGTGGGCAGCGCCGAGGCATCAGAGGGTCCCGCTGATGTGCAAAGGGACATGGGGGTAACTCTGCCACCCCCCAAATACAGATGACCTTGCAGGGACACAGCGCAGCAGAAAGAGCTTCCCCACCCAAATCAGGTGGGGACATGGGTCTTCAGAGACACGAGGCCAACAAAGCCCACGTGTTCAGGTTTTAAATAGTTTTTTACAGACATTTTGGGTGTGATGTTTCTTCTTCAAGGGGACAGAAAGAGCCCAGCATGGAGCAGCGTGCCCTGGAGGGATGGCCGCAGGGAAGAGCAGCCCTGCCGAGGGGAGGACCCTCCCCCGGCACATCTCCAGATCGGCACAGCCTCTCCTCTGGCTTTGGATAACACACGTGGCCACCGTCACAGCACAGGGACACACATGCAGTGACCACTGGTGACACACATGTGAGCACACCAGACCGTGCAACCCGCCTTCACGTCCCCCATCACCCCATCCCTTGCGCTACGATGCTTGGACCGTCTGCGCTCCTTGTAGCAAGGATGCGCCTTCAAATCAGAAGCTGTAGGTAGCCCCGCAGTGGTGTCTGCAAGACCATCCAAGTAAATATGGCAGGGAGAAAAGCAGGACCGAGCCAGCGGGGCACCTGGGGAAGGTATTTTTCTCTCTGCCATCTCCTTTGGAGGAAAGGAGGGGGTGGACGGAGCTGCTGGAGGCCCCGGAGGATTTGGGGAGCGCAGGCAGGAACCCACCTCCTGACGCCGTGTGTGAAAGCGGCTGCGGGTGGGAGCAGGAGCCCCTCTTGGTGGGAACGAGGAGGCGTTTGCAGGTCATTTCAGCATGTTGTCCCAGTCAAATATTTGTCTAGTTAATAAATATATTGTTGTTTTTTTCAGCGAGGAAATGAGGAGACTGCAAAGAAAAATAATGAAAGGCCTTTCTTGTGCAGTCCTGCTCTGCAAGAACCTGGATCGGGCCCTCTGCCTTCTCCTTGGCCCTCACGCTATAAGGAACCCTGCTGTGGATTTCACAACGGCGTGATTGACAAGATTAGAAATTATCTCCCCCTCTCTCTACATATAAGGTTACTGCCGCTCCAGGCACAGTGTGAAATTCCCCTTGCCGGAGCTCATTAAATGGGTCAATGGACGCGTTCCAGCTTCTCTGCAGTTCACAAAGGGCTGAGTCCTGGCCACCCCACCAAACTCTGTCCCAGGCTGTTGACGAGTAAGTGCTTCCATATGGCTCACCTCAGCATCTCTAGAAAGATAACAGAGAGCTAATGGCTTGCAGATTCCACGGATGCTCGTCGTCAAACGTGCAGAGGAACCGGGGGCTCGGGGCTGCGTTCAATCACAGCTGATTGGGACGGAGGGGACCCGTGGGCTCCCGGCCAGCCTTCATCCCCCGCAGACCTTCCCCTTGGCCTGGGGGGCACCGGGAAAGGGCAGCATGTCCACACAGCCGCGTGGGGAACTGGGAGCAGAGGGAAGGGAGAGTGGGCAGCCGCTGCCCCGCATGCTCCTGGGGGCTGGTGGGTGAGATGGTGCCCTCAAACACGCAGCTCTGAGCTTTCATGGCATCTTCACATCCCCTGGGACAAGCAACAACAAGTATGAAACAGTGGAAAGACCCTTTTCTTGTACTGGATGCTCTCATGGGACATTTAGATGCCTTCAGGCCAGAAAGTCACCGATGTGGTTTTGGTGATGTGAAGATAGGGAGAAATGCTGCAAAAGCATTCCTTCTGAGGTATTTACCCTTTTCCTCTTCTTTTGTTTTTTTTTTTTTAATGGCACTTCAGGGAGGAGGTCACTTCCCTGAATCATATTTACTGTGAGGAACGATTTACAAATTTCTCCCTGATACTTGTTCCTGTCTGTGAATCTGCCTGTAGACCACATGTTCAGAAGCTCATCCTACAAGTTATACTTGTGTTGGCCGGCCCTGAGCATCACCTGGAATTTTTCATCTCCTGCAGTTGGCTGGAGCAGGATGGCTCCGGTCGCTCACCGGCACGGGGAGCATTTCAAATGCACCCAAACATGCTGTTCAAAATGCTGGTGTTGAATATTTGAGGATAAAATTCATATTTTATGAGCGTGTGTGCTGGGAGAGTTGGAGCGCTGGCATTATTCATGCGGAAGAGACACAATGGGGTCAAGAGCACAGGTGAATGGAAGTGCTCCCCGCGTCGGAACAAGCCCTCGTGGGACGCGGTTTGCTCTGCTCAGGCTGCCCCGTCACCTCCCGGCAGCGCTGTCACCCTGTCCCCATCCATCCTCCTGTTGCAGGGAGGTGCTTTGGGATGCTCTGGGATACACTCCCCTGTGCTCAAAGAAATTAGAAAATGAACAAATTTTGGAAAGCAAGGTCTTCTCGGCTGTCCCGTCACCAGGCAGCCTCCCAGGGTTGCTGTCATGATGCCAAGGACAGAGATGAAGTCTTGGGCCAAAAGAGGAGTTTCTTTAGCGCCAAGAAGTGTCTACGTGTGAGACAGAAGCAGGACCACTCGGGGAGGATCGCCGTGCTCACGGAGCGGTGATTGAAGGTACTGCTGGAGGAGCTGTGACCTGTGTGGTTTATGGGCTCCTAATTACCCAGCTCAACATCATCGCCTCCAATTAGGTCCCTTCAATCTGGGGTATTTGTGTAACTAACCACCCATTAAAGTCCCCGCCATCAGCTCCCTGGCGCTGCTTCCCTGGGGTCAGGCAGTGATGCAGGGTGGTGGTAGTTCCTCACGAGCTCTTGACACTGCTTTGAGGGGGGGGACTTGCTCCATGGGACCACAGTCCCCGCTCTCCTGCGAGCCCACAGACAGGCGGCAGGCATGGCTCCACCTCGCCAGGACTGATCCGAGCTGGCACTGCTTCAGCGAGCATCACTCTGCATTCCCTTGGCGAGGGAGAGGGGCAAAGCATAGCTCCGGGATGCTCTCCCTGCTCTGCGCCTCCCTTCACCTGCAAAACAAGGTAATTCTTGCGCAGGATGCTCAGGCGTTTCCAGCACAGGTCTCTCAAAGGGAAGGGTCACCTCGGGGACCACCCTCCCTCCCTAGAACCGCTCCCCAAGCAGCCCTACAACACCATGGGAGCCCATCTCCCAGGTGAGCCCTCACAAACAGCTGGATCAGGAGACAGAGGATGTAAAGAAGGTAAAGCAGGCTGCCAGCAGGTCCTGCTGCCTGCGGGCAGCTCAGCTTCAGAGCTCGGCTTTCCTCCCTTCCCTCCTCCAGTGTGAAGCTGGAAATCCCCCATCCCCGTCTGCTTTACGCGCCGAAGCCGAAATAAATGAAATTACCTTTAATTATTCTCATTACTTTCCTTGGGAATGCTGGAGTGAAAGGCAGCATTTAGCTGTGAGCTACAGCAGGGCTCTGCCCTTCCTCCTGCCCCCCAGCCCGCTGCCAGGGGAGCCGGCCCCCCCGACCCCCACCACAAGGCATGACTCACTCCTCCAGCGCCCTGGACACACACAGAGCTCCCTTCTCCACCCCTGCAGGATGAAAGGAGGGGACAGGAGGGGAAGAAACCGGACGGAGCATGGGGGGGAGAGCTGAGAGCAAGGGGGTCCAGGGGTCAGGGGCTGGGGGCTCACGGGGGTCAGGGCTCGCAGCCAGGCGGGCATGACCTTGCCCATTTCCAGACCACCTTTGGGCTCCAGGAGCCTCGTGGGGGGGCAGTGGGGCAGAGTGGTGGTGGTGGCAGGGCGGGGGGCTGCTTTTGCACCTTCCTGGCTGGTTGTGGCTCAGCAGAGCCCGGGAAGGGGGTGTCCGGCCGTAGGGCGCTTCCATCGCACCGCATCCCCCTTTCCCTGCTTGTTTGTCGCATCCCCCGAGATGCTGGAGGACGGATCCTGCAGCTCCCGTCACCTCGCTGCCTGCAGCAGGACGACGGGCAGGACACGTTCCCAGCCGGAGGGTGCTGCTTTAGCTCCCAACCCCGGCGATGGCGGGGAAAAGCTGCCAATTATTCTTTCCTGTTTAATGATTTCTGGACCTGCAGCTTCGTTACGTGCCGTCTAGCACCTTTCAGCAGGTGCTTGCTGGGGTATTTATGTATACAGGTCAGGCAGGCTGGCTCTGGAGAGGCTGCGAGGCTTCAGGTTGCTTTTTCCAGCGTGGCTCCCTGCCTCGTGCCCATCCAGGGATGAGCCGGGAGTGGGACCACGGAGACCAGCAGCCGGGTGCTCCCACTGGCTCCCCCGAGCAAGCACCGCTCTACAAAGAGCTGCTCCTCCTTATCTCTTCTCTCCCCATCTCCTAGACATGGACCAGGAGGATTTTCCTCTTCCCAGCAGCAGGGCTGGAGAGAAAATCCACATCTCCTGAGCTGCAAAGGAAGGAGCACCCGCCCTTGTGCCCAGTTCATGTCCAGCAGAGAAGAAAGAACAAAAAAAGCAGCAGTCCTGTGGGATCTCTCAAAATAGACCTTCCCGGGGCACTCCAGCAGCAGCAAAGCCCCGTCATCTGAGAAGTGAGGAAGGGGAAAAGGGGGGCTGGGAGCCCAGTCCCAGATGGACACTGGGCCATTCTTCTGGAGAAGGTCTTGTTACCCTCCAAGGTCAGCCATAAGTGACACTGAAACCGCTGGGGCCTTTGGGAACGAACATTGAGACACGTTTGCTGTCAAATGGAATCTATTAAAAGGGATTAGATGCTTTTTTTCATCAATACCCCCGTGACACCATGATGGGTTGAAATTGCTGCAAAAACATCATTATTAAAAATGGGCCTATTAGTATTAGAATGGACAGAAGCTCCTCACTAATTTTAGCAGCAGCCGCTGGAGCCAGGACCAGAGGAGAAGCAACAGAGGTGGCCGCGGGAAGGGGCTGTGGGAAAGGTGGGCGAGGTGGGAACAGAGCGGCGCTGGGGGCCTGCGGTGGGGTGGGCATCCCCTTCATGCCACCGCAGGTCACAGCAGCCCGGGTATTCGGGCACGCGCGCCGCAGCGCTGCCTCGGCACGGGGAGCAAAGTGGTGGCTCAGAAATAGAGCAAACACACACGTCATCAGCTTCTGCTCCAAAGTGCATCCATCAGCAGCAAGAGATGCTCTGGACACCGGCGGGCACATGCGCTCCTTCAAAGATGACAATGCGGTCGAGAGCATCATCAGGGAGAGAAAGGGACGGCTCGAATGTTTGAGGTCCATCGCCTATGAAGGGATTTAAGCGGAGGCTGGAGACTCTCAGGAGCTGGCAGGGCTGTGCCCCCCCCGGCAGGGATGCTGCGTGCCCAGGAGGACACATCCCGTCCTTGCTGCTGTTGGGGTGGAGGCTCAACCTGGCACAACCTGCCTGTGCATCCTGGGATGTCTCGAATCCGAGGAGCTGGGTTGGAGGGGAAGCAGCGGGCATGGGGAGAGCTGGGCGCGCTTGGCACGCCATGGCCCTGACTGCACTGGGGCGGGCACACGGATGGCTCCGGGCTGGAGTTAATTCCCTGGTGAGGCGGATTGCAGGTTAGCTAGTTTTTATTGCTAGGAAAGCAAAACTCAGCAGGCAGAGCCGCACTGATGGCTTCTGCCCATTCCGTGCATGGAGGGACTCACAGATTGTCCCTCACCGCCGTGCTACAGGCATCCCTGGGGTGTCAGAGAGCCCCGGGGGAGTCCTGGGGGGCAGCGACCGAATGGGACCGGGGCACAGGAAGACCCAGGGGATGCTGGATGTGCTGTTGCTGTGTCCCATCCCAGCGGGAGCTTGCATCGGGCAGCTGAAGCAGCGAGCAGCATCTCTGAGGCTTCGCCTGCATGGGGACGGGATGGACACGGCACCGCTGGGCGCTGGAGCTCGATGGACCCCCACAAGTGTCACAGAGATGCTGTGTGTAACCCTCAGGGGGCACAGGGACAGCCCTGGGGGGATCATTTTCTCCTACAGCCCCTCGCAAGGATAGCAGCCTCCACGATTAGGGAAGCGCCTCGTTGGAACCGGTTCCTTTCTTTATGAGTGCTCAGGCTCTGTACAGCCAGAGCTGGCTGAAATTGTTGACAGGTTGGTTTTTCTACTGAGAAATGTAGTTTTATGGAAATCAAAGTGTTCCCAGGGAATGAGCGGATTTTGACAAAGTTTTTGAGAGAAATGCGTCTGAACAAATCACTTTAACTCTCCTGCTTTATTTTTCAGAGAGGTAAAAATAACTCCTTGGATCTTTATGTGATATAAATTCTATACAATACAATTAATCTAATATTTATAATATCACATCATGCGTTGACTTTGTCAACCAGAACATTTAGCTGTTGACAAAAGGATTCAAAAATTCTCTTTCATAAAGCAGCCGGCTCGCTCAGCGGCACGAATCCTGGGCGCTGGGTTTCTCAGACAGTGCAGATTTTGCTTTTGGAACAACCCGAGTATGAAATGCAGCACCCAGAGCTGTGGCTGGGGGTTCAGAGGAGGCCCGGTGGGTTTCAGCCCTGGAGGGGTGGATTTTGAAGGCAGGAGGGGCAGAAGACACGCTGCAGCAGCCCAGGGAAAGCTGAGCCCCCAGCACACACACACACTCCCCCCCATCCAGCACTCTCAGTGATTTAACCTGAGTTTGTTTCCTCCTGGCCCTTCCCAGCCTGCTGCAAAGCACCAGATGGTAGCTGATATCCAGCCCTAAATGTTAGCTTTGATAATCAGCTACATACCATTATTATAATTAAGCCTCATTTGTGTGCAGGCTTTCCTTCTTTATTCCCTCCTCTCCTCTCCTCTCCTCTCCTCTCCTCTCCTCTCCTCTCCTCTCCTCTCCTCTCCTCTCCTCTCCTCTCCTCTCCTCTCCCCTCCTCTCCCTTTTTCCCTTTTCCTTTTTTTCCATTTTTTTCCATTTTTTTCCATTTTTTTCCATTTTTTCCTTCCTTCCTTCCTTCCTTCCTTCCTTCCTTCCTTCCTTCCTTCCTTCCTTCCTTCCTTCCTTCCTTCCTTCCTTCCTTCCTTCCCTCCCTCTCTCCTCTCACAGGACCCTGATCCTGGCTGCATGCACAGGGCGAGTTGACCACGTCCCTTACCAGGCTGCAGGGACGAATCCTGCCCTTGCAGACAGTGGCTGCCCCAGGGATCCCCTTTTTCCCGGCCCGGATAAGACCCTGGGTCCTTTAGACTGTCCCCTCCAACCTCAGTTTGAGGAGTGATGGGGCTGTCACCCGGGCACCCAGCGCCCCATGTGCCCCGTCTCCTCCATCTGTGGCCGCAGATGGTGGGGAGGAGGCTGCTGGTGCAGGGGTGCCCGGCCAACTCGGGGGGCAAGGGTCCCCCCTGTCTGAAGGGCTCCAGGTGGCACTAAAAGCATCCTTGGAGGCAAATCACAGCAAGTCCTCACCATGAGGAAAGCCAGGGCCTCCTGTTGCCGGGGTCGCTTGTGGGCAGTGCTTGGATGGGGCTTATTTCTCCTAATTGGGCTGATTCCGGTAATTTGCGCCCGGCCATTTTTGGAGCACTGTTTGTTTGCATTTCCCCATGGCTTGCTCATTTTGTGCACTAATTAGGTAATTTCCCACATAACTTGGCCGGCTCCCCCTGCTCCCGCTCCCTGCGAGGTCTGTCCGGCAGCACCCGCTCCTGCCGGGGGTGTCCTTGGGGCTGCTGGGTGGGGGGGGTGATGTCCCATGCCCCGGCTGATGGCATTTGCTTCCCCTCACGTAGTTGCTGTGGTGGGATTCATCCAGGAAAGCTCAAGGAGCTGGAAGGGCCATCGGTAACGCTGCGTTTGAAGGAAGGGGTGGAAGGATTTGTCCATCTGTCTGTCATATCCCGTCTGGTCTCGCTTCTCCCTCTGATCTGCTGCATCCTTTCTGCTATCGGAGCCTGTGGCTCCCAGAGCCAGACCCTCTCCGGGACCCCCGTTGCCCTGCCTGGGAGGGTGGTCTCACAACTCTGCTGCTAAAAGCGAGCCCGAGGACAGCAAAACCTCTGTCTGTGCTTTGAACTCAAGTTTCTGAGGGCACAAAGCTCCTGCAAGAGCCATCCTGCTCCCTCGAGCCCCATCCGCCGGTGGAGAGGACCCGCTTCTACTCAAGGACCACCTCTGGCACGTCCACGGGAGATGGACAAGCAGCCGGGGAGCAAGACAGCCCCTATGCAACCCCTCACCTGGGGTTGTCCCAAAAGAAAAATACTCCCCCCTCCCCCCCGGAAAGCCCAGCGGCCCCACGCGTGGGATGCTCATCCCCGGCAGCATCTCCCGCCGGTTGCGGGTGCCCGGTGCCCACAACGGTCGCGTGGAGCTCATGGACTGGCATCAGAAGGGCCCCGGCATACCGGCATACCTCCGGGCATGGCCGCCTCGTAAAACAGGCTTTTTAATTAACCGTAGGAATAAAGCCGTGGACAGTCCGTAACCATGGCGACGTGGAGCCAATCCCAGAGGATCCCCAGCCAGCTGGAATATTTGCTGGATGGCAAAGCTTCAGACCAACGTTTAATGGTGTTCGACTCTATTCGGGGAAACAATTACATGCTCCATTTTCAATGTAGTCAGCTGAACAATAGATTAAATGAAGCAATTTAGACAGAGGCTTCTCTGCTGTTGCCTGGCCCATGGGGCTGCTCCTCCGCCAGGCTGGACCGCTTCCTTCGGAGAGCAGGCAGCGGGGAGACATTGGTGCTGCCCACGGCGAGAACCACCCTCACAGAGATGGGAGAGGTCCTTGCAGTGCTGGTAGCCCCAGCGCATCCCTCCTGGACTTCCTCGGGTGGCCTGGACTAGTAGAGAGGTGGCCACCTACGCTCATCTCCTCTCTCTGACGGCGACTGGTGTTGGATGGTTGAAAGGACTACAAAAACCACCATCGCTGCCTACTTAGCTTCACAGACCTGGAGTACGAGGTGTCCCTTGCTGATTTTCTCCCAACTCAGCCTCTGCAGACAGCTGTCTCCCCATGCTGGTGGGGCCATGCAGAAGATCCCAGCACGGCTGGTACTCCGCTCCCCTCCCCGCCTGCTACTGCCCTTCCTCCTCCGTGACACACGGCTCGGCTCGCTGCTTCTCACCTCCCTTTCTCAGAGCTCGCCCTTCCTCAGCTCCGTGACCTCCTTTCTCGTTCAGGAATAGCCTGTTCCCATCCTGGTGTGTCATCGCCATTGCACAGAAACCGCCTCATGGAAAGGAGACACGCCGTCGACAGAAATGCCTTTTAAGGCATGCTGGGATTTAATTAATTGCTGCCTTTATTTTATGAGTATAAAAAATGCAGGTCTTTTAAACATTTTCTAAGATGACATCAGTGTCTTCAGTTTAGTTTGGATTCTATTATTGTTATTATTTTAGCTATCCAAAGAATGTGAGGAGTAGAGGAGGTTAGTGACTCCTTCCCTGCCACCACGCCTCGCTTAGGCTTGTTTTTCCTTCTCCTTGACCTTAGCACATCCACTGGCATGACAATCCACGCCGACCTTCCACATTATGTCCTTTTTCTGCAAGTAATTGGTTTGCTCCCTTGGTGGTTCAGCTTATCAAGCCCGATCTGATACTCTCGGCAGCCTTTCTCCTCTGCAGTGTTCTGCAAGGTTTATTATTCCCCGCTCTTCCTCAGCTGGCTGCTCCATCTCAGCCATTTCAGCTCCGATTTTACAACCATGGGTAGGGCTAACAGTTTAATGGACAAGCCCGCTCTTGCACAATTGCTCCATGAAAGCGTTTTCTTGAATTTGCGAGGAGTGTTTGCCTGGCAGTGGAAAAGCAGAGGGTTGTTTTTTTTGGTGCCCATCTCAAGACCTTTTAAAGCCACCTGATGTCGGGAGGGTGAGCACACAGAATCAATTGCTTTCTAAGTGACTTCAAGTCGGGCGCACAAAATCACCAGTTGTTCTCGAAAATGTAGGCTGTTGTTCTTCTGCCGATGACTCAACTACCACTAAGCATTAATGGAAGAGTGTTATTAGGTAGGGTTACTCAAACTAAGGTTACTCAACTAGATATTTATCCCCATGAGGAGAGCTCTTCCTCCTCACTCATCCTTCTCTGCCTCTTTTGTCAAAGCAAACTCAAGGGCTTGTTTCAGGTTCCAGCGTGTACCATCTTGAAGAGAAAGATTTGTCTCCAGGGCAGGAGGAAACCATCCAAAAGCCACCTCCTCCTCTTCCTCCTCTGACTCTACCCTTTCTCCACCTGACTGTGGACCTCTGGCACCACCACACTCTCGTGGCTCGGAAAGGTTCTAGAAAAGAAAGCAAAAAGCAGTGTTTCCTGAAGTTTTACAAACTGCTGCTGCTGCTCCCTGGCCTGAGCCCTGCCTGGGGATGGTGGCAGCGGAGGGGACAGAGAAGGGGATAGTTGTGGTGGGACCACCAGCCCCTCACATAGCCTGGTTCTGGCATGGACCGCTAAGTGCCACCACACCAAAAATGAGTTTGGCCTCGGTTTCCATTCATGGAGCTCAACAGTAGAGAACAAAAGAGAAAGAAACAGGGAAGAGCCAGGCTGTGCTCGAGAACAAATTGTTTATCAGTATTTTCCACGAGGCATCAGCAGTTCTTTAAAGAGGACAAAACCAGAGGGACTTTACAGAGAAATCCTTGTAGGGGCTCCGGTGGTATAATTAGTTTCTATATTTGACCAATGTAAAAGTTTATCTTTAAGTCTCCTATATTTTTTAAATATGACATCAATGTCTTTGGCTTTGTTTTGATTGTCATTAACTACCAGGTTTTATTATTATTATTTTTTTAAACTATTCCCCAAAAATTGAGAATATTTACTCAGGGCATAAAAATACCCCTGAATTCTGATGTCTTTGGCAGGGAAGTGGTGGTCCCATTTGTTTTGCATGTGATAAATACTCCTGCTGCCACGTTACTCCCACCACAAATTCAACGATTGTTTAATTTTCAGCTCAATTTTTAAAAACCTAAATGTTCTGAGCCGACTTAATGTTATATTAATTTTTTAAACCAACAAGGGAAACCGGCTCGTAGCATAAATATTTTACCAAGCGTTTATAAATATCGTAGCTGCTAAAAAAAAACCCAACACAGTTGGTCAAAAAAGCTTCAGAGGCTTCATGCTTGGTGCGGGCTGCGGCGGGGGCAGCGTGGTCCGGCAGGATGGAGGGATGCGATGCGGGAGATGGTGGCGGCAACATGGACCCGCTGGAGGGTTTTCAGATCTGGAGGAGTTCTGTTCCCGTTTCTCCACAATCTCTCTGTTTCTCGGAGCCGAATGTGGGGAAAACTCTTGCAGCTGCTCCCGACTGCTGGGAAATCTTCTCTTGACTTGCTCCCATCCCTCTCCCGCCTGGTCACGGGTTGGATCCTGCCAGCACTGCTGGGATGGGCAGGATGCTCGGCACAGAAGAGAGTGAGGGCACCACATCTCGCTTCTGCAGAGGTTGGTCCTCTGACCCCGACCTGGGGACTGGACAAATTCTTCTGCTCTTGACACTGGATTTATTTTCAGTCAGATCCGCGGCACTGACAGCAGCAGCCCCCTCTGCACCGTACTCACCCCAGGACCTTCCAGTGCGACCAGCGATGGGCTGGGAGGATGCAGATAAACTGGGAACCTTGCACAGAATCAAATCAAATTCCCAATCTCAGTGCGGTTTTGAGACCAACGTTTCCAGCAGGAAAAACTACAGGTGACCGGGGCTTGTCCCGTCTGTGGTGGGAACCCGAAGGGCTGGAGCCAGGAGGAGACGCAGGGAGGGAAGCAGACTTTATAAAATTCACTTTCAAACAAGTGAAAACAGCGTTAAACAAACATGTAGCCTTTTGTAAGGGAGGATAATCCCTCCATTCAGATGTTAACATTAAGGAGTTATAACAAGGCTTTAGCTGTTTTCTCTTCAGAGTGGGAACAGTAATTCCGTAAGTACATCTTGGGAAGGTTTCCAAAGGGTTGGGAAGTGACAGTAATAAAACCGGACAGGTACCTTTGAGAGCGAGCGCATGATCTAACAGCCATGAGCCCACACAGACCTGGCCGTGCACCCATCCCGGGCTTTGCTGATGGGCTTCTCCTCTTGCCGCAGGACCAGAGCAAGGGAGAGATGCTACAGGGCAGAAAAATAATAAAAGCAAGGGAAAAGTGCGTGGGATGGGCTGGGCTGGGCTGGAATGGGATGGGATGGGATGGGATGGGATGGGATGGGATGGGATGGGATGGGATGGGATGGGAAACCTCTTCACCAGACTGAGTTCTGGGTGGGCTTGTGCAAACGGTGGGAGGTGTGGGATGTGCGGTGGCGGCAGGAGCACCAAGGAGGAAATAGGTTGGAGACTTTGGAGTTTGACCAGCCGGATCAAAGAAGCCAACCCTCTGTCCCTGGTGCCCTGGCTGTTTTCCTTGAGCTGGAGGCCGAGCTGATAGTTTGCTCCCTTGCGAAAAGACACCGGGGAGGCAGAATTATTTCCTTTTCAGATAGGGTGATTTTTATGGCTGTTTGCACGTTTCTCAGCTCCCTGCAGCCGGGAGCCAGCCTGGAAGAGATCCCCACCTTTCTGGGAATACATGGGAAAAGCAAACACAAGGAAATCTCCCTTCCCTTCCCTCCCCTTGCCCCGTGGGCAGCTCCTGCCCGTGCTGCCGGGTTGCCAGGCGGGCTGGTTCCACCCAGCTCCACCGTCAGCCACGTACGGGTGGTTGGGGGCTCAGTTTTGCTGCAGGGTGCCCAGGGAATCACGGCCCCCAGGTGTCCTGTGCTGCCAACACCCTGCCCATCCGCACGCTCGCCCTGCCTGCCCGGGTCCGGCATGGCCGCCTGCAAGTTCGCCTGCCTTCTATCCCCATCCACCCATCTGTAGACAGTTTGTTGGACATTTCGCTCCCCAGCCTCGCCTTTGCCATCGCTGGGTTCACGCAGATCACAGTCCTCTGCAGCCTGAAATAGAAAAAAATGCAGTAGCCAGCCTGGCAGCCCAGAGAGCCCCTCTGGGGGCAAGCAGGGAAGGTTGCCCGGAGGCCTGTGCCCACCCTGAGCCTGTGTGCCAGCTGCTTGTGCCTGGCATGGGGCAGCCCTGTGGGCTTGCCCAGGCTGGGAGCAGGGCTAGCTGGGGCCAAGCACACAGGCAACAGCGGCCGCTGTGGTCCTGAGGCTGGGCATGACTTGCAGGAGCTGCCCTGTTGCTCCTGGGATTGCTCCGGGGGGAAGGCTGCGGTGGAAACAGCATCACGAGGAAGATGTCAGCCGATGATGGGAAGTGCTGGGAAGCTCCACAAGTGTGGTCGAGGAGGGACAGTATCCAGGCATCCCGGGATGTAAACACCAAACACACGCGGGGTTGCCAGAGGAGATGGGATGAAATGAAAAACGCAGGCTCGGTGCCAGGTTCCCGGTGGCACATGGCGTTTGGGTCTAGCAGAGCGTCTGGGAGGGACGGAGCACGCTTGGAGGGCTTGGGGGAAACTGGGAAGTGTGTTTCGGGCCCCCCCCAGACCCCCCAGCCCCTGCTGCCTAGCCGGGGGGGAGATCTCCACCAGCCCCCTCCCACCCGAGCGGTGAATGCCGAGGGAGAGGATCCCTGCGAAGCTTTCTGCCAACGTGCTGACAGCGCTCCGGGCTCCCTCCGAAATGTGGCAACTGCCTCGTCCAGAGCAGCCGGGGCAGGAGTGAGATTTCTGCTTCCTGACAATAGCCGAACCCGGGCCAGCCCGCGTCCCCCGGGGCGTTCTTCCACCCCGCTGTCCCCCAGACATGCCGGGACAGTGGGACACGAATCCAAGCCTGGATGTTTCCTCTCCGCTTCCCTCCTCCCCTCCCGTCTCCCCGGCCTGTCTTGTCTGCATCCGATGCTCCAGTGAGTATTAATAGAGTTGCAACGTCTGACGTCTCAAAGGAATCCCCTGTTGGGAGAAAAGCTGCTCCGGGGGCTGGCGATGGGGCTGGCACATCCCTTCTCCAGCAATGGAGGGCTCCGGCGCTCCCCGGTCTGCTGCCGGCACAGGACCTGGGCTTTATGGGGTTCCTGAATTTAAACCTAAATTATAGATCCCCGTACACCGGATCCGTATATTTAAGCGTTTAATGGGGTTTTACGCAGGCTATTTTTACAACTTTAATGCACTTAGCACTAATTTGGGGAAGTTTAATGCAAAACACATAAATGTTGGATGGGAGACGGCCGAGGTGTTTTACAGCCTCTGGGAATTACACAAAGTATGTGGGGCTCATTTCGACTTCTGATATCACTCAGCACAAAATTACCTTTGCCTGGCCGGGTGCCAGGGAGCTGCGGGCTGCGGCTGGCAGGCGTGATGTATTACGATGTCACTCTCAGACCGGTGACCGTGGCCATATATATAAACCCGAGAGCCAGGCAAGGGCTCAAAGCCTCGTTAATGCCTTCCCTAATCTGGCAGGATCAGATTTGCCCCGTGCACTCGGAGCCGCTCCGACTCACATCCTCTGGTTTGTGTGGTTGCCTTATTACGTGTCGTGGGGAAAGTGGAGACATCTTTGGTGCAAAGAAAACACCCCGCAGCGCCGGGTGGCTGGAAGGGGGGAACCCACCGAGAAAACTGAGGAGGACGTGATGGACCAGGCACCAGCCGAGCCAGCATCGTGTCTCTGCTCATCCCTTCGCACCTCTTCCATCTCCACAAGTCCATTCTTCTCTGTCTCATGGTCTGAAGGACGGAAATAGCTGTTTTCACTGATTTGCCCTCTATGTGGTGGCGTGTCTCCCGTGGCATGAGGGATCGCTGCACTGTCAAAGCCAAAATGAACCATTCCTAGGCTAAGGTTAAGAAAAACTGGTTGAGTCCTGGGCGCAGTGTGCCTGGAACAACAGGGAGGCCATGAGGTGCCAAGGCACTGGGCTGAAGGACACTTGAAAGCCTGGGGGCAGGAGAATGGCCCCACTGCCGACCATGTCCTCAGGAGGGGTTTTAAAGGCGTGTTTAAAAGTTGTTGGCTCTTTTGATGAAAGGATTCAGCTGTGGGTTTGAGCCCAGCCTCACTCACCCGTCTCCGAAATCTGCTTCCTTTAAATTGTCGAAGCTCGAGTGCTCTGGGAAGCTGCACGCCAAAGCTGGTCTGAAAAGAGATGCCTTGAAAAAAGAGGCTCTCAGCAAAGATGCCAGGGTGCAGACACCGAGATGAGACTGAACCGTGCCAGCCAGACCGTCTCCCGAGAGCAGGCGGCTTCCCCGGCGCAGGGCTGGCACAGGGTGGGCAGCGCTTGCAGGAGCAGCTCACGTCGTGGATGCTCCTCTGTCCAAGGGAAGGAGACGACCATCAGCTCTTCCTCCACCAAGGAGGGGTCCCTGGCTCCTCCGTGCCCCCCGCACGGTAGCAGCGCAGCTCCTGGGTTCTGGTGAGCTGCGAAAACACGGCTTGCCCTGAGCACAGGCAATTAGCGGAGTAAGTACCATGCATAACAAAGTGAGAAATTACACCCCCAAAAATTGGTTTCTCAGTTAGTGCTTTAATTTATCAAACGAGTCGCTTGTCCCGGGGATAAACAGTCTTTCCCTTCTCCAGCTAACCTCAAGGAAGCTGTTATGGCTGTCGGAAGTTTTGTGTGCTCTTCCCTTCCCAAATTCACTCATTATGAGTCAGGAAAATCTCATCTTTTTCCAGCCTTGGCCTTCAGGTAACTACCTTGAACGGCGTCTACCAAGCAGACACCAAGCATTAACTAATCAGGTCACGTCCATTAGACCTGCAGTGCTATTTCCAAGACTCAGAGGATCAACTAAAGCCAAAGGCATTAAATGCCTTATCCGGGGCCAGCAGCAAAGCCAGCCGGGTCACTTGGGCCACCTATTCACAGCCCTGTGCTTGCCCCAGGGAGCCATGGCAGTTGCGGCTGCAAAGGCTGGGGTAGCTCCAGTAATGAGGCAGCTTCAGCCACGAGGTGAGACGAAGCCTGGGGAGAAGTCAGCGACTGTCCGGGGTCTCCAAAAACCAGCGACCGAGGTCAGACCAACCACAGAGGGACTGAGCTGGGAGGGCTCAGCCGAGGGTGCAGGAGGACGCAAGGTGAAGAGTCAGGCAGCCAGAGCCCGAGAAGTGATGGGGGGATGCTGGCAATGGGAAGGGGCAAGACTATCTGAAGCAGCGGAGGAATGGCCAGCTGGAAGGAGCCTCCCACCCTTGGGACCCCTGTTGGCTGGCGGGGTGGCTCTGCAGGCAGGGCTGGGGGGAATCCCAGCAGTGCTGCAATGCAAACAACCGGCGGCGCTGGGGGAGAACCAGTACAGCCGAGGGAAGTGACCGTGAGGAACTGGGATGGGCTGTGACGCCGGGCGCTCAGCGTGGGCTGCTGTGGCTGAGCTGGGTAGAGCTGAATTAACGTCACTGTGGCTGCAGGTGCCTCATCGCACCCTCCCACTCCGCACCGCTGCTGCTCAGGGCTCTCTGGCGCAAAGTGGGGGCCACAACTGGATCCTCGGGAGGTCTGTGTTATAGCCGCCAGCTTGCCAGGGAAAGGGAGATGGGATGGAATGGGATGGGATGGGATGGGATGGGATGGGATGGCATGGCATGGCATGGCATGGCATGGCATGGGATGGGATGGGATGGCATAGCATGGGATGGGTTGGGATGGGATGGGATGGGATGGGATGGGATGGGATGGCATAACATGGCTTGCGTTGGCATGGCATGGCACGGTATGGCATGGCATGGCGTGGCATAGCGTGGGTTATGTAGCCAACAACATCCCTCTGTCTTTGTGAGCTGTTAGAGAAGGCGTCGGTCGCATCCCCAGGTACGTGTCCTGCTCCTGACATTGCGACAAGGTTTTCCCACCTTTCTTTTTCGCTCCAGGTCGAACCTGCTACTTTATCATAACAGGCCAAGGGGCTTATCAGCCCCGCATCTCTGGCTTAGCAATCGTGATCTGTTGTCCCCACACAGCCTGGTTAATCTAGTTATCCTATAACTAAACAGCTTATCTATTCCTGGAGCACAGCCAGGGACTTCTGCTTCCTCAGCACACATCCCCAGGCAAGAGACGGGCCGTAGACTGTGCAGTGACCCCAGCAGCACAACTTGTCTGAGCAATCCTGGCACTGATTTTCATCAAGACACATCCCAGACACTCGTCCAAGCGGGGCAACTTCCCTGTTCCTGGGCAGCCCTGCCAAATTCCACCAAAGCAGCCAACCTCACCGTGCATGGTGGTCTGCCGCCCACCGGGACTGCTGTCTCAGCCTTCATCCTTGCTCCTCAGCTCTGGAGGGAGTCCTGGCAGCTCCTGGCTCCTTTCCTGCAGGCAGAATTTGCTCCTTCTCCCAGTGCAAGGAGAGGCACGCGGAGCTCTGGCAATGCCTTGTGCCTGGTACCTCGGACAAACTCTGGTGCTTCAGCCTCCGGTTATGCAGACCGGTTTAAAAACCGCTTCTGTTTAAGAGCATATTTTAAGCCTATTGCACTAGGGCTGCGTTGTCCCTGAAGAATACCCTCCCAGCCCTGGTAATCCTCCCTTTAATTTTTCGCCTTTTCTTCCTTCATTTCTTTTAATTACTTACAAAACACCCCAAAATGAAATTACATCAAATAAATTCTTGCTCCCGGGAGAGCCCCAAGAAGCTGTGCGGCTGCAGGGAATTCAGAGGGGTTACAGACCGCATCTCTGAGGTGCCCTGGGGGCTTTGGCAGGAGGCGGCCATGAGTCTCAGCGTCCCTCTTCCATTTCCTTCACCTCCTGAACATCTCATTTGTGCTCCCCGAGCTGGGGTGGGGAGGAGGGGGCTGAGCCGAGGGTGCCTGCCTCTGGTCGGCTCCTTGTGGAGGTCAGTCTGAGGGAGACCCTCTGCCTCCTGAGAGCCAGGGGAAGGAGAACAACATGGGACCCCTCTCTCGGGACACTCTCCCGTCACCATGGCAGACACGCTTTGCTCCATGTGCAAGCCCATGATCTGCGTGATGCAGACCACGCTTGTATGTAGCCTGGCCAGCAGGGTGAGGGAGCGGATTCTGCCCCTCTGCTCTGCTCTCGTGAGACCCCATCTGGAGTACTGTGTCCAGCTCTGGAGTCCTCAGCACAAGAAGGACACGGACCTGTTGGAAAGGTGGGCCACGGAGATGCTCCAAGGGCTGGAGCCCCTCTGCTGTAAGGACAAGCTGAGAGAGTTGGGGGTGTTCAGCCTGGAGAAGAGAAGGCTCCGGGGAGACCTTAGAGCCCCTGCCAGAACCTAAAGGGGCTCCAGGAAAGCTGGGGAGGGACTCTGGAGCAGGGAGTGTAATGATAGGACAAGGGGTAACAGCTTCAAACTGAAAGAGGGGAGATTTAGATTGGATCTCAGGAAGAAATTCTTTGCTGTGAGGGGGGTGAGCCCCTGGCCCAGGTTGCCCAGAGAAGCTGTGGCTGCCCCATCCCTGGAGGGGTTCAAGGCCAGGTTGGACGGGGCTTGGAGCAACCTGTTCTGGTGGGAGGTGTCCCTGCCCAGGGCAGGGGGGTTGGAACTAGATGATCTTTAAGGTCCAACCATTCTGTGATTCTATGATTCTATGTGTGCACTGCAACACTTCCCGCGCCTGCTTTGGCACCTCAGCAGCAAACACCTCTCTTCCCCAATGGCTGGTAAAGCTTTTTTTGTTGGAGGGGAAGCGATTAACGCCGATCCTTGCCCTTCCTGCTCTGCTGCTGGCTGTGACTCACAGCTACAGCAAGAGGCAGCAGGACCAGGCTGCCGGGGCCCAGGGGCCGGACAGACCTGCTGCACGAAGCAGAGGGCGGGCAGGCACACACATGCATGCCCGGTGCTGAGCCAGCCTGAGTACGTGTCCGCAGACAAGAATCAAGCAGAAATAAAGTTCATGGACGATACACCCCCATGCGCACAGATTGGCAACGGCACCAGGAGCCCTGCAGCATCGGTGCCCTTCACCCTTCCCGTCTCTGCCTTTGCTCCCTCGCCGCCTTGTTATTTGTCTGCTTTGGGGCTGTCAGTGTAACCAGTGTTCCCTGTCTCATGTCACTGAGCCCCAGTTGTCAGGGAGCTTCCCCGCGGCCATCACCTAATGCACTCATCAGTCACTGTCCCCCGGGAGTGGAGGGGAAGGGACTCCGGGGATCCCGTCCTGCCATGCCGCTGCTCCAGCACTGTGACTCGTCCCTGCTCCGTCCAGCTCGGCTGGGCTCCCTGCCATGGGCAACCCCGTCCTGGCAGCGAGGAAAGGGGACTTGTTGGGAAGAAAGGCTTGGGAAACCCAAGGGGGCCTCTGCAAGGGAAGGGTTCACCAGCAGGGCTTGGCGGGACACGGAGCTGGGACCTCCAGGCAGCCAAGACCTGTTTGCTTTGCTCCTGCCTCTGTCCCCTCGGATGTGCCGCCCCTCTGGGGCAGCTGGCTACAAGCAAGGACCCACGTGTGGGCACACACGCTGTGGGGCTGTGCATGCTCCGTGCACCCCGTGGGGCTGCCCTGGCACTGGGGTCCCTGCTCTGCCAGTCTGACTCCCCCCCCACATTAGGGAGCCCACCCCCGCCGGGACCAGGCGAGGGGTTGCCACACGGACACGCATCTCGAGAATCCCTGTGACAAGTACCAAGAGTGACGCAGACAAATACCCCTCCGGGGACCGCGGTGGATGGCAGACATCTATTTTTCACTGTGGCTGAGCTGAATGTTAAAGCAGGCATCCCTCCGGGATGGAGGGGTTGCCAGCTTGGCCCCCAGCGCTGCAGACCCCAGGGTTGCCCCAGGGCAGAGTAAGGCCAGTAAAGCTCCAGTAAAGCCAATGCGGTGAGCTTGGCTCAGTGGCCAGCAGCGAGGGGCTCGGGGACAGCCCGCTGCTCCATCCTGCTGCCAACCCCGCGTCGCTCCAGTCCTCCCATGCCACCTGCATATGAATGAGGGGAAAATAGGACATCAATTACTCTGGTCAGAAATGGAAATGGTTTTTCAGATGGGCTGGGAGGGCCCCCGGGTGCCAGTTAGGCACACCTCTAATAGCCGCTTAGCGCAGGAGAGCAAAATGCTAATTGAAAGGGCCCAAAGTTACAGCCCCGCTCACTGCTGCTCCCAGCTGCTTGCCGGGAAACGAGCGGGTGTCTAATTGCTGTGACGAGAGGGGAAAGGCCACCAAATGCCTCTGCCATGGCAGGGCACCTTCCCCTGGGACTCACCGCCAGGATGGGGAAAGCCCCTACCCGCTTGGCAGGTATCGCTGCGGCGGCACGGTGGCACGTCCCCACCAAGAGGGACAGGGCAGTCCTAGGAGGGGGGGAGACGGGGCAATAAATACAGGACGTGCCACCGTGGACCCCAACCCAGCTGTTGCTCAAACACGCATCAGGCCACAAGTCCTTCCTCGGCAACCCCGCGTCACGCCGGGCTGAAGGTCAGGTTCGCGGCAAAGCTGAACCTGGGAAGGCCTGACACCCCTTTGTTCGCCCCCTGGGAGGAGGAGAAGTTCAAATCTTGAAATTTCATCACTCATAAAGTTTTTTAAAAAAATTGTCATCAAATAAATGAAGGAATTATCTTTAAAAAAAAAAAAAAAATCCCCTTGTGGAATTTGGAAGTGTTTTTTGAAGAAGTTGGAGCATTTTGTTTTGATTTTGATGTTTCAACTAACAGGAAAAAAAAAAAATGCCAAAGTTGAAATGAAACCCCTGGGCCTTGTAGCATGTTTTCATAATTATTCACAAAACACGTCGATGAAATATATATGTTTCCACAAAGTTCTTCTGATGTGCGGAATCAGCATTTCTTGACGACAGCTTTCCATCGGAAAGTTATCGGTCACCTCTCAAAAATGCCTGTGTTCCTCAGAGGCGAACATGCCCATGCTGCCCACCCTGCCCACGCTCACCCCCCCCCGGGCACCCACCACCCTCGCGGGGCGCAGCCCTGGATGCTGCTCTCACCCAGCTCCGCGCAGGGTGATGGGCAGGGCTGGGCATCTCACGGGCAAGCCTGGCAACAGAAAGCCCTTGGCTCTCCCCTCCTGCCACCACGCTGCAATGGCTGGGCTGGGGTGAGCTGGGCGATTTTCCTCTCTTTGGGGTTTTAGGGGCAAGGGGGGTGGGCAGGTGGGCTTTACCCAGGTCAGGCTGGATGAGGCTTTGAGCAGCCTTGTCTAGGGGGAGGTGTCCCTGCCCAGGGCAGGGGGGTTGGAATGAGATGATCTTTAAGGTCCCTTCCAACCCGAGCCATTCCATGATTCTACCCCAGGAGTGCATTAGCTGGTAGGGGAGGAAATAGTGGAGAAGCTTGAGGTACTAATTTTTGTTTCCTTTGCTGCCAGGGAACAGAAGGCTCGGGGGCTGTCCCCAGGACGGGAGCCCCTCGCCTTGCCCAGTGGTGCATGTTCGGGCTCCCCAGGCGAGGAGCACAAGCGCTGCCTTTCAGAGCCCACGAGCCATCGCATCAGACGGCGCTGGAAGCCTCCTCAGGCCATGTTTGCACAGGCTGGGGCAGGACCCAGGGTGGGCTGATGTCAGGGTGTCAGAAGGGATGAGCCCTCTTTGCTCCTCGCTCCAGGTGGCCACTTTCATCCCTCCACACAGAGGTGCCCTATCTGCCCGGGATGCCTCGGAGCTGGGGGAAGCAGCCAGCGATGCCACCTCCACAGCTTAGTTAGCTCAGATCGGAGTTGGGATCCTCCTTCCCTGCCGGTGTCTTGGACAGGAGAAAGGATCAGCTTGATTTTAGCCAAGGACACAGGCTGATCACACCCTCCAAAGATGGGGATGGGTGGCTGCGCGCTGTGCCAGCGCTGGTCCTCACCTTGCTCCTCAGATGAGAAGGTTCGAGGCAGCTTCACATACAGCTCAGAGAGCAGCAGCAGAAGAGATGGGAGTGGGTCCATGCAGACCTCTCCTGAACGTCACAGCCAGGTGGAGGGATCTGCTCCTTGACATGCCCCAAATGCATCCTTGGCGGCCAGGGAAGGGCCATGGTTACCGTAGCCAGGCAGCGTGTTTGTTTGGGTTTAGTGCTTGCACAGGATGGGAAAAGGATGTGATCTAATGGAGGATTGTGGGGTATCTCCATGGCCACTTCCAGCAGAGCTGTACCAAATGCGCCTCTTGAGTTAAGAAAAGCTCTTGCTAACTTCTTACGACTTGGATACAAAACACACTGAAACAAAACCATGGTAAAATTTCCAAGCAGCGGACCTGAGCCTGGGCCTTACAATCCCTGCTCCTGGAAGGGCTTTTTTTCTGGGACTGGGAAGGACAACCTTGTAATTAGGTGGCTGGAAATGACATGATGTCTCTGAGATGTTTTGCTGGCTGCCGGGAGGTCCAGAGGGCAGCACTCGCTGCTGGGGAGAAGCTGCATCCAGAGCTGTTCGCCTCTGCACTGTCTGGACCAGACCCTTCTGCAGCCCCTGGAGAACCGGCATCAGGAAACTGTCCCTCCCCAGCCCACCCTCCACTGCTCTCTGTTGGGGGGAGTTCAGTGTTTCCTGGAACAGATGCCCCAACATTTTCTTTCCCTTTGGAGACTTCTCAGCCTCTTTACCTGGCCCATTACCATAACTGGTTTGGGGATGTTAAGAGGTTTTTCAAATTACGTGCCCCAACAGAGGGATGTAGCAGTGCAAGTCCTGTGTTTGGCTTACTGTGCGGGTTTCAGGCTGTTGAGGAGACATGGAGGGCGTTTGGGTGACCCTCATGAGCGAGTTGAAGGGAAGGGAACACTTCGCAAGAGATGGATGAGCTCCATGCCAGCCTCTATGGAGCTACTAGGGAAGGATGCAGTGGTGGACCTGGCATGGAGGTGCGGTGTCCTGTGCCCCATGGGCGTGAGGCTTTGCCCAGGGCACTGTAGACACCCCAAAGCCCCGTGCCAGCTCCCTGGGCCACTTTCAGTGCTGGTGGTGGCCAGTGCCCTGCAAGGTCCTGCAGCTGAGAGCGTGCACTGGCACAGGGAACCAGGGCATCTCACCTCCGGTGATTAATTATCCCCTGAGCCTGATGACTCCTTCACCTCTAGACATAATTCAAAGTCTCTAAAAAAATCTGTGTTTTTTCTTCTCCCTGTACTATTTAATTAGTTACACATGTCCCCAGCACTATATTTTTTTGTGGTGCGCTTGGAAAATTAGAAGAAAGTGTTGATAAGGCTTCCTCATTACCTGCTACTCTTTGTTCTGAGCTGCTGCTGGGTGTTTGTCCCCTCCGTCCAGGGAAAGCAGGGGACCTGCGAGGATGTCCACCCGGGCACCACCGCTGCAGAGCAGTTTGCCTCGGGGCGAGATGTCTGCCCTCGCCGTCTGGCCTCACGGAGGGGCTTGGGGAGGCGAGGGAGGTTGTCCCGCTGCACGAAGCGGGGGGTTTTGGAGGGCCGGTGCGATGCTCGACGGCTGCCCGCTCCCGGCGGGGCAGAGCCCGAGCGGCGCCGCCCGCTCCCCGCTCCCCGCTCCCCGCTCCCCGCTCCCTGCTCCCCGCTCCCCGCTGCCCCCAGCCCCGCTGCCCGCTCCCCCAGAGCCGCTCCCCCCTGTCCCCAGTCCCGCTCCCCTCTGTCCCCAGCCCCGCCGTCCCCAGCCCCGCTGCCCCCAGCCCCGCCGCCCCCATTCCCATTGCTCGCTTCCCTCTGCCCCCAGCCCCCGTCCTCACTCCGCGCTGCCCCCCCAGCCCCGCTGCCCCCCTCCCCTCTGCCCCCTCCCTGCTCCCCGCAGCCCCCTTCCCTCTGCCCACGGCCCCACTCCCCTCTGCCCCCAGCCCCGCTGCACCCTCCCCGCTGCTCCCATTCCCGCTGCCCCCTCCCCGTCCCCCGCTCCCTGCTGTCCCCATCCCCGCTGCTCCCATTCCCGCTGCCCCCAGCCCCGCCGCCCCCATCCCCGCTGCTCGCTTCCCTCTGCCCCCAGCCCCCGTCCTCACTCCCCGCTGCCCCCAGCCCCGCTGCTCCCAGCCCCATTACCCCCATTCCCGCTGCCCCCCTCCCTCCCCGCTGCCCCCCTCCCTCCCCGCTGCCCCCTCCCCGCTGACCCCGGCTCCACTCCCCGCTGCCCCCAGCCCCGCTGCTCGCTTCCCGCTGCCCCCAGCCCCGCTCCCCGCTGCTCGCCGCCCTGCTGCCTCCCTGTCCCCAGCCCCGCTGCCCCCATTCCCGCTGCCCCCAGCCCCGCTCCCCTCCTCCCCGCTGCCCCCAGCCCCGCTGCCCTCCCGCCCTCCCCGCTCCGCGTTGCCAGGGCGACGGCAGGTAAAGCATTTGCATAACCTGCTCCTTCCCCATCTGTACCGCGCCTTTGGGAAGAAATGAGAGGGGAGGAAAGAAAAACAAAAAAAACCACAACAAAACCCACCCAACAACCCCAAACCAACCTAGAAGAAACAAAGACGGGAGCCATCTGGTCCTATCCTGCTCCTGTCGATGGTGCCAGCATTTTCTCCTGGCGCTTTACACAGCAGCAGGATCCGACCCTGCTCGCAGCAAAAACGAGGGGTCCCGTCTCCCCTGCATAAGTCCTTTATGGCTTCGGTGGGCTTCCCGTGAGGGAATGTAATGGGGGGCCCGGCCAGTGACAGAACATCCCCTGAGCCCACGTGCACTGGCGGAGCTGAGAGCCGAGGGATTAGAGTCTTTGCTGGCTGTAAGCGCTGTCGCACTGTCAGGTTAGGTCAGGATTATTGCTGTCCCTGGTGTAGGAGAGCATGGGGCGGGGAAGGGGAAAGCTGGTCACCAGTGTACTTCTCTCCCCCGATGGCAGCCCTCCTCGCTGGTCCCGTCTCAGCCCACGCTGACCCCGGGCAGGCTGCAAATTTAGCTTTTACCTCTGCTGCATCTGCACCCGCCTTCCTGCAGGACTTTTTCTAACTCACTCCGGAATATTTTTTTCCGCAAACCTCCGGATCAAAACATATCTGATGCCTCCATTGTGCTGCCGCCGTCCCTCCATATGTGATGAAATGACGGCGAGGTGTCAGAACCCGTGCTGGCCCGAGTCTGCTGGCCCGGCTGGGGCAGTGGCAGCGGGGACATACGTGGTGGCAAGGGGGCTGCAGACTCAGCCCCCACCCCACTGCAGCACGTGGCCGTACCGGATCTGACTGGCAGCTGCTCCCAGCACCGGTGTTTCCATATGCCCCCTTGGAAATTCCTCCTGCCTTGATCTTCCTCCTGGGTCTCCAGGTGGGACCATATGCTCCACCATCTCCGATTGCACCGAACCCCTAGGGACCAGCCGCAGAGGACGTGTTTGCTGTCCCTGAAGAAGGCAGGTACCCGCTGACAGCCAGCCTGGCTGCCCCATCAGCCCCGCATCGCCCTTCCTCAGCGGCCACCAGGCGATGGAGACCCTCTCCCATGAGGGACGGTGGCTGCTCCCCCTGATCCTGCCCAGAGCGTTTGGAGCCAGCCCAGGCTCTGCTCGTTCAGGATATTCTGTTCGTTGCCAATGCTCTGAACGCTTCAGTTTCCGTCCAAAAACACAAGACAAAACACAAACATGGGGGAAAGAGCAGACTGTCTCGAAGCCCAGCACCGACGCGGGTGCCATGAACTCCTCCAGAGTGAAACCTCTGTTTGGAACTTTCCTTGCAGATCATAAATGTGGGAATTCAGCCTGTCCGGACGAGGGGTTTGCAAAGTCCCTGCAAGGAAATATTTGCTTTAAAGGAGGAGATCAACCCCCCACCACCACCCCTGGCCCTGCCCAGCCTGGATCTCTCCTCCCCATGCCACTGACATGGCCAGCCTGTGCCAAGTTGGGCTGCGCGCTGCTGCCGGCATGTGGCACAGGGGACAGCGGGGCAGGTGACCAGCCTGATGCATGACCCCCCCACACTGCACACTCCTTCCCTGCTCAGCAGCAGCCTCTGCAACGGGGTGGTGCCTGCAGGCTGTGCTGCGCTCCCCCCACACCTGCACCTTGGGGCAAGGGGAGCCCAGCACTGAGCACGCTGCACCGCCGCCATCTCCCCTGGGGGCTTGCAGCCCCCGGCCTGGCACTGAGTTGAGGTGGGAGATGTTTCAGATGCTCACGGCTGTATCTACTGCCTTGAGGTACCCACAAACCCACGCCCGCCTGGGAACCCAGCCTGGAAAGCTATGGAGGGATGAGCCCTGAGGTACCCTCCTGCCCTGTGAGCTCTGGGCAAGGCTGGTTGCAGGGTCTGGCTGGGGAAACGGAGCTTGCTGAAAGCCCACCAGGTCCTGCTCCACGTTCTGCTGAGCTCCAGCAGAGCAGGGCTGGGTGCTCGCTCCCTGGCAGGCCACCACGTCACTCCGCATCCCTCGCCAGCCTGTGGCAGGAGAGAGGAAAGAAAAGGAGGTGGGGGAGAGAAAGGCCCCCATGAAATGGGGATTTATGGTCACCGGCGACAAGTGTGAAGGACTTGCAGAGGCCTCCAGGTTTTATGAGCAATGGTTTAGAGTTGACTGGCTGCTTAAATAAGTCTCTGCTAATCCCCAGCACAGTGTACCCAGTTCAAATTGGAAAAGAAAAAGGTTTAGTGGGAAAGACAGGGGAATATGGGAGCGTAAAACATATTTTACATCGTGTCAGATGAGTATGTAATTTACAGCAATATTATGTCAAACAAACACTGGAGGCAGCCAGAAAAGTGGGGAACGGAGCAGAGGAGCTTCCCTTTGAGCAGCAAAGGTGTGCTCTTCTCCGGTGCATGGAGAAAGGGCATGGCTAAGAGCAGACCTTCTCCTGCTCCTCTCCAGAGAGGCGCTGGCACCAGGACCACAATGTCTGGCCATGCCAAGGACAAGGACAGGGGACAGCCAGTGCCACCACATCTGTGGCAAGGCAGCACAGGCGATTTTGCGAGGAGACACAGGGTCTTCTTCATTTTTACCATCCTGTATGACTCTGCCCTTCTCACCCAGCAAAGGAGTCAGAGTTTGCTGGACTCGGATCCACCCTTGCTGGGAGATGTGTCTCTGCCTCGGCCCCTCCTGGGGGCTGGCAGCTGGGTACATGGGACACAGCACCCCGGGGGTCCTGCCTTGCAGCCCCACGCAGAGCCCAGGCGAGCGCGGGCAGGTCGTTGCGTGGGGGTACGTGCTCCCCTCGGGGACGGCCGGCGGCGCTCACACAGCTGCTCCCTTCTCCCCTGCCCGTGGGGGGAACCAGGCTTGGCAGCAGCAGCAGCAGAGGGTTTGCTGCAGGGGCTCTCAGGACTTGGGTTTCCTGGAAAAAAAAAAGGAGCTTCCTTCTCCATTAGCATTGCTGAAGAAAAGGTAAGGGTGTTTTTAGGTCCCTGGTTAGAAGAAGAACAGCTCTGGCAGGACAGCGAGCAGGTGAGGCTGTGCCTTCCAAGGGGTGTAGGAGCTTGGGGGTGAACCTGCTTGTAGGGCAGCTGGTGGGGAGAAGCGTCACCTCCCCAGGCTGCTCTGTCCTGTCCCCCCCAGGTGTTTACTGCTTTGATGCCAACACCTCTATAACCTCTCCGCCATGACCCTTTTTCTAGCAGTGCCGCGTGAAGCACAATTAAGATGCTCCTTCCTCACCGTCTCCAGCAGCGAGCAGCCAGCTGCTTCCCTCCACACCGCTGCCTCTGACCTTCCTCTTCTCCTCTGCCACCGACCAGCCCTGAGGCCATGGCGGATGGGCAGAGCGAGGAGCGGGATGCAGGACAGCCAGGGCCGTCGGTCCCGGCTGCCGTCCCAGTGCGGCGCGAGGGATGCGATGTCTCCATCCCCACCGCTCAGAGCTGCCAGCGGCAGCAGGAGGGGGGTCAGACGAGTCAGTCCCCCCAGCAGACAGACCTGGGTCGTGCCGGTGTGGCTTCCTGTCTTGAGAAATGCTTGCTTTCATTCACCGAGGGCTCTCGCCTGGCTCTCGCACGGCAGCCCGGCAGCCGGAGGCTACCAGGAAATTTATTAGACTTGTAAAACTTCAGGGCTCAAATCTAATTGTCTCCTTCTCCCCCAGATCCCTTGAGGGAAGCTCTTTGATTTAAGCCCCAATTCCAAACTGAGCCGGCGAGTCAGCACTCGGCGCTCGAAGTCAAATGAGCAATTTGTGCGAGGGCCAAAGGATAATTACAGCCCCTGTTTTTCAGAGGTCAGAAACCCAGGCAGCAGCTCCTGTCCTGATGGAGGTGCACCCCTTGCTCGAGGACATCGGTCCATCCCACCTGACCCGGACTGGGACACAGCTAAGAGAGATCCCAGTTCACCGTGGCAGCAGCCAAGGGCAGAAACGTGGCTCTTGTTCTTCAGCACAAGCATCACCCAGGACGTGAACAAAAAGTTCATCCGAAGTGGGCTCTGCTCGCGTGGCTGCGAGCCCCGGAATTTGCAGAGGATCACAGAAACTACTGTAATGGGAGTGAAGTTGTTTTAATCTCATAAGGACTTCCAGCTGAGCGGGGTTTGGCTCAGCCATACAAAGCAGCACCTGCTGGGTGGGAAGTGGAGAAATGGCTAAGTACTGGGAGGTTGGATGGGGAGAGAAGGTGGCTCAGAAATGAAGGGGTGGAAGGCTTGTTTCTCCCTTTTTTGCAGGGACAGGCAGAGGTTGGGAGCTGCAGGTGGGTTGAGAGCTTTTCCCTTACAGAAAATGAATGGTTTTGGAAGAGAGCTCTGCCTGGGACCGATGCTCTACCCGTGGTGATGGAGGAGCTTCAGAGATTGGCTGGTGGGGCTGGAGAGAGGATGACCTGCTGCTAGGAGGGAGGGTTTTGTCAGATGCAGGGTATCATGAAAGAAGGAGATGAAAAAGCAGTTACTGCAGTGAGGGTTAAAGGTTCTTACGTGGAAAAGATACACAAGTTTGACTGGCCAAAAATGAAAATACTGAGAAGGCTGAGATAGGAGCAGCCCCAAGCTGGAGCTCGGCCCCCTGTGATGCTGTGCTGGTGGTGATGGTCCTGATGAAGGATCATCCCTTGCACCTGCTCAGCCCCCCATGACAAACCATTGGTGCTCATCCCACCATCGTTCCCCAGGAACTTCAGGGTAATTGTCCCTTCCCCCAACTTTCTGGGGAGCAGGGATCCCCCCTTGTGCATGTGCCTGGGGTGATGGCTGTCTGTGGAGGAGAGGGCTGGGGGGCTCAGGGAAGAGGAGAGCTGGGATAGATGTGGGGTGTCTGAGGTGCTCTCGCAAAGGGGAGGTTTCCAGCTGGACGAAAGCTGGGCAAGCCACGGAGGGCTGGATCCTGCCACTGACCCTGCCTCCTGTTGTGTCCCCACAGGAACACGTGGCTGCCGATGGAGTGGCTTTTTTGGCGTGGGCAAGTGCATTCGTCTCATCTGTTGGCTGGCAAAACCACCCTGAGCTCACTCAATCCCTGCAGCCTTTCCGATGGCTCGCAGCAGCTTCATGTGGGCTGTTTAATCGGTCGTTTTTTTGTGATTATCTCGTGGGTTATCCTGGCGGGGGATAGGACGCAATGGGCAGGCTGCAATCCTGGTGCTCCGTGTCGCTGGCCTGTCACCGGCTCCATCAGCTGGGGCCGCTGGGGGTTTGTTGCCTGAAGCAGCTCCATTACAGCAAATTATAAACTCGAGTAGATTTTGCAGCTCTACTTGTGGCCCGTCTGGCACTAGCAAACATGCTTCCCTCAGCAGTTTCTTTCTTCCCCTTTTTATTGTCCTTTTTAGAGACGAACTTTGTTTTCCCGTTCAACAGCCGAACTTTGCACGAGCAGCGCCGGCTGCGGCAGAGCTGCCGGGGCTCAGCACATTCCTTCCCCGCACACAGCGGGGGGTCTTCACCCATCCCTGTCCCGGCTCGCTAGCGCTCAGCCCCGGAGAGGGCGGCGAGGGTGGGGAGCGATGTTTTGGGGGGTGCTGCAGGGCAAGGGCCAGCCCCATAGCTCAGCCAGTCCTCTCCCCACCTGGGAGAGACTGGCAGGCTGTGGGTCCTTGCTCGGCAGGACGTTGGCAAGCCCGCGGCAACGGCTGAGCTCCAGGAGAGGCCAGAGGACGGTTGACAAAAGGGGATGCGCTCGCAGCCCTGAAAGCCAAATGCACCCTGGCCAGCAGGGTGAGGGAGGGGATTCTGCCCCTCTGCTCCGCTCTGGGGAGACCCCACCTGGAGTACTGCGTCCAGCTCTGGAGTCCTCAGCACAGGAAGGACATGGACCTGTTGGAGCGGGTCCAGAGGAGGTCAAGAAGATGCTCAGAACATCCCCTGCTGTGAGGACAGGCTGAGAGAGCTGGGGGGGTTCAGCCTGGAGAAGAGAAGGCTCCGGGGAGACCTTAGAGCCCCTGCCAGAACCTAAAGGGAGCTACAGGAAAGCTGGGGAGGGACTCTGGATCAGGGAGGGGAGCAATAGGAGGAAGGGTAGGGGTTTCAAACTGAAAGAGGGGAGATTTAGGTTAGATATTAGGAAGAAATTCTTTGCTGTGAGGGTGGTGAGCCCCTGGCCCAGGTTGCCCAGAGAAGCTGTGGCTGCCCCATCCCTGGAGGGGTTCAAGGCCAGGTTGGACGGGGCTTGGAGCAACGTGGTCTGGTGGCAGGTGTCCCTGCCCAGGGCAGGGGGTGGCACTGGGTGGTCCTTAAGGTCCCTTCAACCCAAACCATTCTATGATTTTGTATTGAGCACGGAGGCCTGAGGAACGGGGCTGCTGCTCCTGATGGCTCTGGGTTTGCCAGACTGAGGAAGGGGAAGGATCCCACGTGGCGTGTGCATCCAAACCTAAACTTGCAACCTTCCCCGACTTCTGGTTTCCTGATACTTGCAAGCTGCTCACAGGCAATTTGCAAGTAAGAAAGGGAGCTTAAATTCATTCACCAGAAATAGCTTATTTCTGGGTTTGCAAGTTGTCTGCGAGCTGCTTACAGTTTTGTCATTTGCAGTTGGAAGGAGGAGGGGGGGAAGGGGGGAAGAAAAAGGAGAAAGAAGAAAAAAAAAAAAGAGAAAGAAGAAGAAGACGTAAAATCCAAAGACAGCAGAAAGGAGAAACCTGGCTGGAGCCCAGAGCCGTGTGCTACAGTAGGTGCCTGGGAGATGCTCTGAGCAGCCTAATGCACTTCTGAGCCGTGGTCCCCAAGCGCTGTGCTGTGGAGGGAGGCGACAACAGCCCCTTCCTGGACAACTCTGCCATGACCATCCACCGCAGCGCGCTCTGCCGTGCTTATTAACAGAAATAAATGGATATGGTGCGGGGAGTGGATCCGGGTAGATTTATGGGGAGGGATTAAAAGAACTAAATATACATAGTTTGGTGGAGAGACGTTTAAAGGAAAGGGCATGTGTGTATAGGGAGGGAGTGAAAAGTATAATAACAGTCTATAAATATTTGAAGGTGTAGGCACCAAGAAGCAGATTGATTTATTCGTGGCAATGTAAATGGGATGCAGTTTAAAAAAAAAAAAGGGAGAGAGACATGATGGGGAGAAGCTGTAGATGTTTCCCTGCAGAAGGAGCAAGGACCCCATCGCCTGGGTTTGGTACCCAGAGGAGGTACCGAGCGGGCAGGGGGAACGTTTGCTGCCTGTGTCTGGCCCAAGTGGCATCTTGTGCTCTGGTTCACCGTCGTTACGGCTGCAGGCGTTGCCTGCAGGGGTGGGCTGGGCCCTGGCCCTGTGGACCCCACCAAACTCAGCACCCTGAGACTTTTCCCTTTCATTCTTACTCAACGGAGCTCAGACGACACCAGTGCTGCTGCTCCTCCTCCTCCTCCTTCCCCCTGCCCCTCGTGGTGCCAAGCTGTTCATGTGTAAGGCGAACATCTTGGGCAGGACGCGAGCTCCAAGTCCTGCCCAGTTTTGTGGCGGTGTGTGTCGTTGTCCCCCCCTCCCACTCCCCTTCCTCCTCCTCATCCCACCACGGTGTCATGTTCTCCTGCTTGAGCGTGCCACGCTGGGTGGCAGCGCCTGGCTGGCATCGCTCGGTGCGAACGCGACAGATGGGAGCGAGGAAGGCTCGCTCTGCCTGTGCCAGGGTGAAAATGGCTCAGCTGCAAATGAATATTTCCAGAAACCTCTTCTTCCTTGGTTTATAATTATGAGCAGATTTTCTTGTGGATAAAAGGGAGGCTGGTTTCAAAAAAGAAATGACCCTGTGTGGGAAGAACTGATTCTTCTTGGAAAAATATGGTGCCTTGAGCAAGTTTAACTCTTCTGCTTCCTCCCGCCAGGAACAGATTCGCTGCATCCCAATTCCCATCAGCCGGTTCCAAGCCTGAGGCTTGGCATTGGCAACTTCCCAGTGCAGGAACCGGAGTCTATTTTAAAACAACGAGTTCCTCTTCGCAGGCTGTGTGCGCAGGGGGCTGCGATTCCCCGGGTGAAGCCCTTCCTCGGAGGCTCCTGGAGCATCCTTGGCAAGCAGGACTCCACGCACGAAGGTCCCTGGCATCGTGACTGGGACGCACTGGTGGGAGGTGTGAGACGTTGCCTGCCTGCTGCTGGCCATGAGTGTCCCTGCTCCGTGTGTCAGGGGCTAAACCTGGCCCCCCCAGCTAACGGCGATGCACACTGGGGTCATTCGATGGGGAAGTTCTGCTGGGGAGACCGCTGTGAAATGGATTTCGTGTATTTAAACCCAAAGCGTTGTTCTCTGGAGGGATGCTGGTGCTGCTCGCTGCTGCCCAGTGGGTGCTGGGGATGAGCACTGTGCCCCATCCCAGGTGCGGGTGCCCCGGGAGAGCCCCTTTTGCAGCTCCCAGGGTGGGGAGGCAGTGGGGACGAGCTGAGTGATGTCTATGGTCGCATCTCATGGCCACCCGTCCCATCCCTCTGCTAGCCAGAGCATCACCATTGCACATTACAACTTCAGCAGCATACGAGTCAGGAGGGCCGGGAGACAGGATTCCTTTCGCTGACCCGAAATTATCTTCGATATGGGAGAAAAGGCAAGGGAAATTTGTGCGACAGACGTGAAAGGCAAAGGGGTCCTTGGAAGTTTTTCCTCAGCGTGAGAGAAGCTCTTGAAGTTTATTCATATAACAGCCATCTTATTAAAGAGCTTCTCGGAGAACTTTGAACAGCTTTCTATATGGAAACAAATCTGCCTCTATAGCAGCAGTTTTCTGGGTTTCTTTTGATAATGGTAATGATCTTACATTTCTGTACAGCCTTTCATCTTGCCGGATCTTAATGAGCTTTACAGACAAATGTGCAAGCTATACGCAAAGATCAATTCGCCCAACAATGCCAGGCAGCCTCTGCCGGGGTGGATGTGGCAGGTGTCTGCGCAGCCCACTGCAAAAAAACGGGAGAGATTGGGTTCTGTTTTGATTTTTTTTTTTTTTTTTTTTCCTTATTTATTGAAAATGCAGGCAGCATTTTAGAGAAGCGGAATTTGGCAGGCAACAATTTGGCCGGGACAACAAAGTTGTCTCTCCGTCTTTCCTTTTGGAAGCCGTTCCTCTCCTCAATACATATTTCGCCCTTCTCGGTGCCAGGGAAGGGATCGCTTCCCGATGGCTGGAACTCCTGCCTGGCGTGGAGGCGGACAGCTTCAGCGCTCTGCTCTGCTAAATATTTAATGTATTTTATGGGAAGGGTGACGATGCCAACGGGAGAGAGCCATGCCAGAATAGCCGATGGCCCGTGCCCGGGGTACTCAGCTGAGCGGAGAAGCTTGGATGGAGCCGCTGCATCCATCACAGCCGCCCCCGCTGCCCGGGGTTTGTGCTCCCATTTGTTCTCACTATTTCTACCCGATGTCCCAAATGATGCCGTGGGCCGGGACCTGGTCCCTTCATCGTCAGCCTCCGTCCTAGCAGGAAATTTCTAGCAACTGTTGTGTTCAAAGGGAGAAGCATCACCTTGAAAGCAGGATTCTGCGTCCCTGGAGTCTCATCTGTTCCCAGCCCATCAGGCCAAATTTAGCATTGCTAAAGGGCTACCAAGATGATGAGGGGACTGGAACACCTCTCTTATGAAGAAAGGCTGAGGGATTTGGGTCTCTTCAGTCTGGAAAAAAGACGACTGAGGGGGGACCTTATCAACGCTTATAAATACTTCAAGGGTGGGTGTCAGGAGGATGGGGCCAGGCTCTTTTCAGTGGAGCCCAGTGACAGGACAAGAGGTAACAGGCACAAACTTGACCATAGGAAGTTCCACCTAAACACGAGGAGGAACTTCTTTCCCCTGAGGGTGGCAGAGCCCTGGCACAGGCTGCCCAGAGAGGTGGTGGAGTCTCCGTCTCTGGAGACATTCCAAACCCGCCTGGAGGCGTTCCTGTGCCACCTGCTGTGGGTGACCCTGCTCTGGCCGGGGGTTGGACTGGGTGATCTCCAGAGGTCCCTTCCAGCCCTCTGATTCTATGAGGAGCAGCGGTCCCCGAGAGGAGCACATCTCCTCCCCATCCATCTAGGGCACCATTTATTTCCTCCCCACAGCAACAAGCTTGAGGAGTCAGCCTTAAGTGGAGAGGAAAAGGCAGGAGCTGGGAGCATCCTAAATGCCCTCAGTTCCCAGTTTAAGCCAAAATACTGACTAATGGTCACAGAGCAAGGAGAAAGTTGCTGCTGCTGTTGCTCAGATGTCACTGGAGCCTTCTGCCTCCTGCAGACCTGCCTGCCTCCTCCTCTGCCCCAAGGCTGAGGCCAATTGCCTCCTCCTCCTCCTCCTATTTAAGCACCTTTTACTGGGAAATAGGCTGTACCTGCCCACCCAGGGCTGTGTCTGGGTGGCACAGTCACTGTGCCTCCTGGGGACGTGTCACCTCAGTCAGGTTGTGCCCCTTCCTTTTGGCTCTTCAGTTCACAAATTCTTTCAACCCTTTGGGGTTTCTGTGGAAGCAAATTCCTTTTCTCTCCTCTGTTTTGCTTCCTCTCAAGCTGACCCCTCCTGAGAGCCCTTTTATCCTCCTGTATCTCCATTTCCACCATTTTTTTTTTTTTTGGCTGTGGTTGCATTAACCCTTCCTTTGCTGCTTGCAGTTTTTTTAAAAAAAAAAAAAAAAAAGAAAAAATTACGCTGGCTCAAGACGTTTTATTTTAAAAACAAAACCCCGGTGTGCTGGTTGTCTGTCTCAGCATAATGCCCGTTGTTAAATAGTGCCGTGTCTGTGCCAGGAGAGCTGCTGCAGGGTGGCCACAGGAGGCCGGCGTGGGACATCCCAGCCCACAGGTTTTGCTCCCTTGTTCGCTCCCGAGGATTCAACTTGCCGCAGAGCGGACGGATGGGTCTGAATTCAAAAACAGAGCGAGATGACGTGGCAGCGCGTCAAAGCAGTGGGAGGCCAGAGGTGCCCTGGGGTGTCTTTAGCGCTGGTTCTCGCTGCTGCTCGAGATGTGTCCTGCCCCCCTGCCCCAGCTCTGGTGCTGTGGAGCTGGGCACCATGTGGAGGCATCACGGCTGCTGGTGGGACTGGTCCATGGCTCGGGTGCCCTGGCTCATGAGCTGGCTGGCAAGGCATCGCGTGTCCCTTCTCCCTCTCCTCTCCCCTCCCTGGAGCAGGGATGTTGGCACTGCACCATTTCCCATATTTATGGCAGTAAAGCTGTAATCTCCCTCGATCCTCCGAAACCTCCAGGAGAGATTGATGGAAGCCCAGGTCAGCCATTAGTGACCGCTGCATAAATCACCCTCATTAGCCGAGTTCCCTTGGCAAGGCGTGCTGATATATGGACCCGCGAAGCCTGCGAAGCATTAAGAAATCATGACTACATACCTGGGGCAGCCGAGGATCCCTGCTGCGCGAGCACCTTATCTGGACAAGGGCGGGCTGGATTCTCCTTCTGGCCCTTCTTTTTGTTGTCTGCAAGTTGTTTTTTTTTTTCCCTGCCCTGAACCACTCGGTATTTTTTAATCAACCCCAGACTCTGCCTTGGGCTCGCTACTGAGATGATGAACAGAAGCGATGGGGAATCCACCCGGGGTGGTGGCTCTCAAAGAGAGGAAGCGCCTTGAGCCTAAGCAGACATCCCTCCGAGGAGCCCGAGGCGTCGGAGTAACCCATCGGGAGAGCATTTCCCAGTGCCGGAGCTGTGGCTCGTCTCTGGCTTTCAGTCCTGTCTGCTCATCTGGAAGCCTGGAACAGCAAATGTTACCGAACCCTGACGTACCTGGCCGTGCCTATGGGCTGCTCCCATCCCGTGGTTTGATTGGAGACTGAGTTGGAAGAAAAACCAGGTCTTGCTCCGTGAGGGAGGTTGAGACCGAGACTTGACGTAGCATGTGGATGAGGCTGGAGGGCTTTTTGATGCTGCGGTGGTCCTGGCTGGCAGCCTGGGAGCACGTGCTGGCATCGCCGGCTTCGGCTCCTGTGCCATTTTTCCAGAGAAACCCCTGTGTATGCTGGGCATTCATCTGGGAACCTCCGTCCTGCTTCCCAGCATGTGCGAGGACTTGAACGCAGCGGGAACAGCCCAGCTTTGGGTTACAGCAGCGAGGGAAGGGCTGTGCAGATGGCACGTGGAGGAGGATGCTTTGTGGCCAACAAGGAGAGAAAAGCCCGTGGGGAGATGAGCTAAATGCTCTCTGTGGACTTTTACCCTAATAGAAATTCATCAGTCGATGCTGATCGACAGTAAAGGACACGAACACTGCTCTCCTGAATGCTTATTTACGATGGGAATGCTGGAGTGGTTATCCGGAGAGTGCCCGTGGATTTGGGAGTCATCCAGTCCAAGATCGTCAGGCTGTTTGTAGGGCATTTGGTGTGACTACTGTGGGAAGAGCTGTGGTGGCCCTATAGCTTCTCTGGATTTCCCATGGTTGCAGCCACTGACTCACTCTGAATAATGGGCAACGGCATAAAATCAAGCAGTTTGCAGATCACTTAGGCACAGCCAAAATCACTATATTCACGGGATGAACTGTCTGCTGTGCTAAACATATATATATATTTGGGAGAGCACGTGTAGCTTTTTCAATTGCGATGCCTTTCTAATTAGGGCCCTGAGTATTTACTCAGGCAAAGCTCCCGCGGAGTTTGGGGGGAGGCTGGGGCTGGCTGAGGCTGTGGGGGGCCCGTGATGCCGGGCTCGGGGCAAGCAAGGCTGGCTCCTGCACACACGCGTGTGTGTGCCCCGGGCACGCAAGAAATTCGTTTTCTGCTTATTTGCACGGAGACGATTGATGCTGCTACACTTGCGTTTCGAGCACTACGGGGAAAGCTGAAAAAACCCACCGTTTTTCTCTGAGAATTAAAAAAAAAAAAAAAAAAAAAAAGAAACAACAACAAAACCAGGAGGAAAAGCTAACAAAAAAGACAAAGAGGACCAGATCGGGGAATGTTTTTATTCATGTCAACTTTCGTAAAGCTCCTCTCCCTCCTCCTGTTCCTCCACCCACCTGACCCCCAGTGAGCATCCCTCAGGGTGAGAATTGTCTGTAGGAAGATGCTGCGCGCACGGGGCGTATCTGGTTACAGCAAAGGGCTTATTAGAGGAGCCTGCAGCTGAGGAGTGAATCTTTCTTCCCTCTCTTCGGCTACAGCACGAGGCCTCCTGTGCCAGCGTTGGGCTAAATGTCCAATTAGTCTCTCGCACTTCGCCGTTAATCGCTGCTGTTTGGTGCTGAGGGAGAGCCGGTGGGATCCATTAACTCCTCTTCCTCCTCCGGCTGGCCAGCTGGCTTGGGCTGGCTCCAGGTACGTTTTTTGGGGTCTGCCACCGTGGAGAAATCTGGCCTTTTTTCTCTTGGGAAAGTGGTGTGCCGTGTTCGCCGCCTCCAGGCTGATCCATAACCCCGTTTTTTGGCTGGAGGGGGAGGCACAAAGGGAACCGTCGGGACAGAACTACAAAAGCCTCATCACGTTTCACAACAAGGCAACTCGCAGGCAGGGATGTAAAGCTCCCTATATAAAAATATAATTAATGATCTAGTAAAAAGCTGCCTCCTAGCTAGTGCTGTAATGCAAAACAAGGCTCAAGGGGCAAGAGGCTTTACAAGTGTTGGGTCTGAGTTCACGGCTTGTCCTGCACAGCAAAGAGCTGTCTGGGTGATGACTGTTTTGTAACTAATGGCAGCTCTTCTGGGGGCTGCCTTGTCCCCGTTGGTGCTCAAACGTTGTTGGATGGGTGCAGGGGAGCTCCTTCGTGCCTGCGGATGTGGGTGGGAGAAGGGCTCATATCCCTCCTTACATCCCCGAGATCATAGAACGGTTTAGATTGGAAGGGACCTTGAAGGTCATCTAGTTCCAACCCCCCCTGCTGTGGGCAGGGACACCTCCCACTAGAACCGTGCTCCATGTAGCCCAGCAGGTGAGATAGATAACTGTCCTTGTTTGAGGTATGGCCAGCATCACAGTGGCCAGTGCGGCCCAAACCGTGACGATAACCCGTTAAAAGCCAGCCAGGGTGTTGCGAGGGTGACAGCAACAACACATTTGGCAAGCGGGGCCAGCAGAGTTTGGTGCTGTGCAAAGGAAAGAGGGGCATGGAAAATGCTGCTGGCATCCCTGCGGTACCCATGCCAGGGTGGCGCGGCCCCGGTCGGCATTGTGCCTCCCAGGCAGATTGCCCAGCAGGTCTCTGCAGACAGAACGGTACTTTGCATGGCAGAAAAAAATAGATTCAAGGAGAGCAATCCTGTCTGGGAACCCCACAGTGTGGCACACGCTCCCTCCTTTATTGTGGGGTGCTGCTCCTACAGGGGACGGCAGCGAGTTGGGGCTGGACCGTGCCACCAGCTGCCTGCCCTGCCTGCTCCTCCAGTGGTGGCAGGGAGGAGCAGATCCCTGGGGACCGGCAGCCTCCATCGGGAAGCTGGAAGGTCCCGGGGAGGGAAGTGGGGTGGGAGCACTGTCTGCAAGCAGAGACCTGGAGGAGAAGATCCAGGTCAGGGCATCTGGGCAGCCTGTGCATGGCAAACAGGGCAGGGCGGGCTGGAGCCATGGTGATGAGAAGGGATGGGAGGTCACCTACTGTGCTATCTAGGACAAGCTGCGGTTTCAGGTCCAGATGCAGATCCAAGGCAAGGGGCCAGAGGTGAGGAAAACCTTAAGGATGCCTACAGCTGCTCGCCGGTGGGTGTCCGGCTGCGGCGGGGCATGGAAGAGATGTCAGAGCATTGACACTGCCCTCCCTGCTGCAAGTGCCACGTGTCCCCCAGGAACCGGTGCATCCATCCCAGTGTGCAGCGGTTCCTGTTGTTCCCTGGAAAGTGGGAAGGAGTTGAACCCAGCTTTCCTCATCTCTTTATTGCCGAGTGTGGAAGAGCAGCATCCACCACCTCTTGCAACTTTCTTTGAAGGGAAAAGAGCAAGTGCCAGGGCGTTTTGTCGGCTCCTCGTCCTCGCTGGCGCGGGAGCAGTGCTGTGACTCACGCAGCCCCGCGGGGAGCAGATGTATAAATTGAGGTCAGGCTGAATTTAGCCAAACGCTTTGGACCTCTGAAAGCAGAGAAGCCTCCCTTATGCCTTGGGCTTCCACCGTTGCTGTCTGTATCGTGCACTAGAGGTGGCCCAAAGGCATGTGAGCGTTGTCCACCCCAGATGTGCGTTTATAATGCGCCTCTCCCCCTGAACACCGCACTTAGACAAAAAGTGCTTTTTGTCTAAGATGGTTAATGCACTCTCCCACCTCCTCCAGCAGCCAGGTGAATATTATCATCCCCGTTTCGCAGGCAGAGAGGGGGCACTTGGCCTGCGGTGAGTCAATGTCAAAGGGAGGGTTATAGCCTCGAGAGCCAGCCCGTCCTCTCCTCCCCGCAGCCAGCAGCATCTATTTCTCTCCAAGCAACATCCACCCTGTGTGAGACCGGTGCTATAAAGAACAAATAAAATGCTGCGCAAGCCGAAGGAAATGGCATCATTTAAAAATATGCACAAGGTTAACAGGCGCGGGGAGGACACAGCGCGTGTGGATGGATGGTAGGAGAGCTAACGGATGAGACCCGAAGGGCTGCAGAGCGTAAGGCAGTACCAGCAAAATCATCCAAGTGCATAAGTCACAAGAAAATCTGGCTTCTCACCCTGCTTAAGGAGTGTCCCAGGCCGGTGCCCGGGGACGCAGAATGACTCCACGTCGCTGCGTTTCCGCGGGACTGATTGATGGATCGATTTTTTTGCAACAGGGTCCTGTAGCCCTGCACACTGACTCGTCACAAGCAATTAGCTGGGAGTGATGTGCAGCTCCCAGCGACAGCCGGGCTGGCTCCCTTCAGACTGCTCCGACCTGTCCCCGGGGCTGGCGCATCCCCAGCTGGATGAGGCGGATCAGGGGAAGCACTCGGAAACACTCCCGGGGCTTTGAGTCTCCTGGGGCGAGGGAGCAGAATTGAGGGATTTTTAGAACGTTTAGAAACGTTTGCTCTCCCAGCCCCGCAGGCATGGCCCGGGGCCTGTTGCCTATCCAAATTAGGCCACTGTCAGGTTTGTCGGCTGAGGTTTCATTTAATTTTCTTCCTCATGCTCACTCACAGCAGCCCCGTGTGCATAGCCGGGCCAGGACGCAAAGCATCTGGGTAGACCTTTGTCAGGCTCCCTGGCTGAGCCGTTAACACTGATTTTCCATGAATATTCAGGCGTGTGAGATGCATCCAGGATGCTCTCGCGGTCAAGGCTCGCGGGATCTCCACGCAAACCTTAGCTCTGCCGCTGGTTTCGTATGGCTTCTTGGGCAAACCAGCTCTGCCTTTGGCTTCCTCGGACAAATCTTTTAATTCCCCTGCACCTCAGCCTCCAGGTAAATAACCAGGCGGGTGGGTGAGCTTGCAATTTGCTGCTTGGCACAACTTGGTGCATAGAGAACAAGTTCAGGGCTTGGCAGGGGTGGTGGGATCACTTTTCCCTAGCAGTCGCTGGCTGGCTTGGCTTGGGTCAAGCTTACCTCTCTCCATCTCTGCTAGCCCGTCTGTAAAATAGAGCTAATGATATCCAGGTGGTTTCCAAAAGAGCTGTTGTGCCAGAAATAAGGAACTCAAAAAAGACGGCAGATCCTAAGGGCGTCTTTGTGTGCATCAGGACTGCTTGTTGGGAATATTTCGCTGTGGCCACGTGTGCTGGTTTCAGCTGGGATGGAGTTAGCTTTTTTGCTAGCAGCTGGTGTCGTGCTATGTTTTGGATTTGGGATGAGAAATAGTGTTGATAGCGCACTGGTGGTTTTGGTTGTTGCTAAGCTCTCAAGGCCTTTTCTGCTTTTCAAACCGTCCCACACGTGAGAGGCCTGGGAGGGCACAAAATGTTGGGAGGAGACGCAGCCGGGACAGCTGACCCCAGCTGACCAAAGGGCTGTTCCATCCCATATGGCATCATGCTCAGTTTATAAAGCTGGGGAAGAAGAAGGAAGGGGGAGGGGAGATCGGAGTTATGGCATTTGTATTCCCAAGTAGCCATTGTGCATGATGGAGCCCTGCTCTCCTGGAGATGGCTGATCACCCGCCTGCTCGTGGGAAGCAGTGAATAAATTCCTTGTTTTGCTTTGCTTGCGTGCGTGGCTTTTGCTTTACTTCTTAAATTGTCTTTATCTCAACGCACCAGTTTTCTCATTTTTAGTCTTCCGATTCTCTCCCCCATCCAAACAGGGGGGCAGTGAGCAGCAGCTGCATGGTTCTGGTTGCTGGATGGGGTTTAACCGTGACACCATGCTTAAAAATATGAGTTTTCTAAGGTGGGAATGATACAGGTGCATGAAGCTGCAGGTAAGCACCATGAGGGATCATCCAGCAAGGGAAAACGGTACTAGGAATTTCCGATAAGCTTCCATCACCAATGGTATTTGTTCCCCAGAGAGATTAGAAAGGGGAGCATCCACTTTGAGTCATTCAACATTAAGCCAGGAACTTGGCTGGAGCAGGGTGTCCATAAAGAGACCCTACGAGAGCCTGCGCTACCTTCTCCACAGGGTGGGAGGGACTTCTCAGCAGGGACTGTGTTGGGCTCCTCTCTGCTGCTGACTCTCTGCTCCAAAAACCTCGGTTTGCAGCCACGAACTTGGCGAGAAGGGAGACCTGGGGGCAGGGAAGGTCCTGAGCAGTGATTGATGGGTTTTGTTCCCCAGCCTGTCATTGCCTGGCCTTCTGCTCCAGCACAGCCCGGCCAGCACTGGTTTCCCACCTCACCACCGCTCCCGGCGCATGGGAACAGCTGGATGGAACCAAATTTTCACTTGCCTTTGAAGAGCCAGCGGGTCCCGTAGCCAGCAAAAACATTTACTGAAAAAATAGTAATAGATCTGCTTCCCTTTCATCAGGGTGAGGAAGGCAGCTCTGATGTTGACGTTTCTTACCCAAGATTCAGGAATTGCTGTCTTTAAAAATGAGAGCCCAGTGTGTTTGCAAACTGGACGGGCATCTGACACCCATCAGCCCCTTGGAAGCAGCCCAGGGCTTGTGGGGAAGGCCTTTGGCTTCCCTGGCTGTGGTGGGCTTTGAATGGTTATTCCTCTGAAACCAGTGCTTCTGTTTAGTGGTTTTCCCTTAATAGAAGAGATTTTCCTGCTGTAAGGATGTCATTGCTGAGGAATTACTGCTGGGCCTGGTCTTTGCATCTTTCAAAACTTGTCTGTCCTCAAAGGCTGTTTACACGAGCTCCTGAGTTCAGCCTCTCCAGGGCAACTGCGGTAGCTGGGTCCTTCCCGAGCCACAATTCACCCCGGCTGCGAAGCTGCTTCTGCACGTGCGGGCTCTTCCCTTGCCAGAGCTGGCTCCTGGCTGGAGACCGACCTCCACCCCAAACCTGCTCCTGGTTCCTGTTTGTCTCTTCTGAAGGCACTGGTCCTCGCTGGCTCCTGGGGACCCCCCCACAGCCAGGCTGGGGTGGCACAGGGGCTCCCTGGGTCTGGGGAGCGATGGGGATGGAGGCTTCCACACGCAGCTCCCTGAGCCCACCGGAGCTGCCGCTTCAGGGCAAAACCAGAGCATCTCATCCCATCGGTGCTCCCTTTCCTCCGGGGGACCCCAGGCTCCGCAGCACCCAGTGACACAGGCTTCAGCCCCAGCCTTAGGAAGAAGTTCCTACATCCCACCTCGACTACGCAGTTTGCCCTCTCCCTGTCCATGCACGGATGCACACACGCTCTGAGCTTCGTTTAGATGAAATTATGCCTTATGCCCATCATCATTCCTGCTAAGCAAGATTCTTGGCTCCTCTTCTCCCAGCTTTAAACCACCTCTCTCCCCTTCCCGCTGGGCTCGGGGTCAGCTGAGCCCTGGGGCAGGAGGGCCGGCAGGTTCCTGGACTGCGGTGGGAAAGGGCTTGGGGAGTGTCCCGTGGTTTGGCCGACGTCCGTCTGTCTGTCTGCTTCGCTCCAGGCCTCCATGCTGCTGGATTAGTAGCTACACCTCTCCAAGCGCATTGACTCAGGCACGGCTGTCATCTCCGGCAGCCACTGGGCACTGTCAGTGGAAGTGGATTTCAGCGCTCATTAATCCCTGGCCAGATTCGCCTCCCTCCTTCAGCTGGTTTTTCCAGGAGCCTCATCCAAGTATAATCTTGTCACTGGTTTTGCAGTGGTTTGGCAACGGCTTACAACCTCCTTGTTCCCCAGCCTCCCTCCCCTTGCCCACTCTTTGCCCTTTCATTTGTCGGAGCTGCCCTACGTCCTTTATTTTTCTCCTTCTCTGGTTTTCCTTAGTTTTCATGTGACCAGGCACGTTGAAAGGGGAATTGGCTTCTTTCCCGTTTCTGACCCCGCTGTGCAGAAGCGGGGGGACGAGCACGTTGCTCACAGGAGTTGCAGCTCAGAGGAAGAGGAGGAGGTCCAAAATGCCACCCAGAAACCCTCGTGTGCATCTCCTGGCGTGCGCAGGGCTCCAGCCCTGCAGCCATCACCCGCCCCGTGGCAAATACAGCTTTCCCCCTGCTCGAGCCCTGATGCCAGTGCTTTGACGGTGCCGGCTCTGCCGGCTCATCGTGCCAGGTCTTGTTCAGCTGTGGAGAAACCCTGAGCTGCACAGCAATGTCCAGATTCCTGAGGTGCGGGAAAAATTCCTCTACCCCCTCCGCTGAGGGAATAATTTGGCTGGGTCTTAAGTTTGGATTAAGCCATGGGTTGGAAGCGAAAGCCAAGCTGGGTTCATGTAACTCTGGGCAAGCGGTGTCTTTAGTTCCATGGCAGTGAATGCTTCTTTCAGATAAAGTGCCCTTCTCTGGCGTTGCCGTATTTGTTGACCGGAGGATTAGAAAACAGGGTGTTGAAGTGAAGAGTGCAACAAAAATTCTTGGTTGGCAACGCAGCCGAGGAGAGATGGAGAACGCAGGCAAACATTCCTGTTGAGCCAAATGCCCTTCCCTTGCCCTGTTGGCAAATTTTAAAACAAAGGATAGGGAGGGGGCACCCCCCCCCCAACTCAAACGGAATATTTATTTTTTGTTTTAGGTGGTGGCATTTGTGCTTTGGCCCCCTTCCCTCTCCAGAGAAGAATTAATCTCCGGATCCAAGAAGCACTTTGTGCTGAAAATTCCCGGCTCAGTTAAGTCTGGTCTTAGCCCAAATTTGCAAATACTTTTCATCTCCCCGGAACTGCCGTTTCCAGTCAATGGGGTTTTCTCTCCAGTTACACGGAGTCCCCACACTGGTTAAAGGAAGAAACTTTTCCCTCTTCCCTGGTGCCGTTCTGCAGCGCATCCACCCTCCCTGGAAAATTTTAAGTCAAGAGTGAATATTTTTCTGCAAGCCTTGCCTAGTTTAAACAATGAATTCTGGGAAGTGCCATGGCATATGTTCTGCAGAAAATCAGAGTAAATGACCACAACGATTCCCTCTGGCTTCATGCTCTGTGAAGCTATTGTTTGCAATGTGTTGCAGGGGTGTTTAGCTTGGCCCAGTGTGTCATCCTCTCTCCGGTCTTTGAATAGACTCTGCTGGAGAAAATGACTGGAATAAGCCTGTTCTGTATTTGCTTTTGGCATTAATATTTTTTTTTTGTTTGTTTGTTTATTTCTTTGGGATTATTTTAAGGACCTCAAGGTCCCCACAGCTAGAGAGGCAGGCCCAACACATGTGTTGCACGGCTGTTCCCCCCTCGCCGACAGCTCTGATGGCAAAGAGATGAGGGAAGTCCATATCCCCCTTTCTCCCGCTACCTGCAGGGTGAAGGAAGCTTACCTTGCTTGCTAAGGAGATGTGCTGTTCCCTTCTGTTTTGGGGGAGGAAAAGCCCTCAGCACGTCCGCAGGGTCCTCAAGTTGCATTTCCATTGGAGAAAGCATTGCTGATTAAATGATGCTCGCTGCATCCCGTGGCTGGTGCAGCTGCCTCGGGACCCGCTGCGCTGCAGCGACCAGGGTGCTCCGGTCTGTCTCCCAGCCCTGCTCTGCAGAGCCAAAGGCTGGAATCTTGGATGGAGCTGGGAATGTGGTGTCCCCGTGAGCCCAAGCAGTATGCCCTGGGCTGACCACTCCGCCTGATCCCACTGCCTTTGGAGTCCTCCCTCTGGGCTCACCTCTGGTTCCTGCTGCCCTTGCTCACATACGTGTCTCTGCTTCCATCTTGCCTTTGCCCAGGAAACTGATTTTGGGAACCAGACCCAGGCTCCGTCCATCAGCCTTCGGAAGGACAGACTCAGGGCCGTGTCCTGGGGGTCTGCAGGGATCCCCCCATCCCATCCCGCTCCCCTCTCCCAGGCAGGATCAGCTCCTCCTTGTTGGTTCCCAACAGCCATTTATTTGCCTGACGCTCCCAGAGGATCTGAGTGCTGGGGAGTCTGGCACTGCCCCAGGCAATCTGCTCCAGCGATTTGCTATCCTTAGAAAGGCTTTTGTAAACACCAATCTGGATCTTTTTTGCTGCAATTTAAGACTATTGTCATTTGTCCCGTCGAAGCAGACACAGCTTGTTTGCTCTAATGTCTGAAGTGCTGCGAGAAACCTCAGATCCGAACAATATCTGGTTCTGCCCAGGCCCCCATGGGCACCCGTGGGAGGTCACCTCCTGAGGACCTCCTTCCCCGTCCCACTGCCATCCCAAAGAAGTGTGTGGGGGGGGATTCCTCAGCTTTGCCTCGAGGAAGAGAAAACCTTGGGTCAAACAACCAAAAAGACGGGATGTGTCAGCAAGTCTGTGCACTCCCGAAGGAACCCGGGAGGTTTCCAAACCTCAGTTGATGGTGGTCACTTATATCCCAGCTGGCGTCGTCCAAGCTGGAGCTAAAGCACATGGGCAGGAGCGGTGCTGGCGGTGACCAGGGAGTCCCTCTGTAAATAGCCAAAGAGAAGGAAGGAGCAGATGGGGGAAAAGGAGGAGCAAGACAGAGAGAATGACAAGCGAGCAAGAGGATGTGTAAGAAGGAGCTGGGAGGAGTGAAGGAGGAGAGGGAGCTGTAATTAGGGCAGGTTTAGTATGCATGAATTTTGCTGGGTTTGCAGCAGGAGGCTTGCCCAGCAGCTGCAGAAATGATTTATTACATGCTCACTACATTTGCCCTGTAGGAAGGTAAATAAAATGTACATACTGTCCCATTTACTCAGACAATCAAGGGGATATGACCCAATTTCTATTTTACTAAAATGTTTTCCTCCCCAGGATTGGACCCCTGGGAGGTGCGGGGCACCGCGGTTCCCCCACGGAGCGGCAGCGCTGCACGGGAGCTCCATTTATCTCCCCTGCCCTTGTTGTCAGAAGGATCTGCGAATGCACCGCTAGCATTTAAACCTTCTCGCGCTATCCTGCATCTCCCATGCGGCCTCTCCCGCCTGCCCTGCAAACGCCAGTGACCTGTGACAAGGGGGACATCACGGGAGGTGCCAGGCCAAGCGCTCACACGGGCGTGAGGGGGAATCCACCCGCACCATCTGCGTGTCGGATTAGGTGATGCTTTTCCTCTGACGGCGAGATGAAAGAGAGAGAGAGAGAGAGACAGGAGCCGGGAGCATCATCTGGCTTTCGCATCTGCTGGCGCTGCTGGGGCTCGGCACAGCTGGCTGCACCGCGCCACGCCGGGGACGGGGGCTCGGACCCGGCTTCGGAGGAGAAAGTCCTGCCTGTGTGGTGGGGTCCGGCTGTGGGGAGGAACTGGCTTCTCCGGGGGGGAAGCGGGGGCCCATGTTTGTTCAGTCACTCAGCAGGTCTAGGGGAGATAAGGGGGCCTCCTGCACCCTGGGATCTGCTTTGCCCGGCACAATCCGGGCCGTGATTACTTTTGCTGATACCCCAGATACAGCATTTGCTGAATGTGCATGTTTTGGCAGCACGGTTTCTGACTGTATCAGGAGTCTTGGGGTTTTTTTTCCACCTCTGCTCGTTAAATCTCCTCCGGCCTCCCCAGCGGGCAGCCCCGGGCAGGCAGGAGGCTGCGGCCGCTGTCTGTAGCTCTCTGCAGCCGCGGGGATTTGTTGCAGATGTCGGGCAATGAGGGGCCGGGGAAGTGGCACGTGGCCAGCCTGGCCCACAAACGGCGAGGCCGCGGGTGATGAAACAGGCATAAAGTGGACATTGAGCTAAAACCCTCTGTGGGGGATTCAATTCAAGGGTTTTGCCATGCAAAGAAAGAGTCGGTCGGTCGTGGGTGTTTCTGAATCCCAATTTCACACGACTTTAAGCAAATAGTCACAGGAAGCGTGTTCTGCTCTGTGTTTGGCTCTATCTGCCGGGTTTATCCTGCTGCACACAGGCTCTGAAAAACACAGCCTTGTTGTGTTTGGAGAAGCCTGTCTGGAGGGTTGAGGAGAGGAGCAACCCCTCGCGTGACAGGCGTTTGTGACAACTTTCCCTGCAGGAGAGAGGGCTCAGCCCCGGGCGCTCTGGGACGCTCTCACCAATTCCTTCCCCAGCGGGTCCCTCTTCTCCCCCCTGCACGGGGACGAGACACTCGCCCCAGCCGCGCAGGCAGGAGCGGTTCCCACCCCGCTCTCCTCCGGCAGGCGGGTGATGCTGAGGACAGGCCAGCGTTACTTAGCAACCGCTGAAGGATGCGGCTGTAACCCCACCCGGTACCCAGCACCACCCTCCCCTGCCAGTTTTCCGGAGGAATGGGCACAGTTCCCATCAGAGCTAGGCTCCACCGGGGGATGTTTTCTTATTGTTTTGTGATTCTTCTGGTCAACTTTTATGGGCTGCTTCAGACCCACTTGTTGGTCAGCCCTGGCCTGGGATGAACCCTGGCTCTGCCGTCGCGCGGGCAGGGCCGCTGGTGGTTTTGGTCAGAGTTAGGTTGATGGTTGGACTGGATGATCTGAAATGTCCCTTCCAACCCAGGCGATTCTATTCTATGGAGGCAGGCACACATGCCGGAGCCGCTGCCCCTTCTCCCTCTGTTCGCCAGGATGAGGGTCCTTCCCTTGCTCTGCGCTCACTCTCCCTCCCAGAGCCTGCAGACAAAAAACCTAATTGCGTGACATAAATTATAGCAACTCTCCAAATAAAAGCCCAGGGGAAGAAAAAAAAAAAGGCTGTGGCTGGATGGACACTTGAGGGCTATTAGAAGATGCATAAATTCTTTTCCTTAGGTTTTTCATTTTTACATGTCTAATTACGGTGAAAAGAGCCTTTCAAGGGTTGCTCAACTGCCAGGGCACTCAGCAGCCCCTGGCAACTGGAGTGGGAAGAGGTGGCAGGGTCGACGGCCCAGTTTACCTTGGAGAGAGCCTGGGGCTAAACAAATGCCAAGGGCTTGGGAAGGAGACGGGGGAGAAACCGCTGCATTCCCTTGGGTCTCCCCCGGGAACCTGCCTTGGTTCCCCGGGCACCCATCACTCCTAGGAATACTTCTATGCCATTGTGGCCCCTCTTTATTTATCTGACACTCCTCAAGCGTCTCGCAAAGTTTAATTAAACATCCCTCCCAGGGGTATCCTTTACCCCCATTTTAAAGATGGACTGGCTGAAGACAAAGAAAATGAGCAGCGTTTCTGAGGACTGGGAATAAAACCCAGGAGGGGGGAGGTGGTACTTCAATGCTCTGGCTTCCCCCCACACCCCTGTGCTCTGCCTGGCAGGGACCGTGGCAACGGCAGCATCGCTGGCATCGTCCTCGGTGACCCCAGATGTGCCAGGGAGGCTCAGAGGGAGCAGAAGGATCTGGGAGCGACTGCAGATTCCCCAGGCAGGGGAATCGCCGAGGCTGGGACGGGGAGAAAAGCCCTTAAACCAAGAGAAATGCAGCAGGGTCAGAGGGCAGGACTGCTCCCAGCTCAGGGTCCCGGCAAAAGCACCCAGCGCCTGACGAGCCGCTGTGATAATTAGGGCCAATTTATACTTCCAGGTCAGGGGGGTCACCCTGGGCTTGTCATCGATTTTTAGGTGGGTGATAAACTGCCTGGAAACCGGAGCTGTCGGGATAACATGGGAAATGTCCCATTAGAGAGGGAGCTTCTGGAGCAAGCGCTGCCATTGTGACCCCCCCGAAGCCCCCCCCAGTGGCCACAGCCTGGGTAGGGGACCCCCGTGGTTTGCTGCTGGCTGTCCCCCCGTCCCTTATGCTGGCCACATGCCCCAGGGTGCTGCCCATGGGTGCACCCTGGGTGCTGCCCTCCTGCCCCAAGCCCTCCCTGTGCTCTGTGCTGGACCCTGCTGTGCCCAAGGGCCGGGGCTGGTCTCCTCTGCCCAGGTGAAAGGGATGGTGTGATGGAGGTCGGTGGCCCCCTTGAGCCAGGAGTCACTCCGTCCTTCCTGGGGAGCAGGCTTGAGAAGGCAGCCGTGGGGTCCTGCCTCAGAAAGTGCTCGGGGCCACTGGTTTTGCCTTCACCTACTGGCTAGTCAAAAGATGGAAGAAGGCCAGATGTGGGAGAGAAGGGCCACCAAGGAGCTTAATGCGTGACTGCTCTTGCAACCTCGCTAAAGAAACCCAGGTCACTTCCTAAGGATCCCCATCCCTGGAGGGGTTCAAGGCCAGGTTGGACAAGGCTTTGAGCAGCCTGGTCTGGTGGGAGGTGTCCCTGCCCAGGGCAGGGGGGTTGGAACTAGGTGATCTTTAAGGTCCCTTCCAACTCTAACCATTCCAGGATTCCATGATTTTTCTGCCTGTGAACCTGAAAAGGAACCCAGGGAAGTTTAGTGCATGCATTTGTTAGACTTGTCACTGCTCTTCCAGCACTGTTCTTCCAGCCTTTGGCTCCTGACCCCGGATCCACTGGACAAAGTGATTCACACGACGGTGCTGGTCACAGGCTGAGGGACCGCATGCAAGTCAAACGTACAGGTGCTGGGGTGCACAAGTCGTTGCTTCGTTGTCACCTTATCCTGCTGCCCTGTTTGCTCTGCTCCAGCCCTGGCTGCTGTGCCGACACACGGTGTGAAGCCCAGCAGGGCTCCGGTCCAGCCAAGGCCAGCGGTGGGAGGTGGACCTCCTGGCTCTCCTGCCTGGGAAGCGTTTTGTCCCTTGGCTTGCAGAGCTCTGCTTTGCAGAGGCGGATTCTGCTGCTCCTGGCGAGCACAGCAAGAGCTTAAATATGTTTGTTCCATCTCTTTTTTCTTTTTTCTTTTTTCTTTTTTTTTTTTTTTGCAAACTGCTCTAGCAGGTAGAACTGTTCCCAGATTTGTTTCTCATGCCAAAAGAAAGCAACTGCAGGAGGCGGCTAAATGCGTGCAGCAGCTCCAGCTCTCGCTCCTCTGCTAACGCGCACCCTGCCCCGCCGTCCCGCGGGTGCTCTCTTGGCGGGTTCGATTGCACCGATACGATCCCACTCCAGATAGGCTGCTGTATCCGCAGCCTAGCTCTGCTTCCTGTAATTAAAGGTGTCAAGTTATGCCACGGACTGAATCCAGCAGTAGCAGCTAAGTTCTTCCCAAGTACATTACGTTGCCCAGACCTTGGAGTGTCACGTAATTACAGCCTCCGCCGGGTGAGCGTACGATGGTGCTCTGAACTTCTCGGGCTGAGAAGTGCCCTTTTCTCATAAACAGGGCCAAAACAAATTAAAAGTGACCTGACCGCGGAGGCTCATTAGGATGAGGGTTAAAATTGCCTTGAGCTGGCTCAGCAGCTCCGTTCTCTGCCAGGAGGGTGATCGCTGTGCTGCTGTCTGTACGTGAGCCATATCCCAGGGATGGAAACAGGGGTGGGCGCTGCAGGGGCCACGGCTGAGCACCACCAAGGCCTCCCTGGCATCTCTCCGTGTTGCTTTAGGTGACGTCCCCACCTTTCAGAAACCATCCCTTGTCCTGATGGAGACACCAACAGAAGCGTGTGACCCAACCGCTGGCGGCCAGTGTCTGCAGCCAGCAGCCCCCACCCCGGCAGGGTCGCAGGAAACAGGGCGCTTCCACCATCCGAGAACTTCATGTAAAGAAATCCGCGCTTGCAAATGGGGAACGCAAAAATACATCCGACGGATAAATTGTTTGCTCGAGCTGGGAGTGAGGTGCCCCGGGGAGCTCCGGCGTCCGTGCCCGCTGAAACGCAGGGCTCAGCAGATCCCCCTCGCCGAGCGCTCGGCTGATCTCCCCCGCGGTGGAGTATTTGTGAGGATGCTGCTGTCATGTCATTTAGGGGGAAAAAAAAAAAAAAAAGAAGGAGAGGGAAGGGCAGCCGTGGGGGTGATGGAAAAGTGACTCTGCATGACGGAAAGCCACCTCCAAGCTCAGGCATGGCCGCTCCTTGCTCGGAGAAGCCCCTCTCAGCAGCCAGTCGCTGGGTGGTCTGCCTCTTAATTACAGGGTTAATGCGATGTTACTATCAGGAGAAGTTTCTTAACCTGATAATGAGTAGGAAGCAGCTGTAGCTTGGAAAATGTAATAATTGCAGAGTGGAGCAATGTAATTATAAGGTGTGTATCAACTGCCTCCATGTTTACTTAGAGAAGACTAAATCCCCTCAAAAGCGGCAGCCGGCTCTGTTTCTCGCAGGGGGCTGTAACTGCATAGGGAAGGGGGGACAAGGGACAAGCCTGGCCTGCTCCTTTCTGCTGGTGACGTGCTGGGGCTTGAGCCGAGGCTACGGGGGACGCAGCCTGGCAGCACGCAGCTCACACCATGCTCGGTTGCCATCGCTCCAGCTCCCTGTCAGAGCATTTCCATGGAGCATCGTGGTGCCGTGCCCAGCCCACCCGGCTCCAGGAGCTCATCCTGCTCATGGGACGTCACCGGTCGTGGCAGGCCGTGGATGGAGAGGTGTCCCCTGGCCTCTCTGGTGGCAGCAAAATCAGCCAGGGGAGAGGAAAAGTTCCAGACAGCTGCTCTCTGCGGTCCCAGGAGCACGTCCCCCGCGGGGACGCCAACCCAGAGGTGCAAAGCACCGTGCCTGTCGCTCCCCTCTCCCTTCCAGCGTTGCGCTCGTTGCCAGGAGCTCCTCGGGAAAGGCCAGTAGCAAAGTGTCACGACTGAGCCCTTTATTTTCCCTTCCTGATGTATTTGCCTGTCTCAGGTCTAAGTGTGCCCTGAGCTCCTCCCTGCGACCTCAGAGCCCTCTCCTTCGGTTCCTCCCCCACTTACCTGCACACGAGGCAGTTTTTACTCCTCGGTCTCCACGCCAAAGAAAATTTCTATTAGGTGGAAAAATTGCTTCCCTTTCACGCCCTGAAGGTAAAATAACCAGACGGGTGGAGGTGCACATCCCGTACAGAAAAAGCAGCGCCAGGCTGAGCCTTTCTCCCGCTGAACACGGCTCGTTACTCGTGCGGTTGGTGCGGACGACGGCGAAGGTGTGCCCCGACACAAGCGCGCAATAAATCCCGCAGCACATGCAGGGATTGTGCTCCCTCCTGCCGCTCCAACTGCCAGGCGACGCCTCTTCATCTATGGCACGGTCTGGGTGCATCATCTCTGTCGAGCGATCCCTAAATCAGTCACAAAGCTCACTCCTGAGCGGGGCTCCTTCTCCCGGCGGGAGGGAGAAGAAGGACCCTGCAGGCCCAGAGGCTGGTCGCCACCTGCGTGGGCACGGCCGGCTCGCTGGCACCCTGGCTTTGGGCAGGTCCCTCCTGTACGCACACACACACACACACACACACACACACACACACACACGTGCTCGTTCTCCCTCATTCTCATTCTGGAGGGGGGGAAGAAAAAAAAAAAAAACCAAACCCAAAACTTTTGCCAAGTGCTTTTTCCCTGAAAACTCCAGATTTGGCTCAAAGTTAAAAAAAAAAAAAATAATAAAAAAAAATTGTTGCAGTTTTGCTGGGTGTGCTCAATTATTCTCCACTTTAAAAAAAAAAAAAAAAAAAAAAGAAAGATAAAATATGCCAATATGGAAAATAAAAGTGGGTCAAGTTTTAAATGAATCGCAGTAATACCGACTCTGAAGCACAGTCAAACTATTTCATCAGCCCTTTACAATGCTCTCCTTGAGATCCCGGCACAAAGGCACAGCCGCTCTCCAAGCGTATTTCTGGGCTTCATTGCCTGCGCAACCTTTGCAAATGTCTTCCTTTGATCTTTAATAATTACCCTGTGCTAATCTGTTTGCGATGTGATGAATGAGATGGAGAGGAGCAGGGAAGGGTGAGAAGAACCCTTACCTTTCCCTTGTCAAGGTCCTTTACTCGGGGGCTGTGATCGGCTCCCGCCGCCGCCCCGGTCGTCATCGCTGCTGTAAAATGGCTCGTGCGTCAATTAGGGAGTTGGACCAAGGTCCGTGACGCCTTGTCTTGAGAGACAATCTGCTCTCTCCGTGAGCTAATTAACGAGAGGAAATTCTTCATGGCCTCGCATGCTTCCCAAACGCTCCCCCCGCCGCTGCCGTCTCGAGGGGGACAGGATGGGGCACGGTGCTTTCCCCCGTGGTGTCGGCTAGAGGTTTTGACAGATGTCTGCTTGGTCATCCATCACACACCTGCTCCGGCTGCTGGAGGAGGTGACCAGGCGATGTCCCTTCCCTTGGTGGCAACTCCTGCTGGAGGGAGAGCCCCGGCCTGGCCGGGCCGGTGGTCTGCACCGCTGGGGCGTCAATCCTCTCTTTGTGTCCCATTTCCCCCGAGGACAAGCCCGAAACTGTTATTTTTGATCCTGATCGCTGTGCACTGGGAGGAAGCGTGCACAGAGTGCTTGGATGGAGCTTACGCCGTAGAAAACTGACGGCAGCTAAAAATTTGGCTTCCCGTCACTCCTGGCTTTGCTCTGAAAACCCCAGAGAGTACGTAGGACCCCTTCCCTCCTTCGGGTCCCCTCTCGTACTGATATAAATGGGTCTCTCCTCTCCTCCGGGTCTCTCCTCCTGCAAAACCCCCCACATCTGAAGCCTTTGCCCTGTGGCACTGGTGCTCTTCGTGAGCGGCTCTGAGTCAGTGCAGGTATTTTCTGCAGATAAATGGGATGGGAAAGAGTTTCCCCCATGCTGAGTGGCAGCTGCATGCAGTCACCACGCAGCTGGAGGGGAGCAGACCTGGCTAATAAAATCCAAGGGCCCTCAGCTTGTGCAAAATGGGGTCTTCCTCAGCCCCGGCTTCTGCTGAACAATTTTTATTCAAGCATCCTCATTTTCCAGTCTCTTTAGTCGAGCTCAGGCCCTGCACGCTGGAAATCAGCAATGGAGATTAAAGCCGTGTTTGCAAACGGTTGGTACCGCTAAATCAAAGCAAGCGGATTAGCAAAACCTTTTGGCTTCTCAGTTCTGCTTTTCTGCCGTGACCGCGACACACAGTCCAACAACTCCACTAATCCGCAAGGCAACCAACCCCTTTCCTGGGGAAATCCACCTCCTCCGTGAGGATGCAGGGGGGTCCGGGCGCGGGATGCTCGGCGAGCACCCAGCCTGGGGACCGTGCGCCCCGCGGGCGCTGCGCCAGGCACGGGGCTGCTGTGGGACGACGGGGTGAGCAAGGAATTCATCCCAGCAGAAACCCCTGGAGATTCCCTCCCTTTCTGCTGCCATCCACCATGGAGGTGAGTCCCGGACACATCTCCCAGCTCTTCGGTTGTCCTGCTCCGTGCTGTGAGCACTGACTTTAAGAAAAACAATGGACAATTACTCAAAGCTTTCTTTCCCCTTACTTTATTAAAATAATTCAGATAAGCAGCAGGAGTTGCTTTGTAACCACCTGATTTTCACATGTGGCAAAGGGAATGTGAGCAGCAAGTCCTTTCGTTGTGCTGGCTTACCCTTCCCCATCACGGGGCTCTGTTTTTAAAGGCTTAAAGCAGTGCTCGCCACAGTTTTGCTACCCAGGGCGAGCTATTCTGGGCTGAAGTTTGCTTCCAGCTGTTCTGATTTTTTGGAAATTTCAATGGAAATCCAGTTAATTTGATTTCGGAAGGAAACAAGCCGAGGGGACATCATCTTTGTTTTTCTCGTACTGAAACCAGCAAGAACAAAACTGGTGCCGCTATTTCAGTGACAAAGACCCGGCTGGTTGTGGTGCCCTCCGCGGGGCAGAGGCCATCGGAAGGTGCCTTTTGCCAAGCTAGTCAAAAATCCGCCCCACTTAACCCAGCTGTGGACCTTCAAAGCAATCTGAATTTGCTCCTACACAGTTTGGCAAACAGAATTTTGCACTGATTCCGTCCAGGGGTGAAGTGCTGGCAGGGCTCCGGGTTTCTCCGTGCCAGCAGGATGGGCTGGAGGCAGAGCCCCCCTGCCAGCGGCTCCGGCGGCTGAGCTCTGCTGTAAAGAGGCTCCTGGACAAGCTGAAGAAGAGGAGGAATAAGAGCGATCCTGCCATGGGAAAGGGTGCACCACGAGAAGAGGCAGCAAAGACTTCACAAACACCCTCCATGCTGTTTTTCCCACGTGCGAATGCCTGGTTTTACCATGTTAACTTGCTTTTAGCAGAGGAACTCTCTGCGCCTAATGGAAATGGGCTCTGCGACCTCCTCTGCTGAGGGAATTTGTCTTCATCACAGCCCTGACATGGGCTGCTGCCAGAGGGCTGTGACTCTCAAGAACGGCTCCCTGGCGAATTGTTGCCCACGGGTACCTGCGAGGGGGTCACCCCGAGCCCCCCGTTAGCCACCTGGCCATGGAGATGCAGCAGCGTGGGGCACACACGGCTCCCGTGGAGCTGGCAAGAAGTTGTGAGCTCTGAAAATGCTGTCTGGGTGGCCCTGAGACCAGGACTTCTGAAAAAAAAAAAAAACCATGTCTGTATGACAAAGAGGCACCGGTCTTGGAGGTGGTTGTGGAAACACCACCTGAAGTACCTGATTTTGACTTACCAGCTCTGGAAGAAGGTCCAGGTGAGATCCCTTGTGGTGAGCCTTTGGATAGTGCCGTGAATGAAACCGCACCACCCAGCTAAAAGGATGGGCATAATTCGATGGAGAATGGAGAAACTGAGGCAAACTAAGTAACTGGGCTGCAGTCATGTGCCATATCTGACATGCAGAGTCCCAAATCCATTGCAAGGGTCCAGTCTGCCCAGAATAGGGATCTCAACTCCCAGATACTTACTCCGGCCCCCTTCTCCGTTGCTGAGACCTTGTGAGAGGTTTCAAAGCATCGTCTGCTGAAGAACCACAGGCTGGTCCATAGCCAGGTCCCGACCGGGGACCCAGCACGCTTTCCTGATCCTCCTAAGCCCGTGAAAGCACTGGTAAACCTCTCAATATTGGGCATTTTTAAGAGAAACTATTCCGTTATCTCAGATTCAAGGCAGCCCAGCAGCTTCCTCTAGTCCTTTACCTTGGGTATGCCCCAAGGAAAGGCCCCTTGCTTCCTAAGTTATTGCTTATGAAACTGCTCTTGGTTTGACCTCTCTGTTTTCATGCCGGCAAGGATGCCCCTGTTCCCTGGAGGCAACAGCAATCAGCCTCCAGTACCCTCCACCTACGGGAACCGCTTGCTCGATATCAATATATTTATATCAGTATATGCGTCCATGTTTGCGTGCGTGTGTGTATTTTTATGTATATACGTAGAATCAATAAAAATTAACATTTAAGGAGCTGTAATATAATCTGCGTCATTGTCGGGAAAGGCAGCAAGTGTTAAAAGCTTAATGGACGGTGGAGGAATGGATTTAAGTGAGTTGTTTGCAGACTTCGGCATGCAGGACGAGAGGGAAATCAAGGAGAGAGAGAACAGGAATTTAGAGGGATTTGGAGACGCTGCCTCCGGAGCTGGTAATGAATAAGAATGAAGAAGCTGAAACACCGGGCTGCCTCCAGAACACGGCCCTGGCACACACTCTGGCACCCGCTTTAATTTTATGCTGTAGTTACCTGTTCCGACCTCAAATAAAACAACGATTCCGATGGGAATGTTGAATTAAATCAGCTGCTTGGCTCCCCGAGACGGGCCCTTGCCTCCTCCTGCTTTTCTTACCCTGGAGAACTTAAACAGCGCAATTTAAACCTTTTGCAGCAAATCTGGGAACCGGAGCGGGTTCCCTGGGGAGGAGGGAGCTGGAGGATGCCAGACACGGATGGCGCGGGGAGGAGCGTGCGGGGGGCTGAGCACGCTGCTGTCTGGCAGGATTAGGCTTTTTACAGCATCTCAGCCACCCTGCTGCAGTCACACACGCTCCTTTTTTTTTTTGGGCCCCAAGGTGCCATGTGGGATTTCAGGAGGCTCCTGCCCCTCGAGGAGGCAGGGAGGGACGCAGGGAGCTGGATGCTCGTGGACCAGCGGAGGACAGGACCCACACGGATGGGTGGCCGGCCCTGGGAGATGGTGTCCTTTGGGGAGGGAGGGACAGTGGAAACTCAGCTGCTGGAGACCTTTTGCACTGCTCTACCCCAAATCCACCAAAGGGAGCCTGCAGAGAGCGGTGCACGCATCTTCCCAGCCTCTGGGAGGTCCTGCCCTGCCCAGGGGCTGTGCTTCCAAACCCAGCCCAGGAGCTGGGGATTGCTGTAGGACTGGGGACATGGCCATGCCCACAGTGGCTGCAGGTGCTTGTGACATTGCTATGGGGTTCCATGAAGATGTGGTTGCGTTGATGTGGTCGTTAATGTTTCTGTTGAGTGGCAGAAGGGAGGAGAGGTGGCAGGAGGCATGATTTTTCTGAGGATGATCCATTTAGAGAGTAATGGCTCGTCCAATCTGGTCCTTTGGGAAAACCCTGGGAGCCAGCGTGCAGCCACAAATATTATCGAGAATTTTAACTGTGACACCAGCTTTCATCCATCATGGTCTGCCTTCCCTGTCCGCTGCCCCTCCTTCTCCTCCCCCAAAGATTTCTCTGGGCAAACTCAACTGACCCTCAAAAGGTCCCTTTTCACCTGTTGCTCGACACGGTCCAGGGCTCACCCTCCCCACGCTGATGGTGTGGGAAGGGTTAAAGCCTGCCTCCCCCAGAGGCTACGCTTCACTTGATAATATCTTCAGCTTGTGACAGTGTTAATGCGGGGATCAGGTGCATCAGGCAGCCTGCATTACCCTGGAGAGAGATGAGTTGTGTCCGGAAGAGCCAGAACTGGATACGTGGCATAATTGCACCAGGGCTTGATCACGCCTTGCTGACCCCTTCCCTCTTAATAAACCATTAGCCACCCCTCTGAATATGAGCATCCTCTTGCCTCTTGTTGCATGAACCTCTCCTCCTCCTCCGTGGCTGTGTCCGCCTGCCTCTGTGATGCTCCCTGGCCAGGATGATGGTCCCTCCAGCCTGCGAAACGCAGCATCTCCCGGCTGGTTCCTCTGCTGCAGAGGTGGCAGCGGTGCTAAGCCGGTGTCACCCTTCCCGCTGGCCCAGCCACACCGCTCAGCCCTCCTGCGCCGTCTCCCTGCCGCCCTCCTGCCTATTTAACGCACTGGGAAATTTTTCAATATATATTCAAATCATTGCAGCTCCCAGGGAGCTGAAGGCTGCCATCCACTGCTTACTCCTCCCAGTCAACCCAGTGCTCCCAAGCCAGGGACTGGAGTGCTGGGGCAGGGGAACTCGCTGCTGGGGCCTGCTGGTCTCCCCAGTGCCGAACGCTGGGTGAAGGCACCGTGCGCGTCTTCCACCCAGCCCTGCTCACCCAGGTGGAAGATGCGTATCGATGATGGCGAGTCCTGGCATTCCTTCGGGAGCTGAACAAGGCTGAGAGTCCACCGAGGCAGAAGGCAGAATGGGGTCAGGCAGCGTTGAGAGACGGGGAGCGGCGTTCGCTCCTCTTGTGCTCAGCTGTGCAGCAGAGAGGCAGCAGTTCTGCCCATCTCCTACCTGGTATTTCCAGAACCACCTGCAACCCCCGCGTACACTGCGTGAGAGACGGCCCCAGTGCTGCCCCAGGGCCCGACCCTGTGACAGGCACCACCGCAAGCCTCCCGCAGAGACCTGCCGGCATCCCTGCTGGAGGGATGCTGCTCCGTTAGCCGGAGAGCGGGGAAAGGGCAGCAGCAGCAGTGCGGGTCCCCAGTGCAGGTGGGAATGGTTTCCCAGTTGGAACTGGATAATTCACAACAGAAACCCTGTGCCCGCCCTGTGAAACGCTGCAGAGGCTTGGAGGCCAGGGAGAGGGCAGAGACGGGCAGCGGAGAGGCAGGAGAGACCATTTCTCAAAGCCCTGTGTTTAAAGAAACAAGTAGCCAGCAAACAGGGATGCGTTTGGAGACTTCCATCTCCCCGTTGCGTTTTCCGTGTGTGCCTGACTACACAAACCAGACCGGCACAAGGAGCTAGTCCCTGCCTTTCTCCTTCTGCATTTTGCCAATAAACCTATCTATGATCGCTGTGCTGGGCAGCATCCTTCGGCGGGGCTCCGTCAAACTTTTCCAGCAGAAAGTTATCTTCTCCCGTTGTTATTGGTTATTTGTATTCCACTGGGGCCAGGAGCGGGTTTGCCGCAGGGCATGGTGAGGTACCTCCCTCCCTTGCCTCAAACGGGAGTTATCGAAGGAAGCTTTTCCACCCTGGGCTGCGCCACGTGATTTAAATATCCAGGGCGGCAGAGCCTGTGCGGTAAGTGCCTGTGATGGCCCCGCGAGGTCTCCTGCTCTCTCCAGCTGTTGGCTCTGCCTCATGCACCCCCTGCGAGCTGGTGGTAATGTGGACACTGTGGCTTCCCCTCCTCTCCTTCCTCTGTGCATCACTAGGATTTTACTCACCAACTTTCTCCTCCTTATCCCATTGCTCCGGTCCCGTTCCTTATCTTCTCACCATCTGTCGCTGGGTTTGGTTGACGTTTCCTTGGTCTGGGTGTCCCGAGAAGCTCCTGTCGATGTGCAGTGCCCCCAGCGCCTGGCTGGCAGGTGCTGTCCCCACCTCCCACGCTCACGTCCCTTCTGCCATTGCTCCTGCTCCTCAGCTACCGCCTGGTCCGGCGGAGAAGCCAAGTCCCTTCTCCGTCCTCTCTGGGGACAGTGACTGGTCACACACTGGGCTGACCTCCCCCTCTCAAAGCAGCCGGTGACACTGTGACAGAGGGTTAGAAAATAAAAGTCGAGGGGCAGGAACAGAGCTTCCAAGCCTGGGAGTTGTTTCCCGTTCCAGCCAGGCTGCCCTGCCAGACAAACTCAAGTTATTGCAGCTTCATGGCTCTTTTCGCCCCTGCCATTTAATGTAGACGTATCCCACTTCCACCGACGTGAGGGGATTTTCGCACAGAGAGATGGATTTTAAACGAGAGCGCCGCGTCTGCCGGGTCTCCCCTTTCCTTGCCGTGCTGCTGCTGCCAGGACGCGCTCTCCGCACAAGCACATCTTATTTTTATCATCCTTTCGCCACCATCTTACCCCCGTCTTTCCCCTTCGTGATTTGTTTACAAGCCCAGCCCAGAAAACTCAAGCTCCAATTTTTTTTAATTAAAGTTTCTACTTTTTCACCTAGAAGAACATAGGTGGGGAGGAGGGCAGAGCTTTGCCCGTACTCTCAGCACCCCAAAGAGCCTCCAAAAGCAACTTAAACCTTGTCGGTCCCTTACTGATGAGCCCATCACCCTGCCTGCTCCCTTGGCTGCCCCAGCAGCCCTCGCTGCCCCGGTTCCCACACTCCCCGACACCTCCGCATCCTTCAAGGCTCCTGGTTCCCGTTTGCCCCCCTAACTCCCGGCTTCTCCAGGCACCGCTCTCAGACAGCTGTGATGTATCGGTGACAAGCTCCCTTTGTGTCCTGCTCTTGCACAACAATAGATACTCCTGTCTGTTTATACAAGTTTGAGTTTGTCCCTATAAATACGGTGTGGAAGAAACAGTAGACTATAGATTGCACGCTGACAGCTGAAAGATTAAGGGAATCCATTAACTAAACCAACTGCCTGGAAATCTTATGCAGAACGTACACCTGAAAGCTATTATTGCTGTCCTGTCATACTACTTTATCTCTTTATTTAGGACCCTTTTTGTTTGGTTGAGGGTTTGGCTTTTTCCCCCCCCCCCCCCCCCCCCCCCTAATAATGTAAACTTGTTCTGGAGCAACAGAGGAGCCCTTGATTAAGTATCTAAGTATTTTCTGCTGAAGAATTTATGAACTCCGAGCCAGCACTGTCCTTGCCAGATCCCATGGAGTGGAAGGGGAGGGGGCACTTGCCTGTCTCTGGGTTTGTGCTGTGAATGGCCTTGGATCGGGTTTCCTTGCAATGAACTGTTTGCATTGCTCTCAGGGGCGACTCCGTCTCACTTAAATATCTGGCTGCACTTAACCTTTTTTCACCTGAATTCTCTCCATCACTCCAGCGCTCCCTGCCCCTACCTCTCCCGCCAGCTCCCCGCTTTACAATAGCAGCCCACCCTCAAGTTTACAAGTGCAGCCGGTCGCTCGCCTCTCCCGGAGCCACGCTGGATCCTGGCTGTGATACTGTTGAAGTTGGTTTGGTTTTGGGGTTTTTTGTGTGGTTTTTTTTTTTTTTTCCCTTATTCTGCTCTATTCAGGTCTCAACACAATGCTCGTCACCATAGTATCTGTGCGAGCTCCTTGTTCTCCACCGAGCTCCACGCCTGCTCCTCTCCGGTTGTCCTCCCCTCCTCTCTCCGCGGCTGCAGGGGGGCTGGAAGGGGTGGCGGGGGGCGGTTTCCTTTATGCACCTTGCTGTGGGCTAGTGTGAAAGAAGGCAAAAGCGGAGACATGTGGCTTTTCTAAAGCGAAAGTCTGAGCTTGAAGAGGACTGCTCTCTTGTTAACACAGCCCCGACCCGCCGTCTCTCCGGGTGGCAGGTTGTCGTCCAACGCGAGGGGTTCGGCTGGAGGGGTTTTGCGAAAATCTCTGGTTTGTTTTCGGAAGCTGTTTGCCTGGGAAAACACCCATGGGTCGAACCCTCGCTGTCCCCCCTTTTCCTCATCCCTGCTTTCCCACTTTCCCAGCCGAGCCCTGCCGGCGGACTTCAGCGTGCCTTGGTTTGGTTGTGCGGTTTTTCAAACGGTGTTTGCACCTGTACGCTCAGGCTGGGCTCGGACGGTGGTTTTGAGCGTACAGCAGTTTCTTCCCCTTTTGTTACAGGCGGTTTTCTCCTTCGTTTGAAATCCCAGGGTGGGGCGGTAGGTGAAAAAAAGTAAAATCTCACGGTTAGTGAAAATGCCACCTGCACAAGCGCGAAACGTTTCCACAGCCCCGGCTGCAATGGCAGCAGTTTTCTGCGGCGCTCAGCTCTCCCCGGGGTGGGAGGGCGACCGTCCCCTCTGCCAGAGCCCCCTTTCTCCGGTGATGTGTGAGTGATTAATGTCGTCCCGAGCGAAGAATAAAGTTTCAGTGGCTGCTATTGTCAGGAGAACAGGAGCGGTTCCCCTCCCCGGCTGTACAGATAGTAACCATGGCATCTGCCGCTCTGCAAATACAGCCCGGCGAAAGGGCTGGCCAGGGTTTGGTGGGTGCTGGACGGGGGGGTAAATCACGTTCAAGCCCATCTCCCCACTGAGGATGTTACTGTGTTACCGAGACGTGAGGAATTTGCAAAGAGGTTTCTAAAAGTTAGCGCAGCTTCTCTGCTGCAAACTCGCCCGAGCCGGGCTATTTTCATTTGTCTCTTTCTTTAATAAATACCCGCAGGATTTTCCCACCTTCTGAACTAATCACTTCGCTTGTAACATGTCAGTGGAACAAAACCAGCTGCTTGTGAACTCTCCTGATGGAGAGCTAAGGCAGAAGGGGGCTTGAGGTCTGTGGAAATGCTGAATTCCCACCCGGTACCATGGCTGGGATGGATCCTGCCTCGCAGCAGCAAGGATGGTGCTCGCTGAAACGAGCTCTCCCAGCCTGGAGGAATCCCAGTGTGCGCTATCCTTGCAGCTTTGGGGAACTGGGAGTAATTGGGAAGGTTGGGAAGGAGTTTAGGGATGGTGAGTTAGGAGCCAGAGGTGGAAGGATGTGGGTGAAAGGGCTGCAATTGTGGAAAATCCTGGATGCACAAAGGACTGAAAAGGTCCTGGAGCATCTCTGCTAAATGCTGAGGAGAACTTCAAGTAACACAAGCAGAGCCTGGATGAATGTCCATGGATGCACCATCAGTGCTTCTGCTTGAAGGTTGCCTATGGGGTTTTTACCAAAAGATGGATGTGTCTGAGGGCACAGATGCTGTTTGAAGGTTGTTGGTGAGCTCTGGGAGCAGCTCTGAATGGACATCCATGGACACACCATCAGTGTGGCCAAGGCTTCTGCTAAAGTTGTCTATGGGTTTTTAGCAAAGGATGGCTGTGTTTGAAGGCACAGATGCTGTTTGAAGTTTGTTGGTAAGCTCCGGGAGCAGCTCAACCTCATGGTCGGGCTCTCCAGCGTGGAGATGCACGGGTGAAGAAGCTGTGGTTGTCCTCCCTCCAGACCAGCAGCATCTGCCCTGAGCTGTGTCCCTCCCTGGGAGGCACATGCCACCAAAGAGAAGAAAGGAAGGGCTGGGGATCGAGAGATGAGCTATGTGTTTTTGGAGGACTCACCAAGCCCATGTAAATCAGCTGGTGATTGAGCTGGGGAAGGCTCCACAGGGTTTGAGCTCATTTGGGCTGTGCTGGGGGGGAGATGGCAGAGGTCGGGCGAGCCGGTGTTGCCAGGCAACGCTTCCCGTATATTAGGAAGATAAATCCTATAATAATGGAAAGAACGGATACTTTCTGCTCCTGTTGTTTATTTCTTTCTTCCTCGGTGGTTCTGCTCGCTCGGATCCCAGCTGCGGCACCAGGGAGCAAAATGACCTTTTAGTGCCCTGAAGGACCGAGAGGTTTTATCCTTGCTGATGAAAACGGCGTGGTACCGGGTTTTTTGGACCTGCTGGGACTAGGGCTGTGTCACTGCCGGTGGAGGGGAGGCAGGAGGGCTGGCAGAGACAGGCACGCTGGCTTTTCGGAGGAAAAGGGATTGTGGGAAAGGCTAATTCCTTATCTCCGGACACATCCCACTCATGTACTACTTGCTTTTTGCAAACATTTGCGTGTTTGCTCTTTACCTATCTGAAAGACAGCGTGTTTCGGTCCCTCCACCGAAGCGGTTGCTGAAGCCGGTGTTTGCCGAGGTTCCTCCGGCAGCCAGCCCGCAGCACCCGGTGACTGATCCGATCAGTTGTGATTCCAGCTAAAACACAGCTTGAATGCCGAGCACCCGTGGCGAGCTGTTTGCAATCAAGGCAAAAAGAAAAAAAAAAAAAAAAAAGAAAGAAAAAGAGAAAGAAAAATCTCCCTCGCAAAAATGTTTAAATACTTCCAAACAAGAAGAAAAACTGGAGGAAATTGCAATGATTAAAGCGAACAGAAATGAAGGCTTAATTTGTCACATATATCATTTGCTCCGGCTTGTTCAGCCGGCTCTGCTATTTGCCATTAGTGCACTTCAGGGTTGCAACTGGGATGAGAAGAAGTGACAAAGTATGATGAGACTCCAGCTTGACGAGCATTTGCTGAGCGTGCAGTCTGCTGTAGCTAACGCCTGCGGACACGCGGTGGTCATCCACCCCGGCCTCCGGCGTCATCTTAGTCCTCGCTGCCGCGGGGCTGAGTCCTGCCATCACTGGGAGGACATGACGAGGAAACCCCAACGGCTGGTGGCTTCCCTCGTCCCACCACCGCTCCTCTCCCCAGTCCATCAGGTAGAAGAACCGGTATGGCAATGATGGGCCGCAGCCATCGGATGCCGGTGGTGCCACTTAGCTTATAGCCCCGGCACTCCGTCGTTTCCCTATGCAATTAGCTTACAGCAGCATGGTAAATATTTCATACCTTATAGCAAAGGTTGTTTAATTTTTTATTATTTTAAAGCTGCTCATGAATATTTTACAGAGACGATCCCCTCTGGTGGGGAGTGGAATGGGAAAGTGCAAGGAAAGTTTCCTGCAGTTTCAGTTTTGGGGATCGTACTCCAGTCACCCAGCGCCCATGGTAGCTGCTAATTTAGTCTGCTAATGAGCACAACTGAAGTAGGATGTTGAGCAAAGCATATTTACTGAATATGTCACCGCGTGAAATAAATGTCTATAATATGCCTCTACAATCCTATTTATTACAACAGTAATTAAATTGTCTTCTATTCCATAGGCTCAGCTACGACGACTTAAAAGAGGACAACATCCCAGCTCTTATGTCACGGCACCTTCTGCTTTTGTGTACTCGCTTCTAAGCTCTACCATTGCTGGGATCTGCAAAAAAAAGTGATTCCAGAAAGCTTTTGTGCAAAAAGCCTCTGGCTCTGCTTGCTGTGTGATGGCCTTTATGAAATGTCATCTATGTCATCTGCTCCTGACCGAGTCCAGGAGTGACCCCTCAGAGTGTCTGTTCTCCCACTGTCTTTGGGAGGCAACCTGGATGTCTCTTTGCCATCTAAAAGTTAGATGGCTATTCTGAAGTTAAGTGAGATGAGTTTCTTTCCTAGAATCGTGACGTGAAAGGTCATGAAATGGTATCAAATTCCATTTCACGTGAAACAAATGTCCACTGGGTAAGACACAGACAGAGCCAAAAAGAAAGTAGCTTCTTTTACGCTTGTTCTGGTGCAGAGCCTCCAGGAGAGTCCTGCAGAGACTCATTAATCCCACGTCCTTTTCTCCGAGGCATTGCATTAGTGATCTTCCTGCAAATGTTCCTGGGATGACCACCTCATTTCTTCCCGATTTCTCTTTCTACAGGAGAATAAAGCAAAGAGCATCTTTGCTTGTGACATTTGCCACCCTGTCTTTTAATTCTGTGTACCTTGGGATTCCCCTTTGACTCAGATACTCGCCTGCCTCCCTGCAGAGCACACTGAGGGCAAAGTTGGTTGTCTGAACCCAAATTAAGTCTTCAGGAAGGGACTTGGGACTTTAATCACGGCCAGTAACTCAACCATGCAGGATATACTCACACTGCAGTGTCACTTAAATGTCTGCTCCCGCTCTCCCCCCCCCGCCCAGATCCTTTGGCAGTTTAATAGAAATAGATTTCCCAAAGCCTTAATCATCTGTGAGCTAGATCAGCTCCTTCTACTTGTGTTTTGCCGCTCCGTTATTTGCTGCACGGCCAGGCTTGAATGCACAGCCTCGTGGCCGGTAGTTGGTTTTTTTGGAAGACTTCCCTGCAAAAAAAACCTCCTTCCCACCCTTCCTTCCCCACCACTCGCCAGAAAGGGTGCTGAGGGTGCTCTCTCAAAACACCGGCCTTTCTCTGTGCCTCCCTCCCCTTGCCAAGCTGCCCCACACAGCCTGGCTGAGAGGGCACCGCTCCTCAAGCCTTTTCCTCTACAAAAAGGGGAGGAATGCACATGATAAAGTGCACAAAAAGGAAGGAATAAACATGATAATAGGAACAAAAAAGGAAGGAACACTCATGATGAAGGACAATCACTAGGACCGGCCAACCAGGGAAGTGCCTGGGATCTCCTTCCTTGTTCATCTTCACTCGTTTCAGACCTGATGAGGTGGATTCTGTGTATTTCAGCTCACACAATGATGACCTTCACGTCTGCAGGGAAGCGGAAGCGTTTGTCCCACAGGCAGTTTGCTGGGGTATGGAAGGTCTTTGGCCAGGCTTGGTGGTGGTTTTCCCATTGAACTTCGGTAGCCTGGACACCCAGGGATAACCGAATTACAGATCTTAGTGCCACTGCTGTGCCAACCAGCAATTCAGATCTGCTGTTATCATGTGCTTGGTGCAAGCCACCGTCTTAGCAAAGAACTATGAGCAAAATCCTCAGGGAAACGTTATTGAGAAAAAGCTGCAGCTGTGATGCACTTTTCTGACCTTCCCCTGGGCCCTTGGAAGCTGCATTTGGTTCTCCTGTAACAGAAGGACTTTGGAGAGAGTTTTCTGGTGGCCTCTCCCCAGGCGCTTGCATCTCACACGGGATAAAGGTGACAGCCGGAGGGAGTGAGGGATCACCTGCCCCTCCTGCACCCCCGGCCTGAGACCCTCAGGATCTTTCTCGGAAATACGGCATCCCCCTGAGTCACTTCAGGATCACAGAAGAGATTCTTTGAGATGCTCACCATCTGGCACCCCTGCCGTACCCAAACACCACACGCCTGCGCTCCACAGGGACAACCCCATCGGTGTGCCCCCGTTTCACGGGCAGGTGACTTCACACTCACTCTTTTCTGTTTCCAGAACTGCCATTTATGTCCCATTCAATGAAGCAACAGTACAAGTTGCACTTAGTCTTACATTTCCACTCTTTTCCCTGGGGTGGGAGCAGGTAATGAGCCCCGGAGCCCTAAAGAAGTCGGAGCTGCTGTTGCGTTTGTCAGGGAGGCTCTGCTGTTCTTATGGAGCTAATCTGGGGTTTGGGGATGTGGGATTTCAGGGAGAGTCAGGACAGCCAGGTCCTCACCAGCCAGGGACCCCCAAGTGCCAGGGACCCCAAGGCTGGACAAGGTGAGGAGCACCAGCCTGTCCTAACAGCCCTTCGTCTCACACCGCTGATGGGCAAACGGAGCGGAGCCAGGCATGGATGGCAGAGACATCGGTGCTTTGGGGAGACTGTGACCAGAAATTCATAAATAATGAAATCGTCGTGTTCCACCTGTTTTTCCATCTGCAACCAGCATTGTGTGTGGTTTTCATGAATACATTAATTAGGGGCTATGGGTCTCTGAACAATATTAACAAATCATCACTATGCCTTTATCCATACTTCCTCTAAACGTCCAGTATTTGAAAATCTGATTAGGATTGGTTAATTTTAATCAGACAGCCGAGGAACACGGTATACCTCTCCTTCCTAGCTGGCTGAGTGATGCAGGCACACGCGCTTGAATTCAAATTCAGCTCTCCATAGCCATTTCCTAGAAACTCAGAAGAATCAGGGTTTGAACGTGGGCTCACCAGACCATCTCCTGGGATGGCAGGGGAGAATCACAGAATCACAGAATGGCAGGGGTTGGAAGGGACCTCTGGAGTTCACCAGTCCAACCCCCTGCCAGAGCAGGGTCACCCAGAGCAGGTGGCACAGGAACGCCTCCAGGCGGGTTTGGAATGTCTCCAGAGATGGAGACTCCACCACCTCTCTGGGCAGCCTGGGCCAGGGCTCTGCCACCCTCAGGGGAAAGAAGTTCCTCCTCGTGTTGAGATGGAACTTCCTATGGTCAAGTTTGTGCCCGTTACCTCTTGTCCTGTCACTGGGCACCACTGAAAAGAGCCTGGCCCCATCCTCCTGACACCCACCCTTTCAGTATTTATAAGCATTGATAAGATCCCCCCTCAGTCGTCTTTTTTCCAGACTGAAGAGACCCAAGTCCCTCAGCCTTTCTTCATAAGAGAGATGTTCCAGTCCCCTCATCATCTTGGTAGCCCTTTGCTGTCCCCTCTCCAGCAGTTCCCTGTCCTTCTTGAACCGGGGAGCCCAGAACTGGACACAGAAGGGAGAAGTTTGTCCCAGGGAGAAGTTTTGGAAGCATTCAGCTCATGCTGGTTTTGAGCAGTAAGCGATGAAAATGGAGAATAAGGCAACAAATAAGAGGACAAAATCCTCTCCCAGGCAGTGAGTCAGGTGTAGACGATGACCTAGTGCGAGCTGGTACCTCCAGCAAACAGCTCCAGCAAGAGGGAGAGGTTTCCCACCGTGTGCCTTCTGTAGGTGCTTGTTGCGAATCGCCTTTATCTTAAATGGCACCGCAGAGTCCATCTGAGGAGACACAGGCACACCGATCCAGACCAGATTTTTTACCTCACCTTCCCTGCTTGAAAATATGCTACCACCGAAGTGTCAGACAGGGAAGAGACTCCCCTTTGTCTCTTCATTCACCGGGAAGAATCCATCATCCAACACTTTTCACCTGCCTCAGTCGCAGGTAAATCCCAGACCAGATTTTTTTACCCTCAAAGCCTTCACGCTTCCTCTCACCTCCCTCAATGGGACAAATAAAGCCCAATAATATGCCAAACCCCCTGATTTCTCAAATTCCTTCCACTCCAAGATGTCTTCTGGCAAGGAGCCTCCCACAGAAGGGATGAGCCCCGTCTGTGCCAAAATGCAACTCAACCCCTCGCTTTCAGCTCTGTGTCGGATTTTTATCATAACTTCGCTTTGAATACATATATGCACCACCACCAACAAAAAAAAATTTAAAAAAAAAAACAAAAACAAAAAAAAGGACATCCAATTTAAAAAACAACAGCTTTGAAATGTGAGCTGGGCTTGGGCAGCGCACGGCGGGCTGCTGCCGAGAGGACTCGCCGAGCTCCCGGCGTTTCCCCCCCGGTTCCCCCCGGCCGCCGCTGCCCTGTCGAGAAACCAGAAAGGCTTTTGTCTTCCCAGCACGCCGGGGCCGGGCGACGGAGGGCCGCTTCCCAGAGAGAAGGCAGCTTGTTTGCAAGAAAAAGGGGAGTTTTCTTTGGCGTTTTTTTGAAAAATAATCTGCCATTATTTATTTTTTATATCTGCATAAATGCTGCAATTCTTTGTGTTCCCCCACCACCACCACCCCCGCTAACAAATGCTTCAGTGTCTTTACCAGGATAAAAATGTGGGGGAGGGAGAGGCACAACCCCCTCCTCCCCAAACCCAACCGGCAACATATTTGCACTATTTAATTTAATAGGGAGTTAATACCATTAGCGGATTAAATATGCCAGCAGCCCTAGCACTCAGCATTCATTCCAGGGAAGCAGACGGGTGTGTGCGCATCTATCACACGCTGACAATAAAGTGGGAACGAGCCAGGCTGGGCAACGCCACACGCAGTGGCATGTGTTGTGCAAGGGTGCCTGTGGCCCGCGGACAAGGTCAAACCAATATGCACCTGGCTGGTGTCCTACCAAGGTGGCCGTGGGGCAGAAGCTGGATGGAGAGGGGGAGAAATGGCTTTGGGTGCGTTGCTTTTGCCAAGCCTCAGTTTCCTCATCTGTAAGATGGGCACAAAGATATTGGTCCAGCATCTGCTGAAATCTCCTGATGAAAATTGCTCCAGGATAGAGCAAGATAACAATGACGTTGTCCGTAAGAGCTCACCGAGCAGTGGGCACGTGCTGGAAGAGGGGACTGTGGAGGAACGAGGGGACTCTCGCTCCCATTAGCATTGCTGGCGTTGATGCCCCATCCAGGTGACCACGGCAACAGTGTGGCTGTGCCTCGGTGATGCCACTACACGTCCCTCAGGCAGAAGGATGCATCTTTTTCTCCACAGTAGCTGCCTTCACTGACCCTTACCACTCATTTTCTCATGATGAACTTGAGCTTCTGACAACCTGTCCCCTCATCACTGGTGGAAACCACAGCTGCTTGGTCTCCACTGCTCACTTCTTTCTCTAGAGGCATAGCCAAGCGTGGGGCATCTTCTCATCCTCCCTGCAGTAGGTCCTCCCCTTTGCCCTTGCAGTGGGCTCTCAGCCCCTGCCTCCAGCAGCCTCCATGCCAGACTGGAGGAGCAGGAGAAACCAGTGGCACTTTAAAGAAGGTATCATCAGGAGAAGTGGGATTGCCTGGGAAAAGTAGCCAAAGGGTAATTCTGTGCATCAAAAAGTGTCCCCGTGTGCAGGTGCTGCTCGGGGGCTGCACCAGGGCGCGATGGGGCACGACAGAAGACAAGAGGACACGGGAGGGACGGGGAGGCTGCGGAAGGAGGATGAGCAGGAGGTGACGTGAAAGCAGCGTAGCGTGAGCAGGAGACTTTGAAACGGAGGGAGAGAGAAAGGAAGGGAAAGAGGCCAACAGAAGCGTCACTGAGGCCGGTCAAACATTTCATTTTTGGCAGCTTTGCTCCAAAACGTTCAAGGAGCCAAAAGAAAAAGAAATAAAGAGAAACCACTTCAATAAACACTAAAAATTACAAGAGCCTTTTATTTTAATATGATTTGCACAGTATTTTTGTTAGCGATTGACAGGATTCCCTCCCTCTCTGGCGAGGCACCTGGGAGGAGAGGAGGGATGAATAGAGGAAGGACTAAATGAACAATGGGGGGACGCTGGCCCGCGCCGCTGGCAGCGCTCCACCGGCTCCAGTGGGCTGAGCCGGCAGAGGATTTGGCCCTTTGCTGACAGTCTGCGGAGAGATGAAGGAGCAGAGCAGAGCACGGGGGGCATTTGATGTTCCTGTCTGGGGAAGAGTCCTTTTGCTGTGTGGGTTGTGACACCTCTGCAACCCTGATCCCATATCATGGCCTCTTAGAGTGACCCCGGGGAAAGAGCATCCTCTGGTACCTCTGGGTTTCCACCTGAAAGTGGAAGAGAAGGGTGAAACTGTCTGGCCTTCACCAGACATAGCAACACACGGGCCATGGTGGTGCCTCAGCTGTGACCTCCAGCTTGGGGGTGTCTCCCCATGGAGCCACCAGCCCACCAAAATCCTTGCCCTCAAAGGGGTGATGAGCGTGGTGAAATACCGGTGCAGGTTGCCCAGAGGGGTGGTAGATGTCCCATCCCTGGAAACATCCAAGGCTAGACAGGGCTCTGAGCAACTTGATCTAGTTGAAGATGTCCCTGCTCATTGCAGGGGGGTTGGAGAAGATGACTTTTAAAGGTCCCTTCCAACCCAAACCATTCTATGACTCTATGAAAGCTGCCCAGTAGCCAAATTCCTGCAGGCATCGGTGAGCTCCCAGACCTACAGATCCTGACTACAAGAGATGTTTCATACCTGACTACTTCCCTCCAGGTTGGCTTGCTCCCCATCCACAGCCTGCCCACAGGAGGGATGCAGAACTCCCGGCGATGGGTGCTGAGGACGGAGAGCTCAGCGCAGCCAACAGCACCCTGACACCTCCGGCGCTGCAGCCGGGCGCCACGTGCACCTCTCCCGCCTGCATCCCCCTTCCTGCAGTCCTCGGCCATCCTGTTTTACATTACGTACATTAACTTTTGGACTCTTAATCCCCTCCATTGAATAAATCACTCCTGCTAGCCTGATAACTTTTCTTCCCCTTAAGCTATCATCCCGGTCTTTCATTCCGTGCAGGATTTGAGACTCTCCCTGCTGTCTGCAATCAAGCTGCATTCTTTCAGCAATTATTTTGTGTCGCTGCTCTCCCCTCTAAAATTTCTGGGGCTAGCATCTTTTTTCGCTTGCAGGCTTCCTGTTGCTGCTTATCTCCAAGCGTCTCCAGCCAAGAGGTCCTTTCATTCCACCTCCGCTGTCTGACACTAGCCCTGGATATGGAACTTGGTCAAAAATGCTTTCTCAACACATGTTTGTCAGGACGGAGAGCTTGCATCTGCGCTTGGCGGTGCAGTGTCATGTTCCCTGTCAGTGGGGGGACATGGGGGGAGCAGGGCTGAGCTAATGGACTGGATCAGGTTCTCTTTGCTGACAAAGATAACAGAAGGAAGCTGTACGTGTGTGAGAGAGTGATGGGGCGGCGGGGGGTGGGGGGGGACAGAAGGGAGAGGGGCTGAGCGCTGGGGGAATTCAGCAGGGCAAGGGCAAAGATGCACAAAGGAGCCCTTGCTACCCCGGGCTGTAGGACTAAGGACAAACTTGCTGCAGTCCCTTGGACCGCATCCTGCCGTGGTGAGCAGCCGCACGGTGCAGTTCAACCCCACGCTGGGGGACATGACGCTTGCACGGCTTGCAGCATGGGAGACAATCGCCTTTCCTCTCCTGATGGAGAGGAGTCAGGAGGAGAGATGACCGCAGCCCGCTCTCCCTGACCTGGCTGACAGGCGGAGGGATGCCATAAGTGTGGTTATTCCGGAGCCTCCGCCAGCCCGACAGCCGGGTTGGGTGATGGAGACCTGGAAGGTGCTGGCTGCATCGCTTCTGGAGTGCAGACCACAGTAGGAGTGATCAGATGTCATGATACAGGGAATAAGGTGATTTACGCAGAGGTCAGGGAAGAGGTCATCCTCCACGCTGCATGATTTATCTATTTATTTATTGCATGCTTCGAAGTGCTGGGCAAGGCTCCCACGGGGCCTCGGCAGGAGCTGATGGGGCCAGGGGGCCGATGTGATGGGGCAGAGCCTGTGCCCGCTCAGCCCATCCATCCCCCCTGTGATGTGTCTGTCACCATGGCACATGCCCAGCCCCTCTCTGTGGTGAGACGTTCTGAATATGATGCTGGTTTTAAAAAAAATTAGTAAACTCAAAGGACAAAATCTTCCATTCTCCTTTGTTTTTGTTTTGGGGTTGGACCCATCGTCTTTCTCGGAAGGAATTTTGATAGTAATCATCTTCATAAGCCACCCACGGTGCTGGTTCCCCTATCCACGCAGATGCTTGCGGAGATGGACCCTCTCGAGCACATGCTCTGCAACTACTTAAACCGCAACACCGGCTTGGGGTTGGTTTTTTTGCTCTTCCAGATGGTGGTGAAGGAAGAGGGAGGCAAATTTTACACTGATTTGCTATTTTGAGTACTGGGCGAATGGTTAGATGCCAATGGGGATGAGCAGATGGGCATCAGCCAATGGGGATGCCAATGGGGATGGGCATCAGCAGATGTGGACAGGTCGTAGGGTGCCGGTGGGTCTGGTTTCTGCTGCTGGGATGGTCTAGAAGAGCATAGTGGGACCATCCCCATGATGTTAGCAGCTGTCTCGCAAGAATTAATCATACAGTGAAGTTGACTCTACCTCCAGGAACTGGTACAGAGAGGAAGGAGCTGGTCGGGGGATGGAGAGATGTCTCAGGGAGGGCTGGAGGGGCACCAGCAGCCCCCCAGCTTTGTGCACCAGCCGCTTCTCCCAGGAGCAGGTCTAAAGAACCTTGAACTTGGGGCTGGAGCAAGAGGCTGGGGCATGAAACAAAGAAGGCTAAGTGCAATGAAGATGTCCTGATGATCGCAGCCAGAGGATTAGTCTCTGGGCTCATACTACATTTCCTAAGAAAGGATTTCTAGGGAAAAGCTACAAACTTGAAGGGGTTTTGGCCAGTGCTGAGCAGCCCCATGCAGTGCAGCCTGCCAGACACCCAGCTTGGGGAGCACAAACGGCAATCAGTGCTGTGCAGGAGTGAGGAGCTGAAGTTCAGGTCCTGACCGGAGGGCAGGAGACCAAGCGGGGATGAGAAGGCGCTGGACTCTGCCCACCTCACGGCTGTGGCTCATTAAAGGATAAACCGAGATATGTGCCTCCTTCCAAGAAGGGCCGGGGGGGGTCTCACCCTGGTGTGGGGCTAACTCAGTAAAGGCTGTGGTTAAAACCTGAAGGATTTGCACGCCATGGAGATGCTTGGCCACGTTGTGCCCAGGCTGGGTGGCACCTGGCAGGGTCCAGGTGAGCTGGCTGCGAGGAGCCCAGGCTCAGCACAACCACCCCTGAAGTCAATCCCAGGGGAACGCAGCGATCAGCCGGCTCGGTGCTTGAACAAACCTGCCTCTCCCAAACCACAGGGCACCGGCGTTAAATGCAGGAGGACGAAAATCTCTTTTGGAAGAAGCACCTGGCAGCGGAGTGAACCCGCTCTCCAGCAGATTTACTGTGCGCAGCGGTTATTTGTTTAAGATGCCTCCTGAGTGCTCCCCCCATATTGTGAAGCCCACTTAAGGAAACACTTCACCTGAAGCAGTAAGTGGTTACCGCCGCGCGCTGCGTTCCTCGGGCGAGCGTCCCTCTCCCCTTCCCGCTCACGCAGCCTCGCACACGCATACGGCCGGGTAATGCATCCATTAAATTCAGCCACATTCCTGAGACTACAAAGATAACAGGAAGTATATAAAAAAAGGCAGCCCTTTTGTTCAGCCATTTCTCCGCTGCCGCGTGTGAATAAAACCATCTCAGACAAGTGCTTGACAGCAGAATTAAACCTGAAAGGAGGAAAAACATTTCCCATGAGCTCTCAGGCTCCCAGTTTTGTGCCTTGACAAACGCTGTGTGACACCAATGCCGGGTGCTCCGGTGCCTCTGCTGCTCTCGGGCAGCCGTCTGCTGTCACGACGCGTGTCGATGTCCCAGCTCCCTGTCTCTCTGGAGGGGTACGGATGGGACCATGGGAGCGTTAGGAGCTGCACAACTGTCCCGTCTGGGCATGTCATGCCTGCGAGGATCTCCAAGCCCTGTGCTGGCTCCAGGGTCTGCGGAAAGCCGCTGCACTGGGGTAATTAGGTGAGGCGAGTATGTGACACAAATTTGGTCCTGTCTCATCAAGTTAAGGGAAACTTTTCAGCTCACCTGGTGGGGGTTTGGCCTTTGAACCAAAGCTCTTCCCTGAAGCCCCAGCCCCGGGATGCCGACGATGCAGTGGAGCTGGAGCCATACCTGCATCCCCGTGGGGCTGACCCACTGCTCTCCCCATCACCCACCGTCCCACGGCAGCGTGGCCAGGCAGGACTTGTCCGGGTGAGAGAGCCTGACCGGCCATCCCTGGAAGCCAGGAGGAATATGGCCACCGCAGCCTTTACCTGGTGGCTTTCATCTGCCTGCTGTGGGCAGCAGGTCCAGGAGCTGCCTGCCTGCCTGGAAATGTTTGGGATGCAGCAAAGCAGCCAGGAGCCGCAGAGGATCCTCCTCTTGCCCTGCTGCCAGCCCCGGTCCAAGCCACTGCCCCAGCTCCTGGCGATGCTGCTGTGGAGCTGGAGATGTTTAAATAACTCAGTAAAGAGCTTTTATCGAGGCCTGCAGCCCCAGGACCTGGCGGGGGGCGGCTTGGGGTGATGTGGCATCCTGCTGAGGGATGGCATGGGTGGGCACCGTGGGCACGGGGGGGCAGAGACTCACCCTCCTGCTCCCAGCACAGGTCCCTTCGCAGGTCCTCTTGGCTGTGCCAGTCCATACCGAGCCAGCGACCCAAGCTTTCAGCAGCCAGCCCCCGGCCAGACCCTGCTGACACTGTCTATGCTGTTCATTATGGTAATGGTGCAGAAAATCCCTACAGAAAGCAGGTAAGATATGAGCTTTCCCTACTGGACTTTTAAATAAACAACTGCACGGAGCCAGGGCCGGGAGTGGGAATGAAAGTAAAGGGAAGTTGGAATGAAATCCTCCTCTTCTCTCCATCCTCCTCTGCTTTTTTTCACTGATGACATTTACTCTGCTTAATAAAAGGAGAATTTATGTTTGACTCCCCTAATGGTGCCTTTTAATCTCCGAGACCTCGATACTTCAGGACTGCGTGTGCACCCAAAAAAGCAAGTTTCAGTCCCAGGCAGGGGAAGGAGGGGGCAGGAGGGGTTGGGGGGGATTGGGACTCTGAAGCCCAGCGTTGCAAATGGCTTTAGGAGCTTTCTTAACCCCTTACAGAAAGTGGCCTGCGCTGCTAATTACAAAGGGCTGGGAGGGCTCGGCACATCTTGGGGATCTCTGCGTTTGAGCATCGCAGATGGCTTCAGAGAGCTGCTACTGCTGAGGGATGGCTGGGGCCGCCCCGCGGCCTCTCTGCAAAGCGGTTATCGCTTCTGGAAGGAGGAAGCGACAGAAGCCCCTGGAAATAAAACATTGAAGTTTCCATTAGCGACATCTCTGACTTAGCCGGCGCTGATCGGCTCCAGATGGGATGTCAGGCTCCAATTATTGCTTCTCCCCCAGGGGAGAGCTAGAGGCTGGGGGGCTGTGCTGGAGATGGTCTCTGGGCTTGCGGGGAGCCTGGACTGGGCCAGTGGATGAAGGGGTGCTGCAGGTGGAGGGCAGGCGGATGGTGGTGGGATGGTAGGGTGGTGGGACAATGAGATGGTAGGATGGTGGGACAGTGCGGTGGTGGGATGGTGGGACAGTGGGGTAGCGGGATGGTGCAGTGGTGGGAAAATGCAGTGGTGAGACAGTGGGGTGGTGGGGGAGTGGGGTGATGGCATGGTGGGCAGGGAGCCCATCTGCAGCCCCCAAGGTGCCCGCAAAGGCTGGGGGACGGAAGAAAGGAGAAGAAGGGCAGAGCCAGGTGGCAGAGCAGCCTGCTAGCCCTCCCATAGGGCTCTCCACAGCTTTCTCTAAGTAAAAAATAAAGAAAATCCCCAATTTACCGATGATGCCAGTACCAGGGATGCAAATCCATTCCCGTTTTAAAGATTAATAAATAGGGCAAGAAGGGGATTATCAGCCTGTGAACACACTGTGATCCAAGAGCAGCCTGCAACTCCTGTCGGCACCTCCCCATTCCCACCAGCCCTTCTCCTGCACGGGGGTCTCCGCAGAGCCACGTTTCAGCCCAAGACTTGCTCTCCTCCCAGCTTGCCCCTGGACGAGGCCGTGGGGTGGGCTGGCAGCCGCCAGCACTGGGGGGGTCCCAGTTCCAGGGGCGCCGGGACACATCCCGGTGGGACCCACACGGCTCCAGGGCTCCCTGCTCCCCCACTGATTAATGGCTTCTTACGCAGAGCCGCGGCTCCCTGTGGAAAAGAGAGTTTCCGTTTACCCAATTAGAGCTAAAGACGTTATCTCATTTATTCTGGAGGCGGCAACATGTAAGAATTAATTTTTCAGGGTATTTCCCGGGACATTTTTCTCCCGAGGTTGCTTTTGGAGCTGCTCTTGTCAGCCAGGACGTATGGTCTCCGGCGCACATTGCTTTCGAGGCGAGCGAGCAGGTCTGGCATCTCTTGTGTAGGTCCCACGCATGGTGTTTTCTTTGGCTCTGCAAACCATCCCTTTCAAGTGGATCACAGCTGAAGAATGACAGGGGGCCGGTGACAAATTTTAAACATTATTTAGAAATCAGGGCAGAAAGCAAAGAGGTCAGGCCCTAATGCCGGCGATGAGGGAAGCAGCGAGAGGAGGGGGGGACTGAGCATGTTTCTTCTCACATGTGCTCAGGGGCTGAAAACCGGGAAGAAAAATCGCACCCAAGTTCCTCAACTCCCTCCAGAGTCTCTAATGGAGTAAATCAATGAGCTGGAATGTCACGCCAGAGACGGGCGTGGGGGGGACCCGACAGTGCCGGTGGCAGCGGGGTGACAAGTTGTGGTCACCTTCGGAGGGACGGGCTGGCATTTGGGAGATAGGGGTGCACACATGTCCAGCCCTGTGCATGGTGCCAAAGGGATTTTTCTGCCTCCTGCCTTCTCCCCCCTGCCCGATCTGCTGCCAGGGGGGTGGGCAGGAAAGGGGTGAAGGGGCTGTTGCTGAAGCTGCAAACCTGCTCCTGGGTGGGAGACGGGGAGGAGCATGAGGTCTGAGCATGCGAGGAATGGCTCAGCTCCGCAGCCTCCACGAAGTCTCACTTCAGCTGGTTTTCCCCCGGCCTACCCCAACTGCTGAGGAGGGCACGGCAAAGGGCTACCAAGATGATGAGGGGACTGGAACATCTCTATGAAGAAAGGTTGATTTGGGTCTTTTCAGTCTGGAAAAAAGACGACTGAGGGGGGATCTTATCAATGCTTATAAATACTTCAAGGGTGGGTGTCAGGAGGATGGGGCCAGGCTCTTTTCAGTGGTGCCCAGTGACAGGACAAGGGGTAACGGGCACGAAATTGACCATAGGAAGTTCCATCTCCACATGAGGAGGAACTTCTTTCCTTTGAGGGTGGCAGAGCCCTGGCCCAGGCTGCCCAGAGAGGTGGTGGAGTCTCCATCTCTGGAGACATTCCAAACCCCACCTGGAGGCGTTCCTGTGCCACCTGCTCTGGGTGACCCTGCTCTGGCTGGGGGTTGGACTGGGTGATCTCCAGAGGTCCCTTCCAGCCCTCTGATTCTATGAGGAGCAGCGGTCCCCAAGAGGAGCACATCTCCTCCCCATCCATCTAGGGCACCATTTATGTCCTCCCCACAGCAACAAGCTTGAGGAGTCAGCCTTAAGTGGAGAGGAAAAGGCAGGAGCTGGGAGCTCCTGGGGGAGCTCCAGGGGGTTGGACTAGATGATCTCCAGAGGGCCCTTCCAACCCCTGCCATTCTGTGATTCTGTGTAACTTTTGAGGCTTGTCGTGACATACCCTCTGCTGGCAGCATCCTCCTGGCCAGGCTGCCGTGCCCTGCTTCAGCTGCACCCCCTGGCACCGGGTACAGCCATGCAAAGGAGCGCTCAGCCCGGGCTGCCAGCACCCATCCTGACCCTCAGCACCCTCCACGTGCTTTAAACAACTCAACCGAACAAGGATATGCAACTCCAAAAAATAGCCCTACTGGCTATATGCAACCCCATCGGAAGCCTGGTCAGAGACGGAGCACACATTGCACCTGGCATCTGCACAGGGGGCAAGAGGTCCGTGGCTGGAAGCAAGGCCATGAAGGTGACCCATTGGCCCCAGTCCGTTGCAGCCCCGTGCCAGCAGCCGTGTCAGCAGAGAGGGTGCGGGGATTTGCGGGCAGCGGCACAGCGTGGCACAGCATGGGGTGCCACCACCGGCCACTCTGCATGGGATGTCTCCATAGGGCTGCCACATCGTCGCAAAAGGTCGGAAGAGTTTGGGGGAGTTATCGGCCGAGTAAAAAATAAAACATTCTGGATCACTAACAAATTTTTGTTCTCTTTGTGCTTGGTGTTTTTCAGTTATTTCATCCTTTTCGATTGTTTTTCTTCCTTCTGAGATGTGCGCTGAATTTTTTCTTGAGAAGCGTGACCTGCAAGGCAGCGTGCCCGAGGCTTCGCTCTGCCCGTGTAAGGCGAAAGCTTCCAGGTTTTCTGAAATGCAGATTTTTTATTTTTTATTTTTTTTTCAGAAATGGCAAATTAAGCTGTCAGGACTTTTCTTTTTTTTTTCCCACTCTCATCTACCCTCCTTTTGTTGTTGTTGTTCTTGTTGTTGTTGTTGTTGTTGTTGTTTTTCTGGACATAGTCCCCTCTTAAAACTCCGGTTTCCGGCTGATTTTCCCTTCATTAAATTTCAAATGTGCCGGCTCTGCCCTTGCCTTCAGCAGGTGCCAGATCTGCTGAGCTGGCAGCGCGAGCATCGCTCTGCCGAGCAGACCTCCCCGCCAGCAGCCTGCCTCGCTCCGCCGAGACGGTCCCCCCACAGCGGGAGGCGTCCCCGGAGCGTGGCCGACCCCCTCGCAGGAGTGTGCATCCCAAAGGACCCCCGGGGATGTGCATCCTCCTGGGATGAGAGAAACCTTCTCCCCCGCAGCAGGGAGGTGCTTCCCAGCCAGCGCAGCGTAACCGGGGCGCCGACCACGGGCTCCCCTCGTGCCACGGGGTGTCACATCGGTGTCACCGCTGCCAGGGCTCGACTGGCAGCACCCGGGCAGGGTTCACCTTTGAAAGGGTTGCTAATAAATAACCAGCTCCAGCCTCAGCTCAGGCTCCTGGGAAAGTTAAAACAAACTTTGTGGTGCTGGGTGAACTCATTTCCCTTCTCGCAAACGCGAGCTCCCCTCCCTGCTGCGTTCACCAGCTTTTCTGCTTTTCATGACGTGCCCTTCTTTCAACCAACAAAACAAAAACCAACAAGAACTTCTCCCAAATCTAATGAACTGGTCTGCTTTCCGAGTGCCATGGTTTAGGCTCACCCATGTTTCCATCCCTTTTGGCTTCATCTCCCTTTCTACCCACCGGGGACCAACCCAGGTGCCCCCTTCTTGGGTTCACCTCGCCCTGGATCGGGGAAGGCTGCGTTTTTCTTCCAGCACTGGCAACGGGGATTAAAAGTGTTTTTCTCGACACCTTTAATTCAGAGCACACAGACAAAGCCAGCCTGATGAGCCCCGATGAGGTATTCAAAAGGGCTCCGAGGATCCCAGTGAAAACACTGTGCTGAAAACTTCCATCCGCTCCACCTCCCGATGGAAAGATGAGAGGGGTACAAAGGAGGTAGGTCGTTTCAGCTCCTCCTGGACAGAAGACCGTCAGAGAAGATCAGTGTTTCTAATGTCTTTTTTTCTGGGAAGGTCCCGGCCATTGCCCTTTCAATGTGCTTTCCTCCCTTGTGGTGATGAGAAGAGAATAAACCTGCAAAAGCCAGTTGCTGGGTGTCTGTGCTTCCCCAGGAACACCAGCAGCATGGCTTGTCCTCAGCTCCGACTCCCCACCTGGCCTTGGTCCCCCCAGTCCCCCTCCTCCTCCCTGCACCCCCAACCTCCCTCCAGCTCCTGTCTGGTGGGGAAACCCCAGACCTGACAGTGATTCCAGGCGATGGTGGGGTGGCGATTTGATCTGGGTGAATGAAAGGCTTGGCAAAAGGTCACTTCAGGTTGGTTTGCACCATATGCACCAGTGGAGCATCCTCCCGCGCTGCTGGGGCGCGGGCTGTGGTACCCCAGGGGGGACCCCCAGCACAGGAGCAAGCATCCACTCGCAGCCACAGCAGCGCGGGTACATGCACGGAGAAACGAACGCGCGGAACAAACCGGGAGCACGTCTGCACGCACAAATGCTTCCACAGACACATTTCGAGGTAATAATCCCCCCCCACCCCCACCCCCCGCTGTTTTCTTTCCTTGATCAAAGCCCAGACGTGAGGGAAGTCCATCTGTGAAAGATTGAGCCATGCGTTTTTCGAGAAGGTATATGGGCTGGCAGCGAAATTTCTCTGACAAGTCCAACAGGGAAAAATGGAGAAATGAAAGCCTTTAAGATGTGTGCATTTCCCAGATGACTGGTGATGTGTGTGGGTAACATATGGGCAGTCTTGTGCCCACTGTCCCACAAAACATGCTGATTTTACACTTGGATTTCTCAGATTCCCTGACAGCTTTGCAGACCGGCTCCGACAGCCTGATATTAAATGCCATTCGGTTGTATTGCTGCCCGCGCCTGGCACAGCGCTGGCGAAGGGCAGGGGATGCCCGTAACAGTGGGGCTGCGGCCGCAGCCGGTGCACGGTGCATGCTCCGACCAGGCGTCCGGCTTTCCAAGAGGTGTGGAAACGGCTGAGCATCCTCGCCAGCCACCAGGCATCAAACCCAGGCTTGAAACAGCTTGCAGGAACACGAGTTTTGCCTCTTGCTGTCAAGTACTTCTATTTTTCATGAATTTTTGCAGCTCTTGCTGGGACTGAAATAGCGCAGAAGTTGCCGCTTCCCCTCCGACTGCCAGCGTGGCTCTGTGGGCTGACAGTCAGCTTCAGGAGCAGAAGGGCTTGTTCTGTGCTGTGCTGCTCCCAGTCCCACCCTGGTGTTCGGTGCCGGGAGGGATGGGGAATAAAGATATTGCCACATAGTAGATCGTGGGTCTCTTTTCGTCACCTGCTGGGTGGCTGGGAACCAGCCCCGACGTGCCCCAGGAACACCTCCATACGCCGTGCCTTGCTTTTTCTTTTTCCAGGATGACAAGACCAGGAAAATGCTGTTGCTGGGTCAGTCCATGGGTCCCCTTTGCCCACCCCGATCTGTCACACAGCCCAAGGGTCGATTCTGAGATAACACAGAAATCAGACAGAATACTGGAGTGCAGTGTCCAGTTCTGGGCTCCCCGGTTCAAGAAGGACAGGGAACTGCTGGAGAGGGGACAGCAAAGGGCTACCAAGATGCTGAGGGGACTGGAACATCTCTCTTATGAAGAAAGGCTGAGGGATTTGGGTCTCTTCAGTCTGGAAAAAAGACGGCTGAGGGGGGACCTTATCAATGCTTATAAATACTTCAAGGGTGGGTGTCAGGAGGATGGGGCCAGGCTCTTCTCAGTGGTGCCCAGTGACAGGACAAGGGGTAACGGGCACAAACTTGACCATAGGAAGTTCCACCTCAACACGAGGAGGAACTTCTTTCCTTTGAGGGTGGCAAGCCCTGGCACAGGCTGCCCAGAGAGGTGGTGGAGTCTCCGTCTCTGGAGACATTCCAAACCCGCCTGGAGGCGTTCCTGTGCCACGTGCTCTGGGTGACCCTGCTCTGGCAGGGGGTTGGACTGGATGATCTCCAGAGGTCCCTTCCAACCCTATGATTCTATGATTCTACGATGGGATGGGCTTTGCTCTTTCACCTTCTGATTCAGAGTCTCCCTGAGCAGAGAAAGCACCCAGGTTGGTCCACCCAACAGCCTGGGATGGACTTCTCTTCCATGAGTTTGTCTAGCACCTGGCTGAGCCTGTCTATAGCCCTGCCGCTGCTAAACCCTGTGGCAATGAATCCCAAATGATAATCTTGTCTTTGTGAGAAAAGCCAATTTATTGACCTTGGGCTCTAGGGAAACCTGGAGCTTCCAGCTCAGTCCTGACGGAGGGGAAAGGCTGAGTTTTGTGCAGGTGTCTTGCTGTCCTCGTACCTTGTTCCTCTGCAAAACAAGGTTGCTTCTAACCCAGGAAAAGCAAAATAGAGAAGAAACAGAGCAGATAGATTTTGCCCCCCTCCTTAAACCAGTTCTGTACAGGGAACTGCAAAAATACCTACATAGAAACAGACCTTTTCAGTTACCCAGTGGAAGGGAGGCAAAGTAAAGTGCAATAAATTGCCCAAACTCACATTCCAGCTCAGGGACAAAGCCAGGATCAGCTCCCTGCAGCTGGCTCTGGCCTTGGGAAGAGCCGTTGAGACCGAGCGCTCACTCAGTGCCTCTTTGCTTTTAAAACCTTGGAGATTTGATTCACGGTGTCTGAAGGGACTCGAGTGACAGGTCACAACGTCTCTCTGTTTAGCGATGCTCCTCAGTTGACGGGGTGTGTGATCTTCACCTCTGTGACCATAAAACATGCAGGTCTCAGAGGCGTGAAGCAGTTCTGCCCAGTGATATCAAAGTTTGGCATGATCAAGGGAAGTGCTGATTCTCCTCCGATTGCTTGGGGGCACAGCAGCAAAAGCCTTACAGTCAAATTACTACGGAAGCGTCTCACTGAGACACTCTCAAATGGTTCCCTTGAGTGCATCCATCAAAGGATGAAAATTTTGAGAATGGGGAAATAATAGTCACATACTCTATTCTTACATTAACTCGCTAATTCTGGGTATTTGCAGGGCCCTAGGTGGAACTAATGCATGTTCTCCCTATATTTATTATTATCTGCATTGTTAAAATACGTACACTAATCCTGTGAGTAAGCCTAATTGGGGCTGGCTTTGAAAAGGTTCTGCTCAGCTGCAAGTCTCATTTGCTGGCGCGGTCGCTGTGATGGAGTGAGCAAACCAGGTAAAGCAGGGGGTGAGCGCAGCCGAGAGACCTCCCAAGTGCACATTTCTCCGCTCATGCACCCAAGTGCCAGTATAAATTTACAAATTCAACTTCTGACTACCCACAGCTTGCTCTAAAAAGTCAGCGCTCCCACGGTTCGGCCTCCAAGGGAAGAGCCTTAGACCATCCCATAGTGGTCCTGGACCCTGTGCCCGCGGGTGGAGCTGATGGACGTGGCTGGACCATGTCACCCGCTTCCAGAAAGCTTCTCCCGCTTTGCATCCCTCACCTGTCTGAGCTGCCGGTGGAGATGCTGAGTCTGGGAGATGAGATGCTGCATTTCTGCAGGGAAGCAGTGATTGCACGCGATGCCAACGTATGAAAAGTGCTTTGGGATCCTCCTGACGGGAAATGCAGCAGAAAGGCAAACTGTTGCTATGAGTGTGATAGGAAGCTGGACATTTTCTCGGTGATCAGCATGCAATGTGTGCGGTGCAGCCCCGTACTGTGTATTCAAACTCTATTTCTATATAGAAATATGTTTTTAATACTCCAATGATGGCATCTAATATTCAATAATTATTGTGGCTCAGTTTTTAAGATGCACTTTAGATTTCCCAGACCAGTTATTGAATGTGAGCGAGATGCAAATTAAACATTAAAAACATATTTATGGAGGGGTTAGCAGCAGCTACATAGTGTTACATACAGAGCAGGCCACAAGAATCAACTAGCCATCTGGGAGACCTCGGGGAGGATTTGTTGTAAAAGCAATTGGCACATCATTAGCCTAGAATGCAAATCCCGTTTGATGTGAAGGAAGTCCATGATCAGGCAGATTCTTCCCATGCTCAATCCTAAGGGCAGGTACCGTTGCTGAACAGGGCACGTGAAGTTGATGCTGAGAAGGTGGAGCTGAGAGGCGTGACCGAGCTGTTGGCTGCCTTCTTGGTAGGTGCAGAGACAGGTAAAACCTTGTTGGAGAGTCTGGTGGAGTTACTTAGCCCTGATGTTTCACCTTGGCCTCCAAGTTGCAATGTGCATTTCAGAGCTATAGAGAAGGCTGGAGGAGAAGTCAATGGGTGCAAGCTGGTGCATGAGGTAATCTGAATACTTCTGGTGTTCACAGAGCTCAGCATTAACAGTGGGCTTTGAACAGGTAGAATTTGGAAATTAAGGCCTAAATTTTATGGCTAGAGCCCACTGTTGAGCCATAAAGCCAAAACGTGGATGGACTGTGCTGGGCAGGAGAGCAGAGGCACAGCTCCAGCCATGAGGGCACGTATCACTCAACCTCTCATTCCCTAAAACCTGTCTTTCTCGTGGTCCCTGAGCTGTGCTCAGCTGCCCTGGGACTTCCTGGAAGGCACCCAGCATATCCGCCAATTCACTGGTTTCTCTGTTGGAGTTGTCTCACAACTCGCTGGTTCCTCTCCTGGAGTTATCTGCCAATGCACTGGTTCCCCTCCTGGAGTGTAAAACTGTTGGGGTGGGAAGGGGAAGGCAGGTGGCACCAGATCGGTCTTAGCTCTTGGCTCTGGGGGTTCAGGGCCACCTCCACAGGGACACAGAGCAAGGCACAGCCCATCACACACTCAGTATAGACGTCCTGCAGGGCTGTCCTTACCCGTGTGGCAGGAGGAGGAAGAGTCGTTCAGTAAAGACACATCTGCATAGATGTCCTTCCATCAGCATCACTGTAGATTTGGAGGAGACTTTCTGAAGAGAGCAGTGGAGGTAGCGTATGGTGAGCTGTACCGTCTGGTAGTTGCCCTCATCTCCCCAGGATGCAGACCCACAACAGACTTGGCTTTCATAGAATCATAGAATCATAGAATCATAGAATCATAGGGTTGGAAGGGACCTCTGGAGATCATCTAGTCCAACCCCCTGCCAGAGCAGGGTCACCCAGAGCAGGTGGCACAGGAACGCCTCCAGGTGGGTTTGGAATGTCTCCAGAGACGGAGACTCCACCACCTCTCTGGGCAGCCTGTGCCAGGGCTCTGCCACCCTCAAAGGAAAGAAGTTCCTCCTCATGTTGAGGTGGAACTTCCTATGGTCAATTTCGTGCCCGTTACTTCTTGTCCTGTCCCTGGGCACCACTGAAAAGAGCCTGGCCTGGCATTTCCACCTCCTGGTCTGCCAACAGGATCCTCCTCCTTTGTGCAACATGACAGAGTTTTCTTCTTCCATGCTCCCACTCATTTCCTCTGGCCACTGTGGCCTGACTGAAGGTTGGTGTGAAGAAATGACCCTGAGGATGCTCCAACCCACCTCTGCTGGGACCGGGAGCCTCTGGGGCTCAGCAGATCATAACTCATGGTGGAGACTTGGAAAGATGCCCTCCCCAGGAGCTGAATGCCAACTGCATCACGGCAGTACGGCGCTGCTCGGGGTTTCCTTTTACAAGTGGGAACCTTTCCTCAAGGCCGCCATCTCAGCAGCTATGTATGCCGGAGCCGCTGAAATCTGCTGAGTGGGCACAGCCGGGAGGCCACGCAGGGTAGGGAGCAACCTCTCATCTGGCAGCGCTTGTGCCTCAGGTGTGAGCTGAAGTCCTATTGATTTCTAATCAGTGAGCTCATATCCCCCGTGGCTGCAGTGGGAGAGGGTCAGCAGCGGAGAGGAGAGCGGAGGAAATCAGCAGTTCGGGTGGTCCCGGGGTGGGACTGATGGAGCCGCTGACAGAGGCTGAGTTATGGCTCCGCATGCGCGGCGCTCAGGAGATGGTTTCGGAGGGCTTGCGGAGCCTCGCTTATTATCTGGCTGAGTCCCGTTCTGGGGAAACCACCGAGAGAAGAACGCGTGAGCCATAAAACATGTTGTTGTCTTTTAATGAACGAGACTCACAGGGGACTAGGACTATTTTTTACTCCGTCGTTATTCTTTCCTCAGCTCAGAGAAAGTTGCTGAGTGTTGTGTCTGCCAACTGCAGGCCAGATGCTACAGCAGACCCAGGCAGTCGTGTCCTGTCCAGCCTGGCCTGGACCAGCCTTGCCATGAAGTTCCCATCTGTTCCTACCCTGCCTCAGACCCACCAGTCAGGGCTGTGGTCATGCAGATGCAGGCAACGGCAAGACTAACCATCAGGGCTTTGATGTTCAAGAGGTGTTCTCAGGAGAGCTGGGCTGTAACATGCCCCGGCCCCATGAGGAACCCCATTAATGCTACTGCTGAAGGAAAAGCAGTAATTAATCCTGAAATCCAAGCTTTGGAGGTTTTTTGGAAGAAAAGCCAGTATATGCTCACTCTCCTGAGTGTGAGGAAAATGAATTACAAGGAAAGCACGGGGATGTCAATGTTCTCTTCTTCATGCAAAGCTCATCTGCAAGACCCCTCTTGGGTGCCCGTGGGAATGGGCACCTCGCTGATGGCTCTGGGACTCAAGCACAAGAGGTGCAGGACCTTTCTGTAGGACCTGAAGAGCTCATCCATCCCTTCTCATACTTCTCCCTTCAGTGACAGGAGCCTGCTCCAGAGCTTGAGGATCCTATAAGAAAATATGAAGGGAAGAAAAGATTGGAGCTAACATCTGGGACCTAAATGTCCTGGTAAACATTTGCTGAAATCTAACTCCAGACTAACTACCCTTTGAGTAGAGGCTGATGTGACGGCACACCTTGATTTTGGTTTTTGTAGGACAGTATGATGGGGATGATGCAGCCGTTGCATCTGAAGTCTCTTCTCCTTCACTTCCACTGCTGCAAAGCCCTTCTGGAGCTAGACGTGTCCCCTGAGGTGTGCTGGCTGGGGCTGGCGTCTGAGCCCAGGCTGCTGGGGAGGTTTCCTCTTTGGGGAAAAAGTGCCTGGAAGTCACCGAAGCGTGACTGCTGGATGATGGTGCTGTGTTGAATGGGACCATTCAGTGCTCTGACTCCTCCCCATTGCCCACAGCAAAAACAGGGGCGCTTGTGGTGCTTGCAGGGAGCACGGCATCACTGGCGTGGAAGGGCTTTAGGGTGGTGACTATTTGCTGGGGATACATGGGATGGAGAGGATGCCACCCCTGCTCCCCTCCAGCCTGCTCCCCTGCAGCGGGAGTGTGGCTCTTCCCTGCTCATGGCTCCTCTGAGCGTCAATAGGTCCTACCCTCCATCTTGTCCCTTTTCTTCTGCATCCCACCGCTCCGCTTGGGATCGATGTTGGGAAACCCAGCTGAGCTGCACCTGTGGCCGGCAGGGATCAAGGGATGTGCAGGGCCCCTTCTCTGCCCGGCAGTGGGGACCTAAATCATACTGCTCCGTCCCCTCGACAGAGACAAATGACATTTTACAGCACAGGTGCTTTAAAAAAGAACAATAAATTGGAAGCTCTTTGCTGAGCTCAGCCATAGGGCTAGGATCCCCTTTCAGAGAGTATTTTAGGACTGAAGGCACCACAGCTGTTTGTGGGCTAATCCCTCTGCCCTCGCCATCAACCTCAAAAAGGGACTTTGCAGACCCACTTCAACCGCAAATAAATCAGGAAATGGCACTTTGTCCTCTCCAGAAATAGGCTCTCCTCAACCCTTTGAAACCGGCATCTGAGCCCAGCATCTGTTTAGGGGAAGACCTTGCTGCAGTCAGGCTGTGTTTGGCTCTCAGGGACCCGCGGGACACATGCCCATTCCCAGACTCCCAAGGACACGGTGGGAGACCAGTGACAGGTCCTCGCCACACTAACCCCATCGGCAAAACCTCCGCTTGGCTTCCTGGGGTCAGAGCTGGGCTCCAGCAGGCTGGAGCATCGTCTCCTCGCTGCAAGAGGGGGCTGTTGGCCGAAATCGGGGTGCAGAGCTGGCAGTGGGGCTGGGGACCACCAGCAGAGGAGGAAGGGGGTATTTGCCCGCCGAGGCGAGGGGCTGGACCACCGTGCAGGAGAGGATTTACATCGCCTCCCTGAGTGAATCGGAGCAGCTCCCTCCAAGGCTCACAGCCCCGAAAAGGGCTGCCCTCACAAAAATGAGTGAGAGCGTGAGGAGAGCCTGGGTGTTTTCCCAGGGATTTAATACGCGCTGTTATTAGCTGAGCCTGGTCTTTGTGGTGGTCCAGGGCTAGGACCCAGGACAAGAGATGCCGCTGGACTCCCCAGGCTGCAGCTGCTCTCTGAATCCTTGGTGCCGGGACCCATTTGCTGCCGGTATTTTTTCTGCCCCTGATTATGGGCCTCTTTTCCCAGCTCCGGGACCCCAGCGGGGTGTGAATGGGAATGAAACGAGAACCAAAACTCTGTGACTAACACAAAACCGGCCGGGGTAAGGAGCTGCTGCTGGGAGGAGGAGATGCCACGCACTGCTCTCCTCCGCAGAGCAATATTTCCAGCACGTTTTAAGCATCATTAAACAGATAATTAAGCATTTCCTCGCAGTTTATATGACCCAATATTACCTATTTAAGGGGCGCCAGTGTTTTGTATATGACGAGGGGGGTGATGCTCGGTGTGGCGGGATGCTCAGGGGCAGGCAGCGGCTGTGGCTGCCTTGGTCCAGGTGTCACCTCGCACCTTGATGCTCCTCCTCACCTGATGATGCTCCTCCTCACCTGAGATTATTTGTTGGGCTCATCTGCTGCCAACTGCTCCTCTTACCGGTGTCACTCCCCCGTCTGAGATCGCTCCCCAGTGCCGAGGCTCTGCAGGGGCTTTGGGAAGGTCTTGAAACACAGCTGCATCCCCCACAGTGCTCCCCAGCCCACCCCGCGCCGTGGGGCCGACGATGTCCGATGTCTGCAAACACCCTCTCGGCCAAGCCCTGGGATGCCTGCCCCGTCACGCCAAAGCCGCTGCTGTGACACACACTGAGCTGTTTATTTTTATGTGCTTTTAAGGAGCACATGAGGTTTAAGGTGCTGCCAGGGCTGATGCCGCGGCAGGGATTCAGGACGCACAGAAGTGCTCAGGGTGCGGGGACCGGGACCTTCCATGGGCAGAGGGGACACCCCGGCAGCCAGAGGGGCTTCAGCAGAGTTTGCTACAGCTCTGCAAGTCATGGAGCTAATTGAATCCAAGTGTGGAAGCAAGGCTCTGCCCTTGCCGATGCGGCGGGCAGGGGGAGAGCGTTTTATTTCTCTTCTGTTCCCTGGTTGCTTTGAGTTTTCTCCCTTTGAAAAGGGAGGCCTCTCGTCTGTGTTCACATAAAATGTGGCTTTTCTAAGTTTAAAAGCCTTTTGGTCTCTTCAGGGAGCGCTCTGCAGGAGGCTGGGCACGGCTCAAGCTGGCTTGGCCCCCCCCGCCCCCCACCCCAAAACCTCCCTCCTTGCGGGCGGCAGCAGCAGAGAGACGCACCCGCCGGGAGCTGCCGGTGGCTGCCTGTCCCACCAAGGAGCCCAAGAGACAAAGGCAAAACCGCACCTGGGGGGATCCCCTCCTCCTTCCCCGCCTGGCCCTGGATGCTCAGGACACCCCTGTGGGTGTTGCGGGGTTTTCCAGGGCCGCGGGTTGAGAGATGCTGCTCCCAGAAAATCAGGGAGCAGGGTGGGCAGGGTCCAGCGACAAATGCCAGAACGGGTCGCAGGTAGTACATTGGTTTTAAGACAGAGCAGTGGAGTCCCTGGCAATGCTGATCTAGCACAGAGCAGACCTAGCCCAGACCTCTCCACTCCCTCAGCCCGTTTCAGAATCATAGAATCATAGAATGATTCCGGTTGGAAGGGACCTTAAAGATCATCTTTGTGATGTTCCTGCTTATTTTTCCACTTGAGGCTTTGACATCTTCGCAGAAGACCTGGCTGGTGCTGCTCCAGACCCGCGGTCACCGGTTAAAGGCGATGAGCGAGCATCGTTTTGCTTCATGGACATAAATAGGGATTTATAGCCAGGTATCGTCAGCAGGGAAAGCCTCTCTCCCAGAGACATTTGCAAATCCAAGCAAACTGGTTAGTCCTGGCGATGACGCCGGCTGCCAGCCACGGTAATTAAGGGGCAGTAACAGGGAGCCGCGCAAAAAGACCATCAGTCATGGGGGGAAGCGTTTGCTCCGGCGCTGTCGGAGGGGCGATGAGATTCCTGCACACCTGGGGTGCCTCCTTTCAAACCCGCCGGAGCTGCAGTCCTTTAAGTGTGTCCCTACTTCGACAAAATGTTGCTTGTTACAGGAGGGTTTGTAACCGCCGGCTAATGAGGCTTCAACCCGTGTCATTGCCGAGGCACCTGCCCAGCTGGAGCGGGAGCTCCCGGGATGCACTCAGCCCTCCAATTATCCCGGGAGCCTTGCTGACAGCATCCTAGGGGAGAGCGAGGGAGAGAGATCTGAGAGCCCAGGCACAGGCTGGGAAGGCAACACGACCATGTCTCTGGGGGGGATTTCAGGAATTAAAAGTGAAATTACAGCCTTAATCTATCAAATTTTTTTATTATTTTTTTTTTTTGCTGGCATTTTAATGAAAACTCTTGTAAACAGGAGAAGGCCTATCTCAATCCTGCATTCCCAGCCTCGTGCTCTCCGAGGTTATTTATTGGGTTGCTACACAAGCTGGGTTTTTTCCTTCCCTTTTCTTTTCTCTTCCCTTTCTTCTCTGCTTTCGCAAATTGAATTATTTAAATGCATTGTTTGGCAGCCTTAAATCCAGGCGTTTCACTCTCTTTCCCCCTCGGCTGCCATTTCTTTCTCTCCTTTTTGCTCTTGTATTTTCAGGATCATTTACCGCGTTGTTCCAGTGGCATTTATTGAAATTTGCACAAAAAAAGATCTTTCTTCAATGACACTATTTCAGCCCATGCGAAAGATTTATGGGTGCAGGAAGACATCCATGGCAGGGAGTCTTCGCTGGCAGAAGGAAAGGAAGGAGGGAAGGGAAAGGAAAGATGCTGGAAAAGCAAAGGACGCCCAGAGATGTGAATGGAGAGCCGCGAGGCACCGCAGAGGTGAATTGCTGAGGATTGGGTTTGGCTGGGAACCACGGAATCACAGAACGGTAGGGGTTGGAAGGGACCTCGGGAGATCATCTAGTCCACACGCACTTAGGTGGGTATGGACACGTACGGGGGCACGGAAAACTTTTGGACTCAGTGGCACGTGGGCAGAAATGGATGCACATGGAGGGGGCACAGCCACTCCTGTGGTCCTTCAAACACCGGTGGCCCGGTGGGCACGTCCCACAGACGTGCTGGGGCTGCTTCAACACGGTTGGCGTGCGCTTGGTGCATGCTTGGAGCCCGCCGCCATCCGTGGGCAGCCCTGAGCTGCTGCTGGGCTCTGGCTCCTGCTGGGAGAGACGTGAAGCGGCTCTTGGAGGACGTTTGAACAAGCTCCGCAAGAAGCGTCGCTCTTGATTCTCGCTCCTATCTCTAATCCTGCTTCAAAGCCAGTTCCTTTTATTTACATATTGACGTATGATTCATTTAATTGACTTTCTCGCCTTGGAATTGTACTTACTTAATTAATCTGATTACATTTCTGCTTCTAGTTAAAGAGTTTCTGTGTTCCAGCCCAGAGGTGACTACGTTTCTGCGAAGTGATGTGATTCTGGTCGATCTAACCAGCAGATAGAGTCTGCAAAGCATTTTGGGACCCTTTGGTAGGGGAAGACAGGCAAAAGCCATGGAAAGTGCCGCAGCAATTTCCATTTCCACACACGCAGCATCTTTACTTGTGGCAGAAGTAAGACACATTCCTAGTCAGTGGGATTGAATTATCTCCATAAATTCATTACATTTTAAAAAATATGATAATCAGCACGAAATGAACATCCCGAGGGAGACAGAACATGTACATCTCAAGTACTGCTAATAATAAGCCTTTAATTTACAAGTGCCCAAGGCTGGCTCAAAGCCGACGCGTCCCGTGGCAGAGGGGCTGGTGCTACACCCGTGTCTGGACCTGCCGGGGAGACCGTCCCCACCGTCCCCCTGCCCACCGGTCCCCCATCCCAGGGCGGCGGGCAACCCACAGCTGGGATGCAGTTGGGATGGGCAGTCTCCATCGTTTCCCAGTGCTTCGCATGTGGCCTCGGGAGCTCGCTGCCTTGCTCTGCCCTGCTGAGTGCAGGGAGGGGTGGAGGGTCCCCGGCGGGTGGTGGCCCTTGGTGGCCTCTGCTTGGTGGCACGGCTCCTCCCGAGCTGCCCCTCCTGCAAACGCCGCCCTGCAAATATCAATATTTATGACATGATTAGTGCCTGTTTAATACACAATTGAAGCAATTAGCAAGCATGCGGCAGCAAATGCTGTATCCATTTGTAATCATAAAGTATTCATGGGGGCTCGGAGAGGGGCTGGCAGCGTGTCCTGGTTTAATCGCTTATGGGGAGGGGGCTCTCGGTGTAACTCGGAGCGTCTCACTTTCGGTGTCCTTGGTCGGTGCAAGCCTGACCAGGTCGCGAGGGGTCCCCAAGCAGCCTGGGGGGTGGCGGGGATGAGCCAGGGGCAACGGGCTCCCATGGCCCTTTTTGAAGTAGTTCATCTCACAGCCTCAGAGTCCAACAAACCCCCCCAAAAAAATCACTTGGACAGCATCATTGTAAACTTTTTCTCTTTATTATTCCATTTTGGTGGCAGGCAAGCTGCTCCTCTGTTCTCCGTTTGTTAAATACTAATTAATTATTAAATTATCCATTAACTATTAATAGCTGATTTCATGAGTGTTAACGACAGCCATGTGCAAAGGGATCTGTGTCTATGGCAAACCTCCTAAACCTCAGGGAATAAATCCTCAATAATCAATATGGCATCCACTCCATTTGCAATTCTTGTCTCATTCGCTCTGCATTTAGCATGCACTTAAGTGTATTTTATACAAATGTGAAAGCAAATTTTACCGCTGGTGGAAATTACCAGCTTGCAGAGATAATGGCAGAGCCTTTTGCTTATCTCCAGCACTGGAGGGGCTCAGTGATGTCAGTTCTGCCTCCATAAAGGACCAGTAGAAGTTACCCGAGACTGCAAGCTTTCAGCCCATCCTAAGTCCCCACTTGACCATGGGCTGCTCCTGGTCTGGGGACAGTTTTTCGGGAAAGCCTGAGCTTGGCAGCACTGATTTCAGAGCATCGATCTGATAGCAGCAGCCTTCAGAGCAACCCACCCAGACCAGCGCTAAACCCGCAGCCTTTGGGCAAAAAAAGTCTCCGTAGACCATTTGTAGCCCCCTGAGGCAGGCGGCTCCTGCTTCGCCGGCGTGTGAAGTGCTACCAACTTAATTACAAGCGAAGCCTAATGAGAAACACATTGAGGTTGGAAACAGGGAGAAGGGGGTGATGGGCCAGGAGGGGTGAAGGGGAATGGGCTGACGGCCACGCTGCGGCAAATCCGCGCGGAGGCGGCTGTCCCGGTGGCTCTTGCTCCCGCTCTCGGCTGTGGATGCACAGGGGGCCAGTTCCAGCCCTTGGTTCCTGCAAACGCCCCGGGGGCAGGCGTCCATGCTGCTGGGCAGCCGTCGCCTTCCTCGCCCATCCTCTTCCTCCCAGGAGGAGGGATCCTGGCCCCCCGTGGACCCCACCGCAGCGGCAGGGTGATGGGATCGCAGACAAAACCCCGTCGGGCACTTCCGACCACACGCGCTCGTCTTGGCACCCTAATGCTCTTTCGATGCAGTTTTGGGGATCTAAAGATGTGTCGGTGGGAGAAAGGAAGGAGGATTTATTTGTCCTGTAAAATGCCTCTGTTGCTTTTGCACCAGTAAGATAAGGCTGCTTCTAAGAATAACAAACTCTGGGCCACCAACAAACAAGCAAGTGCCTTGCGAAACCTCCCGCAGGCGGATCCCCAGCTGCACCGCCCGCCTGGGGTCCCCGAGCTCCCCCAGTCCCTCCCTCCCTCTGCCAGCCGGTCTCACCCTCCCGGACAGCATTTCTTCCCCTTTCCCTCTCCCTTGGGCCCTTCCCGGTGACTTCCAGGCTGGGATGACCTGAGCAGCGCAGGGCGGAGGTGACAGTGAGCCTCTCGCTGTCCCCAGGACGATGCTTGGGCACCTCTGTGGTGCTCACCAGGGATTCTCACCGGGGATGCTCACCGGGGATGCTCACTGGGGATGCTCACTGGGGATGCTCACCAGGGAAGCTCACCGGGGAGCCACTTTGGAGGCAGGGTAGAAGGGCAGCAGGATCCTGCACCCACCCAAGGGGATGGGCGAGCGAGCGGAGGGGACACGGGTGCCAGCAGGAGCAGGAAGGGAAGCGGAAAGGAACACACAGCTGACGGGCTGGAGCTGGTCCACAGCAAGTCTGAAAAACAAGCGGCCGCAGGCATCTCCGGAGCAAGTCTTTTGAAGCCGATGGCCTTGCCCCAGGGAAGAGTTTTGGCCCAGGGAGCGTTATTTTGACTGATGCATTTGCACAGTCCCCCAAAAGCAGTGCTGCTTTTCAAGACGCCCTGTGAGGAGAACCATTGCTGCTCGAGAGAGAAAGAGGCTTGGATTATTTTCTCATGTCAATTAACGGTGCTTTCCAAAGGAAACCCGGGCTCCTCTGAATCCAGAGCACGGGACCCCGGCCAGGCTGCTCCCCCCGAATAGCTGGAGTTGGAGGGAGAAATCAAGGCTCTTTGGCCAGCGAGCTGCTGGGCCGAAGCCAGCAAATAAAATAGTCATAACGAGCCCTTTTGAGATAAGTTTGGAGGCTTGGGTTGATTTTTTGAACTTTTTTCTTTTTTTTTCTTTTTTTTCTTCTGTTAGAGAAACCGCTTCACCCAGGGGAAGCAGCAGCAGATTCAACAGCAGTATCGCCACGGGGCTCACCGCAAAGTGCGTTTTCTCCCCTGGAGCTGCCCGCTCTCCTGGCGAGGTCTGTGCCAGGCTGGTGTGCCCGCACCTTGCCCAGACCTCACGCCGTGGCCGTGCTGGGTCCCAGTAAGGCTGAGTTGCCAAGGAAGGTCCAAGCTCCTTCCGTGGATGACGAGGAGGAGATGTCCTGCCAGCAGCCACCTGTGCTGCCGTTCGCGCGTGGTGTCAAGCGCCACCAGCGTGGCATGGCAAATTCATTATGGGGTGGGGAGGGCAAGGATGAACCCTTTGCATCAGGGTGCCTGAGCTGCCGTGGGCTGGTGCTGCCGGCCGATAACAGGAGGGATTGCGAGCCAAGGAAAATGAGGAGGTTGTCCGTTGTGGGGTGGGTCACGGCGGGGAATTTAGCTCATTGGCATGAAGCTCTGCAATTTTTAATCTTCCCTCTAAATGCCCCCCTCCTCCTTACACCTGTGGTGGGCTCGGTCCTGGCAGAAGCACGAGTTTTTTGCTCTGCTCGGCACAACAACGCCGGGTTTTGCGTGTCCTTGCGGTGTGCTGGGACCGTGGGGTGAGGAGGAGCAGGGACGCGCTTTGGACTCCGCAGCCCTCGGTTCAGGCGTGGGTTCGGGTGTGGGTTCAGTCGTGGGTTAACTCCTGCCCCTTCCCTGGCTCCAGCTGTTTTCCCGGAGCAATCTGGGAGCCCTCCAGTGGCGGCCGAGCATGGAGAGCCACGCTCCGGGGCTGGCTGCACCCAGGCTGGGGAAATTCCCTGGGGCTTCCCCAGGGATGCACCGAAATCCCTGAGGGGTGATGATTTCTGAAATAGTCCCCTCTCGGAGGCTGTGGGGTTCGCAGAGCCTTGCTGTACAAGCAAGGTTCGGAGACCCCTACAAGCTGCCCACAAGGAGAGCACTTTTCCATCCTCCATGACTTGGGACCATCTATAGATGTTGCTGGGAAGATGCTTTTCGAGAGGGAAGCAGGTGCCAGTTGGCACCCGCGGTGCAGAGGCTGGCCATGGGCAGGGATCTCTGGTTCCCTTTGGCTCTTTGGGAAGGAAAGCAGGATGTTTTCCATGTCCACCGTCCCAAAGCCAGGATTCCTGCACAAAAAGACCAACTGCCCCCGCCATTCCCCCCTCACCGGCTCTTCATGTTTCAAAGGCTCTCCCGCTCCCATCCTTCTCCCCAGCTGCTTCCCGAACACCCCGCTCCTTTGGGGTGGGCTGGGATAGCGCTGCCTGCGAAGCTGCCAAACAGCAGGAACAGATGAGGCCGCCCGGGAGAGTGGCTCAGAAGAAGCGGGATGGGCCCCCCCCACCCCTCACACCACCACCCCCGGCCGTGCTGGGGGAAGCGGAGATGCTCCAAAGCGCTGGAGATCAGAGGGGCCACGGGGAGGGCTGCGAACCCACCCACGTCGCCAGGACCGCCGCAGCTGACGCCCGTCCTCCGGGTGAGCCTGGGTGGGGAGCGGACCCCCCCTCCCCATCCCGATGGCGAATAAAGCCCTTGAGGAGAGGTGTGAAACCCTCCCACCCTTCCTGCTGAGGCTGCGTCCTCGCCGTCTCGCGAGATGCTGCAGCTCCCGGGGGGGCTTGCGGGAGGGTCTGTGGGCAGGGACTGAGCTGGGACCCCTCCGTCACCCGGGGACTTGCGTGGGCTTCTCTTAGCGGGGAGCAAGCCCCCAGTCAGCAGCAGGCTTTTCTGACTCGGTGCCACCTTCTTTCTCCCCACCGTGTGAAATGCAGCACCAGGATAAGAAGAAAGGCATCGGGGCCGGCAGCGCAAATCCTCACTTGAAAGATGACCCGGTTTAGGGTTTCAGACCAAACGGAGCGACAGATCGGTTCAATTCGGACCCCCCGAACCTTCTTCCTGCCGCTGCCCCCGCTCGCAGGGAAACCTCTGATCCCTCTCCAACTCTCTGCATAGCTCTTGGGGCTTTTGTGGGTCTGAGCCGGGACCGTGAAGCCAGAGATATCTATGGGGGCGGCAGGGCTTTGGAGCCTCCTGCCCTCCTTTGCTCGAGGCTCGCGGAGGTCCGTGACCTGTTCGGATGTGCGGCTCCGTAGCATCCTCGCCGGACGAGCTGGGGTGAGCGGTGCCGTGCAGGTGGCTGGAGGTGCCCAGGAGAGGGGCTGCTGAGCCGGGATGAGGGGGGAAACCTGTACACATCGGGGAAAGGGGAAAGCACAGGCTTTGACGCCGTGCGTCGCCATCCCATTTGAAGCGCAGGCAAACCCCTCTCCTGCCTCGGGCAGGACGCCCGCGGCGAGGGCACAACAGCCTTTCTCCTCCCGCGCCCACGGGCAGCAGAAGTTGGGGGCAGCTATTGGAAGCAGGTGTGCTGCCCTGCCAGGCGATGGGAGCCATTAAAGAGAAAGCCTCTAAATAAAATTTATGTCTGTCTCTCCTCACCCCTCTCTCCTGAAACAAATTACACTACGGTCCTGCCCCGTTCAGGGAGACCCACTCAGGTTCTCCCCCCTCCCTGGGTCTGCCACCCCCTGGGACGTCCCAACCGTCTGCTAGCGGAGCAGGGGCAAGAAGTATGAAAAATAGCCAGGCTTTCCTGGCGGGCCCCTAATTCATCTCCCTGTGAGTCCGTCGGAAGGGATCCCGCAGCACCTGGGCTGCTGCCCCTCTCCCCCTCCCAGCCGCCCCGCTTGGCAGCCACCCGCTTGCTTGAAGGGGGGAGCGAAGGGGGGGGGACAAATCGACTCTCGCCCCCCCCCACCCCCCCCCACCCCCCCCGCCATCACCACCGCTTACCCCGAGGTTTATTATTACACAAATGTGAATTCCAGAACCGGCATCTGGGGAGCAGCTGCTGGGAGTTAACCCCTTCGCCTGCCGCCGGCGAGACGAGCGGGAGGACCCAGCTCCTGGCTGGAGCGTGGCCACGCTCAGGGAGGACATGGGCATGGGGACATGGCTGGGACACCCCTCCTCGCACTGCAAGGTGGCCATCTGGCAGGTGCAAAGGGCTTTTGCTGTGGAGGGACATGTCTGCGTGCATGAATGGGGAGGCAGGTTCCTCCCTCTCTTTCTTTCTTTTTTTCTCTCTCTCTCCTTTTTTTTTTTTTTTTTTTTTTAATAACACACACTTCTGTTTCCATTCAGAGGTTTTATGGGGATTTGCTCGGCCTCCTAGGCAAGGCCTGAATTTCCAGTTTGGTTCGGGCTGCAGCTCCAAGGGATGCTGCACTTGGCTTTTGATGAGCAGCCTGGAGATAAGGGGCGAGAGCCGGAGGCCAGCCTCCTGCTTGACTGCAAGTGGTTGATCTGGACAGCACATTTTTCCTGTAAGATGGATGTTTGGGAAAGAAGGCAGGTCCTCACAACCTCCTCCTCTCCCTCCACCCCTTATAGCATCTTTGCAAGGCTTTAGGGGTTGGTCAAAAGCCCGACTGTGCTTCCACCCGAAGTTCCCCTGCCTCACTGAGCTCTTCTCAGGGCCAAGCGCCTTGTGGCCCCACAGCAGGACACGGATGCTCAGGCAGTGTGAGGGACCAGGAGAAGCCTCTCCCTCCTCAGCTTGGCTGGGAAGCGATGCCCAGGCTGGCCCTGCAGCCCCTTCCCTGGGTGGCACGGGTAAAACCAGACCCCCCCCCCCAGCCCTCTCCTGCGAATGCCAGCCCCATCCCAGCGCCTGCACGGCGAGGGTACGGCCAACGCTCGGGTCTGCCACCGCTCACAGCTGCACCTACTTCCAGGCGATGGAACTCTTCCAGGGGGTGACTCACTGGTGGCAGCTTTCCCTGTGCTCCCGGGAAACTCCAGCTCCAACCTTTCCAGTCCCAGACAGGGAATGTCTCCTCTGCACCAGCCCTGCAAGGCTTCTCTAGGTCACAACCGACTCCTGAAATTCAGCCTTGGAGTCTGGTAGGAAGCCAGTGCCAATGGGGATGGAGGCACAACGTCTTCGGTGCAGGGCAGCTCGCAGAACCTCGAGAAGTTTCCAAATTTCTGTAGCACATAGCACATGACCCCAAGACAGATGTCCAGAGGCACGGCAAGGCAGAGCGGTGGCTGTCGGGAGGCAACGGCTGCCGGGCAGGGATGGGAAAAGGGTCTTGCAAATCACGACTGTGAGACAGCCCACGGACGGTGGGATGATGAAGCAGCTCCCTCCGGAGCAGCAGGCTCCGAGCGCGGCTGTCAGGGCTGTCCTCCCCAAGGAGGGCCACCACAGGAGGTGCACACATCAGCACAGCCTTAGGTAAGCTGGGGGACACGTGGCAGCCGTAGGTGCTTTTGAGCAATTTACAGTCATCCCCCCCTCCCAGGTTAGTGCTGGGAACTTGAAATAAATCACCGACAACTGCAGCGATGCCAGAGCTCCACTACGGGCTCAATGGGTGACAGGGGAAGCAATGCGTCACCTGCCCCAGCGTGGGGTCCAACCTGGGAGGGACCCTCTGCTCCACAGGACATGTGTGCAGGGGCTGTAGGGCATTTTGGGGGAGAAAACACAATAAGCAGGCAGTGGGGGCTCCCCAGCGGGATGCCACCAGGCAGTGGGGCTGCCCCTTGTCTGCAGGGGTCCGGAGCCCACCCAGCTCTCAGCCTGTGCCATGCTCTCCTCTTCCCTGCGCAGCCTCCTCTGGCAGCCAAACCCCCCGCTCCCGGCGCTTGACTGGCAGCCAGAGGTGATTTCCCGGGATGGGAGGTTTAAGCGAGTTCAGCAGGCGATGGAGGCAGGCACCGGCGTGCTCGCTTGGCGCTGGCAGCTCGACGCGCGGCGCGGTGTCGGCAGGCAAAGGTCGCGAGCAGGCAGGTGACAGGTTCTGTCAAACACGGCCCAGCCTTCTGCTTGCGCGCCGGCTGCCAGACACCACGGTGATGGGCAGAGCCCAGGCAGCAACAAGTGTCGTAAAGGCCAGGAAAGATTTCGGAGGAGTTTTTAGTGCCTGGATGAAAACCAGCTGTGAGTTGTGCTCCTGGGCTGACACAGGCACGACCGCGGCTGCTCAGCCTGTGCTGGGAGAAGGGAGGAGAGATGGGAGATGCAGGGGCTCCGGCAGCCCCACGGGCTCTGGGGGAGGCTTGAGACGGCCCTGGGACATCTCACAGCGTAGAGCTGGGCTTCAGCAGTCGGACTCGCTCCCCTGGTCAAGGGGTTTCATCAGCGGTGGCTCCCACTGCCTCCAGCTCGCCCAGCTGGCTGACCCGCCGGGACTGGTGCAAGCATGGAAATCATCCCCTTGGCTCCTCGGGAAGGGACCAGAGGATGTTGGAACAACTCATTAGGCTGGGTCCCTCCTTAATTGCAGGCCTCCTGCTCCCTGCTGCTGCTTTGCCCGCAGACTCCCTCCAAGCCTGAACTGTACCGCTCCTGACACCAAAGTGGAGCTGACAGGGCGACTCGATAGACAAAATAACAGCAGCCAGAGCAATCACTGTCTCCTGAGGAGGTGTTTATAATGCGAGGAACCCCTGAAGGGATCTGAGCAGGAATGGGAACAGAAGCTCCTTTGCTTGGGCTTGAACTCCTGCCTGGAAGCCAGCGCGTGGAGCCCAGCCAGCGCAGCCGCCTGGTTCCTCCGCCCGCAAAGCCGGTCTCCAGGCTCTTACCCCGAGCAGGAGGAGTGAGAAATAGAGCTGACAGGAGCTCCTGCAGCACCGGGAGCTCAGCAGCCCCCCGCAGACTGCGATGCCATGCCAGAAAACCCCTCTCTCCCCTTGTCAGTCAATGTCTTGCCTCTCCGAAGCCAGCTCCAACTCCTCTCGGCATCTGCTCCCGCCCATGGTCCTCACCCTCTTCCTTCCCTCCCTTCCTACCCCGACGCTCACGCAGTTTGTTTTTCTCAGCCGGCAAGATCTTTGGGGCAGGGAATGAGCATCCCTCCGGGTTTCATGAACCAACCCCTTGGCGCGAAGGGGTTTGAGCTGTAATGAATCACAGCGTGGGTCTGGCTGGGGCTCGGCCGCCCCTGAGCGTTGCGTCTCTGCCGGCTGCTCCACCGGCAGCGCACGCAGCGGCCAACGGGCTCGCTTTCTCCCGCAGCAAGCCGAATCCCACCAGGCAGCAAGGGGTAGGATGACAAATTGTTCTGACTAATAGTCTAAACAATGTGAAACAATGGAAGTCAGGGAGCAGCGCATAAAATATGCAGCACGCAGGGGGCTTGGCTATTTTATTTGATTATCAGATGGATATTCCAGTGGCCGGGATCCATCAGGAATAGAACAGCACATGTCAAACTCAATAAGGGTTCATGAGGGGCGGTGGCAGGGGCTTGAGAAGCTCCTTCTCTGGGGTGCAGCTGGGAAGCTTAACTTTGAGTCAACTGCTTGTGAAAATGAGCCAAGCTCTCCCTGCCCGACACACGGGAGCATCCACCACGTCTTCTCCGGGAAAGGCTGGGATGAAAGTGCCTGACCCTGACCCAGGCTCACCGAAGAGCGGTAGGAACGCCGGGCAGACGGGAAGAGGCGTGGGAAGGCTGCCCGGCTGATGTGGTTGAGCAGACGGGGGAGGCTTTCTGTCTTCTCTTAGAAATTCCTTTGCGTTCGGAGTCGTTTTGAAAGTCAAAAGCTGTTAGATTCCCCAGGACGCCCAGGGAGGGATATTGACTGGGTTTGTTCTGACGATATTTCCCTGCACAGCTGTTTGTGCCATCAGCAGTAGGTTTTCTCTTTAGAAAGAAGATATTTTATCCATTAAAAAGAAATCCATAAATGAGGAATACGTATTCGGTCTAAGACTGAGTGATGAAATCTTCTCAAAGGTGCAAAGAGCCAGCTCTCTGTCTGTCTGCAAGCCCTGCGAGGGACCAGCCAGTGGGTTCCCTCGGAGACTCCTCAGCTCTTTGGAAGCGTTGGGGTCGGCGAGGCTGCACAGGGCTCTCTGGCCAGGAAGTTTTCTCTCCGGAGGCTCCTTTCGCTTCCCGTGTCTGAGCAGGGCAGGAATGCTGTGAGAAACAGCCCCTCAGAAGTTGTTTCAGGACCTCCAGCTGGAACAGAAAATGTAGGATCAGCAGAAGGGGGAGGGGGGGAAAGCTGTTGTGGGGGAGGAAGGAGAAAGAGAGGGTTCCTCTCTGCCCTCTGCGAGGGGCCCCGTCCCCCATATGTCTGTGTTTTCCTGGGTGAGTCCTTGTCTCAAGATGGGCGGCACCAGAAGGATGCAGGAGATCTGATGCTGTGCACAGGCACAGGGGCTCTTTGTCTTTGCCCATCACTCCTCTGTCTCACAATTTCCTTGAGACTTTGTGGGATGCAATAACTTCCCCATCCAAAATGGTGCTGGTTTATTCCCATGGCCCTAACACGGCTTCTAAAAGCCTGATGCTTCCTTCATGGGATAAATGCAAGTGACTTGAACCTTGTCTACACGACTGGCATGTGCCACCTCCTTCCCTATTTTACATTTCTCGGATTATCGTTTATTTTTTCATTAAGTCATTTATTTTGTAGGAAAGACATGCCCCAGAGCTGGCAGAAGCGCTCACTGAACTCTGCATGCCCTGCTGTGCCAGAACTGACGGTGGTAAAGGCAACCAAAGTGACTTGGTTTGACCAGCATCTCCTCCTTCTTCCACCTCCTAAGAGACGGATTAAATGTGAGCACCACAGCTTCCCCGATTCCTCCTCCCTCCAGAGCCTTGTGGCTGGGATCGACACCCCTGGTCATTCAGGTCGGGCAGGAACGCGCCGTGCTGCGTGGTAGGTAAATACCTGCTACCTCATCCCATTTCCAGGCAGCATCCACACCTGCAATACCTGTATACCTGCCTCAGCCGATGGCATCTGCTGCCAGTGCCCACAGCTGCTGGAAGATGCGATCACACGCATCGGAGCCGGCTGCATCACCAGGAGTGGAGGATCTCAGCTATGGCTGAGTATCCTGCATCGGAGACCCTTCTGGAGCACCTTTCCCCCCTCTCGAGTTTACAGTCCTTCCTACCTAGACAACTTGGTTTGGTTTTTTTTGGTTGCTTCTCCATCTTACAAGCGTCTCTGCGGCCAGGGCAATAGGACGAGAAGGCAGAGAACAAGGGGGACCCGGAGAGAAGCAGGCAGAGAGAGCAGCAGGCTAAATCACTGAGGCAGGAGGGAAATTTCTCAGCTGAAATTAGGAAGAACGGCGCCAAGTTTGTCACTGTCTGCACCTGATGCAAATCCGTTTGCCAGGGGATGTTGGGAGCAAAGAGCAGAACGTTCCTGATTTCACAGGTTTGTGTTGCGAACTGGAGAACCCCAGACAGAGAGGGAGAGAGAGAGAGATTGGAGGAAAAATAAAAAAGGAGAAAAAACCAACCAAAACAAAATGATGCAAACATCGGCAGCCTTGGAGGGGGAGCACTCCCCTGGAAAGAGGGGGAGTGCGGCACGGCCCAGCCAAAATGCCTTAAAAGCCTCCCTTTTATATGGCATTTGTTCTTCAAAGACATTAGGGCTTGTAAAAAACCCTGCCATTTACCTCTGCCTCTGACATGTTAATGGTTGTATTTTTGAATCATTAAAAATTGAAATGCGTAACACTTTCAGCAGCTGCCAAACCTCTCCGCAGCCCAGCTCTCCCCCTTCTGCTCTCCTCCATCGGCTTTCTCCGTTTCCTCCATGTGCTCTCTCCTCTGGCATTCCCTCCTCCATCCTCTTTCTCCTTCCTCTGCCTCCCTCCTTCCCTTCCCAGGTTTTCCCCCCCCTCTGCAGTTTACCCCCCCAGCCTCCCTCCCCATCATCCCTCTGCTGGAGTCTCAATTCACGGGAAGCGCTCGGTAATCCGCAGCTTTAATATTCTCACCTCGCCACTCTCCTATTCGGTGGGACTTGGAGAATTAGAAAATGTATTTATCTAGGTACACTGGAGAGCAAGAGAAACAAAGAAACCAGCAGGGCTTTTCTAACGAGGAATGACTAATTTGACCCAGGAGAGCCCGTCCTCTTCCAAGCGCTCAATTTGCCCCAGGTTTCGCATCCAAAGATAACATTGGCGATGCCAGTGGCGACGACGGGGCACCTGCCAGCCCGCAGCTACCGCGGGTGCTGTGGTCCCCGCAGGGGCTGCTGCCAGCTGCAGAGAACGGCGGTGTTTGCTTTACCTGCTCTCTCAGATGTGACACAACCTGCTGCAGCCAGAGCAAGCAGCACAGAGCCAGCAGACGGGAGGATTCAGAGAAGCTGCTGTTTGTCTGCTGATGGCCCCGTTCAGGGCTCCGGAGCACTGAGAAGTTCAGGTCCTGAAGAGCATCCTTTCCGAGACCAGGCTGGAACGGGGCTGGGATCTCTGCAGCCTTCCCATGGCTTCAAGCAGCTTCTGGACAGCTCGTGGACTGGGAAGGAAACAGCTAGGGGTTGTCTCAGATCTGTGCCCACGACAAACGGCCTCTGCAAGTGCTTTCAGCAATCATTACACGCTGTGGGTGCAGACAGCTCTCAGCTGGAATTGGAAGCCTTGGGAGATGCATCTTGGCCAGATCTTAGTTGCAGTGGGCTTCTACAACAGCCCCAAGAGGGTGGACAGAAGAAGAGTGTTGCGGTGTTGCATCGCTGTGCCATAGAATGTCCTTACCATGCTTCAGTGCCACCAGAACTCAGAGGGATGTGGGATCATCTGCAAGTTCTCAGGAGGGGGGTTCCTGGGGGGTGGTTGCTGGAAAAGACCCTTAGGGAGAAGAGCAATGGTGCCATCACCCTCCTGTCTCCCCAGACGCTGGCAGGAGTGCTGGGGATGCAGGCAGGGAGCACTGGAAGTGCGGGGGGATGTGGAGAGTACCCTGAGGGCAGGGCTGGGTGGGCAGCAGTGGTCCATGGCACTACCGCAGACCAGCCAGGTGGGGCAGGCAGGGGTGTCTGGCCCTTTACAGCTGTCTGAAATAAATGCCAGCCTCGCCGGTTGTCCCGTACTTTGTCTGGTGTGAGCTGCACAGTTTCTGCCACCTTCCTCTGTCCTGGGAGACAGCACCCATCCTCCTTATGCTGCCGCAATGGCCTTGCACAGAGCAGCCATTGCCCCGCTCCTCATCCAAACCCACCCAGCAGAGCCTTAGAATCATAGAATGGTTCAGGTTGGAAGGGACCTTAAGGACCACCCAGTGCCACCCCCTGCCCTGGGCAGGGACACCTCCCACCAGACCAGGTTGCTCCAAGCCCCGTCCAACCTGGCCTTGAACCCCTCCAGGGATGGGGCAGCCACAGCTTCTCTGGGCAACCTGGGCCAGGGGCTCACCGCCCTCCCAGCAAAGAATTCCTTCCTGAGATCTCATCTAAATCTCCCCTCTTCCAGTTTAAAACCGTTACCCCATCTCCTATCTTTCTGTCTGTCCCCACCTTTCTCATAAGCCTCCTTTAAGTACTGAAAGGCCACCACGAGGTCTCCCCAGAGCCTTCTCTTCTGCAGGCTGAACAACCCCAACGCTCCCAGCTTGTCTTTGTAGGAGAGGTGTTCCCTTCCAAGAGAGCCTTTTTTCTGCTGGGCCTGGTTTCTCCAACGTGGATGGGCTAAACACCTGCTCAACCCTATGGTCTTACTGGAAACAGATTCTCTGCCTTCTGGTTGATCTGTTCAGCTCTCATCTCGCATTGAGTATGCTTGAAAATGGTAGTGGGTATCATGGTTTGCTTGTTAGAAAGGAGTACTTAGGCCAACAGATTTGGGATTTTTACTGAAAACGAGGAGATGGGATGAGACTTATTGATTTGATGTTGACACAAGTCATCTGTGGATTATTTTTTTCCCCAAACAGAGGAGCAAATGTAGTTCAGCAGGCACGGACAGGACAACAGGTTCTGAAAGAGTTTGGCTTGTGTAGTACAGAGACAAAACAGAGGCTAAGATGTTTATGATGGCTGCCTATAAATACATTGGAGAGGAAACACCCAGGAATGCAAGGAACTCTGTAAGTGGAAGGACGCTGTTGGCATAAGCATAAATTGGTAGAAACCTGTCGTGAATAAATGTCAGCGAAAAATTGAAGGAGGTTTCTCCTAATCATCAGATGGGGGAGTTTATAAAATAGCTTTCCAGCGGGGTAATTGAGGGAAGAAACATAACTAGTTCAAGATGGGAGTCTGACAAATTTCTGAATTTCATTTTAGGATGGGCCTGAATTTGACAGTCTAGCCCCTCTTGACTAAGTCCCGCCTCAACCCAAAGCTCGCCGCGCTTGTGTCAGGTGGAGGAGCCCTTCTGCTCCCTCCACATCCAACTCACCTCCTCCTCCCTGCCCGGTCGCACACGTGTGCGTACACACACACACACACACACACATCCCCAACTCACCTGTCCCTGACACAGAAGCTTTTCGGCTGGTTAATAAGCCGTGACATGCCAGACATCGAAAGTATGAAAATTGGCCAATTTTTTAATATTTTAAGCCCCATCACATGTATTTTACTGGTCTGAGCAAAGCGCTTTATGACGCCTTAGCAAGGAAATGGAAACTATCATTTTGTATAATCTGCCTGAGCTGGATTGACCCCCTGATCCCTGCCGGACCCCTCCTCCTCCCAGCACCCACCTTTCCCAGCTCCCGCCTCTGCTCCCCAGATGGGGAAAGTACCCGGAGAGCCAGTGTGGCTGTGGTGGCTAACATCGAGGATGATGTTAGCCAACCAGCTGGTGTCCCGTCTGGCGGGATGACGGCCAAAGGAAGGGACAGGAAGAAAGATGGGAGCCAGGGGAACCCCAAGCAAGGAGCAGGGGGGGGGTCTCTCTCTTTTCTCCCTTTGGTGACTTGCCCCTCTGGACCTCTTGATGCAATGAAAGCCAGGCTGTGAATGCCGCTCGTGCAGAGAAAAATGGTGCAGTTGGTGCACAAAGGCGTAAGCGGTGGGAAAATCCTGCCTTCATCACGCCTTCAGGTGCAGGTACAAGGAAAGGAAGGTGGGAGCTCCTTGTTTCTCCCCCCGCCCACTCTTCCCACTGTCCCCTGTCCCCGTAACCCGGCACCTGGGCTCGGTCAGTGGGTGCTGCGGTGTCATGGCCCCACCGGCTGCACGGCGGTTGTTGGAGCTGCTCGTGATGAGGTGTCTGATTTGCAGCCTGCGAGCTGCAGCCTGCTTTCATTTCTCTGTAACGAGAAAAAGCGGTCACTTCCTGGGAGGACTTCTATAATGGGGTGTAAAAGAGACTTGCAGAGGGGGCTGAAAATGCTGTGAGACGCCCACGTGCTCCTCGGAAATAGCCTTTGGGCAGAGATGGCTGCGGGCTGCCCTTGCCTTTGGTGTATGGCGGATCAGCAGGGTGAATATCCCAGACTTCCAAGAGACCTCTGTACCTCAGGTGCGGGGGAAGGAGAGAAGCACCCGACCACCTGGGGATACAGGGGGAGAAGGAGGGACAGAAGAGCAGATGTCTCTGGGCAGCCTTTTGCTGCGTCCGTCCTCCCCTTCTTGTGTCAGCGCCTTCCCAGAGAGGTCCCCCCTCGGAGGGGCTGTGATTTAAGCAGGTCATGTGCAGGAGCAGGATGGGGAGAGGATGCTGGGCAGAGGGTGTGGAGCCAGAGCACTGCGCCACCTCTCAGCTCCCCCTCCAGCAGCACCCTCACGCTGCTGCCCCATCCCAGGCCGCTCTGGGAAGGGCTGAGCGAGGTACAGGCTTCTGCGCGGGCTCCTTTCTTAATTTAAAGTAGGGAAAGGTATATTTTCTTCCCCCCTTTTATTCCACCCTGAGTGTTGTGCGTTGCCACTGACAAAGGGGGAGGAATTCCACGCATTTCTTTGGCTGTTTAGCAGAGCTGCTGCCCTACTCTCCCCTGTCAGACACTAATCTCTCCTAATATTTAACAGTCCCAGTAGGCAGCAGGATTTATCCTCTGGCCTTTCTACCTGTCATTTCATCCCTTCTCACTAAGGAGCCCTTTGATTCCCTTCCGAAAAGAGGTGCCAGGACCAGTGTGATGGATTGGCTCATGCTGGCAGTTAGAGAACCAGCTCCATTTTTCTCTGTTACAGCTGTCGGGTATTTATCTGGGGCAGCTCCGTACAGCTGGGGAAGGCCCTTGTGCCTCCTCGCAGGGAGACATGCGGATGGGCAGGCTTACCGAGCGGGAAGGTGGTGTGGGTGTTAATGCTCCGGCTCCTACAGGGCCTGGCTCCAAACCGCAGACTTGAGCTGTGGACGTTTTAGCTCCTGGGTTGATCTGGATCTAATACCGTCATCCATTTCAGGGAGGAATTCCTCCCCCGCCGCTCCCCAGACGTCTTCAACCCTTCCCATTGCTCTGCCTCCATGTGTTCCCCTTCCTCAGCATCCCAGCTGCCATTTCCTTGGATGCACAACCCAGAGGACAAACACCCTCAGAGGGGAATAAGCTTGCGCGGGGACCCACGCGCTACCTCGTGGGGCGGCTGCTATCAGAGCTGTCCTCCTGGTCCCCATCCTTCAGAGCTCCATCCCTGTGAAATGCATGGCCGGTGGCAGGGCAGAGGCAGCCCACATCCGAACAAGGATGCTCCGCTGTTGAGCGGGGATGCTGCATCCCACTAAGAGAGCCAGGAGAGACCCAGTGCCTGCAAGCCAGAGGGTACCAAAGCCTCTCCTTGCTCCCCAGGCAGGTGGTTAAATAGATCAAGAGCTGAAGGTGTCAGGGCAGCACAGTAGTTCTTTATATCAGTAACGAGCCCTTTGGTTGCTGTTTCCTTAGTCCGGGAGTTGGAAGTCATTAGGCTCCGACCTGTCCTCCTGCCCGGGCTCCGGTTACAGGGCTGGGCTGGTGTTTGGTGGAGGCGAGGGCCTGCTCCGCGGGGCGTTTCTCCATCGGGGGACCATGAGAAGGGCAGAAACCCAACTCTCTCACTAATGACCCTTCCCGTTGTCACCTGCCATGCCGGGCTGCCGATCCCGGCCCCGATAAGCAGCAGCAGGGTCGGTGTAAGGGGCTGCCTGTGCGAAGGGTCCGATGCTTCTTCCCGCTGCCGCCTCCTGCGTTCCTTTGCTCACTTTCTTTCTTCCCCTTGCCCCCGAATTGTGGCAACTTCAGAGCTCTGCAGGGCACCATTAAAAGACAGACGATACTGCCAGAGCACAGCTGTCTGAGGCTGTGGAAAACAGGCTCCATATAATCTTTCTGAAGGGGCATGTGTTTAACATTGACCTGGTGAGGCAGCCCGCAGCCGGGCCTCTCCCATGTGCACATGCCATTTCAGACAGAAACAGCGGGGCTAAATTGGGCAGCTGGAGTGCTGACTCGGCTACCTCCCTGCCGGCCGGGCCGTGTCTCCTGCTGCCTCCATCTAAGGTGGAGCGAAGAAGAAGAGGAGCAAGGGCAGGGTGAATTCTGCTCGCTGGGAATCTCCCGGTTCAAAGAGCAGACGGACACCTACCACCGTTAATAACCTCCCGGTGCTAAAACCACGCATGTGATAGCACAGGCTTTCGGGGTTTGAAGGACTCTCTCATTGCCCCTTGCAAGGAAGAATCACAGAATCAGAGAATGGCAGGGGTTGGAAGGGACCTCTGGAGATCACCCAGTCCAACCCCCGGCCAGAGCAGGGTCACCCAGAGCAGGTGGCACAGGAACGCCCCCAGGTGGGGTTTGGAATGTCTCCAGAGACGGAGACTCCACCACCTCTCTGGGCAGCCTGGGCCAGGGCTCTGCCACCCTTAAAGGAAAGAAGTTCCTCCTCGTGTTGAGATGGAACTTCCTATGGTCAAGTTTGTGCCCGTTACCTCTTGTCCTGTTGCCGAAGCCCAGGTCCCATTGAGAAGCTCCTGCGATGCTCCTCCCCGACCAGCCCCAGTGCAAGGCAATGCTTCCCCTTGGACACTGTGCACTTGAACCCGCCCTGACCTGGGTGTTCGCACATCTCTCTGCCACCTCCTACACACACACACGGTCCCAGGACCAGCCCTGGCTCCGGATTGTCTGGCCACGTGCGCACGATCCCTATGGAAGCCTCTGGGGCAGCACGAATAGGAGTCACCCCTCCGTCGGTCTGCGCACGGGCAAGGTTGTGCCTGGGGTTGGAGATGACCCACAGGGCATCAGATGAAGGCGCCTGCCTTCGGGTGTGGGGCTTAAATGCTCAAAGGGCGAGGAACAGATATTAGAGAGTCACGTTCGTCTTGTCTTGCTTACCTCGCAGAATAGGAGGAAGTTTCGAGCAAAAACATGGCTGGACCGAGAAAAGCTTGGGGACTTGGCTGTTTCATGTTGGGAAATAACCAAGAACAGCTATAGGTGACAGCCTTCCAAGCCCTCAGAGCTAAAACATCAATACTGAAGTGCGAAAAATTAGTCCCAGCTGGGGATGCACCACTGAATCTCCAGTTGCAAACTGGAGAGGAAACCCTCCTCCTGAGATCTGGTGACAGAAAACACACAGAGGGGAGTGATGAAAATTCATGTCAGATTCCCCTGAGAGGTTTTCAGGCTGCTGGGTCAGGGATGGGGTAGGGGAGACTCAAGATGGCCCCATTTCCACTTGACATTTGGGGTGTAGGTGGTTTGGATCTTTCAAATCAGTGTTTCTTTTATTACGGGGGAAAAAGCCCTAGAGATGGGACTACTTCTGCACTGTCCTTTCTCTCTCGCACATGCCATGCCGGGATGCATTGCTCTCCGCCAGCCTGATGCAGGGACCTATGTGTCACCTGCTGTGGGGCAGCAAGTGTGTCATTGCCCATTAACACCATTTCCCTCCCGCTCGTGTCCCCCTTCTTTATTTTGTGGCCCAAGCCTAGACAGAAGAGGACCTTTCTTCCAGTCATTTCTGCAGAAACAAATAAACCAACCTTTGGGAAAAGACAAGAACGGGACCCTCATCCCCGCCACCCACCACCGGTGCCTCCCGTTTTGGCAGCGTGGTGCCTGAGCAGCCAACCACCAACCCCAGTTCAGCCCAGCCCAGCCCTGAGCGGCTCCGAGTCCCCCAGAGTCAGGAACGACCCTAAAAGCTGATTATTTTTTCCTGATTTTTCAGTGGGGAAAGCAGAACACCCCAAATGCTGGGTCTGGCCCCATTCCAGGTGCTTTATGTAGAGCTTTACGCATGCCAGCTCTTTGGGAAAGTGTTGGACCCGCAGCATTTGGGGTCTGACGCAGCCCCAGGGTGCAGGGGTAAGTTGAGGCACGCTGAGCAGGAGGTGGGACCAGGTGACCCCTGAGGTCCATTCCTACCCGACCTTGTCCTGTGATGTGATTGCAGCAAAGAAGCAAAGGCAGAGCCGGGGACAAGGACTCTGATCATCCCGCGGGAGGGAGATGCTCTGTGCATGGCCCCAGGTATCCGAGGATTCCTCTTCTTTCCGTAAAAGGGGTAAAGGCAGGACAGACATCCATGTCCCCATCACCCCTTTCTCCCCAGCTGCACACATCCATCCTGGCCCAACACAGCCACCACTAGTGCCAGTATTTTGGTTGCAGCTTGGTGTGATGAGAATATATCCATGGAGGAAAGAGTTTGCAGTGTCAGCGCCCATGTGCAGCTATTTCACGGACAGTGCCAGCGGGGACGGCGGCGCTGCGATGGCCAGGAAGCCTTTGGACACAGCCGGCTTTGTCGGGAGGAGGGGAATAATCACGACTTTTGTCCGAAGCCCAGCGCCGGAGCTGCCGCTGTTCCACGCCGATCAGATTTAAATCCGCGTGCAGACAGCTGGCAAGCCACACCGCGCACGCTAAATCCGACGCTGACTTAACGGCCTGCGAGGGCCCCTTCTCAAAAGTCATTAGTGAGGCTTTCGGGGAAGGAGCGTGCACCATTGTGCCGAGGCGCTGAGCTTGTTTAAACAGAGCCAGCGCGAAAGGAAAAGCTCCCCGGGGGCCTCATGGGAATGTTTCCGGGAAGCTGAGGGAGGCTTTTTTGCTCCAAGCTCCGGCTCCGTTTTCGGCATGCTCTTGGTGATGTGCACCCTGTCGTGCACCCATGAGAGGTTTCACCAAGGGGTTGCACCCACCGCCTTTGCGTTGGTGCCGCAGGACAGCCCCGGCGTGCGACGATGAGCAATAGGATGGTGAGCGGCTGTTGCTCCTTCCCTTCTGCAGCACCATCTCCAGCTCAGGGATGAGATCCGGGACACCCCTCTCTCCTCCGGAAAGAGGAGCACCGTTACCTTCACTGCACAAGAGTTGCATCTGGGCTTGGCTCAGCCAGGCATTTCTTGGCCAGGATCCTTTCTGTCCCCAGCCTGCACCCCCCCAGGGCTGACCTGGTCTCCGCTGAGCCCGGGTGAGCCCCAGTATTCCTCTGCTCCGGCTGCAGCGGGGAGATGGAGACCAGCCCTCTCCTCTGCACCTCCAGCTCCGTCCCGGCGAGGCGCAGATGGCATTGAGAGAGCGGAAACATTGCTGAAAAACATTAAACTTTTATGAATCTCCGAGCAGGCTTGGCGTGAACTCGACTTTGTGGGGTTAAGCCCATCGTTATTGGATGCAAACCAGCATGTTTTCCGCTAAAAATAAACTCCTGGCCTACGGAACGGGGCTATCCCTTCGTACAGCTTATACACCCGCAGCGTGGTGCCATAGGGCGCCGTGGGGGGGGCTGTCGGCGTGTCCGGGGGGGTCGGGGAGGTTGTTGGAGAATGGCTGGGTCACCCAGCCCAGGGCAGCAGCCGGGGCTCTGCTCCTCATTCCTGCGGGTGCCGGTGGGTGAGTCAGACCTCAGCCTTGTACCTCAGTTTCCCCATCTGAAAATTAAGGGTAAACGAGCTATCGGAAAGGTAGTGATTCGAATTAATTGCTGTTTGTAAAGTGCTTTGAGGTCCCTGGGTGAAAGATTCCAGTGTAGCGTGATTGCGATGGTGCTGCGTAATCGGCCTGGAGGGCTTTGGTGTGTTGGGTAGCAAGGGATTATTTACTCGAGTTAGCAACAGATGCACGCTTGCACGTGGATGTTTATTCCACAGCTACGCATCCTTGCTGAGTTTGCAGTAATGACTTGGAATGTATTTTGTCTGCCCTAAGCAGTTAATTGCGGGTTCCACCTGCCGTGGACACTCAGATGCTGATGCTTCCCTCCCTCCTCCTCCATGTACATCAAGTCCTGTGAGAAGTTCCCGGAGACTTCTGAGTCCATGAGAGGACAATCCTCGACCCACAGCCTTGGCAAGCCCCAAATTTCTTTGCCCAGCTTCCATCAAACCCAATCCCGAAGTGTTACATCCCTCTCCACTCCCATCAGCATCCTTCCCCATCCCCATCAGCATCCTTCCCCATCCCGCTGCCGGGCTTCCCCGCCGGCCGCCGCCTGCCACTCCCCCGCCGTTGCCCAGAGCCGCGCCGTGATGGATGTGATTAATATATGCTGGGAGAGCAGTCGATCCTTCCGTGCTTGCTTTGAACCTCTGATCATTAATGTCTCCATATGGGCACCATTTTTCCTTGTCACGCCGCAGCTGTATCTGGAGAGAGGGGGAAGAGAGTCCGCTTCCCAGTGGCAAAACCCCCAAGAGCCACAGCTCCGGAGGTTTACCCACCTTTGGGAAAGGTCAGAAATATAAATAGCTGTTGCCAGGAGGTCCTCAGGCGCAGAGAAGGAATGGAGACCGCTGCTTGGCTGCTGCTCTAGTCCATTGGGGAGGCCTTTAATAGCCTTTTTCTGCCTGTTTTGGAACTCTCTCGCTGCTCTCTGCTCCTTTCCCCTCCATCGCTCGCTCCCTCTCTACCTCCCCCCGGCTCATTTCATTTTTTTGAAGGGCCGCAATTTCTTTTCAGTTTTATTTCTCATTAAAAATAAATACCGTTGCTATAATTTACAGTGAGTTTAATTAGAAATGAGTTACGTGATCTAAGCATTAGGATTTAATTGCTCGTTCCTAAAACAATTTTCTCATCTGAAATGTCCCCAGTTAATGATCGTTCATTAAATAGGATTTGAGTCTCTTAAGTGGAGTTAGAAGGGCTGCAGATTTCCTCCGATAGCGGCTGCGGCCAGCCCAGCGCCGGGCACAGAGACCCCTTTATGCCTTGGACCTGGGGGATGCCCGGGGTGAAGGGGAGGCGGCTGGGACGGGTGCAGGCCAGAGGTGCTGTGGGACATCTCCCCAAACTCCCCACAATGCTGGCACTGACCATGAAACCTTCCCTTTGCAAATAACTCGTTTGATTTGGGTCTCTGCTGCCCACCCTGCGGCAGCCCCAGCTCCTCCAAGCGCGGGGCCGGGGGGGGGGATCCGAGGCATGGAGGGACTGTGGTCAGAGATGCCGTGGGGTTGTATTTCACTGGACAAAAGCCATGTGCTGACACCCACACCTTCCTTTCGGGAGGTTAAACCCACCACCTTGCTCTGTGGTGAGGGCAATCTGGGGTTTTTTTAAGGCAGGGGGGGACGCAGGAGATGATTTTCACGAGGAATGTTGGTTAATCAAAACAGAAACATTTACAGGAAGTGTAGAGCGATGTCAGTGAGACTGTTTTGTGCTTTACTTGCTCATTTTTATTCCAAAAGCTTCTAATCAAAACCACATCTGGAGAGAGCAACCCTTCTCCTGCCCCCAGCCCCGTGCCCAGAGAGCCGGGATCCTGGAAGAGCCAGGAGGGCACCAGTTGGAGCAGGACTCGTCCTTGGTCCCCCTGCTCTGTGTCCCCATGGGGCTGGCAGCTCACAGTGGGGGGACATGGCTGGCAGGGCAGCAGGGATGGGATGGATGGGAAGGGAAAGGGAAGGGAAAGGGAAGGGGGGGGACATGGCTGGCAGGGCAGCAGGGATGGGATGGATGGGAAGGGAAAGGGAAGGGAAGGGAAGGGAAGGGAAGGGAAGGGAAGGGAAGGGAAGGGAAGGGAAGGGAAAGGGAAGGGAAGGGAAGGGAGGGGAGGGGAGGGAAGGGAAGGGGAGGGGAGGGGAGGGGAGGGGAGGGGAGGGGAGGGGAGGGAAGGGAAGGGAAGGGAAGGGAAGGGAAGGGAGGGGAGGGGAGGGAAGGGAAGGGAAGGGAAGGGAAGGGAAGGGAGGGGAGGGGAGGGGAGGGAAGGGAAGGGAAGGGAAGGGAAGGGAAGGGAAGGGAAGGGAAGGGAAGGGAAGGGAAGGGAAGGGAAGGGAAGGGAAAGGGAAGGGAAGGGAAGGGAAGGGAAGGGAAGGGAAGGGAAGGGACGCAACAGGACGGGAGCACCCTCTTGCTTCTCAGTTTTGAGCAGCAATTCCTGAAAAGAGTTAAGCCGAAACTAGCACATGCCTGTAAAAAAAAAATCTTTGTTTTGACACATCAGCGTTTTTCCAGGGGAAAGAAAAAAAAACAACCCACAACAAAACCAACCCCAAACTCTCTTCACTTGGTTGGAGAAGTCCTGCCCAGTTCCTGCTCCGAGCTTCCCTGCTCTGCTCTGCTTTCCCGGGAGCAGCCAGAGGCAGCGGCTGGGCTGGGTTCTCCTGCCGGGAGGGATCCGGTAGTGTGTCCCGTAGGTGCTTGAGCACAGGGCAGGAGCCTCGTGGGACACCAGTGCCTTGGCTCCATCCTCCCCGGGGGGGCAGCAGCTTTCCCGCACCCCCAGCTCTGCGGGCAGACGCGGTGCTGCTGGGACGAGCCCATCCTGGGACACGGTTTGGTCCAAGCTCTCACCTGCAGCACCTGGCTGTCCTCGGCCAGGCTCTGCCTGAGGGGACGGTCCCGCAGGGCCTTCGGGGGTGTGCTTTTGGGTTAATTCAGCGGGATTTGTGCTCGACTTTTCTTGCAGAGTTCTCGGGCAGAGCCTCCCCCGTAAGCACGGGTCTGCTGCACGCAGAGCAAGCCGCACGTGCACCTTTCCCTGCGCCGGGCTGGATGCTTGTGCTGGGAGGTGGCCTCGTCATTTCTCTATTTACACCTTGCTGGGACCACTCCTCTCATGCTTCCTCATTTCTCTTCTTCCTCTCTCCCCCCTGCTCCCCCTTTTTTTGCTCTCTCTGACTGTGCATTCCTGGAGCAAGAGTTTTCTTTCCGTCTCCTGGCTTTATTTACATATACATATTTATTCACCCACTAAACAAGGATACCGGAGCGATGAATTTGGAAGAGGATGGTTGATGCGTAAGAGCTCCTTTTCCCGAAGCTGAAGCGCGGAGGGGGGGCTGGAGCCCCGTCCGCCCCGGCTCCCCGGAGCAGCTGCCCCTGCTCGGAGCAGGGGACCGGTGGGAGGGATGGCATCCCTGGGACAAGTGTGACAGAGCCCACAGCAGGAGGACACCGTCACCTAGCAACTAGTAAGCAATGACTAACGCTTCCTTGGGTGTCAAACATGCCATGTCACAGATCTCTTTCCAAGGAAGTGTAAAACGGGGAAGAGCAGGATTTGGAGAGAGAGAGAATGAGAGAGACATGAGCGTGAGTCAGCCCCTGGATAACCTTGAACGCATTAACAGATGGCTGGGACCCAATGAACGGCGTTTGCAAAAGCACCACTGTTCAATCAGCAATCCTTGTTTTCTGCTGGGGAAAAAAAAAAAAAAAGACTGTCAAAAGGAAGCGGCAAGGCCTGGGCGGAGGGGTGTCTGATTGCATTGCAAGGGGGCGGCCGCTTCCAGCATCTGTCAGTGCACGGCTTTCAGGAATGTATATATATAAATAAATGCAATGAAAAGGTCCCCAGTTCCAGTGAAAGGAAATGATTTCCTCCTCAAGTGATTATGGGCACCATTATGCAAATAGTAGCCAGGCCAACGAAGCAGCCTCATAAGGAAAGGGGAATAGAGCCAGCAAAAGCGGCTCCGGGATCTCCAGGCACGGGAGAGCAAGATATTACCCGCTTAATGACACGGCCAGCAAATAGTGGGGTGGTATCCACAGCAGGGGCAGAGTCCTTGAGAGAAGCTATCAAGGCGCTTCTGATGGGTAAGGGTGATTTTCTTGACAGTGATGGGAAAAAGAAGAGAAGAAAAAATGAAGGAGGGGAGGAGAGGAGAGGAGAGGAGAGGAGAGGAGAGGAGAGGAGAGGAGAGGAGAGGAGAGGAGAGGAGAGGAGAGGAGAGGGGAGGAGAGGAGAGGAGAGGAGAGGAGAGGAGAGGAGAGGAGAGGAGAGGAGAGGAGAGAAGGGAAGAGAAGGGAAGAGAAGGGAAGAGAAGAGAAGGGAAGAGAAGAAGGGAAAAAAATGAGAAGGGAAGGGGGAAGGAAACAGGAAAAAGGAAAAAAGAACAGTGAGAGGCCCCGGATCTGCACTGTGGAAGTCCAAGAGCTTTAATCTCAGTTTGTGCTGCCCAGGGCCATCACCGTGGCTGATCAGGGCTGCCCAGCTCTCGTCTTGGACACTGCCGAAGTTGCTGGAGCTGTGCCTGACCCGCAGATCTCAGCTGTGTTCTTTTCTTCTCTCCTTTGCAAGCATTTAGTGGTAGCAGATAAATAAACTGACATCAATCATCTGTGCATAGCAGCATGATCACCTTACGGGACTCATTTCCTCTCAAAATACACAAGTTTAATTTCTATTTAGCTTTCCTTAAATTTTAATGTCTACTTTTGACATAAATATTTTAGTGTTTGGGGAGGGACAAAGTGGAAACGGGTGAGAGGAGATACCATTCCATCCGGCTGCAGAGCAAGAGCATCCATTTCTCCACCTCTGCACGAGCGGCAGACGTCCAGGGTCTGGGGACCTCCTGGATCACCAGGTCCATCCTTGAGCTTGGGATGGTTGGTAAAACCAGTGCCAGCTGCTGGGATGGGCTGGGAGCCCCTGAGCCCCCCAGAACATGCCCCATCATGGGTGCTGGAGGTGCTGTACGGGCAGAGCTGGCCGCAGTGGGGGTCAGTGGGGGCCATTCAAGCATGTTGTCCCTCCTAGCAGCACCTAATCCATGCCGTTGCTTCCTGCACCTTCCAGGGCACAGCAGTGTGAGGACAAGCCCGCCTGGGGGGTGGCAGGCATTGCATGGGGGTCCTGGTGAATGGCCAGAGGGTCATGGTGATCTGGGGGTGCTGAGAGCCCCCAGCACAGCCCGAGGGGCTGCTTGGAGCTGGGGGTACCCCTGTGCTGCTGCTCTCCCAGCCCTGCCCTTACACCGGGGCTCCAGGAGGTGGATGGGTGCTCCATCTCTGTCACTGCCGTGCGCTTACACCAAGGAGAGAAAATACGTGCTGGCTTTTCTTCAGCATTAAGCAAATCAGTTTGGCTCATTATTTCTGCAAGACCTTTAAAAAAGTACGACCTCCAACTGCAAAAAAGTCAGCCAAAGTGTGAGTCTCAGCAAATCCTCCTCGGGCATGGCAGGGTCATGGGGGGTCTGCCTGCACGCAGCCCCCCAGCGAGGCAGGTTTGGCTTCAGGGCAGGAGCCTGCCTGATGTGGGGGTCCTCCAGCATCGCCCACAGTGGCATCGCTCTGCCCCTCTGCCCACCACCGGTGGCTTTTCTGTGCCAGGGAGATGCCCTCAGGACAGTGGCATCCCTAAACAGCGCAGACGTCGGAGCTGTAACACCTCCCTGGAAGGCAGCAGCCCCAAGATGAGCCTGCGCCTCTTCTGCCATGTTTATGCAGAGATCTATAAACTCATCCCAGAGATTCCTGGGACTGCAGTCAGATGGTGTCTGTAGGCCAGCGACAGTTTATTTCCTTATATATAAGAAAACATACGGATTGCAAGAGCAAAATGGCTCCCAAGTTCCATTCCTCTTCCTTTTGTGGGTATATGGCATGTGGCTCTCCTACTGCCGGTGGTGGCAGAGGGGACCCCGGTGCCCCCGCCAGGCAGGTTTCCCTTGGCAGGCACAGTCCCTGTCCCCGTGGGACACCCCAGCCGGGCTGCTGCATTGCTTCTGGTAGCAGGACCTGGCAACGTCCCCTTTGGGACTTCTGCATGACTTAGGGTTTGTTCCTTGGGGCATCAAACCACCAAGGACCTCTCTAGGTCCAGCAGCTCCATAAGAGAGAAGCATGGCTCCAGCAGCCCCGGCTGGCCCAGCTTGGAGGGGTGGTGTGAAGCACCAGCCCCCACCGGGACCGGTGTTGTGATTGATTTGTACACGCGCACTTACACACAGCCCTGCCTCTCCATCACGCTGTACCACATGTGGTTATCGACGGTGGAAAACAGGTGCAGCGCGCTATCGAATCCATATGGTAACCGTTTAGTCTCACTTTGCTGCGGGATAAATTACGGCAGAAGGAGCAAGGCAAGAGAGTCAGATCCAGCCAGGGCTGATGGTTTGGAAGTTCTGCAGGTGAACCTTTTTCAGCCCAAACCCTGGTCACACGCTGGTCTGCTCCTGCTGTTATTTCAGGGCTGTTTTCTCCCTCAACCCTGAGGGAAACACCAGCCTCCATCCTCATGACAAATACCCTGAGGTCTTTGCCCAGAAGGTCCAGCCCTGGCTGGGAGCTACTTCTAGGTGGGTGACAACACCTAGGCAGGTTCAGAAGGATTGGAAGCAGCGTGGTTTGTGCGTTTATGCAGCAGCGCAGACCATTTCATGTGCTTCTCAGCCTGCTTTGGGTGAGATGCCGCTCCTGGAGGACTGACCTGCGATCCCCACGCGGTCTGCGGGGACCTCACAGATGCACAAAACCCCACGGTGGGACGATGTGGGATCCTCACACCGGCTGCGAGGTGACCCCACCGTGTGGACTGCAGAGGGGACGCTGCTTTGGCTTTCCCTTTCCACCTCTGATTGCTCTGATCTCCCCCAAACCCACTCCCGCGCATTCGCTGGCTGGTGAAACGGCTGCCTGAAAGAGAAGCGATTCGCACCGTGGGATTTACCTGGGAGAGGAATCCTAAAGCAAACGGAGAGCTCCAGCCAGCTGCCATCAATCCCTCTGTCAGGAGAAACTCTCTTGCTGGTACTGCTGGAGCGAACAATGGACTGACCAGTGCCTGTGTTGGTCACGGTTTGCAAATAACGCACTCCATCAACCAGGCTGCGGAAACCGATGGGCAGCACCAGGCTCGACAGGCCAGGACAGATTATCCCTCTGAGCTATCAGCAAATTTAGGGATGGGGCTTCTCTCAGCACAACTCCTCACGCTGGACACCAGCGCAATAGCAAACACTCTCCATCCCCACCAAACCATCTTGACCCCTCCTAAAAAGCCACCAGGATCCTGTTGTTCACATATTCCTTCCTTCCCTCCCTCTTCCTCTGTATTATTATTTCCAGCCTGGTTGGGGTCTTTTTAACCCCTGGCCTCATGGGCTTACCTTCATCTGAGAGAAGTTTATGGTACAAGATACATGCCCTTGCCCTTTTCAGCCCAGAGAAAGCTTCTCATGACATGACAGAAATCCAAGAAATCAACAACTCTGGAGGTTTGTAATAAGTCTGAATCCTTCCTAAACCCAGACACTCAGCATGAAGAGGGGTCAGTGATCCCCAAGCTCCTTCCCCTCTGCCTTCTGCCATCCGTCTCTAGGCGGATAAAGGGAAGCAGATGAGGCACACTTGGGACACCCAGCTGTTTCAAGGTATGGTCATGGTTTGTGTCATTGGAGCAGGCACTGGGCAGGACTGTGCTCCGGGTGCTCCTCGTGCCGGAGACACAGACCTCCCACCCGGAGACGCCGGGAGTGCTCCCGACATCTCCTGCTTCCTCCGGGGCTCCTCTTCCCAGCTCTGGCCCGTGCAGCGCCAGGGGCAGCAGCAGTTGCAGGGAGTGACCCTCGCTCCCTGCAGGATTCGTCTCACGTGTACACGCGTGTGCGTGCGCGTGGGTATGTCCTGGCAGGCACACGCGTGTCCAAGCAGGAAGGGTTCAGGCTGTCTCACTGACCTTCTTGGAAGCCTCTCTGAGCCAGGACTCTCCCTCTGCTGAAAGGAAGGGCTTGGTAACAGCGTTTAACCCTTGTGGGGGCTTCACCATCACGTGAAAGGGCCCCTGGGACTGCCAGGGAACCAGACCAGCAGATACATCCATCTTCCCTACTTGTAGCCTGCAGGTAAAATAAACACAGCTTCAAAACCACCCATGCAATGTCACTTTGCTTGCTCCCGCGAATTCAGACTCTCACCCTCTCCCTCTGTCTTGTCACTCACACTTAACTCCCTGTCCTCCCTGCCTCTGGCCTCACATCCCTGTCCTGCTTCTTTCCTTCCCACCCGCCTGTTCCCCACCTCTTCCCGGCATGGTGGCAGCACCCTGCGGAGCCGCCGGCATGGCCGGGGTGCAGGGCGGGGGGAGGCTGAGCCTCAGCTGGGGCTCCGGGGAGGACGGAAACGTTTCGGAGCTGCCCAAGGAGTCTGCTGCCAAGGCCCATAAATAAGGCAACCCTGTTTGCTTTCTCCTTGTCCGGCCCTGTGCAAATATTTACTGCCCCGGTGACCCGTGGAGGCAGCGCAGGCAGCAGCCGATGGGAAGCAGCAGCTCTGCGAGGGGTCGCTGGCGCGGGAGAGGCATCTGCTTTGCTCCAGCCCTGGGGATCTCCGGTCTTTGCACAACCGTAGCAATTTAGCAGGGAGTATTAAAACCTCACCGGCTGCTTTGAGGACCTCATCCTGAGTCCATCGGATTCTTTCTGAATGACTTTAGGCTGCGATTTTCCAGGGTGCAGGGTATGGAGGGGAACACTGGCAGGTTGATGAAGGAGCACGGCACACAGAAGGGGCACGGAGCCTCCTGCCATCCTCTCCCCGGCTCAGGAGCTGGGCAGCACTCGGGCAGGGCTGGCATTAGTAAAGGACATTAGCTCTCTGCGCAGCCCCAGAGTTGTACCTGTGAGCGATTCGCATCCCTCGTGCCGGAGGGTGAGAGAAGTCTGTCAACACCAACGTAACGCACTCGTAGTGGGAGATGTGCGCGTAAGGCTCTGTCCGGGGAGGTTCCTCAGTTTCACCCAGTGCTCTGCACATCTCACCATCCCTTCCTTGCTCTCTCCGTCTGCACATGTCTCTCCCTCGCTCGGTCACTCTGGGCACATGTTTTCCCTCCTGCCCCGTTTGTTGGCCAGTGGCCCGCTTTTTAATGTAAAGATAAGCCTGCACATCTGCTCAGCTTCGTGGGGGAGTGCAGTACCCACAGAGCGCAGTGCCAGCCCCCCGGCCAGCAACAGGCACGTCAGGCCTCAGAGCATCTCCCACCTTTTGAGACGAACAGGGTGAGTGGGGAGCAGCAGGTCAGACAGGAGAGCAGAACCACGCTCCCGGTTTGCTTTTCCTGCTATCACCCTCTGGTGGGTACGTGCCCTGGGGCGATGGTGGAAGGGAAAGGGTTAATTGCCTCCCTCTGGCTAAGGAATGCTGTAATCAACTGGCCCAATTGGGATTTGCTGGTGGGAGGGCTGGGCCAGCTGCAGGCTGTGTATTTATTGCAGGGAGGAGGCTGATGGAAGGTTTGACTGATGGTGGGTTTGGCTGATGGTCACCTTAGGGTGAGTTGTTGGGACCAGGGTTGGTGTGAGTTCCTCTCCTCTTGGGTGAGGGACCCTGGCCTTCTGCTATGGCTGAAGGAGCTCTGCCTGATTCGCTTTGCCTTTAGCAAAAGTGTGCTTTTAGCTTGATTTTTCTGTTTATCCCTGCAGCCAAGTTTCTTTGTGGATGAGCAGGGGCTGGATACAGCTCCAGCAGTGACTGCAATTCAGATGGCACCATTGGAGGGATAGAGATGTCTTGTCTGTCCTGGTAAGTCTGCCCTTGGTCTTTCTTTCTTCTGACCCGCTGCGTTATGTGTGTTTCTCTGTAATCTTCCTACAAGGGAGTTGGGAATCCATGAAAATATGAAATGTCCTCCTTGCCCTTTCAGTGTCCCCAGTGCTGGCAAGCTCCACATCCAGCCAGACCTGTGGCCGAACAGATTCACTAACAGCTTTCTTTTGTAATATCTCAGCCTGGAGAAGTTAATTATCTCCAAATATTGAAAAGGGCAGATGGATTCTGTAGGATTTACTTGGCTGTGTAATTTTGGTGCCCTAGAGATGCTATTTGGTCTGGCTGCGATGAGTGACACATCATTGCACCAGGGCGCAAATGTCACTTGAGTATATTACTTCCTCCTTCTCCTGTTATTTGCCCACCAGGGAGAACTGTCTCTTCCAGGCTGGCCCGGCTGTGTTGAGACTGCTAATGTTCTTTCTCACCTAGCCCTCTCCACTCTGCTCTGTGGCTATCTGAGGACGTATCGGAGGCAGGTTTGCAAACTTCCACCCTGTTTTTAATAGCCAAAGTTCTGGGACTGGAAGGCAGAGCAGCAGATCGAGTGCTTCTGGCTCAAGCTGATGTACAAATGTTGGGAAAAGCTTCTGAGCCGCATCCTGTGTGTGGATGCAATGAGAGGCCGGTTATTCCCTGGGGGCTGATGAGGAGTCCTTGCTCCAGCTGGCTGGAAGATGGCCCTTCTCAGCCCCTCTTTCATCACTCCCATTCCTCGAACCTCCTCTCAAGGGTTTTGGGGAAGTCTGTGCTAATGCTCTGGCAGAAAAATGAGGGGTGGGGTGTGAAGGCTTTCTTTCCCTGGGGGGAGTGTGTTCCCCCTCTCTGGATCTGGGGAGCGCCGGCTGCGGGAGCCGGGCTTGGCTCTCCTTTCCCTGCCCGCTGCTTCTGCCATAGTGGTGCAGGACCCACCTGTTTGCAGTCACCCAGCCTGGGTTGCATTTAGGGACCAGATGTTTTGATGTGATGCCCAGACTAGAGATAAGTTCTCCTTTATTATTGTGTCTCGTTCGTCTCTCCGTGCTTTGTTTCAAGCAGCGCAAAGTTAAATGTGCCATCGCATTATCAGCGTGCTCAGCCCAGAAACTAAATAGAGATGTTCCCAGTGAACTCACTTTAATCTCAGTTTGTTTGCCAAGCAAAGCAATCTCCCCATGCAGTTATGGCTCTCAGAAGTGGCCGAGGTGGAGGTGACTGCTAAAAAGGAGACAGGCGCATAGATTTTTCTTGTGTGCTCGGGTTTAATGCAGGAGGTGAACTTTGGGGGACCTTTGCAACACTCCACTTCTGTTTATAGGCAGAGGTTGACTTTTGTGTTTGGGGGATCTGGGTCAAATAGCTAAAGGGCCTGTCTTCGAGGGTTTACCAATTGTTGGAGTTGATTGAATAGGACTGGGGAGGGCAGTGACCACAATGCTTCCCTCCTAGCCTCCAGCTGGTTTGACTTGCAATGCAAATGTTTTCTCCTGTCACCTCTTAATGATCCTTTTTCCCCTTGTGGGTGTATAATTTCCCCTGGAAGTCTCCAGTGAATGGTTTCCATCACAGTTATTTGTCCCTTTCTTTTCAAGTCTACCCCGACTTCTATAGAATTGCAGACCTGGCATGATTTGGGGTGGGAGTAGATTGAATTGCAGTATTTCATCTCGGGCTGTCAAGTGAGCCTGCATTTACCTTCCGTGGGGCTGACAGCGAGGAGACATCAAACCTGCTGGGATATATAAAGCGAGCTGACAAGTGGCCCGGTTTGCAGAGCGGAGCTTTTGCTCCGAAGCGTGTTCTGGGTGAGCAGCGTCGCTCCCCAGGCCAGCGGAGAGGGGCCTGGGATGGAGGAGGAGAAAGGAATGCTTGGCTCAGTGGAGCCGGGGAGGAAGGGGAGAGCGAATGCTCTTCTGGGGGATACTATTGGAAAGACATCATAGCAGAGTTCATAAATCCACGGGGCTTCTCACGGCTGAGGCTTGATTCATCTGCACATCAAAGGAGACCAACAGCCCCTCGGTGAGGCTGCAGGAGTCGGGGGAAGAGGGGGTTGGCTGAAGGACCCGGCCCCTGCACATCACCCCGAAACACATGTGCTTCGAAACCCCTCGCAGGCAACAGGCAGCGGTGGAAAACGCACCCCCTGCGGTCTGCGATGGGTTACCTACATGTGCTTGGGGTCTACTCCACGCCTGGGATGACAGACATTATAGTGCTGGCTGGAAAACACTGCCGGCATCGGTGTGATTTTACAGTGCTCTTCTGCTGCCTGTGCAAAGATGCAACCCCAAAAAAGATGCTGGCTGCAGAGGCAGGGCTCTGGAGAAACGTCTGTGGTCCCAGTGAGTGACAACCACGTGGCTGAGCTCTTCGGTCAGGTCTGCCCTGCTCCTTAGCTGGAAGGTCCTTCTAGATGAGGGAGCTGCAGGATGCCACCCCCTGGAATTGGGGGTTTGTGTACTGGAAGCTTAATTCAAAATTCAAAGGGTCATGTGGATTTATGGAGAATATGGGGCATGGCTGAGCAGTACACCAACCCTGGGCTGGCATGTCACTGTTCCCATGTATATTACACTGAATTCAGCCTGGAGGCTCCGAGGAGACCTTATAGTGGCCTACCAGTATCTTAAGGGGGCTACAAGAAAGCTGGGGAGGGATGTTTTAGGATGTTGGGTAATGGTAGGACTAGAGGGAATGGATTAAAACTAGAGATGGGTTGGTTCAGACTGGACGTGAGGAAGAAGCTCTTCACCATGAGGGTGGTGAGACACTGGAACAGGTTGCCCAGAGAGGGGGTGGAAGCCCCATCCCTGGAGGGGTTCAAGGCCAGGTTGGACGGGGCTTGGAACAACCTGATCTAGTGGGAGGTGTCCCTGCCCAGGGCAGGGGGGTTGGAACTGGATGATCTTGAAGGTCCCTTCCAACCCTAACAATTCTATGAATTATTGAGCACCAGCGCTACTGTCTTCTCTCTGTGCTCCCTGTGTGAGAAAGCTGAGGTGCGCCAGAATTCTCAGTTTAGCATGAGAAAAATGCTAACAAAACACCACTGTATTGCTTGAGACCCTAAAACTGGTCAGTCCGAAGCTGTACCTTGCTCAAGCAGGGCCAGGGCTGTGCGAGGTGGTCTTTCTCCGAGGACACCTGTCTGCTGCGTCAGCTCAGGGATCTGCTTTGCTGCTTTCCTTAGTGTCCAGGACAGGCGTCTCTCCTCCCCGTGACATCTGCCATTGCCTCGCGGGAGACAGGACCTGCTCGCTGCTCTCTTCCCTCTGAAATAAGGTGGAAGAGCTTGTTGCTGATGGGCTTCGGGCTCCTGCCTCCTTTCCCGTCTCAGGGCCAGTGTCAGGTCTGTCGATAGGAGAGGGCAGCCTTGACAGGAGATAAAGCACGTGCCATGTTTATTGACCGCTGCTTCTACAGGGGAACTAAACCTTTCCTCCCTGGGGGCCTGTACTGCTGATTGATACTTAGGCAGCCTCTTGCTGTGTGTTTTTCTCCTCCCTGACAGTGTTTCTGGAGCAGGCGGTGTGGGCAGAGGGAGCTGCTGAACCAAAAAGCCACTTTTCCCAAGCCCCAGGCTGAAATCCCCGCTGCTCTGGGGAGGAGGGGGGGGAATCTTGTTTTCAGTCCTGGAGGGAAATGAAAAGCGGGGTTTGTGCAGCAAGGTGTGGGTCCCGCAATGGGAGCGGAGCCCCAGGGGCTGTGCACGGTGTCTTCAGCGCAGTCCGGCGGGTCGGGCGGGTCCAGACATACTGTGACACTTGTGCAAGGACTGGGTTTCCAACATCTCCATTTTCTTCGGACCTAAATGGAGCAAGATAGCAAAGGCCCTTTGCTCCCATGGAAAATATAGCTCAGTTTTTGGTGTGGCTGTATCTTGAGAGGATAGATTTAGGGGTACAGCAGGCTTCAAAGCAGCTCCCATCCCATTTCCCTAATTCCTGATGGGAATGAGCAGGGGATGTGGCAGCTTTCCAGTGTCTCTGGTGTCCCCTTGAGTCTCTCCCCTCATCCATCAGGTGAAGGACGGGAAGGTATTCTCGCTCTTGCCAGCCCACCATGTCCTATAATCCTCCTGGGGGTGCAAGGCAGGGTTTGAACCCGGAGCTTCTATAACTTTGGGTGTTAATGGTTGTTGAGATCCTTTAAAACCTTTGAGCCTCAAAGGCTCCCAGAGAATTTGACAAAGCCCAGTCCAGGGTTCACCTTGTTGCCAAAATACAGCCAGTTCTGGGGATGGAGCGACACCAGGGTTAATGCACGTGCTCTGTGATGAGAGGGAAACAACTGTCTCAACACAGAGCAAGCTGCTAGCGGAATACTGGGAAGGACCCACCTGAAATATCCCTTGTCAGGGTTTGGGTCAAAGCATGAGGAACTTGCAGTCCTCGAGGTGGTCCCTCCCACGGCACAGTAACCTGCAAAACCCGCTGCTGTGGCAGCTGGGGACCCCATGAGCCATCACTGATGCGATTTCTCCTGTCCTGGCCCCAGCTTTTGGGTACAAAGATGCCCGGAGCCACCAGAGATGCTGTGGCTTCCCCTAGCAGGAGCTTAGCGCTTCTTCCAGCAGTTCTTCTCTCCTCTTACACTTTCTTCAAGTAGAGAAAGCATCGCTGGAGGAGAAGGCTCTATAAATCAACCTGCTTTATTGCCATGCACTGTTAAACTACTGCTGCATTTCACCCTGGAGATGGCTGCATTTGAGTGCAGGATGAATTGATTTCTGTATACCAAAGGTCAAATCTCGAGCTTCTGACTTAGTTCTTACTTAGTCCGTACAAAGACAAAATCCCCATTGAAGCAAGCGTTTGGATATCAGCTGCTCTATAAATAACACAGAACTAAGTGAAAACTAAGCCAGGCTCTGAAGCTTGCAAAGTGCTTGGGGATCCTTGGAAATGGATGGTCCCGGGGTAACTTCTGATTTTAGCAGCAAAGGAAAGAACAGAGGCTCGGCTCACAAAGTGGGGAGTGTTCTTTTTCTTTTTCAGCTCTTCTGCAGCCTGACTTCCTCTTTTTGACAGAGGAATCCCTGAGAAGTGCAGCCTTGCTCCGAGCTGTTTGGTCTGATCACCTCACAGGAGCTTTTTAGCACTGGGAGGATTCAGACGGGAAGGAGTGCGGCAGGCAGATGAAATCTCGCATTCCCGCTGCCCTCTGCATTCCCCTGCTCTGTGTTTCACTGCATCCAGCTCTTTTTCCGAGTTTGGTTTTCTTTTCCCCAAGGGAGGCAGTTAGCTTAATGAGCTAACGCTCCTCTGATTGTTTCTGGAGATGCAGGCAGTGCCCCATCTCCACTGCTGGCCTTGCTCGGATCCTGCCAGATAAATCATGCTGATTTAAAATTGATCGTTCTGGGATGTGGAAGAAAGTGGAGTGGGCGGATTTACCCCATTAGGGTGCATTGATCACCATTACTGCGTGTAATCAGGGTTAATCTCAGGATTAATTGGGGGGATTTGCTGATGGAAACGATCGGCAATTTGTGTTAGTTACTGCTCTATTCGCCTCTAATGGCTTAATCAGATTACAAATTAAAAGTGGCTTCTTCCAGAGAATCTCCCTGGACTTCAGCAGGAGCCAGAGCAAGAGGAGAGAGAGGCACATCCAGAGCATATGGTTTGCAACTCCGAGCTCAATTACCCGGACAGGAGGATGGATGGATGAATGGAAGATGGAAGAGCTCTGCAGCACCCACGGGGAGCCCTGGGCTGGGGCAGGGGGAGCCCCCCCAGGCTCCAGGGCCAGGGTGGCTGCAGCAGGCTCCAGGTGCCCGCTCTGCCCTTGCGAATTGTCAGCTGGGAACACAAAAAGGGTGTGTGGGGAGTTGATATAAATGCATTTTATTTAAGGATTTCCCTAGGGGGAAAAGAAAAACATGCAGCCCTTGGTTTGACTTGTGCAAGGTATGGGATGCGGAGCTGGCACGGGCTGCTCTCCGCACGCTGGCACCAGCAGAAGTAGCGCTCGGGCCATTTTGCCACGGGAAAACATTTTAGGACGGAGCAGGAAGAATTTAAACTTGGAGCAAACCATTAAAACAGTGATTCCACAGCAAATAAATTAAGGCTGATGAGCTGAGACTGGTTAAACTAATGATGGAAAGGGGTCTTGTCCTGGAAAGAGATTCATCTAGCAGGAGCGGAGCTGAAAGCATCTGAACTCTATTAGCTTAGTAGATTATAAAGCCAGAAGGGTCTCCCTGCGAACACCTCGGCTGAAAGGATGCAGGAGAGGGGCCTCGCAGCAGCAGCAATCACCTGGGGATCCACCACCCACAGAACAGGCCGTAACTGGGAGAAATTAGGAACTGTCAAGTGCAGCTCTCCTGTGAAAAGGCAAAAAAAAAAAAAAAATCTTTTATTTGGAAGTGCACTGCCATCAATTTACCTCAACAGATGGGGCTGGTTATAAGCGGGGAGGGCTCAGTCTCACCTCATTCCTAATCTGTGCTGATATCGATTGAGTTTTTGATACGTGACAGTCAGATATAAGTGCTGGAGATCTATTTATTCAGCTATTTATAAAGACATTAGCAAACCTGAAGGGGGGGGGGGGAAGGAAAGTGAATGTTTCAAGTGGCTGCTGACAAGTTAGAGCAGTTTAATAAATCACTCCTAACAAACTACCTTGCGTGTGTGCTGAGAAATGCCACTGACTTCTTTAATAAGCCATTCATGATGAAACAGGCAACACTTAAAGAACAGAAATTCATTTGCGGGGCTTGTTGATGTGTTCTGACTGCTTCCCTGCTGTAAATTACTCGCCAGGTATGTCTGCGTTGGTGTGTGCTATCCCGCCTGTGTATAAATCCGTTGGTAGATCCGTAACTCATGGTGGGGGGGCATCTTTGCCAGGAGCTGCTCCCCATCAATTAAGAGCTGAGGAGGAAGAGGTAGCCCATTCCTCATTCCTGGCTAACACTCCCCTCTCTTTCCACAGCATCCTTATCTCCCATCCAGCTCGCAAAGATGAAGCCCTTCTCCAGGGAGTGTATTGGGCAGCTGTGTATTTTTGCTGCTGCCCTAAAAAAAAAAAAAAAAATGCATTTCATTTAGGATTAGGTAATGCCACTCCCTGCTTTTAGCAAACCCAGCTGCTGCTTGTCACTTTTTTTTTCCAAGCCTTTGAAATGCAGCAGCTCGAGCTGTGGCAGGACCTTGGAGGCCAAAGGACTTACATTTGTGGAGGGAAGAGGTAAATACCAAGGATGGATTTAAAAGAGCCCAAAAGGTGTGTTTAGACTAACAGGAGGGGGGGTGGGAGGCAGGTCTGCCAAGGCGCAGGTGACTGGTGGGGAGCGGGTCTACCAGCAGAGCCAAGCAGCAGCTTTTGGGCACTGGAGTTTAAGGCCTTGGTGAGGCTGTATCTGGAGTGCTGCGTCCAGTTCTGGGCTCCCCAGTTCAGGAAGGACAGGGAACTGTTGGAGAGGGGACAGCAAAGGGCTACCAAGATGATGAGGGGACTGGAACACCTCTCTTATGAAGAAAGGTTGAGGGATTTGGGTCTCTTCAGTCTGGAAAAAAGACGACTGAGGGGGGACCTTATCAATGCTTATAAATACTGAAAGGGTGGGTGTCAGGAGGATGGGGCCAGGCTCTTTTCAGTGGTGCCCGGGGACAGGACAAGGGGTAACGGGCACAAACTTGACCATAGGAAGTTCCATCTCCACACAAGGAGGAACTTCTTTCCTTTGAGGGTGGCAGAGCCCTGGCCCAGGCTGCCCAGAGAGGTGGTGGAGTCTCCGTCTCTGGAGACATTCCAAACCCGCCTGGAGGCGTTCCTGTGCCACCTGCTCTGGGTGACCCTGCTCTGGCAGGGGGTTGGACTAGATGATCTCCAGAGGTCCCCTCCAACCCCTGCCATTCTCAGATGTGTTTCCCTGCAGCCTGGCAGCCCTGGAGTCATCCTGCCTCTGGTATTGGGCAGGTAGGTGATGGAGGTGAGCCCTGTGGTGGGGCTCACTGGAGCATCACTGTGCCTGCCACACCAGAAAGCTCAGGAGAAAGCCATTTTGCCTATTGTACCCAGGGGAAAAAAGGAAAATATTTTATTTTTCTTCCTCTTCTGTCTTGGCTTAGATTTGGGGATCTGCAGACTAAGCTTTGGAAGGCACCTGATGCCGGCTTCGGAAATGTCAGGCATTGTTCTGCCTAACCCAGAACATTCATACGAAAAGGTGAAAAAACCACCGTTCAAATAGAGGCATGACTGTCTGACCTGACTCTGAACACCGCTTTTGTTGTCGTGCTCCTCAGGCTATGTGGTGTTACGGGAAGGCTTTGCAAGAAATTGCAATAAATGCGATCTTCTGGTTCTAATGTACATTTCTTCAAAAAATGCGAACAGAAAAGGGAGGAGATGGTCAGCGGTCATTCCTTAGTTTTATTTGGATGCAAACTAAGGATCCCAGTACGCAGTAGAACAGGATTTGTGCAATTAGATATCATTTCCGAGGTGAAAAAGTGTGCAGTTCTTTAAAAAAAAAAAAAAAAGACTACATTAGGGTTTTTTTTTTGCATTTACACCCTGACATATGGGGTGTATGAGAGAGAATGATACCTTTCTCTCGAAGCATTGGCTCTGAGGAGACTCAGCTGTGCCTGAGCTGCTTTCCTCTGCCAGGTGCAATTCCTAAAACCCCTTGGCAAGAGTTAGTGGGGCTGCTCTGCTATTTGTTTTTTACTGTTTCTTTTATTAAAGAGCTCCCGGTACAGACAGGCTTGCTTTGTTCAGTGCTTTCCTGGTGCCTCTGCTCACCCCGTCTGATACACGGATTGTTTAATATTTAAATCGGGTGCTCCTGACTTTCCCAATCCTGTGCGTTTCCAAGTGATCCCGCCTGGATCTGCACCCGGCTTGCTGCATGTCTACCCACATCCTCCTCCTCCTCCTGCAAATAACTGACAACTCCATGGTTTTAATCTTTTTATCTGCCTTGCAGTCAGACAGGTAACTTGCCACCACACGCTGATTGCCTACTTGCCAACCTGTGCCTAAAGACTCCTTGCCATGCAATTAGGCGAACCCACAACAGCATGTCTGGGGAGGCGGTTGGAGATGGATTTGCCCTCAAGAAGAGGGTTTGCTGGATAGTGGGAAAATCCCCAAAACCGTCAGTGAAGTTTTCTCCTGCAAGTGGTTCCAAAGTCAGCCCCTGCAGCTTGAAGCATTGCTTCTGTCGGGGGAGAGACAAAGGGTTTTCCAGGACAGCAGCTTGGTTCAGGGCATCTTCAGGTTCAAGACCAGCCTCGCTGATGCTGGAAGGTCCCCCCGAGCTGTTCAAGTGTTTCACCGCTTCTCCCCCTCCTCTGCCTCACAGCAGATGGTGATTTTTAGTGGCATAGGTGGGTCAAAAGCTCTCTTTCCTCCTGCTCTTGTTTCTGCAGTTGTAGTAGATGGGGAGGAGCAGGGCTGGGGATCGTTTCCCCAGCCAAGGGAGCCCTCGGCCGCTGCTGGGGCAGAGGAGCTGTGTCGCCTGCCCGTTTAGTGGGTAAACCACACATTTTTATGGTTGTGATTATCACACCCTCCCTTTTGGAGGAGGTTTAAGAGAAAGCACTCAGAAAACAGTTTTGGTGCTTGGCAAGGCGGCTGGAGACCCCATCTGTTGCTTCTTAACGTTGTTAAGCTGCTCTGTGCTTCCCATGCCAGCCTGGTTTCTGTTAAATGGAGCCTCACCAGGTCATGAGAGCCAAGTGGCTCCTAAATTAGCTAAGACATTAATCAGGTCCCATTTGGATTAGTACAGGGTGTCTACGCCCTCACCCTCCCCTCCATAAATTAAGCAGGTTTTATATCTTCAAGGCGTCTCTGGAATCGTGTCCTCTCTACCCTCCACCCCCTTCCCAATTGCTGGTGACAAGTATACACAGCTTAATTGGTTGGCATGGGAAAGGTCTGACATTAATTGGCTGTGTTTGGCATGCAGACTTCCCCTTCTGCAGTGCCTCCCGGGGATCTTATCAATCCCATCTCGGAGACCAGCAGCTCCTGAGCACCGCTGCCAGTTAGATGGGTTTTGATTCTTTGCTGCCGATGATTGAAATTTTGTTTGGCTTTTATGGCACTTTGGCTGGGGAAGAGCAGTTTTTTTCGCACCGCAGCTGGCAACCCCCGGCAGCGAATACACACGGGTGGGAGGGATCTGCAGGCATCACCTCCCCAAGTGCGGGAGAGGACACCGTGCTCGTTGGGACATCGTGGCTGAACAAGGAGCGTCAGGATCCCCTCGGGCACAGGATGCTAGTCCTGGAAGGAGGTGGTGGGTGTAGATGCCACAGCCCAGCTCCCCAACGGCCTTTGCAGATGGTCGAGATCCCTTCTCACCTGTGTTTCTCCGGTGCCTGTGGCAGCTTGGGGTGAAGGCCAGGGGTGGCACAGATGAACTGTCACCTCCCAGAGGTGAAGGTCCCTCTCCCTCCCCGAGCACCTCCCACTGCTGCTGCTCTGCAGGGCAGTGGATGAGTGAACAACCGTCTTCTCCTGCCTTACAGCTTTGCGGGTGAGATCTTCCTGGGTGCGTAGCCTAATTTCAGTTTAATCCATCCTGCTTACTTACATGTCCAGGGTTCGAAATTGAGCTGTATATTAACTTTTCGGAAGCTGTGGATTTGTGGGAATCTATGTGTTTAGTCTCTGACACGTTTCAATAGCAAGTTAACTTATTTTAAGGAACAAATTCAGTCGTTCCTGGTCCTGATTGTTTTCACATCCCTCCTTTTACCTGATTAATTCTTAACCCATCTTCATAATTAACTGTGAAAGACAGCAGCTGTCCCTCCTCTCCAAACAATCTTTTCACCATCAGGAAACAGCGCTTGTGCTGGGATGAACAGGAAGTTTCTGGTAGCTCTAACTATAAAAAAATAATTTGATGCTTTTTTTATTACCTGGTTATGACTGCCTCCTTTCACTGTATTTACTTAATAGGGTCCTAAACGGCCATGCAATCCCTCCTTGGTGCAATCAGTGATGCTGTATCAGTTTTGGTGTCTGCGCTTAATGGCTTTTAAAGAGTTTTGTGTAGGATTGCAAAGCAAAACGATAACTCGACCCAAGAAGGCAAGGGGCTCGGTACGGTGGGTTAATGCGGATGGATTTGCTGTTGTGCATATTTTTGCATCGCCGATTTTCTCTGGGAAGCGGCGGGGATTCTCTAATCCAGACGTGCGAATTTTTTCCTTCCGTTTCGTTTTAAATTGAACTCGCAATTTATCAAAATAATTTGGGGCTGAAAACGAGAAAGTCAGCAGAAGAGGGAAAGAGAATATGGTCACCTCAGCCTCCAGGTCTTCAAGCACTTGCAATTACACCTGGGTTTCTGATGGGCTGGTGCTGAGGAGAAGCATCTTCCTGCCCTCAGGCACTGCCTCGTCCCTTTGTCTGCAGCTTTGCCCACTAACATCGAGTGAATTGGTGGCAGATTTGGAACAAAACCCTCAGCAGCCTGGAAGAGTGGTAGATAATCAGGCTTTTATAAAAGCGCTAGTTTGGGTGAAGAGAGAAAGAAAGGAGCTCTTGACTGCTCATAAAAGCTGTGGCCTGGCTTTACCCTTCCTTAGAAGCTGGGAAGGAGATGGATGATAGAAATGCCCAGCCAGGAGCAAAGGTTCACTTCAGGGGTTAACTTTGTTCTTATACGCCAAAGTCAAAGGAATGCAAGACGTGCCCTGGCAGTGGAGTTTACCACGGGATTACAAGTGATTTTTCAGGGGGAATAGAGCATCCCTCCACACATTGCAACGATAATCTCACCTGATGCCATCTCCTTAAGATATTAAGTCATAAAACCCCACCTCCACTGTCAGCAGCAGGGCTGCTGCAGGTTAGGAGCACACCGGGAAGCCTTCAGCTCCCTCCCTGCCGGGGTACGGAGGTTTCCTGCCTTCTCCCACCTCTACGGTGGCCAACGCTTGCACCAAAGATGTAGTAGGCTGTTCAGCAAACCTCAGAATATCCCCTCTCATGCGGCTTTCCCTGAGGAGATGGTATCTCAGCATAACTTCGCTTTCAGGAAGTTTAACAATATTCAGCTTAAGTTTCCTTTTATTAACATGATCCCCTTGCTCTTAGCAGCCTGTACCATAAGCCTCCTTTCTCTGCCGTGTTTACGTACTCAAGCTATTTGCAGGATGCTGTCATCTCTCCCCTTAGCTGCCGCTTGCTTGAAGTAGGCAGATGCTGCTCTTAAAACATTTCTGCCTGGATTCCTCCAGCCTCTAGATCATTAGAGCCTCCCCTTAAACTCCTCTCGGTGTATCAGTATCTTTTCTAGTAATTACACGCTTAAAGAGCATGCAATATTCCCCTGTTTTAATGCACCCTCTCCAGCCCAGTATAAACACACAGCAACGTGTACACAGAAAACAAACCGCAAGCCTTGCTCGGAAAGCTTTCCACTCCATCCACAATTATCTCTCTTGGGGAGCGAATGAGAAAGAGCACATGCCGCAAGTGACAGGCTTTCGGCATCTCTTAGAGCGCTGTTGGACCGCGTTCAACAGCTAATGGCAATGACGGTGGAAGGACGTGTGCGGCAGGAAGATGGACTCGCTTTGCTGCCTCAGCCCTGGTTTGAAGCTGGAGGGTTGTGTGTGAGCAGCCTTTCTGGAGATGCGGCGTGGAATGGGAAATGATTTTCTTGTTGTTGTTGTTTTAAAAGTTGAACTGCGCTGTAGGAACATCTACCAAAGAAAAAAGTTCTCCCCGGCATCTCCCCGTAACCCTTGAGGCTGTGATTGCAGGTTGACATGGCGCCACCGCTTCCCTGCACTGTCCCGTGTGCTGGGCTGGAGAAAGCCAGATTTATAAATTAAAGACTTGGAGTTCAAGGTGTTTTCCTGACGAGAGCTCTTCCTCCTGCTGCGCACTGTCACCAGCCGTGTGTCGGGAGAGACTTTTTGAAATAAGATGGATGGCTGCCCTCTGGTTTGTGCAGCACTGGGTGACAGGGGGACTTGTTTTTGAAGACAGCCTGTTTTCATCATTTTAGCAGAAAAGAAGATAACACCTGATTCTTTGCCATGGGTCCGTGCAGGTCTATGAGGGTTGCACCTATTTGCTCATAGGCATGACCGGTGAGTGCCACTAATGTCCTTCACTGGTCTGTCACCTTTAACCAGTGCTAATTTCTTGCCCAGAGGAAAGAAAAGACAGCGTGGGGGGAAAATACCCCTTGGTGCTTGCAAATACCAAGAGCTCGCTGGTCTGTGCCCTGCTGGAGGGCTGGTCTTTGGCGAGATAAAATTGTGTTTTACTGTGGGTTTCGGTTTCCCCCGAGCATAACTCTGGTTTTGCCATTAAGACCCGAATCTTTGCTGATAAAGGGAGGCCAAGCTCACAAGAATATACAATTTCCAGAAGGTCACTGGAGCACCAATCCTTCCCTCACGCTCATCACCAGCAGGTCCTGTCCTGCTGTGGCCCTGGAGCTCGGTGAGGCAGGGAGGCCTCCAGGGATGCTCACAGCCCCAGCCCCTTCTTGAAGGGCAGCGGTGGTAAATGTTTTTTTCCGGGATCATGCGGGACCAACATCTCCACAAGCCCAGGGGATGCTCTGTAACTCTGCATCGCTCAGGTTTCGCCAGCAAGAATGGGAATTTGGGGTGACCCCTTCCTCCTTTGGCACTTTGGCATGCACGAGCAGCTCTCAGGTGAGTTTTACTATCAAAATGCTTCCTTTTATATGGTATCCCTTCTTGGAATAGTTTTTTCACCTATATCCTGAATTACAGAGTGATATAAAAGATAGATACTATCTGGTTTTATTATACAATTCATGTTTTTCTATCAGATATTAGTTATTAAACCACACTGCTTTTGCAATGCAGAGCCATTATTGCAGCTGAGTGACCAGGCCTAAGCATTCCAAACGTCTGGCTAATTAGAAATGTAAACGGCTCCCAAAAGGAGAACTGAAGGCACAAGAGGGGAGTTAAATCGGAGAGCGGAGAGGGAAGGACTGATCACCGAGCGTGTGTGACCGCACTGACTTTGTCCATCTGACACAGAGAGGGCGATCCTTTTTTTTTTTCTTTTTTTTTTTTTTCTTTTTTTTTTTCCCCCCCTCTTGCAAACCTCTCCCGTTTGGAATAAGCAATGCTTTCCCCTTTCACACACTTGCCGCAGGTGAGCTGCAGGGAATCCGGCTGCCGGGAGGGACACAAAGGCTCTGCTAATTTTTGAGACGAGTTGTTCACTTGACTTTGTAAGCAAAGTTTTCAGAGTGGCCTATTTTTTTTTTTTTTTTTTTTTTTTTTAAAGATTCATGGTGATCCGGTGGGGGTGGAGTGGGGGGAAGGGGGGGGGGGGGGGGGGGAACACAACAGAGGGCAAATCTCTCCCTCAACTTCTGCAATTAGGGAGGTTTTTATTCTGAGCCTTGGTAATGTGGGGCCATCTGTATTGGCTCCAGCAGGTCCCATTCCCCAGCTCCTGGGCTTAATTGCACTTCCATTGGCAACTTAAGCAGTCCCTGCATGTGTTTCAAATGAACTCTCCACTTCAGGCTGGTTTTACTGATCACCTTTGTGTGATTGGCAATTAAAGCCCTTTTCAGCTGAGGGAGAATTATTGCCTGTTTTTCAGCTTGTATCTCCCTCCTTTAGCTTGCTCTGCCTTTTGCATTTTCTAATATTCCCTCAGTTCCTTATCTATTGCAAAAGCCCGGCCTGCGGAGCCATTTGTCTCTTCCCTTGATGAGAACCATGCCTTTTGGGAGACCATCTGGGTTTTTCCCCTGCCGAACAGGACGGTCTCCGGTGTTGCGGCAGATCTGCCGGGTTTTTTAGGTGCTTGTGGGGAATAGAGGAGGAGGTGAGCAAAAAAAAAAAAAAAAGAAAAAAAAAAAAAAAGAGAGATGGAGAAAGTGAAGGAGGGTGAACTTAGCCCAGCGGTAAATCCATCCCCGAAGCTGCGGTGCAAACAGGAAACGATCTCTTAACACCGTGCACCTGCATCCCCGGGAAGAGCATCCAAAAGGGGCCCAAGCCCGCAGCAGGGTCCGGAGGAATGGCGCTCGCGAGTCCAACTGCAGGGAATTTTAAGATTCCTTGGCCAGCTTCAGTCCTCGCTCGGCTTCTGGTTCCTGCCTCCTTGTGCCTCTGCCAGACGCGCTCTCCCTTTCCCTTATCCTACAGCAAATGAATCCGGTGCTGTTGAAAAGTATCGAGGCGGCAGCTCTGGGAGCTGGGGGCCAGTTAAATGCTGGGATGCTGACGGTGTCTCGGTGCCCTGCAAAAGCATCGGTGCTTTTAATGCCCGGTGCAAGGCTGGCGCTTAGAGAGCGATGCTGCTGCTGAGCTTCTAGCAACCCAAACTGGTCTGGAACCATCAAACCCGGGATCTCGCAGCTCTCCAGCTACCCCATGCCAAAGCTCCTCATCAGAAAGAAATGTGTGCACAGCTGAAAAAGTGCTTATCCGGAGCTCTGGGATGGCTGTGCCCAGCCCCGGCGTGGAGCCTCCCTGGCTTAACCCCACACAGCAACAGGGCGTAAGCGGCTGAGACGGAGGAACACCAACAGGACCGAAACCAGAGCAGGAGGGAAATCTCCTGCCCAGCCAGGAATCTGGTCGGGCCGGCCGCGAGGCGGGGTGGGTGTCAGCATCCATGCTCTCATTAAAACCCGGATGAGGTTGGCAGCACGTCTGGCCAAGGTGCCTCCTGAAGCACAGGTCTTACCAGGTCTGCTGGCTCTTCTGTTCAGGAGCGACACAAATTAAAGCATCCTTAAAGATCCGGCGCTGAGTGTTTCCCCTGACCTTGGAGGATCTGATGGGACTTGAAAGGCTGGGAAGTCCCAAGTAAAATCGGGACAGGAAGAAGGTGATTCCCAGTAAAGCAGACTCATCCCCTTCAGAGACAAATACACTCCCTTCTAATGACAACTTTGCCAGGGAAATCACCTTTTCTTTACAATACAGGCAGCATCCGTCCCTACTGAAGCCGCAGGGATGCTTGCCTTGCTCCCGGCTCATCAAGCACTGGAAGGATGCACCCACTTACAAACAAGTGTCCTGCCCCAGCTCAGCGCTCCAAATAGGAGGTCGGGTCAGCGTTCCCAAATTCATTGCGCTCACCTCCCCACCCTACGGATGCGGAGGAAGGACGGGGTCAGAGTGCCTTTGGCAGCGGAGCCCTAAACCTCGGAAAAGCCTGAAAGAAATTGCCTGCAGCTGCTGCAGCAGCGCGCTAAAACCCAAGCCATGACAGTACTTTTCGGATTCCAGCGGGATGGGAGAGGTGATTTCTCGAGACTTCGCTTCCCCCTGCCCCGCGGGGGGTCATAACAAGGCGATTGTGGGATTTAAGTCCATGATGGTGGGATTATGCGTTCCTCAGCCGAGACGGTTCCACATTCTTTCCCCCTGATTTGCCACTCGTTGCTCTCTTTCTCCCTTGACCAGAAACCAGCTCGCTCAGCTCCCTTCCAGTTACGGCGCTGGAAGAGTTTACAGCCCAGCCTCAGCCCAGCGTCCCTTCCTAGCGTATGCGCCTTGATTTAATGCTTTGATTTGAAAGTTATTTTTTACAATAAGAGAAAGATGGACCATGCCAAAAAAAGCAGTTTCATAAAATGCTGAACATGACTTGCATTCTGTAATTGCAAACCTGAGAGACTTGGAGTAATTGACATTTTGGATGTATTGCAGAGTATCGTATTTAATCTTGAAAAGCAGGTTCCAGGCAAAGGAGGCAACTGCCAAGCCAAACTCAGACTCCTCGCCGGGTTCCTTCCATAACTCATTTTCAAATCCATTCAGCACAGTCCTGAACCTAAATGTTTACGTTTTTGATTTACTAAGATAACATTCCTGGGTCACCGAAACTGTTTGTCAGGGAAGGTCTCAAAGAGACAGCAGGAATTAGCGATGCTCCGGCTCAAGCCTCGGGGATGTGTGAGGGGTGCTGGCACTTTCTAGTCCTTCATGGAGAATTGTGTCCATCTCCCATTGTCCGGGGGACGGCAGCGAGATCCCGCCGTCTCCCCATAGGTCTTGATGCTGGTGCAAGAGTTAAGTGCGCACCCCGTTTTGCAGAGGTGGTGCTTGAAGCTAAACGTAAATGCATGAGGTGCAAGCGGCACGGAGAGGTCTGATGATGAGCTCCGTGCTGCCAGGATCTCCATTCACGAGTGTGTGAAATTGCATAAATGCGGGACCGGACACAAATTAAATTTCACAGAAGTGTGACTCAGTGCATGTGTATTTTTGTCGGTGCATGACTTCAGTGCGTGTGTAATTTTATAAATGTGTGGGATGTGACTGATGCTGGGTAAATGCGTCTAAAGCGGGAGCAGCGTTGCGGAGACAAGCCAAACTTTCAAGCTAACCCACGGGTTCTACTTTTCCCTTTGTCTACGAGCGCAGCTTCTGTAAAGTATCTGTCCCACATTATCGTGGTTTACAGCCCGGCTATAAACATTTGCTTCTGTTTGAAATACAACAAATATAAGCGGAAATCTGCTCTCTGCTTTATGCATCCCGGTAAAAGATACCAGTTGAAGTGTTTGAAAAGGCCAGCCCTCTTCTTGCCAATCGAGTGTTTACGTTGCCGCAGATTGCAGCGGAGCGAAGACTAATTTACAACGGTGCAAATGAAAAGAAAGCAGAAAACCCAGGAATGTAAGAGGGAATTATATACCCCTGACCGTGGAAATGAAGACGCGGCTCTGGCACCACAGCTCCGAAAAGCATCGACGGAGCTGCATTCATACGGGGCCAAGTTTTGAGGCGGTGACTCAGGCCGGATAGGGCCGGACACTTGAAGTTACTTCTCGTGAGCGAGGCTAGCAGCATCATGTCGGGTTTGTTTGTTAAATGTGTTATAGCTGCTGCCAGGACTCGGCCAGGATTAGGACCGTGTTGAATTCGGTGCTGGAAATGTCACCCTTTTACCTAGGAGGGTATGTGGGGGGAAGGAGCTTCCCTTCCCCTCGTCTGGGGTGGGTTTTCCAGCAGGGCTGCCAGCCCAGTTTTGGGGGGGGGGATGATTTGAGGGGTCAAGGCTGGCATCGATTGGGAAGGGGTTATTATTTGCCCAGCTGCACATCTTTATTCATAACGTGCCCATTGTTCTTAACATTTTGCATATTTCATTGTGAGGAATGGGGTGGGGAGGGGAGCGGGGGGGGGGTGGGGGCGGGAAGCGATCGGCCACGTCTGGGGGAGTTCGGCTTCTCTTTTATTTCGGCGGCGGCAGGCTGCAGCAGGAGCCCGTGGCTGTCAGGATGTTCACATCTGTTCCTGATTTGTGGACAATGGAGCACCATCCACTCGCTGCACATGGACGATCTGTGACAACTTGACAGCCTGCCCAGGAATTCAGACCGAACGGTTACTATCCAAAGCGATCAATGTTGTCTGATCCAACATGAGAAGGCGGGGGGGGGGGGGGTGGGAATCATAATTTCAAAGGGAGGGAAATAAAAGAAAAGTTGCCTTTTTTTTTTTTTTTTTTTGGCATTTGTGATGAGTGGCATTAGAGCCTCCCGTCATCTGGCGAGAGGGGAGTTTGGGAGCGGGAGCAGCAGGAGCTGGTATGCTTCAAAGTGGGACAGGGCACTGGTCTTGGATGTTCTCCTGCCCTCTCCTCCTGTCCGGTCCTTAAATCTCACCTCACCCCTAAGGAAGCCACGACGCTGCAGGCAGCTCTGCTGAGCCCTGCTCCATGCCCGCGTGCTGCCCGCGGCCGGGGAGGCAGAGAGGGGCTCTCCTCCTCCTCCTCAGGTGCCCCCTCCTGGCCCCGTGCTCTCTGGGGTTGGGGCTGGCACCCTGGGGTCCCGCCATGGAAGGGGATGTGGGCAGGAGCAGCCTCATCCTCCTCTCCAGCTCGTTCTGGGAGACAATATCTGCTCCTGCTCTCAACTGTCCTGCAGGACAGAGTTCTCCATCTACCCCAGATCACGACCATACGCAAGAGCAACGCGGTGTGGTGACAGGCTCCTGAGGTGGCTCTGTGACCCCTCAACCCCTCCTGTGGCTTGGGACATCTGCCCCGATCCGCACCATGCGCTGGTCACCCCTTTCCCTTATAGACCACCCCGGGATGCAAGGACGGCATCAGGCTGGAGAAGGGGAACGCCTGGATGAGACTGGCATGGAGGAGGTGACATCTCTCCTCCTTGAACGTGCTCTGCGGCTGCTCTCCCGCTCCACGGCACGGGCGCTGCGTGCCTTCGCCTCCTTCGGTGCAGCAAATGGGGGTAAGTAGGTCTGAGCAACCCCGACAAAAAGCAAGGGGCCTAAATTACATTACCTTGCACACCAGCTCTGAACCTGACCTTGGGGATTAATTAGATAAACAGCCATCTTGTACAGTACCTTGTATAAATGTACAAGCAAGGCACCATTAAGGATTACGTTGTCACTAACCTAAGCCCTCAGTGATTTAATTAGACAATTAGAGGGTGCTTGGGAATGCTCTCGTAGTAACCAGAGATATTAACACCATTTGTATTTATATTTAATGGCATTGCAGGAGGGATTTTAATTATTCTGAGTCTTACTTGTCTTTAAATTTCCAAAGAGGGAATTCTCTTCTGACTTCAGCGGTGTCTCGCAGGCACCGTGTTGGGCAGGTCCCAGGGCCAAAACCCTTTTCCATTGTGAATCCATGTGGCTCCTTGGGAGGTGGTTTGTTCGTTGAGATGGCAAGGAGCGTGCCAACCCCCCTGGACAACTGCAGGCGGAGCAGGAACCGGCCCCTGGGCTTGCTGGCATCTGAGCAGCGGTAAGTAACGAAGACTGTCCCCCGTGGTAATGACTGTGCAGACAGAAAGGTTTGTGCGATGGTGCTTAGGATGGGAAAATCAATGGTAGGTTCAATAGCTGTACGCGGAAGAGCGATCGGCGCGTTTCCTGGTCCTCGGCACGCTGTAAAGGAGCAGGTTGTTTATTGGCACGGTAAGCGAGGTGTTCGATAGAGCCTCCGACAGGTAAAACAAACCCCGTCCTCGCTCGGGTCCTCTGCAGCATCCGAATCACTGGTGGCCGTGCAGCAGTTTAGTAATATCAAATAAACTCCGGTGACTAGGGAGAGCCTTCAGCTCGCATCAGCTGCAACCTAATTTAGGATATGAACTGGAATCCCTGCAGGAGGAAAGCCTTTGTCTCAGCACAGGGTAGCTCTCGGCCCCTTCTTCATCAATACCAGCAAAGCTCCCTTTCTTCCTGCTTTCCTAAAGATGCCATTCTTGCAATCTCTATGCCAATAATTGTATTTTCACTGTATTACAGCCCCAGTAATATAATTAAGCCTAAATAATATAGATGAAGTGGAGAGTAATTTGATTTGCTAACTAATGTTTGAGGCAAGTAGGTTGGTTTTTTTTTTTCCCCCTGTTTTCATGAATCTACAGTTGACTAAACCCACAGCCATTCCTTCACTTGCCGGCCTTTAGTGAAATGTGGGAGTGATTCATCAGGCGGATGGATCCAGACTTCCGCAAAGCGAGAGGACGTTTGCTTTGGTTTTATGCATGGAAGGGGTGGGATCCTCTTGGGAGCTCTGTATGAGGCAGCGAATGGGATGTCCTCAGATAATCAAAGACAATGAGGAAAAGTGGGGTCAATGATCCGTTCAATGAAAGCATAAGGCAAATGATACATTGAGCAGTTCCAGAAAGTGGTAATTTGACAACAGTCTGCTGTAGTGAGCCATCTGGCCAGAGGAGAGAGTGGGAGTGCCAGTCTGCGAGATGGGCACCTCTGGGATGGGAGGTGAACTTCTGGAGGCTTCAGACACGGCTTCTCCTCTGCCCAGGGCCTCGCTCCTCAGATACACGCACAGCCGAGGCGTCTCGATTAAATAGGAGAGAAGGTTGCTGGCCTGTAAGCGTATGAAAAAAAATACCTTCTTTGGAGACTAAAGAGTAGATGTTGGTGCGTGACTTGGTTTTCCAGGAGCTGATTAACTGGATATGGGCTTGGTGAGCTGATATTGAGCGATATTACACATAGTTATTCAGGGTCAGGACTTTGGCATGTTGTGCTACTCTTTTCCATTTGCAAAGGGCAAAAATATGAGAGCGGAGCTCGAAAAACCTGGGTAAATAAGAAATAAGAAAGGAAAAATAAAACTTCAGGGAACAGCTTCCTCTCATGTGCTTTGCTCTGCCTTTTATAGGCAAATCTACTGCTCACCCTCCCAACCTCCCAGTTCTCCCTAAGCCCAGGTGTCCCAGCAAGCCAGGAACCAGTTCACGCTCATGCTACCGCCTGGGGATGATGCACTTTCCACGGGGAATCTCATTTTAAAACCAACCTGCAGCAGCGTCCAGGCTACACCAACTTGCAGCCTTGCTCTGGAAAGGGCTACGGTGAAATATTTTCCAAATCCTTTTTATTCCTTGTGTACTAAAAGATGCTGAGGTTTGGTTTTGAAGAAAAAACCCAACAGTATGTAGCCTTGGGAGGGTACACAAAGTTCAGAGCCCTGCCTGCCCGGAGCAGGACTGATAGCCCATTTATTTGGAAGGGCTAATGCTGGCCCGGGCCAGGTCCTCCTGCACAGATGAGATTCCAGCAGTAGCAAGCGGAGGCAGGGAGGGAGCAATCAGTGGTTAGGTGATGGCAGGGGAAATGCCAGGATGCTTTATTCAAAGTAGATGTGCTCTCCAGGCTGCCAGACGAGGAAGGAAATTGGAAAAATAGTCTCTTTCATGTGGGTTTTGGTCCTTGTTGCAAGGAGCAAGGCTAGGATTAACTGTCCTGTTGGAAAAGGGCCACGGGAACGGCCTCTTGCAGGGCGCCTGAGCTCTCCTACCGGGGGGCCTGGCGGGACCAGCCCCGTGTGGGCAGGGAGGCAGGAGGGGGGCGCTCAGGTGTGTTTCCAGTGCTCCCAGTGCCCCTTGATGGGCTGGTGTGCGGGCAGGCAACGCTCCCTCTGCCAGACCTGATTTTTCCATGTCCTGCTGCCTTCCAGACCTTGACCAGGCCCTGAGCTTTGTGGGTCTCAGCTGCGAAAGCGGCCGCAGCCCCTCTGCTGAAGAGGGCACAGGCACTCCTCAGGCCCAAGAGACCTGGGTGCTCTGGCTGCACCGACAGCCCCAGGGTGCTGCTCCATGGCCCCCTGCCGTGGTGGTGGTGTCCCCCTGTCCACCTCAGCCCACCGGTGAGGAAGCCTCAGGCTCTGTGCAGGCACAGCTCAGGGGTGAGCACATTCCCGAAGGAGATGGATGCAACCACCTTGCTCAGGACAAGAAAGCCCAGCTGTGCGCGGAGGGGCTGGGCTGCGGAAGAGATCCCAGAGACAAAGGACCAGTGAACTTCGCTTACTGATGTAGGTGCGTGTGAGAGTGGTGATGTCCAGATGAACATCTGCTTGGGATTCGAAGTGGAGCTGAGGGCTCTTCTGTCTCATATTCTAGGCTAAAAAATGAGGTGTGTTCCCCCCTCATCCTACCGTAACTGTGAAATGCCCCATAGCAGCGCAGGGAGGGAATGCATTTCACACTGAAGGTGGGCTGGGGAGGATTCACAGCAGCACGCTCGTTCCTGCCTGAGGTGGAGAGATCCTGCACGGCTCCCAAGAGTCCTGGCCATTGCAGCCAAGACGGAGGGTGTCTAACATAGGGCTTGGATGATGGATAGCGAAGATAACAAGGAGGAAGGAGGAAAGGCTTGCTTGGTGAAATGAACAGTTCATCTACTCAGCAGATGGTGCCAAGGCACAGAACTTTTGATTTGCGCTTGGCATCAGTGGGCAGCACTGGGAACCTGAGCTACTGCTGAGCAAACCCTCCTGTTGATCATGACGGAGGACTCAAGGCAAGGTCTCGCCCAAATGATGCTGGCGGTGCATTAGGTAAGGGTGCTGGCTGACTAAGTGCCCATCTGAGCAAACACCGGCTCTGCTGAATGCGCTTCAGTGATTCTGTGTTTGAGGCTGTTAGGTGGGAGCTTGGAGGCCGCGATCTCATTGCAAGCATTGACCTAGATGGTTGCACTGGGATTACAGCTCTGCAGAATGGAGGCAGAAATTGGCTGCTTTTATTTACACATGCACTGATAGTAATTCTCTTTCTTCACCCTCCAGGCTGGGGCTGCTCTTTTCTTCCCAGCAGTTGCTCTTGGTGTTTTGTAGTTGGCTGGTGGCCTGAGGTCTCAGCTGTCCACCACAATTCTCACCTGCAGAGCCCAGTGCCTCACACAGTGGTGCCAGGCTTGGAAAGTTTCCGAAGGAGCAGAGCCCTGGGGTCCTGCAGCTGGGCACCACGCGCTAACAGCCTTGGGAGCCAGCTCTGCCAGCTGGGGACATCGGGAAACCTCACCAGCTAAACGTCACCGCTGTCCTGCCTTCGTCCTCACGGTAAGCCAGCGAGGGTGACGGGAGCTGTGGAACGGAGCAGCGGGGTCACGGGGCTGTCCAGGGCTCAGCAATGTGGTGGCTGAAGGAGCCAGCACCCCCATGTCCTCTCCCATGTGCAGAAGGCATGGGTGATGCCACAGCCAAATGCTTGCACGGTTCCCCAGCCCTGGCAGCTCTTCTCTGGGGGTTCCAGGGTAGGCTGGAGGGGGAGTGTGGAGCTTACCCTGTGCTGCGCTCAAAGCAAAGAAGCTGGAGGCACCGGCACGATTTGTCTTCCCCTGAAGCATCGTCCTCCAGCTGGGAACAAACCTCTCCCTCCATGGCAGCCTCTGCCCCTTCCATCTTTCTCTTGGCAGCTAAGTTGTTAATAAGCTTCCTTTTGCTATGATTCCATCTAAATTACTATTTTAAAACAACTACAGATGTGCTAAATTGGCTCAGCATAATAGGATGAGATGGAGAATAAAGGTTCCCCCAGTGGGCTGTCGCCAGCACAGGTAATTTATTACCTGGGTGGCTAATTATACGCTTCTCAGCTTTCTAGGGTGAAAACATCTTGATATTTCCTAGTTAAGGAGCCCTGACACAAGTGAAATGACCAGACATGTGAATAGGAAACATGGTGATTAAGTACCTGAGAGATGAAGAATGCAAAGGAAAAGGCATTCTGCAGCCAGAAAAAATGAACTGTGTGATTTCCCCCAGCACCTTGGGGGAGCGGGGAAGGGCTGGGCTTCTCCTAACTCTGGCCAATTCAGGCACTTTGTGCATGAAAATTGCAGCTAACCGAATTCCAAGCTGGGGAGGAAAAAAAAAAAAAAAAAAACCCAAACAAAAAAACCCCAAAAACCCTGCTGTAAATGGGAGAGAAGAAATTTTTTCATGAGTTCTGTGTATGAGCTTGTGAGCTTTGGGGGCTGGGGCCGCTGGGAAGGAGGGAGCTCCGTAATCCTCCCTTCTGCTCAGCGCTGCCTGCATCCCATCTTGCCCCGCAGCCCCCCAGCCCTGCAGATGGATGTCACTCCACCCCACTGGGCAGCCAGGGACTCCCCCCTGCTCCCATGGCCACCGTCCCCACCGCGGTCCCGGGAGACCTCTGCCACCGACAGCCCCCCGTGACCCCGCCGTCTTCAGGAAACACCCGCTTCCCCCACTCGTGTTGCAAGAAGCGTAGGTAAGAGACATATATCCATTATCCTCTCGTTCGTTGTTTGCTTGATAAAATGTAATGTTTGCTTAGTTAATGTGCTTGAGACAAGGTATCTTATAAAATACACAGTCTGTCGAACACGGCAAAATGGGCCAATTTTCGCAGTGCTTAAAATCTATGGCGTGAGGCAAATCCCATCCAGAAGAAAGATGCCTCACTGAACTGCTTGTGTCAGCCCACGGCCTCCAGCCACATCAGAGGAGCCAGGCGGTGCTGGGCTGTTTATGGAGGATTTGCAAGAGAAAGACGGAATAAAACCTTGGCAAAGTGTTTCTTTTTTCCCCCGGACGAGACGGGGTGGTCGGCGTGGGCAGGGCAGGGGCCAGCACCTGGGGCTGGGTGGGTTGGGGGTTTGCTGCCTGCCGGGTGGCCCGGACCCTTGCACCAGCTTTGGAGGCTGCTTGTGGTGCAGCTCGTGGTGGCCTGACCAGGTCCCATGGCTGGAGGGAGGAGGCTGAGGTCTGCTTGCCCTGGGCTTTGATCTTCCCGTGAGGCCATAAAATGATCTCACCTAAAATGAGATCCAGACTTCAATACCTTTGGGCGCTCTTTTAGCACCCAAATCTTCCTCATCCAGCTACAACCGATGTACCTGCTTCTACTTGAGTTGTTTTCCCATCCCATTTGCCAGCGCCCTTGCGTGACACCCCTGCTTGTGGAAGAAAACCACCCTGGGGTCAGCAAGAGCCCCACGGGACAAGCATTGGCACAGGGGACTCAAGTGCAAACCTGAGCAGATAATTCTCATGAAAGCCACGCAAGGTCCATGGAGCTCTTCCAAATGGTAGCAGGGACTGGGATGACACCTCCTGGGAAGGGTCCCCAGCTCACCCCTGGCTCTCTGTAGCAGTGGAGCAGCAATAGCAGCTATTTCTCTCATGGTACCCTCTGTTTCATACGTCGCAGCAGGGAAGGATGAGGCTGGGTGAAGCCTTGCTCTCTGGCCATGGCCAGGGGATGGATGCAGCTGCAGCGGTGCCTGAGACGTGGATCATGGAATCAATAGAATGGTTTGGGTTGGAAGGGACCGTTAGAGGTCACCTAGTTCAACCCCTCTGCAATGAGCAACTATAACCTTCAACTATATGAGGTTACTCAAAGCCCCTTCCCACCTAACCTTGAGCGTTCCCAGGGATAGGAATCCATCCTGGGAATTCCAGGATGGGGTCCCAGCTACTGTCACCGTGTCACCCTGGGACTCTGACCAAGATTTTTCTGGAAATCCCTTGGTTTTGCCTGACCTGTGGAGCTGTGGCAATTCCCGGCTTGCCCTGCCCCACGGCCCCTAAAGCGGGTGCTGCAGAGGAGGTCTCCGGGAAGGCAGACTGTTTGTGATAAAAGGCAGAACCAGAAAACAAGGTGTTTGCTGTCTGAAAGGGGCCTCATTCTCATGGATGAAAGGGAAAGACGTGTACTTGTGTCTTCGGACTCCGCAGCATCTCCCAAAGCTCTGGTTTTATGCTTCTTTATCCTTCAACGTCTTCCTTAATGAGAAATTAATTAGCCTTGTAGTTCCTGCCTGGGAACTTGTAAACATGCAGCAGTGGTACCGTCACTCCCCCGCCCCGTCCCATCCCACCCCCCCTTCCCCGCGGTGTAGTCCAAGATATCTGACAAAAACACTCGAGAACAAAGCTGCCCGGCTAATTCAGGGAATTATCAGGAAGCCTGTAGCAGAGCTGAGATAACAGGCCTTAAATAGCAGCCTGATTGTGCTTCCTCCAGAGGCTTCACACGGCAGCCTCCCACCCTGGGGCAAGCGGAGAGAGGCTCTGGGCCACTGGGACCCCTGGGGCCAGTAACTGGCCGAGGTGGGGATGTCCTGATGTGGCCACGAAGATGATCAGCAGGCTAGAGAAGCTCTCCTATGAGGACAGGCTGAGAGAGTTGGGGTTGCTCAGTCTGGAGAAGAGGCGGCTCCGGGGAGACCTTAGAGCCCCTGCCAGTCCCTCAAGGGGCTCCAGGAAAGCTGGGGAGGGACTCTGGATCAGGGAGGGGAGCAATAGGAGGAAGGGTAGGGGTTTTAAACTGAAAGAGGGGAGATTTGGGTTAGATATTAGGAAGAAATTCTTTGCTGTGAGGGCGGTGAGCCCCTGGCCCAGGTTGCCCAGAGAAGCTGTGGCTGCCCCATCCCTGGAGGGGTTCAAGGCCAGGTTGGACGGGGCTTGGAGCAACCTGGGCTGGTGGGAGGTGTCCCTGCCCAGGGCAGGGGGTGGCACTGGGTGGGCTTTAAGGTCCTTTGCAACCCGAACAATTCTGTGATTCTATGATGGTTGGCAAGTGCCAGGAGAGGAAGGTCTGAAGCCCCTCACAGAGCCCAGCTTCAGAGGCACTTACGGGGGCTGCTCCAGGGCTCTGCCTCTTCAACCCACCCCCTCACGGAAGGTGAGAAGCAGAGGCTTCTCCAGCCCCCCCCCAGGGACCTCCAAGTCCCAGCTGCAGCCCCGCAGAGCCCCGCGAGTGCGTGGGTGTCTCCATGCGCTGGAGCTGAGCATCTCCAGAAATGCAGCCAGACCTTTGAAAACACATCCCCGATAAAGGGCAGAACCTGCGAAAAGGATGTGCTTCAAGGGCAGCAAGAGAGACAGCAAAAGAGATGGAAACAAGGCAGAGAAGAGAGGGCTCAACCCAGTGAATCTCATCGCCCCAGGGCAGGGACCGTACCTTGGGCTGTGGCACGGAGCAGGGAAAAGTCCTATTTGTGACAGGGCCTAATTTTTTTTTCATTAAAAGATTATTTTTCATAATGGAGAAGTTTAATTGGCAGGAAAATCATGTGATTAATTGTTGCCATCAAAGGGGCAAAACCGAAAAGCCCGTGGACAAGGAGTGCATCGAGGGTGCAGGACCAGCAAAGCGCTGGAGCGTGTGTCGTGTGTGACCCCGGAGGCGATGGGGCACATTCCCCTCCACGCTGTGCCAACGCCGCCGGACCCGCCTGCAGACCCTGGCCCAAGGCAGGCTGCGGATTCAGCCCACTCTAGAAAAAACGGCCTGCTCCACGCCGAAACCTCTATTATGCCCCATTTATGGCACGGCTGGTGCTGTGTCAAGGGACTGCTTCGTAGCCTTAATGCTCAGAAGCCAAATTTTACTGCTGACACATTTCCCCCCCCTCCCCACACACACAGTTAACAACGCAGGAGTTTCCTACCCCGGAGGACAGGCGGTTTCCGCAGCGAGGAGGTACGGCGGCAAGGGAAATCTTATGATGCAAATGTCAAACCTTTCTCCTCTGATGCTTGGATGATGGGAGCGAAAGGACTACTGGTATTTCTCATTTCCTCGTGGAGGAAATGTGCGATTCCAAATACGACTTGTAGCTACTTCAGAAATGAGTCATTACTTTGTACATAAGCTAAACACTGAAGCATAATCATAAATAAATAAAACCGGCTTCATAAACTGGAAATTAAATATATCCCATCCTTGTTTGCAATGCACCATGATTTATACTGTTGCTTCCTAGTTTAGTTTTTATTTTAAACCGCGTTTTGAAGCCTCGTAGGGCTCTTTGCGCTGTTTATCCATGCTGTAGTTTGGATGTGTCCTGTGATATTGCACGAGGAACATTGTTTGCCCATATGTTTGATATTAATAACAAATTCAACCCCCCCCGCGCCTTCTCCTTTCGCTGTGTCCTCGCGGGGCCGGCGGCGGTGACAGGCGGGAAGGTGCTGGGCTGGAGGCGGCTGAACATCTGCAGTTCACCAGGTAAGTCACCTCCATCTCCGCCGACGGCTGGGAAAAGCACTGCCCAGAGCAGGCGAGCAGGAGCCAAAGCTAAAATCCAGAGGGCACAGCTCTGTGCTTATACACATCCCAAATGTTAGTGTATGCAAGCACTCCTTGCTGTGAAAGTGCTGGTCCCACCTATTTCTTTTCCCCAACCCCTGCGGCAGCAGGAGGGAGCAGACAGGCCGTGAGCTGGTTCGGGCACTTGATCTCATCAAATCGGGGTTTTTTTATTTTTTTTTTTATTTTCTTAAATTTTTTTCTCACCAGGATGATTTCCAGCCAGATCGGTTCTCCAGCCTGACTCACGAGGGACAAGCAGCTGAGACCGTGGTGGATCGGAAGGAGACCGTAAGGAACTGCCCCTGGCGCTGCTGCCCCAAGCACCATGGCTGGCTGCCCTGGGCTTCCCTCCTGCCTTGCTTTGGGCATCACCTCCAGAATCATAAATCGCTTACGTCTGCAGAGAGAGGGGGAGAAAGTGCCTTGTGCCTCATGCTCCCTACCCTCTTCCTCAGCAGTAAAGGGAGCTAGATTCTGGATTAGACCGAAAACTCACATGCCCACCCTGCCCGATCTGTGCCGAGTGCCAGGAGCCAGCCAGCTTTTGTGTTTCAAGCCAGGGCTGGCTGAGGCTTGGAGATGGCTGACTGCACGAAAAGCACCATGCTTAGCACCGAGCCCGTTCCCTGCACAGCTGTCCCCCATCTGAGCCCCGAGGCACCGGTGACACCGCAGGGTGAGGTCCGGCACGGCTCCCGGGACTCGTGCTCCGATGGAGCCCGGCGGCCGGCCGCATCCCTGCTGCGTTATTACCGCCGGAGGAATCGGAATAGTTTGGCTCCTAATCCTCCCCCAGCCACCCCCCGGCTCCTGGGTGTCTGGCCTTGGCTGCAAAGCTCTTGGTTAACAGCAGCTCTGGAAGGCTCGCTGGGTGAGGAGGTCAGCACAGGCATCTGGGGTCACTTTAGGGTTACCCTGCTCTTCATTTAGGCAAGAAAAAATAAGTCTGCCTCTCTCTTCCCCCCGGGCTCCGAGGAGGCAGGGGTAGGGAAGACGGGGCTGAGCAGATCCGTGAAAGGCTGGTGTCTTTTTCCAGGGTGGGATGTCCCACTCTGCTGCAGGATGGATGGGTTTGGGCTGGGGCTGGGTGCCCTGGGAAGAACAAGGCTGCTTTCCCAGGGCCGGCGGTGCGGGAAGCCTCGGTGCCTCCCGGGGCATCAGCTGGGGGTGCTCGCTCCACACCCGGGGGGCAGAAAGGGCCCAGATGGCAGATACGTCCCTTCCACGCTGCACATCTACCCTTGTTCTCATCCCTTATTTTTTCACAGATGCCCCATTTTAGCAGTAGCAAGGGTTAGTTTAGCCTGGGAGGCAGACGGTACCGTAGTCCAGGAGCCACTTAAACCCATGTATTTGCTCCTGCTTGTGCTATTTCCCGTGCCATACTCTAAACCGCAAATCACTAGATCCATCTGTTCCTCAAAGCTGAGCTTACCGAGACCAGATCCTCCCTGGGATTTCCACTGGGTCAAGAAACCTCAGAGACCTTGGTGCATCATGGTCCAAATCTCATTCTTAAGTTAAATACCTGCAGTTGCCTGTTTTGGCAGAGTTCAGCTGCTAGACCTGCTCCCTTCGAAACCAGGCCGGAGCATGTAAAACAGGAACGTTAACTATTTTTCCAGCTGTCTGTAGCTCACGAACTGTAAAACACACACTAATGTTACACCTCCACACCTTGCCAAGGAGATGCCAGTGACACTGGGATGGTGTTTTTTTTTTTTTTTTTTTTTTAATTATTTTTAAAACGACGGTTTCTAAAAATTAGAGGAAATCCCTGACAGTGGTGATTCTTCCGCAGGATCTTTTATCTGCGGCTGTTGGCAGGGACCAGGCTCCACCGACGTTCCCCACGCTGGCTGGCTGTCACTCCATCCCCATGGTAGGGCAAGGCAAGTGAGAAGTTTCCCACTTTGCCACCAGCGGCTCCATCTGGTGCTTCTCTGGGGCCACGGAGGTGAAACATCCCCAAATCTTGGACTCGGAGCCCAGCCTCATGTGTGTCATCTGCAGATGCCCGAGGATCCCAGAAGCAGTCGATGCCAACCAGGAGCTGGACCCCGCTTTCGGATGGGAAGGCGCAACGTTAGCTGCCCGGCCGCTCTGAAATCAATTTGTGTCTATCTTTGAACCGGATTCCTCTCTAAGCCTGGTTTGGCTCTGTTTGTTTGGAATAGACCCGATCCTAAAGGGAAAAGCAGACAAACCAGACTAAACATCAAATATTAAATAGCAACTGCTAATATGACAGCCATTAAACACAAGCGCTCTCCTGCCTCCCGAGCAGCTGGAAGCTGGGCTGCACACCCACCTCTGGATCCCGGCGCTACCGAAAGCGAAGTCAGGCTGCACGTGTATATATATCAAATTGCTGGAACGAAGGAAGAAATTCAGTTTCCTGCTGCCAATCTTTCTGGCATTCAATCTTCTGCGTCGGCTTTTAGCCGAGGTAGGAGGAGACGGTGAGCTCTCCCCTCCTGAGATGGAGGGAAAGGGATGCTGGTGGCTGCCCAGCTCCCTGGCTCTGCAAAGGCGCTCGGCGGAGATTGGCAGGGAGGCTTCTCCCCCTACCCTGCTGGAAAATTAAAGAAATCTTATTTTGTTTTGGGATGAATCCAAGAGGCTTTGAAGTCCTGGGAGGGATCTGCTGGCCAGGCAAAGCCTTCGCGCTCTCTCTCTCTCTCTCTCAATCTCCCCCAGAATTTCAAAGCCGCAGCACTGGGATAAATCCAAGAAGAGGGTTCCTGTATGGCCGTGGAGAAGGGGAGCGGAGGCAGAGCGTCCTGGCTCAGGCCACTGGTTTGTCCGGCTGTGCTGGAGACCAGGGAGGTCGTAGAGGAAGAAACACCCCAAAGCAGCGTAAAAGAGAAAACCTCAGCCGTACCCCTATTTGCTTGCCTGCTTGTGCTGCGCTTCACTCGCGTCCCAGCTGTGCTTCTCAGTGGGCGAAACTTCGGCAGAAACTGGGCAAACACCAACGTCCAAGGGTCCTTCATGAGTCTGCCCATGCTGGGGACAGCGAAGGAATGACAGACACCTCGACAGCATCCCTGAGCAAGATCCCCCATCACGTTGTCAGCGGGCACTTGCAGCCATGGCACGGCGTGGCCCTGGGTCCTTCTCTTTATCTGCCGTGCTCCTCCTCTTTCCTTGAGCCACTTCTTTATCGCATTTTGAGCATACCTTCCACTTGACTTAACACTAACATATGTACAGTCGACATTTCAGTAATGCCTTACAAATTAGCTAGGGCTGATTGAGAGATTATCTGCCGGTTCCAGCCTCTTGCCACCCCCCCCATCCCCGGAGCGGGCTGAAGCGGGGGGCTCCGTCCCGGGGAAGGGAGCTGGGGCCCCCTCCTGGTGCTCCCCATCCCGTGCTCACGCCTTCTCCTTGAGATTCTGGGAAGCATCCTTTTCTCTTTCCCCTTCTTCTTTCCTCTCTTTCTGGCTGAAGGACTTTTTTTCGGGCGTTTCAGCGAGGCACGACACAGCAGCCCACTGGGGCTTCATGGGGGAACCAGCATCCCAGTTCTGCTCCCGGGGCCACAGCGGAGGCGAGGAGGGCTTCCCATATCCTCCGTCCCAACAGACGGAGCAGCCCATCTCCTCTGGACGGAGAGGTTTAAAGTCCTCCTGGAGGCATTCCCATCGCCCAGCAATTTCCCCAGACGCGCGTTATTAAGGATTTCTTTGTTCCGAGCTTTTACATTTCCCGCAGCCCTCTTGAGCTCCTCAGCACCGGCCACTGAGTACTGCCGCTGGTGGCTCTCACCGGCACAAGAAGCAGGTGGCACTCGAGGAGGGGGTGACCCGTGCTGTGGCCGGAGGGGCAAAGACCCTCCGAGACCCGACAGACCCCTCTGCAGCCCGGGCTCCAGCAGACGCCTGCCTGTGCTGTGTATTTGCAGCTAATAAACAAAGAGACGGGAAGGCAGATGGACTATATATTTGTCGAAGTGCTTTCATGAGAAAACCTTCGGCGGTTCAAATGCTGGGTTGCTGGTTCTGCTTCCGCTGCCCCAGCAGTGCAGCCTTCTGGATAGAGAGGTTTAAAGTCCTCCTGGAGGCATTCCCGTCGTCCAGCAATTTCCCCGGACACGTGTTATTAAGGATTTCTTTGTTCTGAGCTTTTACATTTCCTGCAGCCCTCTTGAGTTCCTGAGCACCGGCCACTTAGTACGGGCGATGCTGGAGCCTTGTTTCTGTGTCACTTAGCACCGGGAAGTGCTCTGCGGGCGCATTTCTATGCGAGAGGATGTGAAAAATGAGGATATGTTTTATGATGTTCCAGTGCAGAGGGGCCCTGCACTGATCACAGAGAGTTATTACGGCTGGAAGGAACTTCTACCAGCTCACCTGCTCCATTTTATCCTCTGCATCAGGCCGGTAAACCATCCTTGTCAGATGTGTACTTAGCCTTATCCTTGAATATCTCTGGGGAAAGCAATTCAGCAGTCTCCCTGAGCAGCTTGTTCCACCGTCTGAACTCTAGTTAGAGTTATAAAGGTTTCCCTAATGTTTAACTTTAATTTTCTCTACTGCAACATAACACCATTATTACTAGTTTGAGCTCCTCGATGGCTCTTTTTCCCCTAAGCCCCCATTTAGCAGAGCCGGGGAAGGAGCTAGATGAGCTGACTTACAGCTCGGTTACGACACAGTTTGAGCCAATTCCATTTAATACGAGTTAAGGTAGGCAGAGTTTATGGGATCATATCAGGTTTTAAACGGTCTTAGGCAATGCTCAGATGTCCTCTTGTGAAATTAGCTGGGTGGTGGAGCCGGTGCCCTGGCTGCCTCTTCCACCCGGCTCGGGGGGACAAGGGGTGAAGTGACCCCCCATTGCAGGGCAGAGGGGGCTGGCAGGCGGGTGGGCTTGCAGGAGGGCCACTGGACTCACAGGCTGGGTGCGGGGAAGAGCGTTGGTGGAGAAATGAGGTCCCAGCAGGGTCTGAGGGTCCTGCCTGGGGGGGTCTCTCCCTTCCTCCCTGTACCATTTCACAGCACCCCTACCCACGGGCATCCACCCTCTCTTCATACCCAGGGACCGGCGTGGAGGGGACGTGAAGGGCACGAGCACCCACACCCTGCTCGGGGAGCGGGGAATTTGCTAAACCCCAGCTCACTGCCCTCAAAAACCACCTTTTCCCAGTCTCCCCAGTCCTGTCTCACCCCAGCGCCGTGGAGGAGGAGGGAAGGGACAGTGGCTGCCAGGCAGGTGGCAGGGCTGCATCTCCCGTGGGAAGGCAGCGCATGTGTCAGACGAGCTGCGAGAGCGTCTGGGCGACGAGCATCAGCGCACAGACTGGGGAGAGGAGACTGGAATGTAAAAAGGAAACGAGTACATGGAAATTCAAAACGCTCCCCAGATGAAAAACAGAGGGGAGAGGGGTTTTTTTTTTGGCAAATGAAGTTGTAAAAAAAAGCTCCTGATTTTCTCCCTCATTTTTAACTTTGCAAATCGCACCAAGCTCTAGTTGGATGGCTGCATCCTCCATCCTCTGCTGAATCCAGCGTGTGTCAGCCTGGAAGAAGCCACCACCCTCCCATCACCGCCGGCAGGATCTGCTCCTCTCCCTGCTCCATCAGGCCAAGCTGCTCCGTTGGGGCACTGGTGGTCCATGTGTCCTGCTGGTCTATGTGTCCTGCTGGAGGAAAGGTCTCACATCCCTTAGGGAGCTCATGGGTGTCCCCTGTCACTGGTGTCACCTTGTTTTCCCACATGCCATTTAATTCTTCTTAACTCTGGTCTCCTGCTCCCATTCCACCATGCTGGTAATTCATATACGCCGCTTTGGCCTTCAGCATTTTGGTTTTTCTCCAGCTCCTTCAGCTGTAGTGGGTGGGTGGCCTCCTTCCCTATTCTCCCCCGCAGCCCTGGGTGTCACGGCTACCCCGCCATCTGAAGGGCTATGGGGGGAGCCCATCACAGGGCTCACCAGGAGACAAGGAAAGTTTCAAGCCCCAAAAGATTAGGCTGCAACCACCTCCGTTGTGTCTCCAGGGCTGGCTGAGATGAATCCAAGCCAGGAGGTCAAGGTAGCAGGTACCTCTTTTGATCTTTGATGCAAATTGTGAGAGAACGGCCATGGGCAGCATCACACGGAGTGGCAGGAGAAGTTGGTCCTTGCTGGGGCGGATGGATGGGATCTCCTGCCAGGGCCATGTGTGGGATGTGCTCCCCAGGCACGTGAGAAACCGATGCTTGGGTGAACATCTCACTTCCATTCAGCAAATCTACGCTTTGGGGGCTTTCCTCACCCATGAATTGTCTGCAGAGTGTGACTTTAATTAAAGTAGTTATTCAAAAATATGTTGGTTTTTTTTTTTTTTTTTTTTTTTTTTTTTACTGAGTGATTGTAGCAAGTAACTTTTATCCATCCAGGGCCCATTTGTAAGCAATTTACCTCAAGAATTTGGCAGTTGAAATTCAAGCAGCTTTACTGGGCGAGTAAGTCACGCTGCGTGTTTCCGCGTCGCCTGTGGATGAACGCGACTTGTTGAGTGAGGTTAGTAGCGCGTATATTTGTGCTTATCGATTGGAAATGTGTTTCCTATGGATATTCTGTAATATTTACTTAAAACTAGCTGTTTCTGCTAAGGCTCCTGGCAGCAAGCACAATTACCCAAATTTTCATGGCTAACAAAGACAAAACAGGACACTGGGCAGGGCCTGAACTGATTGTTTGAGGACTCGAGTACATGCAATATTTGTTTTGTGGTATTTATCTAATTTAGTTTACAATGTGGGATTTTTTTATTTATTTATTTTTAAAGCATGCTCCCCCCAACCTTGTAAAGCTTGTGGTTCTATCCAGGATTCGAGTTACAAACTTTGGCTGTTTTGCTTTAGCCGTGATTTTTTTTTTTTTATAAAAGTGTGGTTAGACTATTTTTGCTTCAGCAAAAGAGTTGGTTTTTCTCCCATTTTTTGCTGATAAATTGCAAATGGATGAAGGAAATTCGCTCAGCCTTTCCCCCGCAGACATTCTCTTTTGGGCGGAGATTAAACATGGGGGATTTCAGTCTAAAATGCAAATGCTTTGGACTTTTATGAGAGTGGGAAAACGGGCCAATTATGAGAGCTGCTTCGTGACTTTATAGGGATGCTACTGGCAGCCAGTGCCACCCTGGGCAGCGCTGGGGGCTGCAGCTCCCGCGGGGGTCGGGAACAGCTCGTCCGGCCACAGCAGCCCATCTTCATCCTCCTCCTGAGACCCTGGCTGGTAGGAGAGATGGTGAGAACCATGTCCTGGAGATGGAGAGCTGGGTTTCCACAGCAGGATCTGCTCCCGTGGGTTATTTAATGTTTGCTGGCTGCAAAGCCTGGGAGAAGAGCTGACTGTGGACCTGTGGGACCCTGGGAGCTCCCCTGGCCCCATAGAGGGAAGCTGGGGGTTGTCTGGGGGTCGGTAGACACGCAGAAGGGACACTGGTCACTCGCCCAGCAGGACAAGAGGCAGCTGCAATTTGGGCATCGCGTCTGGGTTGCCTTAGGAAGGTGGACACAGTTCAGAGCCCGTTGCTGAGGGGCTGCGTGGTGCTGGCATCGAAGCAAGAAGTTAAACGTGACTCAAAACTCTCCCAGATTGTTGAAAGGTGTAAAAAAACCATCTTGGTTATCTTTACCCCCTAATACTCCCTCTCGATCCCGTGCCTGGACCCGTGGTGGGCTGCCTGGACGCTGCCTCTCTGCCAGGATGGGGTTTACCCCGTCTCTCCCTGCCAGGAGGAGCCACCTCGGTGCCGGGCACTGGGGAGGGTGTGGGGTGGCTGCAGGCGCCTTTGGGGAGCCCTCGGATGCTGCTGCTGGGTTTCGGAAGGAGTAGGAGGGGGCTTGCGATGAGAGCTTCTCCGGGGAAATCCCTGCAGAGTCTGACAGCAGATCTGCACTGTGAAAAATTTACACCTCCTGCCGAGAACTCAATTTTCATAGGAGATAATCAAATGTGACCCGTGTAACAGAGTGATATTTTTACAGGATGTTTTTTCTTCTTCGTTTTTTTAAATTTTTTTATTTATTTTTATTTGCTCCTTGCTCTCGATTTCCGTTTGGCGTCTTCAGTGGTTCCCGACGGTTGTATTTTGACAAGGATTCTCAAAGCACTTGTAAACGCTTCCAAGTGAGGATGAGGTGGAACCCACGGCGCCTACCTACAGCTGTTAACAGGACTTGAGGATGAAGTAGGTCAGTCCCAGAGCCCGGCTGCCTGGTTCTGGGAGTGGGGGGGGAGGGGGGCTCGACCCCTTTGCTGCCATCCCGGAGGCCATCGGAGGGAGGTGTGCGGGAGAGGGGAAAGCAGAGGAGAAAGGATGTAAAAGGGTAGAAATGGTGCAGGTATCCACCAAGCATCAGTGGAAAAGCGTGGGATTGGGGAGTTTCGGAAAGGAATGCCAGCAAAGCTGCGAGGGCAATTCTCTTCTTCCACCCACGGGTTCTCTTAAGCCCTCGCCTGTCAATCAGCCCCTTATTTACATGAATACTAAATCCACTTGCAGCTTCTTTAAATAAAACAAGAAGACGCACCTTCCTGTAGCGAAACATATTATAGCAGTTTGTCACAGCATCATCCAGTAGGTATTAATTCCCAAATCATTTTATGACATGTTTTATCATAAGTTATTAAAGAAGGTAGCTGCATTGGGCAATCATTTGATAAACTGAGCCATAATTTAACACGCTCCTCCGTCATATTAGCGAGGAACAAGATTTATTTTCTCAGTGCAACTTTAATTATGGGTAACACAAGCAAGGGATTGAGTCGGCTGAATCCTTAAGGTTAATGATGTCTCCTGCGGAGCACCTTGGGGTAAGGCACGGGATCTTCCCAGAGCTGTTGACTCACCTGCGGTTGGCACGTCTGGCTCCAGGTATGCAATGTGACCTTGAGTTTTGGGCCCCGAAAAGGGGGTTGCGTTCTTCTAGGGAGATTTAGGGCATTCGCAATGCATTGCCAAGGTTGGCCAGCTGCCTGGCTGCGCTCCCCTCGGGGAAGCCGAGTGCTTCTGCCTCCCCTGCACAGGCAGCAGCAGGGACTTTCCAGACCAGGCAAAGAGCGTGTCCCTAAATCCACGCGCGGCTGAATAACCACAAGTTGCCTGACATGTGGTTCCCTTGAAATCTGGTCGCTTTTTTGGCCCATCGGCCCGAGCAAGCTGGGAAAATCTCTGCTCTCACAAAGTCCACAGAAGACATTAATTTTCACGCGGGGCTTGCTCGGGGCTGGTTGCTACAGAAAGCGGCAGCAAGCGTGCTCCGGACCCGCTTCTCCCTGAAGTTGGTGCCCTTCCCTCAGCCTCGGCTCATAGCAGCTGCTTTTAGCGCTTCCCATCACAGCTGCGAATTCTCCAGCATCGCCGCGAACCGGAGGGTCCACCGCCGCTTTCTCAAGACCCGGCCCTCCAGCCTCGGGTGGCTGTTAGGGGACTTGGAAATCACGGGGGAAAAGGGAAAAGAGCGTGGATATCTGCTCCTGCAGCCTGTACTCCCTCGGGGCAGAGCCGGCTGCAAACGCATCCCATCGGGGTGCTGGAACGGAGCGTCAGGGAGGCAGAAAAACCCAAGGAAATGACCCAGGGGCTTCTGAAAAAGCTGAGTATCTCCTCCCATTGGGGGAGTTAATGACCCTCCTGGCGAATATCACTATTAGGCTGGGAACTTGTCAGAAATCCTCACGTTCCCCTGATTGCTGCTGTGTTCTTGCTTTTTTTTTTTTTCCCCACGTATTTATTTTTTGGCTCTGGAAATTGTCTTTTAATTTCTGCCCCTTTGTTCTCATGTCTCTCCGCCTCAGCTCTGCGCTTGCTCTCCCAGCTCCGGATGCTTTACGAGAACCCGGAGGGTCTCGGAGGTGCCTGGGGCTCCTCGCCCACGGGCTGGGGAGATGGGGAGGTATCCACACCTTGGGATGGGGGATGCAGAATCCAGGCCCTCCAACCATCTGAGGACCCTGTCTCGCTGCCATCTCACCAGTGAAAGCTCCAGGTGTAGTTTGTCCTGGTGAAGAGATGCAGGAAAGTTGTCCCTGAGGATGGGCTGGTGTCTGGGGGTGCCGGAGAAGTGGTACAGCGAGGGGTTGGGATGCTCCACGAGCATCGCTGCCAGCGGCAGAGAGAAACCAGCCCGATGCATCCCGCTGCTTCCTCTCGGCCACCGCCATGCCAAGCTTCCGTCTTTCATAATCACAAATAAGGGAAAAAAATAATAATTCCTTATTAAACTCTAAATTACTAAGCATTGTTCGGGGCAGGGAGGGGTAAGGAGTGCAGAAGGGAAGAGATGCTTAAACACATGGGGCTGACGTCATTTCTTTTAGTCAGGAGCAGGAGAAACACAATCCAGTTCTCTTCCCCCCAACAGAACAAAGGGGAAAGTCCCCAAGGGGAGATCAAAAAAAGTGAAACAAACAAAAAAAAAAAAAAAAAAAAAAGAAGAAAGGAAAGAAGAAAAAGAGAGACAAAAAAAGTCATCCCCCTGAAGTGTCCCTTCTGTTGTGTAGAACAACTTCTCTCTTCCCCCACTTCCCCAGCACCAGTCGGGCTTACGGAGCCATAAAATAGGAGTTTGTGGCGTGTTCAATCGATTATTCCTCCTAATGCACTGTTTTTGGAGACAGGTAATTTATTTCAGACTCTACATGTCTACATGCAAAAAAAGAAGAAAAGAAAAAAAAAAAAAGAAAAAAAAATCCCCTTCTTTTTCTTTCTTCCCTTTTTGGTATACAGACCTTTTTTTGCCCCTTTGCCCCCACTTCCCCTTCACTTCCCCCTCGCAAGTCCCCCCAGACACATGCGTTTCCCAGTGAAAGGTGCAGCCATTCCCACAGTGAAACCCAAGGCAGGTAATGACTTTCTCACCCCATCCATACGGCTCCAGAAACTGCTGCCTCACCAGCTGCATCCCTTTATTTCCAAGAGACAAGGGCGGGGGGGTGGGTGGGGGTGGGAAGTGCCAGCCCCCTCTGTTTCCCTCTCCTCCAAGGCCTCCCCGTAAAAAAACCAAAAAACAAAACCCCACAAAAACGGAGAAAGATATAAAGGGAGCAAGTGTTTGCAGAGATAGAGTTTCCATTAGACAGAGGGGTTGGGGAAGCGGGGGCTGTTGGGCGTCCAGGAAGGGGCAGGTTCCCCAGCTCCCACTGATCCGTAGGGAAGGTTTGCCTGCTGCTGCCAGCTCTGGGGAAGGGAGGAGCTGGATTGGGCTCCCTCTTGAGTTTGGCCACTTGCCTAGGAAGCCCTGGCAGCAAACCCCTCTGGGCGCTGGGGACGGAGGTCCCGACTTGCTGTGCCTGGGGCAGCTCAGCCCCGCACCCCGCGCGTCGCCGGCGCGGTCCAGGTCCCGCCGCCACATCAGGATTTTGTCCTGGCTGCTCTCGGGACAGCAACACCTTCCAACTGGCGTCTGGAAGGGGGAGAGCCGGGTTTACGGCTCGGCAGCTGAAACGAAACAGCCAGCGGCGAGGTTTGCAGGGGATCTGCTCGGGGCCGCTTGTTCCCATCCAAGGTGGTTGCAGCCGAGCCGGAGGACCGGTGCCCATGGCAGGCCCGTATATGCCATGCTGGGGCTCCTCTCCATCCCACACCGAGCCCTGCAGCAGGTCCCCTCTGCTCTGGCAAGGGAGCATCCAACGGCTGTTCCCAATCCCGGGGCGTGCAGCCTGGTCCTGAGGGCAGGCTGGGGCCAGAAGCTCCAGGGAGGGCTGGCAGTGATGGGACACACCGGTCCTCGTCCCCAGACCTCCCTCGTCCCCCTCTCCGTTAAATGATCCTTGCAGAGCTCTGGAGGTAGGAGTGCTGATGAGCAGATTGGAAGGGTTGTGGTACACGATTTATTGGATTACACCTGGGTGCACCTTATTCCAGAAGGGTTTTCATCCTAATGCGCTCCGGCCTTCCAGGGAAAGAGGAGATTACCCATCACTTACAGCTTTGCTGTGAAAAGCCCAGACAGGGCTCCTGGACTGGAAGGTTTTTTTATATTCCTTTGCTTTTTACTCGCCTTTCCGCATCAGGGGCGGCTTTGGGAGCCCAGAGCCGAGACCCCAGGAAGAGCAGCGCTGAGGATGCTCCACGGTGTGTTCAGCCCGGCTCCTGCGCAGACGAAGCTCCTGCCCCACCGTGGGGCAGCCTAGGGGAGGTCGGACAGCCTGGGGGGGTCAGAAACCCACCTCCACTCCCCTCTGCGTCCCCAGGGACATGAAAACGTCCACTTTGTGCAGGGAGAAGAAAGTGTCACCTGCAACAGGAGCTTATCAAAACCCATCCCTTGGCTTTAGCAGGGCCATCGGCGGAGGCTGGCAGGCTGGGCAGCTATTGTTTCCAATTCGGGGGAGCGGGAGAGGTTTTTTTATCTGAGAATGAAAAAGGCACTATGAGGGGAAATAATAAATATCAGCGAACAGGGAAGGAAGAGGGAGAGGGGTGTTATTGAAAAATGTAAACTCTGCCACCCAGCCAGCCCAGCGCTGCCGGGGCTCGTCGGTGAAACCCTAATCCCGGTCTGCTCAGAGGATCACCCCCATCAGAAGCGGGGATGAAGTCTGCTCGGCTTTGGGGTGCTAGCAGGGCCCCTCGCGCCCCAGGGACACCTCCTGGACTGGGACGTGGGGATGGGCAGGGACCAGCCCCCTTGTCCTCGGCTATAGGGTTTGCTGTGCTTTTTGCCGTGCTGTGGTCCCTGCGGTTGGGAGAACAAATCACCCCCTGAAAATCCCTTTGCATGGGCAGAGTCCTCCCTTTTCCCCTTCCAACCACATCGCGCCACTTCCGAGACCTCTCCGCACCCGCTGCAGAGCCCCGATGCTGCACAGCCCTCCTGCCCCTCTCCCCAGAGACTCCCACGCACCCACACCTCATCTCTTGCTGTCGACCTTATTTTTCACTGTGCTCTTTGTTTACAAGAGTTTCTGCCTTCCTGAGGATCCCAGCGGTGGCATGGAAGGCAGAAACACCATGGGAGGAACAGGCATCAGAGGACTCTCTCTGCCCAGGAGAGGCTGGGCAGCCGTCTGATGTCTTCTCCTGCCTCCCAGATCAACAAACCCTCCTCTGGAAGGTCTCCAGGGCTCAGACATCTCTTCTTACTCTTCCTTCGCCCCACTCCTGCACACGAAGGCTCTGAGCCAACGCGCTGGGAGGCGCACGCTATTCCCCCACCTCCGCAGCCTGGGTGTTTGTGACCTGGTTTTCAGAGTGGGGGTGGCTTCCCCTCCGCATTTTGGAGGCTGGAAAAAATGAGGAAGATTTTTCCATGGAAAGAGCAGGTGGACACGCTGTCAGCCCACGGCCTGTGGGCTCCTGGGCTGTAAATTCAAGCATGAGCGTGTTTGCTAACCAGGGAATTCAAAGGCAGCAGGAATATTTTGATCATGAAGCCTTAAATATGTTTTCTGATGTTTGGGGGCGAGGACAGGACCCACCCGTGCTCCCTCCCTTGCTCTGTCCTCCTCCGAACGACTCTGCCAGGATCAAAGCCCGCCCGAACCTTTTCCATATGCCCTGCTCCTCTCCGACGGGCCCCTCGGCCAGGTGGCTTTTCCCGGCCTTCGCACACCATCCGCAGACCTCCCCCTTCTAAAAGAAACGCAATAAAGCTGGGCCAGAGAAGCAATTAGAAAGCAGCTCCCTCGTCACGCCTTCTCATGGGCTGCCCTAGAAGAGAGTGATGAAACCCAGCGAGTGTGGCGCGGGGCTTGGCGTTTGGGTGACCTTCACCCAACTGGGCTGTGCCACCCCTCTGCCAGCGTGCCACACCATGGGGGACATCCTTGCCACCATGGGTGACGTGGGGTTTTGCAGCGGTGGAGCTTTTTTAGCCATGAAAGGGTTGTTTTTTTTTTTTTGGCAGAGCTTGGGCACATCCCCTTTCGGATACATCCCCCACAAGAGCCATCCAACGTCACCAAACTCCATCCCATCTCGCAGCTGAGCCATCCCCAGCACACTGGCCCTGGGGCTTCAACCCACGCCAGCAGCACGTGGAGCCGCTTGGCATTTCATCAGGAGCTTAACGACTCTTTGGGTTGCAGGCGAGTAAACAGCCTCCGCGCAGTGTTATTCCTGTGTTAAGCTGCTGAAGTTCTGGTAAATATACAACCGTACATCAGGCGCTTGCAAGACAAACCATCTCGTTGGGAATTTGGAGGAGAACAACAAAAATGATTAAGCGGCTGAAGGGATTGACTTATGAAGAGAGATTAAAAGAGCTAAATCTGCCTAGCTGGGCTAGCTGACATCCATGGCAAGTTATGATAACTATCTACTAGTATATGAAGGGCATAAATCACAGCTCGGGGGATTTGTGGGGGGCAACCCTGGGAGATTAACCGGGAGGAACAGACATAAGTAGAACAGAGGGGGAAAAAAAAAAAAAAAAATCATCTAGACAAGATCTGGTGAGGACTCCTGGGCTGCAGAAAGAGGCGCTGCTGGGAAAGGCAGGAGCTCCTTGCTGAAGCCTCCCCAGCCTCAGGAGCAGCTAGGGGCTAGCTGGGAGCGGGCTACCTGGGTGCCCTTCATCACCTGAAAAAGGCCTGGAAAGCTGGGAATTTGTCAACGAAGGGGGTTCATGCCTGTGCCAGTAAAACATGGCCCCAATAAGGAGAGCTCCGTGTTTCTCGGGCAGCTGTAGTTGAAAGGAGAGGTGGCACGGACCCAGTGAAGATGCCCCTTTTCCACGTGGATGTCATCCATGGCAGAGCAAAAGGAAACATGAACTGTGGAAACTACGTTTTCTACACCCGGGTGCCGAGCACAAGGTGTGGGGTACGAGGGAAGTTGAGAATGTCAAAACATTCGTTCAAATCTTCCGTGGTGCAGCCTACGCTGAAACCGGGCTCGTCCCCATCGATCCCGCAGAGCGGCGCCCACTCACACGCAAAGCTGGGGGAGCCCAGGGCGCTGAGCGAGGGCAGGTGTGGGTCAGCCCCCCTGGTTGCACAGGACCGTGGTAAGGAGCATTACATCTCTGGCTGATGAATCATAGAATCATAGAATCATGGAATGCGTTGGGTTGAAGGGACCTCTAAAGGCCATCTAGTCCAACCCCCCTGCAGGGAGCAGGGACATCTTCAACTAGAGCAGGTTGCTCAGAGCCTCATCCAGCCTGGCCTTGAATGTCTCCAGGGATGGGGCCTCCACCCCCTCTCTGGGCAACCTGGGCCAGTGTCTCACCACCCTCAGTGTACAGAACTTCTTCCTCATGTCTGATCTAAACCTGCCCTGCTCTAGTTTAAACCATTGCCCCTCGTCCTGTCGCTACATGCCCTTGCAAACAGCCCCTCCCCATCTCTCCTGTAGCCCCCTTTAGGGACTGGAAGAGGCTCTAAGGTCTCCCCGGAGCCTTCTCTTCTCCAGGCTGAACCCCCCCAACCCTCTCAGCCTGTCCTCACAGCAGAGGGGCTCCAGCCAGTCCCAGGTTAACCTGGACAAGTGCTTTACGGAGGTACCAGCAGCGTTACCTTTCCCCGGGGAGCCTGGCGGGGCTGGACGGAGCGGTGGGTAACACTGGGATGGTTTTACTTGGTGGCATCTTTGAACAGTCTCACATTTCTGCTGCTCAGGAGCCATCTGAGCTGCTGATGGGTTTCCTGATGGACTCTGCAAGATGGCTCGTCTGCTCCTGAAACAACTGCGTCTCAGCTCTGCCTGAGGCAAATTCCCACACAGTTAAAGGAGGATGCTGAGGAAGGAGCTGGCACCCTCTGATGCAGCCCCTAAGGAAAAAGGGAATATTTCTGACAGCTTCTGAGGCTGCCAGGCTCCCACACACCACTACTTTTGATTAGATTTTAAAAATATTTAATCTGCACAATTTTACAATGGGGATTCAGCTTTATTCGCGCAGTAATCCCTCCTGCCTGGAGCAGGGTAAATTGCAGCATCCCCGCCACCGGAGATGCCTGTCCCTGTCCTCCCCACATCCCTGCACCACGGACATCTGACAGGTCCATGCGTGATGACCACTGGTGGAGAAGACGTGGATCTGGTTCCACCCGTGGCCACGTGCAGGTCACCCTCAGCGTTTGCCACCTTCGAGCCAAGGTGCGAGTCCTGCGCGAGCTCAAACGAGCGGAAACTCTCTTCCATCGGTAGCGAAATCTGGATGGGTTTCGAGCTCAGAGAATAATTCGCACCGCATAATTCACTCGAGATTTTTCTACACCCAGCAGTTTATAATTCCTCACGTGAAGCAGTCTTTGCATTTACTGAAATAAGGCGAGCGCTGCGGGTTCCCTGCGTCCGGGTGGTTTTCCATTTGCGGACTGGATGAGTTAACGAACGCCGGTGTGCACCTCCGAAACCTGGCTCCGGTGAGGACCGGAGCGGGGGCAGACTGGTCTTTGCTGAACTGGTTTATTTTCTCTAACATCCGCATATAACAGAAAGCAAAAAAGAGGCCAAAAAAAGCTGACTAGTGGTGCTCAGAAAAATGAATTTCCTATTTTCCATATGGAGCGCGGAGCTGGTTTTCATCCCGGTCTGCAGCATCCCCTCCGCAGTGACCTGTGCCATGGCTGTCCGGCTGCTTGCTCCCCTCTCTCTTGCCATCCCGCACGGTCCCACGTCCCCAGCTCTCGGCCACCAGCCCGGCTCCGCGGCTGCCAGCGGGCCAGGCCAGCTCAGCTCTTTAAATGGTAATTTCCCCCGAGGAGCTCCCAGGTCTCTCATTTCTCTTCTCACCAGCCCTTTCTTTGGCTTACACTTGCAAATGACAAATTATGCTTTTGCCTCTAATTCCAGCTTCCCTGGCATCCTCAATCGGAGCAGCCCTCTGCAGAAAGCAGCAGGTTCTTTGCAACCAGCGGGAGGTAGGCTTTTCCTCTTCTCTCTGCTCCCTCCCCCCTGCCTTAATTGCAGCCCGACATGGGCTTTCGAGGTGTATTAAACATACAAATTATTCTGCAAAGCCTCATGAAGTGCTAGTTACCAAGGCCTCTAATGGGAAATGACAGTGCAACCAGAGAAGCTGTTAACGTCAAAGCATTGTCTGAAATCGCTCTGGCAACACGGTCATTTTGCAGGGGTGGTGCCTGGGGCTGGGCATCTCTTGCAGCCACGGTGTCCCCCCCCCGGCAAGGTCCCCACGTGCCGGTCGGGCTGCCACGGGCACCGCTGGACCGGGTCATCGTGCTGGGACCCGCGGAGGATGAGAGGCTCTTGGCGAAAAGCTCCCCCAGCTGCACCTGCGATATTGCGCTCGCTCCTGGAACGATGCTGATGGATTGGAGAGAGTTCAGAGGAGAACCAGGAACATAATCAAGGAGCTGGAGGGCATGATTTATACGGCAAGTTTAAAAGGGCTGCATAATAGCAACAATAATAAGCGCTCATAGGACATAGTGTTTTTCATCTTTGTGCTCAAACGAAGCTAACGCATACTACACCCAACTGCATTAACAACTTCACCACATCTCGCAGGGCCAGCCCATCACGGGAGCCATGCGAGAACCATCTGTGAGTCCCCTTAGAGCCGAAATGCCGAGGAGCAGGGAGGGGAGGCTGCTGAGGTTAGCCCAAGGGGCTGTAATGAGTAATACAAAGGCAAGGAAATAAAAAAAGGAAAACGTACGCTGAGTATCAGGAAAATTTTGCCGGCGGGGCAGCGCAGTGAAAAGGGGGACTGTTGCCATCCCGGAGCAGGAGGGACAAGCTGGCAGGTCCTAACGGGGGTTTCCGGGAGGACGGGTCTCCTTGGGGGATGCTGGAGTGGGATGGGTGGCTGGCTGCAGGTCCAAGGGACTGCTGGAAGGAGATGGGTGAAGTTTGGGTCTTGCTGGGTGTGCGCTGCAGAGAAGGCGCCCGTGTCCCTGCCCAGGGCAGGGGGCTTGGAACCAGATGATCTTTAAGGTCCCTTCCAACCCGAACCATTCTGTGATTCTATGACAGTACGGCTGAGATCTGGGCTGCCGGTTCATGCCCAGCTGCAGGGATGGGCACTGGGGCTGTGTCACCAGCTCCCAGCAGCGTCCCGGACAGCCAAGCTCGCAGGGTGTATGTACATGGTGTTTCTTCTTGGCTGTGGGTTGTAAACAATTAATATCTGCGGCTGTGGCCAGAGCCAGCACCACCAACTGCTTCCTTTCAATGTCGGTTTCGGCCCCAGCGTTCGGCCCCCCTGGGTGAGATGCCGCGCTGGCAAACTGCAGCCGGAGCTGGAGCAAGAAGAGGGAGCCCTGTCATGCAAAGTGTTGCGGGTCCTCCAAGGCCTCTTATTTTAAATTAATTCATAGATGTGGAAGAGCGTCCAAAGAGTTATGGAAATATAAGCAAAGTTAAAAATAAGACCGTCCCTCTGCTGCATCCTTCCACCAGCTCCCCTGGGGTATTTCTGCCGTCCTGACCCCCCCACAAGCGGTACCATCTGGTGGGGCATGGGGTGGGGGCACAGCCCGTGCCCTCCCCAGGGATGCTGTACCAGCCCCGGTCGCCTGCCCGGGGGCTCCTCCTGCAAGACCCCATCTGCAGGATGCAGGGATCCAAGCCCTTCACTTCTGCCCTCCAAATCCACGGCTGCCCCAGCCCCAGGCGGTGGCTTGGTCACGTCCCCCGAGCCCCAGCCCTCCTCCTCCGTGCAGGGCTGTCCCCAGCCCCTCTTGTCCCCAGGCAGGGGCTGTCCTGCCTGTGCCAGCCCCTGCCTCCCCTCCGCGGCGCAGGCAGCGGCAGCCAGCGGGCAGGGATTGATTGCTCCGCTCCCAGCCCGCTCTCCGAGGAGGAAGATGAAGCCCAACAGTCTAAATATAGGTCAGGCTAACAACGGCGAAGGCGATGGGAGGGGTAGACGTTCGTAGGGAAAATTTGCTCTCCGTGGCTCAGCCATGGGCGGCTGCTTTCCCGTGGAAGCGGACACGGAAAGTTCCTACCAACAATCAGCCAACAAAGCAGAGGGAAATTAAAAAAAAAAAGCAAAAAAAAAAAAGCGCCTTATTTTACAAGGTCTCTCGTTCCCAGCTGCGCGGAGGGCTGCCAGGGAAAGATAAATGCGGATCCAGCCAGAGGGGACCCGGGCACGGCTCAGGTCTGCAGGAAGATTTAGGGCCTTGAAGTCCAAAGGCAGGGCTTGATCATCGCACGAGGAAAGAAAAATCTCTGGGAGTGGATATCACGTTAAACAATGTGTTGTAATAAGTGTTTTACGCTTTAGAGGAGGAGAGAGAACAGTGAAATCCCCCGTAAGAGCTAATTACTGCAAATTCCTTTTCAATAAAACAAGACAAAAAAAATCCTCTCTTAACGGAAAAATCCATTTAAGGCTCAGATGAGGTAACTGCGGTTCACGTCCTCGTCGCGTCGTTAGTGGAAGTCAAATAGGCTCTCCTCCCGGCTTGGCAAAACCAGCCCAGCCTCCTCCGAGGGAGCTGCAGGTGTGAAGCAGAGGTGTTGGGGTGTGGGTCTGCGGGGGGACGGTGACCCCTGGGGACCAAAATCCTGGGAAAAAGGCTTTCTAGTGCTTGTGGGAGAGACAAAAGTCAGGGTGAACCCCTTTTTTTTTTTGACTGTGACAGGACATGGGGAAGGATTAGGAAAACAGCAGAGTCTTGCAGGCATCTCTGCTCCGGGGGCCGGGAGGGCTCATCTCAGGACCTGGCGGTCCCCGTGGTGCCTCGCGGTGTCAGATGTGGTGTTGCACCATCGGCGAGGTGAAACCGTGAGCACCGGCAGCTGGAAGGGACGGCAGGAGCTCCCCACCCTGCGCTGCCGGCATCCCCCAGCCCAGGCGCGCCAGGCGCCCCGAGAGCCCCGCACGACCTCCGTCGCCTCTCGCCGTCCTACCCAATTAAATTAAAATAAAGAATTGAATTAGGAGTGGATTTGCCTCCGTCCCCGATATTCTCTATTTCCCTGCGATTTGAAATGGGGCCAGTTTGGTGGATTTCTTGCACATGGGAGCAATATATTGAATTACATGTATGTCCAGTGCTTAGGAGAGATACATTTCTTTTCCACATGTTCATGCAGCTGCGTGACCCCAGGAAACCCAACAGTGGGGTCTGTCTTCGGAGACAAATAGGGATTGTTTTGTGTGTGTAAATGCTCCCTCCCCCTCCGCTCTCCCCAGCCTGTGTGTGTGTGTGTGTGTGTGTGTATGGGGGGGGGGGGGATTACTCCCCACCAAACACGTTCATATCCCACTGAAGCCAAACAGCATAAACACAGGATATTTATTCACCACAAACCCACAGGGTGGAAATGCAGCTTTGCGGGGGGAAGGGGAGCTTGGCAGCCTCCTGGCCGGGAGATCTGCCTGCTGCCTGACCTCGGCTGCCCGGGAAAGGGCCGGGGAGCTGCTGGTGGGAGCTGCCGGAGACAAAGCCAGAAGCAGACAGGTCTGCCAGGTATTTCTCTGCAACACCTTGGCCGGACCTACTTGGTCAAACTGCCGCCGTTTCCCTCCCCGGCCCCTATGGGCAGAGGGGAGGAGTGGGGAGAGCGGGGATGCAGGATGCTCTCCAGCAGTGGTACCCCTCATGCCTCCCTCGGCACCTGCTCCCTGTCTGCATCCTCGGCCGGGAGCGCAGGTTGAGCTCAGCATCCCGTGTACCCACCAGCACAGCCCACGGGAGTGGGACCCAGCCCAGCAGAAGAGGAAGAAGAAACCCATGTTGTATAAATCAACTTGGGAGTGACTGTGGTGCATCCCAGCCGCTGGCATTCAAAGGGACCTATCCTTTTGTTCCCCCATGCTGTCACTCAGCATCCCGCAGGCCATCCAGAAAGGAAGGAGGCTTTGTTGATAAGATCTGGGGCTTTTGAGAAAGTAAAAGCAGAGGGTGGAATGGATTTCTTTCTTCTTCCTTCCTTTTTTTTTTTTGTTTTAAAGAAAAATGTAGGGTAAAGAAAAATGTTTGCAGGGTAGCAACCTGCTTGATGTGGAGCATTGCTACCCGAACACTTCATTCCCAAACAGCAATGCCTGGCTGCTTGCTGAAATCTGGATCAGGAATGGGTCTTTAGCAACTTTGCAAGCGTATTTCCCAAGCACTGACTCAAGGCAAACCCTGGAGAAGCCCGGGGCTGGTACCTGAGCCTCCCGGGAAATCAAACACTGCCGGACTCCAGTGTCAGCTCCAGGCTGATGCGAGGTCAAGGATCACACGTGCCCTCAGGTCCTGTTCCCAGCTCCCCGGAGGCACCAAGCTCCGGCTAAAGCTCCTTAACCCTGCGGTGATCTAACACAGCCGCCCCGGCATCCCTGGCATCCTCTGCTGAGCCCCAGGGAGGCTGCTGTGGTCCCCGGTGGGACCGTGGGGCAAGGAGGGGAGGTAACAGGGTGGTGTGGGCAAGGGAGGTGATGCTGCTCAGCGGCCCCGGGGATGGCCGGAGGCTAATGGGATCAGCTGCCGAGCTTTGCCGAGCTGCCAGAGGAGGAGCCTCGCCGACCGCGTTCTCACTGGCATGGTGCTCGTAGTGCTTGTCTATAAATAGGAGTTTTAAAGCAAGGCAATTAATCACGGTGCGCGCTACTGTCTGGATGGGCTTATATTGGTTTAACACCGTGGATGTGAGTCCAGCATCTACTCTGCGAGATTTACGAGTCCAGCCTACGCAGAGACGAGAGTTTAAGCCTGCTTTCAAGCAAGCGTCACTTTGAGGATGCGGTGTGAGTTTGGGTTGTTCTGGTTTAACGAGTCAGCAGGCATCAGCTGAGCCGCGCTAACTAACGGTGTGCATGTGCCCAGCCCGTTGCAGCTGGGCAGTTAAAGGCACCGATACAAGCCTCCGGCACGGTTTACCTGCTTGATCTGGCATTTGCAGCAGGCTTGGAGGCTGCACGGGATTCCCTGTCATCGTCAAGCTGACGAGCAGAAATATTATAAGCAGCGGCAGCTTGCAGAGATCCACCCTGCCCTCTCCAAACCCTGTGTGTGAGGACCCGACCCCTGAGCTCTCTGTAAGTCACAACCCTTTTTCCACACCCTGTGCCCCACCAGCCTTCGCTTCTTTTTTTTTCCCTGAGCGAGGAAAAGGTCAGACCCTGCCCCTAACCAAAGGAGGGGCAGAGTTTTCCCCCCACCCCGCTCAGCTGTTTCGCTGCTGCCTGCAGCACCATCTTTGTCCCTAAAAGGGACAGAAGCCAGTCCTGCAAAATGTCCACGTTGCACCGGGCGTGCATGTAGTCCAGCCACGTCTGCGTGATGGGGAAGGTGCCACCGCGCTGAACGGGACCCTCCAGCGGGTATTGCCCCCCTCTCCATGTGTTATCCATACGTGAGCTGGCTGCTGCAAGATGTGTGTGTATTTTGGGGAGACGAGAGGGCTCATCCCTGGCCACCGCTGCCGCCACTTGGGGCTGGGCTCGGAGGGAGCCCGACGGGCTGCACTCGTGGCGGGGGAGCTTCTCCCTCCGGCCGGGCTGGTGGAAGCCGTGCCGGGCCCATCCTGGTGGGAAGCCACTTTTAGCTGATGGTACAGGGAGGGCCATATTGGTTTCAGTCTGTTCTGCAAAACACTAACCAGCATGTGCAATCTGTGAACCCCCCGCTTGACGAGAAATGCTAATTGTGTGAGAAGGACCTGCCAACAGCCCGCAGTATTCAGCGTGAAGGGGGTTTATTAGTATTATTACTATTGTTGTGGCAGCTGCGGAACAGCCAGCCTGTTTCGCCATGGCCGAGGAAAGCGAGCAGGGCACAGGAGAGCTGCTCTCCTTGCCAGGAGCTCCCTGTGGTTGCTGGACCAGCCACGGGAAGAGGACAGGAGCGGTGCTCTCCGGCTGCTCCCCCCGGGAGGGATCCTGCCCCCTCTCCCCTTGTCTGTGTTGTAGGGGAGGGGTGGATGCGGCATTTCTCCTTGGGCTGAAAGCGTCAGTTTTGCATAAAATACGAAGTGAAAATTCCTCCTCCATCATTTACTGCCTATTCTGCCCCTGCCGGTGCCTGAATCCCGCTGCTTCCCAGCCCTGCAAGAGGGTCCCCAGGCAGCAGGGGAGCAGGGGCTGCCCCCGAACGGCCGCAGGGTCTCCGGGGCAGGGATGCTCGGGCAGGTACATGGACCCCGCTGCGCCCGGGGGACCTGGGCAACTAGATCAGCAACCTGGTCTAGTTGAAGATGTCCCTGCTCACTGCAGGGGGGTGGCACTAGATGGCCTTTGAAGATCCCTTCCAACCCAACTCATTCTGTGATTCTATGACCTGTCCTGGGGCACGCAGCAGCTGTAGGACACGGGGTCTGCATCCTCCCTGCCAGTCATCTCCAGTGAGGGGCTGGGTTCTGCCCGGGGGGCACCTCGCAGGCTCCTGGGGCACTGCACTGTTGGGGAAGGGGAGGGCGGAAGGGAAGGCGGATGGAAAAATGGAGGGGGGGAATTTCTTCGCTGAGCCCCGAAGCGGCAGCAGCCATGCCTGAGCACCACCAGAAGAGGTTCATTCAATTCCCTGTGATGCAACCAAGCTGAAAAAAAGCTGAAGAGGGAGAAACGATGACTCTGGCTTGATTTAAAAGCAGAGCAAAAGCTCCACGTGGTGCAAAAACATGGTGGCTTTCCTGTTTTTTGGTGGTTTTTTTTTGGTTTTTTTTTTTTCAGGAGAAAATCAAGGCTGTGTTTTGCTAAATCATCCTGACTTCTCACCCGTGGCCTGGAAAAATGCAGGAACGTTGATGGATTCAGTGTTTTTCTTTCTCTTCTGGCCTTGCTAATTTGCAGAAAAGGAAGCAGATAAAGTTTGATAACTTTGAAATAGAAAGAGAGAGAGTGAGAGATGTCCCAGGCAGTGGCTCCTAATACTCCCCCTCCTGTTTCAGAGAATAAATGAAGTGCTCTTCATTCCCGGCTCGTCTGCCACCCTCCACTGAGTCTGTCATGGACTCATCTGTGTATAAATTAGCTTTTCACAGTAACGCTGTGTAAAATTATTTCTGTCATCCTTTTATCTGACCAGTTTATCTCGTCAGCTTGTCAGTCTTAATTCTGCAACCCCTCTCTCCTCTCCCTGGCAGAAGCCACCTGAGCTGCCCTGGCTCCCTGGGAGGATGCACCGGGTCTGCTGAGCATCCCCTGTAATTCCCCAGGTATTTACCAAGGTGGGAAGCATCCACCCGCGCAGCAATGCTTGAAGACGGCTGGTGCAGCCGGCCAAATGGTTCACAACAAGCCTGTCTGCTGGCGAGACGAAACGGAGCGCAGCGGCACAAAGACTGCCATTTTCAGGGCGTTATTTATTGTTCAGAATTAGGCAATGACATTTATCGGGATTGGCACGTGGTAGGTGACCCGCTGCTTGGAGTCGGGGACGGGCTGCGCGTGGTCACATCAGTTACGTGGTATTTTCCCCTGACAGCAAACGTTTTTGCATTCCGGCTTCTGCTGCGAAAGCTTATGGAAAAAGCATTTCACATCTATTGTCTGGGACTCTTTGTGCTCGCTTGCACGAGCGCTGCTGGAAAGGGAACCCAAAAGGGATGCAGCTGGAATACATTAATTAGAGATTCCAGATGAATAGTCACCCAAGTCCTTTTAGCACCTTGTTTCGGCTCTGCACGTCCCACAACTTTCGCTGCAGATGGGAGGTCCTGCGGGACGAAGGCATGTGCTCCCCGCGGCCGCCGCGAAGCCCAGGATGCGGGATGCGGCTCCCGGCGAGGGCGCCCAGCGCCCCAAGGGATGGTCACCCTGCACCCGAGCACCGCGGGAGGCGCCTCCGAACCCTGCAGAGCAACATCGCATCCAAACCCCTGCCCTCACCCACCGCACCTTCACCAATGCTTTGTCCCACCTCCCCAACTCCTTTTGTCTGCCCAGTGGACCCTCTCCCTTCAGGCACACTCTCCCCAGCATCCTTTTCCCCCTCTCTTTCCCACCTTCTCTGGGTTTCTCCGCTATCTGCGAAGCTGTAGGGGAGGAAATCCGCCTTTATTCTGGAAAAACAGAGGGACAGACCACTCTCCTCCCTGGAGGTGCCACTTGTGCTCAGCCCGTGTGGCTCCGCGGTGTCCCCTCCCTGGCCAGGTGTCCCACTCCCACAGTGTCACCCCGACTGGCTCATCGATGGCCACGGATCCATCCTCATCCCGACGCACCTCCTGCCTCCCTCCCACGCTCCGTGGTGCTTTGATTTTTTAGCAGTTAGTTGTGACTACTGGTTCCCCACATTGTTATCTGTTCTCTTTTCGCTCAAAGAAATATTGTGGGTTGTAATTCTGTCTGCGACATCTTGTGAATATTTCTGGACTCTGAAGTTTCCCGGCTCCAGATGTTCTGGCCAGACCAGAGGAAAAAAAACTCAAAAACCTCAGCATTAATAAAAACCTTTTGAAAATAAAAAGTCGTATTGCGCAGTAGTGACATCATATCCGTGAAATATGACCTGATGATGTCACAGCTGTGAAATGAAGGATGATTGTCTCTTTTTGGCAAAAGCCGGCTGTTTGGGCCAGACCTGTTAAATAAATGCACATGTACTATAAATATGTATATTAAACCCAGAAGTTGCGAACGCTGCCTTGTGGTCACCTGGGTCAAGAAACCTGACGGGGGCGAGCTGGTGATGGGGCAAAGACTTGGGAAAAGGTTCCTCAGCCCCCCCGCACCCCGACACCGAGAGGCTGACGAGGTGCCTTAGGGTTTTCCTTTGCCTTCCTCCAAGTGCTTGCTCCCGGTTGCCGCTGGGGACCGAGGAATGGCTTTTAAAAGGGTGTCCGTCTGAGCCAGGGTGATCGGTGGATGGCTCCGTGTGGGCCAGCAGGAACAGCCCAGGGGACCATTGTGGCTCCAACGGTCCTACTCCTCGGTGGAGCCAGCGCTGGTGATCCCACCGGAGCCAGCCATCCCCATCCCATAACTCACCCGGCCGCCGTGCCAGGCATCATTGGAACATACACCCCTTTTTAACCCCCTGACAAACTACTTAGCCCTCAAAGCCTAGAGATTCAGTTACCCTCCTCATTACCTTAACAAGACTGGCTGCAAACATTACTGCCTTGGCCATCTTCTCTTACACAATATATTCAAGCTATTTGAAGCAACAGTCTATAAAATATCTGCACCAAATTGCCCAGCTTTCGTAATCTTGAAACTACCTGGCACCGCCGTGATGCAGTATCTATTACATGTGCACTTTCCTCATCCGCACATATATTTTACATGTGTGTGCAATCCCCTTTATGAAGAAACATGTTGCCATGCCATGGAAAAGGTCTATTTTTTCCATATGGGCTGCGCTGACAGTGTCAAGCCTTTAGTTTAAGCTCACAGCATGCTTTTTTAATTTGTCCTTTCCTCTTTCCCTTTTAGTCCTATTGTTCGCAGAGAAGTTTGTACTATTAAGAATGTGCAAAGCAGGAGGGTGCTGTCTGCTGAGGTGTCGATAATTGATACCCCGAGTGATGTGATGCTATCCGGGAATTGAATAATGATTCTTGCCCTTGCTTGATCAAAACAGGAACATTTATTTATTTATTCCCTAGGACGGGATAGGTTTTGATAGGGCATTTCGATTACAAAAGTTGGGGGAGGAAACAAAACTGCCTTTGAATTTGCCAGGAGGATTTTGTTTTGATACTCTGAAAATGAAAATTTCCTTGTCTTCCCACTTAACATGGGCTTATGTTTCCAAAAATATGCCAATCATAACAAAAACGTGGAAGGAGGAAAGGCAAAGGTTGCGGCAGAGATGAAAAGTTGGGACCAACCTGTACCGATGCTGTTTTCCTTTACGTAGGTCAACGAAAAGGGTATTTTTACATTTTAGCCCAATGCAGATTTAAAATAAAAAAAAATAAATGAATTTTCACCAGGCAGGAAACTGTTTCTTTGACAGCTTTAATCAGAAATAAAAGATTTGATCATGCAGGGAGATGAAATATCAACTTCAAAGACGTGGCACAAGAGGCGGATGCAAGTACCGGTGTGCTGGGATGCCCTGGAAATTGAAAGGGTGATGGGAGGCGGCACCACCGCTGGGAATTAAAAGGGGACACAGCACCGGGAAATCTTCTAGGCAACGAGAAGGAGTCTTCGAAAGGAGGACGTTTAATTCTAGACTGTACAAAACAGGATAAAGCAGGCAGGAAAACACAGGAATTATACCTCCCTCTTGCAGCCTGCCCATTCCCGCAGCAGCCGGGCAGGGTCAGCTCTTGGTCTGGAGGGCGAGGAGTCGGGGATGGGGGGATTAGTCGGCTCCCCCTTCCCCGAGATATTTGGCAGAGCCGGGGTAGGAAACTCAGCTGCATTCATTCCCCGCAGACAGGGTGGCCAGCAGCCAGCTGCAGACATGTGGCACGGGGAATGGGAACAGCAGTGGGGAACCCCAACCAGCGCCGGCCCCAGCCAAAGCGGCGATGGGGCCATTGTCTGCGGCGGCTGGTGCTCGCGTTGCGGCCGGCTGGAAACCTGCAGAAATCTGCTTTTTTTGCCCCCCCTGGCATTTGTATATTTTAAATGGAGCCTGAAAGAAGCTCAGAAATGCCCCGTGGGCTCCTTTTCTCGGGCTATTTCTGCATGTTGCATCCAGTGGGAGGCAGAAAAAGGCAGCGTGGTGAACCCGTCCCCATAAGGCTTCCCCGTACCCCCAGCACACCCGTGCCCACCCCCACGGCTGGAGAGGCGGCTGCAGCACCCAGCGAGGGGTCCGGCATCGTCCGGGAGCGATGGAGAGCTCTTTCGCCAGTGGCTGCTCTTTCCATCATGAACTGGACCGAAACCTGGATGAATAATACCCTGAGCTGGAAAAACGCATCTTGCTTTGCAGCTGGAAATGGGGACCCCAGCTGCCTGTCCAGGTGAAACTCAGGAGGGGTGCGGGGACGGGCTGGGGGGGGCCAGCAGTGGAGCTCAACCAGCCCCGCAGGAGGGAGAGACGATCTCGCAGGGCCTCTGAAAGAAAGCAGGCCTGCGAGGCGTGGAGGGAGATCTCCCAGCTTTGCGGTGCCGAGGAACCAGAGCCAACGCATCTTCCACCTCACTCAGTCCATGCGGAGCCCACGGACCGGCCTCAGAAACTCCACAAAGACCCATACCGCTGTCTGTGCCGGGGGAAAACCCATCCCCGCTGGCTCTGGCAAGCAGGGATAGAGGTACCGGCCCCGAGCACCTTCTCTGCTGTGCAGGGAGCATTGCGGGGGGCTCCTGCAGAGCCAAGCATCACCCCGAGCCAGCTCTGGCCCCAGCCCAGACTGTCAGGCAGGCGAGGGGAGCCACCCCTTCCCGTACCGGCTCTGACCAGGAATTTCTTATTCGCGCACGGAAAAAAGGCATTTGCTTGAATGATGTCCTGGGACTTTATTTTCCAGGCTTGACTCATTCACTGGAAGGAAAGCGGGGTGTCTGAAAACCAGGGGATATTCTGCAGGCTTCGGAAAGGAAAGAAACACCTGATCCATCCATCAATCCATCAGTCACCTCTGGTGTCCAGGTGTCGTGGAGCAGAAAGAGAGGGACAGGGAACAGAGGGGAGAAAAAAAGTGGTTTCCCTGAGGACGCCGGAGCCTGCCGGTGCCCAGGGCACAGGCGCTCCGCAAACAGCATATGGCTGGGAATGACGGGGCAGGAGCAGAGACAGCCTGAGCCCGGGCAAGAGATGGGCTTTTACTGCGAGCACGGCACCTTGACGTCTGAACACTGCTGTTAATTAGCATGTATTGGTTTATAATTGCACCAGCGAAGTCAGAGCAGGAGTGACCTCACCACCGGCTAATTCTTGACAAAGAAGGAGAATCTGGGGGCACCTGGAGCACAGTTCGGCATTTGCAGCCCTTTCCCAGCAGTGATTAATCCCCAGGAAATGTTCTGTGGTCAGGCCATTACCACTCAAATCTGTGGACGAAAATGAATCAGAGCAGCGTATGACTGTGGGAAAATTGTCACCAAACTTGGATGGTTTTGCTTTGTTTCACCACAAAATTATTAACGAAGCATTGAAACGGAGATGGATCTCTGACTGTAACCTGACATTAACCCCTTAGTGGACCCGGCCAGGCTGCCAGTAGCTGCGTTCACAGGAGAGCAATTCCACACGTCAGCTCTTGGCCGTGTGGAAATTCTTTAAATCAAGACAGAGAGACTGAGCTGTGAGTTTTACTGATGATGGCTGCCCCGTCTGGGCGTCTGCCTTGGCTGAACTCCTGCAGCCTTCTCCCAGCCCGCTCCGAGCGGTGCACAAAGCCTGGTGCGGACTCTCCAGCCCCCTCCCGCATCCCTCCCACACCTCTTCTCTGCCCTCCTTGGGCACTGCCTTGTCTCCTCCGGGAGGTTCGTGAGTCGGAGCTTCTTGGCGAGGCCCCAAGGTCCCTGCCGTCCCCTCCGGCCCTGCAGAAGCATCTCCTTCAGCTCTGAGATCCTGGCATGCGGTCTATGAGGTGGCTGTTTGGAGAGCATCCTTCTCAGGGCTGGACCACGCCGCGAATCAGGACGTATAATGAGATTCTTGGCAACGTGTCTGCCTCTTACAAACGCCTTCTGGAGCGGCTTGCCAGACAGATCTACAAGTGCAGCCTCCCTCTGCCGCTCGAAAATGAAAGAGGGCTTTGTGAAGCCACCACAACCAAATCTTTCTTGTGGGTGGATAGGCAGCAGCAGTCAGCCTGAACGCAAAGCCCTGCTTGTGCCACAAAGCCTTGGCAGATGACGAAGGGAGGAGCGGGAGAGGAGGCTGCAGAGGAGATGGGACACGTGGGAGGACAGAGAAGGGAGAGGCGTGCGGGTTGCGATGTGAGGGCAGGAGATGCGATGGGGAGTGACAGTGTAATGACGCACAGGGCTGGAGGACGAAGATGGGACAAGGACCGGATCGCATGGCAGAGGGTGAGTGGTGGAAGGATGCTGGGGTTTGCGTGGAGCTCACCCACCCGCCCTGAGGGCCCCTACACACGGGCTGAGATGGGAGAGCCACAGAAATAAACCTGTTTATGCTTTACAGACAGATCCTCGGAGACTGGCGTGTGTCTGACCCCTCAGCAGGGGAAGGGGACCGTCCGGCGATGAGGCAGGGCTGCGCACAGGCTCAAGCCCCTGGGCTACAAGAGGAGGCAGCCGGCCAAGCCCCGCACCCTCCCTCCAATGCAGAGCCCGGCCGGCAGCCGGCATCTCCGCTGAGGGGCTGGGGAGAAACCGCCGGTACAGGAGAATCGGCGTGAAACCAGGCTTCTGGGGCTGGGGAAAGAGCCACAGCGCTGAATCCACTCGGAGCAGCCTGCTCAGGGAAGTTAGTCCACAGAGGGAATTTAATTCAGATTTTTCATACATGTATGTATATAAAAAAACGTTTGAGGTGGAAAGAGGCAGAAGTGCGTGCGTACAGCCTCGGCTCTGAAATTTCATCTCAAAGCAAAAGTATATATATACATAATTTGAAGTGTATTCATTTAAAATAATAAAAAAGAGCCCTGAAAAAAGGAGCAAATTCTTTGGCTAATAGGATCCACAGGGAAACTAAAAGAACTTAATGGCTCTGCAGCAAAGTCTGTGCAGCACCTTCTCGTAGAGGAGGGTTGAAGCAGGAGCACGGGGCTTGGTGGGGAGGGGAAGGGAAAGGGAGAGGGGGAAGGAGAGGAATGACGTCTCAGAAACTGTATGTGGCTGAAAAACGATGCCAGGCGTCACAGGGTTACCCGAAGGGACGCAGGTCGCTGCCATGTTATGTTGTCCTGGGGACAGCAGCGGTCCAGTCACCCTGACAGGTTTCTTGCTGCTTCTGCGCTCGTAGCTCGCCGTCGCCATCAATCCCAATTCATTAGGAAGGGAGACGTGTAATTTGCCTATTGTGTCATTAGCGAGCATGGCTAATCAGCAGCAATATTGCAAACCCGCACGTCCCCGTGGCAGAGCCCAGCCAGGCGGAGGGGGGTGCGCGTGTGAGGACGGGGGATTGTAAGAGGAGAAATAAAATGAAGTGGTTTTAATTTTTTTCAGGGAACCAGACCATTTCTGTGGGTGAGAATGGGGCTGGAATGCTTTAGTAATCCAATACGGTGCCAGGCCTGCTTCTGAGGCGCTGCGCCCCGGCGCTGCCTGGGAGCACGTGGAAAAAATACCAAGGCTTTTCAGAGACGGATATACATCGCCTAAGCTGCGTGGCACACGCGCATGAAGAAACTCGGGCAAGGTTTTCCTAAAGCTCCGTTCAAAATGGGCTGCGATAGCTAACTGTTGTGTTTGTAATGCCTCCTATTGCACTTTGTGGTTTAAATCGATTTCAATATACTGGATTTTAACTGTTCCCACGGCTCGTTGTACTCTTCCTCACTGAGTCTATTCTCTCTCTCTTTATATATATACGTACACACATTTGTATTTATAGACCTACGTGATATACACAGTTGTGGTTACCGTACCACACGCTCTGCTGACTTAAATGTTATTTAAAACGCGCAGTATAGCACTGGATGTGCTGAGAGTATCCAAGTACCAGCGGCTGAGGGGCAGCACGTGGCAACAAGGGCTCCCAAAGAAGAGGGAAGAGGCGAGGGCCTGGCTTGCAGCCGATGGCACCATCAGCTCCTCCATGGAGGAGCTTCGTCTCAGCAAAGTACAAAGCCCCCGGTGACTGGGGGAATTTTTCCGACAGATGAGGCCATTTCAGCAGATCTGCGTGGAAGATCCACAGAGCAGCAGCATCCTGCAGGCAGATTACCCTCAACAGCAGGCTTTGCTGTTGCACCAAAGCACTAAAGCACCAAAGATGGTGCTTTGCATCGGCACGATGCAGCAGGTACCACTACACCCGTCCATCTGCAGAATAACAGCATTCCCCACCTCGCCCGGCTGTGGGGAAAGAAAACCCTGCAACGCTCCTAAGAAATTCTTAGTTGCATTGAAGAAAATCATGCAAGTATTTAGACAGATGCTCACTTCTCTCAAACCAGAAGAGCAAACTGCATTATCTCACGCTGAACAGGAGGAGACAGCTCTCTTCCCTGCTCCACAAACCAAAAGACCTTCTCAGGACAAGGCAGAGCTCCACGGGCAATGTGGCAGAAGTCTGCAATGCCATTTCCATCCCGCCTGCACGGCCACTTCAGTAGCTGTCACCTACATGAAATGTGGCACGGCTAAAAAAGAATATATATATAGCACTGAGGTGGGCTGCGATCATCCTGGTCTTGGCAAGAGAAAGGCCACAAAGTAGATTAGATGAGCTCTTTTAGAACAAGCTTAATTTTTGACTGGGTTTGAAGCCAATGCGATGTGCTTATGCTTTCTTTTTATCGCTGGATATCTTTGCCTGCAAAACCCTCAGCCCAGCTCTGAACAAGACCTAGTCACCTCCCACACAAATTTAACATTTCCTTTCTCCATCAGTTTCTATCTCAAGAACAAAATTGGCCAGAGCTGCAATAAAGGGAGGAAATCCTGAGACCTTAGGCTATGTTTGTACGTGGAAATCGATCTCCTGGGCTGGAATTGTGATTCATCCACACTACGGAGAAGTAAACCCAGTGTTTTGTACCCAATTAACACAGGAAAATCCCAGTCAAGATTGAGATTTTGCATTTTCCTGTAAAACCAGAAGCTTGGCCCGTCATGTTCTTTGCAAACTAGGAGAAAATGAAACTGAAGCGTCGCATACCCTGCGGGGCACATCCTTTGAAGAGAGAACATCCGTCCTCACCCTGTGATAGAGCACACCCATCTTCAGATCTCCACATCCCTCTGGAAGAGGACATGCCATACTTGTGGTCATTGTTCAACCAGCTCATTTTAACGAGGTCTTCAGGTAGAAGAGAGATTTCCCTTAGGAAACGGGATATGCAGGATCATGCCTCCGTGTATCCATCATAACTGAGCCGTGTCAGAGCATCCCCTTCAGAGGAGAGCATCACCCTATGGACAGAAGTCCCCACCTGACACAGCACAGCCACCCATCGGTGCTGCACCCGCCACAGCCCAGCCGCCGGTAGAGCAGATACGTGTTACGGAGTTTATTGTCTCAGCACAATGGACTAAAAATGGATTCTGCAGACACAGCAATAAAGGAACAGCCATTTCGCCCACTGATTAGTTTAGGTTGTAATTACAACTACATTGTCGGTTAGATAGAGGCCGTTGCTAGAGTACACACAGAGACGGCGGTAATTTAAACAAGCCAAAATCGTGCAACTTCAGTTCTCATCTGAATACTGTGTGGTCTCATCTTGGGCACCGCAGACCTGCGAGGGAGAGCTCTGCTCCGACTTCTGCTCTCTTCTCTCAGAGTCTTACAGAATTTTAAGTGGTGCAGACCACAACCATGGCTGCACCTCCTTCCTTCTCTCGTGCTCTCCTCCAGCAAATTGTGTGACTAGGCTGCCTGGTGCCCCACCGAGAGCTTGCACAAAGCAGGTACAAACCCAGCAATCGATTTGTTTGAGCTCTCCCTCCTCTGACAACTTGAAGCCTGACCCCCTCATTCCGTAGCTTAATCAGACAGAATCACTTTAATTATTCCTCTGCAATCTATTCAAATTAGAAACACATGGATGACAGGAAGATCCTGGGATCCAGCCTGAGCCCCAGCTCTTACTCACAGGTAAGTGAGCTGCTCACCCAGAATTTGACAAAACTATCATCCTCATCCGATGGTTTCAGTCTGACCGGCTAATGGAGACTGCACACCTGACCGGAGAGAAAACCTTCGGTTAAATCACATCGGCTGTACAGAGACCTGCCAGAGCTCGTTCTCCTGCCAAATAAACAAGACACAGCACCGGAGCGGAGGTGGCACCTCACGTACAACTGGGATGCAATGCAGCCATGGGCTATAGCTTGGATGGCAGCCCTGAGCGCATCCCAGTTTCCCTGGGCTTGGTCTGTCCTGTGTCACTGGTCCTTTTAGCTATGGGAACGCGTTACATGGTGGAGATATGGGCTGCTGTTGTGGTTTAGGCTGGACTGGCCACTGACTTCCCAGGTGTGATCTTCAGTGTTAGATGTGACTTGCCAAAAACCTCTTATAAAATACCACTTTGTGGCATGCTGTCAGGAGGCTACGAAGGAACAGCCAAGCTACCATCCAGAAAACACAGCTGATCCCAAATAAATCCATTGGTTTACCCTCTTCGTTCTCACACCATGAGCTCCTCAAGGCGTTGAGCAGATCTGCCTGCCTATGGCAAGGGGCATCGGACTGCGAGATTTGGGGCTGGATGCAGGTGTTCCACCCCAGGGCCCCTGCTCGGAGGTGCTGGGTTGCCAGAACCATCCCTTCCATCTCTCCTTTATCACCGACTGTGTTGTCTGGCACAGTCGGAGTCGCTGCTCTGTTTATTTGGTCATTTTTAGGGTGGAGGAAGGGGGCGAGGGTATAATTTTCAGCAGTCCATGACAGCATAATTAGGTAAATACAAATGAAAGAAAAACACACTCTTGAAGTCCAGGGACTTTCACATATTTTCCCTGTTATTCTATCTCACTGGAAAAATAAAAGCTACTCAGCATGAGCATTTATTAGCAATTAGGATCTGGGGCGCTTGGGACCTCCTGGGACAATCTAGGTAATTAAAGCTTCCCACAGCCTTCTCCCTGGATTTTGCCACCCCGTGTTCCTTTCTGGTCCCAGCCCTGCCTGTTTGTGACAGGACACGGTGCATTTGTGAGGCATCAACAGCATCAGAGCAATGCCCTGGCTGCAGTCTGCCAGACCAAAGCCTCCAGAGCATCCTCGCCCTTACCTGGAGTCTATTTTGTCAGATAATCAACAAATGAAAGAAATCCTCCTAAAAAAGGAATTAAAAAAAAAAAAAGAATACCATGTGAAACCACCATAAAAGGGCAATAAAAAGATGCAGAAGAAGAGATCAGCAGCCCAACTGTCTGCATCTTCACCACGACACCGCTGTGAATTTTTCGATTCTCTGCCCATCTAGACACACACTGAGCAGCTCCTTTGAAATCAAAGCCTTTGCACATACATTGAAGACAGACTCTGTCGGCTTAGTTTAAGCTCAAGCGATAGACTTGGACGTACGTTAAGGCAAAGTTTAAGAATTAACTTCGCCATCAGGACAAGGGTTTCCAGGAGTTCGTCTCCGAAAGAAGGCAGTTTTTGGCAGGGGGAAGATTTAAAGCTTTCCCCGCGAGGTTGGGAGCCTGAGCCAGGGCACCATGTAGGTGTCAAGAGTAGGAACTGGTACTGGCTCGCTCAGTGCCTCACCTGTCCAAAGAATAAAAGAAATACGAGGATGGACAAGCCGAATATCCTTGCAGAGGCTATTGATGTTATTATTTTTATACATTTTTTTAAAACCTTCCTGGATCAGATTTAGAGCTCTTGGTTTCCCCTCATGAAATGAAAAGATTCAGTATAAACTTTATGCATAAGGTCCCTGAGAAAACCTCATCTTATAAAGGAAGCACTCAGAACCCTGATTACGTATCTTAGCAGTAAATTAGGAAAAAAATAATCACAAACTCCCATATTTTTCAATGACTTTGTCTTAAATCTGCTATTTAACAGTAGTCACAAACGAAACTGGCTGCTGTGGGAGATCAGAGGCGCTTTCAAAGCTTTACAGGATGTCTTTGGAGGGTCGTAGTGAAGGTAAAATTGAGCATTAGGAGAGAAGTACTCACTTTTTACAAACAATGAAATGAGAACAGAAAAAAAAAGATCAGATTAACGTGTCACCACACCTAGTTGTAACTGCACTCTCCTCCAGCGCTCCGAGGACTGTGCAGACACTAAGGGGCAGGCTGCCATCACCAGTGTGAAACTGCACCACAGCTCAAGGTCCAGCCCTGCCCCAGAGAGGGCTGCCCTGCTGCGGAACAGCATGTGCTTCAGAGCTGGGCCGGGTGAGCAACCAGAGAGCCCCTTTCCTCTGCTCCAACCACCACATCCCCTGCTCCTCCTGCTCCTCACTGACTTGCTTCCCGGCATTCAGGTCTATAAGCTGGTAGTTCGTGTTTGCAAGGATGCGTTCTCACTGGTGTAGTTTGTGCCACCCTGGAAAAGTCAAATATGATAAACCTGAAGACTTTTCACTCAGATTTCTTTTTTGTTGGGAGCCTCAAAGCTTGTCAGATGTGCAGCCAAATTGGGACCTTGCTCCTCGGAGGAGGGCCAAGTCTGGGTTTGTTCTCCTGATGAAAAGCGGAGAGGAAAGGACCAGAACTGAGACAGAGCTGGGTTTCCTCCTCCTGCTCCTGCTCCTGCTGGGAGAAGGGGAAGGTTGGGAGAAGAGTGAACCAGCACCAAGCTGCTGTGCCTCCCTCTCCAGTGTGAAAAACCACCTTGAACCAGGACCCTGGACTCCGTTATGGCACAGACCCCAAGGACTGGATTTGCCCCAGAGAGTTCACGGTCAAACCAGGCTGATGCTGTAAGGTCCCACCACCCGCTCGCCCAGAAGCTGCATTCCACCCATGGACTGCAGTGGGGACAGGCAGGTCCCAGCCCAACTTGCTGCCACCCCCACCTGAAGCCTTTGAACCAGACTGCTGGTTTTCAATCCGAAATTCTAGCTTCCAACCAAGTAAATAATTGTACGTGTCACATTTATTTACTGCCTCCAATAATTCTTTGCCGGCCTTTTTGGTTTGGACGTAAGTGACTTTTTAATATATATTTTCTCACACTGGTGGCACATAATAAAGTAATCATGTAATTACTGCAGCCATAAATTTGTCACCTTGGTAAGTAATTTTTATGACTTAGAACAAGAAAAGAAAAGTGTGTCTCCTTTTCTGCAGTGATGTGGTTTGTGGTCACAGGCACTTTAAGGGGTGGGTTAGTTTGTGTCATTCTCCTGATTCAGGCTCTTAAGAATTTGTTTATACTTTGATCAAGTCTTTCCTCAGCTGCCTGCTCAGTGATATTAAAACATTTTCACAATTTAAACCCCTTGCAAATCATAAAAGCCCCATTTTGGAAGCCGGGCACTGAAGAGCAAGGGACAAAAGGGTTAGCAGCCTCCTGATCTCACCTGGTACGCGTAGGAGCAATGCAAAAGCCAATATTTCTCCAGAAAACATAACCTGGAATTTCACTGTTTTCACAGGTAGGAAGATTTCCCTTTTCTCTAGGATTTAGAGTTCTCGCTGCCACTCTCCCAGCCCTTCCCATACACATCACGCAGAGCTGTGGCAACATTTTCAAGTTTCAGAAAACTGAGAGTGTTTGGAATTAGTTTTCACACCCGATACCTCTGATTTACAAAAGTACTGCAAATAGCTTGCTTTTTAAAAAAAACAACTTTTCATAGCGACCCCCTTTTATTACAGTATTGTAGCAAACCACATTTCAAGTGATGACGTTACAAATATAAAGAGAAAACTAATATTCATTTTGACAAATCAGATCGGAATTTTCCAGCTGTGCCGCACTGCTTCATTAGGACTATTTTTGTTTGATGTGTAAATTAAAGTGTTCTTCTTGCAAAGGTTTTATTTTGCATAAAACGGTGTTTTCCAGGAGGCAAATATTTCATTAGAATTTTCTTAATCACCTGTAGCCCCATGTCAGCAGGGTTGATTTCAATGCCTTAATGCTAGGTGTATGTTTGAGCGCTCTACAGCATCCCAGCAGCAGTTTTCCCTTTCTTCCCGTCCTCTTTTCCATCTCAACACAGCACACTCCTGTAATTCAAGGAACTACGAACGGGGTTCGATGTGCTGCTAATCTGCATCCAAATAGGTGGTAACAGTGCATTTCTCAGTCACCTTTCGAGGACCTCCAACAAACGGGTCATGACCCCACTGGGGATCTAACCGCCCTCAGGGGCAAAATGCCTCTCCCCAGGGTGGGTTTTGCCACCAATTCTGGATGATTACTGCAGAAGAGGGAAAAATCAGATGAGTCTTTCCTTCTCCACCAGGATAAATCCCCTGCTACAGCAGGAAAGGGGGTAACTGTGATTACACAGCTCCTCAAAGCCGCTCGGGCAGCGATCCCTTGAAAGACGGATTCACACATTTTGCCCTGTCATAGTCAGGGGCTCTTCCTGACAAACTAGTTGCCGCTGCTACTCAAGAAGCATGTTTTATTCATGCCCAAGAGTGTTCTTTTGGCCGTGTCAACATCAAGCAAATGCAGCACAGAGCGGGCCAGTTGGGTTCATCCCAGGAAATCATTTATCTCCCTTAGGGAAGTGCTGTGCAATGCCCTTAAGCCCTCACTGATATTTAATGGTGCGAGCCTGATGCTTAAGCACCGTCCCTGCGCTGAAGTTGTCTTGCTTTTGCGTTGCTTTAAGGCAACAATCGCTAGCGTTTGCGAAGGCTGAGGGGAAGGATTTGTTTAATGCAGCCCCAAACCCCTGCCCTAATGGGTTGTTAATCCATACCCAGTGCATCAAATTTGCCAGCTGACTCCCAGGGGTCCCCAACATGCCTCCATCCTTGAGATGTTTGCTGGCAGCCTGCGGTTTTCCTGGGATCCCCTAGGGAAACAGAACAGTGACTGTAATAATAACCCTCCCCCCCGCTCCCTGCAGCCCCCTCCCTCCTGACCCAAAAGCAGTTGGCAGCCAAAGTGATACGCACATTACTGGATTTATATGAAGTGCTGCTGAGCAAGAAAGATTTGAGGGGGTTTAACAGCTAGATGGGACCGAGAGATGATCTCAGTGCATTGGCTTGCGCTGCGAGGAAGGGTGAGAGCTTTAAAGTAACAGAACAGGAGAAGCCTGCAGAGAGTGGAGGTGTCCCTTCCCGTCCCCACGGGACAGCCAGCACACCCGAGGCACTGTCAGGAGCCACAGTAGGACCGTGACCGTGTGAGGCAGTTGAATATATGCTACCCAGAAGCAGCCTTAGGTGACAAGACAGCTGGTAAATGATGCAATCCCAAATGTTGCTTATACCCCAGTTCTGTCCAGTGCAGGGGCAGAGTGGGAAACTCGGTTGTGTCTTCTCGCGCGGACTCCCACCACTCTACAGTCCTGTAAAGGAAGGGACTCTTCCCAGACATGGAAGAGGGTTTTATCCAGCCCAGTCAAGCCTGGAAGGATGTCTTACTGCTGGAGTTTGCTAGGTCCTTGGTGATGTTTGGAGAAGACGCTCCACGTTAATTTGCTCTGTAATAGCAGGGTGAATTTCTGTGTATCTGCTGGCTCTGGTAACACCGGCCAGAGACAGACTTTACCCACAGGGACAGCATGCTTTGCCTCTACTCAGACCACCGGGATGCTGATTGGGAGCACCCCCTGCAAGCAGCCAATACATAGCCCTGCAAATAGCCAAAACCTCACAGCAGTAGCCTGTTGCTTCCCCTATCCCACTGATGGGTACTGTGCTGTGGCCCCCTCCCTGCTTCCCCAGGTCAGGATTTTCTTCCCAAGCCTCAGCTGTAGTTCTCTCTGGATCTGCAACACCCTTCACACTGTCTCAGGGTCCCTCTTGGGTAAAATTTGTCAGTCTTATGGAACTGGAGCTCAACTCAGGGCATCTCAACAAAGCAAACGAGCTCCTACTAGAAAAGAAGTTAACAGCACCCACTAAACCCCAACCAAATGATCAAGTCTCAACAGGAGACTTAAATCTCGCTCATCAGGGGTGAGGAGCTGTGGGATTAACCCCTTTGGTTGCTCCTCACCCCCTTCAGACAGAAAAGCTTTTAATAGGTCAGCAGATAAAAAAGCAGCAGCAAAAACATTCCTTATCTCCCCTGCCATGCCTGGGCTCTGTAATACAACTGATTCCTGCGATGTGCAGACCTACTCAAACAAGTTTATCTTCATTCGAGGAATAGTCATACAGTGAGATTGCAATGTAATTACCTTCTCACAAACCCTAACTGGAAATCTTCACATCCAGTCATTAGCTTTAAGACAGGCAGACAGGCAATTATATCTGAATAAATGACTGAGAAATGAATCCAGGAGACTCTCGGCCATGATTCAACCTCCAGTTCACAATCTGAGGCACAGCAGCAAGTTGTCCATCAGGCCTACTTGTACCTAGCACGACCTTTTGCTTGTTCCATACTAGTCATCCTAGCCATCCCAAGACTCCCATAGGTGATCCAAGACATCCCTTCCTGGTATCCTGCCGTGGGCAAGCTACCTGCCTGCCTCCCCCGTGGTCTGGGATGGACCTGGGTAACCTTGGCAAGGCCCGGCCTGAGGTTCCAACACCTCCCGAGTATTTCACTCTTGGCTGAACTCCTCCTTCACCTTTTCCCTTCCTCTCTTTTCTCAGTAGGTTTATAAGCCTCGATGCTGAATGTGTGAAGTCTCCCAAACAGGTGAGCAATAAAATGTTCGAGAGCTCGTTGCAGGGGAGGCAGCAGCACTGCAGTCTGGTGGTTAGAGCACACAGGCAGCCAGCCAGGACACTTGGGATCAATGCCTGGCTCCAGCACAAACTTGCTCAGTGACCCACGGGAAGTGGCAGAGGGGAACAAGCTTTCCACAGGAGCTGGGTTTCCCCCCACGCGGTGTTTCAGTGGGGGGGGTCAGCTTTTCTGAAGGGCCCAGCATCCTCTAGCACCCACGGTGGCACTGAAAGTCCCCCACATAGTTAGCGACAGCTCTCCCCCTCCACGGGGGTCACCAACCTTCCTCTTCCTCGCTTCCCTGTAAAAGACTGGAACACCACAGCTGGCTGGTTTCCAAGCCTTTCCCAACGAGGGTGGGTGAGCTGCACTGAATATACTTCCCAGCCATACGCTTTCTGAAAGCTATTTTAAAAAGCAAATGCAACACTCTCCCTCCTAGACCCCTCTAAATGCTCTGCATTTAATTGTCCTCCTGTGGATGCCAGCGTTACCACCTACCTACAGGAGAAAGGGCAGGCGCATAACGGAACTGCCAGCCACCTCCCGGTACCTATGACACGGATTCAGGGGCTGCTGTCTGGTACTCACCACGCCTGCTCCCCTCCCTCCATTTCACCATCAAGATGGATATTTTATCTTGTGTGATTATTTACTTAACGAAACCCAGGTATTTGCAGCCCAGAGGGTATTCCCCACTGGGAGGCTGGAATAACAGTTTTGCACTGCACAGCACATCGGGCTTTGGGAGTACCGACAGCATCCTTTACAGGGAGAGATGGCGGTGTTGGGGAGGAGGAGCCAAAGCAGCTGAAGAGGTTGTTTGATTGTTTCCTGGTTGTGAAAAAAGTCAGCTGGTTATGGAGAAAGAGGAGGAGGGAGAAGGCAAGGAAGGTGTGGGGGAGGGGGTGGGTGGCCTGCTGACGATGGGAACGACACTTCTGGCACCAGCTTTGTACATATGGAAGCCTGGATTCCTGGCGAGCCAGGGCTGTGGGTGGCCAGGTCTCCCTTATCTCCCGGGGGAGGGTGCTTCCTGGATGCAGAGCCTCCTCCCACCCCCAAATGAAACAGCTACAACTCTCCCTTTGTCTTCTGCAGAAACCTCGAATTAACGTCTTGTTATGATGCACAGGGGAAGGAGCCTCGCCGCATGCGCTCCTTCTCCACGCTCCCGCGCTGCCAACAAGGCAAATTCATTTGGCTGCGAAAAAATCCCAGCAAGGCCCCTGCAGCAAGGGCCGGAGCTCTGCTCGCTGCTGGGTGACAGGCAGCCGGGACCCTTCCCTCTGCTCTTCCAAAGAGCCCCTTCCCAGCCCTGGCAGCAACTGCACCAGAGTCACAGGCACTCCCAAACCGCGGGGAGATCAAAACCAGATGATGAAGATACATGCCCCCTGCAAAAAGCCCCTGTGCCAGGCCTGAGGAACCGCCGTGAACCCACTCTCCTCTCCAAGGCTCTCTGAGGTGACCTCGCAGAAAGCTAAGCTCTCAAACAACCCGAATTTGGCTGCGTGCCACAGAGGAGGAGGCCCAGGGTGGGAGGACACGGCCTTAACACGAGGTACGGGCCTTGCCCTCGGGCAGGAGGGAGGCTGCCAGCAGGCCGCCGCTCCCGGGGCCTGGGGGTGCGCGGAGACGGGGCGGAGGGGATCTGCAACACTACGACTGCCATTACGCGGCCGCAGCCCCGGCCCCGCGCCGCCCGGCCCTCACCGCAGATCGTCACATGCCTCGCGTCCTGCCCGCTGATTGGCTGGCGCGGTCTATATAAGCCTCGTCCCCCGCAGAAAGTGCTAGAAGTCGTGCTTTCGCGGGCGGGGGGTATGCGAGCTGATAAGTAGAATTAGGGGCTTTTCAGCGTGCTTTTCTTTTCCTTCTCTGGACCACACAGGCCTTCCCTGAGGCATCATTCTGAGCAAAATTAGACCACTGTGAGATTTATTGGCTGAGGGGAGAGCTGGAGTTCAGTTCTCTGTCATCGGGTTCATATGCAGTAACTGCAGGCGGGCGCGCGGCCTGGGCCCACGTCCCCATCCCCTCTGTGTGAGGGGCAGGCAGGCATGCTCGGGGCCTGCCTTCCCTCGCTGTTCTTCTGGTGGGGAATGTGTCTGGGTTGTGGTCAGACCCACAAGCAGGTTTTGAGGCTGGTTGTTCCCCGCTGGGAGGGGATGCTGCTGTGCCCCCCACCTCCCAGGCAGGGCTGGGTGAGGTGGAAACCAGGCAGGAGGCGACAGGGGTGGCAGAGCACTCCACAGGGATATCCCTATCTGAAAGGGCAATTAAAACCCTCTTGGGGAGAAAAAAAGCCAAGTGCTTGATCTTCTGACCAGGAGAGGGACTTGGTAGCCCTGTGGCTGGTAACACTCACCGGTGTCAGTGCTGTTGAATTACCAGCATTGAGCTCCTTGAAAGATCCCGTGCTCTGTGGCTTTAACATTTTAACGTTTTAACGCGTGGTCATTCACTATCACTGTTCCCGTGTCAGCAGTAGTTGGGGAATGGCAGAAGATCTGCAAGGATCCAGCCAAGCCTCTGGGCTTGACACGGGAGGAGCAATGTAGAACAGCCCACAGGAATATCACAGTGGTTTATATCATGGAAGGAAGGTCTCACCATATGACCAGAGACAAGCCTGAGAGAGAAAAGTTTATCTTCACAGGCAGCATCAGGTTTTGGAAAGCACAGGGTTGTGGGCTCTGTGGTAGAGTCTGTCCACCTACAGAGTAGAGTGATGATTCAGTCTGGTTTTCCCCAGCCTGAAAGTGGCTAGTGTTGCTTCAGAGTGATAAGAGATTGTGGCATCACAGCCATCAAAGGTACTCTGCTACCCTGAGCTTCACCCAGCTGCTCCTCAACCCCTTCCCTTCTCCTGTTCCCTACGCCACTGTTTCTGGGCTTGCAGAGTATCCCCAGCCAGATGGGCACATCTGCAGCCCCCTCTGCATCTGAGCACCAAAAAGTGCTGATAATCCCATGGGGACTCTCACACCTTCTTTTTGCCCCCAGGAACTGATAGCTTCACAGACCGGTCAGGCACACACATTGCCTTTCAGGCTGCTCAGTTGTGTGCCTGGACGCCAAACACACTCCTGTGTGAAAGCCATCTTACAGAACTGGCTCGGGAAGTGAGCTGGTCTCCTGTTGCTCTTCCGTGGCAGCCTGAGCGGGAGGAGATGGGAGACTGCTCTGTTCCCTGGGGCCTGCTTTGGCACAGGTAGCGCTCAGCTCAGGAGGGTTGATTTTAGCACAGTGCTGACTGACAACTGCTTGCTGGTCTGGCCAGAGGGTTGGGGCTGGCTCGTTAAGGAGCCAGCCTTCTTCCGCCATCCATTAACGTTGTGTCTAGCCCTTTACTTTCCATGCACTGCGCTGCACTGCTGCCTTCCAGCATGCTTGCAGTGCAGGCGCCTGAAACATGTCTTCTGTACCCTTGGGCAACTGAGAAATATGTAAATGTCAGTCTTATTTGCAATGCAATAATGTTTCGAGACATTGAGGTCATTATGTATTAACCTGGCAATGACGCTGCTTAATCTTCCCAAGAGGTCGGAATCAAAGAGAAAACATATCGAGCCCATTCCCTGGAGTGTGTCCTGCATTTGTGGTTTTATAATCAGAAGAATGTAGCCTGTGTTTGTTCTATGCTAGGTTAGGAAAGGGCCTTTCTTAGTCGTTTGTTTATTCAGAGGTTAATGCATTAGCTGTAAGGAACCTGCCAGCAGGGGCACAGAACAGGAGCTCTTTTTCTGTCCATGATGGCTAACCTGTCAAAACAGTGGTGGTTCAGGTTAGCACCCAGAAGTGCCGTTCAGTGCTTTTTTTCTGGTTACTTGAACATCTTCCGCTGAATAAACAGGTTGGGAAGAGCCTGGTGTGCACTGTTGCATCGCTGCTGTATGCCCACTTCTGGACAGAATGGTAAAATACAGGTGTGGTCCTCATCGTTTAAAGTCACTCTCACCGTGGGCCTTGCCAGAGGTTGGATGAGGCTTTGGCGGTTTCATGGTTGTGTATTCCACACTTGCTCATCTGTGGTCCCCTCTGTGCTGGCTCTCAGTTGGCTGTGATGGCAATTTTTGTTCTCATCTGTCAGGATTTGATTTGACATCTTTTTCTAATTCAACATCTTTAGTATGTTATTTAGGGCCAAGCTTCAAGTATAAAAGGTTTTGACTGTCCCATTGCTAAGTCGCAGGGTTACCTAGAATGCTTTGAATGCATCCCTTGACCTCTTCAAGAAATGTGACTGCTCTATTGTAGCAATTTTTAGGAATTTCTTGCTATTTTTTTCTTAGCATGACAGTTTTTTAGTGATGGTGTCACTGGTAGTGGGCACAAGGGAGGACAGGTCTTAGAGCCTAGTCACAAAGTCACTGTGGAAACAACTGTCATGTATTTAGATGTTTCCATCCACCGCTGAGACTGGACTATAGCTTGTGTGAATGCTCTTTGTAGCTTCAGTGCAAAGTTAGCAAGGTCCATTTATGGGTTAGCAAGGAGCATTTATGGGGCCGTGAATGAGCACAGTGGACTTTAAACTGGGTGACACTAGAGGTACCCCATAGTCAGAGGTTCCCCCAGCAACCTTCTCCTGAACTTCATAACGGAGAATAGAGTAGATAACTTCTGCAGTGCTTCCAGCTAAGCAGGAGCCTACCTGCTTGTGTCCTGAGGGGCTGAAGGCGGATGCTGTGTACAAGCAGGCCCTGCAGTTTGTGTACTGGATTGTATGGGTGTCTGGTTTACCTGCTGCTTCATGGTAACGTAACTTGTGCTTGAAGGAAGAGAAAAAATGAACAAGTGATGTATCTGACTGTATGCCCAGACCCAGGAAGCACCGAGATGGTGGTCATAGTCCTGCTGCAGAAGCTAAGGCTTCCTCACTCCTCTCCATCTCCAGGCTGCCAATGCTGCAACTCCTGCTGGCCCTGCGCTTTCCTTTTCTTTCCTCAGAAGCTCTCAAGGCATCAAACTTTTGTAAAAGAGTTGGTTACAGAGGGGCATCGCGGCCTAACATACCTAACCTGAACTACTAGCATAGACACAGCAGAAGGCAAGCTGTCTTTCCTCTGTTCCTTTCTATATAATGTAGTAAATAGAAGCTTTGAGATTACCGTAGAGGCAAGAAAGGCCTTCGACATGACTGCGCCTGTGCCTGCAAATTCAAGCTAAATTAGCCATCTCCTAAAGGAGACTGTACCAATATTAAGTGGATGTAGGGCATGATCTTTGTCAGCTCTTCTGATGCCCTTTGTTGGTTGTCTCCTGTAAGCTCATGCCTGTTTTTTAAGGCACGGATGGAAATGATTCTGATCCCATCCTCTGCATAAATACCAAGAGGATTCCTCTGGCTAATGTGATTACAGAGGAGACCAAACAGGGAGATGGACTCTGAGAGACAAAGCTCTTGGTTAAACAACATGGATGTCTCAAATATTTGCCAACACTTGCGAACACAAATATTTACGCCAGCAGCAAGAGCCAAGGCATATTTTTACTTGAAGATGTATTAAATGTTTCCTTGAGTGTGCAGAATTCGGAAAGAGCTCTTATATCACTCGCCGGCTCATTTTCCAGGCCACTGAATGCACTCACTTATTTGGCAAATCTTGCCGTTAACAGTTTTTTCTCATCTGATTTTACTGACTTTCCTGCTTTCCCTGAGAATCTTGTGCAGGGAGGGAGAACGAATGCATTTTATTTTCCTCCAGCAAGCAAAGCAGTTTATCACATTGCAAAATCTCACTGCCAAAGTTGATTATTTGTGGTCCTCCATATTCCTTGTGACCTGCTCGCTCTTGTTGCGGGAGGGGAAGACTGTGAGCGAGGTCACAAGTCCAAGGCAGTGCGGGGACCTCATAAAGGCATTGAGCCCAATGAGTCTGCTGGAGCAATAGCCCAGCCCTTGGCATGTTCCAGTGGCCCTGGGCTGAAGTGACACACCTGAACTCAGAAGGTGGCTGCTGCCCTGCGTGTGCAAACCAAGCTGCCTGATTTCCAGAGGGATGGCCGGCCTGTAATTGTTGCCCCATGATAAGTGGCACCATTTTTTGGAGGTGTGCCTTTGCAGGTGGAGAACCACCAGCAGTGGTGCTGCTGCTGGTGTCATTGCTCCTAGGCTTCTTCGCGGTCCAAGAAATGCCTCTGATGCTAGGACGCTGCAGGAGAGAGCTCTGATCTTTCTCAGACAGCTGCGTTCCCCTTATAAAACAGTATATTGTGCTAACAATAAATGTGAGGCTTATTTACAGTCTCCAACGCTGGCAGACTAAAAAGGGGAAGCGGCAGGCAGTTCCCTCACAGAGAATCATGGGGGATTAATCAGTGGCAATAAAACTTCAGTCAGTCTGTTCCCCCAGATCAAAGGGGATTAAGCGAGGCACTGGTCACTCAAACTTGAGCCGAGGAACAAGGACATTCGTTTCGGGTCCATGTTGCAGGCTCTCCAGAACAGAAACTGAGAGGCAAATTATGTCCTGGTATGGTGCAATGCCGTGGCCAATTATGAAAGGGGGGATATTGTGAATGAATAAAAATCATAATCCTTTTCCAAGCTATTTGGCTTGTATAAACTTCATAAAAGCTGCACAGATGTTTTTTTTGTGTGGGTAATAGAGGGCAGATGAGGTTGGCCTTCCTCTGCAAAGACAAAGCGAGCCAAAATGGTGCCTCTGAAGCCCAAAGATGAAGCAGGTCATACCATTGGTCAGGGGCCAGGAGTAGATATCCCAACTCTGGAACCAGTGGACCCAGAAATTCTCTGCAAAAAAGTACCTTAACACACAGACAGTGGGAAAAATCCTGGGCGAAATTGTTCTAGTGGAAGCCTAGTGGCAAAGCTCTAGTGGGCAGACTGGGCAGGGGCTGTGGGATGGCCGGAGACACCAAAGGACATTTTGTGGCTACACAGCAAAGCCGGTTCCACGGCCAAGACAGAAAACGGGAAGGGGCTGTTCTGACCCAGGGAAAGGTGCACAGGAATTTGGGGATGCTGAGGATTAGATGTGGAAAGGGTGTGGTGAGGCCTGGGACCGAAAAGCGTTAATAGGGACAGATGGAGGAAGCTTGCCTAACATCTTCCCACTCTTTGGCTGTCTCCGTCTGGCACTATCAGCCCTTTGCTTAACAACATAATTCATATTGGCACTCAAATTCACACCCACAGATCTACAGGGGAAAGCACAGCCCTGACCTGTACTTCCAGTGTGGTTCATCATGTGAGATGTTTCTGTACCTCAGAGAATGACTGGAACAAGGTACTCCCTCGGTGTCATGTATTTCCACACTATGCACTTAATTAACCCTTTTCGTGCGTGACTGAGAACCAAGATATAAATAAAGCAGTGAAAAGAAGACACCAGGTTAAATTAGTGGAACAACTCTATGGTCTACTGCCTGGGAAAGGCGAGGGAGGAACGGACACACGGCGCTAGCTTTTGGGCCGTGAAGCTCTCTGGTACCGTTAACGCTCGCAACTAAGTCAAGGTTGTGACAGCCGCTGTCTCTTCTCAGACATGGGTATTTCAGAAGCGGCTTCCCTTGGTCCCAAGCATGTTTGAATGCATTCTTACAGTGTTTGTTGTCTTCATACTGTTCTGTGGTTAAAACCAAGCTATGTTTCCTGGAGAGTGGCCCTTTTCCAACCTTGGGGATGGAAATGCGGGTCTCTGTACAATGTTCCTTCCTGCATTTGGCAACAAAAAATGGAGATGTTCGGAGGAAACAATACAGAGAAACATTTCACATTAGTGAGACACACACAAAGTATTCTTGGCAGCATGGTGTGGGAATTTGGCATAGACTGTTGCTCATAAGCTCTAGACTCCCTTGTCTACGGCAACAAGTGGCACCTACATCTATTATGTCTGGAGTGTTTGCGGGTCCTAAAAAGGAGGGTCTCATAAGAGACTGATAAAGAAACTAATGGTATTCCAAGATATTTTCTTTAAGGAAGAGTCCTTCAGAGTCCCTAAAAATGGCTAACTCCAGGAGACGTGGATGTTGTCCATGGTTTTGTTGGCATAGCACTGGTTTCTTGCGCTTCCTGGAAAGACGTGGCTATTTCACGCCCAAAAGGGACTACAGCAAACCATGTGCTTGTTGAAGTGTCTGAGGAGACAGCCCTTGCTGTGGCTATTGCTGCATTTGAGATTCCTTTGCATCCGTGTGGAGCAGCTTCTTGCAGCATTCTCCGGGGACCATGATTTCAGATGAAAACAACAGCCAAGAGGAGCCAGAGCTCAGTCCTTGCACCAGAACTGCAAGGTCCATAAATTAACATCTCTATTGTTTTCTCCTTGATTTTGGAACTAAAACTGAAGCGTATGGACCCTGCTTCTTTCCTCACCCAGAGGAGTGATAAAGAAAGGATTATTCCCGCCAAAAACATCAGTCCTTGATGGTTCTTATTTAATGTAGGAAAAGGGAATAAACCAAATATCCAGTTCTCTCTCTCTAGTTCAAGATACACCTTCGAATCTGAAGACTCGGGAATCTCTGGCAGGGTTTCTTTTTTGCTGGAAAAACAAACAAAAAATGTTGTTTTCTGGCCAAAAAGCCCAAGCTGTTCATTTCTTCCCTCTCTCGTGTTTTTCCCTTTCCTTTTTTTTTTTTTTTTTTTTTTTTTGTTCCAAGGCTGTTTCTGAGCAGCTAGGCGAGGAGGACACGCTGTATAAACATGGTACCAGCGGGGTGTTTGGAATGCTTCTTGCTCCGGACCTCCTCCCCACGGAGGAGGAGGCTGGCGGGGTGGGGGAGCCTGGGTCATGGAGCAGAGGGCAGGGAGAAGACAGCTTCTCTTTTCTGCTTGCGTGTCCAAATCTTCCCAGCTGAGGAGAAGAACTGGTGCACGCTGGTCCTTTTATTTAGTGTTCTCTTCTCTGCTTCCCCTTTCATCCCCCATGTGTCAAACAGCTTGTAGGCTTTATTTCAGGAGGCCAAGGAATTTGAACTACAGGCCCAAATACCTCAAGCATCTTTTGATATACGGAGTCTTGAAGCAAAGTTCAGTGGTGCCTAAAGTCAGCACCCTGACGGCTGGTAGCTCAGAGGGAGAGCCTGGGGCGTAAGATGGTCCTCAACAATTTCTAGATGAATGAGTAAGTTAAAAAGTGTGAGGAGTCTTACTTGGGGGATGCAGGAACCATTTCAGTCTGAACTCACACAGAGCTTCTTGGTTTCTGGAAAGCACTTGGCCAGGGGGGGAAAAGCTTTCTAGGGAGGTATGAAAGCCCAAGAGGGAGTACCTGTGGATGGCCCTGCTTTTGGGAGTGAGGGGCGATCCTGCCAAATGGCGACACAGTCCTTGGAGCTTGGCTTGCAAACCGTGTCTCCCCACGTGGGACCCTCTGCTGGGTCATACTTCCTCTGCAGTAAATCCATAACTGGAGCTATAGGAGTTCCAGCAGCGTCCTTCTGCTAGGAGCTTTTCACTACATCACGCAGAAAGAGGACATCACGTCACTCTGCAGGCATGTCCTTTACTAATGGGGAAACCGAGGCACAGGGAATGGTGAGGCTTGCCAGAGGGAGAGGGTGCATCCTGCTTCCCAGCCATTCCAGGCATCACTTTCACCTTCAGTGTAATTATGGTTTCAGCATGACAGCTTGGCCATTCCTGTGAAAACTTGGCTGAGCAATGAAGCCAAGCATGACTGTGCCGCTATGTATTTCAGACATTTTTGGGTCTGGTTAGATGAAAGAGCAGCAGCCTCAGCCCTCTTTGTGGAGGAACTTCAGCATGTCAAATTACTGTTGATGGCTAATGATGGAGCATAGCATGCTGGGAGATGCAGTCTCCGTGGGCCATGCCTTGGTACTGAGGAGGACCAAGGCTACATTATGTTTGTTCCACACAAGTTTACATCCTCCCTTGGTTTCCCAGTAAGCAGCTTCTCAGGGGGAATAATGGTCCCAATGAAAGCCCATTGAAGTCAATGGGAGTCTTTCTGTTGACGTCAATAAGTTTGGACCCGGTCCCATGCATACGGCCCTCCTGCTGAAGAGAAATGAGCAGCAAATCTTCTGTGTCTGCATGAGGTATTCTGTTGCATCATTCATTGTCTATAACCACAATTCAGCTGTTTTTATATTGCTAAACTGACAACTGGAAGCATTTAAAAGGGAGGGAGGAGAAAGGCTTGACCGTGCCCTCTTTGCCCAGGGACAGCTACCATGACACAACCTGACCACAGGGAGGTCTTCTGGTCAGTGCCTTTAGCGGAGCTGAGCTCCTTCTTTTCAGAAGACCTTCCCTTTCTCCGGGGTTCAGTGGTGGTAGGGCATCTGGGGAGAAGTGGGTTAAAGTACCCAAGCCTGTCATCCTCAGGACGGAAGACATTGTTAGGGAGTGAGAGAGGACTATGGGATGCAGTTGTGACAGCTCTAAATGTTCCCTCACAGAATGAAACTGCATCTACGGAGTCACTACAAAACCAATTGTTATTGTGCAGATTTTTGGTATCTTCCAAGATCTCGGTGATTGACAACCTTTTGGATATGACATACTGGATGGTACCAGCTTTTCCCAAATTAAGAAGCTCTTGAGAACCAGCTTTTGAAGAAGGCAAGATGCTGCCCATCAGCTGGTCAGTGAAACTGGTCTCTGTGTGTGGCTGTTGCTCCGGGATCCTGCTGAGTTTAAAACGTAGTGAGACCCGTGGGCTGCTGCCTTCTGTGGGGACCTTCCCTCCCGTGCCGTGGCTCCTGGCTACCAGCCCTGCCTCGGCTCTGCTGGGTGCCGTTCTCCGTGCGGTCGTGTGCCATCCTCCACACCCGTTGGTGGCTGGCTTCTGCTGCAAAGCGCTGAAATCCTTCCAAAGCAAATAGAGCACAAAGCAGAGGCCATGCTTCAGAGAAGGGTCTTGTCGCTGGCTGAGGGCAAGCCCTGGGCAAACAGGGGAGTTGGCTGCAGGCGGTCAGGAGTCGGCCCCGGTCCCACAGCAGTGAGAGTGGAGTGCTAAAAATGTCACCCAGCAGTGCTTCCCCTTGGCACATCCCTTTTGAACAATCAAATGGATTTTGTTGTTGCTGTTGTGACTTTTTTCATTGCAGGGATGCGATGCCTTTCCCCTCGAGTTGACTGATGGATTGAATAGGTGAATGCCCCTTTGAATCACCGGCGGTGGCCATGAAAAGGCAGAGGCCAGCTGTTCTAGCCCTGGCACGCCAAGTGTTATCCAATAATCCATTATTACACTCCTGCTTCTCTCCACTCTCAACACTTGCTTTTCTTCCTTGAACCAAGTGCTACCTTGTGGCCGTCAGTGGATTTTAAGTTAACCCTGCCGTCACCTGAAAGGCAAACTCCACCATGGAATAAATACGAGTTCAGTTGGCATTAGAGGCAAATACAGAAGCTCTTGTAAGGATCAGGAATAATGTCTTTTAAATGTATATGCGTAAGTTACGTATGCACACATATGTATGTATATATATATGTGTGTATGTCAGCAGAGATACAAGGAGTGTGTACATATGCATGTGTGTGTATAGACGAAGGGAGGGGGTACTTTGTACAAAAGGCAAAGGTGTAGAATTTGAGGGTTGCCATGGATACAGGTCAGATGCCTTTGTTCTCGCATTGTGGTGTAGCTTAGGGAGATGAGAGATGCGCCAGCTTCAGAGAAAGATGAGGGAAGAATGTTTTAAATTTTTTTTTTTTTTTGATACGCAAAGAAAAATACCCATAGTTTTTGTATCAAAGTTTGAAATAAAAGGCAGTAAATGAAGGCAATCTACAGATGCATATGTGATTGAACTCATGGGGAGTCTGGGAAACGAGTCAGTTGAGTGGCATCAAGGGAAATATCATCGTGGTATCGTCATGGTCACAGACAGCCCCTCTGTGGAGCCACAAAGCCACTTGTCTGCGGTAACTCTGCACTGATACAGAGCCGGGTGTCTTCATGCACTGCCTGTGTGTACGAGTGTGCACACGTGCGTGCGTGTGAGTGTATGTCTGAGCTTCTGCCTTTGTTTTTCCCTTTTAAAATCTCCTCACTGGCTTTCTATAGTCCCAGACTATTTGATTCGGCGCTGAGAAGGAGGTTTCAAACCAGGATCCATATGGGGCCCGTCAGTTGCGACTGGATTCATTTTAAAGTCCTTGTTAAGTCCAACAAAAAGCCAAAGATTAGAGCTGATATGTTGGCTTTTATCCAAATGCTGATCCTTGAAAGGCTGCCTTGAGACCGCCAGGCGACTCTCTCATTCCCCTTTTTCTTCTTGCTCTTCTTCTTCCTTTCTAATTGCTTCCCAAATTTGGGTTTATTACCATGATTTTGAAGCCAGGTAATCAGAACCATGTATGTTTTTCTTTCCCTCATCTCTTTCTAGTACCAATCAGATCATGTCTCTTTGTTGGTTCAGAAAGTCCATTTTAGTATCTTGACCACCAACGTCAAAGCCTTGGCAAGGCTGCAGCCCTTTGGGATAACGCTTTAAAACCAGCCGTTAGCTAGCAGATACGTTACTGGCAGCCAAACAGCCATGGCTAAAAGAAAAGCAACATGGTTCTTGTCTGTTAGCTGGGAAGGCTCTTTCCTGTCCTCTGAAGCCGGGGCTACAGCTTCCCCTTCCTTTGTCCCTGAGGCTTCATTGTTCAGGGCTTGTCCTCACCATGGCCAGGGATGAAGGACATCTCTGTGAGTGAAAGGTCTGGCGCTGAGTGCTGGGCTCCACCTGGGAAATGGATGTCTCTGTCTTTGGTTTGGATGAATCAGATCTTGCTTGTCTGTCTTTGCAGATACTAATCACGCCTAGGTGATCGGTACAAGGACAATAGGAGCGTTCATGGTCAATACCTATTTTTTCCTGTGGTCCAGCTGCACTCCACCGCTGGAGATCTCTCTTCCAACGCGAGCTCCTCCCTGCTTTTCACACAGCAGCCCGGAGCTTGTTTCTTTGAGAGCAGATAGCTCTTGACAGTCTAGATTGCGAGGGAAGCAACAGAGTGCCAGAAAAAGAGACCAGAGCTCTATTGAGAGCTGCATGTAATCAAGCAAGGAGAGAGGGAATGGTTATGAGGAAGGGGAATGGATATTGGCAATACTTTGTGCCAAAACCAGAAGACTGAGCAGAAGGGGAGCTGGGAGGGAGCTGGGGCCACGTAAGTCCACCAGTCCAAACCTAAGCTGTCACGGTGAGGAAACCCAAGCAGATGCTGCTGCTTTGTTCTCAAGTTGTGCCTCATTTGGAAGACCCTTCTGTAAAGCCTGTATCATCCTTACCAGTCAGTGCATCTCATAAATGACAAACGTGGTGCTCTGGAGCAGAAGAGGGTGTCTAAGCTAATGGAGGCATGAGGAAGGCAAGATCAGGGAAAGAACCTGGGGGGTTTTGGAGCTGTTGGACTGTGATCTCAAACCTAGAAGCAAAGAAGGGACTCGGGCTGTGTTAGAAACTCTGCACTTGAGAGCAAGTACTGCACATCATCCTGCTCCAGAAGGCATAAAAATGAGTGCCTCGAAGGCCCTAACCTGTCCCGCAAGGCAAGGTTCAGCCAGGCTGGCCCAGCAAATTCCTCCTCGCTCCGGCATGGGAAAGGCCATCCCCATCCCACCGTGGCAGCCAGCGCTGGCGGGATTTGTTAGAAATATTTTGAACAGCATCTGCCACAGGGGCTACGTGCAACAAGGGGCATTAAAAAGCCATCATATATTGTATTGTCCATACATTAATTTAAAATATATGCAGCCACATATAAAATATTACCTAACACGTAATATTCGTGCAGTTTAAATTAGACAGTAGGCCGATATATTTTCAATATGCGCCGTGCGATGTAATGCACACTATGAACAGGCAGCGGATGGATGTGAAATGTGTGTGTGAGATGCATCTGGACCAGGAACAGCTTGCAAAGCCATTGAGGAAAACATTTAGAGGGGTGAGGGGCGGGAATGGGCTTGTTCTGTCTTTGTTTTTGTGACTGCTTTAACTCCGGGCTTTCTGTCCCGGGAGTCCCACAGTACAAACTGGTGACCCCCTACAGACAGCATAAAAGGGAGCCAGCCCAGCCCATTCTGTGCAGTGCTGTCATCTCACTACTTCAGCGGCCGTTTAATGAAGAGGGGTATTAAAAGGAACCAAAATTTCCATTCACTTTTGCCAGCGGCGGCCTTGTTGATAATCCCCCTGTGCGGGCAGGTTTGCCGAAAGGCTCGTGGCCGTCCTTCAGGACTTGCCAGTACTTGGCGTGAGCACAGGCAGCCTGAGCGTGGGCAGGGGACGTGCACATACCCTCTCCCAGTGGCCTTCGTCCTGCTCTGCACAGCCAGCCCCTCCTCCCGCCTCCCCTGCCATACACATCTCCCAGTCCAGCCCGCAGCCCCTTTATCTCACCCTCCCCAGTAAAATCCTCCCTTTTCACATCTGTCCCTCACCATACTTCCAGTCTGGGACTCCCAACCATCAGGTCACCTTTCCTCCCACTTGCAGCATCGTCTTCTAGTCCAGCTCTGACCTGTCTCTTTTCCCAAATAACAAGGGATAGGACAAGAGGAAATGGTCTCAAGTTACGCCCGGGGAGGTTTAGATTGGATAGTAGGAAAAATTTTTACACTGAAAGGGTTATTTATTAAGCATTGGAACAGGCTGCCCAGGGAAGTAGTTGAGGCACCGTCCCTGGAGGTGTTTCAAAGCCGGGTAGACACAGTGCTGAGAGATATGGGTTAGTGATGGTTTTGGTCAGAGTTAGGCTGACGGCTGGACTCGATGATCTGAAAGGTCCCTTCCAACCTAGGCGATTCTATGCTTCTAAGATTGCCAGGTGCACATCCAAATCGTAGTTGGAAGCACCATCCCAAGGAGACATAATGAGTATCGGTTGTGTTCTCTCACTGGGTTTATAATTTCTAGGGCCTTGGCTGTCTCTGGCTCTGAGTACCCCACATCTCAAGTACATACGTGGCTTCATGTCCTTCTAATCTCTCTGAAGGGAAAAATACCCTGTAACCCGTGGGCACTAAATAGCAGGATGCCTCTCCCATACCTCTGCCATGAAACGCTGACTTAGGAGCCAGGCGACACAAACCTCGTGGCTGAGGCGGCAGAGCCTGGGGATGTCCTGCCGGCGGGTGGCAGACGGTCGGGGCTGCACCGCACACCTTAGTCCTCTCCTCTCTGTCCTTTTCCCTCGCTCACGCACCAGACCCCAAGAACAAAGCCCCTTTAGTTTCCTGCTCCAGACAGGCCATAAGGGTTTATGCTGGAAGATGTTTCTTATTTCTGGAAACACTTGTCTGGGGCATTTTTCTTTAAAAGCTTTAGTTTATCAATGCGGAAAATGCTGTTGAAAGTGGACATTATCCACAGCACTTCCCATTTCAATAAAAAGCCAAAGTTCATTGTTTTTTTTTTTTTGGAGGGGGGGTGGGGGTGGGGAAAGAAACTTTCAGTGTTTGGTATGAAGCCTGTTGAGCAGCTCGGCTCTGCTCGTGGCTGGCCCCCAGCATACCCTTTTCCTGCTTCAGTATAATGGGAGCTCAGAGGCCAGCGCGGAGACACAAAATCGGCACGCTGGGAAATCAGCGGGATGTATGCAAACTGGCTTGGATAAAATCCACCCCGAGCACAGCCCATACCATAATACGACCAAGAACAGCGAAGCTCTGAAGTCTGAGAAATAACATTTCATTTCTCCCCATCCCCCCGTTTCTTTTTTCCACTTCTGCTCCTGCCGGCACGCACCTGGGCTCCAGTTGCCGCATCCAAGGACCACAGAAAGCCTAGGTCTCACAGCACCTCTAAACCGAGGGCTTCAGCTTCGCTGAGACAGGGTTTTGGCTTGCCTGCGTTATTTTAAGCTCAAGCTTTCTTTTTTTTTTTTCCTGGTTGAGGGACCATGACTTTACCAGGCTGGATCTCCAAAACTTCCTAAGCTTGGCCCAGCGCGGGGTAACACCCATGAGCGCGGACTAAGCATCTCTCATTCCAGACTCCCCCAAGTTCTGAGATTAGGCAGAAATTCAAACAAATGAAGGCAGTTGCTGGAGAGGACAGGAAGCAATTACAGACCACCCTGTAAAGGCAGGACAGCTAGCAGCTTGTGTGGCTGCTGCTGCTGTTTAAACAACAACAACCCCCAGGCCGGGAAGGGCAGGAACATCTTTGAAGAACAATGCTGGAGCGAGGTGCACCGAAGAAGTTGACAAAGGAGGATTAATACAAAATGCTCCGGCGAAACGGTCCAGGGCTCCTGCTGTGTGGGTCAGGAGGGTCCCGCTGGCAGGAGGTGGACAAACAGGATGGGTTCGGGGTTCCAAAGGGAGTCAGGACCCGGGACCTCTTGGTACCAAGCCAGCGAGTGGACCCACGCGGGTCAGGAGGAGGGTGGCCTGCAGGATGCCTTTTCCATCTGCAGGGCCATTTTGCGGCGAGATTTTTTTTTTTCCTTTTGCCATGGAGGGGGAAGCGGGGGGGAAGGCATTTTCAAGCTGTTTTCTCCAGGATATCCCAGCTATGCCTGACAGCTGGTTCCCATTGGGCTCCTGACCAAAGGCAGTCTCCAGCAAGGGTGGGAGTGGGCGGGAGTGGGGGAAGGGAACCTAATAACGAGGAGGACGAAGAAGAGGAAGGATGAAAGGCACTTAAATGTGGAGGGTGGAATTGAACCAGGAGGACACTCGGTGGGAGGGGCTGGCGAGGCTTTGAAGCTCCTCACTATGGGGAGCCTCCTTTAAACCCTACACCATATTGGTACAAGGTGGGGGAGGAGGGTCTGTGTCTCTTTTTCCCTCTGAAATATTACGAGAGGTTGAGACCCCCACTCAGGATGGACCGTTTCTGTCCATTAAGCATTTAAAATGCTCGTCCATCTCCCATGGCCTCCTGTCCTTCTGTTCCTTTTGGGAATGGGCTGGGGATGGGAGGTTCCCAAAGATACCTTCCTGGAAAATGAAAGGATAGGGTTGATAAGGGGTGGTGTCAGTCACAGCCTCATGCCCGTAGGCGTTCAAGTGGAAGATACGTGAAAAGGAACTGTTTGTGTCCCGAAACTCAGCATCAGGTGGTGATTTTTGCTCCTCTCTGTCAGGAATCTCAGCAGGCAGGTCAAGGGGAGGTTGGCTGGTGCTGCCTGACTTCCCCTCGCTGCTGGCCAGGAAGGAAACCTGCTGGCAGCTCCTCGATCCCTGCTCTGGAGGGGATGGAGGCATCAGCTGCCGTATGAGGGGCTCCATCCATCCATGTTCTCCATCACTCAGGCCCCTTCTCTGCATTCGCTGCCTCTCCTCCGAGGCAACCGTGCGGGCTGGAAGAGGAGAGGCCGCTGCAGCGACGGACGTTTGCGACTGGGGTTGTATATAGACACTGGAGTGCCCTGTAGTTTGGATAACTTGATAAGGGGATGTTTATCCGACAAGCGCGTGGTGGCACAGGTGTCGTGGGGCTGTGCACCAGCGCTGCCAGCGCAGCAGCTTGTTAGGAGTCGCTCAGGTGGAAGATGGTGGAGGGGAGCGAGCCTGGCTGCAGCAGCCTTTGAACGGCGAGGCCTCCGAAGCACCTGCGCAATTCGGGAAGAAATCAGACAGTGAGGTTTTTTCTAACTTCAGGCCGCCATGCTAACCCCTGGGAACCAGCGTGAGGGTTTGCTAGCAGTAAAAGCAGGGCTGGACCCAGTCTGGGGGACTCCCTGGCCACACACAAACACTCGTACCCTTTTAAAGGCAATGCTGTTGGCAAGGGCAAGCCCGAATTTGGCTGTTGGTCTGAGGAACAGGAGAGGGCTCTGCGCTTTCCTGGGACCAGGTTGGCACAGTTGTCTTGAACAATTGGAAGTATGTTTATACAAGGACTCCAGGTTCGCTAGAATTTAATGCCCCTTTGCTTACTGTCGCCGAGATTTCAGCCACCTCTGTGGTATGTGGCACTGAAAACTCTGCTGAGGAAATCCTGGGAAGCGCCCAGGTTGAGTCCTGTGGTGGGGAGGGCAGACCTTGGAAGCAGCCTGGCCTTTTGAGCTCCTGCTTTGGAGGAGAAGCACGAGGAGACAAGTACCCACCTTTGCCAAAGCCAGGAGATGTGATTTTGGGGACAGACCTAGCTGGATGCTCTTTGCTGCAGACTCAGTTGGTTAATAGCATAGTTCTCCTTTGCAAAGTGCTCACACACCCACGTCTGGTTTCTGCCCAGGTATTTGTTATCCCTAAGGGTTTGCCAGGGCATGTGGACTTGATTGCAGTTACCCGTGTGCCGGGAGTGTACGTAAGAGTCAGGTCGCTCATGTCTGTGGTCTGAGCTTGCATTGGAGACCTCTACAAGCAGAGACTCTCTTGGGAAGCTCATGGTCTGTTCGTAAGGCTCCGAGCCTTCCCCAGACGGACACTGTCGGGTATCCTACCTGCTAGGAGCTTCTCGGACCTCGTGGGCTTGCTGCAGGAGGCATCGCCACTTCCTTCCTTCTTACTGCAGCTTTGGACAGATGGGGACATTTAATGACATCAGCTTTCTGTCTTGTTTTCCATGTCTCGTGGCACCCATCTGACTTTTGGTTTGATTTGATTCAGAAAAAGAGCAGGAAAATCCTGTTTTATAAGGGTGCTAGGAGAGCATCTCTTCTTCCTTCCTCAGTCGAACCCAAATAAAACTCTCCCTGGAAAACTGGAATGCAACAGTTTATTGAATTACATCTAACTAAATTCGGAGCATCAAGAAATATAATGGCAGACAAAAAAATGAAGGTAGAGGAAGCACAAAAGAACATGTCCAGCAGACACCTGTCTTCGGAGTGCTGATTGTGTTCCTTCATCGGCTGCATAGCTGTACAACGTGGCTGAGGGATTATTCCTGTTGGAGCTGAATTGCCTTGCCCTAATCTAATAACGAATACGCTCCAAAGCGATGATGGAAGAAAAACTAGGAAGTCTTTATCTTCTCCCTGAAATGAGCAGACCTGTGCAGGCTGGCCGAACCTTCAGCGCTCTGAAGGGTTCAGAGCTGTGCTGGAGCTGGGGCTGGAGCTGGAGCTGGAGAAGGGCAGCTCGTTCCTCATTCCTGCTCGGTGCATGGGCTGTAAATCTCTAGAGGAAAAAATACTTTTTTTGTGCATTGTTCTTCCCAAGGCTGTCAGGAAATCGGTGGGGGGAGAGGCATGAGGTGACACAGAAAAAAAACAATGGAAGGAGAAAGTTAACAATAACACTTTTTTTGGGGAGGGTGTATGGCAAGCTATTTCTGACAGAGAACTAGTTGAAGGTTCAGCATGGTGATTTGTGCAATTAATCCATCTCAGCTTTGCTCTGCGTTTGTGTGCCGGGTGTCCTGCGCCTCTGCAGTGAGTGACTGTTTAGAGGTGGCTGCAGGGTCACTGGGTGATCCCGGGGTGGGGGTCCCTCAGTTGTTCCTGTACAGGTGTGCGCAGCTCAGGACACATTGTCCAAAGGTGCAGCTGAAGGTGTGGGTCTGGCAGGGAGCCAAGGAGGCCAGTGGCATCCTGAGGTGCATCAAGAAGTGTGTGTCAAGCAGATCGAGGGAGGTCATCCTCCCCCTCTGCTGTGCCCTGGTGAGGCCACATCTGAAGTTCTGTGTCCAGTTCTGGGCTCCCCGGTTCAAGAAGGCCAGGGAACTGCTGGAGAGGGGACAGCAAAGGTCTACCAAGATGCTGAGGGGACTGGAACACCTCTGTTATGAAGAAAGGCTGAGGGACTTGGGTCTCTTCAGTCTGGACAAAAGACGACTGAGGGGGGATCTTATCAATGCTTGTAAATACTTCAAGGGTGGGTGTCAGGAGGATGGGGCCAGGCTCTTTTCAGTGGTGCCCAGTGACAGGACAAGAGGTAACGGGCACAAACTTGAGCATAGGAAGTTCCACCTCAACACGAGGAGGAACTTCTTTCCTTTGAGGGTGGCAGAGCCCTGGCACAGGCTGCCCAGAGAGGTGGTGGGGTCTCCGTCTCTGGAGATATTCCAAAGCTGCCTGGAGGCGTTCCTGTGCCACCTGCTCTGGGTGACCCTGCTCTGGCCGGGGGTTGGACTAGATGGTCTCCAGAGGTCCCTTCCAACCCCTGCCATTCTCTGATTCTGTGTGACTTTCCATGGCTGCCTGGCAGCTCCTGCATCTCCCTAATTTGGGGACCATATTACAAGACGTTCTGAAAGCAGGGAGAGCAATGTGAGAAGTGCAGTATTTCTGTGCCTTCTTTTCTCTTTGCCTTCCCTTCGCTCGATTTGTGTCAGTGCTGGACTCACTCCTTTCCTCCTCGGTGTGCCACTCCTCCTGGGGAGAAGCATCCCGCTCCAGGCTGTTTGCTCTAGGGTAACCAGGAGGAATGGGGCAAAGATCTTTCCCATCGATGCTTTCCCTTACTCCATCACTGAGCGGCAGTGTGAGATGGATGGAGAGCCCATGTTTCCTGCACTAAACCATCCAGGACCCTTCTCCTTGTGGTCTTTCCCCAGCTTTTCCAACAGCCGCTGGAGAGCCTGGACAGCAGGGTGAAAAGGAGAGCTTGCGTTTGGTTCCTGAATCCTCAGGAACGTAGCTTGAAATAAATAAACAAATAAATGCATTTTGGAAAGCAAACATCCCTAGGTTGGCTCGAATGGGCCCAGTGGATGTTAGCATCGGAAAACACTCCCAGGCTGCCTGGGATGAGCGGATCCACTCTGCATCCAGGGTGGATGCAGGCAGGGTGGCAGCAGAAAGTTTTGAGAGCGGTTCCGCTGCCGGCCGAGGCATCTCCATCACTCTCTACCCCTTCCCGTGCTCCCCTTTTTTTGTTTGGTTTTGTATTAAGATCTGCAGGTGTCTGGTACGCTGCGACGAATTGGAAAATTGAATGTGATATTAAGTTAATTAAAACTGCCCTCTGTGTGTTAATCTTCTTGTCAAGTTTTAATTAAGTGCTGATAAAAGCTCAGCGTGGCGGGGGTGGGGGGCGTTCCCGGTTTCCCCTCCTGTGATCCAGGCAGCCTGCGGGCACGGAGGGGCTTGTTAGGGTAACGTCGGGGTTATAATGGGTCCCCTCGTGCCTCCCGGTGCCTGTGCTCCGATCAAGGAAGCACTGAGAGAGGAGCTCCGTAGCGCCTGCCCCCACGCAGGGCTTTTGCCACTTACCTCCCAAGAAAGGGTGAAATTTGACCATTTTCTTGACGTCCCCCTTTCACGGACGCAGCCCTCGCTCACCAGCAGCCAGCAGATCCCACTCCATGAGAGACCCTGCCCGGACACAGCAGCTCTCCTCCCAGGATGGGTCATGCTCTGGGGGATGGCTGATTTTCTGCTCGTGAGCCAGAAAATTCAGGATAATGGTGAAATCAGGGTAATTGCCATTTCTCGCTGCCGGGGGAGGCCGGTGTGAGAACAGGAGGAGTGGGGTTAGGGCTCTCCATGCATTCCTGTGTTCCATAGATGTGTCATCTCTTTCTGCGCATGGTTATTGGTATGTGGAACCCAGTGCCTGAGCCCTCTCCCGCAGCGTGGTAATGAGGGATGCTCTTTGGAAGAGACAGTCATGGCAGAGAGAGCGAGCCAGGGCATGAGGAGCTGGGAGCAAGGAGGAGGACAGCCAAGGTCCAGATGGGTTTAGGGGTTGGGTGGTGTAGGATTGAGCCGAGTGCAGGGTGAGGGAGAAGCCTGGAGTGGTCCTGGGTACCCTGCGGAGGGTTAGCAGGATGGATGCGAGATGGGAGTGGAGAGCTTTGGGACAATTTGGGGGTGTTTAACTGAATGACAACAGGGATAAGCAATGGCAGAGCCTTGGGGGGGGGATTAATGAAGGTGGGTTCGCGCACAGGAGAAGCGCAGAGCCAGGTGCTACGAGGCAGGAGGGTTGTGGTGGCCTCGGAGTCATGGGAACTGAGCTCTTCCCGTCCTGTTCCTGCAGTCGGGCAGTTTGTACCAGCGGGACAGGCTGGACTTCTTTCCTTCCTTCAGCCTCCCGCTCCTCCTTTGCCGCTGGGGGAGCCCCTCCAGCTCCCTGCAGTTCGCAGGGGCTGCAGGGACGAGCTCACGCGTGTGGCTCCATCCCGTTGTGCCCATACGAGTGGTTCAGCTGTAGGGATGTCACCGTGGCTGGTGAAACCATGGGACATTCACAGCAGAGGGCAGGCGGTCAGGGCCAGGGCAGGAGGAGAAACCAAAGGGAAGGACGTGCAAGACTCCCAGGGCAGTTAAAATAGGTATTTCCTAGCAGGCGTTAATCCATGGAGCATATGCTCTATCCTGCAGCTTTGAGTTGCTGTCAGTCCCCGGAGTGTATGTGGTGTCCTGCGGCTTTCTCTTGATTTAGCCCTGCTGGTTTTGTCTGCCGCGGGGAACTGGGCATCAGTGATGTAGGAGGTGCATCCTACAGGGCAGAGCCTGCACCCCCAGCCCCACCAGCTGCTCTCCAAAGCCCCTTCCTGGGGGGAGGTTGTTGAGACCTGAGCCAAGCGGGGGGACCCAGGCTGGCTGCTAGGGGCTCCGGGAACCTGCTGGGGTTCATGGGACTGGGAGGACTGGTATTTCCTCTCAAAGACGATGTTCATAGAGATTTATTTCCCTCCTTGGGAAACGGTGGGAGATGTTTTAGCCAAAAACGGTCCGTCTGAGTTTGTTTGGCTGCAGCAGAGAGACGGCAGGTTGCGTTGGAGGCGCAGCTCCTGGCCAGCCCCGACCCTGCAGCCGGAGCCCCCTCTTTGCCCTTGCCTGACTGTGGTTCGCGAGGGGCTGAGGAGTCAGCGGATTTAGGAAGAAAGTTCTCTTCTTTTAGAAAAACTGTTTGCCTGGATAATATCTCCCTAAAGCGGACAAGATGATCCCCCGTTAGGGCCTAACTCTATTCACTCTCCGTGTTATTTAACGAGGGCAGGTTGGAAATCAGTGTTTCTAGCGGCGCAGATGGCTCTTATGTCTCTTTTTTTCAATGCCAGACAATATCATTTTGCAGCAATTATCTCAAATCATTGACCATAGATTGAGCTGGAATACATTTTGCCAAATAGTTCCCTGCTATAAATTTCTGTAGGTATTTCCATTGTGGAGTTGACATTTCCCTCTGAATCGACAATTAAACTATCTTTGCTCAGTTATAGCCATTATATTTAACCTCTGTTGATTCCATTTTTGACTTTTTTATGGGCAGCATGTTTCCCACTCCGCGTATGAGTCTCACCTAAGCTTTTCATTGTATTTTTAAGGTCCCTGGCCAAAATTAAGACATTTCCCATTTTAACTTACAGCACCTTGTAATGCCTTTAAACCATTACAAACATTCTTTGAAATATCTCCGGGCCGGAACCAGTGCACAAATGGAATTAAAAATCACTAGTTTAGAGCCCGAGCCATTAACTTGACCGGCCAAAACGTTTCTCCTGCCTCAGGTTTTTCAGCTCAGAACAGGTACAGCACCTGCATTTACGATCAGAAAGTTATTAAGTGATACTGCTTTTAAATTTAATTATGACTGTTCCCAACTCGGGGCGGCCCCGCTGCGGATTTCTGCGCCCTCTTCCCAGCCCCGGGATTAGGCGCTGGGATGGGGGGGGGAGGTTTCTAGAAGTGTCTTTCCATTGTGCTTCAGTCTCCAGCTTCAAGGGTACGATTTGACCAGTTAGGAGCGATACTTGTCAGTCTTTTCCCAGTTTGTTTTGGAGCTAATGAATTTAGGAAGGTTCCCATATATCTGTCCTCCTCTTCAGCACGCCTGGGAGCCCGCTTGGCTCCAGCTGTCCGGCGTGTTTCTGAGAGGTGGTTTCTTCGCCCCAGTCACCAAGATTAATTTTGTATAGGGATTTTCATATGCTGGGGGGAAAAAAAAAAAAAAAAAAAAAAGAAAAAAAAAGAAAAAAACCCACCTGGAATCAATTGTCAGCACAATGGAAGTTGGCATAGCTAACGCTGGGGGAAAAGGGGTGGACAATAGTTTATTTACCAGAAATACTGCTTTGGGGACAATCAAAACTATTGGTGAATTACTGCCAAATTGGATGAATAGAGTAGACTGGAAAAAAAATTAAGGGGGGGGGGGGGGGAACCAACCCTGGAAAAGTCAAAACCTTTAGTCATACTATTTTCTGAAATGAATTTGTTTTTGTTTTGAACGGACACTGCGAAATCTGCCTGGATTTGAGCTGAGATTTAAAGAGACAGCCAAGCCAGCTGCTCTCCTCTGGGCTGGATGTGGTGTTTGGGATGACTTGAGCGAGCCCCTTCCTCCCTTTTCTCTCTCTGTCGGGAAAACCCAAGCTGGAAAGCCCATTCCCGGCTTTCCGGGGTGATGCCGGGCCCCAGTCGCTGCACTGGGAGCCCTGGGGAGCTGCTCTGCTGTCCCCAGCTCTCGCCGCCGCCGCTCCCGGTCCTGCCTTATCTCCGTTCCTCCAACCCTTGCCCACTGTGTTTATTCACACTGTAAACTTCTTCGTGACGGGGTCTGTCTCTCATTGCATTTGTTTTGAAGCCCTGTCCCCACTCATGGCTTATCTTTAGGCACAGCGATAACAACAACCAACAACCCTCTTTGCTTATATCACCGTCTCTTTTAAATGTTTTCATAATCTAAACCAGCGCTTCTATCTCCTCTTCCTTCCTCCGTGTAAAAGCCCCCGGTCCATGTAACGCTAATGGGCCCGGCTCACACGGAAAGGTTATTGCCTGCACTTTCGACTCGTTTTCTGCAGCCCCTGTGGAAACGAGGGAAATGTCAGACTGATGCCGCGTTTCTGCGAGATTCCTGTAGAAAATACAGTGGCCGTGGAAGAAATAATTGCTCTGTCTTTGGTTCGATATAACTTTTGACGGCGGGTGCTGTTTAGCCCAGGAGTGGAGCCTACCCGGGGAGGAGGCACCACGCTCTCCCCCAGCAGCTCCCCTGTCCTGGTGCGGGGGCTGCCGTGTTTCCATCTCAGCAGCACGCGATGTTCCAGCCTTGGAAAGCCAGGCGGGGTGTGATTCGGAAGCAGGCTCTGCCTCCCACCCGCGGGGACCTTGCAGGGCATGGTGGGTGCGTCCGCGGGGATGGAGCATCCCTGTGGCTCCACCACGCTCCCCTGCCTCCATCCCTTTCCAGCATCCGCACCGACGGGGTCTTTGTGCTGCTTCTCCTGGGCTTGGGTTTCTCTGCTTGCGTTTACGTCCCTGCTTGCACTTAACAGCGGGAAGATGTCCCTGCAGCTATATATTAACATACGTATGGCCACGCGTGTGCCTGGCACTGGCGTACATTGCCCTGCCTGATGCTCGTCCTAGCGTGGGTGCGTGTGCCAGGTTGGGTGACGCTGGTACAGGATTACCTGCCTGCACCGCTGGGTACCGCTGCATGCCTGAGGTGTGTGTGTGTGTGTGTTTTTCCCCCTCCTCTTTGTTTTTTACCCCCCCACACACCCCCAGGAGAGGGGTGTCCCTCATTGCGCATGTGCCAGCGCAGAGCATGCGTGTGCCACTCGGCTGTCGTTCGGCCCCATCACCAGAAGGGAAGCCAGCGCTGCCAGGGACTGAAGGTCAGCAGAAGGACATCTCAATTATTCTGTGTCATCTGCGAGGAACTCGGCTCTTGTCAGAGTCCCAGCGGAGAGCAATGAAACAGTAACTCGGCTGGAGGAAAAAAGAAAGTGGGAAGGAAAAAAAAAAAAGGAAAGGAAAGGGGAAAAAAAAAAAAAAAAAGGCCCATGCAGCCTGCACAGAAGCTAAGGTCACTGGGATTGACAGCTGCTAGGAGATATCTCTATTTCGTGTGCCGAAAATAACACCTCTCTGGGCTACAGATCTGCGTTTTCAATTAAATATTGGGCAGTGAAGAGGGGGAAAAAAAAATAAATCTCAGCGATAATTTCAGAGGAGGGGGAGGAAATGGAAAACAGGCTTGTGAAGGAAGCCTGTCTTGCTGCTTCCAGTAACCTTATTTCCTCAGGATTGTCCTGTGTATTTCTCCTTCTCTCGTCTCTTATCTTCACCTCTCCTTTTGAAGCCCTGGGAAACTGGAGGCAGCAACTAGAGAAATAACTCTGGGTGGAGAGAAGCGGGGAGAGCCCGTGCCTTGCATCTCCCCTGGTGGGAGGAAGAACCGAGCCCCGGCAGCGCTCGTGGTGGAGATGCTCTGTGCCAGCGCCATGTGCCGGGCTGGGATGCGGGCAGCCCCGCCGCGGTCCTCAGCCCTTCCGATTGACTTCTGCTCCTGTCGTGCCAATGGGATGCCTTCGTTAAGCACAGTTAATTGGGAGCCAAAGACTTCCCCTTTGTTCTGGTGGGATTTGATTGCTCGCCCTCCATTTCCATGGGCTCAAGGCTGTTGGGGTTTTGGCACGGCAGGGTGGCTGCTGATGCTGGCCGTGGCTGGGCTCATGCAGTGCCCCAGGGATGCGGTTCCCAGCGCCTTCCCCGATGATTCGCCTGCACCCAGGGTTTCTGGGCCGCTGGTCCTCACACCAGACTCTCCTTTGCAGGCATCAGCTGTTATGCCAGCGGCGCTGCAAAGACAAACCAGTGTGACTTTGTCGAGCTCCTACATTAGCGGCTCCTGCCACTTGGTTACACACCTGGTCACATCTTGCCCTCTGGACGAGGGGAATTTACCCTGTTTCCTTCCCTGCACCATCTTGTTGCCTACCTGGGGGATTCAAAACTGTTTTTCCCATGCAATTCTTCACTGCAAGAGGCATGTGAAAGTGTTTCCAGAGGGAGAAACCTCTTGAAAGCTCCGTGACCTGGAGCAACCAGCCCACCGGTTGGGCTGACCTGTCTGGGAGCACTCGGCCAGCAGATGCCTGGGGGCTTTCCTGCAGGTAACTGTGCTGGTACCACCAGCATCCCCTGCCAAGGAGTCTGGGGCTTGGGGGTTTCAGCACAGACAACAGCTAAAACAACAACAGCAGACTCCGTAATTATCGCCATTGTTCCCAGGCACGAGCCTGCATCAACATCATCATTACAACTTAATAATATGCAACGCTGTTGCGTGATTGCATAAAGTGCTGCTGCTGTTGATATAAAATTAATTAATAAATGGCTTCGGCCCCGGCTAACCATGTTCAGTCAGGAGTGGGGCGGGCTGCCGGGAGGCTGGGGGAATGCTGCAGGGGCTGTGCCCAGAGCCAGCCCGGTGCAGGGGCTGGGGTGCGAGGGGCTGGGGGCTCTGGGGGCCAGGGGAGGGCTGCCCTCCCTGTGCAGGGTGCCCCAGCTGCTCTGCAGAGCTCCTGGATGCCGCCGAGGAGCAGCCCGTGGCTGGACCATCGCACGTGTGTTTTGAAAGTGTCCTCAAGAGCTAAGTGAGGCTATTGCAAACCATTTAAGTGCAGCCATCTGGGGCGTTTCATAGAATCATAGAATCACAGAATGGTTCAGGTTGGAAGGGACCTTAAAGATCATTGAGTTCCAACCCCCCTGCCCTGGGCAGGGACACCTCCCACTAGACCAGGCAGCTCCTCTCCAACATGACTCTTTCTCCTAGTCCCCCAGAAGTGGCAAAAGCTCTTGCTCAGGACTGGGAGCTGAAATCCATCGGGCTGTGGCTGCTCGGGGTTGTCCCTCTCCATCTGACACCTGATGGAGATGCCAGCAGGCTCCATCCTCGCGGCCGTGTTTTCTGAACGCTGCAGGTGGTGTTTCACCAGCCGTCGGCTGCTCTCGCTCATCCTTTCCCTGATCTCCTTGTCCGGGCAGCCCCATCCTGCATCCTGGATCCTGCGCTGAGCAGAGGCTTCGGCTCCTGCACTGCACCACGTGTGGGCTGGGGGCACGGGGGGGCTGGCTCTGGGGCACAAGGACACGGCACAGCCAGCCGGCGATGGCACTGCCCACCCGTTGACACGCACATTAAAAAATGAGTTAAGAGAGCTGATGATGTGTGGCTTTTGGTGTCCGAGAGTGGAGCCATCGTAGAGCGACTGATCGGTGATGGGGGGGGGTCACTAATAATGGTGTAAACTGCCTGGGAGAGTGTTCGGGACCCCGCAGCTGGATCTCAGCCCCAAGCTGCTTGAGCAGCCCGTGGTTTGTCAGTGAGAAGCAAACATCTGAAGAGGATTCGTGACCTCAAAACACATGTGTGTGCAGGGAGAGGCCCACGGCGGTGTCTAGATGGATGTTAAAAGGCATCGGGAAGACAGTGCACAACCTTCACTGTTAGGTCAGCCTTTCAAAACCCACAGAAACCCCCAAATCATGAAAAAACACAACATCCCTGTGGAAGGACATGGACCTGGACTTGTCGGCACTTTCACAGGAGGGTAGTTTAGGTGACGGTGGCTCTTCCAGCCTGGGTGCCGCTGCGGGCTGGGCAGCGCTGACACGAAGCAGCCCTGACTGCCAGGCGGCTGCAGACAACTCTTCCCTCTCCGGGCTCAGGAGGTGCTTTCTGTGGGATCCCCTTTTTGCTGTTAATGAGCCCTTAGATTGGGAGCGTACAACTAGGGCGGGGGGTGCCCGCTGCTGTGGGGGCGCCCGTATGCCAGGGGTGTATGCATGGAGATGGAGAAGGTGCTGGAAGCGCATCAAGGCTTTTCTCTCCCGCATAGCAACAGACCCCACGTGCGCTTGCCTTCTAGAAGCATAGGAGGAGATGTCCTCTCCTTTGCACCGTGTCTGTCTGTTGGAGAGGTGAATAAAGCAAGCGGCCAAGGGGTCGTCTGCTTTGCAAGGAGGCTCTGCTCCTTTTTCCCCCAGTCCTGGACCCGGGCGCTGGGAGTCATGCTCGCACATCATAAAGTGTGCCTGCCGTTGCACTGTCAGGCTTCCTTGGAACATGGACCTATTTGTTTTATATGCCGAGAAACATAAATGTTTGCACTAAGCAGCAGACATGATGGGAGCAGATGCAGGTATTTCACCTTTGAATCCTGGCCTTGCCGGCTTGCGAGGAGCTAAGCGAGAGGCTGATGAATTGCAAACACATTAAGACCCCAACTTACTGGCAGAGCTCTTGCCTGGCTTTGTCAGCTGTTCAGCCGATGAGTTGTTTAAGTGGTCTTTTTATTGTGCTTCCTTTCCAACCGTTCAGACACGCTAATGGTAGGAGGCTCTGCTGAGCTCCGGGCAGCCTTCTCCAGCCTGTCCTTTACACCAGCGGGTTTTTCTGAGTCCTTTTGGGATGGTGGAAAGAGGACCTGGGTGTCATCAACCTGTTGGCTCTACGGATTTTATATCATGGACCACCTGTTGTGATTTGAGTTGGGCTTCTTTTTCTTAGAGTCATGCGAACACATCGGTGAGTGTCCTGAACTGCTGCCCACAACCTGAGCAGCAATTCCTTCCCCTCAAAAAACTTTCACTGAGATGCCAGAGCATTTAACCAAAATTGATGTTATTTCCTGGCCTGACATTGCTTCTCTGCTTCTTCCGAGCTGTGTCCAGAAACTGCAAAGCTCCCACAGGAGTGTGTTCACCTGGAGCGGGGAGCTGAGGTCTCATCTCCCAGGATCTCCAGCCCGGTTTTGCAGCACGTTAGGAGTTTTGCTGTTGGATGGGTTTCTTGGAAATCTCCCCATGGATCTGCCAAGCTGCGCCGGTGTTGGGCTTCACCTGTGCAGAAGGGAAACGGGCCACACTGCTTTCAGGCTGTAAGCAAAACCCGTCAGGCTTTGTAGCCCCTGTGGCCAGCAGAGCTTCCCAGCTGATTGCCAGAGCCCACCACACCGGGGCTGGGGACCCTGCCGCAGCGGGTGGGAAGGATGCTCTCTCTGAACACAAACCTCTTCATGGGAAGGCAATCCGAGTAAAGCTGAGTGCTGCAGCCCAAAGCAATCTGCCGGCCTGATTTTTCCATGGTTGGGAATAGCCGGCCGTTTTCAGGGCTCCCGGGGTGTTGCCCCATGGGGAGGTGGAGCAGAGTCTGCCTGGAGAAAGCTGAGCAGGAGCCGCCGGGAACGGCAGGATGGCGAGACACGAGCACCTGGAAAGAATTAACGCTTACCCTCAGCAAGAGCTTGTAAGGAGAAAGAACAAAGCAGGCGAGGAAAAACCAGAGCAAGAACAAAATGGTGCTAGTGGGAAAAGGCATTCCTGCTTCTCTGCAAGGGGGAAGGAGCCGTCTGAGCAGGACTGTGGGGCTTTGGGGGAAAAGCCGCTCTCTGGAAGAGACTCAGCCTTTCTCACATTTTCTGTTCTGTTCACTTCTGCCTCTGATTTTTTTCCTCCCCTTTGTCTTCCCTTCCCTTTCCAAATTTGAATTTGACTCATTTTTGCAAAGGATATTCTGCATGTGATCCGCCAGTGGGCTCAGAGGGCCTGTCCCCTCTAGGACATGTGGTACCTGCTTCCCAAAGAACTTCTTTTAAAATAACTGTTGCTAACAGCCTCCTGGCTGACTTCTATTTGCACTCTGCCAGACCCCATCACACCAATTGCCCGAACAAGAGATAAAAAGAATTGCATTTCACAAGGGAGTTTTCCTCCTTCGTGTCCTCCTGGGGCGTTTTACCCTGGGTGGAGGAGTTCTTCACCCCATGGGGGTCACTGAGCCAGGAGCAGGACTCCATCCCGGTCTAGTCCAACTGATGGCCCTGAATACACTTTTTAGAGACATTTGTTTCCTAAACCATGTATGCGTCTAGCATTAATAACATTTGCAACCCTCCTTACTCTTTGATTGTGCCAAGAGTTTGGTTGAGCATGCCTCTGGCTCAGTTATCCTGCAGAATTCCTGGAGCAGAGGAGCAGAGCGGAGGACGTGAACCAGAGCTCTTGGTGCCAGGGGAACTGCTGTGCCTTGTTGGGCACCAAAGAACGTGAAACCCCTTCTGAGCCCCCGGAGATGCTCATCTGCAAAATAAAGTAGCAACAAAGCTCTGGGCAGCTGAAGAAGGTCTCTCTCACCTTCTTGCCCTCTTTTCGCCGTTGACTAGACCAGCTCGTCTGTTGGTATTTCTGGCCTGACGGAGAGCAGAAGTGAGGTGAGATCTCCAGTGAGCTCCTGCAGCCAGATTCCTAGCCCATTTTGTTGCACAAGTTTGGAGAAGTATTCAACCATCTGAGCGTTTTACCCAAACTTGAACTCTAGTAGAGCTGGTGACAGAAAGGACCTCTATAACTCATCCGCTCCATCTCCCCGAAATTTCCAACTTCCTGAGTTTCTCCCACCACCATCTTCTGTCCCTATAGGGCCTGATGTAATAGGGTAAGCAGTAAAAAGTTACTAGGTATAAATGAACTGATGGGGATTAAAGAACCAGCACATGCCTCCTGGAAGGCTTTAAAAGCATCCTGTTTAGAAACAGCTCTGTTTCTGCGTCCCACATTCTTAGTAATTTTCTTTCTCCTGCTTTTTTCATTCGCATGGAGGAATTGCAGATGGAGCAAGCTCACCAGGTCCCATTTCATCCATCCTCCTTGGGGCGGGAGGAGTGCTGTCCCACTCAGCCCCTTCCCAAGGCTTTTGCCTTTCCCTAGGGCTTTTTTAGGGATTTTTGGAAACTAGTTTAGTTTCCGATTGCTCATGCCTTTGCCCGAGAGACTCGGAGATCCGTATTCCCAGTGAAATGTGCACATGTAGGGTGCAGGCTCCTGGGGCGGCACAGACGGTGGTGATGTCCATAGTGGCGGTGTATCCCCCGGTGGAGCCAGGATGCCGTTGAGGACAAGTCGGGCTCAACCTCACAGGGCAAATAGGGTGCTGTTGGCATGCGTGTGGTGGGAAGGAGGAGCTGAGGCCAGGGGAGGAGTGGGGAGCAGGCGAGACAGCAGTCCTGCGATAGCCTCCGAGCAGAGGTCTGAATTGCTAGCGGTCTTGTGTAGCTCCATTTGGATGCTGAGGTCGCACTGGATAATCTGTGCAGTGAGCGGCTGAGCATCTCTTGGCAGGAGAAGTATGGAGAGGGTGGAACCGGGACGTACTGGGGCATTTGGGATCATTTACAGTCTTGTCTCTTCACATAGTTTGGTGCTGAGGTGTTACTAGAAGAACCATCCTGCTCCCGGACTTCCCAAACTCCCAGGCATGGCCATTAAAGCCAAGGAACTACTGGCCTGTTTGGGAAAGCCAGGACTATGTGTGGCTCATTTGATTCGTTCTTGGCTAATTTTTGTCTCGTCCCCTGTCCTCGCGGATAAATACCACGTGCTGTGGGGCAAACTGTGTGGTTAGGGTTTTTTTTTTTTAATCCTCGTTTGTGTGCCTGGCTGTGGGAAGGCTCCCTGACATTTCTTCCTGTGGTAGCTGCGGCCGGCAGTTTTGCATCCGTACCCAACCGCCCAGCTCTCAGCCGACCCTTGAAAGCACAACGTTAGTGAAATACCGGCGCGTGAGCAGCGTACGCGCAAGGCTGCCCTGAGCTTGGCCAGTGCTGCTTTATGTGCCGCAGTTGGATGCACGTTCTGGCAGTTCCGTGGTACTTAGAAAGTCTTAATGACTACGAAGAGGCCGTCTGGTGTGGTTCAAATGGAGTCGGCGGAGCTATGCCGTATTCCTCCGTCCTCAGTGCTGGTCCTGGGTGCCACTCCTCCCAGAGTAACAGGCTTCGGAAGAGCTGGCGATGAGTCTCAAGAGGTTTGCAAGTTTTGAGCCGTTCAGGCAGCTCATCTGGATGTATCGCACAGATCTCTGGTTTGAAGATGGGGTTGGAAAACTTTGAAAGATCTCACCTTCCTCTGAGATTTCGTGTGCTTCCCTGGCTCCGCTTGAACCACAACCGCAGTGCCAGAACAAAGGCTTTTCTCATTGCACCTTGCGATTTGAGATGAAAACAAAGCGTCAGCGGGAGGGAGGCTGTTGGATGTGACTTTCTAAGCGAGAGCAAACCAAACGTTTGCAGCCTGTATCAGCTGAGGTTTGAGTTGAGTTGCAGAGCAAGGGCCTGAGCCAGATCGTGGGGTTTTTTGGGTTTTTTTTCCTTTTTTTTTCCAAGCAGCTTGGAAAAAACAGAAGCTTGGTTCATACCTACTTCCAGAAAAATCATCCGGCTTGGATGAGCTCCCTCTCGCTGCCCTTGTGTTGCTGGCGTTTGCATGCTGGGTGGCCTGAAGCTTTTTCCCATGGTCGCCGAGAGAAACCAGAAATGGGATGGGTAGGAAACCAGTGACAGTGGAATATTATTTAGGTATATTGCTCTGCTTTCGCACGCCCACTTGTAACTGAGCACAGCACCCGCCTCCCCCTGGCTGAGTTTAATGCCATATCTGTACGTTGGCATCTCCCTCCACCTGTTTAATGCAAGTGTAGATGGTGTTAGCAGGCACTTTTCTGAAATGAAGTGTGGGAAGACGGTTTGTTCTCTCCCTGGCAGGCCGCAGATGATGAGGTGCATGTGCTTCTGCAGCGACAACAGTGATAAGGGAGTGTTAATATCACCACGAATCCCTCATTTTGCGGAAAACGGGGCTTTTTTATTCTAGACTGTTAAAGCATTTTGCAGAGCTCTCCACAGATGTAACCCGGGAGCGGTGCCTGTGTCCAGCTGCTTCATGTGAGCCTTGCTGAACAATCCGGCCGTCCAAACCTGGTGCCCGCCTGAAACGATGAGACGTTTGGGAGGCAGAAATATTCTGCATTAAAGCAGACATTGATCCGATCTGAGGTGTCTGTTCTGTTACAGCTAGCCTCAATCTTAATTTCTCTCCGTCATGCCTCCTGCATCTGCCTGCGTCCTTCTCTCTGCATGTGCATTTTAAGCACCATCAAAGTTGGCCAGTCGGAGGATCGTGTGCGTGGGGTTCGCATTACGCATTACGCCTTTTGCAGACGAGGTACCCAAATAAGACCTTCGTGTGAAATTTTTCTGGGTTTTCTAGGATGCTGTGCGCCTTTTCTCCCTCATTTCGCCTTCGTCTGGGTGGGTTCGTGACACAGACCCTATCCCACCTGCCGTCAGGGCTGTTTTGCGGGTGGGCAGGGGCATAAGTGCTGCTCCACGCTGGAGATGAGAGCCCTTTGGCCCCCTTTGTGGTCTCGGATGACACCTTCAATGAGGAGGAGGTGCTGGGATCCCTTGCAGGAGTGTGTGCAGACTTCAGTGGGGGAGGCCGAGCTGCACCGTGAGCGTGGGGCTGGGAGGCTGCTCTCGCTGGCGTGGAGACTCGCGCACCGCTGCAGCTGGGGTGGAGATCGGCATTAGATGAGGTCCAGGGAATCCAGAGATGCTCTTGCAGAAGGAGGGCAGCAGGAAAGATGACTGAGGCTGTGATGAGCCACCTTCAGAAGCTCTGGAGGGTGCTGAAGACCATCTTCTGCCTCTGATGATGTTACGTGGGAGCATGAGGGACTCCTGGGCAAAGCCCTTCTCCATCCAGCGCTCCCCACCACACTATATAAGCCTCAGGACACAAGCTGCTGCAGCTTCTCACCACAAGCAACAGGATTTATTCCAACCATGACATACCTTTGGTTTCCCTGGATTTTGTGGCTTGCATCAGACATAGACCACCAATCTCCCACCTAGCTGTTCCTCTGCCTCCCAGTCCTGTACCCACATTTCTTGCTGGTAGAGTGAGACCTTCCCACCTCTGCTCTCCTTCGTAGAGCTTTCACGCCGAGGCGTGGAGTGGATTTTCTAAGGCTCGCGTACTCGTGGGCACATCCAGCGAGTGCTCCCATCCATCTGCTTAACTCTTTGGGAAAAAAGTAAAGCAGCCAAACAATGAGTGAGTACAAAAGCATATGTGAAGAATTGGCAAGGAGCGTTCCCTGACTCACAGCATCCATGCTTCTGCATGTCTGCTCCACGCACAGATCACTGCCTCTCCTTACCCTTGCTTTAATTAGTAAGGGCTGAGCACACTCTGGGAACACGCTGGAAGAGGAGTGATGAACAAAACAGCAGCTCCAGATGAGCGAAAGCATCTGAGGAGTTTAAGACGGAAAAATGGGTTGGTCTGTTGTTCGACCGTGTGAGTGTGCGCCGTGCTGGGGACTGCTCCAGCTAACGAGCATCTTCGCTCCCAGGAGCAGGCAGAGGTACAGCCGAGCAGAGGAACTGCCTGCACCAATTACCTGTGCAAGAGCACATTCCTGAAAGCGTCGTTTCTCTGAGTGGTATTTAGCTCATGCTCTTCTGATGCTGGATTAGAGGTCTGGAAAGTCTCTCACCTTGGGCCTTGGCCAAGGCTGTTCTCAAATACCTCCAGCGATGTGCTGCTGCTCCTTCCTGAAGAAGCTGGCCTGCTGGAGAGGTGACCCAATGCTCCCGTTAAATTTTCCTCCGTACAGTATCCTCCAGGTGCCCCCAGCCAGACCTTTTCATCCCCTCTTCGACGGCTGGAGACCCACGATTCCTCTCCTCCTTTGCCCCACCACAAATCCATTCGGACCATCAGTCTGTTGTCCGTCTAGTCTTAGCTAGGACTTTGGTAGGCTGGAATGAACTTCTTCCTTTTGATCTTTCTGAAGAAGCTTTTCCAAAAGTGCTCCAAGAATGCAGCCTAGTGGCCTCCACAGCCGCCTGCTCGCCGTGTGCCCTCCTGTCACGGCTCTCAGGTGACGAACGGAGGGGCCGAGCGTGCCGGGAAGGGAAGGGCTTGCGCAGGCAGCATGAGCCCCCGCTTCGCCCTCTCCAGGAGTAAGATCAGGGCAGTGATAATGGCTTTGTTTAAAAGGAAGAAGAGGAAGGAAAATGGAAGTCTAACACAACAGGACTTGCCTCACCCAAGTATCCCGAGGACCTTGGCTGCCAAAACTGGATGGAAATAAAGGCTGCAGACAATGCAGCGCCGTATCTGGGAGCCGCAGGAGCCCGGCCAGCCCCCTCTTTCCTTGCAAGATCTGATAGGGCTCTTTGCTGGCACGGGACGGGCGCACCGGCCATTGTTCCCACGCTGGCCCGCGCCGCTGGCGGCCGGCGGCGTTGTCCTGGGATCCACGCGGGCTTGCCGAGAGGAGAGAATCGCAGGAAATCGGACCAGATCATATCCGACCTTTAACTGCATCACATCTCAGAGCAGTGGTTTTTTCCCCCCACTGTCCTTGTTGGCTCTTTTTGGACAGGAGGAACGGTGCGACATTGTGAACAGTTGGTCTCCCAAAATAACTGTGAATGCGATCATCGCCGGACTGGTTCATGGTCAACCTACGGCCGTATCCTCCCCCTGACAAAGGCTGAAACCGGACAGTTTGAAAAAAAGCAAGGTCAAACATCCAGCTTGGCTCTTTCCCCAGGCCAAGCTGGGAGCGTTCATGCAGTACTTACTCACGGGGGTTTTTCACATGTGACGACCGGGGCCGTGGTGTGCAGCGTGGCGATGGCTGTCTTGGGATTCCCCTCCTCTCCCTGCAGTGAGCAGGGCAGGGGGGTTGGAACTAGATGGTCTTTAAGGTCCCTTCCAACCCGAACCATTCTGTGATTCTAGGAAAATCCCCTGCCTTGCCATTTCTTCTCAGAAACGTGCCTGAATTATTACAACAAAACTGCTGGTTCCTGTCACGGGAATGGCAATTCTTCTTCTCCTCCCCAAATCCCCACAGCAAGGAAACCTCGTAATTACCAAGGGGTTCCATTCAGACTTTTGCTGTTGTCTCCTCACACTGGAGGGTCCTTGTGGAAGAGGTCTGCGTTGGTGCCGTTCCCGGCAGCACCCTGAAGTCACCGAGGGGGCACAGGTGGGATGTGTGCTGCATCTTTGGACCAGTCACCAGGGCTTGGGATTCCCAGCACGTTCTTTGCATGGGAGCAAAACAGCGTGGCCTGCTGAGGGCACGAGCTCTGCCCACCTTGAGCTGCCACCTCCGCACTGAGGGCACAGGGAAGGGGGAGAGTGGCTCGAGCAGCTGGCGGCGACCGGAGCCCTCTGCCTGCAGCAGTTGCAGTCCTCGCGCACCGGAGCAGCACTTGGTACCAGCACCAGCAGAGACTCAGCGTTACTGACTGGCCAGCCCAGAGCCTTTCCTTACCATCAGCAGAGATGGCCTTTGGGCTCCTCGAAATGGAAGAGGGTCGGTCTCTTCTCCCAAGGAACAGGCGATAGGACAAGAGGAAATGGTCTCAAGGTGCGCCAGGGGAGGATTAGATTGGTTATTAGGAAAAATTTTTAGACTGAAAGGGTTACCAAGCATTGGAACAGGCTGCCCAGGGAAGCAGTTGAGGCACCATCCCTGGAGGTGTTTCAAAGACGGGTAGACACAGAGCTGAGAGATATGGTTTAGTGATGGTTTTGGTCAGAGTTAGGCTGATGGTTGGACTCGATGATCTGAAAGGTCCCATCCAACCTGGGCGTTTCTATGATTCTGTGATTCTAAGTTGGATTTTTTCACTTCCAGCCTTTCCACAGACCAGCTACATGCCTTTGAGCAAGTCAAGCTTCGGTCTCAAATGAGGCAGGAAAAGTCCTTGTGGGTGCTGTATTTGCCTGGTCGAAGTGGGACACTGAGTGGCCGAGTTTTGCCCATCCCCGGGGGGGCTGCCCCGCTGCCCCCCATCCTGCCCATCTCCCCAGCTGGCAGTGTGACCCAACAGCTTTCCATCTTTAAAATATTACCCTTAATTAATTTGTCTGTACCGATGCTCCTGGTAATACTATTATTTGTAATACCTCAGTGCATCCCTAGGGAAGGGCACCAGTCTTAATTAACATCTGTAGAGCTGCCTGAGCACCATGCCTGGAAAATGTGAGACAGAGAAGGTTACTGTCGTATCGAGATGGTTTTATCTTCTTTTTTTTCCCCCTTCTTTGCAGACCCCCTTCTTTTTCCCAGTGGACGTGCAGAACTGCATCTACCCTTGCGCCACGGGCTTGCTTTTCAGCGTGACCTCTGCTAGCAAAAAGCCTGTCGATCCCCATTTTCCTCCTTTTCATGGGTTTTCCCAAGGTGTGGCTGCACAGGGCTCACCCGTGTGCGCACACACAGGCTCCCTGGATATCCGCGTGTTTTCCAACAATCGTTTGCAGTCGCCGGTGATTTGCGGAACCTCCCAAATTGCCTTCTGCCTTCTCCGTAAAGTAGCTTTAAACTCGCTTTTGCACGGGGCGCGTGCGGACAGTCACACTGAAAGCACACGTCGTCTTATACCCGTTTCGGTAAACAGCTCAGGATTCCTCGCTGCTGCCTGCTTGCTAACGGAGAAATTAGACGCAAATGAAATGTAAATCCCCCCGTTTGCAGGCAACGACAGCGAAGCCTGTGACTGGCATCCTCGGGCAGGGCCGCGCCGGCGGCAAGCGCCCGGCCAGCTCTGGCTGCACAAACCGGCTAGTGATGAATCCCAGCCACTCCGGCTTCATTAGTGCGAGGCTGCCCTGGACTAATTAACTCTTCTGGAAAGGCAGGTGTAGGATCATGCTGGCAAAGTGCCACGGGGCTGCAGTAAGCTTGCTCCGGTGCTGGGAGTGTAGCTGGATCATGCCATAAAAGCGTATCCGGGGCATCACGGATGCTTCACAGCTCCTCATCGCTTCGCATCACCTGCCAGGGGTGCAGTGACCTAAATCCTTCCTTTCTCTATAGGAACGAGTGGAAACCTCTGTCTGGCTGGTATCTGCCCTTCGGCTGGGTGTTTATGCAGGTTCTCCCCCTTTTCTCTCCCCCTTCTGCCTGCAGGCGGGGTGTTCCCTTCCCTGGCTGCTCCGGGGCAGGACAGCGGATGGGATCCAAAGCTTCCTCCCCATTCGGTCGGGTACCCCTGGCCCCGCAGCCGGAGGAGTTTTTCAGGGCTAGGCAGTGTGTCCTTCCAGCAAGTGGAGGCCCCCGGCTCCGTAACTGGTTGCTGTCGAATCTTTTCAGCCAAATCTCCAACGTCTTGGCTGAGCTGTGCTCCAAAGGCAGCCAGATTTCTGATGCTTAGCAAAAATATTCATTAACGACTTAATCTGCGCACACACAGGGGAAGCTTTTAGTGTATTTGTTCTAGGTCTGTGAAACAGTGATCTGGCCACTGCTTTAAACTCTGCCTTGATCTGTGATCTCAGAGATGAAGAATTCAGAAAAATGCTGTTCGGGGAGACGGTCTCACCCACCGACACACACCGCATGTGTTGCAAAATGCAGTGATTTTCTGCGAAATTGTCACCTCAATGCTTCAGGACGCGGGGGGAGCTGATGGTGCCCAGCTGCTTTGGAGGGGAAGGTTTGGGGGCTGTAATCCTCCCCTTAGCCCGGCCCAGCGGGCGGTGTTAACGTGATGGAAAAGCATCACACCCTCCTGTGCAACCCCCTGTAACTTCGTGTTGGTGGAACTTCCCGCCTTCTGTGGTCCTTGGTGTGTCCCATGCTGCTTCTCAATGTCCTGACCAGTGCAGTCAGGCTAATGAACCCCGACTCCTGGCAAGGGCGAAGGTGGCTTGCTCAGGGAAAGCTGGTAGAGCGCAGTGAGGGCATTGTCTGCGTGCAAAGCAAGGGAGAAGGTTGGAGAGTGCTGGGAAGAGGGAGAGCCAGTATTTGGGGTCCGAAAGGGTGGAGGGGTTGGTGCCTGTGACTCCTCTCCTTCCAAGGTACCATCGTTCTGCCCCAAATGAACTCATCTCTCCAAACGCTGCAGGTGATGCGGGACTGGCGTTGCCTTCAGACCTGTGTGCGCCCGCCTCCACTGGGGCGCTGAGCCCCGTTTCTGCCAGCTACCGACCACACGAGATGAAAGCCCCTCACGTCTGCTCTCGGGGAGCGCCAGGGTAATTTCGGCTGCTGCTGAGGGGCGTCTGCCATGGGGCATCTGTGCAGGTTGCAGGTAATCTGGGCTGTTGCCACAACAGAACAGAGATGCTCCTGGCCCTTCCCCTGATGGCTTCGGGTCCGAGCGCCTCTGGGATTAGCAGCTCCTGCAGATAAACTGCTGAGAGTCCCGCGGCAGGAAAAGAGTTGGCAGAGCGGAGGGGATGAGTCTCGGCACTCGTGGCTTGCACGGGGAAGGAGAGTGGGATGGGAAGGTGGGATGGAGAGGAAGGCACGGGGGAGGCAGCGCGGGGAAGAGCTGCCAGCTCTGGGAGGATAGACACAGAGCGGTGTGAGGGCTGGCTGGTGGGGGAGATGTAAGCTTGTAATGGGGCCAGGAGGAGACACAAAATCACACATAACGATCCCAGCTACCCCCGCAACACCGTCACTCGTGCTCCCCAGCCCGGATGAGACCATGGGGTGGGTGACTCTGAGTCACACGAACATCCCCCGGCCTGGGGTACGCCGGGACTCCCAAGCTCTGGTGACTGTTCCAAAATGGCTGCGTGTGGTGCAGACGGGGGCAGGTGGCCTGTTCTTTACTGGGAAAATACTCCGGAGCCATTGGGCTTACGGGGTGACCCACCACCCTTCCAGCCTTGTGTAAAGGGGGGACACATCCCTGTGCCAGCTTTGGTGGCTGGAGGACTGAGGATTCTGCGGGCTGGTCCCTCTTCATCTTCTCCGTCTGTACCGCCACGTCACTCTCGGCAGGACAAGGGGCTGCAGTCACTGTGCAAATGGGAGTTTTCCACCGACGGAGATGCCCCAGCAGCTCCTCGGTCCCTGCCATCCATGTGCAAGGAGCATCCGGCTCCGGCCCCTGCACCCTCTGGCTGCGCATGTGCTTTGGGGAATTTACATGAACACAGATAAGAGGTGGGAGCATCCTGCCCTTTCCTCGGAGGGGACATCAGCTGGGGAGAGGCATTCCTCTGGGACACCGCCGTCCCGTTGGGCTGAAACAAGGCATTGACAAGTGATGCGTTTTGGACCCCCTCCTCCCTTCCCTTTGGCAGACGCTGTTGTGTCTAACGCTAACCTGTTACAGCTGATAACAGCCGCAAATGCTGCTGCTGCTGCTTTCATAAAAATTCGTGGGATGCCAGATTATTTCCATGCACAACAGGAGCCCCCAGGCTGTGTCTGCCCGAGCTTCTTCCCTCACGTCTCCCACCGTTGCCACCGCTGGGCCAGGAGTGGGAGCGAGGTGGGCAAGCTGTGGGCTGGCGGGGGGCTCCCACCCTGGTGCACCCCCTGCCTGCCTCTGCTGCGGCAGCTGGGTGCTGAGAGCTGGGGGAAGGATGGATGGATGGATGGATGGATGGATGGATGGATGGATGGATGGATGGATGGAAGGACGGACAGACAGACAGACACGGGTGGATGGACACACACACAGAACTTTCATGAGAGTTTCTGAGCAACTTAGTGCATAACTCCCTATGGAAACGAAGTTCCTAAATCACACGGGAAGATTCGACTGTGTCTCAGGGAAGATCAAGTGTGTCCTAGCTGAAGTTGTGGCCATGGCTGTGCTGGTGGCCCTGGATGGATGGTGCTCTCCAGGGGACACGCGCAAAGGGCCCGGAGCAAGCCGCTGGCAGAAGCGCAGCTGCGGCGTGGCGTGTATTTCTGGGGAGATTTTATAGAGGGAACGCTTGATGAGTAATAAACAAGGTGCTGCCTGAGTCTTGTTGGGAGGAAAGAGGGGAGGGAGCGGAGGGGCTGAGGGAAAGAAAGGAGCACAAGGAAGAAGAGAAAGAAAGAAATGACCTTGGTGAGTTTTTCTGGCTGCTCTCCAGGTCGCAGGCTGATGCCAGAAAAATCTCCGAGTCCCTTTTGGCTGGATGTCCGCTCCCCGCGTTAGGTGAATCACACACACATTTCTGGAACATTACATGTTCACAGTTGCAAAGCTCGCAGTAATTAGAAAAACTACAAGACCAAGGCAGGGGGAAAAATATGTGAGTCACACATGGAAGTGGTGTTATTGTACTGCAGGAGAATCAGCTTTGCAGATTTCCGAAGGTAAACGCACATCAGCCTTCCTCGCTGCTGGGAAGGGCTCCTCAGCAGCACCACCGGGCGAGCAGCGGCTCTGGAAAAGGCCAGGAGATACCAGGATGTGTCTAAACAGGGAAGCTAAATTGCGCTTAGGTAGGGCGTGAGATGACTCCAGACGAGGAATAGCTGTTGTGAACTCCCAGTGAGGATGTTCTTGCTCCATGTGGTGGGGGGCTGCCCACGTTAGACATTATCCACTTCCACCCATGAATTTACCCGTTTCAAAATAAGCTGCTCCTATTCCAGAACAAGAGCTGCCATGCCAGGAGTTGATCACAAGGAGTTATTTCAGCACGGGAAGGTCCCCAGGGTGCCAGGGGGGACCAGCTGCTGCCACCCAGGCGATGCGTGGGCTGGGAGCCTTCTCCCACCCTCTGGCAGCTACCAGCAGCGCATGGTGACCTGTTATCGCTCGCTCACTTCAACAGTGAATCAAGATGCTGCCAGTTTTTGAGAAGACGAGCGAGCCCCATACCATCCCCCCTATGTTCAGGATTCATAAATCACGCAGACAGTCTTGTTTCCAATGAGCTGATGGATGGAGCTTTCATCCCTTTCTATGCGTGACCCTTCTGCTGCTATTCATTAACAACACAAAGGGTGTTTTAACCTGGGAGCAAACGGGGCGCTCGTTTGTTTAGTTAACTCTCTTCCTGAGTCATCCCGTTTGGCTCAAGCGAAACCGTGCTCCAGTCAGCCTGCCGGCTCTCCCACGGGGGCCGCGCTCCCCGAGCACCCCCGGCAGGACATATCGGCATGCCTGATGGGTAAGCATTGCATCGCATCGCATCGCATCGCATCGCATCGCATCGCATCGCATCCCATCCCATCCCATCCCATCGCATCCCATCCCACCGTGTCTCATCACACCACAATGCAGCACGTGTCATCACACCTTTGGGCGACCTGGTGAGCAGAAGAGCTGGGCTCGGCACGTGGCACCACCGTGCGTTGCAACGCAGCTGCCTGGTTTCCAAAAAGCGTGAGCTCACGCGAGCTGAAGGGTATGGCTCTTGTCTTCAGATTTAATGACTGTCCAGCTGCCAGGGGCAGCGGGGGCTGCCAGCGTCCGGTGGAGACTCCATTTGGAGAAGGCCACAGAGCAGATTACGCATCAGACGATGAAGTGATGCTATGGACAAAGTGCGCCGAACACGAAATCTTCCTGCAATACTCCAAGACAGATTGTTACATCTCTCTGCCAAGAAATCAAACATTCCTGCTAGAGTCAGGGCTTTCACAGAAGCCCCCTCTGGGACATCAAGTGAGGCTAAGACAACAGTCCAGAGCTTTGCTAGCAAATCATGAGTCCCGAGTGTCTCTCCAGCTGGCAGGACCATCATTGACCTAAATGGCCTTGTCCTCCCTGAAGCAGCTCTGTCAATTTGGCCACAATCCACTTAATAATGTAGCTTGAGTATAAAGATGTATCCAGGCCCAACCACAAAACAGCTGGAGACTGTAGGGTTGACTTAATCCTGGTAGAATAAAACGGGGAAACTAGTGGGAGTCAGCGAGGATGTTGCTGGCTGGGTTTTGAGCAGTGCTGAGTAATAAAAGGGATCAAATGTGTTAGGCACAAGCTGTCTGGAGCCACAGTTGTTGTTGTTGTTTTAACTAATTGAATTTTAGTGCTGGTGAAAGGTACCAGATTGACAGCTCTGGGGAACGGTGTCTGTTACTCATACCAGGTACGGCACAGGCAGTGAATCCCCTCTTAATCCCCGGCTTCATCCAGACATCATGCTTTCCTCTCATGGGGAGAAAGACACTCGGCCCCCGACACATGAGGCCCTTCCCCTCCGCAGCTGGGACCTGCGCCGAGGGGTCTGCATCCCTCCCGGAAAGCCCCGGCAGACCCCTGCTTGACTTCATGGAGATGCTCTAAGGAGCCCTGGGGGGCAACGCCTTCGGGTCCAGGCAGGGTGGGACGAGCGACCTGTCCCATCGCTGCCGCAGGGACCGTGCGTGCGGCTGGGGAGGGGCAGGCAGGGGCAGGGGCTGCTTCGGGGTGAGCAGCGCGGCAAAGGCGTCGAGGGGAGTTCCTGCTCATGGCAAGAAATCCACTTTGGCCGGCTCCCAGGGAAGCCTTTGCCAGAGGAGAGCAGCCGGGGCTGCCGGGGAAGAGGGAGCTGGGGCCGAGCGGGCGTGCGGGGAGGAGAGCAGAGGGGAACGGAGCAGCATCCCCAAAAGGGGAGCAGCGGCTGCATCCTTCCTGGGGATGGCCGGGCACCGGCAGCCCGGCGGAGGGCAGGGACGGGGCTGGACTCACGTGCTGGGTGACATCTGCCCCCGCCATAAGACGGGGATAATTCTTACCCAGCTTGGTAAAGTGCCGAAGGGTCGGACACATTGAGCAACACTTCGCCACCGAAAAGTCCAAAAGCCTGGCAGCACCTGCCTTGCCCAAGCCTCTGCGCCAAGATTTGAACCAGGTCCGGTCTTGAAGGGGGCGAAGGCTGGGACGAGCCCGGGGCAGCGGCGCTGGGAGAGCCGGGGCAGCCGCCCGCCTCGCCGATGCGCTTCGCAAGCACGCACGGAGGCGGCTGTTTCCCAGGGGAAAGCTCTTCGCAGGGGCACCTTGTCAGCCCTGCTCTATAAATAGCTGGGAAAAAAGCCCCGGCAGGAAGCGGCGGATTTTAGGAAGGGCGAGGGGAAGGGCTCGGTTTCAGCCTTGCCAAGTCTCGGTCACGCGGGAGGATGACTCCTGCGCCGCGGAGGACGCTGAAGGCAGCGCTGAGAGTGTTTCGCCCAGCGAGACGGGGCTGCGCTCCACGCTGTGGCTCTTCAGGGCTCCCTTTGAACTCCTCCTGCTGTTTTCCTCGCCAGGCCTGGCAGGGCTCAGCAGGCAGCTCCCTTCTCCAGGTGGCAGGGACGAGCTCTGCCTCGGTTTTTATGGGAGAGCCTCGCTGCTTATATGGGTAGAGGCTATGGAAGTTGTTTAGCAGATGTTAGGAGGGATAAAAGCAGGCAGGTCTGCCCATTTTCAGGCAGGCTGGGACCAGAGTTTGGGAGTATTAAGTTAGTGATCCTGATGGGCACAGAAAATAAATTCTTCCCCGTGCCGGTCCCTTTGCTGCGGTCTCTCTCGTTTCGATTAGATTTGGTCTCGCTTACTGGGCTGAAGAGAGCCCCGCTTTGCTTTGCTGTGTCAGTTCCTATACTGTGACCCGTGTCTTACAGGCATTTATTGGGAGCTGGCTGCGGTGCGAGACTTGCAGGATATCAGATTTCCAGCCGGGGCAGCCGCCTGGGAACAGCGGCCCTGTTAATAACAAGGTGTGCCCCATCCCTGCCAGTCCCGGGAGGAGGGAAACGAAAACAAGGAAGGATTAAAAAAAGCCATGGCTTTGCTACATCTCGCCTTGGATTGCTTTCATTCAAGGTTTTGCGATGGAGCCGAGCTGGCTTTTTTTGGTCGTTATTTTTTTTTTGTTTTTCTTTTTTTTTTTTGAGTGGTCCCAAAATAGCCGATCGTCTTTGCAGGCTGCAGGCTTCAGCTCAGCCTGTTGCTTGTCCCCAGCATGAGAAGTGTCCCCAGCAGGTCTCGTCACAGACGATTTGGGGACTGCCAGCGCCTGATGTCCAAACGCAGACCAGGGAAAAGCCACAACTTCCTCTTTGAGAATAGCCATTTCAGGGACAAGTACCCAGCTCCTATATAGGGTTTTTTTGTAATAAAAAGATAAATGCAGCCTTTCATATATGAGTTCCTCCTTCAGGAGGGGTGTCTGGGCTGGAGGACATGGGGATCTGCTGTCTTTCAATGTCACTTCAGTAATCAAAGTCCTGCAGACGAAGCTCTCGCTTCAGATGCTGAGGGCTCAGGCTGGTAACGACGCGCAGTATCGTCTCTCCACTTGTGGCCAGCCGGTTCTGCTAATTACTGAGCCACTGTGCTCCGCAAACCGTGCGTGCGTCAGAAGCCCGGCATCAAGGGGAGCCAGCGTGAGTCAGACTTGAAAGCCCTGAAAAACACCGCCGGGCTCGGAGCCGGCAGCGCTTCCGGAGCCGAAGTGAGCGGTGGCCGATGCGAGGGTGCCGAGCTCCTTCCCTGCCCTCCGCGGCTGCTGGCCCCGCTCGCCCACAGGGACACGCGGCGCGATGGAGGATGGAGCCAGGCAAAGCTCTCTGGGTTCAGTCTGCCCTGCGCCCTCCTGCAATGCCCGTCCCGGGCAATTTGGGGCAGAAGGAAACCGCCTGGTCCTGAGCCAACACTGCAGCCTGGGTTGGTGATGCCGTCCCTCCTGTCTCGCGGGTCAGGGTGTGCCAGTTTGGTACTTAGAGTCATAGAATCATAGAATGGTTTGGGTTGGAAGGGACCTTAAAGCCCACCCAGTGCCACCCCCTGCCCTGGGCAGGGACACCTCCCACCAGCCCAGGTTGCTCCAAGCCCCGTCCAACCTGGCCTTGAACCCCTCCAGGGATGGGGCAGCCACAGCTTCTCTGGGCAACCTGGGCCAGGGGCTCACCACCCTCACAGCAAAGAATTTCTTCCTAATATCTCATCTAAATCTCCCCTCTTCCAGTTTAAAACCGTTACCGCTTGTCCTATCACTCCCCTTCCTGATCCAGAGTCCCTCCTCATCTCTCCTGGAGCCCCTTTAGGCACTGGAAGGGGCTCTAAGGTCTTCTCGGAGCCTTCTCTTCTCCAGGCTGAACACCCCCGACTGGCCAGCTACTCACTGGCCTGCAAACTCCTCTGCCCCCACTGGTGCCAGGTACCCCACAGCCAACAAAAGCTTCCCGCGGCGGCAGCCAGGGGAGGGGGGCTGCAGGGCAGAGCTGCTGGTGCAGGATCAGACCCTGGTCCCTGCCCGACCTGCGGTTTCCATCTCTGGTTTGCCCAGAGGCAGCAGGATCCAGAGAGCTGAAGGAGAGATGTGAAACACAGCACGACCCATGCCCGCCGGGAAAAAAAGGTTAAGGTGATCCTTTCCCATACCCGATCCCAAACCACAGGAAACCTTTTCTTTCTGAAAAGGGGGTGCTGCCTGCGGCAGGGTGGCCTCCCTGGGGGGCTGCAGAGGCGGGCAGCGGGCAGCGAGCGGGCAGCAGGCAGCGAGCAGGCAGCAGCGCTCTCCCGTACACCCGGGCGCTGCTGATGCTGAGAGCCGGAGCAGAATTGAAATGCAGACGGCGGCGGTCTGACAGCAGAGCCGGGAGAGCCGTCCCGTAGCCCGGCCTTGCATGCCACCTACGGTTCCTTCGGTGGAGGTGATGCGCGCTCTTTGTCTGGCGGCGGAGCCGTTTATTTGCAGTCAGGCAGAGGCAGCCGTGGCAGACAGAGATTCCCCCATGGCGTGCTCTTTATTCGGAATAAAACTCCAACATAAAACCCGTGGCAGGGTTGGGTTTTTTTTTCAAGTGCCTGGCTGCACTGGAGGGCGGGATGCTCTGCCACCCTTCGTGGTGGGTACGGAGCTGGTGCCCCCCTGACAGAAAGTCACTGTAATAGGCTATGTTTGAGGGCTGAACCTGGCGTTACATAGATGCACTGTCAGAAGTTAGAGGGGTATCGTATTGTGCAGGGGCACAGGCCAAGGAGACTTTTCATAGCTGCTGGAGCACCCATGCTCTGAAACTCAGCACCGTTTGGGTACCTGACACCAGAGACACCCAGGCCAAGGTGAGATATCCCCCCCATGCTCTCATCTGCAGCTGTCCTGGGGCCCCCCAGCCCCTCCAGAAGAGCATCCTCGCCTCTCCCAGCACTGCGAGGTCCTCCTGCTTCTGGGCCAGAGTGACCTTGAGCCTCAAGGACTGAAATGCAAACCTCAGCCTTGAATTTCAGACAGCTCTGAATTTCCAGTGGTCACATTTGGTCTTCTGGTTCTCCTTGGTAGGAGAGAAACAGCAGCTGGATGTTTCAATCCAGCCTCCCTTGCGCTCCTGCCCAGTCCTTTGTGTGCTGTCCCGGAGGAACGCGGTGTCTCTCAGAGGACACGTCCCTCTGTCCCACCATGGCATGGCCATTAGCAGATACTCGGGGAAAGGAGCAGCCGAACACGCTGTGCAGAGAGAGATGCGCTTGCAGCTTCCAGCCACCTGAGGATGAGGAGTGCCTCGCATCTGAACTGTGTCTGGATGAGCCGCCGAGGGCTCTGTGCTGTGTGACTTTGGCTCCCTCCATCTCCTTTCGACCTCTGCAGCCACCCGCGGCGGCGGGTGGTGTGGCCAGCTGGTATGGAGATATCTCCCACCGGAGAGTGGAGGATGGAACTCCGGCAGGTGGGACCAGGCATCGCATTCGAGCTCACAGAGCGGAGGGAAGCGATGGCAAAGAGCAGAAGAGGATGGGAGAGACAAATGGCTCTGTCCTGTGTGCCAGCACTAATGGGGGGAGGATGTGCTCCAAATACTAACGACGTGGCGGCAGCAGTCACTGCCAGAGCTCTGAGCTCTCTGCTGCCAGCAATACGGAGCCGACGGAGCAGAGCTGAGAGCCCAGGTCGCATCCAGGGGAGCCACTGAGTTTGTCTGACAGCGTCTCACCTTCTGACGCTCTGCGCAAAGAGGCAGTGGCTTGGAAATCTGGGTTTTGGAGCCTGAACTTTTATCATCCCAACTGCTTCTGCCTCGCTGCACTTAAAGAGGACAGCATCCCAATGTCAGAGAGGAGCACTGCAGGTCCTCCAGCTGGGGCTGGCGCAGGCCGATATGGATGCCGGGCCATCTGAGAAGCTCTTCCTGGAGCAATAAATATGGGAAGCGTGCTTCCAAGCAGTCTCCCTTTCCTGGGAGATGAAGGACATGCGATCGACACTGTGGGAGACATAGCGTTTAATATTTATCAGACCCACATCACGACATACCCGGAGGCGCTGCTGAAGAGCAGCCAGCGCCAGTGGCCACCTCAGCGAAGGGTCCCCTCCAAAATGCTGGTCTCAGCAGGCTGGCGGGGGGGTCTGGGCAGGCAGAGGGGTGCTGGCCGGGCTGCGCGAGGTGACACCCTCGCAGTGCCCTGCCTCCCCGCCTCTCTCCTCCAGATGCAAGGTTGCCTTGGAGACACTGGGACATGATCAGTCCCGCTGGCTCTGACGGCTCCGGGAGGAGTGCAAGCTCTCGCCTCCAAGGGTGTCAGCCCTGACACACCGAGCAGCGTGTCCTTGCTGCCTTGCTGCGTGCTGCTAACCCCGGGGCAGGCGCCTGCCTGGGACCTGTGCGCCTTCTCGAGTGCCATCACCCAGCCAGCGGATCATCCCGCTCCTCACCAGGCGTCGCTGCCTCCGGGGCACGCGTATCACCTCCCCGCAGCCCTCAAGGCGTCTGGTTGTCCAGGATAGCACAAGACCCCGCTGTGCATCATTACAAGCATCCACCCCGCTCCGGTAGCCCCCGCTAGCCCCCACGCTTGGGTTCGGGGCTCCTGCGGTGCCCCGGGGCGGTCCCATTGCTGGGCAGTGAGGACCACTTACTGCACCCGTGCAGCTGGCAATATTGAGATGCCCTTGCACCCCGCGGAGCCTCCGAAGCCGCCTCTGTCCTGCATTAGAGATCTAAGCTCAAACAATAAGGGTAATGGACAGGAAATTAGAGATAAGTAGGTGGTTTGACAGGATTAGGGATAAGCAAAAGAAACATAATTATGTGATAGCTGCTATCGGACAAGGGTTCCTACGAAAGGGAATGTAAATGACCTAAAAAAAGCACTACACCAGATCAAACAGCTACACTTTGCAGATAACAGCCCAAAAACACAGGGTATAAATATTTATCACAAATGAATTCTCCAAACACTCCCTGCTCACGATCACATTAACAATAGATGGGATTGAGGATAATAAAGGCTTTTCACAACCTTTTTTCTCCCTTCCCCCCCCCCCGGGGCTTTTGTACATGTACAGCTGTGTGTATGCGTGCGAGAGATAGGGAGGGTGCCCATCGGTGTGTGGAGGGGACCGGCGCTGGCGGAGGGGGTGTCCGGGGGTCCTGCGCCCTTCCCGGCTCCTCACCAGCTCCGGGTCCTGCCGATGCCCGCAGGGCTCAGCCTGCGCTCGCTCCTCTGCCACCTCCAGGGCTGGGAGCATCCCAGGGAAAAGGGGAACTTACCCGCACTCTTGTCCGGGAATCCTTGCTCGCTTTGTTGGTGTTCTTTGCTTTTTCTACCACGGTCCGAAATATTGAGGTTCAGCTTTGCCGTCTGTGTGGTCAGCCCAGAGGGCACGGTGGCCGGTCCCCAGGGGCGTTCTGCAGCCCCAAAGCCTGGCTGAAGCCCAGCCATTCCTGCTGCCTCTCTCTCTCCTCAGCAGGGAGGGGGAAATTAAGGAATGGTGGGCACGTTGTGGAGCAGTTGGGAAACCTCTGCCTCAAATAAGAGCAAAGCTGGGCCCTTTCGTGTCCGCAAAACACGCTGAAGGCGTGCAGCTCCTTTGCGTGGAGGTGCCGAGTGGGGCTGGGACCTCAGACCGAGCCCAGGGCGATCCCCACTGCAGCCCTTGTCCCCCGAAACAGGACCATGGGTGTCCCCCCCCAGCACGGCCACCCCCACGCTCTGCCCCTCAGACAGCGCCCGCTCTTCTTCCTGACTTATTCTGGTTGTTGTTATTTATTTAACAAGAGGGGACACAAAGCCTCCGTAACCTGGGCTTGCAAATTACCAAAGCCCAGGAAATGAAAACTCCACGGCAGCATTAATTGAAGGGCTTTTTAATTAAAATCAGCTTGTTTCCCGATCAAAGATTAAAGGAAGGAAGAAAGCTGAAAGAAAAAAAAAAAATAATAAAACAATTCCCTCCCTGCCCCTCTCTGGCATTCACGAGGTGTGGGCTGAGCACCTTGCATCATCCCTGCTCCTTCTGTCTCTCATACCTTTTGATTCCCCCCCCCCTCCCCCAACTGAAGTCTTGTTTTGGCTCTTCTTTCTACCTGATTTCATCCTCATCTGCTTCTCGTCGCTCTGTCCATCGCATCGCGCTTGTACCGGCTCCTTTTGGGGGGGACATCATGATGATGGCATCATCCCTTGGGGCTTGCTGGGCCACCGTGGGGGCTGCCCAGGTCATGGGCGGGGGTGCTGGGGGTGTCTGGGAAGGAAGAAGGAGAAACCACTGGTGCAGAGCCTGGTGTTTCCCCTCTCTGATCCTCATTAGCTAATTGCACAGAGCAGATGACTTCTGGCTTCTCCTGCTCGCAGCTGCACCCAGGTGTCCTCTCCCTTGTCCCCTGTCCCTGTCCCCACGAGCCCCCCTGCATCTGCACACATACATGGCGCAGTGAGCAGAGCCTACATCGCTCAGGGAAGAGTTATTCTCATCTGGACTTTTTTTTTTTTTTTTTCTTTTATTTTAGGAATTAAATTCTGGCAGAGAAGTTAGCATTGCCTAAAGATTTAGCCGCTGTGACTAAATGGCATTCAATGATGCTAAACAAAGTGTATCGCTAACGAAGAAAAATATTTGTTGCTTTGGAAAGGCTGATGTCCCCGAGGCTGCCGAGAACCACTCTGGAGGAAAAACCAGGCAGAAAACTGAGAACGAAAAGAGGAAATTCTTTAATCAAAATTCATGAATTGGCCAAAAAAGCTCCGATTTCTTAAGTCAATAATTTTGGTGAAATGTCCATTTTTTTTTTAATTTTTATTTTTAATGAAGATTGTAATTGAGCGCAAAACCCCAGGAGCAGGAAACAGCCAACAGGAAAGAAGGGGAATTGATAGTAACGGAGACAGATGGGAGGCTTTGAAGTTTAGCAAATTGGTGAGGGAAGGTGAAGGCATCGAGGAGAAATCTGTGGCTGGCTGGGCTGTGGACGCTAAGTAGTAGTTAACAATATTAGGCAGAGGGAGTGCTGCGGCAGTGCTAGAGGCTCATTACCAGCTAAGAGGGTGCTGGCAGTGGCGCGGGGAGGGCAGAAATGCTCAGCCAGCGCCTCTGCGCTCTCTTGGAGCGGTGGGACGATGCTCTGCTGTCACGCGAGGCTGCCGAGACACGTCTCGGTCCGATGGCAGCCACCGAGGGTTGTCGCACGGCCCAGAAAAATCAAGATTTTGGAGCGGCTTGGCCTCAGCCCTGTGAGAGCTGAGGCTCCCACGCGCGGGAGATGCTCTTTCCATCGCCGGTGGCACCAGGGATGGGGTCTTGGGCGAGCGCGGCATCCTGTCTGCGGAAAGAGCAAAAGGGGCGACCTGGCCTCGGCAGAAGAAGGGAAAAAAATGATACGGGATTTAATTGAGGAGGAATTATTGTCAGTCAGCGCGGCTTTATGGAAATAGGTCTTGCCAAACAAACCTGATTTCGTTCCGTAATGAGATTAGACTTGCGGTTGCAAAGGTGGCTGTGCAGATGTAACCCACGGGTGTCCGGCTGGTGTGGCAGGATGAGCCCGAGGTGCTGGGGACCACCTGGACCCGGTCAGCGGTGCCGGGGGCCGGGGAGGAGGTGGGGATCCTTCTGGAACCCCCCAACTATTTCTGCTACCTGCCGCTCCATTGCACATTGAACCTTTTGGGTGGAAATAGAGACCGGGTGATGGAGAACAGTAGGGACAAGGCGGAGAGGGATCCGAGCCAGAGCTACCCCGAGGCGGCTGCGGCGTCGGGGGGGTGCTGGGGAGGGGGCACACTGGCCATTTGGACGTGGCCTTTGTGTGAGCCCAATCCATGCTGCCTCCAGTTCTGTTGCCTGTGTTTTTAAAAACCACTGAGAAATGGAAAGGGTCCAGAAAAGAGCCACAAAAATGGCTGACAAAAATGCCTTTGTTGTGCAAGCATGTATTAGTGCATCGGCGTGGGTTTAGGGAGATTAGAGGGGATACTAAAAGTCTATTTATCTAGTGGAGGAAAGTGTAATGGAAGGACTGAGCAGAGGCTGAGCCTGGCCAAGGTCGCAGTGGGAATATTAGTGAAGGATGTTCCCTTCCGGACAGAGGAAGGCGGCAGCCTCTCCATCTCTTGGGGTCTCCTTCTCCACTCCGCATGTCTGTGGGGTGGAGGTGTTTTCCCCAGACACTTTCCAGCTGCGGCACAGAGTAGAACAGAACAGCTGCTAAAGAAGGGGCGGTGAAGCAGGAGCATCGCCTGCACCGTGGGACCAGCGGGAGGGCAGCCGCCGGGATGGAGATGGTGGTGCAATCCTGGCCAGGAGAGGAGGAAAGCTGCAGCCCAGGGAGATGCCGCGACATCTCCATGAGGCTCAGCCATATCCCAGCCCGGGCTGTCACCCAGCCCTGCGGGGACCCTCCTTACAGCCATCGTTTCCTCATCCCTCCGCCACCGAGGTGCTGGGCACATCCCTTCCCTTCTACTAAAGGAAAACCCTTAGTAGGCATCGCTGGAAGTTAGAAGAGATGGCCATCTTCTGCTTAGACTGTCCTAAGTCCCCTTTGGCTTTCAGACCTAAAAATAAGAACGTGGGGGATTTGTTGAATGTTGAACCCGAGCAGTCCCGACCTCTCCTCTGGAGGACACTGGACGTGGCCACAGGTCTCCATGGGGGCCCTGGAGCTTTTGCCCAGCCCAGCCGTGGGTGGTGGGGCTAGGACAGCCTTGCCCCCCCCTCCCCGCTCCTGCAGGCCAGCAGCAAAGCCCCATCCCGGTGTTACATGTGCTGCGAGGAGGGGAGCGAGGGGTGGGAAGTGGGGATTTCTTATTAACTTCTGGGAACTGGAGCTCTTCTCTGCGTCAAGGATATTATTTATGTGCACGAGATGCAGGCTGATTATGAGAAACATATTGATTGAGGTTTCACAGCTACTGAACACAGTAGATATGTATCAGTTACACCACAGCCTAAACCTGTATCAATGTGTTTCTAATAATCAGCTGGCATCTCATTAACATAAATAGCTGTCTTCTCCCATTTGGGAGAGCGGCTCCGTGGCTTGCTAACTGCACATTACCCAAATGCCAATTGCTTATTAGAACAATCATTCCGCAGGTCTAAATCCCGGGGAATGGTGGTGTAGTAAGACATCACTTGTTACATAGTTGCTAGACCTTGGTAAATACGTTCCTAATCAGCAATTAGTAGTTAATTAACGTGCTGAAAATATCATTTTCGATCTAAATGAAGCTTTTGCGGGAAATCTGGAAAGAGAGGTGGGACGATGCAAGCAAGGGAAGCTCGGGCGGCGAGCTGAAATCAAAATGACGTGTTTGAAAGAAATCCTCACCCTGTGCTCGGGACAAATTTTGGATCCCGTGTGGATGCAGCTCCAGGAAAAACGATGTTGGCTGGGAATTGTTCCCAGCGGCAGCACCCCATGCAGCCCCCTGCGGAGCTGCAAGGGATGAAGCTGGGGCGTCCCCGTGGGCTCAGCCTGGCGGGTGCCCCCCCACAAAGACCCCGTCCATCTCGTGTCCCCCTGTGCTCGGGCAGGTCCAGTGATGGGGACAGGCGTCAGCCACGCGCGCTCGGGAAGGTGGATTCAAGATGTTCCTCAGATGCTCTCCACATTAAAACAACCTCCGTGATGTGTTTCCATTTTCCGCCAGAGGAAATGTCAGCACCCCTGCTGCCATCCCTGCCTTCCCTCCGTCAGCACATTTTTGTTAGGCTTCACTCTCATTTTTTCCTTCCTGCAGTCAATCCTCCTTCGCTCTCGCTTCCCTCTTTCCCTAGTGACAGACACCAGCCCGCCATGGCCCCGTCCGTGATGCCCACGGGCCGGCACGGCGCAGGCAGGTGTAGGGATTCAGGGCTTTAATCCCCAGCACGGTGTGTTTGTCCTTTTGTTTCTCAAGTGGTTGGAGGGAATCTTGGCTGGGTGGTGGGATCGTTAATGCAGAGCAAACAATAGGCTCTTTAGGTCCTTTTCAGCTAATCACCATTGATCCGGGCAGACCTTTCTGTCCCTCCCCTAATCCCAAATCTGGATGCTGCTTTGCATTAAGCCACCTCCGAGGGAAGGTATCAGAGGAGATAAATCCTGGCTGCGGGGGCTGCCGGCCGTGCCGCGGGGCATCGCACGGGCTGGCTGGTCTGCATCAAAGGCAGTGTGGCCAGCAGATCGAGGGAGGGGATCTTCTCCCTCTGCTCCGCTCTGGGGAGACCCCACCTGGAGGCCTGTGTCCAGCCCTGGGGCCCTCAGCACAAGAAGGACATGGACCTGTTGGAGCGGGGCCAGAGGAGGCCCCGGAGATGCTGGGAAGGCTAGAGCCCATCTGCGGTGAGGACGGGCTGAGAGAGCTGGGGGGGTTCAGCCTGGAGAAGAGAAGGCTCCGGGGAAACCTTAGAGCCCCTGCCAGAACCTAAAGGGAGCTACAGGAGAGATGGGGAGGGACTCTGGAGCAGGGAATGGAGTGATAGGACAAGGGGCAATGATTTTAAACTGAAAGAGGGGAGATTTAGATGAGATCTCAGGAAGAAATTCTTTGCTGTGAGGGTGGTGAGCCCCTGGCCCAGGTTGCCCAGAGAAGCTGTGGCTGCCCCATCCCTGGAGGGGTTCAAGGCCAGGCTGGACGGGGCTTGGAGCAACCTGGTCTAGTTGGAGCTGGATGATCTTTAAGGTCCCTTCCAACCCAAACCATTCTATGATTCAGCCCAGCACCCTCTTTCCAAGGAGGCTGAGCCATGCCGGATGGCATCAGGGGTGCTGTCGCCTGACCGGGATGCTGGCCAGGATCCTCCTCTCCCTGCAGAGGTGGTGGGTACCCACCTGATCCCGCAGGACACACTGGAGGAGTTTTGGAATTGGAGAGTGTTAGATAGAGCTTGACAGGTCTTACTTCCCCGATACCAAATTTGCTAAGAAATACAGCTGCGATGTGAGGAGAGAAATACAACCATTTGTGAGTGTGAGTTAAATTCCAGCAGTTCTTGCCCTGCTGGAAGTGACAGAAATGTTCAAATAACCAAAATGTTTTGAAATGCAATACCGTAAGGCTTTTTTTTTTCCCCCCATGTTAAATCCCTAGTTTTATTTCAAATAAATGTCCCAGATTTTAGAGAGAAAAAAAAGAAAGAGTAAAGTAATCTGAGCAGTAAACAAAATCTATGCTGTCATGTACAAACAAGGCGGTGCGGGGGTGAGCGGAGGTGCTGGTCTTTGCATTCCTGGGATAAACAGATCAAAGAAATGCATGGATGAGCTGCCTGGGACTGGGCTGAGCAGACCTTGCGGCTGCCTGGGAGCAGGACCCCAGGAGGGGTGCCTTCTCCAGGGACACGCCATTCCGCAGCAGCCTGGGGAAGGCTCGTCCCTTCCAGGATGGTTCCCTGTTCCTTATCCAGGGCTTTGCCCTGAGTTTCTGCAGGAGTCACCCTCTGCCTCTCTGTCTCCCTGCCCATCGTGTGAGGGAGACACGTGAAATATGAGGGAACCGTGGCTGGAAACTCCCAGAGATGCTTAGGACAGGCTGTGCTCCTCGCTGCCCAGGCATCGCACGGTTCTTGTCCCCGTTGTCCCCGGAGCCACCCTGCCATCATTCCCTGCGGGATGTGAGCCGGTACCGTGCCTGGGGGGCACCTCCCGCGTGCCCAGTTGATAACAGCAGGCTCGCGGCTCCTCCATCCATCCCTCTCCCCTCTCTCTTCTGCGAAGTTTGAGTGCCCGCCTTGGTGACTGGGTCCCCTCGCCCAGTAAGCTCCTAAGAAAAAACTGCCTTTTTTTTTTTTCTTTTTTTTTCCTGGGACAGCTTTTCCCTGGACTTTAGCCCTTCTGGCTGCAGAGGGCAAACATGCCCCCTTTTGCACCCCAGTAGTTTGCAATCATTTGAGTATTCGCCGAGCTGTTGACCCAGCCCCGCTTGCAGCTGCCGTGAAGGGTGCGAGTCCTCGCCGGAGCCGTGAGCCAGGTTGGATGTTGCTTTTCCCATGTCTTGCTCCGTGAGCCTCCAGGTGCTGCTTAAAGCTGGAAGCAAGGAACGTAGCTATGGAGTTATTTCAGCTTCTCTGAGAAGCTGCCTGTCTCGGGTTGTCTGCCCGTTGCTGCGTCTGCTCTTGACCCTGGTGCCCCCCAGGCACGCTGGGACACCCCATTGTCTCCTGCAATTACTGCGGGGACAGGGGTGACACCTGCAACCCCCTTGTCCCTGCCCAGCTTGGCTGGGGGACGTTCTGAGCTTTGTCGGGGCTAAAGCAAGCCCTCACAGCAGACAGCTGCCAAACCAGTGCCAAACTGGGTTTGGTACGGCCTTAAACACCGCTGGGCACCGGGGCTGCAGGGGATGTTCCCCACCGCCCACGCAAGCAGAGGGGCAGGATCCTTGCTGCAAATTCACCCCCAGCATTTCCCATGCGGGCCTGACGAGGAGGTGGCGGCATAAGGATCTTAACGAATTGACCTAATTAAGTTCCCAGCTGGTAGGAAGCTGGATCTCACAGCAGCTGGGCTCTCCAGGAGGGAGGCAATAAAAGCTTCAATACCCAGGAGGGGGGCAGAGCAGGCAGTGTGGGGCTTGGATGGGTGAGCAGTGAATGGCAATGGCTTTCCCTGTGGGTCCCCTCAGTCTAGGCATGGGTGAGAGGTGGCAGCTGCCCTTGCCCTGCCTGCCACCATCCCGGTGGGATTTGCTCCCCCTGGCTGGGTGCGAGGTGAGCTTGGCCAGCACCCCAAAGAGACACGAAGCTGAGCTGCAAAAGCTTTGGCTCCTGCTTGCCCAGGCTGGTGCTGGGTCCCTGCTGGGTGGCTCTGTGCAGGCACCCATCTGCCCGTCACCTCTGCCAGAGCCTCTGCTCAGCACCCGTCTGTTCCCCATCCTGCCCGCGCCCCTCCGCGCGCCAGCATCCACAGCCCATATGCAGGGCCCTGGCTGAGGGGAAGGCTTTTTTTGGTTGTATGTAGATTTTTTTTTTTTTTTTTTATTGCTTTTTCTTTTTCGACTCACTCCCCACATGGCTTTCCCCCTTTTTCAGCTCTGAAATGGCGACAGCAATCTGTTTCACCGGTGCTTGCGCAGTCCTTGTCAGTGGGTAACGCTAAAATGAGTGACTTGAGCAGGCAGGATGTGCCAGCGAATGGATGCTGGTGCTTGGCTTCCCTGGAGCGGCGGGACAGCTGCTCCCTCAATCGAATGGCTGGAGAATGAGTTTTCTTTCTCTCTCTCTTTTTTTTTTTTTTTTTTTTTTCCCCCTAATCCCGGTCCCTGATGGACTCATCTCTCATTTCGCCACTTCCCAAGAAGTGCTCTGCTTGGATGCTGCTTTAGCAATCAAAAGGAGAGGGCGGCCGGCGAATGTGCGAATGTGGCGGCTGAGGTTTATGCGATGGAGTTATTGTTGGCTCCTGCCGTGTGGCTGGTGATGCCCAGGACCGTCTCGGGTGAGCTGTGCCCGGGGAGAGCTGTGGCAAAAGGGCCTTTTTTCATCTCTGCGTCCTATCTGTGCCGAAGCACTCTCTTTTCTTTTCCTGTCCCCGGTGGGGTTTCAATTGAAGCCCTCCTGGGTGGGAATATTACAGGGGGATCCAGAAGTTTCCAGGCTGGGCTGGATGGGACGGTGCAGAAGGACAGGGATGCAGGACTGAGTTTTGCTGCTTTGGGTGGCATGGGCTGGGCTACCATCCTCCTCGTCTGCAGGTCTGCTAGCTGCGCTCCTAAAGGTATAATAAATAGTGTAAGAAGAAGAAAATTTAATTGAATATATCAAATGGCTCCTTTCAAGCTGAAGCGCATGGGGTGTGACCCAGCCATTGACATACGATCCATGATAAACAAACAGCAATTACTCAAACATCATAAAAACAGACTGTAAAAGCTATATAAAACTCAGGAAACACCAGCAAAGTAGCTATTAAACTGCGTGGGAAGGAGAGAGGAGCACGGCTGGCTGTGTGCATCCATCTGGGAATGGTGGCTGTGGATGGCAGCGGGTGGGTGCAGGGAGCGCAAGAGCGAGGTGGCACTTGAGGCCGGGCTGGGATGGGAAACCAGCTGGTGCGGTTAGTGGCGGGTGCGGTGAAGTGTCCCATGTCCTCCAGAGCGAAAATACCATCGGGACCACAAAGAGCAACCAACTAGTCATGGGCTGGTCCCCAGAGGGAAGACCGAGCCCTGGCAAGAGGGGTGGTCCATGTCCTGTGCCACCATGGATGCTCCCCAGCCCCTGCTTCTGCATCTCGAGCTGCCTCCTTCCCCCTGACAAGCCTCTCCTCCACTTGCAACCCCCAATTTTTGTTGTTGTGCAGTGGAGAGGCACGTTAGGTGTAAATAAATAAACAAGGAGGCACAGCCGAGTCAATAGGGACAGCCTTTTGTGCATCAATCTGGAGCTTTCTGCCGGCAGAATTAACTGGAGTGGGATTTTATCAGATTTTAATAACTGGTGAGAGCTGCCTGGTGTGTCCTCTGCGAAGGGCTGTTGTGAGACCAGCTGGAGAATAAATATCCGAGGCAGATGTGTCTTCCCCTTTACAGACCTGTCCTCCTAGAGCTTGTTGCTTTCTCCTTCTCTGTGAAGGGAGAAAATTCAGGCCCTCTGCCCTGGCTGCCAGTTTTGCCCCATTGTCCCCATCCGAGTCTCCGGGAGATGTCCCAGGGTGCGTTTGCTCCGTCCCAGCTGGGGAGTCGCTGGTCTGTGTCGTACCTTGTCCGGCTCTCCCTTGGTTTGACAAAGCTGTCAGCATTTGGGGGTTAGAATTTGTCTATTTTTTCTCTTTTTTTCTGGGTGGTTTACCGGTTCTTTCTGTGCCATAGGAAGCCCAGCGTGGCAGAAGGTGCGGGAGGGAAGCTGAGCTGGTATGTGGTGGTTTAATCTGCAGCTGAGGATGCTAAAAGTGCTGAGCTGCCCCGGGGCAGCAGCAGGGCTGCCTTACCGGGTCCTCTCCAGACACCCTCATGGTAGTGCAGGAACCGAAGGTCCACCGTGCAGCTTGGACCAAAGGTGTCTCCTCTCCAGCAGCAGCCAGTAATGTTTGCCAAGGGAGCAGCACCAGAAATCGGGGGTGCACAGCCATCCATCTCCCCTGTACACCCTGTCCAGCTTCTGGCAGTTGACAAATCCAGGGATTTCCCAAGCCAGAGGTGTTATCTGGATGGTTGTTTGTAGGAGCCCTTCACACGCCTCTGTCCCTTTGCTTTGGCCGCCGGGGTGGTGGCTTTGTCCTCGGCAGCATCCTGCGGCGGAGCCCTCCGCAGTGCATCTGGGCCGCGTACGATAAAAGACTTCCTTTGATTTGTTTTAAATCTGCTGCTGCGTAACTTTATTGGATGTCCTGGGGGTTTTGTGTTCTGAGAAAATGGGAATAATTGTTTCTTATTCACCTCGTCTCAATTGTCCGTGGTTTTATTGAACTCTCTCATATTTCCTCCTCTCTTTCCTCTGCAGCCATCTCGCTCCTCCTGGAATAAACTGCTCTGTTCTTCTGGTCATTCTTCTCTCCTTTCATTACTTCCAGCAATTTTATAAGCCTTCTTCACAAATCCCTGGCACTCGAGTGTCTTCCGCCCCCTCACCTGGGCTCCTGCCGTCCCCTTGCGCTCGGGGTTGGACTTTTCCCTGCAATCCTCATCCAAGCCCAGAAACCGCCTCCTTTCCCAGCAGGGACCTTGCTGCCCTCCTCTGTTTCCTGCTAAGACAAGCCTGGAAGGTCCCCTGCTGATCCCACTAAATTGCCTTTTACTCCACAGGTGACCAAAAATCTGTGAGAGAGGGAAACTCTTTGGAAATAAACCCGCATATCCCTTTTTTCACCCCCGCCCCCCCGCCAGTGACAATGATAACAAATACAACAGGAACTAACTCCTCTCCTCCAGCGGGGGCCGCGGGGGATGCCCTGCCCGAGACTGTCTTGCTCTCGCCATGTCCCCGTACGAAAGCCGACAGCCTGGGAATGTCGGGATTGATCGGCGATGCGCTTTTCAGGCCGGCGCCGCGGGATGCCGGTCCAGCGCCCGTCCCCAGGGTCGCCGTGATTTTTCCGGTCGCCGTGGCAACTTGCGGCGTTTGATGCCCGTTTGCAGAGATGAAGGGAGAAAAGCCGAGGGCAGGCAAAGCGGCGGAGAACGTGTGGAGCTGGCAAAGAGCAAAACATCAGCATCGCTCTCCACCCCGGAAAAAGGAGAAAGGGGACAAAAAGAGAAGGGTGGTGGCAGGGAGAGGGCTGGGAGGATTTACCGCACCCTCACATGGCCTTACTGTAAGCATCAGCTTGGGCAGCGCCAGGACTGAGCCTCTTGGGCTCCAAGAGCCGAAAACAAAGGGTGGGAGGAAGAGGAACTCGTGTCTCGATAAACACAAGGTTGAAAAGGTGATAGGTCGAGGGATTTGGGCTCCAAGAACTTTCTCAAACCATAAATTTTCAATAGCGGGGCTGAAGCCAGGAAACCTGAGCTGGCTTTCGGAGATATATTATCTCAGGAGCAGACAGGGTCAGTTCTTGGCCTCCTCCCTGGTTCCCACCTTGTCTTCATTACAGCCACGGTCTGTGCTTGTCCACGCTTGAGCGTGTGTCTGCGCCCAGGTCCTCGGGCAGGTTTGGGATGCTCCTGGGCTGCGGCTCCGGGTGCCCGGCTCAGCCTCGGGAGGGCAGAGGGATGCTCTCCCTGAAAGTCTAGTTCAGCCCTGCCTCTTGCAACAGAGGTTTCTAACCCAGAAGATGTGGGGTTTTTCTCTTTTTTAAACCAGAAGAGGCAGCTGTGATCATCCAATGTGCAAAACGAGCCCTTAAAGCTTTCCTGAGCCATTTGAACTGGGATGGACTGGGATGTGAGTGGAAAGAGGTGGTCTGGCTGAGGCGGCGGCAGCAGAGGCGATGGCTGACCCCAGCACCGTGTCTTCCCTGCTGCAGCCTTGCCCAAAAGGCGCTCTGAGGCCGCTCAGAAAAAAGGGTAACGAGTTGAGAGACAACAATGTGATTTTCTTTTTTTTTTTCCTTTTGTCGTGGCGCAGCGCTGGGCAGTGTCCCCCGGGGCAGGACGTGGTGCTTACGCGCAGTCAAAGTGAGCAGGAGAAACAAACATCAGCTGATTATTTGATGCCGTCTGATTGCTCAGTAATGCGGCACCGGGGGAAAACGCAGCCCCGGCCCCTCTCCATCCCCGATGCTTCCAGCCTTGCAGCCGAACAACGGCCCAGCCTCGGCGTTCGTTCTCTCTGCCTTTCTTAAAGCTGCTGGTGATTTTGGGGGGGGTTACGGCAGGGGAAGGTGTCACCGCCACGCTGTGCCGAGGCAGACAGGAGCACCGTGCGTGTGTGCAGCATCAAACAATTAAATCACTTGCCGTGAACAAAGCGTTTCAGCTCGACGTGCGGGAACGCTGCTCCCTCCGGCCGGGCCGTGCTCCCCGTGCCAGGGCTGGGGTGGTGGATGTGGACTGGGCTGGGGTGGGAAAAGCTCCGCTTTGCTCTTTAATGGCCCTGGTGTAAAGCCTCTCCCGGCTGCCTTGCTCGGCAGCGGTGTGAGCCCTGCGTCCGCTGTCCCCGTCCCCTCCAGCTCACCGTCCTGGCAGAGATGATACCGGAGCTGCAAGGGACGGCGTGGGACCGGAGGCAGCCCAGGGGGGCTCAGGGAGGGTGCTCTGGCGTCCGGGAGGACATTTTGGAGGGAGAGGCGGTTTTCCTTTCTGTCTGGGAACACCGGCTCTTGGAGGGAGGCGCAGTCCGGCAACGGGACTTTGCTGGGAACCAGCGGCGCGGGGGTTTAGCGCCAGTTCGCCGACTCTCCTGGTGACCTGGGGAGGGAAACACGCTCCTTCATCAGCCGCCCTCATGCGCCGCAGCACATGGGTCTGACGTGAGCAGCTCCTGAGAGGTGCTGGGCAGGTCAACCACGCGCTGCTTGCAGGCGAAACGTTGCTTAAGCACTGAGCAGGCCGGGGTGAAAAGTCCCCTTCGTGTTTCCTGCAGTTTGTTTCCCCGTGTCCCGCGTCCCTTTTTGCATTTGCTTTCTGTGGCTGCTCGGCAGCCAGTTCTCTGGCAGGAGCACGCACGGAAACAGCTCGTTTAAAATGTAATCTGGCCCAAGAACTGGTTATTGAAATTATTTGATGAATAATTTAGGATAACAATTAAAGTCAAAAAAATTCATAAATAGCTCATGAGCAATTCATGAACCGGAAAAGAGGGTAAAGTTGGTCTGATAAGTGCTTTGCTACCAATTAGTCACAGACGCCTGGCCCTGAGCCGGCTTGGTCCGGAGGAGGGATGGCTGCGGCTGCACCCACGCGGCCCCCCCCATTCCCCTCGCCTGCGGGGCTGCCCTGCTTTGAGGACACGGAGAAGCGGGCACAGAGGACTGGGGGTGCGGGGGGACCTCCTGGAAGAGGGAGAGCCGCTGAACTCCCTGGGAAATGTGGCTTTGGCTGTCCTGAAACTATTCGTGAGTTCGCCAAACGCAGCTGTGGCCTGGCAGAGGAGCCCCAGGGGCGCGCGCAGCATCACTGGTGGCGAAAGCGCTTGACTCAGTACTGGAAGATCCCGTTTGAGTCCTTTTTTTCGCCAAAGGACGCGTCCCACCGAGTCCGGGAGACCCCCCAAAAGTGAGCCGAGGTGTCAACTGGAAGGAGAGCCGTGCAGCCGTCCTGGGACAGGGTGATCCAGCTGCGGCATTCGGGTCCTCACCTCCTCCTGGGCTGCTTCAGCCGGGCATTCCCCGCCTCGCCGGCTCTCCCCCTGTCTCTCCAGGCCCCCGGACAGCAAACACTGCAACAACAATAACAGAATTAAGTTTTATTTGAGCCGAAATGAACTGTTTCCTGGCTGCTGAAATGACCCATTCTCCCTCTCCCTTCCTCCCTCCCCAACCCCATGTTCTTTTCAGATCAAACAAAATGCTTTGCTCAAAATGAAACAAAATGTTTCAATTCCCATTTGGGTCATTTTTAGTGAAAGAAGCGGAGGGCCAGCGAGCTAGCAGCCTGATTAAAAGGTTCGGCGTTCTCCCTTGGTGCTTTTTTCCAGGGAGTTTGTGTCTCCCTTGCTGGGGCTGGGGCGAGAGCGGGTGTCCCAGGGTGCGGGAAGGGGTGAGCTCTGCCCCAGCCCACCCCGCTGCAAACCTCCCACCACGGCGGCGCGGCCCGAGTCCTCCCGTAATTTCAGGGCTGGATGATGTGGGGTATCCAGAGAAACCCGATGAAGATCCCACCTGTAGGTACATCTTAGCTCCTGCGTCCGGTCCATTGGAGGATGCCTGTCTCGGGGGAGTTTTGCTATTAAATCTCCTAATAAGCAGAAAGTTAAAGACTGGAGCCACGCACGAGCAAATCTCTGCCAGATGTCTTTGTCCCAATTAAGGCGGAAGAAGAGGGAGAGAATAAGCAATTAATTAGCTGGGAGCGCAGGAGGTGCGGCAGTGAGTGAGCATCACCGCATCCCCGAACGCAGGGGAGCCCTCGTGGGGTCGGGACACGCCACGGTGCAGCCCTGGGGACCGTCCCAGGAGGCGTGGTGGCTCAAAGCCACCCCTTGTCCTCCAGCGCGGGTACCAATATCTCTGCTTGGTCCTCGGCGGTCCCCTGCACCCCCCAGCTCCGTGGATGGGACCTGTCGCAGCAGAAGGAGATGGTGCCTCAGTTTCCCCAGCTGCGAACTGCAGGTGGTGATAGAGTGGTGCTCAGGTGACGTTGTCAATAGGGTTAACGTTTGGCAGAACGCTTTGTGCCCGCAACACGAATGTTTTCTGCAAGTATGCTGCTAGCTGGCATTTTAGCAGAAAATTTTCAGAGCTATTTAGGGTGGAAATAGAAGACATTCGTTCAGCTTTCCCGACTTTCTCTGCTGGTGTCTCACCCTTTCCAAGAACAGAAACCTTTGGTGAGCTTCTTAATTTCCAAACTATTTCAAGCTTTTTTTTGACCTGATGTGGGATTAAAAACCAAACCAAACCGGAAAACGTGAAATCTTGGAATTTCCCAGCAAAGACAAAGCCCGTTTCTGGACCAGCGTCCCTCGCTGGTGTTCAGCAAGCACCATTACATGCGCTGAAGGTACTGAGCCTGGCGAGGAGGAAGATGCCCAGCTTGGCGATGCCTCTGGAGAAGCACAGGGCGTTTTTCCCAGGTCATTTCCCCCGTTTATGGCAATGCATTTCGCACTGGGGGCAAATTATAGAATTCAGATGGCGACGGCCAAGAGCAACTCTCTTCGTGGTGGCCCCTCTGCGGCTGCAGCAGCGTTGGGTGTGGAGATGGGGTTTGGGAGGCTGAGGGGGGGGCCCTGCTCCCCCCATCCCTGCACCCCTTCCTGGCCTGGTGGGGGTCTGCGGGGGGATTGCCCACCTCGGACCCTGCCACCTGCCTGGCATCGGGCACGGGGTCCAGCCGGCAGCTGGCACGTTCGCAGGCATCTCCAGGGTGAGGGTTTATGTAGATTTATGTTAAAATATTCCTGCGTCTTCGCTCCACATTTATTTTTATTGATTTGCAAATGCAAACCTTTGTTCTGCGTGCGGTCCGTAAGCCTGACAGTATATCAGTAACTTCAGATTGAACATTTTAATATCTTTTTCCTTCTCTTGTCCCTGTCCCCCCCCCCCCCCCCCCGCTACGTACCCTCCCCACCTTTCCCCCAGGCAGCTCAGCCTGGCATGAGAGAAATGTGAGACAGTCTCCATCCCCATCCCTACCTCCTGCATCCCCATCCCTATCCCCTGCATTCCCATCCCCTGCATCCCCATCCCTTGCATCCCCATCCCCTGCCTCCCCATCCTCATCCCCATCCCCTGCATCCCCTTGCATCCCTAGCGCTGCTTCTCAAGCACGATCCCTCCTCAAAATGGGGGGAAAGAGCAAAATTTTAACACTTCCCCCCTTCCCTTTCTGCCTCCTTGATGTCTGCTCAGCCGGCTTTCCGCCTGTCGCTTTAAATGGATGTATTTAAAGCAAATGCAGAAATTGCCATTCAGCACAAGGCTTGTAATAAAGACGACGTCTCCGTTTCCAATATATATTTATATGTAGTTTGGGTTTTGTCTGGGGGGGACGTGGGGAAAGTCACAGGAAATGCCAGGCGTTGACATGTCCGTGATAGAAAATAGCTCCGTCCTTCTCCTGCGAGGTGCGTGGTATTTTCCAAAGTGACATTTAACTGAAGGGAACCTGTGGCAGCGCTTTTGCTGGGGGCAGCGTGGCGGCAGCTGCCTCTCTTTGTGCGAGGCCAGCGTGGACCTCCGCAGCCCAGAGCGCACGGGGTCGGCCGGGGGGGCTGTGTGCTGCCTGGGGATGTTGATACCCTCGATGGGCAGCGTGGACCAGCCCCAGCCCTGGCTCCTTACCTGCACCCCGTGACTGATCCCGGGGTCGGTCCTCCCTAAAGTGGCCCCCTGCGTCACCCCGAGAAAGTAATGGGGAGCACTCGTCCGTCACGCCGCAACAGGCTGACTCGCGAGGAATGATTTCAAGAGCTAAGTCTTTAAAGTCTGGCTTGGCAAGCCGCAGCTGTGAGGGAAGGGGAGATGAAAGGACGTCGTGGAGGGTGCGAGCGTCAGGCGGGGAGCAGCACTTTGCAAAGCGAGGGGGGATGCCCAGGAAAGGGAAAGCAGGCTGGATAATGGAGAATAAACTTAGAAACGTAGAATTGCCCAGGTCGGAAAGGACCTTTCAGGTCATTGAGTCCAACCATCAACCTAACTCTGATAAAAAAGCATCACTAAGCCATATCACTAGGCACTGTGTCTACCTGTCTTTTAAATATCTCCAGGGACGGAGACTCAACCACTTCCCTGGGCAGCCTGTTCCAATGCTTGATAACCCTTGCAGTGTAAAAACTTTTCCTAATATCCAATCTAAACCTCCCCTGGCGTAACAACTCCCTGGTGTGGGGGAGCTCCCATCCCAGGGAAGCCGTCAAACCTCATCTCCTCCTTCACACCTAGGGGCCCTGACGCCAGGAACAGCACCTTGGGGGTCCCTCCTTCCCTGCCGTCCCTCGGGATGCTTTTGGGGACACTGGTTTACCTCCATGACCAGGAGCAGCCAAGCCCATGGGTACTTACTTCCCTGGCGCTGGGCTATCGCACAGGCTCAGCTCTGCAGGATTGCAGCCACCCTAAATACAGCGTGTAAAATCATCCCGCTCCACCTCCCGTCCCCCTGCGCCCGAGCCGCAGCGTGGTTTGCATGGCAGCTTCGCCCTGCCTGAGCCCCTCGCAGGCGCATCGCGCAGCCCCGCTCCTCTGCAGCTCCCTTTATATTTAATCGGTCTGTTTGCTGTGGCTCCGTCTGCCGAGCGCCCAAATCTTCAAAGCTCCTCCAGCAGCCTGGACGCATCCCTTTAATGGACTGTTGGTGAGACACATCCTTACTTCATTACTTCATTATTTACAGGAGGAGGTTTTCATGCCGGGGCCGGCGGCCCAGCGCCGCCGCCTGCCCGCGTCCCCCTCAGAGGCTGGCAGAGCTGCCGAGGGGATGACAGCCCCACAGACACCGCCACAAGAGCCCCCAAAGCCGGGGATTACGAAGCTGTTAGCTGTCGTCGTGTTTAGAGATTTAAAATGAAAGGATTTGATTCCTGAATGAGAAATTCCTACTTTTTTTTTTTTTTTTTTTTTTCTCCCCTATTGCTCTGGGGGGTTTTTTTTGCCCTTTTGCTCTGTTTTTTTCCCAGAGTCAGGTCGTTGCAGTGGTTGGAGCCGGCTCCACTTTTGCACCGTCTGTGCAGGGAGAAAACTCAATGTCTGCCAAGGAGGAGCAGGGGAGAAGAGCAATTCTGACTTCCTGCGATGCCCATTAATTGTCAGATTTTCCAAACCTTCCCCGATGCTCGCACGGGGCGCTGGGGCCCCTCGTTGGGCGCGTAGGTCAGGGGAGGGCATTGGTTTTGTGATGGGCGTTTCACACATGGGATGGAGCCTCTGCAGCCCCGGCCGGGCTGGGAGCGGGGAAAGCAGGCTGGGCAGGGAGGGACGGGGGCTTCTCCTTCCCCAGTATCCAAAATCCAGCCTTATACTTCTGCCGGTCCCTGGGGCTTAACTATCTTTGCAGCTCTCCTGACGGAGACGTGATACTTCGGAGGGCCCAGACAAATGGGGCTGTGGGACCAGCCTGCAGGAGATCTCGGAGACAACCAGCGTAACAGGATATTCTGAAGAACCGGCTCATTTTATGACCATTAATAACATTTGCAGCTACTGAACGTTATCCAGTTTTTCAGGAATAGCAAGACCTGATGCTGCGGGGCTGAGGTTGGCTGGAGCGGTTGAGGGGCGGGGGGGAGGTGGGGGGGGGGAGCCTGTTGCTCCCCATGTTGTAACGCCGGGTATTTGGCCAGGTACAGCCTGGCTGACCTCCTCCTCGGAAGCGGGAGGCGCTGGGGACCCGGCACACGCCGCTATGTGAACCAAAGGATGCTGCCAGGAAACCAGGCTTGCGCAGAGCTCTGCTGCTCCATGAGAAAGGCTGATAAACCTCCAGGTCTTCTCCTTACATCTTAAAGGGGAGGGGGCGTCGGGGTGTTTCGCAGTCAAATTCACTCGCCGCTAGCGGAATTAAAGATATTCTCCCTTGGCTATTTCTGTCAAACCCTCCTCTCTGTCCGTGTACACATATCTATCTCCATACGCATACACACCGTTCATCACACCACAATCCAAGTGACCTGGAGTAGCGCAGTACAAACACTGTAGATCCTATGTAAACAGAGGTTATATATATTTCCCTCATTTATTCCTCGCCGACAGAGGAGCGGCCTCTTCCACAAGGAAAAATAAACCAAGGCAATGGCAATCCCGAGTTCAGCAAGTGTTTCCTAGCAGATTTTAACCATGTTAAGTTAGGTGGTTGTAAACAGACTGACAGCACGCCTCCCAACCTTTGAAATTCCTCGCAGTCCGTTTCCTGTCTCAAATTCACACCATCGCTTTTCCACCGGGGCCTTAAATTAATGCCCGGCTGGGGTGCATAATTATCAGCTCCCTAATGGTCCAAAACATCCTGAAGGGCTGAAGTTTCCTTTTTGATTTGTGGCTCCGAGTCGGAGTTGTAATTACCAAATTGATTTTAAATGCAGGCTCCGTTGACAGACTATTGGCAAACGGCATCTCTGAGTCTTCAGCCATTCATAAAAAAAAAAAAAAAAAAAAAAAGGAAGGCCTTGATGAATATACCTTGATCTGCAGCTGCTGTTTATTTAATACAATTTATGGGCAATGGTATTAGGTTTTATCAGGGAGCTGCAGCTTCGGAAACACTGCTTTGGCAGGAGCGGTTGAGCTGAAAAGTTGGGTCATGGCTGGGAGCTGCCGGAATCGCTTTTTCACATGACGACCGACCCCTCTCCTCGGCTGGGCTCGGCTGATTTCTCCCCCCTCGCCCTCTCTGCTCCTCCGCTTGGCCATCGTGGTTGGCTCAGTGCAACGGGAGGGGGCCCTCGGGCTGCCCGACCACAAGCAGGTAGAGGAGCAGCTTCCAAAAAAGCCAAATAAATACAGAGGCAGCACATTTTCTGTGTGCTGATGCAATGCTGGCAGGTGGCCTGAACGTCAGTTACCGTCAGCTCCCACCACGCGCCGACCCTGGGTCCTGCTGAGTGATCCCACCTCTGTGCTTGGCACCCACGGCTTTCCTCTGCGGAGCCCCCACCAGCACCCCGTCTGCACCGCCGCTCCCCTCGGCCAGGTGGGATAGGGCGGCGTTGGTCCTTTCTTCCCGTCCCACCTCTGCTGGCCAGTTGACCAGTTCTCCTGGGGGCAAGTTATCTACTTTTCCCTGGATTTTCAGTACGGCCAGGTGGGATAGGGCGGCGTTGGTTCTTTCTTCCCGTCCCACCTCTGCTGGCCAGTTGACCAGTTCTCCTGGGGGCAAGTTATCTGGTTTTCCCTGGATTTTCAGTACCCGGCACAATGGGGCCCTGACCTCCTAAGGTTTCTTGGGGTGATCTTCTCCCTCCGATGAGGGTTTGCCGCTGTAGTGCCCTCTTCTTCTGTGTGGTCTACAAGAAAGATGATAAACCACATACAGGAGGAACTAGAGCCTTCAAGGTTTGGAAGGAGGACAACAGAGCTGGGATGGGAGGAGAAAGGAAGGGTGTCAGTGTCACGGTCCATTTGGATCTCTCAACTTTATAGGACAACGTACTCTGTGATTTAAACTTTATTTCATGAGCTCATTAAGAAATATAATAAACAAACACGATAAACAGGGGCTCAATCCCTTATCGCCCACACTAGTATTGCCCAGAATAGAATTCACCTATTCGCCATTCAAGTCATAAGGTTTCATAATGTATAACCCGTAACTCTTAATATCACGTACCTGTGAGCAAAAGAAAACAATTAGTAACCCAGCTGATGGCGAGAGTGCTCATCCTTCCTCCTCCACCACGGTGCGGGTGTCCCCTGTGCCTCGCCGAGAAGCACGAAAGCCTCAGCAGCCCAGCTGCTGTTGGATCTGCTTCCAAAGCTTTTTGGGTAAGCTGGTGTTTCATACCCTCCAGCTTGGAGGTTTGGTCTATACCAGCTCCATAAGTTAGTGGATTCTGAGGAAACTGCCAGACAAAAGATAATGGCTGCTGGAGTCAGCAGTCTGCAGGTGACCGTGGCTCCATCATGGTCCTTCAGCTCTTTCTGGCCACCTGTCCTGCCTACTTGGTGCTCTAGCTTTGACCAACCGGCGCTGCTCCTAGCGCACATCAGGCCTGAGCATGAGCTGGGTTAGCCAAAATCTAAACAGGAGTTGAATGAAGAGTCACAAAGGGTCAGCAAACCCAGTGGGGAGAGACCCAGCTGCCCTGCCTGAGAAGGTAAGAGTGACCGAAGCCCTTGAAGCGTCACTGTCATCGTCTCTGCTGCACAGGAGAGGTGGCTGGCGGAGAGCGGGAGCTGTAGGCTTGCACAGAAGAACTGTGAGGCACAGTCCCAAAATCGTGCCAGAGCTTTCCAGTGCTTGCGTGGCCCTGTCCTCCTTCCCAGCATGAAGACTGCATCCATCCTGCCAACGCTGCAGAGGCTGCGCGTTCCCCAGCACTTAGGACCAGCTCTTTAGCATCGGGGTCATCCAGATACCGAGTGTGTGTTGAGGCAGAGCTGGGCCAGAAGTGTTTGCTCCCTCCATTTAGCACCGCTGTTGGAGGAAATAGTATTTTCCGGGCTCCGGACACCTTTCTACAGTGGCTTCATTTTTTATTTCAGAGAATCTCGTTTCAGCTGCCCACCTGCAGAAGGGCTGACAGAGTTTATCTTGCCTTCAGTCAGCACTGGAGGCTGCTGATTAAAGCAGAAAATATGAAGGGTCTTAAAAATTAAGGTGCATCACAGCTATCAGCTGCTCCCTTCCCTCTCTTGAGTTGGGAGGATGGATCGCTCTGACGGCATCCCGCTGGCCTGAGATATTGGGTATCTCTCAGGGTCATTCCCGGGGCAGAGACGAACGACTCGAGCCCGGAGGGGGGCTGATATATAAGCAGGGGATGAGTCACCCCGAGAACCGAGGGACCGCAGCAGGCTGGAGCGAAGGGTTAACAGGACAGTGATGGCTCTTGGGGAGCCGAGGCTGGGGATGAGTGTGTCCGTGGGAGGGGGAGGTCGGCTGCCTTCGATCGCTCCCCTGGCCAGGACGATGATCTCAGGGAGGGAGAATCCGCACGCAGCCCCGGGAGGAAGAGGCAGTGCAGGCAGGGAGCGGGCAGGCGGCGGCGGGGTGACAGGCAGGGCAAAACGAGGTGGCACCCGGGTGACATGTGGGAAGTTTGGATCCTGCTGTGTTTTTTTTCCTGCCCTGGGACATCCCCGCCAGCGTCCCCAGGAGGGGCAGGCAGCAGCATGCCTGCCTGCAGCGCTGGGCAGAGCGCGGGGGCAGCGGGGAAAGCAAAGGTGTCTGCAGACAAGTGAGTGTCCCTGGGGTCAGAAATGGCCCAGGGAAAGGTGTGGGAGAGGCCAGCTGATAGGAAAGCAAATAGTTTGGCTGCCTCCACGGAAAAGTACCTGGTCTGTTTTGTTTCCTAGGTTCGTGATGAAGGATAAGGATTTAGGAGAACGGGAGGGAGAGCTGTAGTTAATCCACTGATTAACCTGAGGAGAGATAGGCAGACGCTAAATCAAAGCAGAAGGGCACGAGGGAGAAGTCAGTACCATCAACCCAAACAACAGCAGAGCACGGCGATGGCTCAGCTCCGGCGAGGTTTAAATGGAGAGATGAAAACCACGGGGCAACCAAAGGGCGAGGTTAGAAACACGACGGGAAGGCAGAGAAGCAGGGAGCAACATGAGAGAGCGGAGACAGAAAGGGGAGCAGGGTGCGAGTTCCCAGAGGGAAATGGCAGGGACATGCTGGGATTTCATCGGCTGGAGTGGGGTGGTTGGCTGGGAAGTTGTGGCTGAGGACCCGGACCAGGAGGATGCTAAACCTTTCCGTGAAGATGCTGGACTGGATGAAAATGACGTCTGCGGGACTCCCAGTCTCATAGCAACAGGGGTAGGGCAAACCCCCAACTCTGCATATACAGCGGATTTGGGACCAGATCCGAACGTTGGGGATTGGGCCCGATGCACGGAGGGCTGCGGGAGATAAGGGCATATCCAGTTTTGTGGGATCTGGCACCGCTCGGGCTGTATAAAGCCAGAGAGTGTGACTTGGGTTCGGCACTGCCATGAGCAAAGTTCTCCCCTTCCTTTTAGAGCTCGGGCTTGGCAACCCCGTAAACGCCGTGGGAGCAGCCTAACGCCACGGCTGGCGGAGGAACGCGTCCCCTGCAGGGATGGCTTTTCGCATGCCACAACTATGAGTACACGGGCTGAGAACATGGCTCAGGATCCAGCAGTGGGGCAGATCCGGCACCAAGGTGTCCCCCAGGGGTGTCTCCACGAAGGCAGGCTGTGGTGCGCCCTGGGGACGGGCTCCTCGAGCTGCTGCTGGTCCTCGGTGGGCAGCCCTCAAGTTGTCACAGCGTGGCCACCGGCTCCCTGAGCGTCCCAGCTGCACCCTGCCAAAATCCACCTGCTCCGAAGCTGCATGGGACAGCTCTGCTGGCATTCCCCAAAGCCATGGGAGGTGGCAGCGTCCCCGCGGTCCCACCAGAGCCTTGCTCAGATGTTGAGTCTCATGTCATTTAACTATGTGTCTGGACAGAAGACAAAAGAACATGCAAAGAAACCCACCCTAAATCCTCTCTGTGGCTAAAGCTCTTCTCCCGCTATTGTGTTGCTCGGTTTAATTGCTAGCACATTGCTCTCCGGTGTCGGGAGACGTGTGCGAGATGTGTGTCCTGTGTGCCGCGGTCGGCGCTCCGCGGCATCGCCGGGGCTGGAGGCGTTTGCAGGGTTCTTGCGTTGCCTTCGTGTGTGCCGCCGTGCACCGTGTGTGTGCCGTGGGGTGCAACGCGTGCGCGCGCGCACACGTGTTTCTGCTTTGCTTCCTATCATTACAACGTATTTACCACTGTGCGTTTCACGAATATGCTATTTATACTCCAATAGAGTGTGTCATGCTTTGCATTAGTCCAGCCAAATTACAACTTCAAAGTTCTCAAGTTCGGCGGGGGCTCCCCGTCTCTCCCCGGCGGAGGGGCAGGCACAGGTCTGAAAGGTTTCTTATTTATTTTGTTCGGTACGGAGTTGAGGAACCGCTTTCCATCTGGAACCATGTGGAATTTTTTGCATTTGAGATATTTAACCTGACTTTAATTTGAGTCGAAACGTCTGATATTTCTGATAGTAATACCATGGGCTGGGGGGGGGGCAGAGGGGGCGGAGGGGGAGGACCAAAGGCACCCCCCCTCCCCTCCGCAGAGGCACTCCAGCCGGTCCCTGTTAAGCGATTCCTGGCATGCGAGCGCGCGGCAGACAGTAATGGAGAGCCTAATCAGATCTGGGGAGCTCCGAAATCGCTGGAGCGGTGGCGGAGTAACTGGGTGTCCATGAGAAACCCAATAGTTCTCCATTCCTTTTCCTCCTGGCCACCATCCATCCCGGGGCTGTGCCTGCCTCCCCCCGGGCCGGCAGCCCCCCCCCGGCAGCGCTGCCCTCGCCCCACACGCGCCGCTGGAGCGGGGCCGATGTGCGGCCGGGCTCTGCTGGGTGACTGCCACCGGCAGAGGCTGACAAAGCCTGACAAGCCTTCTTTTACCCCCTTTTTTTTGGGGGGGGGGGGGGTTGAAATGCCAGTGAAGTGCTTCTCCAATACATTATTTAAATCAGGAGAAAACGCGGCATTTGCCATTTATATCTCATTGGGTTCATTAAAAGGCGACTGCATTTATGCCATGCACATCGTTTACCTCACTGCTCTTTTAAAAATACCGGGCGGAGAGGGACCCAGATCCGAGATGTTGGGGAAGGCTGCGCGGGTCTTCCCAGGTGAGATTTCTTTAATCAAACATCAGGGCAGAGGGAGGAGAGAGCTGCAGAGCCGGCGTGTGGAGGCCACCCCCGGCAGCCCAAGCCCGTGCAGATGCCAGCCCTGCGATGACGACGGGGACGGGGACCGCTGAGGTCCAGCAGCCGCGTGGAGTCGGGTTTCAGCCTTGCAAGGGTTAAACAACAGTAGCCGGGAAAATAATTGCAAAACTAAAGTTCCCCTGCACCCTGGCCCCTTCTTTAAACTTCAATAATGTCTTTTAAGAAAATGTTACTTAAAAGAACATTATATTATTGCAAATCAGATTTCCTGACTCTGGTGCAGACATTGCGAACGACTCGGTAATTTCACTGCAGATCCTGAGATAAGGAACGACCTTTAACCCGCTGCTCCGCAGCAGGTTTTGGATGTCACAGGTATTAAGGAAATCTCCCTCTTTCCACAGAGGACCCCGACTGACTGGGAACGGGGAGGGAGGCTTGGCCATCCCGGAACGCAGGATAGGGATGGAGAGGGGCCAGAACTGACATAGCGAACTGGGGGTGATGGAGGAGGTGGGGGCAGCAGGTCGGGACCAGACACTCAGTCCAAAGGCCGGGATGGAGCTGCCGTGGTGGGGAAGAGCCTCCAGCCCGCGAAGCAGGAGTTCGTAGAGCTGCTTCCTGGCTCAGGCATTAAAAACTAGCTGGGTTGCTATAATCTGTATTAGATTTAAACTGTGCAATAAATGTTTCAGTTTATTGATGCCAGACTGCAGCCAATTACAGCTGAAGTCACCAATGGATTAGAGCATGATGAGAGACCAAATGGCTTGGGGGGGGAGGGAGCCCGGGGGGTGGTGGGGAGCTGGTCAGAGCGCACACCAGCGTCCTGACTCCCGGGTCATCAAGCCTCGCTAAATAGAAATCTTGCCCGGTAAAATAAAGCTGGTGATGATGCTTCAGTCCCACCACACACGCTGCAAAGCCCTCGGGCCCTTCTGCTGAGTGTGTCTGCTCCAGAGGTGTTGGAAAGGCAGGGCATGGGGCACGCGGGGCCGTGTCCATCCAAGAGGAAGGGTGTCCATGTCCCAGGAGAAGGGTGCCCGGCCATGTCCTTCTCCCTTGGCTGCACCCCGAGGGTGTCAGTGGGGTAGGAGCAGGGTGTGAGAAGCGTGCTGGAAGCATCTGCCTGGGATCTGCATCTCCGTCAGCCGGTTACTTCATCCATTGCATAGTACCCCTCAGAAATCTGGCTTTGCAAGCACGAACTCCAGAGCACCAAGGTTTCTGCTCCTTTTCTGTCCCTTCTTTCCCTTTGTCACTTTTCCTCTGTTCTTTCCTATCCCTCCTTCGCCGTTGTTTTTGGCTGCTTTCCCCTCTTGCCCGGATGGCACCGTCCCTTCGCAGCGCTGCCAGGACCTGGGTTCCTCTGGCCGGCAGATGTTCCTGGCAGGTAGGAGGTCTGGGGCTGGTTTGCTGACAAGTCAGGACCACACATCAGGGCTGACTCCTCACCGCCTCTGCTGCGGGAAGGGCAGCCTTTCTGCCATGTGTTGCCTCCGCACTTGCCAAGGACAGCCTTGCACTGGCCGGGGGCCTGACAAGCCACCACAGGATTGCGGCCACCCTAAACCCCAGCGAGTTCAGCGCTCGGATGTATCGCTGGTGCAAAAAAACCCCAACCCCAAATCCCTCCTCTCTGCAAAACGAAGATGCAACAGAAGATGAAAGGCCTCGTTGCTGGTGGCAGGTTCAGAACCTCGCTCCCTGGAGCAGCAGGGTCCCTCTGGGTGATGTCCTGGTGGGGTGCTCAGAGGTCAAAAATCCAGAGTCCAAAGCACGGAGCAGCGCCCCAGGCAAACCCTCACCCCTTCCCAGCTCCATAAAAGTCTGAACTGGTCTACGGGTCGCTGTGCAGCAGTGTGTGGTAGGCGTAAGCCCAGAAGATAAGAGCCATGGGGCAAACTCTGGCTGGGAGGTCAGGCTTAACCCATCCCAGCGGAGTTTTCCCTGCTCCCCACAGTGCTGCGCTGGACCTTGACTGCCCGCGCACGCTGCTGAGCCTGGCAAGACGTCGGGCTGGAATAGGAAGTTAGTGTCGAAGCCAGGAGGATGCAAAAAAGAAAAAAAAAAAGTGCATTTCCAGGGCCCCTGCCATGGGAGGATTAGAGTAAAACCCACAGATTTCTCAATATTTTCCTGACCCAAAGTGCTGAGTTTGTTTTGCCGTGATTTATGGGATCCTGTTACTCGCTCTTTGTGAATAGCGAGACAGTCACTGGGGATTTATTAAAACATTCACAAGTCCCAAAACTCTGTCAGATTTTTGCATGAGTAATAATTTGCCTGAAAATTTGGAGGAGAAGGCAAGTTACTTGCTACTCCTTGTTCATTACCCCGGCCACCGGGAACGCTCCCAGCATCCAGGCAAGGAGCCGGCAGGAGGGCACGTGCCTTGGCCAGCCAGCCCTGCAACGAGGAGCCGCAGCAAGCCAAAGCCAACACTTTGCAAGGGTTTTTCCTCCCAGCTCTTCAGTGGATGGGACTAATGGGTCCGCTAGAAGGAAATGAAGCTCAGGTAACAAACATTTCGCCTCTCCTGATGGGCACCTCGCTCGCCATTCATCCTCCACGGATGCCCAGTTCCATCTAGCATCAGAGCTGACCCACAGCCTTAAGCTCCAAATAAACACCGAGCAGACCTACATTAAAATAACATTAAGAAACAATCCAAAACCGTGAGGGGAAGGAAATTCCTTTTTTTTTTTTCCCCCCGCTCTTTAATTCAGATGGAGCTTTTTTTGGTCTGAGTCCTGGCAAACAAACAGTTGAGATCAGTTCCCAATTAGGTGCTTTTTTGGCCTCTCCGAGCGATGAGAAATGACCTAGCTGATTTCAGGCATTTCCCCCAGCCCCTTACGGAAAAGCGCTTGCGAACGTGGAGTCTGGGGCTGAGATCTGACGTGCTGAATTTCTCTTTGCTGCCGCTGCTGCCCGCCTGGCAATGACGAGCCTGACCCCCCTACCTTGTCCCCCACCCCAGCTCACCCTTCCGAAACCCTGCCAGCACCCCGAGGCTGCGTTCCCCGCACCCCACCGGGCGATGGAGCCCCTGGGCTGAGTGGGACCAGTCTGAACGCGAGACACCTCCAAGGAAGGTCCATCAGCTGCAGTCAGTTTCTGGCAGCCGCTTTCCCCCTCGATCAGCAGCAAACCAGGCTCCTTGGGCGGAGATATTAATATCAAATAGTCGCTTATTGGTTTTAAAGAGGCTATTATGTTTGTGGGTTTTTTTCTCCAGGAAAAAGACGCTTAGCATTGTCCTCATTTAAATCTTACCGGGGGGAAAAATAGCATCCCCCCAGAGAACCCCCCGTCTCTGCATTTTGTGTCCTTACTCCCGTTCTGCTCCGGGTTGCTAAACGCAGTTGCTTTTAAATATCTATCACGGGAGCGACTGCCTTCTTGTGACGGCTGGACGGACCCCCACGAAAAGCAATTTGGGAAGCGACTGGAGGGGAAGGTGCTTGAGAAGCGAGGATGCGACGGCTCTCGCGCACGCTGACTCACCGGCGGCGTGCAAGCGCTCTTCAAAGGGCTGGAAAGGCTGCCCACAGCACACAGTCCCCACCGGCGAGCTGTGCCAGGGAATTTTGTAAGCATATCACAGATTCCCACTGGAAAAACAGGCCAAAGAAAGGCTACAAAATAAATAATCGCTCTCGCTCAAACGGCAGCAGAAGAGGCAGTAAAACGAAACGAAAGCACCGAGCAAAGCTGTTGTGTCTAACAGGAATCCTGACCCCTGATCCCAGCTCCCCTCTTTTATGTGTTTTTTTTTTTTTTTCTGACTTCAGCACTATTGTGGGCAGATGCCTTTGAATATGATTTATTTGTTTGTCTTGGCATCCAAACAAGGAATCCTGAGACCAGAAAAGACGATCAAGAAAGAGCCCACTTCCGAGTTCTCCTTCCCTTTCAGCCTGCGCGCGCGCGCACACACACACACACACACTCTCTGCCCCGTGTGCTCTCGCGGAGGCTTTGTTCCACCAGTCAGCGGGGGGAAAGAAGAATACAACAGTCGATCGTCTTAAAACAATACACTTTGCTGGCCCGTGGCCCGAAGGGTTGGACTCTGTTACTCCAACTGTCAGGGAAATGGGGCCGGAGGAAAGCGCCTTCATCCAAACCCATCAATACCTGCATCGCAAGAAGGGCAGCGAGGGGCTGCTTGCTGAATTCCTCTCTTAAGATCCCGGGTCGTGCTGTCCGTGCAGGCAGGGGCAAACCGCCCCCTTCCCCAACCGGCTCTCCAGGGAGCCGGGCTGAAATCAAACCCTCACCAACAGCAAAGCGGGACGAGGCGGGCTGCAGGGTTTGGCCCAACGATGCTATCAGAAACGACTCCAACAGCTTTTTGGTGCGGTTCCAAAAGGCTTTGTTTTTCCCAGCTTTTTTTTCTTTTTTTTTTTTTTTTTTTTTTTTTTTTGCCTGTTGGATTGCAGAGGATGATTTAAAGCCAGAGCCAACTATCTACTAGAATGAAGCAGTTTCACAAATTGTAAGGCCAAAGGGACCATTAGATTACGCAGTCCAACCTTCTGTACAAGACAGGCCAGCTCTACTCTGTCTCATTAGTGCCTTAATGCTTGCTATTGCTGCAACTGCTTCCTTCTGCTGATAGCTTCTTTCTCTCTCCAGCCCTCTTCCAGACACCACAGTTCTCACTGTCAGCTGGGTCCAGGACTGAGGAGAAATAAAGTCACCGCGGGCAAAAAGGAGCTTTCAGCTCGGAGGCTTTACAGCGTAACAGCTTCAGGTTCAAGGGGCTCCGCTGTGGTTCTTTCTTCTTCCCTACGTGTTTTTTTCTTGTGCTCATTGTGGGGTCCCGGAGTGATGACTGGCGTGGAGATGGGCTCTGCAGGAGATGCCCCTCGGGAATACGTGGGCACGATGTGCTGAATACTAGCAAGAGGGCTTATGTTTAACCCCTGATTGCAAGGCAGGCTCATCTTCACTTTCACACCATCCTTCATCCGTATAACAGTCCATGCTGGGTCAGCTCTCAGAGGCCGTTCCCGTTTGGAGAGTGTGGTTTCTCATGGGTCCAAGGTTCCGGAGGGGACGGGGTAGTGTCCTGCTATTCCTGCCGAGGCTGCAGCTCTGCAGAAGGAGCTCTGGGCACAGCACAGAGGTCACCAAATAGTCCCCCATCTTCTGGCTCACAGGAGACAAAGGATGAAAGCCCATGGAGGCTCTTCTGCGGTGACAGCTAGTCTGACTGGCTCCAAGCTCTTTGGCCTGCAAACCCAGCCCTAAGTGCAAACCTCGCCATCACCAGCTGATGCTTTCTGGAAGCCATGTCACGTAGTTGGGAAATGTGTATTTATTTCTCTTCCTCCCTCCATAGTGTCCCCTCTCAGCTCAGGAACGTGACGTTGAATTTTCTGCCTAGAATACGCTGCTCTGTTTGAACAGGTTTTTCTATTCCCCAATCACTCACCATCTCCGCTGCATGAGATTTATTGACTTTTATTTATTTATTTTGACTTAGTCATTTTTCTTTTGGGACAGAGCAATGTGCCGAGTGAAGACGGCCTGGGAAGCCCTCTGCGTGAGTCACGGCCTTAAGCCTTTGAGCTGCTTTGTTTCCTTTGGTTTAATCTCTTGACTGCAGTAAACACATTGGACAAAGCTCTGCTTGTTCGGGGACGGCCAGGGCTGGTGCTTCAGGGGGTCAGATAACGGGGTCCAGCCATGGGTGGGAAGAAGGAGAGCAGAGCATTTCTGCGTTGGCAGCTCAGGCTCCTCCTCCACCATCTCCAGAGATCATCACACCCCGGTGATGCTGAGACCCTGCTCCTTTTGCAGCTCTTCTGGCACTGTTGGGCACGTTGAGGCTCAGGACGTCAGGAATTCATGCTCCCATGCCATGTACCGGGGTGCTCATTCACAGCCCATATGGGAAACATGAATTTTGGCTCCTCGACTTGCAGTAGCTCTCCCAGTCTGTTCCTCCGGCTCTTAGTCATGCGTTCCCATTCACGCTTGAGTACCACCGGCAGAGACTGCTGCTGAAAAGGGCTGGTGAGCGGCTCATGGTGGGGCTCGCCAGGGACCAGAAGATGTCCCTGTCCTTTCTGTTCACCGCAGAGTGGCTGGCTGGTGTACGAGGATGGGGTCGGAGCTGACCCTGCATCTCCTGGCTGTGCCGGGACTGTTGCACACCGTTGCTCCAGCTCCCAGCACACGCGCCAGCCCCTTGCAAACGCCTCCAGCCAGCTCTTCCCCTCTCCCTTCTGTCGGAGCAGCTGGCGGTGGGCCTTTTCCAAAATGGTTGGCTGCTGGCGAGGAAATCACGCTGGAAGAGCCTCTTCCAGATGTGCACAGCTGTGCGCGCACTGCTGCTGCTCCTTCCGCGGCGCCGGCCTCGCCGTGTGCCAGGCTGCGCAGGGAGGCGGGGGGAGCCGGTCGAGGGGATGGAGTCCACATCTGTCAGGCCGCGGTGTCACCTCGTTACACGTGGCTGGGCCGTTGGGACAGGAGCTGCTGTCGGTCGGCGGTGCCTGCCAACGCAGGCACGTCCCCAGCCCGTCCCCCCGGGGTTTCGCCCTGCCTAGTGCTGATGAAGTCCAGCAAGTGCGACTTCCAGTATTTCCTTTGGCAGAGGAGCCTCCAGCCTAATTATCTCACTCTTACATCATTTTTGTTTGTCTAAGCTAAGATTTCCCTCACTTGTTCTCACCCTGATGCTTCTGGTTTTGCCCCGCGTCTTTGCATGTGACCGTTCTCCCCGCCGTCAGACACCTGTAGGTACCAGCAACCCTCCTCTTGCCTCCTCTCTCCCCCAGCAAGTTCACAAGAGTTCGGGTGTTTGTGCCCTTATCAGATCCCTGACCCTTCAAGGATGATGCTGCCGTACGTGTTTCAAGTCTAATGCTCCAAGCGAGCATTTATTATTCCAACTCTATTCATTCCAACACAAACTGAGGTTACACTGGGAAGCAGCACCTTTGCTGGAGACCAGGGGCATTCACACGAAGCGCCTGTTGCAGACGGCTCCTCCAGAGCATCCCTCCTGATTGCTCTCGTGGAGCATCTCTGAGGGCCGGATTCTGCAGGGCGGGGAGTCATCCGGATGCGCTTTGTTGCCCCGGCAAATGCAGAACTCACCTGCAGGTCCCGCCAGACCTCTGCTGTCTCCGAAACATCTCCCACAGCAACTTTCCAGCTTGCTGGGCAAGGAGCCGGTGCCTGGCACATAATTCTGCTACGCACAGACACGCAGGTTAGATATCCTTATCGGAGGAACAAATGATAGTGATTTTTTTTTCCTCGCCTTGCTTCAAATTGCTCCCAACGGAAGGATCCTACTAATAACGCATCGAAGATGTTTCCCATGTCTTCTCCTGAAGACTGGCCAAATGAGAGCGGAGCCGGGGAACTGCCCGGTGTGGAAGTTGTGCACGGGGATGGGCACGAGTGGGTGCGGAGGAAGGAGACAGTCATCATTCCCTTGCGGAGAACAACCCCAGGAGGAACTTCTGGGCTTCAGCCTGTGCCAAAGCGTGGGCTGGAGAAGCGAGGGACCAGGGCAGTCCGAGCCGCTTCCTGTGGCTTTTCCTCGGCCGCAGCTTTGATCTATTTTTACTGAAAACTGCTGAAACGCGGGGAATCGGGTCGCTGGCCGTGCGCGGCGCTTGGCAGCGGCCGGGCGATGGAGGCCAAAGGGGAGCGGGGCTCGGCCAGGCTCCTCCAGCCAGCAAAGGCAGCTTCGGGCAGGGATGAGACCCCCCCCATCCCCTCCTGCACCCCTCTTTTTCCCACCCAGGAGGGAGGGGACCAGGTGGGGAAGGGGAAGAAGCAACAAACCGCTCTAAGTCATCCCCTTGGCCAGCCGGAGCCCGTTGCTTCAGTGGTGGGGTTTTTTTTGTTTTGGTTTTTTTTTTTTTTTTTTTTTTAATCACATTAGGGAAGGATGCGATTGTTTTTTCATCTCCGGTTGTTGTGTCCCTCGGGGCCCCCTCGTTACAGCTCCTTTGTTTGTGAGCAGAAAATACTTCCACAACCGAAGCCTGGCCGAGAAATCCTGGAACAGGTTGTAAATCTCCGAGGCCGGCCGATTGACACACACCTGCTGGCTGCTGGTATGCAGCTGGGGAGAAGGGGAAAGGGGAAACTTCGGGGTTTTTTTTTCTTTTTTTTCTTCTTCTTCTTTTTTAATAAAACTAGCATGATCCTCGTTCAGATTTTTCAAAAGAAACCGGGTTATTGCAAACAGGGAGGTAGTGGCAACCATCGGCAATGGCTTTCCCACCTCTTCAAAGACCAGCAGCCCAGGATGCGTCCCGTTTCCCCCTGTGGACAGACGGCAAAAACTGGATGGAATAACAGGGATTAGGGGTGACATCCCGGATGGGAACTGGGGCCATGGGACCAGGAGGGGCTGTACAAGTGGTAGGATCCCCGTCCTGGGATGTGAGAAGGAGGAATCCCACGGGATGCTGCAGGGAGGGGTCAGCCCAGTGTGAGCGGTGGGTTGTTGGATAAGTGGGACCTGGTGAAGACTAATGGGACCGCAGCAGAGGAAAATAAACTTTACAGCAGTGGCCTGTCTCTGGGATAGGGCTTTCGGGTTGTTTTTTCGGTTGAGTGGTTGTTTGTGACCACCCTAAACAAAAGTAAAATGGTGTTTGTTCTTTTTTTTTTTAATTGTGTGGGGATAAAACCCTAATGCGGCAATGGCAATAGGTTTCAAACAAAAGATTTTTATTTAATTGGCATCTTTCTGCCACAGGAAAGGAAAAGAAATCTGTGCCGAATTGCAGACCCTAATAAAAGCCTCATTTTTGGGAGTGATTCATTAACTTTACTGGGAGCGTGTTTAAAAAATAATTTAAGAAAGAAAAGAAAAAAGGGCCAAGATTTCCTGTGCCTGCCTGTAATATTAAACCTGCTTAAGCTACAAGGAGACGCCTGTGGATGTAATTGCACGTTTCCAAAAGCCTGCGTCCGCACAGCCGGCTCCAAATGGCCTCTGAAGCTGCAGCGGTTTCCCCAGCTGCAGAAGGGGCAGGAAAAGGGGGGGGGGAAAGAAAAAAAAAAAATCTGATGGGCAGGCATTTCTGTCCCTTTTTATTTTCCCAGTGTGTGTAAGACACAGAGTCATTCCTTTGCCCGCCTCTCTCTTTCCTGGATTCAGATTAAACCGAGCAAATGGCCACAAGCCCATATGGTCAGTGGTCCCAGCACATAAGCTGCTTATTCAAGCTGAAGTTGCTTTCCCTCAAGCGCCGCAAATGGGGGCTTCTGTGGTTCAGGGGTTTGCTGGGCATCCCCGGCAAATATTAACGAGGATAAAGCAATTAGGCAATCCAGCCCAGCCCTGCCATTGCCCGGTCGTCGTGGCTCGGCCGGGGTTTTCCGCCTGGGACAAGGACGCGGTGGAGCTGGGTGATCTCCTTTCAGTGGAGGAGGAATTTTTCAACGAAGCGGGGTTTTTTTCTGGTTGTTGTTGTTGAAAAAACGCTGACGCATGGAAATCAAAACCTTTTGCGGAAAAGTAATGATTTCAATGAAAACTTAGTTAGTTAGGATTTCCTCGAGCTCAGGACACAATTTCTCATCAAAATGAGCGCGAATGACTCCAAAGCCCAGCTCTGCCCAATTCCCAGCATCTCCAGCTGACGCTGTCACGGTTGTCCCCCGCCGGTGAGGAGGGACGAGCCACGTGGCAGCGTGTCCGTGCAGGAGGCTCAGAGCCAAGTCTGTGCTCATCAGCCTCCAAGCGGGGGGCTCCGGGGCCTGGCGGAGGCGGGGGGAAGGCGAAACGGGAGCCAGGCAAAGGCAACGGCTCCTCTCCAAGGCAGGAGTGCGGGCAGGGCGGCGGGAGGGGACGGGCCCAGCACCCCTCCGTGCTGCGTCTACGTTTTCCTACTTCCACTTGAACGAACAATTGCACTCGGCTGAATCACTGGAGGGGAAAAAAGAAGCCACCGACACCCTGTAGTTAGCAATGAGAAAGCTAAAATTAGCTCCTACTATGGGGTGTGTGATAGAGAAAGGAAAAAAAAAAAAAAAAATGAGTAGGCACGATGCTCAGTCACTTTGGTTAATCTGATTACACCCAAAAAAGATTAAAGGAACATTATCCATTTCCTGGTGCCCTGCCTCCTCCCGGGATGCTGTACCAATCCTGTCGGCACCCCAGCATCCAGGTCAGGTCCTCTCTTCAGGGTCCTGCTCCAAGAGCCTTTGCCTCTTGCAGTGTTTTCCCAATGATGTCCCAGTTTCAGATCCTCCTCCCATCGCTCTCACCCCTAAAATACCCGTTCCTCATACGATGCTCCCGGTCCTGGCTTCATTCTTCCCTGCTATCCCCTCTCCACTCCGTGTCCCCATCTGCTTCTGCCTGTCCCCAAATCCAGCTCCTGTCCCCTCCTGCAGCCAGCGTGGTGCTAAGAGGTAGAAAAGGATGGAGCAGGCTCCACGGGAAGGGAGAGATCCTTGGCTAAGCCGTAAACTGTGATTTTTTTTTTTTTCAGAGGCATTTCAAATCAATCAAATTTGGGGCAGATTTCCACAGAAAAAAGAAAAAAGGCATATCTCTGCAACCAGAGCTGCCTCTTGGAAAATGCCGAGCATCTGTTGCACGTCATGGGAGAGCAAGAACTTCTCAATAAGACAAAATAAATATAATTGGAAATTGAGTCGTTTTCTTTTTTCTTCTTTTAATAGCAATACATGGTGTTTTTCTGTACCCGCGTTCTCAGGAATGGCTGTGCCGCGTGGAGCGGATTGTTTCCTCGGCTTCTGCCTCAGGCAGATACCAAACATGGGAAATTGCAGCCCAATTGATTCAAGTCTGGCAAAGCTCTGCACGAGTGACTGCGGAGCCTCCTGATGGGAAGTGTCAGGCAAACTTCATCATGAGCGGTGGTACCACAGGAAAGATTGTGCTCTAAACCCTGGAAAGTTGGCACGGCAGCACAGCGTGCTCACTCTCTCTTTCACATTTAGATGTTGCAGAATTTGTGTTTTTTTTCGCTGCATTGTTCCACTCCTTTTTTCTTTTTTTTTAAATTTTGATTTCTTTCTTTCCCCCCCCCCTCCACCCCAATTTCTGGCTCTTGCGGCAGCTTGGCTGGAGCGAAGCGTGCCAAGGTTTGGATGACAGATCGTCTTGTAGCATCTGCTAGGAACTGATAAGACAGGAGCCTGATAAGCCTAATGCGCTGCTCCTGCTGGACAGTGGAAAGATGCCTTTGTCTGGGGGATGGGGGATTCTTTGCCCCCACGGAATCCAGAAGCCGTCGCACGCCAGGGATCGAGGCTGGGCTCCAGCCAGGCACCCCAAATTGGAAAAGCAGGGCGAGGGTTTGGGAGCCTTGGGCAGCCTCTGCCTTTGAGTGTGGTGTTTTCTTTCCAGGCTGTTGACTATTTCACGAGGTTAAACACATATGTAAAAGCAAACCACAACCCCAACTAGTCATTCTGCCTTGAATAAGTGTCTGCAGTTTTTTGGAAGAGATAACAATGCTGTCTTTGTTTCCTCCTCGCTTTCCTCCCTCTCTACCTCGCTTTTTTTCATTCCCTCTCTCCTAGCATGTAAACCATGATAGCAACAATATTTCATTCCACAAATAGTCTGGGAAATGGGGCCGAGCACGTGGGCAGGGTGATGGGAAGGCAAATACCAGTTTGAACCAAAGAGACGGGAAAGTTTGCTGAGCGCAAGATGCCATCGCTCCGCTGGCCCGTCTCCAAAGCGTGACACGAACTGGTGTGGTCTCTGTGTGAGAAGGCATAAGGATGGCCATTAAAAAACATATTTTACTCTCCGAGGTCTTGTTTTACAGGGAATGTCACCACACTGTCTGCCTAGCTTTCATCTCTTCCTATTTTCAACTGAAAGATCGATCTGGCATAAAATAATGACAGTCTGGTAGAGCAACTCCCTCTGAATTCTGCGGGCAAAGCTCTCCTCCGAGCCCAGCTGTTGTCCATAATAATAATAATTGTTTCTTAGAAAGGCCTCTGCGCTGCTTGAACTTAGTCCAGTGTTTTCCCTTGATGATAAAACTCGGTGGGCTGCATTGTCTGCGGTGCCTCGGGGTCGGCGTGGGAGCCAGGGCCGGGGTGGGGGGGCCGCCCAGCCATCGCCAGCCCAAGAAATTGCTCTTGTGCAACAAGGATTGGGAGCACGTAAAAAATAATGTCCAACTGGAATCCTCAGACGCTTACGAGCCTTCCCAAAGAGCAGTTGCTCTTGGGAACTAATACAATCTCACGTTCCTCTGTGTGAGCAACCACGTACCAGCCAGTTGCATAGACATGGGAGTCTGGAAGTCTGGACCAGCTCTGATAAGGGGGTAGATGATCTGTTCGGGCTCACCTAGCTAAAGTGGAGATGGTGCTCTGATTGTTACCCACAGACAGAGATGAGGACGTGAGCTGGACCACACCTACGCTGGGTTACGACCACACTGATGTTCACTGGACCCTTCCACTGGACCATATCCTTCACGGGCTGAAGACCTGCTGTGCAGCGTTAAAAACAACCTACCACCCTTCAGCATCCTCAGCGACGCCGACTAGTTCAGACCTGGGCTTTGGGCACTCAGGGTGGCCCTCTCACCCTGGCACCTCCAAAATTAGACGTTGGCTGTCCAACGTAGGCATCTAGCTAGCATATATTTTAAGAAAGGATGGTACTTGTGCTGACACATATTACTGGATAAAATATCAACTAGACCAGCAAGGAACGGGGCTGTAGAGTGAGTGGGGTAAGGAAATGCTTCATCTCACTGTGAGGGCTCCTTTGCCATCCCTAGAGCCATACTGGGAAGAGTCAGTCTAGAAGAGACCAAGGTTATGTTTAATCCAGAGCTGAACTACCCCAGAGCCAGGGCTTCCCAAAGGCTGTGGCTTGGTTTACGTCTAAATCTCTTTTATATAAGAGTGGGACACCTGTCCTTGCTCTGTAGGGTCACGGTGTCATGGGGACGTAGCAAGGGGATGCAAGGAAATGTGAAAGGCTGGATCCTGTCACTGGAGGCACACGGAGGGATTGTGGTCTATATCCTGATCCAAAAGAAGGACGGAACCCTAACGGAGAAGTATCCTGGGCAAAAGTTCTGTTATCATCACATGAAAATTTCAGTAAGCTCTTGAGCTGCAGCTCTTGAGCTGCAACTTTGGTCTGAAATAAATCAATCACTTCCTGAAATTAACGCCAATATTTCAATATGTCTCATTTAGCGCCATTTTTGCCCCACCCTCGGCTGCTCTCTGAGCTCTGGATTCCTCTGGTATCAGACCAGGCTGAAGGGAAAACGCTCTGGTCGCAGCCCTGGGAGACGAGGTGTTGACAGAGGAACGTTAAGAGGGGCGCGGGGGGACCTCAGCACCCTCTGGCAGAGCGTGAACAAAATTGGGCCAGAGATTTTCAAACCAACAGTCTATCACACAAGCCGTACCCCGCGACAGCATCCATCCTCCCCTCCGGCCGGCGCGGCTGATCCCGCTGGATCCCGGAGCTGCACCGGAGCAACCTGCTCCTCACCACAGGTTTGTTTCCCTCGGCATCCCCCTGCTCTGCGGCGTGAATCACGTTGGAGTTGTTTCCTTGGTTCACGCTCTCCATTTTTCGTGACAAAAAAATAGTTAATATCATATTTTGCGTACTTGTTTTATAGGTACGCATTAGCATGCTCTGATATCACTGAAACCAAGCTTTTGCCCGCAGCTAGATCAAATTATTTTCTCTTATTAAAACAAACTTTTCGTTCGCGTTGAAAGAAATTTATTGGGATTTTTATTTTGCTGGAAATTTTAGCTTTTTATGGAAATCCAGAATAAATATTGGTATTGCAGACTGAAAACCCTGCTTTCTGGTCAGATCGAGTGTATTTGTTCCCATACAGAATAATATTCCCATGCTCCTGACCAGCAGCATTGTGGTCAGATCTAATGCATAAATACATTAAAATAGCTACAGTACGAGCCAAAATGACCTCAGTTTCTGTGGCAAACATATAGCCCAAAAATAAATAGATCCACCATACATTTTAAATACAGTAAAGCAATCTGAGTGGGACCATGCTGGTTTAATTTCTGTCGTGTATTTAAAACCTACCCCGCTTTGGAGGGTCTCTTTGGTGGGATGCGGAGGCAGGATGGGGTGTATCGGGGATGCTCCGGCATGGATGGAGCCGGGGCTGCGGTACTGCTGGTGGGAGGGGGGGTTGTTGGGACCCCCAGTAAGAGGCAGGGCACTCAACAAGGGGTTGAAGAAGGGGAAGACGCTCAGGAAGCTTGGGGAGGAGGAGGGGGAGCAAAGGGGGAAAGAAGTCTCGGTCCAGAGCAGCAGCTGGAGCGATGGTCGTTGCTTGCTGCCGGGAGCGAGCGGTGCTGGCGGCGCCTGCACAGGGGCAGGAGCATTAATCCGACACCCGGAGATGTGTCTGATATTTTATTTATTAGAAAAGAACCTTTTTCCATTCCCTGCTTCTCTGAAAAAAAGGAAAGAGCGAGAGGAAAAAAAAAAAAAAATCTCTTAGGCTCATTAAAGGCAAATGTTCCCACTTAGGAAAAACTGAGGTTTTTTTCACCCGCTGCTTATAAGAAACAGCAGACAGAGACAGCCGCGTTCTCCGCATCCCTGTCCCCTCCTCCCCTCCCGGCACCCCCTCGGTGTGCTGCACACCCACCGCCCCGCAGCTGCATCCAGCACGACGGTGAGAGAATGCCCACCAGTTTGGCTGTTTTGCCACGGTCAGGCTGTGGTGTCCACAAAAGTACCACTAGAAGAGGATGCTATGGCCCCTCAGCATCCTCTTTGTCCTGAGATGCTCTGAGTTACGGGGGGACGGAGGGGCTGCCCCATTGCTCACATCTCCCGATGCCCCTTGGCTGACGCACGGCAGAATTACAAAGCGGCAGCGGTTGCTCCGCAGAAGGGCCGTGTCCCACCGCGGGGAAGGGCAGGATGATGCAGGGACCCAAGTATTTGGCCGGCTGTCCTCACATTTCAAAACACTGACCCCCGTGGAAAGCCTGGCCCTCTCGGGGGGCTGAGCTGATTTGCAACGTCTCAAGCTGAAAAAATGTCAGCCCTCTCTTTTGGGACGTAGGAGGAAACGTGGAATGAAATAGCGACTTAAAAGCTTCCCAGCCTGGAGGAACCCAGCCGGGGTCCCCTCCTCCGGGTGGCAGGACCGGAGCGGGATGCTGAGCTAGCCCGCAGCTCGGGGGTGAGCCCATGTGGGTTTGGTGGGGCTGCAGCATCCTTCGTGCAGCCTCTGGCCACCTCCCCAAGTCCCCCAAGAACTGAAACAGGACAGTGAAGAGAAATGTGAGCTCGCAGGGAAGCAAGACCAGCACTGGGAGGGAGAAATTACGAGATCCCAGTTGGCAAAGGACAAAAGTGGCCACAGATGAGATCTGAGAAAGGGTCTGAGAGGGAAAGAAGCCTTTCGGAAAGGTCCCCTGTGAGCAGGACAGAGCCAGGGAGAGGGGGGAGCCGGGGAGGCGGATGGGCGGGTGGAGGGGAAGGGCTCTGGGGGCATCTAAAAGAAATCCACCTCCATGGGGCATGAAAATAAGCTTTGTTTTAAAAAGCAAACAAGCAAACACATGTTCCGCCCAGCTAAATACAAACTCTCCAAGTTATTATTTATTATTTCTGCTGGGGCAACACTTGGGGACTTCTTTAAGATTGAAAGGGTTCCCTGTGTTCAACTTTGTAGCAATATGGAGCAAGAGACAGCCCTTTAGCAGGGGATCAGACACAACAAATAAGAGTGAGGAGAAAGAATGAAGGGTGGGAAGACAAAGGAAGCAATAACAAGGCTGTGTGTTTGCTCTTGCCAGCTCTGTACACATCAAGAGGGGTTTGAATGCCGGATGGTTTAGCAGCTTTTAAACTTTTCTGTAAACCCAGCTTTGAGCAAGAATAAAGTGGAAATAAATAAAAACGTTTCAATTAATAGAGCTGTACCACTCCCCTCCTTAATGTTTCTCTCCAAGTGCTCTTTGCAAGCGAGAACATTTCTGCTGTGTGCTCCATACTTGCATACTAATGCAGCAGTGCTGCGAAACCAAGAGCTCACGCCACCTCCGATTTAACATTAAAGTGTGATTACGGTCAGGAAAGGGATTCTGCAAGGGGAAAAGACATAGTATCATCGCCGTAACAGCTCCTGGTTCCACGCTGCTTCCTCCTTGGCAGCTGGTGGGTGAAAATGTGCTCTGCTCACAACCTGGAGGATGATGTCCCTGTCTGCTGCCTGTCCCCGGCTCGGGTGGATGGCTGAGGATCGAGGGGGTTCCTCACTCCCCTTCCTACACCATCCTGCTGCCGAGGGGATGAAGATTTAGGGATGACAACCCAAGCTGGCCACGGGCGACGGAGGATGTCAGCTCCTCTGCACCCCCGAGACCCGGGGGAGACAACGGGGAGCCGCGGTGCCAAGGGGGTCCATGCAGTTTCTTTCCTGGCCATGACGGCACTCTGTGCAATCCCGTTACCGCCTGGAAATGCAAGGCACCAGCTCTTGATGAACTATCAGTGATTAACAGAGAGTTGTTCTGCCGTCCCAGGTTACGGGGTGAGAGTCAGAGTGGGCTGGGGATGACACGGGGGGAGCTGAGATGGTGTTGCCTTGACCTTCCACCAGCACAGCAAAACCTCCTGCCTTTAGTGCTCATCTAGTTTTCCCTGTGCCTATAGCAAAGCTCCCAATGAAGCCAAGCAGAGATTATTTAAAAAAAAAAAACATCCCTATGATTATTATTTGTTATTTACCCTGCTCTTCAGGGTTGATGAGTGCTGTACAAAACTCAGAGGAAGAAATATTTCTTCCAGGTAAACATCCGTCCCTGCTGAAGTCAAAACGGGTTTTACTACCGACTTCAGAGGAGCCGGTTTCTCACTGGCTGTCTTCTCAGTCTGCTTCACACCAAGCAAGAATCTTCAGGCACTTTGAAGGGGTCAGGCTCCTGCTGGGGCAGGTATTCTTCTCTATGGGAAGCAATCTGAACTGCTCTCCCTGGCTCACAGCTTTGCCGGTGGTTGTTTTTCAGGAAAGAAGAGAGTGGGGAGCTTCCACGCACAGTGGGTGACACGAGGAAAGGGTTTGAGGTGAAGGAGAGCACTAACGAGAGAGGAGCACAGGACACAGCGGGATGGGGAGGACGCGGAGATGAAGGAGGGATGGAGAAGCACAGACGGTGAGGACCAGGCTGGAGACCTGAGCACGACACGGAAAGCGAGAGGAAACCAGACGTTCAGCACATGGCCCATGAAGACCCGTGTATGTTCTCAGCAGATTGAAATTTTGTCTGCGATGCCGGGTTTTTCTTCTTATCAGTGACCTGCCAGTCCATAAACGTGCTTTTTGCCTCTCTTCTCCCAGAAGCAGCAGGTATGCCCTGCCTCAGCCTTTTTTCCAGCACTCGCCTTCATGACTTGGGCATCGTCTCTGACTCAGACCCTGGTTCAGGTCTGTGCATCCAGCACACCTCTGCGTCTCACTTCAGAACTCCAAGCTATGACCTTGCCTGTCCATCCACAGCTGAGGCTTCCAGGCTGTTATCTTTTCATGACTTGTTTCTTGACACATCCTTTTCTCAAGCCTTAACAAATGGGAGGGTAGCCTGCTAATATCCATCCAGCAGGCTGTTACTGAGATAATTTTTCTGGCCCTTCACTGGGACTGCAGCCAACCATAGCTTTCCTTTTCCTCACTGGATCCACCTTTTCGCTCCCATCCAAAAAGGTGTTTCTCTTCATCTATCAGCCCCTCCAAGAGCCACCCCCTCCCATCGCTCTCTCAGACAGAAGTGCGGGGTCAGCTCTGCCTCTTCCAACCTGCGATAACCAGCTTTTATCAGTCACTACCTACATTTTTCAAACCACCCTCTATTTCTTCATCTTCCCTCAGACGGAGGAGGCTCCTGGAGATATCTGATAGTGCTTCTTTGGATCCCTCATTAAAAGGCTCCTCTGTTGCAATGGCTGTACAAAACATGGGCGCTTGCCCAGGGCAGCAATGCTTTCTCCTTGCTGCCTTTCTCTCTGTCCATCTATGCCCTCCTGCCTCCTACGTAGAGTGGGATCATCTGGAGGTATCAGCCATCTTTTCTTCCAGTATCTGAAGGGGGCCTAGAAGAAAGCTGGAGAGGGATTATTTACAAGGAATGTAGTGATACGACGAGGGGTAATGGCTTCAGACTGGAAGTGGGTAGATTTAGATGAGATATCAGGAAGAAATGTTTCATTCTCAGGGTGGTGAGCCCAGGTTGCCCAGAGAAGCTGTGGCTGCCCCATCCCTGGAGGGGTTCAAGGCCACATTGGATGGGGCTTTGAGCAGCCTGGTCTGGTGAGAGGTGTCCCTGCCCAGGGCAGGGGGTGGCACTGGATGATCTTTAAGGTCCCTTCCAACCCAAACCATTCCATGATTCCATGATCTTTTGCTTTAGGTCAACATCATCCCTGTGCATGATGTAGCTGTGTACTATGATAAAGCAGATGATAATGAGAATAATTAATACGACATTCTGGGCAACAGCAGGGAAATTAGAGTGTTTTGAATAAACATGAGGGTTTGGTTTTTGGATAATGTCCTCTTAGACAGCAGAACAGGCGGTCAGAAATGTCACCCACATTGTAGAGCAGGAGCAGGCTGTTCAGCAATCACAACTTTGGTGATATTTCTTTGCTAAATGTGACCGTGTGAGTTCTGTCGCCCCATTCAGCGTCTCCGTGGTGGGCTGGTTTTACACCTCACAGTGCTGCGTGACAGTGACCGCCCCGTGTCAGAGCTCCGTGCAAATGCAGGGTGACAGTCTCATGCACGAGGGCCACGGGGTTGAAGCAGAAAGCAGAGCCTTTCCCTGAAGTCCGGTTTGGGAACCTGCGAGAGCCTGTCAGGGCTGGATGTGGCCTTACATCCATTCTCCCACTCTTTTCCTCAGGCTTTATCCCAAACGTGATGTTTCAAAGGGGACCGGGGACAGTGCAAACATCCCCTGGATGGAATCCCGCTGCTTTACAGTTTCTGAAGCTTTCTTGTGTCTAAATTTTTTTTCCTGTTATCAGATTATTTCACTTAGAGTGGCTTGGCAGGATCTGTCTCTTCCCGCTGTGACCAGCATTTCCACGTGCTCACAGAAGGACCGGCTGCCCTTTGGCTCTGCCGACACCCCACGCTTGTCCTCGTTAATCAGAGGAAGCCTCGATTAAACAGTATTAGAGATGGCACTGAAAAATTGAGAAGAGGAAGCCTGATGTGTACACAGAGACATAAAAACTCATCATAGACGCACACAGAGAGCAACCTCACCCTGCGATCCTCGGGCTGGAGAAACGCTCATGTAAATCAATGGGAAAGCTGTGGGAATTAGTACAATAAACCGAAGGGCAGAGCCGGCTGCTCTCCCTCGGCTCGCGCAGTACCTTGTTCTTTGAGCCACCCCATTGATTTCACTGGGGCTCTCCGCGGAGTAAGTCACTGCTAAGTATGAATAATTGGTCTGGCACGCAGCCCTCGGGGCATGGGTGATGGATGAACTTTAACTTTCACAAGTAAGATGAGACCCAGGCTGGCTGAAATGAGAAAGGTGCTGACTTTCCTCCCTCACCTGGAATTGAAATGGAAATGAAACTGTTTTCAAGATAATACAGCCAACTTCATTCTCATTTCTGCTGCACATTCCGCGCCTGCACAGTGCATGCACTCTGCACACATTTCAGGCATCTGCCTCATGGGAAACATTCCCAATTATCTGCTCTCTCTGCCTGCCCCATTCCTCACAATATGACTCATTCAGACATTCGCAAAAGCTGTTCCCAGAGGAAGTCAGAGCATTTTCAGTGGGATGCTTTTCTCCCCCCCGAGTTGTTGTAGGACTGGGTTGAGCTCCTGGGTCTTTAGATCTACTGCCTTGGCAGCATGCAACCCTGCAACGTGCCTTAAATTAGAAGGGTCTGTAGAGCATCTACTTCACCCACCACCACCAGCCGAAGGTGCCTTTCCATCTCCCTGGAGGAAACGAAACTCTGTGTGAAAGTTCAAAAAGTAAAGGATCAAAAGCCAAGGGAAAATTCAGAAAGCCCTGGGTGTATCAGCGGCGTTCACGGTCTCTGTGACACCCCATGGGAGCACGCCAGGTCCCTCAGCCAGACCGACGTGTCCTGGCTTTGTCATTGAGCAACAAGATCATCGAATGTCCTACAATACGCTGGAGTTTGTTAAATGATAAAGCCGAGTGAAACACTTTAGCCTCATCGAAGCAAAATATTTAGAGAAGGCTTTTCAGTGTTTATAGTAGGAGCTTGGAATTTTTATTTCATTGGAAATTTGGAGCTGCTAACACTGTTGCTCAAATATGGGATGAAAGAAAACTCTGAAACAGTGATATTTTTGGCTGAATGGGAATTCTGTATTGCAGCCAGCTCTAATAGTCTTGTCTTATTTTCCACCAAACAGGAGATAAATGAGAAATCTTTAAACTTTCCCAAAGAAAGCTAGAACAAAATTTCTAGCCTGAGCTTTCAGAGCCTGAAGTTGTGGAAAGAGAAGACTCTTCAGTTGACTTCCAAAAATCTGCAGTGATTGAAGTGTCTGAAGCGGTGCTGCGGGTGATGTGTGGCTCACCTGTTACTGCTCCGGGTGATGCTTTCAGAGCAGATCCCAGCCTTAATGAGAGAAAAAAGCAGGTCTGAGGGCAGCTCTGCAGGAGTTTGTGTGTGTGTGTATGTGAATGTACTCAAGGAAGTAAACGATGACATGTGGCCGTTAGGGCTGGTTACAAAGCGCACGGGTTTCTCCTTCCTTCCCCCTGCTCCCGCCTTGAGAAGAAAGATGTACTGGGAAAAGCTTACTCATGGCAATAGTTTAATTTAGAAATGCAGCCCGTGGGAGCTGCAGTCCGAACACACCAGCCATCCCGTCCAGCGCAGGAGCTGGGGTGTCTCAAACAGCTGCTTTGCTGTGACAAAGTCTCCCTTTCTGATGGGTGGGGATGGGGTTGCTCCGTGGGACTCCTGGTTCCAGGGTTGCTGCTGGACAACCTGGAAGTGTCAATGTTTTCCACGCTAGGCTGCTGCTTCTGAAGAAATCACCCATCAGTCACCGTTTTAGAAGCATCACAAGGTGTGCCTGATTAAAAATAACTTTACTTGATGCTCAGAGGGCTGGAGCCCCTCTGCTGTGAGGACAGGCTGAGAGAGTTGGGGTTGTTCAGCCTGGAGAAGAGAAGGCTCCGGGGAGACCTTAGAGCCTCTTCCAGTCCCTAAAGGGGGCTACAGGAGAGATGGGGAGGGACTCTGGATCAGGGGGTGGAAGGATAGGACACGGAGCAATGGCTTCAAACTGAAAGAAGGGAGATGTAGATTGGATATCAGGAAGAAATTCTTTGCTGTGAGGGTGGTGAGCCCCTGGCCCAGGTTGCCCAGAGAAGCTGTGGCTGCCCCATCCCTGGAGGGGTTCAAGGCCAGGTTGGACGGGGCTTGGAGCAACCTGGGCTAGTGGGAGGTGTCCCTGCCCAGGGCAGGGCAGTTGGAACTAGATGATCTTTAAGGTCCCTTCCAACCCAAACCATTCTATAGTTCTATGATTCTATGATTCTACTTGTAGGAACATCCCCATTGGCTTGAGCCCTTGCATGTGCTTGCATTTTTATTTTTTTTTAGCTCCAGAAGACTTCATTCATTTTCAAATTTCCCTTCCCAGATCCTTTCTCTTCTGGTTTCTAGCAATTGCCTGGACTTAATAATTTCAAGAGTTTCGTTGAAATGATGTGGAAAACTCTACCGAGCTGCAAAGCCAACAGGAGAGATGGGTGCTGCCTCCCGGGGGGTGTCTGGCATGGGGGCAGTGCCAGCTGTAGGGCTGCTGCTAGGTCTGAGCCGTCCTGCAGCTGCTTGTCCAGATGTAACCCAACCCTCTGGGTGTCGGGGACCCGGCGACTGCGAGGGATGTCAGCGAGAAACACCATTTCCCTTCCCCTCAGCTGCGGCACCGCTACGAGTGCTGTTAGATGCTGGAAACGCCTGTGAACGCAGGTGAAAGGAGGGAGGCAAAGCCATGAATTGCAGTTAGGGGATCTGTCTTATTCCAGGTGTGGCAGAAAGATGGAAGGGTTTCTCTTCTCCCTCCAAGGAAATAACGATCCCAATGAGCTCACGTGTGTCCTCATTTTGGAAAGTTCCTACCGCGATGCACGTCTCCGTAAATAGCAAAGGCTTGAGCTCAGCTCCTTCGTCTCAGCCGCTGTTGAATCAATACTCCATTCCCCAGGTTAATGCAGTCAGCAGCTCAATTAAGGCAAAACCCCGTGGGAATGGGAATAAGTATGTTCTTTGCTGGAGTGAACAGCAGGTCCCTGGTAACTTGGCTCGCAGAGCAATCAAAGGCGGGTTGTTGTGTTTGGAAAGCACTCCCGGCGGCAGGTGTCTTCATGGGACCCATCAGCACCCCAGCTCCCAAGGAAATTGGCTCTGGGAAGGGCCGGGTGAGCACTGCAGCTGGTTCTCAAGCTTGGGGAAGGCTCTGGGTATTGCAGCGATGACAGGGGTGGGGAAGGGACATAGGAGCCCCCCCACTTCAGAGTAACGTAGCTGCGGCAAGACAAATCTCCAGCTAAAACACAGATAATGTTGTCCGTGTTGTGCGTGTTGTCTACAGAGCTCTTCATGCCTCCATGTTCCTGCTGGATTGGTTGACAGAATAAAAAATGAAGCAGATTAATGCAATCAAAGTAAAGAGGAAGATTGCTGTCTCTGGACTAGGACTGTGGAAAGGGGTGGGAGGAGAACAGAGGGATGATGTACGATAGACAGGACCCCCCCTTCCTTTCTCTAATGAGCTTTCACAATTTGCTGGAGGTGATTTTGTAAAATTCACGTTGACTGGGCACGTCTCAGTTTCTTCATCCTTCTGTAAGGACATGAGAAAAGGACAGCACTGGAGAGATCCCTATCTGATGCTGTAACCTGGAGTCAAACGGCCAGTCTGAATTCAGCAGTGATTCGTCTGAGAGACATACGACAAACAGAAGTAAATAAAGTGTGCAAGGGAAACAAACGCTTCTTCGTGACATGGAAAGAGAGGAATGTGAGAAGTTATTCTGTTCTTTGATAATGGCTTGGCTAAGCTGGCAGTAAGAATCAAGAACATCATTTCTCTAATCCAGGTGGCTAATAGATGTGGATTGCTTTTCTAAACCCATTTGACAAAATACAATTACTGCTGGTTGCAGAGCTTCCTATATGAAAAGCCAGTCTGGGTGCAGACTCTGTTCTTGCTGAAAAAGCCCCACAGGGCTGAGTGGAGGTGCCGTGATTCCTGGGTCCAAGGGGTTTTCCTACATTAAACTTTTGTTGGGAACTTGAGGAGGTCATCTCTTGCATGGCTCCTCCACCTGCATCCTGCTGCTCAGTACGAAATGCTGGGGCTGATCCGGGTGACTAGTCTCAGCACCCGATGGCCACCGCTCCCCAAGCTGGGATATTTTTTTCCTGGTGCTCCTTGGCCATGAGAGGGAGCGGGTGCCCCCCCCGGCTCTGGGGCTCAGCCCCAGTTGGGAAGGGCAAGTGGTGGGAGTGCAGAGTTAGAGCCCACTTTGAGGTTTCATCCCAGTCTTACACAGTAAACACTTTTGGGGGTAAAAACATGCTTTCACTTACTTCTCCATTTTGGCACGTCTGCTACTCACTAAAGCTTTTTTTTTTCCCCCCACTCTAAAAGTGGTAGTTTTAGAGACATTTAAGCAGATCAGCAATGTTTTTTTTTTTTCTGAATAAAAAAATAATAATCATACTGTGGATGAGAGAAATTAAAAAAGGCTGAGAAAAGTGAGGGGGCTTGGGGACGCCTCTTCCATCACCGGTGAGACAGTGTCCAGATGCATGACGGATGAGCATCCGTATTTGAGGCCCTCCCCTTTTCAAGCCAGCTCACCCCCTCCTAACCCAACGCTGGGACATTTATAGGTGTGACCCTATAGAATCCAGTGTCCTCCAATAGGGGAAATTATCCCAGATGAATTTGCCTTGACTTACCCTGGTGGAAAGTAAAACGGAGGTGAGTCCGTAGTGAGGAGCAATTCCCAGTTTGCACTCAAAGTAGACAAAGTTCTCAATGTTCACACTTTAAAGTCCGAGTTCCACCTCCAGGCTCAGCTCATGAAGCCTCCGCCAGCCAAAGGAATGCTCTCTGGTAGCTTTCTAGGTCGAACGGTTGTTTTGTTAGAGGAAACACTTAAAACTAAAACTTTGCAGAATTTCCCCTGAGGTTATGGTGTTTGTTTAGGCTTCTCCAACCAAAGAATCTCAATCACTAGAAACTGCAAACCTCCCACACACATTCATCCCTCTCGCGTCGCAGGCGCAGGCCGTTTTAAAAGTTTTTATAGCAAACAAGAACACAAGAATGGCTGCTCCCTCCATATATCATAACCTCCAAGGGAAAGCAGAGGAAGACGACGCCGGCCAGCCTGGCGCGGCACCAGCTCTGGGAGCTGGAGCGGAGGCGAGGAAGAGGAGCAGGGTCTGAGATACCCGGCTGCCGGGAACGGGCAGGGGAGTGGGCATTGGGGAGACCAAGAAGCTGCTTCCCAGCCCCTTGGCGAGCATCTCGGGGAGGAGGGCGAGCTGCCTGGGAGGAGGCATCCGTGGGAGGGGGTTACCAGCGGGTCAGGAGGATTATGAGGGGCAGGGGATGAGTGAGAGGGCAGGAGGGCAGCGCAGGCCATGTCTTCCTCCCGGTGACAAATGCAAAACATTAACTCTGACCTCATACTTTTTCCATCTAAAAATAACACATTATCAGTGCAACGATGACTACAGTGAACCACAATTTATCGCGCCAAAGGCAAAGTTGAGGATGTGCGTTTGAGGGTGACAAGGGTCAATTTTGGACCATGCTCAATGATCGCCTGTAAGCTATAAAAGAGCTTCTTGGGGGCAGAGAGACCTGAGGATGATATTTGGACCTGGATATTGGCCTGGAGAAGGTTGCCTGGATTGTGAACCCACTCAATTTGTAATGGTTGTGCCAACGCAATTTGTACTTGGGTGTCCTTAATGCCAATCAAACCTTGTGGCAGGTCCTTCAGCAGCAACTACTGGAGGTCTTCCTTTGAAACTGGGGGAGAGCATCAGTTTATACCAGCTGAACAGTGACCCCAAACTTCTCGGCAGTTTTTGCATCTCAGTAAAAGTTGTCCTGCTTGAGCTGCTGGGCTCTTCAGGGATGCTGCTTCTCAGGCTCATGCTCTTGGAGCAATTACCCTGCTGTTCATCTGCTCGCCTTTGCGGAGCTGTGTCTTTACTGTCGGGATACCGGAGTTCTGGGTAGGAAGGACTGGAGGCAAGTCAGAGCTAGGAAAGCAATCAATTGTTAGTTAATGGAGTTACGGTAAAGATGTTATCCAAAACCACCGTGGCTGCCTAATTATTCATAACATCCCTCTGGAGATTCTCCTTTTGGCAAACTGTGAATCTGCTGCTTTGTTGCCATAATAATAGCAGTTTCAGGGCTTTAAATGAGAGGGTACAAATTACCATGCAGCCACTGACAATATGGCAACTACCGAGCATTGGATTACATGGTAATTTCCATGCAATATCCAGGTTATTACATAGTAAGTGCCATATCATTAGCTAAATGAATGATTATCACCACTGCTTGACAAATTCACCTGACAAACTTTGCCTCCTTGGCGGTCTATGGGATGTCTGCCGGCAGGATGCTGGTTTCCGCGAGAGGACGGTGCAGGCATGTTTGGGATGGTCTTTTCTGTCCCTGGATTTACCCCTGCACCGGTTAACTGCGCTGGGTCAGATGGGACATATATATAAGGCTGTGAAACCTGGCTCTGTGTGTGCCTACATGTGTGTGTTTCAGGCACAAAACATTGGTGGGACACCTTGAATATCTGTGCCAATGAAGGCAGCTTGTGTGTTCCCAAAAAGGGAGCTCAAGTGCATCTGGAGGAACCATTTAAAACTTTTGAGCTAATACTAGCAGAAAATTCTTTGCCGTCTTTGCTCAGCTTCATCATTTTTGTCTTGAATATTGCAAAGCAAGTATGCCCCAGTTCTTCGGTACACGGGCTGTGAAATAGCTAACGGGTGAATGACACTTGCTTACTTTATATAATCTAAGGCCACTTAAAACTGCCACAGATCTGATCCACAGTTTTCTGACATCTTTAAGTTAACTTGCATTAGGCTTGATGGGGCCTCGTGGATTTAAGGAGTGGTGACACACTTGTGCAGAACGAGAATTTGGCTGTTCAAGTCACTCAGGTCTGGTGAATGCCCTCAGTCTTTCTACGGAAAGATCTGTAGAAATCTACAGCTAATCCATAGATCTTTCTATAGAATGATCAAGACCAGACTTACGACGTTTGATGGATGTTAGATACATCCAGCACGAACATCACAGGGAGGGATATTCAGCCGTAGGCAATCAGCATCGCTTCCCGAATTCAGAGTTTTACACTGGAGAATAAACAACCGAACAACAAATGAAAAGATTCAGGGGAGGGCTATAACACAAGTGGAAAAAATTTTTCATCCTCTCGCCAGTAAAATGATTGAAATGGTCTTAGAAGCAGCCCAAGTAGTGACAGTATCAGCCTCAGCAGAAGCTTGAGGCAGAAGGTGAAGCCGGCAGCCCCTGCAGCCCCACTGCCACCAGCAGATCCCCCCATGGTGTCCCCACCACCAGCGGTGCCACCTCCCCCCACTGCCCAGCAGCTGCAGGTAGATTTCCAAGCTTAACTTTATAATAACCCCTAGCTACTTTAAATATTTCTTAATCCCCCTCTCTGGGAGCTGAGTACTCGCTGCTTTTTCAGCCTTTCCTTGGAATCTGCTGAGCCTCATGCTTGCTGTTGGTCCGTTCCCAGAGCATCTACATTGCTCTTCCAGTCTGCTGACCAGAAATGAGCTCTTACGCTGTAAGCACAGTCCTGTCGAGTTCTTTTAAGCCATCACACTCCCCTGGCTTCAGATGTTGGTTTCAGCTGGACTAGATGATCATTGTCAGTTGAACTAGGTGATCATTGCAGGTTCCTTCCCACTCTCCTCTCCTCTCCCCTCCTCTCCTTAGGAAATTTTCATGTTATAGCCTCCATATTGCTATATAATTTGCATTTTAATTGCAGTGATGTCCTCCCAGACACTCAGACACTGGACGGGTCTGAAGCTCCAGGTCTCCCCCCATGCCCTGTTAACGCGTTTCCTTCCTCTGTCCTGCTCACGGTAAGAACTGACCATCTACATTAAATGGTGCAAATATTTGTCTAATATCTCTTCCCCAGGCAGACTGCAGAGATGAAAAGGGATGTCTCTTTGATATTTCAAAATATCCCATGTGCATATAGCACTGCGTTTCACACATGGATCGCAGGCCTAACAGGTTTCTTAGCAGGACACCTGTATTTCCATTATGTCCACTGTTCAGCCACTTACACGTAAAACTGCTTTTGTTTTGGTCTTGCAAAACAAAGCTACAGGAGCTTCAGAAACCTCTTTCTGTCCTGCACAACTAGAGATGCCATCTTTGACACTGTACAGTTATTCTTGGGTAATTAGCTCTGTGTTTTTCCTCTCCACCACTAGTGAGTATGGTATCATGAGATTATCATCAGCCTCTTGACGTGATGATAATTATCCTTCTGTAACTTTAAAGATAATCATAATCCACGAGGACAAGTAATTTTCCGAGTCTTCCGATGGCGTCTGCAAAGCTCATAGTTGGCTGGAAGTGGAAAAGGCGACTGACCCGCACAGAGGGACTGTGCACCAAGTGCCCAGCCCGAGCCCTGGGGGTGATGGAGACGCCAGGCTGGTCCGGAGAAAACACGAGCCTTGAGGACCAGGAGCTGCTGAGCTGGTGAAAGGGCAAAGGATGGTCATCGCTCCTCCCTTGTCCCTGTAAAGTAATAAATCCCCAGTCCCTCTCCAAAGTAATGAGTAATTCCAGTCCTGAGAGTCTTTCTAATAATTGCCATGAACAAAATTGCTGCCGGGGGTGGACCGTCCGCTCTGGAATCATCCCAGGGCTGGCTCTGACGCCGTCAGCTCCCCCGGCTGCCAGAAGCCACAGGCTCTTTCTCATCTAAAGCCCCGTTCGTGAAGATGCTGCTGCAGCTGCTCAGGGGGAGAATTAGGCTTCATCAGGCGGCGCTGACATTTAGCATCAAATCCCCCCCTCCCATTCTTCTTCGGTGGATTTCCTTGATCGCCTTTCAAAGCGAGAAATAAATGGTGCATTAGAGAGAAGGAGAGAGAGATGAGCTTTATTAGCTGTTTATGGAAGAAATTAAAATTGTTCATTAGTAACCACGGCACCAACAGTGCCCCTCCTCCCGACTCCGTCCTCGGGGCCCAGCCAGAGTCGTTGGCAGAGCCCCGATGGGTCCCCGGGGACCACTCGTCTCGTATTTATTTGGGCTGGCACCTGCCTGACGCCTCCCTGCCCTTCTGCAGATGGGCACCTGGGGGACTACGGGGGAAATGTCACTGCTCCCCTCCTAACGGGAAGCATCTTTTTCCTTCCCACAGCCTGAATCACTCAGCCTGCTGGCAGGCAGCTTGGCGTTACCGCCGGGAGGTTTGTTGTGCTGCACAATGTCTGGGGGCCTGAGATGCTTTGCTGAAGCAGATTTGAGAGACGAGCGAGCGGGTGGCGGGAGGGAGGTGACCCGGTGGCCGTGCACACCAGCCGTCCCATAACAGGGTGTCCCACGCCAGCCAAAGCAGTCTCTGGGCTCAGGCGACGTGTCAGCACGGCAGAGGGCTGGCTCTTCTCCTGTAACTGCTGTCACCTTCTGGGCAGTCAGTTGTTTCCATGCTACGATTTTTATGCTGAAAATTATTCTAACAGAAGGGCTTGCTACGCGATTTTTGGGTCTGCGTGGAGCAGGCTAAGCCAGCTCTGCCCATGCCATCCTCCTGCTCCTCCTCCTCTTCCTCCTCTTCCTCCTCCTCGTCCTCCTCTGTGCATCGCTCCATGCCCTTCCCACCAGCCCCACCATGCTCTAACCCGAGCTGTCTTGCCTGGCTGGGACGTGACCCCACCATACCGGGGGCCAGGGGGCCGGGGGCAGCCCTGCTGCGCTGAGCCGGTGGCACGGGGGGCAAGCGGGAGGAAGCGAGGCCAGGAGGACTTCAAAGGCTCTGTATCTCTTCACGCAGCTGCCATAAAAAACAATCCAGGTTTCCGCTCCCGAGTCCCAAGTTGCCCTCGCAAGGGACATCTCTCAGGGCAAACGGATAAATCTTTCATCTCCTCAGTCTGGGTTTTATTAAATGCCTCGCACATATATGTAAAATACAGAATGCTGATAAATACCGGCGAGTTACAGGGAGAGGCAGATAGAGATTAACTCACTGTGCTAACTGAAAGTCTATTCTTTCGATTAAGATCGAGAGCTCCGAGATGTGCAGAGACACCAAAAGGCTCGTCCAGATGGCACAGCCTGGGAGAGCACCGAGTCTGCCTTCAAGGTGGCATTGGGAAAGGTGTCGCCTCCTCTCGCACCTCCGTGGCCTCCAGGATTGGTGCAGCAGAAGCTTTGCAAAGCTCAGGATGGTGAAAAGTCTGTGTAACCTTGCTGCAAGGAGCAGGGGAGTCCTGCTCGAAGTGACACACTTGTGGGCAGCATCCACGGTTCGGGTAAGTGGAGGTGGGAGGGCTCTGCGTCACCTGCCCCATGGCATCCGTGCAAGGGGGAGTTCAACAGCAGCCCTGCTTTCCCATCACACCCAGTAAACCTGTACTGATTTTACTGGAGGATCCTTGGGAATATAACAAGGATTTGGGTGAAAGTCGGGTCTCCTCACGCAGAAAACGGGCACAGCTGTTTTGATTGTCGAGCCTATGGGAGAGGAAACGGGCACCGCGGGAACGTGGGACTTGCTGATGGGAAGGAAGATGCTTGGTGTTTAATTTTACCCGGGCTGTAGGACTTGCAGTCACTCGCTGGGGAAATTCAAGTCCCGCTGAAAAGGCTGAATGAACTGGCTCGTTTAATCAACAGCAGCACAGGCTGGGGAGAGACAGACTCAACAGAGTCTTCAGACGTATAAGACTGGGCAGCCAGAATACAGAAGTAGCCTGTTCTCCAGGTCTGTGATGGAGGAAGACAAGAAGCCATGGGCCGAAGCTGTAGCAAAGGAGATTTGGGTTCACAATGAGCAAGACTTTCTCCAGACTGGGAAGGTGACTCCACACCAGGGTGGTGGTGGAGGCTCCATCCCAACAGTCTCCGGGAGCAGTCTGGACAGACATTGAGGGCTGAGATGGGGACAGCCCATCTTGCTGCATACACGAGGCCAGACCCAGCAAACTTAGAAAGCGGTTGCTCCAAGACATGAGATTAAATACAAATAGTAACAAGAAGCCTGAGAATGAACTTAAAATGCCCTCTGGGGTAGCCAAGCGCTCAGGGCTTTTCTAATCAGCAACCTATCCATTCCCCTAACCTCTGCAGTTGCAACAAACACTTCTAAACAGACAGATTTTTCCATTAAAGCCTGGAAGAAATGGCAAGCTGCCTTAATGAATGTCAAAGTTAATACCACGTTTGTTATAGACTGAGACTGCAATGTGATGGTTTTATAAACCCATTCCTTCATTACCGTTATCAATATTATTCTTAGTTGATTCCCGTCTGCAAGCCAGATTCACATCCAGGCAGATAGCCTTTGTCTGTGGCTACTTTACATGGGAGCTGGCTGCCTGAGGATCTGTAAGCCATCCTGTACCAGCGCATTTTAAAAACAGTAAAAAAGGGAATAAAATAAAATAAATAAGGCAGGTTGAGCGCATAAAGCGTATGTCTGAGTGAGTGCTTAGTGCGAAGCATCAATGAAACGGCTGGGACTCTGATTGAAACCAGACTCAGGAAAGAAGGGCTGTAAACGTTTTTTCACTGCCTGTCCTAAGAAATTTATGTCTCACCCACTCCATCATATCCTTCAGGGCTGCCTTTTTCGCAGCTGTCTTCAGAGACCATCCGCTGAGCCCCCTTATGAAGTCCACTCCATGATGTCACCCGGAACAATAACTCACTCACCTCCCAGCATTGTGCTCTGCAGAGAGGTACCCTATAAATAACGGGCCAAGGACGGGGGGATGCCTGCGAGCCGCCCTTCTCAAGGAAAATCTTCCTGACATCGGAAGGGAAGAGGGCGAAAGTATGCACGTGTGGTGGGGTGGGGGGACCCAAAGTGGGCTTTGTTAGTCAATGAACGCAAAACCGCAACTGCACAAAGCAAATGGGGCAGAAAAATCACTGACATTATTTCTAGCAGGACTCCGCTCAGGAGAGTCAGAGTTAAGCCTCGGCTGCCTGGAAATCCATTATACCTACCCGGGCTCACTGCGTCCTCTGAAGAAATCAGAACCGTCTGCAAGAGCGCGCACGGGCTCTCCGCTCCCCCAGCCCAGAAGGTCATTAGCTGCGTGTGATTAAAATGACTCAGCAACTGGGATGAGTTCTTCCTTCGGTAGCACCCAATTGGTCATGACTAAAATTTGCTCTGACTTACGGGGTTTACTTGGGGCCCACATCCTGGTCAAGTTGCTGCTCACCCATCAAATTTCTAGAGAGCAGGTGTCCACATCAGAGAGCACAAGGCCCCATCGAAGGCTCATATCCCCATAGTTGTGAAGTTGAGCATAATTGTTTCATTCTGTCTGATAACATGTGGTTTTGTGATATTTATAATACAGTGCTATTAAAAGGGGAAAAAAGAGATCAACTCAAAATCCCTCCACCGCAGTTGGCTCTAATTGTCCCTGTCCCACCACTTCCCCCTTTCCCAGTCCTGCTTGTGGGCTGTTTTGGCAACAAAGCAAAAGCCTGAATGAGCTGTTGAGATGAAGTTTAACCTTCAGTGAGATGGCCTCTCCTGGGGAGGACTAAGTGCTCTCGGATTTGCCTGGGAAGCTCGGACTGCTGTTACCCGGGGCTGCATCTGCTTAGGAGCAGAGACAGAGGAGTGCCACCCCCCTGGCACACCTTCCCTGCTGCCAGTGGAGCCACACCAAAGGCAAATAACGACCCTTCCCTTGCATCCCGCAGGGATTTCATCAATTAATGCCACCAGTAGACTGAAGTCAACTGCGCTCAGTCTGGCATCTGGAAAATGTACAAACTGAGAAGAAAGGGCTGTTCTCACATCTCTTGCATTTCTTCTCTTTCACTCGTGGATTTGCAGCGTTTGGATTTGTGGTCCCAGGACACTTGTTGAACCACAGAAGTCCCCTCCCCATGATAACTGTTGCCAGGAAAGCAAACAAACAAAAAGAAACCAAGAGCATCTGCAGGACAGCCACTATTCGGAACCGCACATGGTCAGAATAAAAACAGCTCTGGAGGGCAAAAGCAGATAGTCTGTGCTTTGTGGTGCCGGCCACTAGTCCCAGTGCCTGGAGCGGTGCCACACATAGGGTCTGTCACACCGAAATGTCCTCGGGGACTAGAAATGCGGGTCAGCCAGTCCCCAATGGCTGGGCACCTGGCAGAGTATGGGATTTCATGGTGCACGTCTGGGGGGTTGGTACTGAGCTGGAATTTATTGCTCCATCTCTCCTCTCCTCTCCTCTCCTCTCCTCTCCTCTCCTCTCCTCTCCTCTCCTCTCCTCTCCTCTCCTCTCCTCTCCTCTCCTCTCCTCTCCTCTCCTCTCCTCTCCTCTCCTCTCCTCAGAAGATACAGAAGTGGGGGAGGGTGATGGTGTCTTTTTTTCCTTTCTTTCCTCCCAAACTGCAATGAAAAAACATAAAAAAAAGCCCACCATGACAGGAATATCTGAAAGCTGAAGTGTGCTCAGCGAGGGTGGCAGGACAGGTCCTTGCTATGTTCAAGGCATGGGATGGATGGACCTTTCTCCCACACCAAAGGATATTTGTGAAAAGGGCTTTCCTGCTTGTCCCCAACCCGCCGCCCTGCCCCCCGCAGCCTTTTCAGGCAGTCAACCCTCTTCCTCCTTTTTTTAAATTCTAAGTTGCATTCAAAGCCCTCAAAACCACTCTAGCAAACAGCTTCCCCGCGCAGAAATTATCTGTGTGATGGAGAGGAGGTCCGTTGCCATGGCACCGCAGCAGCGCCGCTCTTCTTCAGGCGGCTCCCCGGGGGACATCACCCCTCGGTACCCGGGCAGGGGCACAGGACCCCTCGCCAGGGTCCCCGGGGGCTGCACCACCAAGGGGTGCCAGCAGCATTTCCCTCCAGGTAAGTGCCCACTGGTCCTCTCCAGCCCCGCTGCGGCTGCCGCTTATGGTAACAAGCCACGGGCAGCATTTTTGCGTGGAAAGAAGCACTTTCTCCTTTCCTGTGGGATCCATAACGAGGAGCATGGGACAGGGATGTGGGCCCACCTCTGGCTGTTATCTCCCAGCCTTCGCACCCTCTCCCTCGCCCCACCTTGCTGGCCACATTCCTCCCACGCGTTACCGGCTCCTCTCTCGCAGCGGCTGCCTCCCGTGCTGGGATAATGGCTCAAACATTGCCATGGCATTTCGTATTGCTGGCTGCAGCACTTCTGGGGTTTCTTGTTCTCGTCGTGTCCTCCCGCCGCTGGGAGGGCTCCTCAGCACAAACCTGCATTATTTCCGCCCTCTGTGACACAATGGAGACAATGTTATTAAAAAAAAAAAAAAAAAAAAAAGATGATAAAAGGAAGGGAAGTGGCTCGTGTTTAACCTTTTGCAGGCAGCAGGGTGAGCCTGGGCTTGCTGTTGTCAGGGGGACAGGAGCAGCGCTGCCTGCATGCCCGCGCCGGCTGCCCGCAGCGGGCTGCCCGCCGGAGCTGTCAGCTCCCATTATGGCCCTGAATGGAGGCGGTCGTCCTCCTGCACAAGGCGGCTTTATTCCTTTGGATGGGAACCAGAAGAAGTGGGAGAAAGAGGCGCTGCGTGCGCTCCAATCCCCCGGCTGTGGTGTTTCGGTGTATGGTTTTGCAGGCAGCCAACCCTCAGCAAAAGGGATAGGGGACCCACGCTTTGGGAACCGCTCTTCCTTCCATCATAGAGTCATAGAATTGTCTAGGTTGGAAGGGACCTTTCAGCTCATCGAGTCCAAGCATCAACCTAACTCTGACAAAAACCATCACTAAACCATGTTGCTAAGCACTGTGCCAACCTGTCTTTTAAATACCTCCAGGGATGACGATTCCACCACCTCCCTGGGCAGCCTGTTCCAATGCTTGGTAACCCTTTCAGTCTAAAAATTTTTGCTAATATCCAATCTAATCCTCCCCTGGAGCAACTTGAGGCAGTTTCCTCTTGCCCTATCGCCTGTTACCTGGGAGAAGAGCCCGACCCCCACCTCGCTACACCCCCCTTTCAGGGAATTGTAGAGATGGGGCACTTCTTGGGGTAGGAGCGATGGAGGTTTTGTCACTTGGTCACTGCGGTTGCAATGACTCACTGCGCAGGAATCAGAGCACGTAATGGTCCGGTTTCCATCCAGCCAATTCTGAGATCTGAGTGTCGGTGATGGATCCGGCCCCTCCATTGTACCCTGCTGGATAGCACAACGTGATACCTGCTGGGCTGTGTTTCTGGGGGCTGCAGAGCATGCTGCGACGTGCTTTTGGCGTGTCTGTGAGTGTGTCTCGTTTTATAGGGCTTGCGGTGTCGGTTGTCGAGGAGTTCGTGCCTAACGTCGGGAAAACGCTTCCTGGCAGCTGTGCCGCTGGTTGGGGTTTGCAACCTGAACGGGGGGGACCCATCGCGGGGCCGCGGGGACTGTCCTCGTGTCTTGGGTAGCAGGAGAAGCGCTGTCTGCGGATACTGCCTACAGGAACAAGCCGGGGAGCGCTGTGCGACTGCAAAGCCCTGCAAGTAGCAGTATATTGTCAGATCAAAATACCATCAGGTGATCTATGGCTGACCAAGGAGTGATGGAAAACTCTTCCCAAACTATGCTTTAATTTTTCTTTTTTTTTTTTTTTGAGAATTTTGGAAACATCTGTGCCTGACTCTCATATTTCTCTTATTTTGGTTTCATCTTTGACTTCTGTCCACAGGAGTAATTGTGATTCCTTTCCCTTCACCCCCAGAATATATTGTGTATCCGTATCACTACCTTCCCAGTAGTTCACACTTTATTTCTTTCTGAACTCTTGGATAAATACCATCCAGTCTTGGTGATTTACTACACTTTCTCCAGTTGCTCCCTGATTTCCTCCTTGGAGACTTCCCTCACCGTTAAGGTCACATTCTGATTTCCTATACACAATGCCTTTGAAATGGAAATGTTTCCCCTCATTGTCTTCTACAGCACAGATCAAGAGAAAAAAATGTGCTTCTCCTGGCTTTTCCACCCTCCATAATTGTCCTCCTCTCCCTAGTGACCAAACACACGCCACAATCACACAAGCAGCATCTTGCATGTGAAGTCCTGAAACACTTTTCCAGGCCTGTTCTGGCATCTCTTGGTCTGTTCTGTTATACCATAGCTTCCACCGGTGACTTTCCAACCCATTAAGTAGTTGCCTTCTGATCCATTAAGAAGTTTTCCGTCTTCTCTTAAAGGGGAATTTTATGTAACTCTAGCTAGCACAAACTCTATTCCCATGCCCAGGATGGATTCCTTTTCTTTTTTTCCTTTGTGCTTGACTCACCTACATGCACAAGCCAGGTGGGTCCCATCCACATGTCCAACAGACATGCCCAAGTCAGGGGGTCAGATGCTCACGTTCAGCCCACTAGACCAGAATTATCTCCAGGAGGTTGTCACATGTCTCCACTCCTCACAGAGGACGTCAGGAGAGGAGGCTCTTCTCTGAGATGCTCAGCACCCCCAGCATCACAGGGTTGGACGTGGGATGGGCGCCTCAGCCTTGAACCCTTCATCTGCAGATCGGTTCTCGTCTCATGCCAGGTCCGTGCCAGCAGAGCGCTGCTGAATGTAATTTCCCTATGTTCTGCTTGTTAAAAGTTGCCCACAAAGATTTGAAAGTCTCAGATATGTGTCCAATTTGTTGGTTTTGTTAGGGTGATCAGAAGGGACCAAAAGCACTCGTGACTATCTTGAAAAGTTTTTAGAAGTTTGCCTGAATCACTAACATCCTGGAACAATAACTTTCCCTAAGATTTCAAACCATTCCTCCACAAATTGGATTTTTTTTAAAAAAAAAACATGTGATGGATGGCATTTGCTATATGCTGGGGGGGATAGGATTTCTGCTAGAGCTTAGCTACCAGAGGGTGTGGTATAATATGTACTAAATTATTTTAGCTGTAGCATGTTTTTCTCTGCGCCCTTTTTCACAGTCTATCCTGGAACAGGAACTCCGTAACATTTGATCCTTTAGACAAACTTTCAAATCCATAATGTTCAAGTGGGTTTGAAATTAGGCGGAAAGAGTTTGTTCATCCCAAGGAATCACTGAAATGGATTAATAAGAGCTCCTTGTGTTACACTGGGAATCCTAAGAAACAACCAAGAAACAACCATATCCAGAAGAAAATGTGAATTATTAGATAAAGTAATGCATTTTGACATACCTCACTTTTGCATCTCATCACAGGGTGGTATCTGTCAAAGGACAGTCTCCGTTTCTCATTAAATTTGTCGCTGGCATTGCCCGTCACTGGTATCACGCATCAGGAGATCATTACAGAGACCCAGTGGCTATTACTTTTTTATTACTAATGGAACAGGGAGGAAATTGGTGGCACAGAATTGATACAAATCATTAGGAGTGTCTGATAATTCTTCAGGTCAGAAAGCCCAGCTGCGACTCAGCAGGTTTCCCAGATCTATTTCCCTGTTTTGCAGTTGTCATTGTCCTGTGAAACCTCAACTTCTCCAGCACCACTCAGCTGAAAACCCCAGAGCCGCCTCTCCTCTTTCTGCGGGCAGCCATGCTGGGAGGTTTCTCCCTGCAGCCACAGGAAGCCTCGAGCACAACCCTACCTCCATGTTCCCACCTAAAGAAATCTCTGGGGTCCAACGGTGGGAGCAGGGAAGAGACCGTGGGTGGCTTTCTCTGGTGACCCCAATGTTCTCGCTGCTGGCAAAGTAGAGGAGCAGCCGATCTTCTGCTTGGCTGTGGTCAAAGGCTGCACTTGACAGTCACTGGAAAAGCTCTCCGCCCGTGCTCTTCAAGCGTGTTTTAGTGGAAAATAAGGAAAACCTAGACAGGACAAGATTTCATGTGTTGGGTGGCTTCCAGCTCCTTCTCAAGACAGATGAAGCGACGGCAAACAGAGTGATGGAGGCACCTGAGTCCCTGACTCTTACTGAGGGATGGTTGGTTCATTTTCACTTCCACTTTTCACAGTTAATGGAGATCGTTCATCTATGGAGGACGTGAAGAACACCCAGTTGTCTGCAATGGTTCTTTAAGGAGCTTGTTCCTCCCGAGGCTTGACACTGAGGGTTATTATTGAGACATGAGCTGGTGGGGACCAGTCCTCACCTCTGGATGGCAGTGTCAGGTCCCAGCACGGACAAGGTAAGGACACCTCCGTGCAACCGAAATGCCACCATGCAATCAGCCACCTACCCCTTTCCACCCTGGGGCGCGACTGCTGCGAACGCTTACTTTCTGCAAGTTTTCCACATCTACTTTCTGGATTTATTTGCCAGTTAGCATGAGAGAAGGATGCTTGGCAGGTTCTCTCCATCTGGGAGAGCCTTCCCTACAAAATGGGAAGGAACAACCAGCCACACTAAGGGCATATATATTGCTCATTAAGATACCTGAGCCTGAACACGGTTTGCAAGCCGTGAGCTCAGCCAGCTGTGGGGGACTCTGGCAGAACAGTGGGAGCCAAGAAAATACCTCTACAGCAAGGTCCTGGAGTACAGCTTGCCAAAATAATATCACTCGATGGACCTTAGAGGTCACTCCAGTACTTCTGCACCGTAATGATATCGATATGCTTTGCAGTTTGCAAAGCACCTTCTCAGGGTTAAGTGGTGGCTATTCCCAATGCCGCTCCTTCCCGTTACAGCCGGGCGAGAATGGTCTTCCAGCTGCGAGCTGGGGAAGGGGGGAGGTTGTACCTCGTCAGCGACTCTTTGTGCACGAAGCAGTAGTTTGCCAGGGAGGAAGGATGATGGTAAACCACGGAGGTGCTGACTCTGGAAGACCCTGCCAGGGGACGGTCCCGCTGCCAGGACACGCCGCCCTGTAGCCCCACAGCTGCAGTGCTTCCCAACAGAAAGGGAAGATTTTCAAGCTTTTCCTCAAAACACCCCTGGACAAATTTAGATGAACGTAATTTTAAAAGGAAAATCAATTCAGATTGAAAAGTCAGAGGCTTTCTCACAGATAAAATATTAAAATGAAATGTCTTAGGCTGGTCCAATTGTTTTCCTTCCAGGCCAAGGGAGTTCAAAATCAAGAAAAAATTACACATATATATATATAGACAGAACATGTCAGGGTTTTTTTAAAATCTGGATTTTTTTCACCTCTCATAAACTGCTGGTGGACATATTTTGGCCAACTCTAATTTCTACAATACCTGTTTATAAGTTGTGGCCCATGCCTCTAAAACAATACTTACCTGCTATGCAATTAATACTAGAAGAACAGCAGCCATGAAGCTTCTGGCCATTGGGTGTCAGGGAAAACAAGAAAAAAATTACAAAAATCCAGAGTTTATAACCTGCCCGACCTACCCATGGGTTGTCCTTTCAGCATCCAGTGTGGCTTTTGCGTTCTCAGTGTCTTCTCTGTTTAAATACATTCCCCGGCTCCCGCTCTGGTCTGCTGATGTACTTTGTCTGGTTGATATTTCTCTGGGGTTGCTTTTCCATTGTTATTTATTCAGGGCCAAGAGGCAGAATGCATTAAAGCCACCAGGGTGCCAGGGATATTTTAGTCTCGTGGAGTAATTCTTCTCCAAATTGTTACACATTTGCTCCCGCTTTATTCATTTCGGCCACTTCTGTGGATTTTCCCGGGGGTTGGAGAGGGGAGGGGGGGGTTTGGTTTGATTTCCTAGCTGGTGGGGTTCAGAGAGGGTCTGGTTTGACTTTCTAGCTGGTGGGGTTCACGTGCAGTGAGCTTTGCTTTTGCACGTACGGGAGAGAGGGTCGGACGGGGAATAGGTGCATGACACTGATCACGCGTGGGGTCGTACAGGGAGGTGGGAAGAGCCGGGCTGCCTGGGGGGGTGGTCTTGCTGGCTGTCAACCATCCCCACATCCAGGCCAGCATCCTCTGTCCTGCCAGTCCCTGGGGACCGCCGGTTCCCATGGCAGGGTCCCTGCGGGCAGCGGGGGCAGCCCCCGCGCGCGCTGAACCCCAGCGGCTCGGTGCTCCCTCCCCTCGCCAGCGCTGCGGGGCCGGGAGCTGGCACGTCTGCCAAAGCACAGCTCCCCTCTACAATAAGCAGCGACAAGCCAGGCCCTGCCCTTGTGGTGGGGGAGATTTTCATTCCCGTTTGTTCTGCTTTCAGTGTACTCTGCAGATGCTCAGCTTTAATGAGGGTGCGTTGGTTTTTTGTTTGTTTGTTGTTTTGTTGTTTTTTTTTTTTTCCCATTCTCCCCCCTCCCCTCCCAAGTAAAGTGCTAAATTTAGATGCTTGGCATTTTCCACTGAAAATAACCTCAGGGGCCTCGCCGATATGCAGCTCCCTGGTGTCCGGGACCCATATGACGGGCATTTTCCATCAACCCACGGCTACAAGCCAGCAGCGGCTGCTGACCCCCCAAGACCTCCGTCATGGGCATCCCACCTTGAAGCAGTTCCCCAGGCTTAAATCCCGCAGATCAGGGGAAAAGCCCTGGCCATGACCGTTCTTGTCGCAGCTGTGGCTGCCCCATCCCAGTACGGGGGTGAAATCCCAAATCTAATTTAAGCCTGTATATTTGCTGAGGATTGACAGTCCAAGCGCTGCTCCTGGAGCTGGTGCTCCTCCTGGCTGGACAGACCGATGCATGCTCATTAGATGGGCTCCCGGGTGACGTTACGGCCACGAGCCATCGATGCACGCTCATTAGATGGGCTCCCGGGTGACGTTACGGCCACGAGCCATCGGCCGATGGCTCGTGGCCGTAACGTCACCCGGGAGCCCATCTAATGAGCGTGCATCGGTTTGTCCAGTGCTGGTTTTCTGGTAGGGTAGAAATGCCCGAGCAATCCAGTTGGGCCCACCATGTCTTCTCACCCTGTCGTTTGAACAACAGTAACTTCAGGACACCATCAAAAGTCTCTCTCCGGCCTCAGTGCCGGCGGTCCCCATCACAGCGCTCGGTGCCAGCCTTCCGTGCGGTGGGAAATTGGTTTTCTTGATGGCAGCTGAACACAGCCACGTTGACCTGGTCTTCTGCTGGCTCCCCACCCTGAGATGGCCCTTATCTTGGTGCTGCTGTCGATGCTTCTGCCTTTTGGTCTTCAGAGGGTCCCCAGGACCTGCCTTGGTCCAGTTCTGGCTGTGGCATCAGGGGAAAAAATAATTGCTGATGTGAACCATAAGGCAGGGAGATGTCTGAACAAAGGTGGTGGGAAACTTTGGAGCCCAGACCACAGGACTCTCCCTCTGCCCTTCTCAGTGCCCGGCAGAGCTGTTCTCCTGGCTCTCTCTTCCCTCAGAGAGCGTGGTTTCTCCTTTCCGCTGACAGCGGCTTTCATCTTTGCTTTTAGAGCACAAATACCTCGTCCACGTGAAGGCTATATCATGCGTGGGCTGGTGATGCCGCGAGCAGCGCCTGTAAGCCGGGGCAAACCCCGCACGGGGTCCAATGCGGGACACGGGGACCCTGGTGCCAGCCAGGCTGCAGAGCCGAGAACCCTCCCCAGCAGCCCAAGCCCTGGTAGGTTTAAGAAAACCCCTTTTCGACAAGAAATAAAGTCCCCAGAGCTCATGCAATGCAATGTGTTCCTGTCTGGAGTCATTTAGCATCACAGACGCTTCCCAGCCAGCCATGGTCTGTACCAGCACACACGAGGACCGCGTGTGGGTTGCAGCATACCCTTCAGGTGACGTCTTGGTGTGATTACAGGCGGCAGTGGCCGTGCCTGGAGGCTCCAGAAAGGGGGACGGGGTTGTTGCACTCACCAAAGGATGAGGGGACTTGCTCAGGGGCAAGAGAAGTGTCCACCAGACCCCAAAGTGGCACGGTCCTCTCCTCCTCGCCTGCCCTGGCTCTCCAGCACGGAGCTAATCACAGCGGCCACTTCTGCTATTGTGTTCCTACCAAAAATGTCAGGCTCTCGAGGCAACTTGATATTTATTCCTGGCTTTTGCCCCTCCGCTTTCCCTGGAGCGAGTGATATATGAACAGTCCCGCCTTTCCATTCCTTGAAGTTGCTGGATCAGTCTGATTCACGCCCCCTGTACTCGGGGCTCGGGGGCTACCTTGGGACTTTCTCAGGGTCACAGGGCTACCTTTGGATTTCCTGGATTGTCTGAATTCCTCTCGCAAAGTTGCTACATTTCTTAAATTCTATTTTTGGATTAACAAACATTTGGTAACAATACGAAGCCTGTTTGTAGCCAGTGGGGTGACCCTCCTAATGTATTCCCCATGCCTCCTCTTTCCCGCGGGCCAAATTCCTCCCCAGGACAGCCCTGGAGCCTTTCCCGAGTTTACTCCAGGAATGAAATCAGCTCCGTCTCTGCCATAGCAAATTTTCTCTCGATCCACAGGCACTTTCTGTTTTCCCCACCTGCCCGAGAGGGAGAAAGGAAGGAGGGAAAGCAGATGGAGGCAGAGCTGCAGAGGTGAAGTGTGAGAAAGGCAGCAGGGCAGAGGAAACATGAGCACCGCATCAGGAAATTCTTCCGAGCAGAGCGAGGTGTCAGACTGAGCGATTGCCTTCACGGGAACGGGGAGCAGCCCGGCGTCTTTGGGGGAGATTCAGATTAGAGCAGACGAAAGCCCACCCCGTCCCATTGCTGGCTGTGAGCAGCCGCACCGGGATGAGCATCCTCTTGTTCCCCTCCGGGGAGTAAAGGAGAATCCACGTGTTTCAGCTTGTTATCCCACAGTGCGGAACCAGAGCCGGATTCCGTCCATGTCCAGCTACCTGGTCCCACCGTATCTCCCGAGCCCCAGGGAACGAAAGCCCCCTCGGAGCACCCAGACCCTCTGCGGCTTCCCAGCGAGGGTTTGCATGCCAAGGGGGTGGGAAATCCATAAAACATCCCGAGCTATCCACGCAGTGCCAGGCCCGCTCCGGCGGTTCCCGAGCGGATCCCCTCTGCGTGCGTCTGTGCTGAGGCTGCATTTCCAGCCACCGCGGGGTCCCCACCAGCTGACACTGTGCAGGAGGAGTAGCAGCTAGTGGTTTGATGCAAAACAGCGGGGGGGAAAAGGTCCCCAGTGACTTTTTCGCCGGTTTCATCCCCAAATAATTCTGCAGAGAGAATTTTTGTGTAATTGGATTAAGCGTGGGGAATTTGTCCTTGTTGACAGATTGCACAGGCACCGAACCAAAATCATGGGGGTTTTTCACTTAATTTTCTTCCTTTCTTTTGTTGGAAAAAATATGCAAATAGTAATTCAGGTTTTCGGCCAAAACAGATTTATAAAACCCTGATCCAGAGAATAGATTGTTCCCCATTAGTCCCACAAAAGCCACTGAAAACCCTTTCTTCCTCTAGTTTCATTTTATGGGCGTGAGTAACTTCTACACGGCCTTTTTTCTGAAAGGATAACATTTTTTAACGGCAACCCGTGTTTAAGGTAACCGAAGCCACAGAAGATTCCAGTGATATATACACTCTAAAAAGGAAGGGCTATTAAAGAGATAAGATATTTGGAGAACATGCTCTCTGCAGCGTTAAATAGCGGAGGAGGGAGATAACTTGGGAACTCTGGTAAAGCCACCAAACATTATGTGAATAAAACTGTTAGGAGAATCAATTTTCCTTACTGCAGAGATTGTGTTTTTCTGAGTGTGATGTTTATACCTTGGCTCCTTTCCCACAACACAGACACATTAAGCTCTCGCGCAGGGCCCCATCCAGCGCTCGCTGCAGCGGCTGGAGAGACTCGGGGCGAGTTCGATGCCGGAGACGGGGAAGCCTCGCTTAAATCCCTCCATCCTGTGCCGTGCGCGAGGGTCTCACCCATCCCGTGAAACGCATCCCACCCGGCAGCCGCAGCGCCCACAGGGACGCCACCAACTCATCACACGGATGAGCCAAGCTGCTCTTCACCATCCAAACCGAGCCCTGCGTGGTTTTCCCCTGCGAACAGGGCTTTGACGTGCCGTCGGGTCACGCGGCGAAGCCAGGACATCCAGAGCTGCCTCTGCCCCGACGGCTAATAGCCTTAAGTGTGCGGAGCCAGCTTTAATGACAGTTATTTACAGAGTTATATGGGCCACATCCAGCACTCTTGGAGCAGCCCCCAATCTCATAATGAGATTACCAAGTTTATTTTAGTTGAGAAAGACACCAATAAAAAGGATTTAAAAATCCCTCGGAGTCTAGCCATACCCCAGAGCGCCCAGCCAGCGGGAGAGCTCCTAAAACTTCTCCGTTTGTTTTCCTTTCGGAGGAGAGCCGAGGCCGCCGCCTCCTGCTTTTCTGTGCATTAGCAGCGTCTTCTCAGGTTGACCCCATGTATTATGGATGCGCTAAAATCTTCATGTTCTGAATGGAAACTGCATTATTCATGGCTCTGCTTATAGTTTGTCTTTAAAAGCCCTGCAGCCTTTTAATGAAATGCTCCGGTTTTAACATCAGCTAAGACCAGATATTTTTGTTTAAATTTTTTAAAAGTAATCTCTGTGGATTTTTCTCCCCCAGATCCCCCCCCCTCCCTTTGAAGGCTCAAGGCCACTCGGAAGACGGGATGGTGGTGGTGGAGGACAGAGGCAGATGAAAAGGCGTGAGGGTTTGAGGAGTGATGGGAGCCGCAGCCAAGCGCCAAGGCCCCCGCGCCGTTTCCAGCCCCACATGTGGCATCGGAGGTGCTAAAACCCCTCCAGCAAACCCCGGGGAGCGAGGCACTCGGTGGAGCATCAGCTCATTGATGCAGCCAGCAAATGCATCGGGTGCCTGCTGTTAAGCCTCTTCCAGCCTTGGGCAACGGTAGCTTCTCCCGGGAGGGTTTGGTTTGAGTTACACCAAGGTTTTCTTGCAATTTTCATGTCACGAGTGAAGAGGGGAAGATGGAGAGAGTGACACCGCTTAGCTGTTGTTGGGTAGGGCCGTGATTAAGTATGGCAGGCGTGGGCAATAGGTGGTGGCCGGGATGGAGGGGCCTGGGGACACCACAACTGGTCACCTCCACCGGACAGCCTAAAGCGTGGCCATCTCCTAAGGCTGGAGTGAGATGGAGCAGAGCCGGAGAGCCCTGCCTGGTCTGGAAGCAGGGAGGGAGCCCCGGAGGGCTCTGCCTCAGGGTGCAGGAGGCCAGGATGGAGCAGATTGTCAGTGATGAGTGGTGTTCCCCAGGGGTCAGTACTAGGTCCAGTTCTCTTCAATATATTCATCAATGACCTGGATGAGGGGATAGAGTGCACCCTCAGCAAGTCTGCTGATGACACAAAGCTGGGGGGGGGTGGCTGACACACCGGAAGGCTGTGCCGCCATCCAGAGAGACCTGGACAGGCTGGAGATCTGGGCAGAGAGGAACCTTATGAAATTCAACAAGGGCAAGTGTAGGGTGCTGCACCTGGGGAGGAATAACTCCATGCACCAGGACAGGTTGGGGGCTGACCTGCTGGAGAGCAGCTCAGTGGAAAGAGACCTGGGAGTCCTGGGGGACAACAGGGTGACCATGAGCCAGCAATGTGCCCTTGTGGCCAAGAAGGCCAATGGCGTCCTGGGGTGCATCAAGAAGAGTGTGGCCAGCAGGTCGAGGGAGGTCATCCTCCCCCTCTGCTCTGCCCTGGTGAGGCCACATCTGGAGTACTGGGTCCAGGTCTGGGCTCCCCGGGTCAAGAAGGACAGGGAACTGCTGGAGAGGGGACAGCAAAGGGCTACCAAGATGATGAGGGGACTGGAACACTTCTCTTATGAAGAAAGGCTGAGGGATTTGTGTCTCTTCAGTCTGGAAAAAAGACGGCTGAGGGGGACCTTATTAACACTTTTAAATACTGAAAGGGTGGGTGTCAGGAGGATGGGGCCAGGCTCTTTTCAGTGGTGCCCGGGGACAGGACAAGAGGTAACGGGCACAAACTTGACCATAGGAAGTTCCACCTCAACACGAGGAGGAACTTCTTTCCCTTGAGTGTGGCAGAGCCCTGGCCCAGGCTGCCCAGAGAGGTGGTGGAGTCTCCGTCTCTGGAGACATTCCAAACCCGCCTGGAGGCGTTCCTGTGCCACCTGCTCTGGGTGACCCTGCTCTGGCTGGGGGTTGGACTGGGTGATCTCCAGAGGTCCCTTCCAACCCTATGGTTCTATCATTCTATGAGATGCAGCACCCGCGTGGGCACAACCCCAGCCCCATCCGTGGGGCTGCCTCTGCCTCCACCTGCAGCGAATTTGGCCTAATGACTTAAACACAGATCCTGTTTCCATGCAAACATCCCAAGTGTTCTGTCCCTGGTGGTGGGGAAACTCCTTAAATCAAAGCCGGGCGATCCGATAGCCGGGTCGGCAGCTATGCTCTTTATTGATCACATCTGGGCTGCCGGGCTCCGCTGGGGCTGGGACGGGGCTGCGGCAAACTGCGGGCTGGATCCCCGGGGACGCATTTCTTCCCTCCCCTCTGCTCCTCAGCCTGGGCCCTGCACAGCCCCTAACGCCAAGTACTGGAAGGAGAGAGAAGAAATGCAGCAAAGCCTCTGACAGCACGAGCCTTTCTGAGCGTAATACCATGGATTCCTTTTGTTTCTCAAGTTCCCATGAGTTTCTAAGCACATTGAATGCAGTTATTATTGTTTGGTAAGGTTTTGTACTAATTCCTTGTTACCTCTGAGACTTGGGTATAGAAAGGTTTGAAAAAAGCAAGAGATTTGAGGAATTTCCCTTCCTCTCTCCTCCAAATGTGATTAAACACAAATCTCCCCTCCCTTCGGTGCAGGGCTGCGACGTGCCATGGCGGTGGCTTGGCAGCGCGGCGCTGGGGTGGCCAGCCGGGCTTGTGGGGTCTATGTCGTGGCCGAGCAGCTTCCCACCATCCCAGGCTCATTCCCGAGCTGTTCCCGGTAACTCCTGGGTGTTAACGGTGTGGGACGTGCTGGCGATGGCGAGGTCCTGCACAGCCGTCCCACCGCACTGTCTGCCGTGGCTCGGTTGCTGTCTGGGATGGAGCATCGTGCTGAAGTTGCACCTCTCCATGCGGGTTTTAATGACATGAGAAGAAGGTTTTCGAGGCAATTAAAGGTTTCACAGCTTATGGTCACCTGCAGCTTGCTGGCTGTCACCTTGGGAGGGAGGCAGGGAAAGGCAGGACTGAGGGGGAAAGCAGGGGGCAGGCTGGGGTTAGCCTGGCCAAGCAAAGGCAGAGTGGTCTGCATCCGCCCCGACGGCTGTCCCCAAATGCAGGCGCTGCAGCCCTGGCAGGATGATGCTGCTGTGCCCTGCAGCGTGGGGGCTGCTCGGCGCCTCCCAGCAATGCCCTGGGGTGCAGGGCAGCCCCGGCTCTGGTCACAGAATCACAGAATGGCAGGGGCTGGAAGGGACCTCTGGAGATCATCTAGTCCAACCCCCTGCCAGAGCAGGGTCACCCAGAGCAGGTGGCACAGGAACGCCTCCAGGTGGGTTTGGAATGTCTCCAGAGACGGAGACTCCACCACCTCTCTGGGCAGCCTGTGCCAGGGCTCTGCCACCCTCAAGGGAAAGAAGTTCCTCCTCATGTGGAGATGGAACTTCCTATGGTCAAGTTTGTGCCCATTACCCCTTGTCCTGTCACTGGGCACCACTGAAAAGAGCCTGGCCCCATCCTCCTGACACCCACCCTTTAGATATTAATAAGCGTTGATGAGATCCCCCCTCAGACTTCTCTTCTCCAGGCTAAACGGACCCAGGTCTCTCAGCCTTTCCTCATCAGAGAGATGCTCCAGTCCCTTGATCACCTCCGAGTCCCCGCATGGCTCGGCGGGACTCTGGCACCGTCACTTCTGCTGAGACCTCTGTGCTCCCGTGTCCTCCCGCTCCGCCTGTCAAGCGCCCCCGATGAGAAGCGAGCGGCGCGGCCCCTCGGGGAGGCGGCAGTCGCGTCCCATTTTGGAGGCAGGATTCTTCCCGTCACTTTGTTTTGTCTGTAAGCAGGTCACCTCTCGTTTCCATAATATCACATTTCCAGGACAGCGCTGCCCGCAGACCTGCCATTCATGCTCGATTGGAGAGCCGTTGTTGCCTGCAAAGAGAGCGGATATAAGTGATGTCTTAATTCATTGCACATTCTTAAATAAAGGAGAGAGAAAGAAAAGGAGCGGCTCAAGGTCAACACTCATTGCTGAGTGAGATTTCTTCAGCAGATTGTCTAAAATAGCCTGGAAAAAATAAATAAAAGCAAACTGATGGACACACTATATTGAGGTAATAGCGGGGTGAAGATGAAAGGAGAAGTACCAGCTTGACTGCTAGCTTGGTGTGAGTATAAAACCCTCACAAAAATATTCTCAATTGGCATTTCAATGGCTGACCTGAATGCTTAAAAAAAAAAAACGTAATTGCTGACTTGATCACTGCAGACGCTGAAGCCATTTGTGCCTGGCTAAAGCTGGGAGAATCCTTCAAAAAATATTTAATGAATAAACCTCTCAAATTCTTGCTGGTGCTGACCGAATTCATTTGAAGTCAAAAGAAAGACTCTCCCTGACTTCCTTGAGCGTTGGATCAGGCCCCCTGAAAGCACTTGGGAGGCTTTTACTTTGCTTTGTGTTCCACAAAGATTCCTATCAGCACTTTGGGGGGGGGTGGGGGGGTGGTTAACTGGAATTTTTGGTGGGAGATGAAGTTTGCAGATCGCTGCTGCGATACATGTGACCAGAAATGCTCTCCAGAACCAGTCAGTTAATCCCAAATTGCTCCAAATTCCCACTTTGTAGGAAAGTATTCTGTTTGGTGGCCAAAATAGCGGCAGGGGTCTGCGGCGACCAAAGCACACAAAGGGAGGCAAGTCACAGCCATCACTAAAGGGACTAATTTGCAGGCTGGTTGAAATAGAGCAACATAAAGCATCAGAACAATCTCAAGAAATTAAATAATGACTAAGAAGTCCCAACTGCACTTGCAGATACCTCATATGTGAAGTATAAGGGCCACATTCATGGACTCAGCTATGGACCATGATTTCCTACCTGCAAATACAGCACCCCACGTGCTGGCAGAAACTTATGCCATGTTAATGAGTTGTAATTATTATTTTGTTTCTTTAAAATAGGCATTTGAACAAAAGATAGACTAAAAAATAAAGGCAAAACGCTGCCAGGGTGGGGTGGAATTATTCCAGTAGAAGTTGCAAGTCCGCTAGCTGGAAGCGCGGCGTTACTTGATGGAGTTGGATTATCCTTTTCCAAAGCGCTGGGTCTGGTTATTCCAGGTGTGAGCGAAGCAGAGCTGGGGGAACGCAGAAGGTACCAGCCATCCCTCGCAGCATCCTCGGGAGGTGGCTGGAGGGGAGAACGGGTGGGAGCCTCCTGCCCATGTCCCCAGCTGGACATCATCAACCATGTCCCCTCGTTCGCTGCTCGGGGTGGTTGTTTCCAGCAAGACAGCAAGACCACAGGTAACGAATGTGTGTTACATGCAGGATGTCATGTCATAAACAGTGTCAAAAACAATTCCCAGAGCATGCGTGTGACAAACATTAAACATTAGCTGGACGTTCGTGCTCTGATGTGACACAGCAGAGGGGACGGAGCCGCCTGGAGAGAGGAGAGAACCAAACTGTTGGAGAGACAGATAATGCAATTGCTGTATTTTTGTCTAAAACATGACTTTCTGGTGAAAAAGAAAATACTGCCGAGTGGGAAAAAAAAAGAAAAAAAAAAAAAAAAGATGAGTTAAAGTGTAGGCGGTTGCCTCGGAGGATATTTCATGAACACAGTGACTACAACCGTGCTGACAGCTTCCTGGCATGGAGAGCTGCCGCAACTGATAACGCTTTCAGGGGCAGGGCACGAGAAATGCCGTTACGTACACAGGAGTTTCTGACCATTAAATACCGTGGAAAGCAAGCGTCGAAGTGTCCTTCGACAGCAGGACAAGCCGGAGATAAGTGGGCCGGGGAGAGCACCGAATGCATGCCATGTCTCGGCAAGGTAAATTATGCAGCACTTTCGCACACGAGCAACACCCCAGGCATAGCGTTACAGTGGCAAGGACCCAAAAGTTAGGAAAAAATGGACTGATATTGTCTTTTATGTAAGATCCTCTCTTCCCCACCCTCCTTATAGAATCATAGAATGGTTTGGGTTGGAAGGGACCTTAAAGCCCACCCAGTGGCACCCCCTGCCCTGGGCAGGGACACCTCCCACCAGCCCAGGTTGCTCCAAGCACCGTCCAACCTGGCCTTGAACCCCTCCAGGGATGGGGCAGCCACAGCTTCTCTGGGCAACCTGGGCCAGGGGCTCACCACCCTCACAGCAAAGAATGTCTTCCTCATGTCTCATCTAAATCTCCCCTCTTTCATTTAAAACCATTACCCCTCATCCTATCGCTCCACTCCCTCATAAAGGGTCCCTCCCCGTCTTTCCTATAAGCCCCCTTTAGGTCCTGGGAGGCTGCTATAAGGTCTCCCCGGAGCCTTTTCTTCTCCAGGCTGAGGAGACCAGGAAGAGAAGGTTCTTCTCCAGGAAGAGAAGGCTCCTTGCAGGTGTATAGGAATTCCCAAGCTGTAATAACAGGATCACGAAGGTGTTGGGGGGGTTTATGACCTTGTTCAGGGCAGGGTACGCACACAGCTCCACCGGCAAGCTGCTATTTCCCACTTTGGCTTCTCAGTGCTCACGGGTGGATGTATTTACAGCATGCCGGCAAAACAACAGCAAAACCTAAACCTGCTTCGAAGCTGTGGTTAGTGACTCCCCCCTGGGCTTTCCTCGGCTGCCTGTTCCTGCCCTACCGCTGCCGTCACTTCTGCGAAGCGTGATTATTGTCACAACCGACGGGACTGCCTGCCAGCTCTTCCACTCGCTTACCGAGAGCTGAAGCACGGATATCACAAGATTAAAAGAATCGGCAATTTTGAGTGCCCAATTTGAGGCAGCAGATTTTTTTCATGGTACTTGGCCTTTTATATACTGCTCTCTACGTTCAAAGCAGAGCTCCTGACGGCTTCCTTTGGAGCCACGGATGTTTAGCACTTCTGAAATGAGCTCCCGTGATCTCAGATTTGAATATCTAAGAAATAAGGCGCACGTGGGATGTTACGTGCACCAGTGAAAATCATGGAAGGGGAGACCAGCCAGCATCACCTATTCATCCTGCGGCAGGGTCCAACCGGTCCCCAAAGGAAGGCTTGAGTGCCCGAATCCCAAGCCTCTCCTTCCTTTTCCTGCTTCGCAACATCCATCCTGATGAGGGTACGGCATGTTAATGGCAAAGGTACAGCAAATTTTGATGAGCCAAGTGCAAGCTGTCATTGCTCGAGGCTCAGCACGTGGCCAAGCTGGGTGGTGTTTTCCAGGCAGGAGAACATGAAGGGCACATCCCAGGCACAAAGACGCCCTCCCAGTTTTGCAGCTCCTGCTGTAAGGACACCCGATGAAGAACGAGAGCTTCGTAGAGAAACGCTTGCCAGAATTCAGCGTATTTTTTTTGCACGAGCTTCATTCTCGGGAACAGATTAACCATTTTGGCTGAAACTCCCCAGAATGATTTAGCTTGAGGCAGACATCGGCATGGAAAATTTCATCTCAAACAATTAAAGTTTGGCAAAGCCGTGAGCAACTGAAAACACAGTCTCGTAACGTGTAGAGCGGGGTAAGCTCAGTAACTGGCGTTGCACCCAGTGCCCCATTTACTCATCTATTTCTGTAATTATTTGCTTAATCACAGAACACTTTTAATACTGTAAGCATAATTAATGCATTATTAAGAGCCGTGCAGGCCATAAACCTCCTCATGTCATAAGGAGAATAATTTGCATTTGCACACATTTTTTCATCCAAAGATCTTAAAGCACTTTCCTGAAGTAGACATCATTAACCCCAGGTTACAGATGGTGAAACCGAGACAGAGAGAATGTAAAGCCAATTGCCTCTTTCATTGCTAATGTCCTTGTCTGGCAGATCGCTCAGACGGGGTGTCGTGCACCAGAATACACAATCACAGAATCACAGAATCGCAGAATGGCAGGGGTTGGAAGGGACCTCTGGAGACCATCTAGTCCAACCCCCGGCCAGAGCAGGGTCACCCAGAGCAGGTGGCACAGGAACGCCTCCAGGCGGGTTTGGAATGTCTCCAGAGACGGAGACTCCACCACCTCTCTGGGCAGCCTGTGCCAGGGCTCTGCCACCCTCACAGGAAAGAAGTTCCTCCTCGTGTGGAGATGGAACTTCCTATGGTCAAGTTTGTGCCCGTTACCTCTTGTCCTGTCACTGATCACCACTGAAAAGAGCCTGGCCCCATCCTCCTGACACCCACCCTTGAAGTATTTATAAGCATTGATAAGATCCCCCCTCAGCCGTCTTTTTTTTTCCAGACTGAAGAGACCCAAATCCCTCAGCCTTTCTTCATAAGAGAGGTGTTCCAGTCCCCTCATCATCTTGGTAGCCAAATTGGTGGGTCCTGCTGCCATGGGGAGGATCCAGCGTGTGCTGAGCTGAACCAACACCTCTCCATGGATATTCACCCTTCATGCTGGCTTGTGGTTGTCCCTGCCATCAGAGGGTGACTGCTGGCATCACCCTGAGCAAGGCTGCAGAAGGAGAGGTAAAAGGATGGCACTGACAATCGCAAGGGAAGAGCAGATATGCCGTGTCCGGAGAGATGCCCGTGCGGCTGGATGGAGATCTGCTGTCCTGGTGTCCCACCTGGGAACGGGACTTGGGCACACAGAGCTGTGGGCAGTGCTGAAGGAGATCTGCAGTCTCCATCCACCAGGAGACGGCCAGCAGGAATTTCACCAGGTCAGCAGGAATTTCAAAGGCGAGATGAGAATATTTTGGTTTGGATTGGAATTTACTTCCATTTACATTTCTTTTGGGAGTGTTTGTGAGAGCAAAGCTGTTCCTAAGTATTAGATAAAACGTATTCCTCACTCCGTGCATCCTCTCAGCTCCATGGGACGGGGCAGCTGAGGTGGGCTGCAGGTGCGCCTGGGTCTGGCACATGGAAACCAGAGACCTGCGGGGACAAATAGGTTATTCTCTTTGCTCCTTTTCTGCCTCATCTCTCAAATTGTAGAGCAGTTTAATGGGCATCTTTCCTTTCCCAGAGGGAGAGGAGCGGTGGGGGTACAGAGATGTTGTCTGAGAGATTTGCTCCGAGAATCCTCCAGAGGTGGGAGCTTCCCAGGACTGGAGCGGAGTGATCCTGAAATGCCAGCCTGTGCAACATCCCACCCCCGCAGGCATCCCTGGTATTCCTGTGCTGAGGGAGCAGGGACAAGGGGCTAACATCCCTCCTCAACTTGGGCTACAAGCAGCTGGTGCTTGGCATTCGCCTCTGTCCTTCCCGGGCTCTGGATACTTCGGCAGCGGATAACAGAGGATGCGCTCACTTTTCTTCTGTTTATGCGGGTGCTAATGTGAAGAGCAAACATCATCGCTTATAAAATATTTTGCAATTCATTTCCGGACAGAGCAGCAGACCAGTGCGACGTGGCAAAGCCCCGGCAGCGTCTGTCCTGGCGCTGGTGTGAAGCGAAGTGCCGGTGCCCCATCCTGAGCACCCCCCACCAGCCTCGCTGTCCCCAGGGGGCTGTGGATGGAGCCAGCTGGAGAAGGAGCTGAGCGAGACTCACCCAGGCCCTGCCTTAAAATCCCCACTGGAAGGGAGGGCGGTTTTCCTTCCCGAGTAATATTTTTGGTCTAACATCATTGAGGGTGGCAGAGCCCTGGCACAGGCTGCCCAGAGAGGCGGTGGAGTCTCCGTCTCTGGAGACATTCCAAACCCGCCTGGAGGCGTTCCTGTGCCACCTGCTCTGGGTGACCCTGCTCTGGCCGGGGGTTGGACTAGATGATCTCCAGAGGGCCCTTCCAACCCTATGATTCTATGATTCTATGATCATTAGGTCTAACATTTTAGGTCAAGAGAGACAGCCAAGGCTCCCTGGAAATAGGAGAGTTAAGAGAAACCTTCAATTGCTCTCGGCGTGTCCACTGTGACAGCCGGGGGGGGGGGCTCAGTTTTGCAGTTTCAGGCTATTCCCCACCACATTCATGCAAAGGGAAGGCAGAGGAGCAGGAGGGGAGGAGTGCCCTGCCCCCTCCTGGGGACACCCCTGGTCCCCAGGCTGCAGCATCACCGGCCACCCCATGCCTGCATCTCCGTGCCGCCCTTCGAGCTGTCTGAGGGTCGAGTTGTCTCCCTCAATCTGTCTGGTTTTGATCAGGCTTTCCGTCCCAGAGCTGAGAGACTTCCCCCGATGACAGTTTCGTCAAAACGATTACATTTCGACACAAATCCTGGGTTTTGACAGCTCAACATTTTCTGACACAAACCAAAACAAAACAAGGCGCTCTTGGAAATTTCTCAACCAGCTGCAGCGTAATGTTGATGAGATTGTACATATTTGGGTGAGAAAAGGAATGGGAAAGAACCGTAAGCTTTCCTAGTTTGGTTCCCGAGGATTGTATTTCAAAGCCGGACGCCGGACCTGACAAACCCCGGGCCCTCGCAAACAAGGCGAGTCGGGTGAAATACAGCTGCCGTCCGTCACGTTAACACCGCGCGGGAACCGCTTTGGACAGGAGGCAAAGAAAATTACAGTGGCGAGAATTGAGGGAGGAAAATAATTGTTTCTTTTCACTGGAGCTTGTCGAGGAGGTTTGCCGCGGGAAGGGCTGCGGGGCTCCGGTTACTTGGCGCAGCCGGGAGGTACCGCCCAGACCAGCGTGTTTCCATCAGCTCACCCATCACCGGTGCCAACGCGCAGTTTAATAGTAATTGGCTAAGAAGCGTCAGCTATTCGAACCCGTCTTGCCTTTTTAATATTTTTTCCTGCGTAACAGCAACCTGCTTGCCCGAAATTTTAAGGCCCTTCAAGGCTGAACTGTGTCGACTCCGCTTTTCCGACGGCCAGGTCCCTCTTCTGCGCTCTTCTTGCCAGTCCTTCAGCTCCTCTCCTTGCCCCTCCTGCACCCTCGCTCTGGAAAAACAGAGCAGGCAAACCCCCCCCAAAAAAACCTGCCAGTATTTTAGGGATGGTGGTGTTCTTCTGTTTCACAGCTTGCATTGAAAAGAGAAAGAAATTTAAAAAAAAAATTAATTTTCAGAATGTTATTTTGGTTAAAAAATCCCACAGGTAGTATTGACGAAAACAAAACTGACCTTGGTTTATTTTTTTTTTAATAAGCCTCACAATATTTACCAAATCTGCCTTCTCTGGGTGCAAGGAAAACAGGGTCGCACACAAGGATTCCTCGCCATTTGGAAACGCCTGGACTTGCCGTATTTCCTGTGGGAGATGGGGACTGGGAAAAGGGGATGTACGGATGGGGAGGCATCCATCCGGGGCTCCATCCATGCTCCTGTTTCCAACGTTTTGCTGAATTGGGACCACCACGGAGAGGAAGGGCACAGACACAGGGCCAGCCAAGGCTGCGGAGCTGCAGCGCCCGTGCTGGGGAGAAATGGGTGCCCGGTGCTCCCCTCGGAGCCCGGACACTGCTCCTGCCCAGCTCTTTCTGCAAGGACGGCACGGAGAGCCCGGCTCTGCCCTCCGCTGTGACTCGGGACACGCAGCTCCTTGGCACCGGAGAGCTGGAGCGGGAGGGAGAGGCTTGACGTTAATTGAGAGCGATGTCTTCGAGATAGGAGAATTTGAAAAATGAGACCTTAAACATGGCTGTGCTAGCTATTAGGGAGACTGCTAAGAGATGGAGGAGGGGGTGGGGGGCTTTTCCATTTTGAAAAAGTCTTCTTAGTTCCACTGGATAATCCCAATTTACAAACCAGCTGACTTTTAAAACGCTGCAATAATCCATTCATTAGCCCTCACTGCGAACCAGTGCCTCTGGGTATTTTAAGGTGGGATGGGTGGTTTAGGAGATAATTGCTGCACGTGCTTGAACCCCTTAGGAGGTGGCAGACTCTCTAATTTTGGTGAATTCCTCCGGGTGCACAGGCAGCTGCCCGGCAGGAGGGCTGTGCCATGCCGTGCCATGCCGTGCTGTGCTGTTCTGTGCTGTGCCGTGCCGTGCCATGCCGTGCCGTGCCGTGCCGTGCCGTGCCATGCCTGCAGCGTGACTCGCGGCGAGGCAGCCGAGCTCCACGCAGAAATTCTGCTGGGCTGTGCCCCAGCCTTCAAGAGCAACGACGGCTGCCCAAGGAATTGCAGGGTTGGGAAACAGGAGTCAGAAGAGCACCTGAAGAGGCATTTCTGGCATCAGCTGTAGAAAAAAAGAGCAGTCCTGGACTTGGGAACAGCACAGAGCTCCTGGGGGAGCTCCTGGCTGGAAGGTAACACAGAGAAATGGTGCAAGCGCGTAAGGAGCATCTTGCCATGGGTGCCAGGCTGAAATCAGCCCTTTCTGAAGTGTCCAGCAGAAAGAATACCCTTCAGCAGGTCCTCGGTCCTGGAGGTGTTGGGCTCCCAAACCACCCCTCAGCTCCAGTGCTGGTGCTGGGTGCATGGGAGGGCACTGGGACACCCGAGGAGCCGCCCCTCCGGAGCCCTGGGCAGGGACGTCGGCTTGCAGAGCATTAAATTTTTCCTTAAACAGGTTGTGAGATGCAGGTGGGAGCCTGCTGGCAGAAGCTTCCCAAACCCCACGGTATTTTAATGAAATATTTCAGTTTTGATGAACTGGCATTTTGTTTCCAAGCGTGTCCCCACCCCGCCGTTAGCCCGGCGCTGTGAGCAAGCCCAAAGCCCGGCAGCCCCCCATCCCCTCCGCTTCTCCGGGTCCCTGCCAGCACTCGGACCTCCGGCCGGGAGCAGGAATGTGTGACCAACAGATTTTAAACTGTCCAGGAGTCGAGCTTCTGACAAAAGCGTCTGTCTGCTCCCAGAATTGCCCGCAAATAGTTTATTTCCCAAGCCCTTTAAACTGTGATATTCTAATAACGTTTCCAGGGGAGAACTTCATCCACACAAAAGATACCGACGGGCCCGGTTGCCCCTTACTGCTTGCAAGCAATTCCTTTACTGGAGGATGTTTTTTTCTTTCGTTCTGAGCAGCATTTAGAGCGGTGCTCGTCCTGCGGTGCTGCGGCACCAGCCGACCGTCGTAATGTACAATCAGCCCGAAGAAGTGAACCTGATTGCAAACGCAACGCCAAACTGACCATCGAGGCTGAAACGCATCCTTCTCCCCCCACCCCCCGGCCCTGGCCTCCTCCCCGGAGCCCCCCGCAGAGCAGCAGAACAAAGAGGGAAAACACAAGATGATTTCTTTCAAAAGCTGTTTCCATTTTCCATAGCATTGTTCAGTGAGTATGAAGCTAAGCTATTTCCCCTGGGCTTTAGCCCAGCCTAAAAACAGGCACATCATGTTTTACCATAACTGGATGTGCCTGCGGAGCCCCATGGCAGGGCAGCAGCCCCAGCACAGGAAATCGGGGGGGATTTTCTGAAGCGTGTGGATTGTCCCTTGTCATAGAATCATAGAATGGTTTGGGTGGGAAGGGACCTTAAGGACCACCCAGTGCCACCCCCTGCCCTGGGCAGGGACACCTCCCACCAGCCCAGGTTGCTCCAAGCCCCGTCCAACCTGGCCTTGAACCCCTCCAGGGATGGGGCAGCCACAGCTTCTCTGGGCAACCTGGGCCAGGGCCTCACCACCCTCACAGCAAAGAATTTCTTCCTGATATCTAACCTAAATCTCCCCTCTTTCAGTTTGGAACCGTTACCCCTTGTCCTATCATTACACTCCCTCATCCAGAGTCCCTCCCCATCTCTCCTGTAGCCCCTTTGGGGAGTGGAAGGGGCTCTAAGGTCTCCCCAGAGCCTTCTCTTCTCCAGGCTGAGCCCCCCCAGCTCTCTCAGCCTGTCCTCACAGCAGAGGGGCTCCAGCCCTCTGAGCATCTTCACGGCCTCCTCTGGACCCGCTCCAACAGGTCCATGTCCTTCTTGTGCTGAGGACTCCAGGGCAGTACTCCAGGATGGTCCCAAATTTTCTTTTGAGCAGCACACTGGACCGTTGCAGCAGGAGGAGAACCCACCATTGAGCTGCCGGCCAGGCTGCAGGGGAGAGGGGTCTCTGCTGGCCAAGCTGAACGGGGTGCGCAGCTGAAAATGGCAGCAAAGCGCGGGCTTATTTTAAGCAAAGATTTAAAGGCTGCTGAAAATGTTAGTGCATCCTTTTAGTTTGGTGCTGAGCAGCAGCCCCGGTTCCAGCCGACGCGCTGTCTCCTGAGTTTGCAAAGCCTTGTGCCTACGTGGGTGATGCTGCCTATGAGTCCTTCAAAATGTCATGGTGCTGGCATCTCTCCTTCACTTCTCTTCTTTACAGCCGCTCGCCAGTGAGGAGGAGGGAAAACCCATTAGGTTGCCCCTGAACACATCCCTCCTTGATGTCTCCATCCTCCCATTAGCTCGGTCCCCCCTGCGATGCCCAGCGCCGTCGGGAACGGTGTTGCCTTTTGCTCCCTTTCATCCGCTCTGCGACATTCGCGCGTTGCCATAAGACGCAGGGAAGGATTTCCATTTTGAAGGACACTGACGAGACCCCAGGGGCTTGCCATTAAAAGGAAGATGAGGAACGAGGGGAGAAGAAAAAAGACGAGCCCAGCCATCTCAGCTCTTTCTTTTCCCTTTTTTCCCCCCAAGTCAGAAGTTCCTAATTGGTCTGAGCTCTGCGGGGGCCTTGGGACCCCCCCGACCAACGGGACCCTGACACCAGCCCCAGCTCATCGGCTGCGGGAGGAGAGGCTGGAGCCGCTGCCAGCCCCCGCCTGGCCGCTCTTCTCCCTCCCCGCTCCCAACAGAGACGTTCAGTTCTGCAAAGATGTGGCAGAAAAAGGTGGAATAAATAATTGCGAAGATCTGAAAAACTTTTTTTTTTTTTTTTTTTTTTTTGCAGTGGGAAATACATTCGGGGGAAGGGTGAAAAAATAAATAAGAGGGAAAGGTTTTGAACTGATGAAGAAAACAGGGTCTCGTCAGAGCGTCCCGGAGAGACCCCGTTTCCCATTAATGGAGAAAGCAAATTGGAGGCTAATTGCTGGATTTGTAGAGGGTTTTTTTACGTTGTATGAAACACGATCTGTGTTATGATTCATCCGTTCTGTGCACCAAGCGAGCAACTTCAGGAGGCAAGCTGCTTTAGCAATCAAGCGTCACCGAGGTTGCTAATGACAATGATTTCTGAGGCGGTGGATTGTCCCGGCACCAGAAGCGTGCTGGCGGCTGGGTGGGAAGGGGCCGGCCAGCTCCACCTCCCTGTCGCTGGAGAAAGACCACGTCCCATGGCCACAGGGCTAGGCTGGAGCGTCCGATGGTCCTGCAGCTTCCCTCTGTGCCTCCAGCCCCTTTCCCCGGTTCCCCCAGCACCGCTTTCTGCCCTTTCGCCCCAAGACTTTCCACCCTGCAAGTCAGGGTTTCTGGGGCAGCAGGATACTCAGGGACACTTGTCGCCCAAAGTTCATCAAATCTCGTCACCGCAAGAGGGGATGCTCCAGGTTGGCAGGGGCTGCTAGAGGTGGGATTGCCGGAGGTGGGATTGCTGGAGGTGGGATTGCGTCTTCTGCTGTTGCCTTGTGGGTGGCATCTCCATAGGAACAGCAATGGAGAGGAGAGGGGACACACTGGCTCCGGGGAGCAGCATGGCCCAGGGAAGGGGTACAATGACTCTTTCTGTTTGAAGAGAGAGAGAGAAGGAATTTAAGGAAGGTGAAGGACAGAAAGGGATGAAGACAGGAGAGGTTTTCCACTTGCTGGATGGCTGAGCGGACTTTATTTTGGGAGGCTGCAGGGCATCTCATACATGAACAGCTCGTGAGAAGCGGACCCCGGTGCCTTGTGGCTCTTGGGGGCTATTGCTTGGGCATCACAATTGCAGATGGTCGTCTTCAAGTCCTGGTGGGAGTGGGACCATCATGATGGGGAAAGCATTTCAGAACCTGCGTTTGCACGCTTGCCTGCCCCCTGTTTTCCAGCTGGGAAACTGATGAGCAAATTTCAAGACCTCTGAAAGTGAGACCCAGCTGAGCATCAGTCAGCAGGTGTCCCGCAAGCTCCCCCCATGAGGCCACCGAGATTTCATGCCCAGCAAGACATTCCCGTCCCATGCTCAGCCATGTCCCTCCAGCCGCCTGCCACTGTCAGCATGCCGGTGGGAATACCGGGACCGGGGAGCTCATCCTGCTGCAATCACGGATGGCGAGACACGTGTGGTGCCGGTGCTGCGGGTGCTGGAGCTGAACACCCCCGCAGCTATTACGGGAAAAGGAGCAGTGTCACACACGGAGACTGGCGTGTCGCTTTGTTACATAGTAACGGGAAAATATTTTATGCATCAAAAAATAATATTTTGGCAAGATCCTTCACTCACACTTGTTAAGTGCTTATCTCCATGCGGGAACCTGGATGCTGCAGGCCTTTGGACTCGGATGCTTTTTGTTCTTTGTACAAGGCCCAGCCTGATGTAGGTGCTGCTGCAAAGGGTAAAATAAATAGTAAAATACGAATAAATACCCTGTTGTCTGTTGCACCCGCCAAACTGTTTCGGTTCTTAAAATAATTGCATATGTGTTAAATGCCGCCTAATTAATGCGCACATATTTAGAGGAGGATTAACAGCAATGTAATCAATGCGGATCTATTATGGCTAATTACGTATGTGTATCTATTACATACCTCCTAATCTTCTATAAATATGGTTTTTATAATCACTTCGTTAGCAGGTATCTAAAGTAATGCAAAGAATTTGCAATACAAGTTAGGTCCTGGCTCCGTTCCAGCTCAGGTAATTACACCCTGGCCTCCCTCAATCCCTCTGCAGCTTCCCCTGGGAATATATTTATTTTTAACGTCCTATCCAAAATCGTCTAATAGCGTCACTGAAAACCCTGTGCCACGTTGTGCCCCAAAGGGCACCGTGGCATGGCAGCAGAGGGTGGGATGCGGGATCTCTCTGGAGCAAACTGCAAAACATGTTGTGTATGTTTAGTCCATCAAAAATTGAGATTAGGTTATTATTAGTCCCCAAAGGATATCAGTAACAGCTTTCTAGTCTGGGGAAAAGATGCTGTTAAATAACGAGGAGGATCTGAGAGGCTTGTTGGATGAAATCTCTCAATCTGTCTGTCTGGGCTCGTACACCACACTCATCACTGTGCTCCACAGCCACTGCTTTCCTCCCGGGACCGATGCTCAAATCCTGCTTACGTTACAGCTTGTGCTGGGTCTGATCCACCCCGGCATCACAGCAGCGCTTAGAGGAGGAGAGGTTTGGATGCACCCGGACCGCAGGGAATCCCCGGGTCTGGGGGATGCTGGTTTTTCCCAGCCGCGGAGCTGCGGTTCCTTCCCACCTCTGCCGTGCTGCCTCTGGGTTTTGTAAGCACCAACCTCTGTTGGCTTCTTTTTTTTTTTTTTTTTCCACCCCTTTTTTTTTTTTTGAGCAATGACCTTGGGAAGAGCGTGCTGGGGTGAGATCTGTCATGCACGGCGAATGGTAAAGAGGTGGCAGCTGCGTAAACGTCAGGCTGTCCGGAGGGCTCAGGAAGCAAAAAACAACATACATGTTTCACCACAAGTCCAATTACGCTGGGGTTAAGTTTGGCACTTCAGTAGTCAAAACATCTTTCATGTGTCTCCTCAGGCTGGAAAACCCCCTCCAATAGCCACAGAAAGGGGGAAGCGTAACCCAATCTGCTGCTCCAGATTATTCAGTGTTCAACCATGTAATTGAGATTAATCACTTCTTCCTGTGATGCCCAGAAATACCTTTCATGTCTGGAGCGCTCTTCCCCGTTCTGAGAGACCTGCACTTTGATACTTGTGGGGTGATGGAAATGGAGAGGGAGAGGCCAAGGTGGGGAATCCATCAGCCAGGTGCTACCAGTACGTGTGCTAGACAAGCAAGTGCTGGCCAAGCATCCCATGCTGGTCTGCAAGGTGAGACACGGCTCATGCAAGAGCCTCAAGGAAGGAGCTTCTCTGCCCCCATCCCATCATGTCATGCCTCATCATCCCAGAGGGATGTCGCGACAGAGATTAATTATTTAGCTGACTAATTGGCAAAACCAACTCACATGAGCTTTCCAGGCTCTGCAGTAGCATCAAGCCAGGCATGAACCATCCCTGCCTGCTCCCGCACAGGGGACGGCACAATTGAACATGTTCTGCTCTCTGGCTTCCACCAGGCAACTCTGGGAAGGTGAGGAACCCTCTCAGATGCTGGGATTAAATAAGGCTACTTCCATCAGAAGTGTGAGCGAAGCACCGCGCTGCAGACATGGAGGTTTTCTCTTCTAATTCTTCAGGATTTGGTAACATCGATGTGCAATAGTCTGAAAAGCCAGGGTGGTTTCCCAGCCTGGAAGAGGTGGGAAACTCTAGTCTTCATAAGAAAAGCACGCGGGACCTTGCTTGCTTTTTTCCTGCGTGTTGCCGTCTGTTGGGGCTGATGGTTTTGAAGCACGGCCAGCAAGAGGGGCAGAAAACAAAGGTGCCCAGACCCAGGCAGTGGTAAAAACGTACCGACCATAGGGATGGTGTCACCGCAGGGACACAGTGCACACCCCAGGATGTGGGACTGGTGGAAGGCAGCCCGGCCGGGGTGAGGAGCCCAAGGTGTGATGGTGAGAGGAGTAAAAAAGGGTTATGGAGGTGCTGGGCTTTGCAGAGGGTTGTGCTGCCGGCACAGACGTGCGTGCAAGCTTTGCTTTTCCATTTTAACCTAAAGACCCTAAAATATTGTGTTCCAGCTGACAACTAATAAAAGCTGTCGTGTCCTGTATCACAGCAAACATCTGCCAGCGGTATGGCTCCCAGTGGGATAAAAGCTCCAACAGGAGTTCAAGGTCTTTTTTGGGGCTTACCGAAAAAGAGCAGAGGGAGAAACAGGAGTGCGTAAGTCAGGGCTTCGCCTCCAAACAGAGCTCCTGAGCTCCTCTTAGCCAACCACACGTAGGAAGAGCAGCTTCGGATGAAGATGGGTCAGACCCCGGAGAGACTGTCCAAAGGTCAGCAGCATCCCAACCGCGGGAGATGTGTGACACCCGCTGCCTGGGTAACTTGAGAAGGAGTGAGCTAAGCTGTTGTAAGACACAGATTTAATGGCATTTCTCCCCCTGCGTTAGGTAGGCCGCTCTATGTTTATTGGTTCTGCTCTCAGGATGGGATAAGCTTGCACATTACCGGAGCTTGCACAGAGCCTCAGAGCCACTTCTTGGCATCGGCAGCGCTCGGCCTTTCGTGTGCTTTAAAGCTGAGCATATGTGCGTTTATACGAGTAGAGCCTCTCGGGCAAGCACTGTAAGTGAGGTGATGGAGGGAGGCGCTCGGATGTGTGCCCTTGAGTTTTATAAATAAATAGCGGTGAAGCAAACCATCGCCCGTCCCTCCGCCTGACCTGGCTGTCCTCCGCGGCTGGTTCGCATGGCCGCGTGGGAGCGTGCGGGACAGTCGTGGGGCAGGAGCAGCGGGAAAGGCGGTTGTGAGAAGAGGTCTGGCAGCGTGGTGCTCAGCGCAGGTCGGGGTGCTGCAGCCCACGGAGGTGGGACGGGGGCCTCTGCCCAGCTCCCGGGGGACCCCAGCCACGAGACTCCCATGGGGATGCCTGGCCACCAGCCCAACCCAGCTCCTGATGCGGTGTTGGGCGGCAGCTGCCATGGAGAAAAATCCACAGTACCAGGCGAACAAGGGAAACCCAAACAAAAGCAGTGTGTGGCAGCACGGCAACTGTGTGCGAAGGAAATGAGTAAAGACCCTACAGGACTCACTAATGGCTTCCACCGCGTGCTTCTGTCTCTTACGAGGTCTTCACTGTGCTAGTTTGGACACATCCCATATCCCACAGACCCTCATTATCCTACTTGTGTTCACCGCAGTTCTCCATAAATATTTTATGAGCATCCTCTTTGCAAGCCTTTCGTTTGGATTTGCCCAGTGAAACCGTCTGCGTGGAAAGGAGAAGAGAAGAGAGGGGAAATGAATAACAAGAATGATCACGGAAAAGAGGAAGGAGGGGGAGTGGAGGGGGTGGCAGGGAAAAGAAACCTCTATCTCTCCTCGATAACTAGGTTGTCTTGCCTTTGCTGTTGTCTGATAATGGGAGAACAGCTGCGTCCCTGAACCAGGGGACCCTTGCAGAGGGCTTGTTTTCAAGGAGTGATGCTCAGCTGCCTCTTGCATCACCCAGGGGACAGAGCCCGGAGCAGGAGAAGAGGAGAGCGAAGAGAAGAAACGCAGCCCCAGCACCTTCTCTCCTCCATCGTGGAGATACGTCCACCTGTACGTGGCTGTGAGGTTTTCTGGCCGGGAGCTGCTCCACAGACCCCGAGCAGCCTTGACAGATGGGAGTGTTTAAGCACACCTAATATTGCACGCGCCAGCCTGAGCGTGAGCCCCTCGCCCAGCGGGGCTTTGGGCGTGTGGTCCCCAGGGAGTGCTCCGCACGCAGCATCCTTCACCACCCTGGCCCAGGGTTCAGCCTGGTCCTTTCCCGGGCCAGCACGCAGGCATGGACATCCCTCGCCATTGCAATCTGCTCCTCCAACTGGCTTGGGAACATGGGCTATGGCCCCAGTTTGCCTTCGGGAGCTGCCTTCCCTCCTCTCACATCACTGGGTGCTGCAGCCCCAGCCCTGGGCTTTTTCTGCTGCGGTTTCCAAGAAGCAGTCCGAGCCCTTTCCACCACCGCCTCCACCAAGGGAGAGCCTCCTGCAGCATGCCTATCCTTCTACTTCATGAGCTTCAAGCCAGAGCTGGCTGGGAAGCAAGAATTCCATTTAGAGAAAAAAAAAAAAAAAAACAACAAAAAAAAACCCAACAACCAACCCTGAGGTTTGGAAATTGGTTTTCATCATCATTTTGAAGAGAAAGCGGACTGTTGATGACTACAAGCCAGGAAGGGAGCTGCTGGCACTGCTCTCCCCGGCTGCTCGTGGCCGTGGCCGTGCTCGCCGCCGTGGGGGTACGAGATCTCTCCGGTGGATGCAGGACCCGGGGCAGATCTCGAACCGTCCCTGGGCTCTCTCCAGAGAGCTTCTGTTATGGACCCCATAAATCTTCCTCGCCAAAGTGCTGTCCAACGTGGTAACATTCCTGTCCCGGTGGAGAAGTTGTACTGCAAATTCCTCACCGGCTGAAGGGTTTCCCAGAAAGGGGCGAGCTGGGGCTGAGCCGGCTGGGAGGAGGGGGCACGGGGGGGGCTGGGGCTGTCCCACGGGACCAGACCGGTGGTTCTCTGCATCCGTAGCCCCAAGCCCAAGAGGGCCTCGGGGGTCACTGCGGCCCCTCTGTAATTGAAGGATGTCTCTAGTGAAGGAGATAAATGCAATCGGCGTCTTCCAGAAAAACGATGTTATCTAGGACCCTTTAGCAGACCTCACTTCCCTCCCATGGCCATGCAGCCCACATGCCCTCAAAGGGATGTAAAGAGACATTTATTGCCCAGCTTTTCCTTTATAAGACACTTTACTGAGGTATATGTTTAATGAATGAGGAGCTGGACTTCCAGCTTTTCCTTTGCAAAAATACGGAGCTTGCCGTTGGGGAATTTTTCCTGCTGAGGTACATTCCTAAATAAATAAATAAAGCAGTTAAATAATTTCCTGTCTAATTGGTAAGAGGATGAAATAAGTGACCTAATCAGTGTTTTCTGTCTCGAATTTCTGCCTAACTCTGACGTTACTTGCCCCAGCTTGATAGTACGGTAAGCCCAGCGTGTGTGGTGGAGTTACTCCAGTTTGTGCTGGAGCAATGGTGGGAAGCATCAGGCTTGTAGCCTTTAAGCTTTCCTCAGCTCGTTTTAATCCTATCGAACCTTACCTGGAGCTGCAGAGGCCATAAAGAGTTTCTGTGCATCCCTGTTCTCCCTGTACAGCTGTCAGGAAGCAAGCCAGCCCGGATTCTTGTAAAGATGCCCACACAAAGCTAAAAAGGTACCGAACTACCCAAACCAAAGGTTGTCTCCTGTGACCCACACAGCCGACGCTGGCTGCCAAAGCACGTGGTCAGCATCTAATCCCGGCCGGCACAAGGAAAACCGCTCCAAGATGTATTTATTACTGAGACGGATGAAAAATGACTAACACTCTGCTGAGGACTGGGTTGGGTCCCATTGCCTGCTCAGTCTCAGCAAGCAGAAGCAGAACCAAAATCAGGCTTCATCCCTGCTAGGGAGGAATTTGGTGTTTCACAACCAGCTTTGCTGAAATGGAGCCATGCCGTACCCTCTCCCCTGTGCCGTCGCCCCCCCCCCCCCCACCGCTGAAGGGCTGCACCTTTACCCTACACTTTTTGCAACTTAAGATTATCTCAGTGCCATAGAACGATGGTCCCATCTCTTCCCATAGATGAGTTTCTCACTCCTCTGCCTCTCTCTGTTGGATTATTTCCCTGAAATTTATCACCTGTTTTCCTTCCCTCAACCCATTCTACCTAATTACACATTCCTCTACCTTTCTAAATCATTCCCTCCCTTCTGCTTGCTGACACCCTTTAAACTAGATGAAGGTCAATGGCATGACACTTGCTTTTCTGCCTCCACCACCCCAACACGCGTAGGTTGCAGCCTTCAGACTTTCCCCGTGGTGCGTTCCCCGCTATAAAACTGGTTTTTCCCTCCTGGTTTCATGGTTGACCCTCCCAGCATCCAGCTGACGGGCACAAACCAAAAAAAGCCATGAGATGAATCGCTCGTTCACACAGAGTGGAGGTTTCCCAGCAAGGGGGACAGCAGTCATGCCGAGATGTCTGCAGACAGTCCCCGCAGGTGAGAACATCTGCCAAACCATCCAGATGGTCATCCTCTTCCTCCTCCTCTTCCTCCTCCTCCTCTCCATCCCTCTTCATGCAATGCTCCTTGGGCTCTCTGCTTTCCCTCTACCTGTCCTCTCTCCCTCATGCTCAACCGCCAAATTCTTCCCCGTGGGCTTGGTTTTTTGTGGTGTGTGACCAGAGTCCTGGTTGCACACAGGCAGGTCTGGCTCCCGGGGGGAAGGCAGGCAGCCAGGGCTCCGTGGCTGGAGGAGGACGCGTGCTCCACCACCGCTGCAGGCTGCGCTGCCTGGGTTGCAGCCCCCGATGAAATTTGACAAGTTAATCCAGTTTGGACGTTGCTACCTTCTGCATCCTCCCTCCACCACCGCCTTTCCCTCTCTTGGTGCCTCGTGCCGTGACTCCCCCAGACGGCTGGCTTATCTACATGCCATTTATTATTCGTCCTGCATCCACAGTCTGTTTGTTGCCGCATGAGACAGGAAAATAAAGTCAGTTCTGGCCTCAGGGGACCCTGTGCTCTGAAAGGAGAGGTACACAACGGCGAGAGATGCTGGGGACTCAGGAACAGCGGTAACACGGGACTTTTTAACCATGGTTTACATTACCAGCTCATTTACTATGGATATCACGGAGGGAATAAGAGTGAGAGCAACTGGCGTGAGGCTGTGGATGCAGAGGAGGGCATCTGCAAGGGGCTGCGTGGGAAAGCCGGTCCATCAGCTGCCCCGGGCCATGCTCATGGTGCCTACACAACCGGACAGGTCAGAGAGGCTCCTCTCTGATCCACACCAAGGTTAAATGCAATGTTATGTCTTTTTTGTCACTGGCATAGCAAGGTCAGCACAAGAAGAAGCTGCTGTGAAAGCTCCCCCACCTCAGTCCAGGACGTGCACCTTTGTGCACGGGTCCCTGCGAGGTGGTGGGTGCTGGAGACGTGGCAGCCAGCCCTGCTGCGAGGGGAGGATCAGGTTTTCCCTCATACTGGGAGCTCCCTGGTCGTCCTGCTGCATGGCTGTGCTGCCAAGGTGCACGACCGCAGCTGAGGGCTCCGGGAAAAGGCTGAGCCGGGGGCAGGTTTGGGAGCTGACATGCAGCCCCCAATTCCAAAAGCTGCATCCTTGATGTACCAACCCGAGATGCCCTGGGCAGGAGCCCCGCAGGCTGCCGCTGGTGCTGGATTCCTGGTCGGAGATCAAACCATCCCAGTGCCTTTCCTGCAACTGCTGCTCCTGCCTTTTGGCCTCAGGGGTCCATGGGGACACGGGGACATTTGGAGGCAGAGGGAGGAGAGAGCTGCTGCTGCAGGAGAGGAGCAGTGGGGGGGACTCTCCCAGCGCCGTGGTCTCCACTGACAGGAGCACAGCGAGCTCCCGGGAGAGCCCTTACGTGCACTTTCCCAGCCAGACCCATTTGCCTGCTGCAAAAGTCCCCACGCAGCCCCACTGCTGCGCAGAGGAAGCATCTCTCGCCCGAGGTGACACGTGGTGGCACGTTCCTACTGTGGCATCTCCCTCCGCTGCCGAGGAGAGGCTGGACGAGCTCCGGGCGACTGCCGACTTGCTTGGGAGCTTATGTCTCTCACGAAGATGAATTTCAGAGGAGGGACCATTCATCACGCCTTGTACCTATATTTATTTTTGGTTCGGTCTTTCAGCTTTTTTTTTTTTTGCTTTTTGACAATTTGCTTTGCGCTGGGGAGAGATGAGCCGGGGGATGAAAGCGCGGGGCCAGGCTGAGGGGACCCATCCGTCACATCACACAGCACCGGGGCGGCCTCACAAGGTGCAGGGGGAAGAGAAAAGCTGGGACCGAGTTGTTCCTGCCAGGATTGAACAGATCTGCTGCCTCCTATTTAGCACTTCCATCCCTCTTAATGTTTCCTCCAAGGGGCAATGGCTTAGGGCAGCTTTTAGTATTATCCTTAATAGGAGAAATTTAAGACTAAGGATGGCTGCAAACTGGAAAACAAATTCCCCCAAAATAGGGCAGGCCACAAAGACAAAACAAGGAAGCCGCATTTTTTTGTTTTTCTCTGAGAAGTTCACATTTTTTCAGCGGGGGGAAAAAAAAAAATTAAAGCAAACAAGTTTGCAGGCTTTTGTTTGTTCGGGTTTTTGTTATATGGCTTTTGTGTGTGCATGAATGCGCGTGTGCGTGTGTGCATGCGTGGAATCTCTCGCTCCGGCTCTTTTCCCCAAGGGAAGCCAAAGTAGGGAAATAAAACCTAAAGTGTTTTTTTTTTATCATCGCTGTTCAGAAACTAAACAATTTCAGCTATGCAAGGATCCTTACAGAAGAAGGTAATTGAGATCACAGAGGCTTTTTCACCGCCCAGGCATTTTGATGAGCATTTTTCGATCCACCAGTTTTAAGTACTGAATTTTTAATATTTGTTTGTTTGTTTGTTTTGCTATATGGCAAAATATTTTCACCCAAAACAGAGTTTCATGGTACCTGTTCCCTCCTGCCCAGCCTTTTCCCCGATGGCCAGGGCTGTGCTAACCCAGGTGACCCGGGTTCAGCCTGTGCCACCGCCCCGCGTCGGGGAGGATGCATCAGAGCCACTGATTAAAGCGGCATCACGCGGCTTGTGATCCGACTGCCGGGGGAGAGAAAAAGCAAGCGAGCTCGGCCAAAAAAGTGTAAATAAACAACGACATATGGTTCGCGGGACCCAGGCGGGGAAACCTCTAATCAACTTCTATTTAACAAATTGCCTAACTAACACTATGAGCTCATGCCTCAGAGACATGGTAACCGGCCCAGCCCCTCAAGGCTGATTGAGGCACTAATAAAACCACAAAAAGGCCTGAAAGCCTTTGCAGATGCTGGCGGCACCGCACGCTGGGGCTGCCGAAACCCACCCTACTGGGGACCTCGTCGGTGCCCATCACCCCGGCACCATGCCCGGCACTATGCCTGGCACTGCTCCCTCCTGCAGGGTGCTTGTTCCTACACCACTGCTCGCCTTTGTGGCTATATTCAGCCCAATCCAGAAGCCAATCTGGCTGAAAATTGATCCGTGGGGATGCACTGATAGGACGAGGGGCAATGGCCTTAAACTAGAGCAGGGCAGGTTTAGATCAGACATGAGGAAGAAGTTCTTTACACTGAGGGTGGTGAGACACTGGCCCAGGTTGCCCAGAGAGGGGGTGGAGGCCCCATCCCTGGAGACATTCAAGGCCAGGCTGGATGAGGCTCTGAGCAACCTGCTCTAGTTGAAGATGTCCCTGCTCCCTGCAGGGGGGTTGGACTAGATGGCCTTTAGAGGTCCCTTCAACCCAACGCATTCCATGATTCTATGATTTGGCCCCCTATCCCGAGCCAAGCGGGATTGGAGCCGGACTCCTCGGCAACGGGAGGAGGGGTGCAGAAGCAGCACCCCGATCCCTCCACACCACCCCATTCCTGACACTTTTTTATATATAACCTGCTTATCCCCGGGACCAGAGCCGCAGACGGGCCACAGGACGCAGGGAGAGATAAGGCTCTTCTCGCATTACCCGAAGCTGCCTTTCCGCCACTTGATAGCATTAATTATGACTTATTCCAATATAAAAGAAACCCTTCAGAAAGTTTCCCCCTGCTTTGCCTCTATCCCCATGTCCATTACAGGGACCCCCCCACCCCCACCCCTCCCGGCTCCCCTTTCCCTAAGCCCATGGGACTTCCCAGTTTTCAGCAATATGAGATACAGGAGTTTCTTTGAAAATGCTGCACGCTGGCAACTTTCCCACCTAAGTTTCAAATCTCACTGGATAATATTCTCCATATTCCTTTATGGAAACCAGAAATTCTGGCTTTTCTGTGCGCTCGACACGGCGTCGCTCACCGACACACAGCATCGCTGGGCTTAAAAAGGGAGCCGGGGCGAAGGCGGCTTCGTCAGCGGGCACGGTCCTCGTTAGCGGCCATCGAATAAATACGTGGGCTGCAATGCAGGGCGAAACTTTTCTGACAAGTAGTTTGTTTGCCAAAAAGTGCAGTTGCAGGTCAACCGAGACGGTTCACTAAATGGCAATGATATCCTACCCCCCAAAAAAAATATAATAAAAAAAAAAAATCAGATAAAATCAGTGAGGTTGAAATATTTTGTTATGATGCTTTTCCAGGGAAGCTTTCTGATTTTTTTGTTTTGTTTGGTTTTGCTCTGAAATGATGTCTTCAGACAAAATTTGCCTATGTTTAATTCCAACCCACTTAAGGAGCTTAAGAAAAGGAAATCTTGCACAAGCAAAGGGACTGTTTGTTTTACGATTGAACAAAACATTTTGGTTGACTTGAAACAGGTTTGGGGGGGGGGGGGACACGGGGGGGGGGGGGCGGATTTTTTATTTTGCTTTTCATTTTGCTGAGTGCAACCTCGGTTTTTGTCAACGTCTCCAAAGTTTCCTATTACCCCTGTGGAAAGATGGGCTGCCGAGGGCTGTTAAAGCCACATGCCTCAGCGCTGGGATGGTTATTAAAATCATATAGTCCCTAGAATGGCCGTGTGCCTGCAAATCATCAGACGAGTTCTCCAGCTCTCAGGAATTTCCAGCCTAAGTAATAAGGGATTATCCTGAAAGGGCACGGTGCAGGGAAGGGCTCTGGCGGTGCAGGGAAGGGCCCCGGTACAGGGAACGCTCCGGGGCTCTCCGGTTCTGGGATCCCCGCAGAGAGGAATTCTTGGAAAACCTCAATTGCAAATGTGAGGAAAACGTGTTTTTCTCCCAGGATATCAGTACAGGAGAAACACAAGTCTGACCTAACCTGGTGCTGCTGGCTGCACCCATGAGCATCTCCCCGACGATACGGGAGCACGGCACGTCCACCCTGTGAACGGGGGGGAAGAAGGGGCCACTTTTCCTTCCATGTGATTCATAAATGGGCTGCGGATGCGTGCGTAGGGATAACCGGGTCTGATGCTTTCATGCACAGCGGGCAAGGACAGGCACGGGAGCCATCCCGGGGGAAAAAGTCTTTGCTCTGAGCATCACAGGAGAGGAACGGAGCCGAGCACGGGGGCAGCAAGAGGGTGACGTGCCCTGAAATGTGAATTCAGCCCCACGGCTGGCTCCAGCAGAGCTGGATGAGGGCTGTCTCACCCCAAGGGCAGGGACGGGCTGGAGGGAACTGCCTAGCTCAGAAAGGGACAATAAAGAGCCCTAAAAGAGAGCTCAACGCCCTAAAGAGTCCTTAAAACTCCTCAAACCGTCGTGGCTTGAGTCTGACTCACGCAGAAGCTGCTTTGCAGCAGCAATAACGGCAGCTCGGATGGGAATGATCCTGCCCAAGGCCGGAAGGTGTAAAGCAGCCCTGGGGAAAGAGGGACGGAGCCCCGAGAGGGGGCTGGTGCTGGGGCCAAGCGCCCATCAAACAGGTGCGTGCAAAGCGAATGTCAACTCAGCTAAATGGAAATGTTCCCTCCCAGCCCTCTGAAGTGTAACTGCCAGGCTTCCCGCTGCTCTTAATCTATATCACATTGAGTAGCTAAATATATTCACAGTATAGTACAGCAGGGCCTTACTAATCTGCCCTTCATCATTTGGACACACAAAAATGGCTCTCTCCGCATCCCAGCACAGGTTTAATAGCAGAGCCATCACGCTGAAGGTCTCCTATTACCAAGACTTCATCGTTTTGGCAAGGGTGACTAGAGCGTGCTCACGAGGACATTACGGAGGATGCACATCAGTAATTGAAACAAAACTGCAGTTGTCAAAATGAATGAGCAAAGTGTGTTTCCTGCTGTCCTAACCTTGCCCTCTTCTCATTGTGTTTGTTTGGGAAACAAATTGCATTTGTTAATTTGCAAAACAATTCTCCCAGTCATTAGTGTGACTCAGGTCCTAATCCTGGGGCTATTTTCATTGCGGGGGAACTTGAATCCCCATCCCCGGCTGCGCGGGCTCTGTCCTGGGCTCCATCCCTGTTGGACCGGGGCTGTTTGGGGAGCGGTGCCCAGAGACCTCCCTTGGGCTGGGTCTTCCGAATCAATCTGAGGACAGACAGCGTTCCCGTCCTCGTGCGCGGGAAACCACAGGATGCCCATCAGCTGCGGAGCGATTTGGCCTAAATCCGTGCTATAAAAGGGGCATGCGGCAGGCTCAGACAGCTGTCTCTAACCCACACACCGAAAGATAACTGACTTCAGCCGGCAAATCTAGGCAAGAAATGTTCTTTGTGGAGGCTTGGGCGTAGGCTGGGAGCCCACCTTTGGCATGCGGTGGAGATTACCCTCATCCAGCTCCCTTGTGGGGAGAGCCCTGCCAGCCCTGCCACCGGGGGGAAAACAGGAGCCCCAGCGCTTTCTTGGGGGATGGGGGTAGCCAAGGTGCTTCGTTGTGCTTGGCCACCCCTAGCCAGCCAATCTAGCCATCTCCCACTCCCTGTGTCTGCATTAGCATTCCCCAAATCCTTTTAATGCAGTGCATCTGATAAGGGATCTGCCTGTATTGGATTTTTTTTTTTTTTTTTTTTCCCTTTGACACATAACCCAGCTGGCTGGGTGGCGGCTCGGGGAGGAATCAAACGTTCAGTAACAAATGAGTAAATCAAGTTACCATTTTACATCTCTTTAAGTTGTTTCCCTCTAAGAGCTCCCCAGATTTTATCTCAGGTAGCTTAATTCGAACAGGATAGCGAGGGCTCCTCAGAGTTCGTCCTGCTTACCAAGGGAAGGGCAGCCCCCACCAGGTAGAAGCAAGCTTTGCTCGGGAAAGCTAGCAAAAGGGAAGGAGAAAGGCAGGGATAATTGATTGCGTCTTGTGGGAAGGTCCAGTAAACAGCCAGGAGTCCCTGAGTCCCCGAGACTGCGAGGGAGACGTCCCGGGGGCAGTTCCAGCTCGTTGTTCAGAGGGGGCAGCTGTGTTTCAGGGGGAGCCGTGCTGCCCCGCAGAAACCGTGTGCGTGCGGGTGGCCGGTCTGCACCCCCACCATCCCCGGCTTCTTCCGTGCATCCCGCACTGCCCTCGCTGAGAGCAGATTTACTGAAGGTTTTTGTTCCCCGGTCCACGGAGTTTGGAGAGGATGAAGGGTGACTTCCCCAGGTTTCACCTTACTCCGTTACGGCCTCAGACTTCGTTGTTCCCGAGGACCAGCTCTCTCTCACCCACGGTCCTAACGCCCAGGGATTTCATAGAATCAATCATAGAATTGCTGAGGTTGGAAGGGACCTTTAAGATAATCAAGTCCGACCTTTAACCTACCCTGACAAAAGCCACTTCGTTTAGAAGTCCTAAGTGCCCCAAGTGCCCCATCCACCCTTTTTTTAAACACCTCCAGGGATGGTGAATCCACCACCTCCCTGGGCAGCCTATTCCAATGTTTAATAACCCTTTCAGTGAAAAAATGTTTCCTAATATCCAATCTAAACCTCCCCTGACGTAACTTGAACCCGTTTCCTCTCGTCCTATCACTTGTCACCAGGGAGAAGAGGTCAGCCCCCATCTCTCTACAACCTCCTTTCAGGTAGTTGTAGAGGGTGATAAGGTCTCCCCTCAGCCTCCTCTTCTCCAGGCTAAACAACCCCAGCTCCCTCAGTCGTTCTTCATAAGGTTTGTCCTCCAGACCCCTCACCAGCTTTGTAGCCCTTCTCTGGACACGCTCCAACACCTCAATGTCCCTCTTGTAGCGAGGGGCCCAAAACTGAACGCAGTACTCGAGGTGGGGCCTCACCAGTGCCGAGTACAGGGGGATGATCACTTCCCTAGTCCGGCTCACCACACTATTCCTGATACAGGCTAGGAAGCTGTTGGCCTTCTTGCCTTGAAAGTAGAAGCTGCTCTTCCAGGCAAGGGCTGAGCAATGGCTGCCACTAAATAAGCCCCTGTGGGCACGTGGCCAGGCTCGGTTCTTGTCCCAGGCTACTCCACACCTGCTACAACTTCAGATGAAGCTCACATCACTTCCCCCGGGCTGTGAATCCTGTGTATATTCCCTCCATCCCAGGACCGGGAGGTCTGCTTGCACACTCTGGTCTGGGTGTGCAGAAACACATCCCCCTCCCGTGGGCAGAGATGCCCATTCCAGACTGGGAGAACTGGGCAGCTGCTGCTGAGCTTTGCCATTTTCTTCTCCTGAAGTCTTTCTGTACAGAAATTCACCAGATTTCCCTAATCTGAGAGATAATAACCTGAGGAATTTCTAGTCAGGCTTCATTGGCCATGGCATTTCACTGCTCTTTCAAAAATCCCTGATGTCTTCCTATCCCAAAACACAGCAGAAACAGAAAACAAATCAATCCACATAACAACAGCATGATCAGCTTCTCTGTAGCCCGGAAGAGGGGGAGAGAGAAAGGGAGGAGAGGAGAGATGGAATGATAGGGAGAGAAGGGAGAGAAAGTGCAGGGATGAGGAGGGGCAGCATTTATGGACTCGTTGGAAACCATCAATCACTGTTAGTGCAATAGGCTATTTAGGGCTGGTGAGTATTAAATTCCAGCAGAATTTGATGAATAACAGGAGGAAAAACATTCCCACTGTGGAAGAATAAAAACAAGAGTTCCCCCTTCCCCTGCGCTGCAATCCCAAGCCAAGCATCCCCAACCTGAGAGCGTGTGCCTTGGGAAAGGCTGCGCCCGAGCGAGGGGCTGCGGAGGAGCCTCGGTGAAAGTGCCAGCAGATAGCGGGGAGGGGGGAAGGGGGGCGCAGGGGTGAGAGCGATCGTAATGGGAACCTTAAGGACCTTGTTTTCACAACCCAACCCTCCATCCGGGGTGGGAGGGATGGGGGATGGCTCATTTTGCCTTAATTATCACCCAGCCCCTTGCTAATTATTAGCAACTGGAGTGAGTCTGCTCAGATAAGATAAGGCTCTAGGCTCTCCCAAGTGCTGCACCCTTTGGGGGTTCAGAGATGTTCCCCCTGCCTCTGGGCCTCCTGATGCTGATGGTGGCATCTTCTTGTCTGTAACACAGCTGTCAACAGAGGTCAGAGATACTTGCCCACCTCTGCTCTGAAGATCCAGACCCAAAAAAGCACCGACCTTGGTGCTTTCCATTGTGTGATGGAGATTGGCATTTGTTGCATCCCCGATGTTGCTCACCAAAAGCAGTCAGCAACAGCATCTCTTCCTTAATTAGACAGGCTGGTAATGAGAGCTGAGGGCCCTAGAGGCTCATCTGACATCACCAGGTATTGCTGTCAAGCAGACACAGAAAAACGCGCTGAGATTCAGCCAGAACGTCCTCAGAGTTAAAGAATTTGTCCTGCAAATGCATGGGCTGATGCTTTTCCTTTGGTGTCTCTCAACAATGGAGAGAGTGGTGGGGAGGAGGAAAGGGAGACATCTTAAACTAGGCTGATTCAGAAAACATCAAATAATTGCAATGGGGGCATTTAGTTTTACGATGAAGAATTAATTTGGCATGAGCATAAATGTGAAAGCGAAAGGCTGGTAGAGCTGAGGTGACCTTTTCCTGGAGCCGTGCGGGTTGTCGCAAAGATGAATGGGACACCCGAGCCCTGGCACAAACAGGAATCACTCAAAGGTCACCTCGGTTTGCTAAACAAGAGGATGACTGCCCTTGGGGGCAAGAGCCCAGATCCCCAAGCTGCTGCAGGAAGGGGGACTGAGGCAGCCCTTTTTCTGGGCATGGGCTGGGGTGGGACTTTCTGGAACTGCCCGTAACCCTTCTGGCCCCATTTATTAACTCCCTTCTCCCACCAGACAGGCAGAGGACAGCTATGCACCCATCCGCTTGGGCAGACAATGCAAACCAAAGGTGTGGAGAACATGTCCCTGGTCATTCCCCAGTGTCACTGAGTGCCACGCTCTGATCCGCAATCCCTCCTGCCTCTAGAGCTGCAGACACTTTTGTGGGAACGGGGTGGCCAACGCAGAGGGTGTCCTTGAAGGCACCTTCCCACCAAGTCATGACCAGATGGCAAGTGGGCATGGGACTCTCGGCACCTTGGGGCTGGAGCGGTGGCGGCGTGGTGAGAAGGTTGGAAGTGGGAGTCCCCATGGAGCCCTGGTCCTGCGTCCCCCCGGGGCGAGCAGGCAGCATGCAGAGCGTGTCCCTGCCATGTGGCAGCTGGCCCGAGGACCGCTCCGATGGGAGAATGACTCACAGGGACTCCGCTGCGGGTGTGTTTCCTATTAGGGCCGTTAAAGTCTCCACAATTAGGAATGTAACTCAACCAGAGTGTGAATCCTTAATAGGAAACATCCCCCAGATGCGCCTGAGAGGGCCCCGAGGAAGATGCCAGCCCTCGGAAAGGGCTGTGGGGTTTGTGTGCGAGAGCCGCCGGGATGGCTCCCACATGAGGCGGCATCAAAGGGGGAGGCTGCAGTCCCGGGGTCTCCTTGGCCACTTCTGCCAACTTTGATCAGGGTTTGTCTTCTGACTCCGAAACATTTTTTTCACACTTGTTTCCCAAGTGTGAAGAGCCTGAAGCCGTGTTGGAAACTCTGAGACAATTTCGGATTCCTTTGCAACAAAGCCAAGGCCAGGACAATAGGACTTTGATGTTATTGACATATTGGTTCAGAGTTTCCTTGTTTCCATTTCCCAGCACTAGGACAGAGCATAGGGCTGCTTCTTTGCTCTGTTTAATTAGTTAATGTTTGTACAGTGCTTGGAGAATATAAAGTGCTCAGTAAGTGGAAAGCGTTATCCTTATTATTATGCCTTCCCATATTCACCGGCTGCATTCGGTGGAGCTGCAAAAGCTTTAAAAGAAAAATATAAGGTCAAGCGCGTTTAGTTTATTTTATTTAAATGTAAAATAAAATTTTAGTGCCGTGCAGAGGTAATGGACTGGTGGCCCCAGAGAGGGAAGGGCTCTGTTTGTCTCCAGAGCAGGGACAGCGTAGACCGTGTCAAACTGAATCTCCTTGATGTTGTCCCACGCTGCCCCATCACTGTGTGTCTCCAGTCTGGTCTGGACAAACCTTCCTGGAGGCAGCAGGACCCAAGTCAGCTCTCGGCCTCCCTGCTGAAAACTACTCCCAGGGGAATTAATTGGTGCCGGTCATTCAGGACGCTCATTTGTCACGTGGATGGGATGGGGAAGGGAACCCACCATCTGCTTCCACGCAGAGGCCACCATCTTACTGCTGGGTGGAGCTGGGCTGGAAGCTGGTTGTGCATGGTCAGAATACTTGCCACACCACCACCGTGGTGTCGTCAGGTCCCTGGGGCCGCACAGCTCACACCTCGTGTGCCGGAGCAGCCAGTGCGGCGTCCCTCACAGCAGCAGGGACCAGGAAAACATCCCGGTTGTGCCTTTTTCTTTAATCTATTTCTCATTGCCGGGAGCTAAGGCACTATAAGAGCTCCTCGAGGATGGTCTGAGCAGGTGACAATGGCAAACCTCCCGTATCGCCAGTGATGCCAAGGCAGTGCCCCAGCCCCACAGCTCGGAGCTAAGCTGGGGGATGCTCCCCCTGAGGGCAGGTCCGCTTGTGAGCAGAGCCCTGGCTTTGGGATTGTCTGGATCTTGTCGGGGCTGTTGTTCCCTTTTTTTTTTTATTTCCTTTGAGTGAAGTTCACCCTCATTGTGATTCCTCTCCTTGCCGGCGATAAAATGTTTGACGAGCTGCACTAAAGGCCCAGACTTCAGCAGCCCACACCAACCCTCCCGCCCTAGTCTCTCCCCCGCCAAATATGTTTGTATTTTTAACATTTTAGGCAACAATCTTAAACCAAAACAGATGTGACAATGAATATTTATCTGCAGCATCTCAGTATGGGATTTTCTCTTAAACTCGATAAAATAAACTGCTCATGATACAGAACAACATTTCTCCTAATATACAATACACAAGGGGCAGGAGGGGAATTAGCAGATGAACTTGGCATTAAAGCCATTTAAAATCAAAAGAGCAGCAACATTTAAATGCGAGGAGAACAGTTGGTTGCTTTCAGTGAGATCTTGGCGTTGTGGGGGTTTTTTTTTGTTTTTTTTTTTTGTTTGTTTTTTTTTTTTTAATTCCTTGAGGGCATGCAAAAGCTATGCAGAAAGGTTATTGCGAATGCCGAGCCGGGCAGATAAGAAGGGGTCTCTCCCTGCAGGTGGGGAGGAGACAAGAGCAGCCCCCTGGTTCCCGAGCGGAGCGGGGCATGGCAGGAGCACGGCATGGGGCGGCGGGAGCAGCCGGAGAGATAAGGAGCAGGGCAGGGAGGGGACGGGAGAAGGCGAGGACGGCTCGAGTGACGAGGAGGTCGCCAACGTCTGCGTCTCAGCCTCGTGTCTTTCTCATGGATTGCGCCAAGGGTACGTCACTCTCCCCGCTCCTCTTGGGGCACGCTGCATTACAGGCAAGCCAGCTTCACCCGTGCTGACTTAATTTGGGTTTATTCAGTGCTTACTGTCATTGGGGGTTGTTGGATTTTACCTTGCTGGGACTTATGCACAAGGGATGCTCCAGGCTCCCTGGACCGGGATCTCTGGGCTTCCAGGGGAGGACATGCCTTTGCCTGGCTCTTCGGCAGCTCCCTCTGGACCCGAGGGTGAGATGCTGCGGGGTCCCTCACGCCCAGGGGTAGGTTGAGCTCCTGTCCCATGGGGTAGATGGATCCCGGCACGGTGCAGCAGCGCAGGACCAAGTCCTCTGCTCAGTCTGGCACTGCGAGCCCCTTCCTCCCCACTCTGCTCTTGCTCGGGATCTTACACCAATGCCTTGGTTTTGGGGCTCAAAGTGAATAAAAACTGCCGAAATCTACAGGATGAAGACTGGCAGCTTGTCCCCACGCCCTGCCGGACCCGTCGGGATGCTGCTGCAGGGCAGTGAAGCCATGCTGGAGGCACCACGTTCTCCCCGGGAGGGGTGGGTGTGTGTGGGTGTGTGTGTGTGTGTGTGTGGCAGGGCGGGGGGGGGGTACATTTCCAACCTTGACACGTTTTTGCTCAAAGAGCCAGGCACATTTCTCCAACCTGCTGTCTCTGACGTAAATCCAGAACAATATGGGGATTAAAAATAACAACAACAGCGAAAAAGCTCAACTACCAAGACAAAAGCACTCCGGCGTACATGTACCTCTCCCCCGAGGGCAGAGCAGGGCAGGCGTGAGCCCTGGTGCCTGGTGCGTGGGTGGGAGGCTACGAGGGGGCAGTAGGAGGATCCTGAGGTCCCGTCCCATCGTGTCTCTAGGGCTGAGAGGCCAGTAAAGCCCCTCACGCCCATTCACTCCTCCACTGCTCTGACACGGGAGCGATTCGGCATGACCAGGGAGAGTTGCGCGGCGGTGGTCGCCCATTGCAACCAGTCCCTGGGTGAGCCAAGCCAGCAACCACACCACCACGTGGTGTTACATCTTGTTCCTCTTTGGTTTGGGACCATCTACCCTCCTCCTTCTCTCCCAGAAAGGGACACGTGTCTCTTGGGGTCGCCTAGCATGCTCCTGAGGGACCCCTAAGTAATGAGTCAAAAAGATAAGGTCTCCTTTGGTCTGCAGAGACTGCAAATAGGAGCCAGAAAGACTGCCGACCAAAAGAGCTCAGCAGCTTCCCAAGGAGAGAAGGGAATGGTCACGGCTGGTGGCAGTTACGCAGTGTCAGAAATTGGGATGTTGACTCTTTGAGCCCCGGAGGGACCGCGTTTCTTGTGCTGGGAGGGCAGAGCATGGGCCAGCCTCACGCAGGAGATGGTGCCAGTCACCAGCACGTGCCTTTGGGCCAGCGCGGCGACCAGGGGGCTTCGCAGACTCCTTGCGCTCCCTGCGCTTCTAAAGCAAGGCACGGAGAGGCTCCCAGAGCCCTGCACGATCCCCCTGCCCGCCTCGCTCAGGACTTCGTGGTCCTGTCGCTCCTGCCCAGCACACACCGCCCTACCACGCGCACACACGCATTCATCCGTCGCCCTTTGGACCCAGAGCTTGGCCAGCTCCGGGCTCCCCGCGTGTTTTCTCCGAGAGGAGAAAGGTTTGGATTTCCCGAGCTGTGCCAAGTCAGCGCTGCGGGGGAGCAGCATGACGTTACCGGCCCACGAGCTGCCCGGCATCCTGAGATAACTTTGTTTCGTTCCCCAAACTATATAAAAGTTGCCTGATGTTATGCCGTAGCCGCATAGCATTCCTTTGTAAGGAAATAAAGTGTCAGTGCCACAGCTGTGAAATATATGCACAGCTCGCTCTGATTCGGTAGCACGCACTGGGCAGAGAGAAGCGGCGGGTTCCTGTTTAGGTTTTCGGTTACTGTGTTTGTAAAATATTTATTTTTCTTGGTGTTTCTATCCCAGCCTTTTTAGAATCTAAATATTTGGAGGACGGAGGAGCTGCGGCCGGGTCCGGCGCGCTGGCCGTGGCGTTGGGCTGCTCGCTGAGTTGCGGCGTGTGTCGGGCATGCTGATGGTCTCCCCCCCCTGCACCCGCCTTCCAGCCAGCCCTTCGCTTTTTGCCTAAAGATCAGACAGTATTTAAATGCAGTCTCCAGGGGCGGAGAGGGTGGTATGAAGCACTGAAAGGCCTGGTAGAAGGGGGGGAAAGGAAAAAAAAAAAAAAAAAAAAAAAACACCAAGAAAAAAGAAAAAAGAAAAAAAGAAAAGAAGAAAAAAAACCAAGCAGCAGTGTATAAATGAATAAATAATAGTAATAAAAAAGATCATTGGGAAGCAAAGACATTCTTTATGGTGCATTAATGTGTTTTCTCAGCTGCTCTCTTGACTCTCCACCAGCTCTCGCAGTTCCTGTCCTCGGGACACTTTCTGCTGAGAGCGGTGGGCGCAGGAAGGCTCTGCCCCCCCCCGCCCCCATCTCCTGCTGCCCCAGGAGCTCCCCTTTCACGCTGCTTGCGCTGCAGAGGTCAGCTCTCGTGGGGAACACAGAGCCTCCGCCTGCCCCTTTCCCCACGGTCTTCGTGCCCATCAGTGTCTCATGGGACTCGGTTCTTTGGGACAACCTGCCGCTTGCACCTTCAGGTGGGAAATTCCAGCAGAAACACGGTGCATTTTGGCTCCTTGGAGTCCCCCCCCCACCAGGCTCTGCCTCCTCCCTCTCTCCTGCAGGTTCTCCAAGCGGCCGCTTTCTTCCCCCTGCCCCCCGTCGTCTCCAGCTTCATGGGGAAGGGATTCAGCCCAGATGCGCGTGGTGGGACATCAGTCGTACAAGGAACCGGCCCTTATCTGTCTGCTGACAGCACTGTCATCACGCTGGGATGAGTGACGTGGATGCGGTCCCACCTGCTCCCAGCATTGATCACAGGGCGTTGCTGCTGCTATAGAAACACCCAAGTTCTTACATTCACCTCCTTTCTTCTTTCTCTCTTTTCTTTTTCCCTTTAGACTCTCAAAAACCCTTCTGAATTCCCTTACATTTTAAACCAAGAGCTAATGGGCTCTTCACCGCTGTTATGTTCCTGCCAAGGCACAACGTCCTGCCGCTGCGACAAGGTATGATGATATATTCCCACCTTACGAAGGGGAAATTCCCGAGAAACCTGCTTTTTGGGGACCAAGCCCTCTCCTGTTCGTGATGGAGCAGCAGGATTCGTCCCCCAGTGTTTGTAATGCTCCGCGAGCTTATCAGCTGCTCCCGCAAATCAAGACAAAGCACTCTGGTGATTTTATTTTGCTGGCTGCTCATCACCCATCTGCTTATTTTCTTGAGATTTTCTTCTGCTAACCCACTTTGACACCTGCAACTCCGCTGATGAATTGACTTAAAAGCTAAGCTAACTTTGCAAATCTCTTTTATGCATGGCCGTGGGGAGAGCAGATGCTTCTCGCTTCACCGAGGCTGCAGGGTCCCACATCAGGAGGGCAGAATCCTTCTCGTTTCTCTTCTGCAAAGTGGGGACACCCACATGGAAAACCAGTGTGTCCTCACATCACAGGTGTCTGGACTCATCCAGCAGCACCGTGATGGATGGACACTCAGGGAGCACCCCGGGAGAGAAATGGTAAAACAGGCAGGAATTCCTCTGTCTCACCCTCAGTCAGTTATGATCCGTTTGCATCTCTGTAAGCCATGGCAGAGTCTGCAGGGCACGCTCTGGTCCCTCGGAGCTGGCAGGATGCTCCCTGCCTGCCCTGCCCGCTCTGATGCACGCAACGCTGCGGTGCAATGCAGTGGGCTTGCAGCCCTTCCCTCCCACCCGAGAGTGGAGCAATGTGCACCCCTGTCCTGGCTTCCCAACCCTCTCCCCGCCAGCTCGATCTGTAAACCCCAGGGAGAGCCACAACGCCTCTGCCTTTGCACCCCTCGGCACGGGGGCTGCTCCGCACCCAGGGGGCCTGCATCCTCCCCCTCCGCCACAGGACATGACCATTCAGTGTCCCTCCCGACTTTGTATCTATCACCTTTAGGGGCCCCGCATGGAAAAATGATGCCAAATCCCTTCCTTCCAGGGCCTAAAGCTTGGGCTTCTCTGGCTCTGCCCCCTCTTTTCCAGAGGATGGGGCCACAAAAGCCTCCCCAGGGATGCTGGAGCAGCGCTTCCCTCGGGGGAGCTGAGCACACCCCATGAGCCGGTATTTCCTAGGGAAAGCTGCTTGCCAGCGGTAGGCTGCGAGCAGTGGGATGGCGAGTGCCAGCACCGGCATCGGCTGCCTGTGAAGCACCCACGAAGCTTCCATTCCATTCCTGCCCCAGCAAAGTCCTCACCGGGCTCCCTGCCCTCAGTGCCTTCGGTTGATGGTGGGTTTTTCTGTATGTGTTGCTCTGGCCAGTCCTCCGTGTACATTCTGCAAATCAAATCAGCTCAATGTCAGAACAAAGGAGTCATCTATTAACGGGATTTGAGCTGAAATTCAACCCTTTCTCAAAATATATATATATACACTCCTTCAAATCAAAAAGTTCTAAACAAATCTGACTTGGGAGTCATTTAATACCCTGTCAGGTTCCCTTCCCACTGCTCCTGGGCTCAGAGAGCCGTGTCCACGCGTGCAGGTCTCCAGCCACCCGGCGGGTCGGGGTCCCACATTCCTCCTTCACCCGCTCGGAAAGGTGCAAACAAAACCTGAAGCGCAGATGCCAGAGCCGTTGACCCAGAAAGATCATTCTGGAGCCCAGCTTTGTCTCGAGCCTTGGTTGAACGCCAAAACAGGTCATTTCCCACTTCTCCTGCTTTGATTTCCGTCGCCTCTGTTGTGATTCTCACTTCCCGCCCGGAGCAGCCCAGCAGCTGTGCGATGGCTGAGCCTCCCACCCAGCCTTTCGGAGGTGCATGAAGAAGGTCCGGGGGGTGGCTGGTCTGGGCGAGTGGCGTGGATGGTAATGGACATCGCAGCGGAACAAACTTTCCAGCTTTGAGATTTGTAAAAGCCAGGCTGTTTTGGCTGTCGGTGCTTCTCCTGCCCTACGGTTCGCGAGCTGCGCCTCGTCTCTGCTGTAATCTCCTGTGGCTGGAGCCCATCTCAAAGGAGTCCTGAGCTTCACCGAGCTCTCCAGGCAATTTTGGCGTGACCGGTAAGGGAGAATCACCCTCGCTGCCCTGCTCAGTGCCTCGATTTCTTCGTCTCTACAGCAGGGCTGACTTTAGTCATCAAGCAATGACTCAGTCGCTATGGTTTAGGGAGCTGCTGAACAATGACACATGCAAAATGCTTCTCCTGAATGTGCTTTCTGTAGTAAATCCCTGTTCTCAGGCCTCTGCTACCACTGAGACAGCAAAGACAAGTACCAGGCAGGATGGGCTTCCAGAACCCCAACCACCACCAGGTCCCTCTGTGGCTCCGTGGGCCCTTTTCTGCCCGTTGTCTCCTCTTCCTACTGGTCCCAGTACAATAAAAAAAAGGAGGGAAATCTTTCCCCCAGCCCTATGATTTCTTACACCTCCAACAAATGCATGTGGAATGAGCCCTCTGAAACCTAAATTTTGGTCTGGGGGGGAAATAATTTTCCTTCTGTGTTACTTGATGTCAGCGATAAGGGGTGGGAGGCTCCCGTGTTGGGGAGGAGCTCTCTGGGGTAGGCACAGCTCAGGCAGGGCTGGCTGCAGGAGGGGAGACATGACTCTGCACCCCCCCCAGAGCCATGAGCGAGGCCATTCCCTGTCCTGACGGGCTTCCAGCAGCCCTGCCTTGCTGGCCCAGGCCCTCAGGCCGGCTGGCAGAGGGCTCTCTAGCCAGCTCCCTCTCTCCCTGCTGCTGTCGCCACCCACTTGGAGAGCAACTGATCTCTTCCCCACGTCACTTGGGTCACTTACAGCAGCTGGGGTTTGGCTCCGGCAGGGAACCCTGATGAAACTGGAGGGTGGAGATCTGTTCTGTGTGTGCTTTTGCTTTATCCTGAGTGAAAATAAAGTACCCAGAGTGTTGCTCCTTTGATGAACCTCGAAGTCCGTCTTCCTTCCTCCTCCTTTCCTTTCCTTTCCTTTCCTTTCCTTTCCTTTCCTTTCCTTTCCTTTCCTTTCCTTTCCTTTCCTTTCCTTTCCTTTCCTTTCCTTTCCTTTCCTTTCCTTTCCTTCCCTTCCCTTCCCTTCCCTTCCCTTCCCTTCCCTTCCCTTCCCTTCCCTTCCCCTTTCCTTTTCCCTTCCCTTCCCTTCCCCTTTCCTTTTCCCTTCCCTTCCCCTTTCCTTTTCCCTTCCCTTCCCTTTTCCCTTCCCTTCCCTTTTCCCTTCCCTCTTCTTTTCTCTTCCCTCTTCTTTTCTCTTCCCTCCCCTCCCCTCCTTCCCCATCGCTCCCATTCCCGCTCCTCCCTGCCCTTCCCGCAGGCTGGATGCGGGCTCTCCTTAGGCGAGATCTACCCCTAGCGGCAGCGCGGCGCTAGGGCCCGCCTGCCCCCCCCCCGCCGGCCCCCCCCTGCTCCTCCCGGCGCCTCCCGACCCCGCCCTCGCCCGGTGCAGCCCCGCCCGGGGGCTCGCTGGCCGCTGGAGTGGGGGGGCGGTGCGCGGTCAGCGGTTGCATCGCACGAAGCAGCAGCGGCCGAGGGGGTTACGGAGGAGAAAGACCCCGGGGCTTCCCCGCAGCGGGGTGGGCATGAGCCTCCCCCCGAGCCCAGCCTTCCCCCGCCCCGCCTGCGCGCTCCGCTCTGCCCCGGGCTCCTGCGGAGCATCGTTAGGGGATGTCAGGCTGCGTGAGCTGCTGGTGGAACCTCATGGGAAAGCAGCTGGCTGCTAACGTTTCTGCTTTTTTTTTCCAAGTGCAAAGAGCCAGCACGGGTCTTTCACCCCAGGGGTGAGTTTCAGCCATGAGGACGCGTCTTCAAAGCATGGCCTTACCACCCCAGTCCTGGGAAGGTGGACCTGGAGCTGGTGGCCTCCATGTTTCACAGCAATGTTGGTGTGGAGCTCTCAAAAACCTTCAGCTGGGGGTGTGCGCTGACACCCAGGGACTTGCTGTCTGTAACAGGAGCTGGGCAGACCCACCCATTGCCCACAACGCAATAATTCAAGCAGCTTCTGGGGCTGGAGCTTCATCCCACCCCACTGTGTCCCTGTGCTGGGACTGGCAGGGATGTCAGCAGAGACAGGACCGGAGACCAGCGCCTGGGGCAGAGTTGTTCCCAGCTCAATGAACAGGGAATAACCGTGTAGTAACACACAGAGAAGAAATTTCCTGTTTCAGCTGAGTTTCGCTGTGACCCCAGCCAGCGGGGATGCCTGGCCCCGGGCTTGGAGGCAGCAGCCCCCCCAGACCCGCTCCCCGGCACAGCGTGGGCCCTGCGGGAGGGGTCCTGCCGGCTACGGGGCATCCTCACTGGAGACTGAAGGAAGAAAGGAGAGGGAGGGAAGGGGAAAGGAGAAGGAGACACAAACAGAAAGAGGAATTAAAAAATTAAAAACCTCTGCTTTAAATGATGGAGAATACCCCAGCAGTGTTTGCTTTCAAGCCTTATTTTGCTATTCAGGAGCTTGAAAGGCATCTAACTCCCAAGCCCTTGTAGAGCAAGCATAGATTTCACATTATAAAATATAAATAACCTGGGTTTGCTGCTTGGTCCAAGCCATTGCAAACTCTTAAGTTTTCTCTCCGCGGTGATTTGTTACAAACAGCCCGTAATACACGATGTAATAAACCTGAACTTCCGAAGAATGAGGTGAGGCCCCAGGTCCCAGGTGCTCGGTCAGCAGGGGAGGATGAGATGGGAAACAACGGGGAGCAGCTGCACACGCCAATCCTCCTCCCCTCCTCATTCCCACCGGCAGAAGGGCTGCGGGGAGGCACTGCTGAGGATTTGACGGGCAATACCAGGGCAGCGGAGGAGCTGGGAGCAACCCCCAGCCCTCAGGCACATTGTCTGGGAGGGAAACGCTCCGCAGTTTTTGCAATTTTGTGAATTTTAGGCTGGATGATTTCTCCATCTTGAACACTCGCAGGAGGAAGCGCGTTATCTGGTGTTCGATGTTCATCTGGCTCGTGATGCTTCAGTTCCCCAGCAAAGGAGCAGCGTCACGTTAACCCATTATGCAGCACGTGCTCCAGAACATCTGTGTTCAGGACCGGGACCCGAGCGAAACGCAGATTGCAAGGACCGATTCGCAGTGAGTCGGACTGGGGCCGGATTTCCCAACCGCCCCTCTGCTGCCCTAAAACACCTGGGATTTTACCCGTTAGGTTTCCAAAGACACATGCAGCATCACGGTCTCTAGCCACGATTCAGAGAAAGATTAAGATGACACCCGGTAAGAGAAGAAGGAAAGGTAGCTGTGATCCTGGGCTCGACGGAGAGAGCAGGGCGCAGGTGATGCTCGGGGCCGTGGTGCACGGCGTGGTCCCACCAACCACATCAGTTGCTGTCCCCGACTGGGCCAGCCCCATCTCCCAGCTCCCTGAAGCCTCCTGTCTGGGACAGCCTCCTGTCTCTGTCAGCAATAAGCTGCAAGAAGTACTAAAAAGCACTTCAAAAAAGTATTACAGGAAGCCCTCAGGGACTGTTTTATCTTAACCCCGCAGGTTAGTGGTTGGCTGATGTCCTGGAGCAGGAGGGCTCGTGTGCAGGAGGTGTTTATTCCTGCCTAGTGCCACTGTGGCTTATTATTTATAGAAATGTCCGGTGCTTTTCTGAGCTAACATAGACCCGCCTGGTCTGGGCACATTTTCTGAAATCCCGAGTGCTTCAGTGCCTGCTCAGAGCTTCGGCACGATGTGCAGAGGCCCCAAAGCGCTGGAGGGTCCTGCATGGTGCAGACCGGGCTGCACGGGATGCGGCACAGCACAGCAGCATCTCAGCCACGGTCCTGGGCATTTCCCTGCCTGTGACTTTTCCTCGTGCCATCTCAGTGCCCAAAGCTTGTGTCCCTGTGCCGGCAGCAGCCCGTGTCTCTGCCGGCGGAGAGCCGTGGCCGCACGCCTCGACGGCAGCTCTCGGCTTTGCGCAGATCCCAGCGCAGGGCACGAGGCCGCGTAACGCAGACCCGTCAGCATCTTGTATTAGTAATATCCGAGTGTTAGGGCCAAACGCAATGCAGCCCAGGGAACAGTCCGTGCTGCTGAGCGAGGTGCATGAGAGTCACCACAAAATAGGACAAGCAGAAGCGCTGTTACTATATTGGGAACTCGGCTGGAAGCTTTCTCTCCATTTTTTTGAGAGTCCAGATCTCCTACGGCATCACCTTAAAGCACCGAGGGCCCTGCAGTGCACCGGGCTGCCCGGGCCATGCAGGGGGTCCCATCCCACCCCACTGGCACCCCGTGACCTCATCCCAGGAGGGTCGCAGCACTGAGGGGGAGCTGAGGAAAGCCATCGCTGCCAGCTGGCGCTCCATGGCTGGTGCTGCCAGTGCCGGAGCATCAGCCCTCAGGATAGCAAGTGAAGAGATCCAAAAAGCTGCCTGCATGTCCTCTGTGGTCCAGCAGCCCTGACAGAGGGAAGAGAAATGAGCTCAAAGGAGGAAAGTCTGGGCTTTCCTTTCACCAGGGGGACAAAGGAAGGTAGGGATGCTGTGACAGAGCAAATACACCCTGTTCATCGCCCGGGCTGATGCACTTGGGCACGCTGCCATGCCAAGACGCCCCGTTGCTGCTGCTCTCGGAGCTCACGTGCTTTCTGCTACCTGGGGAGGAGGAGGGGGGGCTGGCACAGGCATCCCCCAGCCCCTGCACACCCTTTGGCACAAAGCCGGGACACAGGCTGGTCAGGGACCCCTTCCCTGGCCCTCGCTGCTGCCATGAGCAGCGCTGGGGGGAAGGGACAGACGGCTCAAGGAGCGGTAGCAGGATGAAGACATTAGAAGTGCTTTGGGGGAAAAGGAAGGAAGGACAAAGAGAAGCTGAGAAAAGGCCATCCCCTGATGCATTTCAATAGAAAACAGTCTTGTCTCTTTTTTTTTTTCTCTTTTTTTTTTCCCCCAGACCATGTTTTCCATTTCAAATCAGCCCTGACATTTTGGTTATGTTTTGGTTTTTGGTTTGGTTTTTTTTTGGTTTTTTTTGTTTTTTTTAATAAGCCAGGTTTGGTCTCTGAAATCCATTCATCCGAGTGTCACAACCAGCTTCAAAGAAAAATAACATTTGGGGAGACGGAAGCCCCCCAGCGCCTTGGTGCCCATCAGCCTGTGCAGGGATGGAGGCAGGGGAGCCATGGGAGGCCATCAAGCTGCCTGTCTCCCTGCCACCACGCTGCTGGCTGGGATGGATGTGCCATGGAGGGACACGTGGCGTGGGTCTCCTCGCTGCAGCCTCCACCCTCCCGCTGAAGGCCTTGGGATGGAGCAAAGCCCATCGTCACAGCCGGGGACAGCTGTTGTGCCGGGTGGGTGAAGGGTACGGGGAAGGAGCAGCAGATTTGGGGTGCCTTCAGCCTCCCTCGCTCCTCCCGGCTCCCACCTGGCCCCGGGGCAGCAGAACTGCCGGAGCAAACCCGCTCTCTGGGGTGCTGCCAGGGAATTTCCAGCTCCTTCTGCCTGACGCCAGTGCAGAGTCCCCTCGGCGATGTTGGGAGAGCTTCCCAAATCCCGCCCGAGGAGCCCTTCCCCGCTGGCAGCCCGGCTCAGCGGCAGCACAGCCAGCCTCTGCCTGTTCTCCATCCCCAAACCCGCGCTGAGCTCTCGCCCCTCCATCCCCCCGCGGCTGGGAGCGTGGGGGAAGGCAGATGGAGAGAAGATCTGGAAGAGAAGGCATCTTGAAGGAAGAAAGTAACAACCAGAAACACTGAGACAGGGATGAAATGTGACAGAAAAGTTGGCCTGAGGGAAATAACGGCAGCTAAAAATAACCGTCCAAAGGCTGCCATGGGAGAGAGGAGAAGTGCTGATCCGACGGAGAAATGGGGTTACATTGCAGTCTTCCCCCACGCGTGCTCCTGCGGAGCCCCCCGGCTTTGGCAGGGTGCCCCAGTGAGCCGGGAGAGGAGGGGGATGGAGGGAGCAGCGACTTTCGGGGCCGTGGCGCAGACCTCAAATGCGGTTTCACAGCTGGGCCACGTGCCCCGGGGCCGGTCCCCTCCCAGGGGCAGGTGGCATCCTGCGAGGACTGGGCTGATGCCCGCACAGCTCCCTGCCCACCCCGGCCGTGCGTGCCTGCGAGCCCATCGCCTTGATTACATTTCTCTCTTTCCTTCCCGACTTGAGCACAGAAAGCCTCTTTGCCGTTCATTTACCCAGGGACTTCATTGGTATTTAATAAACTCAATTAAGCAAGCGCCTTAATTTGCTTTCGTAATGAAAACATAATTGTTTCTGCAGTTACAATGCAGGGACTCTCCACTGCAAGTGGCGGGTGCTAGGGAGCAGGATAATAAGAGGCAGAAGAGCCCAGAACTCAGGAAGTTATTTGTGCTCCCCCTTAGGAAATAAACACGTTATCACCTCGCCAGGGCACGGCTGGTGCTGGGGGAAGAGCCGGGAAGGAAAAGCCGCTGCTGTGCAAGGTGCTGCCGTGGAGAGATGGGCTGGCAGATTTAGGGCAACCCTGCTCCCCTCCTCCCGGCCACTCGGGCCACCTCACATTCAGTCCCTCCCCGCAAAACTGTGCCACCACTGAGCAGGGGTAATTTTTCATATTCACTCCCCCTGCAGCTCCATCAGGCATCCCATGTGGGACGCGTGCACCCCACGCCCTGTGATCCCGTGCAGGGATGGCCGTGTGGTAAAACAGGGGCACATCCCTGAGCTTTCTCGGGCGCAAATGCAGAGCGATGCACACACGCACAAGCCGGGCTATGGATAGTTTGCAATTCCGTACGTGAAGGCATGCGTGACCCTTGGCACTCAGCTGTCTCAACAGGAGCTGCGCACATCAGCACCCAGGAACATGTCTGGCAGCAGCCTTGGTACCAATAAATGGGAAAAGAAGTTACTTTGCAGACAGTGGACGTCATGGCAAGCCCCCAAACCAAGACACGAATCGTCATCTGCATGGCTTGTGTGTCATACGAGGTCTCTATAGACACCGAGCAGAAAAAAAAATAAAAAAATGCTCATTTTAGAGAGTTTCTGTTGAGATATTTCTCATGATTGATGATGTAGAAAATACTGCAACCGCTGCAAATGTGGGCGAGCAGCCCAGAGGTCACCGTGGCCAGAAGGGGCTGGGGAAGACCAGAACCCGCTTGTGCTCTTTGAGGAAGACTAAGGGGAAGAAGGACCCTGCATTTGCGCTGAACGGCAGCATGACTTCTGCAGAGAGGAAAAACAGGGGCGAGGAAGAGACAGATGGTCCCATTTTGTATGAAAAGGCAGAGAGGGAAGATGTAACTTGGGTATCTCCCCAGAACAAACCATCTGTGAGGTGTAAGGCCTGTGTTGCTGCTGGTGTAGCAAAGTAGCCAAAATACTGTAGCAGCAAAGGGTGCTGTGCTTGGTATGAAGCAGAACTGCATTTCATTACTGCCTTCCCCTCATTTGTGACTTTGAGGTCACAGGTAGCGTAAGCAAGAATTTAATCCTTTTTATTTTTTATTTTTTTTTCCTGCTATAGTAGGTTTGCATTTTTCCTTATCCTGGTCTGATGCTAACCAGGATCTCTGGGAACTCTTGTGAGCCCCAGGAGATTCCTCTGCAGATTTAAGTAACCCAAATAAATAGGTGTTGTGGACAAACGTTTTAAAATATTAGAAAGTAGGAATTTCTCTGGAAGCCTCACGAGCCAGACTGTGTTTCCCACTGCAGCTCCAGTGATCCGTTTGGGAGCTGCTGGAAAAGTGCCGAGTCCCATGGAGCACTCAGCCCCCAGCAGCCTCCCCATCCCGGCAGGAGCAGCTGCTGGAGGAAAGTCCCATCCTGTCCGAGATAGTTATGGTGCATTGGCCACTGTGGGAAGCGAGGTCTGGGACGAGGTAAGCTCTTGGGTTATCTTCTCTAGACGATTCATATCTCTAGAGATCTCATTCCCTGTGGAAAGGACGTAGCAGCTCCCATCCCTTCTGCAGTACGAGGCTGACCCAGCACCAGGTGGGTCTTCCCACCTCCCAGTGCACCGCAGGCCAGCCATGTCCCCATGCCTGGACATGCTGGATTGCCAGCACGGCGTTCGTGCCCCGTCCCCAGGCTGTCCCCCTCTCGCACAGGGGACTGCGGGTGAGAGGGGGGCAAAAGAGAGCGTCCGTCCTCCTGCAGTGACCTTCCTGCTGCGGGCTCCGCCGCTTCAAAGGCATCCTCCCCGCAGATGGTTCCCAACGCTGACAGATAAACAGGGGCATAAATCTGGGCAGGGTCATGGTCTAACTGAGAGCCCACCCATGCACAGGAATGCAAGATACAGCCAAGGCAGAGGGAAGGGACCAGCTGATAACATGCCGGCTGGCTTGCTGTGGGTAATGCCCGGTTATTTGATGTCACCGCTGTTTCATTAATCAAGCTGTAAATCGGACGAGCCCCAGCATTCATTCGGCTGGGCGAGATGCCCCAGTGCTGCTAGACCAGATCGCTGGGGCTTGCTGAGCGGTCCTCGGCTCCGTCCCTCTGCGGCCGGGCTGGGGGGAACGAGCTGGCAGCTCCCTGCGCAATCAAGGCAGGGATCTTCTTTCTTTTTGGAGGGGGCGGGCAGGAGAGAGAACGAAAGAAGGCTAAAAAATAAAAAGAGACCGCCCTTATAAATCACTAATATTAAAACAGCATGAAGGGGTTGGGGTCTTCAGACACAAATAAGCCCTGGGTGGGAGTGCAGGAGGCATTGCTGGCCCAGCCATTCAACTCTGCAAATATACATCAGGTCTTCCTGACACATCGTTATTAGCTTTCCTACGCTGAATTGCACAGGGATAAACTTGGGGCTGGGAGAAAAACCGCAGAGATTATTGTCAGCCCTAGCACCGCCACGCGCTGTGCTTTTTCTCCTTCCCACCACCCCCCCCCCCCCCCGCCTTTTTCAACCAGGAACACAAAGGAAATTCATGGCATTTCTACGGCTAATACCGCAGGAAGCGTTGGTGGGCTTGAAAGAGGAGAAAGAATTAGAGGGCTCATCCAGACGGTGGGATGTGGGGGGCGAGGGGAGGGAGCAGAGAGGGAGGGCGTAAGAGGAGGCTGAGAGCAGCTGATCTCAGTAAAATGATAGTTTGATGCATTGGTCGGGGGAAAGAAAAGAAACTTCAATAAAACAAATTGAATTTAAATCCTTCGGTAAAGCCGGTTCCCAGCGAGTAAGCGTGGGGAATGGACGGTTTATGTTACACTTGTACAACCATGTGGCCTCTCGCTGCAGTTTGCTAACGAGGGCGCAGGGGCTCCGGGGGGCTGTTGGGGCTGGGGGCAGCGAGGGGCCGGCAGCCGCCCCTCTTCACATCCACGCTCACGTGCTCTGGATCAGCGCACGTCCCCCTTCATCTTCCTCACGCGTCGGAGGGATCCAAAAACTCTGCCAGACAGCCTGTTCTTCCCCCTTACCTCTGCAGCTCCTGCCAAAACCCCCGAAACTCCAGGTCCCTCCCACCCCCATTTCGGTTCGTCCCAAGTCCTGGACCCCCCTGGGCCATTTTTCATGCAGCCCCTTGCAGAACCCCAGCTCTTGCTCTGCCTGGCTTTGTTGGCTTCAATAGAGCAGCTCACCCTCCCGGCACAGGAGAGGTAAAAGCAAACCCTTGGGAAGGGACATGGGGCTTGGGGGGGTTGGGGTCTGGTCCCTCCGGTGCAGCCACCCATCATCTCAGAGCCATCTCGGAGGATCCGTCCTCCTCAGGAGGTCTCAGTGGTCCTCCCTGGCCACCGAAGCCATCCCCATCCTGGGCTGCCCATCAGCTCCAATTAAGTGATGATCCGTGGAGGTCAATGGACTAAGAGGAGGATCCACCATGCTCGTTTTCACTTGCCATAAGCAGAGTTTGATGTCAGGTCCCTGGAGAGGTGAAAGCCTCCTGCATTAACTCCCCTGCTGCCAAGTTAACTACCCATAACATTAAAGATACAATCAGCAATAAAGCCTAAAAATAGCCCAAAGCCATTGTCAACACTGTAAATAAAGATTGGTGAGTGTTGCGGAGTGGGGATAAATACAGAAGATTCATGGTTCATCTCTCTCGCATGGGCAGATGATCGTGCCTACGGGGGGTTATCTAGGAGCAGCTGTGACTTCTCCGAGCAGTCCGAGACCTGGGCTCTACCTGCCCCCGGGGAGGGCATGAGGTGGCATTTCTACAGCAGCTCATGGTTTCGGTGAATAACCAGGCAATTCTTGTAAGTAATAGCTTATCTAAGAATGGCTCCAAACCCGGTCTGGGCCCATGCAAATGCTCAGTAATCTCTGGCAGATAATTTCCCTCCTGGCCTCCAAGCACTTTCTGCAGGGACTGTTTCCCCGGGCAGTGGGGTGAGAGCGTGCGGCTTAAGCTCCTGGTAGGAAGGATTAAAGATCTGAATCAAGGCTACCCTTAGTGGATTGCCCTGGTGAGAGGTTGGTTTCTAGTCCGCGTCCACTGGCTGCGCTTCCCTATTTAATGAGGCAAATCGATCTACTGTCACAGCAGCTCCTGCCCGGGGTGGGGAAAGGGCTCGGGGAGAAAGTCCTGATGGCTGCAGCCAGTTATGCCTGATCCTGGCTAGAACAGGAGCCTGTGGGTGGGCTGGCAGCAGGAGCAGGGGCTGGCTGTGCAGATGTGATGGGCAGAGAGCGCCACGTGTGCGGTGCCTGCGATGCCCAAGCGCCTGGCTGGGACCAAAGGACACAGGGCAGAGCTGGCAATGGCTTTAAACTAGAGCAGGGCAGGTTTAGATCAGACATGAGGAAGAAGTTCTTTACACTGAGGGTGGTGAGACACTGGCCCAGGTTGCCCAGAGAGGGGGTGGAGGCCCCATCCCTGGAGACATTCAAGGCCAGGCTGGATGAGGCTCTGAGCAACCTGCTCTAGTTGAAGATGTCCCTGCTCCCTGCAGGGGGGTTGCACTAGATGGCCTTTAGAGGTCCCTTCAACCCAACGCATTCTGTGATTCTATGGATGGGAGAAGAAACGGGCCAGGGAAGAAAGGGAGGCTGCAGGGCTGGGGGGACAGGGCACGAAGCTGCACAGCACAAGGGACCCTACTGGTCCCCAGGTTGGTGGGGTGGGCAGCTCTGACCGCCCAGCGTGACCCCATTGCTGCATGAGGCTCGGGTCTCCCTCCCGGACCCCCCCGGGCTGCTGCCCCGCTGGAAGCACCCACTTTTCAGGGGTATTTACTCAGGCAGGAGGGGATCCCCCATGTCCTTTGAAGCCAGACCCCGGGAGCGAGCCCGCAGCACCCCTCTCCTCTCTCTGGGGTCGCTGGAGCTGCCGAATTGTCATGGCAGGGGGAGAAATCTGGAAGCTATTGCGCCGGTGCGCCTCTCCAGCGGGAACGCCGTGCCCAGTTCATTTCCTTTAAGGAAACACAACCCGAGGGGATAATTAGACCTTCTTTGCGTACACAATCCCATATTGTTTATCCAACACAAATTAAAAAACGTGGTCCTCAGGAACACAGAGCTAGGGAGATAAAGAAGCGATCGGGTCCCAGACGGGTTTCATTACTGCCACGACACACCGGGCCCCTGGAACTGCTTTGTGTTGCAGGACAATGGCAGGAAAGTCAGGTCCTTGAAAGCATGAGCAGGCTCCAGAGATACACCCGGGGTGCTGCAAATAAATACGTGATGGAAAATCAGATGAGTCTTTGCACCAGCATCCTTCTCTCTCATGTGCTTTTGTGCCTCTTGGCTCACACATTCGGGTCTCGGGCGCACACAAACCACGTGAAAACCTTGTTGGAGATGAGAAATCGACTTCACCACAGTTCGAGAGGTGCTGATGGCGAGGCAAAAAGAGCGTTTTAGACTCACGCTTCTGCTCTCCGTCAGGCAGGAGCAGAGAGTCCCTGCCACGGGTTGCAGCTCTCCCAGCACCAGCCGTTAATGGGGAGCTTCAATGGACCCTGGAGATGTGGAGGAAGGTATAGGGGGAGTGGAGAAAGGCCACCAAACCCTGTCGTCCCAGTCCCTGGAGCCAGAGCTGCAGGTCTCGCTCTGTCACTGTGCTACGGGAAGGCTGAACGGGGAAAAAATGCCATCTGGGGTCTCACTTGAAAGAGGTTTTACAAGCAATGGGATTTTATTACAAGCGGTCTAGTAACGGTGCGATTTCTGCATCCATCTGTGGTGGAAGGGTAAGGATTGGGAGCAGGGGTCTGCTTCTGCTGCCAGAGCCGTGGCAGCCACCCCGGGCAGAGCCACCGAGGACCCCGCTGCCGGCACCGCAGAAAATCCTTTGCCCCTGCTTGAAATCCGCTCTTACAAGCTCCATCCCAGAGGGACTTGGGCTGGATTTGAAGGCTTTGCCCTGCGGTAAAACAACGGGAATGGGAGAGACCAAACCATCTGGGGACACGTGGGAAGATGCCGGTGGCATCCCCCGGCGCCCACGGACCACGCCGTGGGGCTCAGAGGAATCTGCCCCAGGGATCTGGGAAGGGGCCGTGGGGCAGTGTCTGATTGCGGGGCATGGGTCCCTCCCCCAAACCCGAGAGCACATGGCAGCGGTGGCATCCTGTTTTAATCACCCTCCTCGCCGCTCGAAGCCGGAGCTGATTATGGGCAACACTGTTTGTTTGTTTTGTTAATCGACACCAAGAGGCCCCGTCTGGGCTTGCGCTGCTCAGCCTTGCTCTTCTGAGCCCCATCTCCATCCCTGACAGCACGTAATTCGAAGCGAATTTTCCAGTGTGGTTTCTGTGGCCTGGGAATGTATTTCAAGATCGTCTTTTGGAGACCTCGACCAAAACTCTTCCATCGCCCTCCTCGCTCTCCATCGCTTCTCCCCGCAATCTGCCTGCGACCAAACTGCTCTCCTTGGGCCAGCTTCACACACTGTTCGTTCGCAAGCACCTCCTGGGACCGCGTCACCGGGAAGAGGATGGAGAGCACTCGCCGGGTGACGCTGAGCATCCCTGGCCACGTCTGGGATGAGCACCTGCAGGAGTCGCCAACCAGAGCCGTGCTGCTGCTTGCCTTCACAGGAGCCTCTGCTCTGACGGGGTGAAAAAAGGTTTTTTGGAGTTCAATGCAAACCCCTCATCTCACCTGCTCACCTACCACAGTGATTCCTTTCTTAAAATTAGCCGCGGATCAGGGCAATGCTGGGAGCAACAGCTGGGTACCAACAAACCTCGCAGCAGCTATCATCCAGAGATCTCCTGGAGGCATCAGTGGAGAAGCCACTTTTGGGGGCTGTCCTGCTGATAATTTTGCCACCTTTTTCGGGGCACGCTGGACCCATCTGAACTCTGTCAATGAGGCAACGTAGACAACCCAGAAACATAACGTGCTGCAGCGGAAGAGCGGCAGCCAAAGCAGACATCTTCAGCAGGGGGGATGTGCTGTGCAGGCAGGGACTGCTCTCCCCTGGGAAGCTGTCACCCTGGCAAAAGAGAGTGGATGTGACAAGAAGCCAATGTAAAGCCACAGCTAGCATTCGCCACCGTAAGCCAGCAGTGAAGAAAAACTGGACTGCTCCCATCTCCAGCCTCCCATTTCTACCCCCATAACACCTCCCGCCTTTTGCTGGCACAAAGGTTTTTGTAGCCAAGCGATGAGCAGATCTGGCTGAGAAAAGCCACGTTTTAAACAAAAGCCACCACTGCTTCTTTTGACTGATTTCTGCTGGCTCCAAACGTGCGCCAAGGGGCAGGCTGGTCCTCCCGGCCGTGCTTCGTACAGCCCTGCTCTCCTCCACACGTGGACGCTGCGGGAAGAAAAAAATAAAAGCCAATGAAATCTATCAGGTGAGAAAACCTTTTCAGAGGATGAGAATGGAAAGAAAAGGCTTTTCTCAGCCTGCCCTCAGCCTCCCTCCGCAGACACGGCCAAGGGAGCGTCTGTCCTGCTCCGTATGATTTAGCGAGTGAGATGGGAAAAGCAAACATGCCACACAAAGGAGGGAAAGCCGTTGGCATGTTTAGCATTCCTTCCTTCATAATAACCTCGGGGGGAATCAGAGACACAGGTAAAGGCACACGGGGGTCTTGGTGTGGCCACTAACCCAGACTTATTGACAACCACCGGTGACCAAAGCCAGCTTGCAGCAGTGAGGTCCCACAACCCAAGGACGGTTGTGCCCTGACCCTGAATGCGATGCTCCCTATCAGGTGAAGAAGAGGATGAAACCCTCCACAGGGAGTTCAGAGAGCCCAGCATGCCCTTCCATTCTCTCCTAAGGCTCCGTACAGCTTGGCTCCCCCTTCCTGCTCTCTGAGCTCAGGGAACATGTGTCTAGCAGATTTTTATTAAGTGTGTAGCCTTCCCTTGCTCGCTTTCCGTCTCTCTTTTTTTCTTCTCCCTGCTTGCTTGACAGAATTTAGATTAGACAAAACATGAGATCATTTCTGCCTGCAAAAAAAAAAAGGAAACAGAAGAAAAGAAGAAATTGCCTCTCTCTTCTGCACTCCCTTCCTACCCACCCCATCACCTCCACCTACCCCAGCCCCGTCCCTCTCCCGCAGTGGGCAGCTTTTTGACTTTCCAGACGTGATGAAGATCCACGGCAGACCTGCTGCTCGCCACCACCTCATCCTCAAACCATCCCTTCCCCCATGGAGCTCTGATGGAGCTGTTTGCTCTCTGCTCCCTTCTGTGGGCCAGCCTGGATGGCTTCACTCTCCACGTTGCACAGAACCAGCACGGCCAGGCTGCCAGCATCCTCCCTGGGGTGATGTCCTGCCAGGCCAGAGGCTCTGCGATGGTCCCGGGCAGTTATACCTCAGGGCTCCGGTGCTCCCGGGCAGCACTGCACCTTCCTGCCGTAAGCTGAAGGCTTCCCCCATCCCTGCTTGTGCCCACCCTCCTCAAAGAGAGGTGTCTCCCGGTGAAATGGGAGCAAGAGCTGAACTGGGGCACAATGGATGGGGCTTTGCAGCAGCAAAAGCCCCTTGGTATTCGCAGGGTGAAGGTGGGAGCCTGTTGCCCCTCTGGAGAGTCTCCTGCTCAAGACAGTCCCTGGCACAGCCCTGGGTGCCCCCGCCCTCCGCTGGGCTTCTCCCTTTCCCTAAGAAGAGCCGTGGGGAGGGGGCACCGCTGTGAATTCGGGTTTCCTCCTTACCGCTGCTCCCCTCTCCGTGGAGGAATCTGCAGCTAGTTTTATGGACACCTGGAGGAGCTGGAAAAATGATCTAACAACTCCCAGGGATTTGCAGAAATGGAGGGAGGTGTGAGAGAGGGGGAGGAAGGCAGATCTGTAGCCATGAGCCGTGTGGGCAGCTGGGAGGTGGGAGGATTTTCCCCAGTTCCCCGGTTTCCAGAGAAACTTGCCTCTGGGTAGCAAAGAGGAGGTCCCAGGTTCCAGTTTTCATCAGAGCCCAAATGCTTGGGAATACCAAGACCATGTTTTCATGGATAGGCCGTCTCCACCACTGTAAGCCCTCCGTGGGGTCCCCAGATGGATCCTCCCTGTGTTTCTAGACCAGGGCACCACCACCTCTTTATAGCCTCCAGCCCTGTCCGCACCTCCCAGGGCAGGCACCCCATCCAGTGCGAGGGCAAAAAAGGCAAAGAAATCCAGGAATCCTTCCTTCCTTCCTTCCTTCCTTCCTTCCTTCCTTCCTTCCTTCCTTCCTTCCTTCCTTCCTTCCTTCCTTCCTTCCTTCCTTCCTTCCTTCCTTCCTTCCTTCCTTCCTTCCTTCCTTCCTTCCTTCCTTCCTTCCTCTCTCCCTCCTTTCCTTCTTCCCTCCCTCCCTCCCTCCCTCCTTTCCTTCTTCCCTCCTTCCCTCTCTCCCTTCCTTCCTCCCATCCATCCTTCCTTCCTTCTTTTTTCCCTCCCTCCCCATGGCCTGCAGAGCGGAATGGGAAGGTGCCGTTCCCTTTAACTGAGAAAATACCTATTTCAGGCTGTAAATGCATCCCGCAGCTGAGGCTGGTACGCTGCCTGCTTCCAGCAGCTTTTGCCTGCCAGTCTCAGGAGGGGTATCCTCTCGCAAGCAGCAAGGCTATAACATTTCATCTCCAGTCCCTAATAAAGACAAGACAATGGTCGCATTTTGTCTTCGGCGGCATCAGGAGCTCTTCGCAGCATTAAGCAACACGACGGGGAGCCGGAGGGTTGGCAGGGCTGTGCCAGTCGGATTTGGTTATTGAGAGATCCTGTTCTTGGCAAGCCGGGCGGCTGCTCAGCGTGTGCCGCTATGTCAGGGCTCAGCCGGGATGAGCCGGCACTAAGCCCCAGCCCCTGTGCCGGGGGGGTGCCGGGGGGAGCCGAGGGACGATGTCCCGGGTGTGCGAGGATGTCAGCCATGTGTTCCAGCCCCAAAGGGACTCTCTTACTGTCCTTTTCCAGTGCTGGTCATGGTCTTGACAGCACACGCATGTGCTTATACACGCACACACATGTGTTTATACACACACACGTGTGCTTATACACACACACAAACTGCGTTCTCTGAGCTGGGTAACCAAGAGAAGCCTGTTTGCATCCCTGGGCAGAGCAAAGGATGCATCTGTGTATCTCACAGGCTCTCTTTTGTTTCTCTTCCATTTCCTTTCCTCTCCCTGACCTTCCTCTTGGACAGGACACCTGTATGACTAACTGGAATTTAATGAAGACAATTGAATAAATAAACAGCAGCCCAGATTGCAGCACTGACATCAGGCTGTAACGTGACCCTGCCTCCCAAGCACCGGGCGATGTCCGGCGGCGGCTCTGAGGATCGCGTCCGAACGCCGTGTCTACTCCGGAAGAAGGAAAAATTGCTGCAAGATTATTAATTGAGAAGCTCACAAACTTAGCAGCCCTGAAGTTTGCTGAGAAACATCTGACTCACTTGTGGGTCCTATTTCCAATGCAGGTGACCTCGGAAAGAGGAAATCCAATGGCTGGCCCAGCCTGCAATAACGGTCCTGAGGAAGCAGGGAAGCTCTGCTTTGGGTTAAATGATTTTATTTAATAACACCACAATGGCAACCCAAGAGTTTAGAAGTCAAGGCTAACCTAAAAACAACTTGAAAGAAATCTTAACTTGCAACTCATGGGGTGGAGCAAGGATGACGGGTTTTCTTCCTTTGCCTGTTGAGGTGTTTTGGGAAAACCTTGCTTCTGTTTCTCAAGTTTTCTTTCCCTGTGGCCAGAAGGATGTTTTTAAATGAAAGCCTTCAATTCAGGCCCCTGTTTTGCCCAGGACCTGGAGCTTTAAGAAACAAAATAAAACCTATGAAGTATCTCAAGATGTTACATGAACACTGTTCTGACTGTTCCCTGTATCTCCTTCTTCTGCACATCCTGGTGGCTCCACGTACTGTTCACGAGGTGGCACATCAACTCTGGGCAAGCGGCGGCTGCACTGGACCTCTAGTTCCCATCCAAAATCCCCCACATGCTGAGGAATATCCTCACCCCAAGGACGAAGGTGTCCCGAGTCCCAGCGGAGCGGGTGGGACGTGCAGCTCAGGTTGCACGTGGAGGCACAGCTCGATGAGTTATGTCCCATCATGATGTCACAGCACAGAGAAATGCCAAGTGCCTGGTACATCATCTCACCAATATAGCAGCGTGAGCTGTTCACGACAAGAGCAGAACATCTTGAATCCTGAAGTTTCCAATACGTTCCAGTTCTTTGGAAGCCCAGTAAAATGTCATCTGCTCGCTTGCAATGCAGTGGGACATTGCTGAAAGGAAGCCAGCCCCAGCCCTGGTGAAAGCTGGTAGATCCATCCCACAGCTGATGTTTGGGAGGACGTTGCAGCAATGGTAGGTGTTTTGTGAAAAGGCGGCATGTGTTGACGTGTTGGCTGGGTGGAAAAGGGAAAGCAATCCCAACAATTTTCAAAGCACCAGATCCAGCTGGAAGAAAACTGCAGCACCCCGCTGGAGGGGTGCCCCCCTTCCCGCTGCCGCAGCGGGACCGTGGCCTGGCCTCCATCCTGGCCTCCATCCAGTGGGATCTTCCTATGGAGAGGCAGCAGGGGGGTATGGGGAGCTCCCACCAGCCTGACTCCCCGGGAGCCACGGGGAAGCATGTGCAGAGAGCAGGGAACACCCCAAGCTTCTTACTGGGGTATTTGACATCTTCCTCCCTGCTGGGTTCCTGTGCCTTGGCGTACACTGCTGGAAGGAAAAGAAAAAGATCCCCTCCTGCCCAAAACGGTACGACAAACTCTGACTTTCATGCTGGTGTGCCCCCCCCCGCTTGCTACAACCCGGAGCCTGGTTCTCCCACATACATCTGGAGGGTTTGCTACTTCTCCAGAGCCTTGACACCCCTTTATTCCCGGCTGCTCGTTTCCCTTTGCTGGCCAGGCACCCATCCTGCCCCTTGTCCGCACCCATCCGCATGGCCCCCATGCTCCAGCCCCCATGTTTTTCAGGGTGGGGGGGCCCCCATACAGCCCGGTGAGCTCCGGAGGCGCGCTCAGCGGCACACAAGTCTCCTATTATAGCTTATTAGAGGGTTATTATAGACTCACTCATTTAGAGAATTACTCATTTTTTAGGCCTTTCAGGAACTTTAATGAGTTGTTTTAAACACATGCAGCAGATGTGGCCTTGGGATGAGCTCCTTTGAAACCTTCCCTCCCCCAGCCCATCAGGCAGCAGCAAGAAAACAGCCGGGACACCCCCATGCTCCAGAGGGAACGGGGCTGGGGGTGCCTTTGCCGTGGTCCTTGTCCTCACTGAACCCCAGCATCTCCAGCCCACCTCTGCACCCACTGCCCCAAAGCAGCCCAGCGCTGGCTCTCTGCTTCCATTCACACTGTTTTCCTGGACGGAGCATTCCCAGAGGATGCAGAAGAGGGGAAAAACACAAGGAAAATAGAAAGGGAGGGGAGTATGGGTGTGTTGGGGCTGTTTGGGATCTGCCTGTGGGACCTTCTTTTAGAAAGGGAAATAAATGTCTGCTGATGTGTCAGGATCAAGCATCAAACACGGCACCAGACAAGCCAGGAAGGCTCGGGGACAGCCGGGAGCGTGGCATGCCAGTTGGATGACGATAGGTGCAAAAAACCTCACACGGCTCCTTATTCCCACCCCTCTCGCTTCCCAACCTCACCCCTTCCCAAAGCCACCACGAAGGATTAAGTGGTAATTTGCTGAGCTGGTGGATAACGCAAGGCACTGCCCTGTGAGAAACGCGGCCTCTGAGAACACGCAGATACTCAGCCCCGCTCTCTGCCTCCTCCCAGAAATCTCCTCGGAGTTTTTGTTCCTTTTCCCTCTTTTGGATATTCTACAATGTACTCGCAAAACCTGGACCAAATTATAGCCCATTACCCAATCCAGCCCGTTCCAAATCCCCTGCATTACTGCAATCAATAAAGGGGAAGCCAGCTCATATCACAGCTGAGACCACGAGCCAAACGTGCCGTTCCCAGCCCTGCTACAGGTTCCCCCTCACACACGCAGACGCGCTCCTGTTCCCTCGCGCAGTGCAGGACGGCTCATTTCTGCCAACCCACAGGCTGGAAAAATCAGGATGGAGTTTAATAAGGAGAAGGAAGGAAAAAAAAAAAAAAAAAAAAGAAAAAAAAAGAGAGAGGGGAAAGGAGAAAGAAAAAGGAAACCAAAGGCTTTGGGTGGGGGGGAAATCTTCAGGCCGTGCTGGAATGTAGATTCTAATTAGAATTTATTTAAACACCCCCGGATTACACGCTGCATGTGGAGACCGATTGCATATGCAGGAGGTGATCCCCAAAGAGAAGGCGGCCGTGGAGGCGGGGATGGGGAAGGAGCCTGATGCCAGGGGACGAGGTGGAGGACACGGTGGAGACCCTTTGCCCTGGCTGTGCTGCTGGTGGCCGGGGCCAGGCTCCGCTCCTCACCATCCCACCCAGCACGGCTGCTCCCCTGGCCAAGGGCCACCACCGGAGTTCTGTGGGGCCTGAAGACATCAGCCGCTGGCAAAGACAACCTCATGCAACTGTTAGCAGTGATTGCTATATCCGTTTTGTTTCTTTATTATTTTATTTTACCTGCCACTGACTAAGGAAATGTTTAACCACGCCTACCAGCTCTGCCGGGAGAGGGAATTTCGGGAGATAAAACAGAAGGACCAAACCAGAACTGCCGAGAGTGTTAAGGTCTTTCAGGACTGCCGGGAACGAAGGTGTGAGTTTAAATTGCACTGACAAGAAGTTGCCTTTGGTGCTTCCCTGCTGAACCTGCTTTGGTTCAAATGGAAGCCAGCGAGCGTGGAAGTGACTGGTTAATAGAGTTAAGTGCTTCCATCTATCCGAGGGAGTTGGAGCTTTACCTGCAGTAGCTGCCGTGCAGTGTGGTCACTGACAGCACCGGTACCGGGACTGCAACGCCTGGGCGGACGCGGGAGTTAAATAAATCATCCCCCAGAAACGCTCCCCCGCCGCAGACGGTGGGAGGAGGTGACCTTATGGGGCAGGGTGGAGAGGCACCCTGCGAGCGAGCCAACCGCAGCTGAGCCGGGAAAGAAATCAATCTCTTTCGGTGATTGCAGCATCCTTTGTCTTTGCACTGAGTTGCCGTGACCTGGCAAAGCAGGAGAATAAAAGAGTGAGCTCGGGTGGGCGCCCGCTCGAGTGGGTGCTGGGGTGCTGCAGCTGGGGGAAAGCCAGAGGAGAAACAAGCGTTTTGCAGCAAATCTCGTTTGCCAAAGAGCTCTACTTTCACCTGGTTTTGTGGCCTTCAGGTTAAGTAACAGCAGCAGTGCGGGCTTGGCCAGTCGGCGCTAAAAATACATGCCCCATTAACCCAGTTACATGCCCAGCAGTGAGAGGGAGCAGCAATTTGCCTCAATTCCCCTCAGCAGCGAGGTTCCCCTCTGCTCCCCCTGCTCCCCCTCCCCAGAAGCTCTCGCACAGCGAACGCGGAGCGCTCTGGGATGTCTGCCAGGAAAACATCATAAAATGTAAACCAAAGCTTGCTCCCTAAAAGCGCGGCTTAGCCTGGTTTCTCTTACATTTCCTTTTCTGCACTTTCACTTGTTTTTCCTCCCTACAAGCGGCAGCAAAACTGCTCCTTTGGCATTTTTTATGCTCTCCGTGTTGGAGCTGTAGCACCTGATAGGGATTTTTCCAGCATGCCCATCACCGGGCCTTGGGGCATGAGGGGGCGGATGAAGACCTCCAGGGCTGCAGGGCTTGGAAACGTGACCCATGATGGAGTGGTTGCTCCCGATGCCCGACACATCCCGGCTGCTCCCCCAGCGCTGCACATGGCGAAAAGAAATGGATTCTGGGAGGGGAACCATCTCTGCAAGAGTGGCCAACGCCGAGCCGGCCCCCGCCCCCTCTCCTGCACCCCACATGGGCTTTTTTTAAAGCTCCCAACTCCTTTTCAACAGCCGTGGTTTGTCAGACATCGTCAAGAGAGGCAAAGAGGGAGTGGAAGAAGAGCCGAAGGCTGCCGGGAGCGTGCCGGGAGCGTGCCAGGAGGCAGCTGGCACTGTGGAGGGGGCACACGTGTGCCCGGGCTGTGCCACCCTGTCTGGAATTGCATTCAAGTTATGTTACATACTTTGGTCTAGCGAGAAGAATAGAATAGAATAGAATAGAATAGAATAGAATAGAATAGAATAGAATAGAATAGAATAGAATAGAATAGAATACTTTCAGCTGGAAGGAACCCACAATGATCATCTAGTCCAACTGCCTATGAAATATGAAATGCTCAGTTGATGAGCAGCGTTTTCTTTCGGCCCGTGGGAGCCGAGTTCAAGCTCCCAACAAGTGTGGGGGAATAAAATCTGTGAGTATTTTTTCTTCCTTTCCCTGCTCGCGGAGCTGGCAGCTCTCCTGCCTCTCTTATCTTTTGCCCAACAGAGCGCCGAATGATTTTTTTCCAGCATGAGAGTTGCAACTGGAGGGCTCTGTGTAAATAATAAATGCATAAACAACGAAGGAGCAAAGCGTGAGGCCATGGAAGAAACCTCCCCATAACTGAAAAGATGGTGTTCAGCAGACGGGAGGGGAGAGCGTCGTTTTAAGTAGAATACAGACAGAGTGAGTAATACAAATATTTAAAGTGGCCTCATCATTTGCTTATCCCAGGGAATGAAATTCTCCTCGTGGGGCTCACTGCTGAACTCAGAAATCATTTGCCTTCTGTGTAAGGGCATTGCACAGTTTCTGCACGTGTTGGGGGATCGCTCGGCTTGTCCCAGAAGTCTCGGGTATTGTCTACAGCCGACACACGGGCCCGGATTTGTGACTATGGCTCCGGTTCAGAAGAGCCTTTGTTCTCTTGCTTTTGCTTCCAGGAGATGAGGCTTTCAGTGGAAGTGAGGAGTCTTATTTTATATCAATGACTGAAAAGATATCTTCCTTTCTTAATGCAATAAAGTAATAAAAGTTGACAATAGCATCTGTTCCCAGGGCTTAATCTGCATATAGATCAGGAATGTGGTGATTCCAGCAGGAGGAAACAAGATTCTGATGAAAGAAGATAAGATGGAAAAAATACCATCCGGAAAATAAAGGAAGGAAAGGTTGAGGCCATGACAGTAAAGGGAGATTTAAAAAATTGCGTACTCTAAATCAGGCTGATGTGTGGCGGTACCCGGGCTGTCTGCCCGTTGCATGGGACGCAAAGAGTTTACTCACGTGCTGTTTGGCGGGGGGGATCCCAGCGCTGTGCCGTGCCTGCCTCCGGTCTGCTTTAGCCTTTGCTCCCCAGTTATGTCCTCTGCGCGACCGCTGAGGGAGGGGGGACACCACTTTGGTTCACACTGGCTCTAGCTTCGGGGATCTTTTCTTGCCGAGGAGCAAGAGATGTGTCCAGGACTCAGGATGGGGACTCAACAGTAAAAAATGGCTGGGTGAAGCGCTGCTGCGAAGGCAGGAGAAGCAGCGGGCAGAGGCAGGAGAGCTCTGCAGCCGAAACTCAGAAAGTACATACCTACGGATGTTGAAAGATATGGGGCAGCTTTTTATCTTAGCGTCTATATCTCAGATGGTCACTTTGCACCAGGCAATTTTGTGAGGTGTCCCTGTACTTCTCGTTTCATCCCAGAATAGGTTTGGATCCCTAGAAATGGATGGTAGGAATTTTTTCTGAAGGTGTTTTCTGCAAATCGTTGCCGTGCGGACGGTGCACTGCACGAACGCTTGGGTTTAGCGGAGCTTGTTGACCCTGTTGTGCATCACAGACATCTCGGCCTCCCAGGAGGGCTCGGTGTGATGAGACAAGTGCTGGGAATGACACATTGCTGGAGTTGGTGGGACTTGTCGGGGTATCTGGGAATGGCAGCGTCCTTTAGCCAAAATCTCGGTGAAATTAGGAAGTGTTGCAGTAAGGTAGACTAGCTGATCACAGTAGTCCTTTTTGCCAGGTAAGACCCATGGCTACCTGTCCTAAAAGCTGTCACAGATCTTTAAACCCATTTCAACAGCATCTTCTGTCCTGCAGGGCGGAGATTCCAGCAGTGCTGCCTCCCAGCCCAGACTCTGAGATCAAGTTTTGATCTGAGACCTGGACACCTATCTCAAGAGAAGTCCTTTCTCTTCTTGTGCAGGGCTCTGATCTCCTTCTGCTTCTTTTGCCCCAGAGTTTCTCTGGGAAGCCTGTGCCTGGATAAATGCTCTTTGTAGAAACAAGTAGTCTCAGATGGTGCTGATGCTCCTGCATCAGCTACAGCCCTCGCAGTTGTCCCTTGTGGTCGGGGGCAGGAAAGATCCTGCTGGGGCATGGGGAAAGGGCTGGGGGTGGCTGGAGATGGGCTGGGATGGAGTGGTCTGGGATGGAAGGAGCTGTTGTCCATGTCCCAGCCAGGGCTTCATCCCTACCTGCGGTCCTAGGGAGCTGCCAGGAGTCGCGCTGCCCGCCCTGGCTCCCCGACCACCCTCTCCTGACATCAGAAACCTGCCCCTGAGGCTGATTACATCATTGCGCAGAGGAAGTGACCTCACAGGGGGGACAGCAGCAGAAACTGAGACGCCAGGTGATGGCTTCAGAAATATCGCGGTCATTTTCATGCAAATGTCCTCAGCGGTAAAGAAGGAGGGGGGAGAGGAAAGCGCAGAGGAAACTGATGCGTCGGCAGAATTGTTTCTATACAGAATATTTTTCAAAGACTTCAATAAGGCAACAGCAGCATTTGAAAAAGGGAGTACGAACAAAGAAAACACAGCTGCATCTTCATTCATGAAAGGAAAGAGGTTGGGTATGTGGCTATCAATCTCGGCTGGGCGTGGGGTGAAACATCAGGGACAGATTGGGGCAGATAATGTACGTATTTTTCTGCAAATATTTGACGGTTCAGATTAGTTTGCTTTAGCTGCTTCTTCCCCCTTTTGTGTTCCCACTCCACAAACATTAGCGCTATCAACTTTTACTGGCAAGAGTGCTCTCAGTGGGAGATTTCAACAGCTGATTCATTGAGGATTTGCAGGAAACAGAATTTTAAAGGGAAATTTGCATTGTAAGTGCTTTTCACATTCAGCTAATCAAGGCGCGCAAACAATACCATGAGACATTTATGGCCAATTACAGCATAGCTCAAATATTGGCGATGGAGCCAAGGGTTAGACATTCTCCAACAGTCGTTCACCCTGTAGATGGGAGCCGCAGATGCCTTGAGCCACTGTGGTGGGGTGCGATCCCGGGACTGGCGGGACTGGGATGGCTCCAGGGGACCGTGTCGGGGACGGAGCTGGCTGACAGGGTGAGCACTGCCAAGAAGAGGAGCACGAAGAAGTCCCAAAGCGTTGCAAGTCGGAGCTCATTCGTGTCCTATGAGCAGATAGCGCCGTGGCAGAGGCTGTGGAAATGCTGAGAGCCAGACTTGGAGAAGTGCTGACTAGAGGCAAGGCAGAAATTCTCAGAGAAGCATCCAGCCGTTCAGATGACTATCTTGAACCCTTTTGATCTTGAACTCACTCTGAAACTGTTGCACAGAAGTTCTCCCGTGACGTTTGCACCCCATGGTGTTTTTTGTTGGATTTGCAGACCCCAAGAATTGTTCCCGGCTTTCCCGGCTCAGTGTTTTCATTTCTCATTCTGGCCCAAACCTGGAGGAACAAAGAGGCCTGGGGGAAGAATATTAAACAGGATCTACAGATTTCTAAAAATGTCCTTGAGTGGAGGTTCGTGACCTAAGAAATGGCTCAAGTTAAGGCCTGGGGAGGAAGTTCTGAGTCTGACTGTAACTTTCTATGCTTTTCTCTTTACTTTCTGCTTTGCATCACCATTCAGGAAAAAGCCAATAATATTTTGCATTTAGTATTTCTGGAATAACGTCCTGGGTTTACACAACGTACTGCTCCAGTGCAGTGGGGCACAGACTGACAGAGGCAGGACACGCACTCTGCCGTGGTGAGAGCGTTGTGCGAGCCGGGTGTGCGGTTCCTGTTTGCTCTCCCAAGTCTTTCTTAAATCTTCTGTTTTTCTGCTCCTACTGCGTTTTCTTTGTCTTCCTTTATTTGCCCAAAACTTTTCTTCTTTGGAGCTATTTAAGACTGAGTTCCAAGGGGTCTGTACCATTTCTTTCAATTAACCTTCATATCAAAGAGATTGTACTGTGTTCAGCAAGTGTTTTTGGAGTAAATGCTAAAAAAACCACTATCCTGATTTTTCTTTCTTTTCTGTTATGCCTGGTGGCATCAACACATGCCCGTCACAGCTCTTTCATTCCTAGAGCAGCTCCATCTCTAACACGTACTTCTTTTTTCTGCTCCTTTTTTTTTTTTTTAATTTTAATTTTATTGTGCAGCCACTTACGTTTTTCTGCCTCCTTGTTCCAATTCCTTCAAAATATTTTCTCTTTCTAACTTCCTGCCCAATGGCAGCAGGAGCCTCTCTGTGCTCAGGGGAAACTATTGAATTCTTGTCCGTTGACTCTGAAAGCAGTGTGCTCTCTTTGAAGCTGCAAGAGAAATTCTGGTAGAAACTGTGAAATATTTTCTCCTCCAAGTGAATTTAGTGCTGCGGTATTTAACTCCCACACAGCAACACAAAAGCTCATCCTCCAAGCCCCTCTTGGATGGGGAGGAGCCGTGGGACCTGCGGCGGGAGGGACGCAGCAATACATGAAGCTGGCCAGAGGGATGTGGTGGTACCTGAAACCAACGTTGGAGGAAAGCGATGGAAGGAACAAGTCCCAGAAAACATCCATTGCTTCGAGGAGCCTGCAGGTTTTATTTTGGTTTGGTTTTTTTTTTTTTGTTGTGGTTTTTTGTGTTTTTTTTTTAAAGAAAAGTGGCAGAAGGAGAAGCTGATGAGCACTTTGGGAAACCTGGCCACAGCTACAAACCTTGAATAACCGGGTTTAGTTCCCAACCATGGAAACTGATTGCTACACATCCCAACCCTGACCCGAAGGACCAGTTGCCAGGGACCTCAGTTCCTCTGTCTTTCTTACAGAGGCAATCAAAAGGCAGCAGTGACTTTGTGATGGAGGTCCTACTGAGCTAGAAAACGGACAGAGGTCATCCGTACAAGCCGACTCTCAGAGCTAATAAGTTGCATGCAAAATAATTTCAGATCACGTCCGAAAACCTGCATTTGGGTTTTGTTTCCTCCATCCTTCTGTAGCAGAGGAAGCCACAGCTTCAGGAGGTGGCCCAGGAGCAACAGAAAGCGCCTGATTGTCTCTCCCAGGGGAGTCGCAAGGGAAGGGTGTCCCCAGGGACATGGGGCTCTGATGCGGGGTGGCTCCCGTACTGCCCGTGCACAGACCACCTCAGCTCCCACCGCGAAACAGGGGCCCTTTTCAGTTGTGGTGCTCCTTCTCAGGGAGCCCCCTCCTGCATGGGGCCAAATAGCCCTCATTATATCTCTTCAAAGGCCTGGATCTCTGGGCAATTTACTCTGGCAAAATTTTCAGTCTTTTTAATTAAAAGTTTCAAAAAGTTGGGCCTGTTGGGTCAAAGGAATGCTCTGTTGCTCTGGCCCATCGTCTGCATGGAAATTGTTTACCTGGGCATATTTTCCCCCCTTTTAATTAAAGCTGAATTAAAACACAGGTTATTTGAAAGTGGAGGTAATGACTACAAAACCCCAATTACATTTTCTCTGCATCAGGGCTGACCGATGCACCCTCTGCAGAGGGGTGAGCTGGGTCTGTGTCGTGTCGCAGGGACAGATCCGGACCGATGGGGCAGGGGGAGGGATGCAGGGATGGATGCAGTGTCCCCCTTGGGTCCTGTCCCCTCCTGGGCCCACACGAGTTGCTCACTCCAGGGATTTCGTGCTCAGAGGAGGCGGCTGGTGCTCTGGCTGCTCTGCACGGGCTATAGGTAGAGGCTAATGCAGAGCAAGCCTATGGTACTTACTTAAAGGCACACAGCAACGCCACGTGCATGAGGCTGCATAATGATTTCTAACTTTGCTCATCTGTTGGAGAGGCAGGGTTGATGGTCCTTATCTTTGATAACATTTGTGCTCAGTCCCAGACTGTGCCCAAGGAACTGTTGTCATCCTGGTTTAAAAGAAAAAAGAAAGAGAAAGAGAAAGAGAAAAAGAAAGAGAAAGAGAAAGAGAAAGAGAAAGAGAAAGAGAAAGAGAAAGAGAAAGAGAGAAAGAGAAAAGAAAAAGAGAAAATAAAAAGAAAAAGAGAAAATAAAAAGAAAAAGAAAAAAGAAAAAGAAAAAGGAAATAGAAAAGAAAAAAGAAAAGGGAAAAGAAAAAAGGAAACAAGGAAAAGGAAAAGAGAAAGGAAAAGAGAAAGGAAAAGAAAAAGAAAAAGAAAAAAGAAAAAGAAAAAGGAAAAGGAAAAGGAAAAGAAAAAAAGAAAAAGAAAAAGAAAAAGAAAAAGAAAAAGAAAAAGAAAAAGAAAAAGAAAAAGAAAAAGAAAAAGAAAAAGAAAAAGAAAAAGAAAAAGAAAAAAGAAAAAGAAAAAGAAAAAGAAAAAGAAAAAGAAAAAGGATCCCTGACAAGGTACTGAGGCCCAAGCAGGCTTAAAAATGGCAAGCTATGAAATATGTTTTTGCTAACGTGCATGGGACGGTGGCAAGAAGCCACAACCTGCCTTCCTTGCCTGCGGAGGTCTATTTCCCCGGCACCTCCAGCCGTGGGCTCCACGTGCATGGTGCCACGAGCGGCTGCCTGAGCCCGGGGTCCCAGCGGGGGGAAAAGGCCTTTCAATTCCCTACAAACACAGCCATTTGCGAATCCACCCCTGCGTTCTGCTAATGATGTGGGATCTCAGGCAGCTTTGTAAAAGTAATTACTTTATTTGGGGTAAAAAGCACATGCGAAAAAAATCCTACAAGCAGAGGAAGCATTTCCGTTGCACTCGTGGAGCATCTCCCCGAATGCAGAACACATCGGCGGCTGCTTTTATTTGCAGTTCTGATCCTGGCGCTTGTGGGAATTAATGGCTGTAGGTTTTGAAATGCAATTATAGGCTTTGCAGTGGTAATTTTGTTTTTATTTCCCACTGCGTTTGCTGTTGCTCTGCGGAGAGGAGAGGCTTTAGTTAAAACTCATGTAACACAAGAGTACCTACAATTTGTTTGCTTTTTCTAGAAACCTTTTTCTTTCCCTTTATGGACTGCTGGTCCATGGGATGTTTTCTTCTGTCTCAACACAAATAAATGTCCAGGCTCTAGATGGTTGGGAGTGGTAATAGGATACAGAAGCTTTCACCTCGAGGTCATTTGCTTAAATCCAAAGCAGCTCAGTCGGGACCAAATGCTCTTGCAGTCTGACGGCTCGTGAGGGGCCAGCGATGGCACGAAATGCTTTGGGTGGTTGAACCACACTCGCCACGGATGGGGGCTGGCTTTCCACGTAACCCCCGGCAGCTTCCCCTGGATCTGAGCGATGCTTCGGAGCACCCGGTGCCAGCGGGGCCTGAAGCCCAGCTTCACCGCTGCCCACAACCGGCCAAGGGAATCACCATCCCTCTCTAGCAAGTGGATCAAGTTGTTTGATTTTTGGAACTAGTTAATCAAAACCAAAAAGGGTTTGGGAGAGCGTATCGCTTTCAGCACTTTTCCCGGTTAGTTTACTTGCTCCTCTGTACTACTTGAAAATAAACTTTTTATTTACAGCTTTTGCACAAATCTGGAGGAAAACTGGAAGAGTCAGCACCAAAAATGCTAGGAAACCCCAGAATGTTATGACAAAACAGAAGTAAAAGGCTGCCATTCCTGAGGGGCTTAAAAACCCATTGAGATGGTTTGTTTTGAGAAATCGAAGCAACAGTTGTTGCAGTTCCAAGAAGGAGTTGGGGAATTATTAGGTCCAAGCTTTGTGGTTGGTGAAGATTTCTACTTTTTCATCCCGCTTAAGGATGGGAAATATTTCCAACATTTCCCTCAAAATGGGATTGCGGTTAAATAACTCTTGCCTGCCCGGTTTGGCATCTGCTACAGCGAGAGCCTTTGGTGATCAGCATCAACTGGTGCCTTCAGCGCAACCAGACCAAGACCTGCGGTCCAACAGCCGCAGTCCTTGTATAGGACTAACGTGGCACCGGCTCAAAAGAGTCATCAGAAATAGACATTGGAGTTTAGTTGATTGCAAGCTGATAGCTGCGAGCTCAGGGGTTTTGCTTATATTCAGGCAGAGGCTTAGCGTGTCCTGTCACTCACGGCCCGTATCGCTTTCCACCGCGATGTCTCTGCAGCCGTTCTCACGGTCTCACTCAGCAGAAGCCAGCGCTGACGGAGAGGTGCCACAGGAAAGCCCTGCACGGGGATCCCATGTAACCCATTCCCCCACCCCACGCATCTCTCTTCTCCATCCTGGGGGAGCGGTGGGTCCATTCCCACACCTGGCCGGCGTTTCCCCATCATCCCCCCTCGTTAACGTGCCACGTTAACCGCCGGCAAAGGCTTTCTGCAGCGCCCCGCCGACTGGCAGGTACTTTGTGCTGGATTAATCATGCATTACCCAGGCGGTAATTTGTGATGGTATTGAACATGTCACAGCGCGGGGAGGCATCGAGAGCAGAGCAACTTCATTATGTGTCTCCCCGAGTCGAGCGGCATGGGCTGAATGGGAAAACATCTCCCCCGTCGGTGAGTGCCGCTGCTCCCCTCGCCCAGGCGGAGACCCAGGGGAGATCACGACAAGGCTCCAACGGGATGAAGTCAGCAATAAAAGTCAATGCTTGCTTTAAAAGAAGAGTTTGAGCTTTTCTCATGTAAATAATTATTTTTTTTATTTTTTTAAAATTCATAGAATCTTCATCTTCATGGTTGGAAAAGACCTTTGAGATCATCGAGTCCAACATAACTGGAAAGATAAAAATTCAGCCATTTTTATCTTTCCGTCTTTCAAGTGCCAGGCAGCCTCTGACCTCCCGTCAGGTCTGGTGAAAGCCAAAAAAACCCAACCCATCAGTAAAAGCAGAGAGTGGGAGGAGAGAGGATGAGGCAGTTTCCAGAGCCCAGCGGGGCAGGCGGCGCCCTGCGGCTCCCTTCTGCGCTCGGAAGATGCTCAGGTGCTGCGTGCTCTGCAAAAAACTCCTCGTCCGAAGTTCCCAGCACGTGGCTTGTTAAACAGACCCTAAACAGAGCTAAACAAATCACAACAAGGTTGGTCATGGCAGCTAGGAAAAGTCCACGCTGCTCTGGGAGCGGATGAAGATGTAAACCCGGGTACCCCCATAGCTAATACTGAGCAGTTCAGGGGCCCACAGGCACGGACAGGAGATGTTCTGTCCCAGGAGATGTCCTGTCCCCCGTGATGGCCTGTCCCGGGCTGTCCCAGGCTGCGGGTGGAAGCCGGTCACCTCGCCTGGACACGCAGCAGCCCCTTGTGCACTCGAGCCTCTCGACGAGGCGGCGGTGCTGTGCCAGCTTTCAAGCCGAATGCCAGAGAAAGGAATTAAATGGAAAAATGTGCAACCTTTGGAGGCAGAAAGTGAGACAACCCCAACGTCTTTGCATCTGATTAGATATCCTAGTGTTCATGGGGATAACTAGAGTGAAGCATCTTCAGCCACTTGCAGTGAAACACGGACAGAGGAACATCCCCCGCACGGCTGGGGGTGGAAATTCCTTCTCAGTGAGGTTTCAAACTGATCCCAACACGCTCTTGTCTTGGCCAATCAGTAGAGATTATTCATCATCAAGACAATACCAACGAGGTGATAATATTTAGGTTTTATTCACTGGAAAACTGTAAAAGCAGTCATTCCCTTGCACAGGACCTTGTAGCCTTCTCCTTCAAGCCCTTTTCCATGCTCAGCCTGAGCCGCGGCACGTCCGTAAGCCTGGGGGTAGCTGGTCCCCGCTGAGGTGCACGCTGAGCATGAGCGCGAACGCATGAGCTCCCCTGCAGCACTTCTAAGCTGGAAGTAAAAAATATACGTTAGTAAAAAATACATATACCTACAGAAAGTGGCAGCCATGCATACCACGTTGCGACATGTAACAATGGGTTACCACATGCAACGGATTTACATTTTTTTAGATATATGTATAAAATAATTGTATATATAAAATGAAAGATATGTAAAATGAAATGTGTATTTTTTTTTTTTTTTATTTTTTTAACTAAGGCTTAAGCACACTGAGGAGACGGTGTGCCTGTGCTGTAGCCCTTGGAGGGGATTTCCCAGGCCACCCCCGAGGGCACAGGGACACACGTGTGGCCGCTTAGGGTGGGAGTGAGAAGGCCTGCAGAGATGCGAGCAACTTTACAAGGTGGCGGCCTCTTTTTGTTTTCCGACTCACAGCTCCTAAACAGTCTTGATAATGAAAAACTAATACTATCCTAGTTTTGTACACCGCTGCTCTCTTACGCCTGCCTCACGGGCTGACACATCTGCCACAAAATTCCCTGCTGGGACGCCCGGGTGAGGAGCACGGGAGCCCTGGGGGGGGACTTCTGTGGTCCCTTGGGGACGATGGGAGCTCCACACTGGGGTCCAGGAGTGACCTGGGCCTTAGTTAGGAAGTAGAAATGAAAAATAGTCATTTCTCCGGCCGGTGCACTGCCTTCAACTGGTGGGTTTTTAAGGTTCAAAGGCTCCTTCTTTTCTCCTCTGCTGCTTAAAATAACAGGGTCAATGTATACACACTCCTCATAATAATGATAATGGGGGCTGCTGGAGAAACGCAGCCTCCAGATGAACTCAAGACACAGACAATCAACTGGAACTCAGGGGTAATTTTGGTTTCTGATCAATCTAAAATCATTTTGACCCAAGGTATAATTTAAAATGTTCTTACCTCGGTTATTATAGCCCCAGGGCACTCTTGGTTGTTTTCGCGCGTTCGCCTGCTTGTTCTCTCTCTCTCTGCTTATAAGATCCAAGGAACACTTTAATGAAAAATGAGTGTGTGGCTGGAGGGGTCAATGGTTAGTCATTTTGGATCCTTTAAAAGAAAAAAAAAATCGGGTAGGATTTGGTTGTGTTCTTTTAAACAGGGGTTTTCACACTGGAGCAGACTTGGGGAAAGAGAAAAGCATTTATTCACCAGTCAGCTCCTCTGGCCGCCTTCTTTCCTTGCTGTGTTTTGCTCTCTCTTTGTGACCCCAAAACGCCATGCCCGGTCCCCTGAACCAGGGCATCTCCTGGGGGTGTCCCAAAGCTGTGGTCCCAGTGGGCAAAGGAGCTGCCACCTTTTACGAGAAATAATAAACCCCTGGGGTCTTGCTGAAGGAGCAGCTGCTCCCCCTTTTCCTACCCCGGCCAGTCCTGCCTTCCCCGAGTGCCCTTCTCCCGACAGGAAGGCACAGCTCGGTGGGAAATGGGAAGAAAAGGTAAAACAAGGATGTGGCTAGCAGAAGCCAATAAAAAAATGAATCAGCACAAAGCACGCCGGCAGACTGGCGCTGGGAGGGATGGTGGATGCTTGGTGGAGGCACAGAGGGTTTAAGGATGTCAGAGTGAACGGTTGGCAGGATAATTATTGCAGGCGGAAAACAAAAGAGAGTGACAATTTTCCTGTGGATGGATTCAGCCCTCATGCTTCTTAATTCCCGTTGAACAAAGAGCTATAATTGTTCTCAATAGCGAGGAGGGGAAGAACCTAATTTCCAATGTGAGTCAGAGAAGCTTTCAAGCAGAGGGTGGGTGGAAACTATTTATAAAGGACCATTAGGGAAAATCAGATTTCTACGCACAGTAAACAGAACACAGAAAAAAAAAAAATAATCTATTTATATTTGAGTCTGGAAAGCATGTCCCATGCAGCACAATGCAACAACGGCCACAGTGCAGCCCCCGAATGCTAACACTGAGCGTTTGCCCCTTGGCGTCGTCGAAGGTTGTGGTGTATTTCTGTCCTTCAGCAGAGCTGGCGGAACAATGTCTTCTTCCCAGGCACACGCTTCACATGGGCAAACAAACAAAATGTGAATTTACTCCGTCCTTTCTGTGTTGCCTTCAGAGAGGAAAAGAAATAATTGAACAATTGGTTTCGTTTGGCCAAAAAAATTGTGGAAAGCAAATACCAAAATGATGTGCCGAAGTAATTGCAGGAGATGAGCTCCCAGTTTGCTCAACAATTGTTTGCACAGGTAAACTTGCATCCTTCCGCAGTCAGCATTCATGCAATATTTACAATTCTTTATTCCCAACCTAGAAAAAAACCCCTCTAAAAATAAATTCTAGTAATGCTGAAGAATAGTTAGACCCCAGCCATCAGGTTGGGAGGGAAGAAGGTTGCAATATGCAAAGAGTGTTTTCTTCATAATTGCCTGATTCCCCGGACATAAACGTTAAAAGCATCTTACTCAAGTTGCAAGAGCCCTATAGCCAAAGGGAACCCGCTGAAGGCAGGGCAGAGGGTCCCGGCTGTGACCCCAAGACAGGGTAAGCTCTGCTTTGGCCATCAGAAGACACACGAGACGGTGCCAGCAGCCCCAGGGAGGTTCCCCATCGCTGTGTGCTCTGCCGGGGGCAGTGGACTTTTCTCGGAAGAAATCCCAGTTCTGGTGCAGGGGCAGAGCTGTCAGGGCCGTGCCTTGGGCCAGGCCTGGAGCACGGAGCCCTCTGCTCCTCTGGGGACATTCTCCAGCTGATGGCCAACATCGAAGTGACAGCCAGTCTCTCCAGAGGCAGTAGGACATTGCAATGGGAGTCGTGACAACACCGCAGGAGCCTTGGTTCCTCCAGATAGTCCCTTCTAACATAAAAGGTGTCTGCCTGCCAGTGGGAAGCGCGTCAAACCCGGGATGTTTATCTGTGACGTGACTCCGCTGAATTTCGCTAAGCCTTGTGTGCACATTTCTGGGCAGGAGAGGGAATATATCACTGCGTAACATCTTAACTAGAAAGCAAAATGTAAGCAAGAAAGATCCTTATGTCACAGATGAGCAATGTGTGCTTCTTCCTCCGCATGTCTCAAAGCGGGAATTGTCTCCCTGAGCCTAAATCTGGACTGAGCAAGGTCTCGAGGCTTGGCCAGGATAACAAGGACACGAAATAATCTAAGTGATAATCTGCTGATTAGTACTGGCTAAATATAATCTGTTAAGTAGCATCTTACCAAATATCTGGCACTTTTCCTCCGTTACTTTTGGAGCACTAAAACAACTGGCTTAGGGGATTTATTCCTATTTTATGGGTTAGCAAATGGAAAGCAGTGAGCAGAAGTGCCCCCACAGTTATCCCATGAGCCTGTCCCCACGCTGAGGGCTGTGTTTGCCTGCAGCCCTGTCCTTCGTTCTGCCTTTTCCTTCGTTAATATTTATGACGGGATGATATGGACTCTGTCTGTGGAGCAAAACCCAGCTAATGGGATGGCTGCCTTTGCCGGGGAGCTCCTGCTCCCCAGGCTTGGACCATGAAGGAGATCTGTTCCCTATGTGATGTACTTTATGTGCGTGCAGACCTGATTTATATCTCTTCCAACAAGCTGTTCTCTGCTATCATGAGCCAACAGGACCCATAGGGTGTTACAAGACATATTACATGCAGCCAAGAGCTTTAATCCCCCTGGGGGAGTGATTACAAACAACTACACACGTCCCAGAGTTGCTTAATCACTGTTAAGAAATTTCTTTATAATCTGAGTAAATTACTTTAATTACTTGCAACTACCAATTAGCGTTTGAATGCTTCCACTGAGAAGTTTGCAGGCATTAATCTGCTCCCTCGGAATGTTAAATCACCGGCTGGAAGATGGCTTTCGTCTATGCAGCAGGCAGCAATCTGCCAGGCCAGAGCGGAGGCAGCCAGCCCTTTTCCCGGCATGCCCCTCTGCAGCGCCTGGCCTCGGCTTTTATTTATTTAGTGCCTTGAAAGGAGAGTTCAGTCCTTCAGCAAGTCTTAGCAGCTGGATAAAATTGCTCGATGCTGGGAAAGGGAGGTCCCTCCTTAACCCCGCGGTGGGTGTGGAGGTTCTGCTGCCCGGAGGCAGGGTCAGCTGCCCACTCAGGACACAACATACCCTCCAAAAAACTCCTTACCTGGGAGCTTACAGACACAAATGCACCAAACAGCCTCTTTATTTGCCTACCCGTGTTTGTAGACCCCGTTCATTTCCAAATTGACAGAGGCCCACAGCGCAGACACGTGTTTTCTCAAACATCACGTGCAGGACAGGGTGGTTTTTGCTAACTACTAGGTTCAAGCTGAACTTAATCTTCAGATGTGAAGGCCGATGAGGTCTAGACAAGCATGGCTCCATTTCTCATTTTCCCACTAGTCCCGACTTACAGTAACTCTCAAACCTTGAAAAGTTAGCATCAAGGTCTGAACTTGCCTTTCTGGCCGCTTTCTAGTCTTTGCTGGCAGGGATCGGATTCAAACCACTTTTTTCCTTTGATATTTAGGCCTGGGGTGGCTGCACTCGTCTTCTTCTTTTTTTTTTTTTTTTTCCTTTGTTCATCATTAGGAGTGTACTGGTGTGAGGAGTCTGGGCAAGAAACCAAAATGCCCTCGTCTGCTCTCCCGACGGTCGAGAGGCAGAGCAGCTGCCGTGGCGGCGGGAGGCAGGTTGACCGGGCAGGGATGCTGCGCAGAGCAGCGGTCCCAAGCGAGACCCCCTTGCCTTTGTGTTAGCCCAACGTCGAGTTTGGACGGTCAGGACCAAGGCTCAGCAGGGCCAGGATACTCGTTAGCAGTGGGGAGGAGAGGTCGAGAGAAAGGAGAGGCTGCAGCACTGCCAGCACTGAGGAGGAGCATCAAGAAGAAAGACTTCAAGTTAGGAAAGTGCTGCAAAGGCAGAGGGAAGGGCAGCGGGAGAGAGGACGGGCACAAACTCTGTTTTCCTTCACCTTCTCCCGGATCGTGCTTTCTTCTGGAAATTGTCTCCCCGATTTCCACCGGTGTCGATGAGAGCAGGTTCTCCTCACAGTGGAAAAGCCACTAACTCAAACAGGTGTTAGCTGGAAGACCCCGCAGTTCCCACAGCTTGTGGGATGCAGATCATGTTGCCACCTGGGTGTAATTTTAGTTTTTTATAAAGCACCGGAGATCCTGATAATTACATAAATGCAATATCTGTGATACCGGTACCCACTAGCCATGTACTAAGGCAATGTTTTGGTTTCTCCTGTTTGGAAAAGCACACTTGATACTGGAAGGCAATACACAGGTCCATGGGATCTCATGAAGACTGATCTCCTGCAGTTTGCAGCTCTGTCATCTTTTTTTTTTTTCTTTCTTTTTTTGAGATTGACCAATATCTTCCAAAATTGCAGGGGAAAGAAACAGGGTGGGAGGCAGTAGATGATATCATGGCAGATAGCATGATTGCCCAAGCCTTCTTTTCATGGGAATACAGGAATCCAGGCTAAAAACTGGAGTTCAGAGCCTAGACTAAGGGACTGTGAGTCAAAATTGTGGTTTTTCTCTTCTTCCGTCTAGCATGACTCATGGTACGCTTTGCAGACGGCATTCGCGTTTGCGCATTTATTTTCTCCACATATAAACTAGCATGCTGTCTGAAGTATCCTACCCTACCCTACCCTACCCTATCCTATCCTGTTCTGTTCTATTCTATTCTATTCTATTCTATTCTATTCTATTCTATTCTATTCTATTCCATTCTATTCCATTCTATTCCCCCACTTCTTGAGCTATTTTCAGCTCTCATATTGGAACTAGCGCCATCAAAGCTACAGGCTTTGGCCATTTGCATAGCCCATCACAGGCAGCCCTTTTCTGTAGAGACCAGCTTCTGGTTAGAAACATGAATTCTTCTTTTACCCTTCCAGAGACATGTGTACACACATGTCCCAAATGCATGCATTTCATAGGGGATAAACAAATAAGCGTCCCCAGCCCTGAATAGGGAGGGTTGTTTTTCTTGTTTGGATTTAAATAAGACTTTGCAGGAATGATCCATCTTGCAAGGACTTCACGCAAATCCCTTTCTGTGCCAAATCAACTGAATAGCAAGCGTCCATTCAGTTTGCAAGGTATTTAAACGCTGTCTGGGGCTACATCCCTGAGCTGCCGACAAGGCAGGCTTGGTCCTGCCTGTGGACAGAAGCTGGTGCCACCGAGGCCAGGGACAGTGGGTTGCCCAAGGGGCTGCATCTTCTCCCCAACCCCACCTCTGCCTCACTGGTCCCTAATGGAATTACTGTCATCCTTCCCTGCAAACCTTTCTTGGGGGTTTCCCCTCCTCTGCTGTCAGAGACACATGGAAAATGTCTTGTGGTTGACCAGATGAAGATTTTGTGTGCAGGTTATAAGGTCAGAAAGGTTCTTCCCAGGCCCCGGAGGACACGAGTAGGAGGTTTTTTTTCCTCACCTCCAAAGCAGAGTCATCCATCATCCAGCTCTGTGGGCACTTTGCTCAGCACCCCAGAGGCGTTTCTCACCCAAGGGCCAATTTGGTGTTCTGAGCACTGATGAAGATCTCAGGATGCATCTCACTGTGTCACCTACAAGTCACCGGGCACGGGACTCCTTACACTTTGGCACCTTTGGACGAGGCGCTTCCATTTGTCCCTGCCGGGCAGCAGTGCCGGTGTCTGCCCGGGGAGAACAGCTGTGTGTGCTGTATTGCCGAACACTTTCCTTGGCGGCACAGGGAGGTTTAGATTGGCAGCCAATTCCAGGTCACTAAAACCAGGGAATCTTACAATCAAATTGTAGGAAAAGGAAGGCAATGACTGAAATAATAGCACATACAAATGGAAATCTAGATTACGTCCCTAGAGCCGCCTTTGCAACTGGGAAGAATGAATTATTTTCTTTCTTTCTTTCTTCTTCTTTGAAGGAGACAACCAGTTATTTTGTGATATTCAGGTGGGAACAGTGGTTAAAAGTATGTTAGCGTAAAAAGCAGCCCAAGCCTGCTTCCTAAGATCCTCACTAGATCACAGCTGGGCCACTGTCTGTGCCTATGGCTTCCTCTCCTCCAGACCAGGCAGCCAGCTACTTACCGAGTCATTATTGCCTGAATGTAGAGATAAAGGTGATGATGAGCCCCCACCCGTTTCACTGATAGCCGAAACTAAGACCACCATGCTTTTCCATCCAAATACAGCAGCTCTCCTAGCTCCACAACAGTCTACAGAGGAGAAAGGACTGTTTGTAAAATAATAAAATGAGTGGGGAACCTAATGCAGGATGTATTGATGTGCAGAAGCCAAGTAGATTATACTGGAGTGCCTAAATGAGATGTATTATAATCCCCTGCTTGGAGACAAAGCTCTGCGGCGGGGAGCTCAGCAGCTGGCAAAAGCGCAAGGAAGCAGCTGCTGGGGTGAAGGAGCTGAGATGGCAGATCCAGTGCTCCCTCCTCCCCGCAGCATCCCCAGCCTCCTGCTCACAGAAAACGGTGTGCAAAAAAGGGGTGGGAAGAGGTGTCGCCTGATTACACGGGTGCCCTGCCTTCACCTCCATACCCCAAGCACCCAAAAGCAAACCGGTGGCCAGGCTGGGGATGCAGCATCTGGATGCTGGTGGAGTTCTGTGGGAAGAGGGGTCCCTCGCTGTTCAGTGTCTCTTTCTCCCATCAGCATTTCACTCTTCCACCAGTACTCACCAGCATCCTGATGCTTAAGGGCTGGGGCAGGTACTGAGGGTCATGCAAAGGGGCAAAAATGTGAAGCAGCCGCTTTTGAGAAACCCATTTCTTGTTCTCTGTCTGGGGGAGGGGTGAGAACAGACAGTGTCACTCCGCAAAAAAGGGCGGTCAGGTCCCAAAACAGACCCACAATCCTCATTTCCACTCATCAGCGTGTGTGATCTCCACAGCGGACCCGCAGGGCTAGCAGTGCATGGCTGACAGGCATTTTGAATACTGCACAGAAGAGGACTTTTACATGACACGTGACAAATCCATCCTCCCTGCCACCGCCGTACAGTGCATCTTCCCACACTGAAGCTCCCTTTGCTTTTGGTCCGTATGCCAGAGCCCTCCGCTCCTCTTTATGACTCTTAAATCCATATCACTCAGAAAATGATATTCTTATTTCTTCAAACATACCCCTCAGGGTAGATGTCAACTTCATATCAGCTTACGAAGCAGTGGGTATAAGCATGGAGGCACACACCGTCACATACTGTCTGTCTCCCTGACACATGTACGCACACACGGGGAGCTAAATTTACACTTAATGTAATTCCCAGGAAAGGCTGAAGCATCTCAGATACTATCAAGTATAATTCCCCTGCGTGCCCAGACAGCACATGCACACACGTGCGTGTACATATAACACGGGCTTGTGCGTTTCTATATAAAAATGTGTATGAGGGGGACAGACAGAGTCCTGCCTGCCACTGGAAAACTTACTGCAGGTGTCAAGCGTCAATCTGGAGGAGCTGGGGGAAAGGAGGTGTGTGATCATGGCCACAGGCCACATCTCGACATATGTAGGGATGGGTCACGGACCTGTCTGCCGGTGAGTTAGGAAGAGAGCTGTCTTGCAAACCGAAATGTTAGCTTTAGGAGGTAAAAGAAGGACCTGGCCACTCTCAATACTCTGTCTCTGACCATTTGGGAGCAGCCTGGGGTACCCCAGGGAACTGCCCAGACATGGCCCCTCCTGCGCCTGCCCCAGCCCCACCACGGCTGCCTGCTGGGGACGGGACACCATGCACCTGATGGCCTTGGCACAGATGGTCCTTGCAGGATCCCCGGTGGGTACATCTCAGTGAAACGCTGACCCAGTGAGCGTGGGCTCCCTGAGCAAAGCAATTGCTGGCCAGGGGGGAAGACACCCCCTCCTGTGATGTTGTGGGGCTTCGCCATTCCCATGCTGTTGTTCACACAGGCTGACCACAATCCACACGTCCCGGAGAACCATCATCACCCTGTGACTGCTGTACGTGGCCAATGGGGTGTAGATCTGACTGTCAGTGCTTCCCCTGACCCAACGCAGCCTTACCTCGACATGGCTGATGCTCTTGGCGCATCATTTGAAAGGACTTGCTCTTCCCTTCCACGTCAAGCTGTACCAGAGGCATGGGGACTCATCAGAGTCGTTACCCCACATACTACAATAAGCACAACTTTCCATGCGTGTTGGAGTGACTTGCTTATGTGGTTTACTCATGGTGCTGATACTGTCTTAGTTGTTCCTGACTTTGTGGGAAGCCTTCGGAGACTTTTGCCCAAGAACTTGCTTGGCTGAAGAAACTTCTCCCCTTACGCCAGCTCCTGCCCTGCTACAGCAAGCAGGGCCTGAGAGGCATCCGCAGGTGAGAAGCTATTTCTGTGCAGGTGAGGTGGCTACTTACTCACTCCAGCTCAAAGTTACAGGCTCCTCTGGTTTTGTAAGAGGTCCTGCCACAAAATGGTCCTTTGGTGTCTACCAGGGCATGGAGTGTGGCCAACCCACCTTCCTGAGACCACCCCAGACCACGCCCGCGCCACCAGCAAGCCGCGGCTTAGTTAGGCAGAGGTTGAGCTGGTCTTCCCAGCAGCACAGGCTTCGTATCCCTCTCCCAGGTTGTGTTTATCCGTTGTGATACTTTCACATGAGAAACAAATAAAGGCTGATGATATCTCCTGGAAGAAAAAACCAAGGTTACTCCCCTGACCTGATTAATGCAAATAAACTGAATGGAGTCCTGTCGCCCGGGGCTTGCAAATTTAATATCTGTTAAACTGATTCATTTCATGCTGTTTTAGCCTCTCGCCCTGTGACTGCAATTACCTCTGACGGTCTCGCTGGGCTGGCGGTGCCTGCTTCCCCCCGTGCCTCACGTGATACAGTTTGGGTTGGTTCTGTTTGTTTTGTTGTTTTGACTTTTTTCTTCTTGTGGTTTAATTTCCTTTGAGTTTATTAATTATGGCTGGGGGGGTGCGGGCCAGGAATGTTTAGCTAATGCTTCCTCTTTGGGTAGCGTGGCACTTCAGCCCTGTAATTCCCCCTTTATTGGCCGCCCCAGGACGGGTCAGGGGAAGTGGAGCCGGCCCGTCTGCCGGAGGGGACTGGGAACCTCTTTTTTCCCTTCCCTTTCCCCACATCATTCCCACCACCTTGCCCTGCGCTTCCTGGCTGTCTCCACTCGCACAAGGTGACTACTTTGTGGGAGGCTCGGGAAACATGTTTCAAACCGTTTAACGAGAGCATCAGGTCGGTGTGCCTCGGGCTGGCTCTCCGGGGGAAGCAGGCACAGCCACACGCATCCCCCAGGCCTGGGTGAGCCAAGGGATGCTCCAGGTGCCACCAGCACGACCCTACGCAGGGCAAGGAGCAGATTTTTACCCAAAGCCCACCTGAAACAATTAGGACGTGCATTCATAATTCGTTTGAACAGCGAAAGTCTCATGAGCGTAACAGGTTGGTTTGTTTTGTGGAGATGAGATTTCTTCCCTCTGTCTCTGAAGAGCCACCAAGATGAGCTCTCCAGGAGCCTGGAGCCCGGCTGCTCGGGCTGTTGCAGGAAACACCAGCATAATGTCTTTTAATTTTGCAGGCTGATGTGCTGCGGACTCCCCCCAGCCCGGCAGATCACAGCACAGTCCAGGGGCACCCAGAGGTGCGTGTGGGTGCAGGAGCCAGAGCAGCAGAGGTTAAAGGCAGAGACTTCCCAAAGTGAGAAGGCGCAAGAGCGAATGTGCTGCGAGTATAAAAGATAAATGAGGCTAAGGACTTCAGCCGGGTTTCACTTCACTTTTCATCTAGTTCAACAGGGAGGGAGCACTCGATGAAATTAAAAGGGAAGCCTCTCCATGAAGGACCTGGTGCTTTAACAATGCATAGGAGGTTCCCCGTTGCAGGGTATTGCTTAAGCAAAAACTTTGTTCAAGTGAATAAGGATGAGCTGCTCTGATGGCACACATGGCCCGCAGTGAGATGTTTAGTCACGGTATAAAAGTGACATGAGCTGTCGGTCTCCTCCGTGTGCCTGGTCCCCGCGGGGGCACGGGGAGGAGGAGGCATTGCCCACCACCCATGGCATGGCACAGGGACCCAGAGCTGGGGACAGAGCTGTTCCACCTGGACGGCCTTGGTGCGGGCCTGCGTTCGATGCTCAGCATCCCTGGTGCTCTTCTGGGATGTCTCACTCCCCAGGAGATGGTGACCAGATAGGCTGCACTGCTTTCTTCCCGCACCTAGGAAGCGTTTAAGCTGCAAAAGTACAGATAAAAGCCAAAACGCTTAAGTGCCCTCTCTACAGGCTGTAAATCCGGAATGCAAAGAAAAGGGATTAATTTATCTCCTTAAACAAACAATAACAACCTAATTGCCAAGCCGCTGTCATAGTGTCCTCATTCGGGAGGCTGGAGATCAACGGCACTGGATTTCCACTAGTCATTCTGTTTTCTCCTCTCTCTCGTTGACTTCTCCAGGGCCGGGATGCTCCTCACCGCACACAGCCTCCCCAGGGACGGGACCTCGCACCTCCTCAGCGACGATGGCCAGGAGCAAAGCTCTGCTCCATGCTGCAAAAGAGGGCTCTTGAGATGTGATGAGGAGAAAGAGAGGAACCTGTGGGATTCGCTCCTTCCTCCAGTTTCCAGAGGTGCCATTCGCAGCAAAACAAGAGTGCGCTTGGACCCCCTGCGTAGTCAGCACGGGGAGCAGCGGGATGCTTGAAGGCTTCACGTGCCTCATTCGTAACATGTGCCAAAGCTCCCGAGCCTGTGTCTCAGCCGCTGCTGCTGCCTGTGTTGGCTGGGAAAAGGTTTCCCAAGCAGCCAGCTTGAGCTGCACCCCGTGTCCCTGCCCTGCGGGGACAAGTCGGGGTCCCATGGCACAGCCGGGCGCTGGTGCCTTCCAGGGACGCTGCTGCTGTGACAGGCAGGAGGTGCGGAGGGGAGTTTGCAACCCCTTCACCTGGGCTGTACCTGCGCCGAGGATAAACAGAGGGCTTCCGTCTCCGCGGCTGACAGCCCACCTTTCAGCAGGGCAAAATTCATTTTAAAGAGAATAAAAGCGCGGCTGTGAATGGCACTTTATAATTCACGAACGGGACGGCGCAGGAAGGCTTGCACCCTTTCTGTTTGCTTACATCTCACTTCAAGTTCAGAGCTGTCAGGGGAAGTGAGAAGAGAAGGGATGCTGACTTCCCGAGCACGCACACGCACACACGCGAGCGTGCTCACACACACCGTCACACGCCCTTCGGTTTATTTTGCATTTCTTGTTTAGTTTCAGGCACCGGAGCTGCCAATCTCGGTGTGTTTTTAGTGCCTCTGTGCCGAGTCTGTCATGACGCCTTAATGGCTGTATCACCTTGTGAAGCTCTCAGACATCCTTAGCTCCTTTCATCAGCGGTGGGAAACCTGCCAGCGCTCTGACAGGTTCTTCCAAACAAATCACGGCGCGATTTAAAGCGGGAGATGTGACCAGCGACTTGGCAAGCCGCCAGGCGCCCGCGGCGCGCGCATCCCGACGCCGTCCCTCCGGCAGCACCCGGCTTCGGCCACGGGCTCCAGGCTCAGCCCCGGACGGGACCGAGCGTTTTCAGCCCAGGCACTGGCCGCTTGTCTCACACCAAGACCTCCCCACCTTTGCAAGGTGGCCAGTACCCTGCAGCACCCCAAAATGCCCATCCTGTGTCCCCGGGCCAGCACCGGCACCCGGCTATCCCCACACGGTGCTGCCAGAGTTCCCCGGTCCCTGCTGCAGCACTCTCCTTCTCTCCAGTCCCGCACGACACAGGGCTTCAGAGGTGTTTCTCCAAGCTGATGTGGGCTCTTAGGGTTGCCTGGCATCAATCCCAAGGGACTGGGCTCTCCATGGCGTTGGCTGAGCTGAGCCACAACACAGCGTCACCGGCTCCGCGTGCCCTGAAACCGCATCCTGGGGCCGGGGTGGCTGCCGCAGCCGAAGCAGGAGCTCATGCACTGAGCTCAGAGCGGGTCTGCATGGCTTTGGGCTCCAACCACCAGCAGCATCCAGGGCCGGTTTCATCCCCCGCACCAAAACTGAGACTGGCCTGGGGGTAGGAGCTGCGGCGAGCCGAATGGAGTGCTTCTGGAAACAGAAAAGGACGTGGTATTTCATCATTTTGGGGCCCAGACTGCCTCTCCTGCACCAACAAGGGAACCATTTGTGCGGTTCAAAGACTTATTCATTCTGTTGTGTTTTGGTTTTTTGGTTGTTTTTTTTTTTTTCCAAACCACCCACTTCAAGTTTTGGGTGAAGGTTCAATTTCATTTTTCTTATTCCCAGCTCATTTGCCCATCCCTAAAACAAACATACGAGAGCAAGCATGTGGGGGAGAGGGTATATTAATCAAACCAGAGGGTAGGTGAACTTAACGCAAACAGAGAATGACAATGCGCCGTGTATTTGCATAATCCAGTGAGAAAGCTTTCTTGCTGAAAAGCCAAAGCTGCTGGCATAGAAAAGTATAGGTCTGAACAGGAACTCTGATCCTGAGCGGTTACAGACGTTGTAGGTAATAAATCAGGGATCTGGGTAAAAAAGTAGCGGTTCCAGCATGCTTTCCAAACTTTGCATTTGGTTTTCTTTGACAGAGGGCCCTATCCTGCCCGCTTTGAAGTTAACGGCCAAGCTGCCTTTGACTGCAGCAGGAGCAAGCCCGGGCCTGAAGAACAGGTGCTCAAGTCGGAGTCGCGGCGGAGACTAAACTCATCAGCAATCAACGCTGGCTTTATGCAAATGCTTCCAAATGAGGAGAATTGTCTTGCCAGCTGATACAACCAGAACAAAGCCCCAAGCACCAGTAGAGGGTAACGTATGCAATTTCAGGGCTAAGAAGTCCAGAGAGGGATTTAATAGCAGTTGGCATTTTACAAAGGAAATAGCTATTTCTGCAAAGGGATGATTAGAGGTATATATTAAAGTGTGGGTTGTTTTAGGAGCGCACTGGCTGGCATCCCCCACTTCTAGGTGACCTTGGTCAAGTTGTTTCCCCTTGCTGTTGCTTGGTTTTCTGCTGAGCTGCTTCCTCAGTAGGATAATTTTCTCTGCTCCACAGATGTGATGTGGCTGCATTTGTTGATATTTGGGAATAGTTTGATATCCCCTAATGGAATATCTTAGAGGAAGGGAAGGAAAATAAAGTTCCAGCGGGGATCCTGTCCTGGTAGGAAGTGCAGAGATGGCAAGGACCTTTAAGGGCTGCGTTGTGCCAGTTGCCTGCTGGGGTGAGGAGGATGCAGAGAGTGTCAAGGAGAGAGTAGTGAGAACCATCAGGTCTCAGAAACATGACCTGTGCTGAAAGATTTGGGTCTAATATTAGTCTAGGGAGGAGAGGTCTGAGGGAAGATGAGGTGATGGTCTTCAAATACATAAAGGGAGGCTGAAAGAGAGAGGGAATGAATCATTCCAACCATTATGGACCTGGAAATAATGGACCTGGGCTTAAACAGGAGCAAGGGAAGATCAGGATAGAAACTGGGAATAGCTTTGTACCAAGAAGGCTGGCAAAGCACAGAGACGACTGCCTGGGGACGTGGAGGAGCTGCTGCTCAGGAGGGCTTCAACTCGTGCTTCTCCGGTGCGAGAGAGAACAGAGCAGGCTCAGCGAGGCTTTCCAGCCCAGCTCCACCTCAACCGCAGGTCCGCGTCCCAGAACAACCACGAAGCAGCAATTAGACCATACACTGATGGCCAGGGTGGCTCGGCCGGTGACTGCGGGGGGCACGGAGCCTCCGAGGCAGCGCCGGGGCAGCGGAGCCGTGGGGATGGCAGGCGGCAACTGTGGGGGAGGCTCTGCCTATGCCTTTGATGGATGAAACCTGTGTGACCTGACCCCAGTTCCCAGCACTTGCTGGTTTCTGCGTGCGAATGCAAGGGTTTCACCATGAGCAAGCCGGAGCACATGCCTAAGCATTTTCAGCGCTGGAGGTATCTGCCCGTCCAGCACACGGCAAGGCACAAGTGGGTAATACCATATGTTTCCTTCCCCTGCAATTTTATGGATGAAGGTATTTGATCAGACCAGTTACTCACTAACCATCTGTCCCTTGCACAAATACAGCTGATTCTTGTTATAACTCTCCGATGGTGAATGCCCTTCTCCGGCGCGCTCCAGGAAGACGCTCAGGTTAACTGCGTTCCAGCCATTTCGGAAAATGCATCTCTTTTTAAGAGCTGGTGCTGTCAAGCGTTCACATGAATGGCAGCCGATGTCTGCGCTGATTACAGTGGGAGGATATTTAAAGCCCATTCTGCAAATCAGTGCCTTGGATACTAATATAAGTAACTTAAAAAAAAATCGGAAGAAAGGAAAGCGAGGAGATAAAAACCTCGTCATTTACATTTCTAAGGAATATGAAATTGTGCTTTTGAAAAAAAGCAATTTGTAAACTTTAGATAGCAGCAAATTCCTTGTTTTTTGGATACAATACCAGCTTTGCATATGCGCTGAAAGAAAGAGGGAGAGAAAATAACCCTGAAGCATCCTGCCCACTGCATTAGCTTTTAAAATAAAACCCATTTATATATAAATGTTGGCTTTTTTCCCAGTCTCTGTAGAAAAGCTTTTCTATATTAAATGCTACAATGAATTAAATTAACCATAATGATTTCTTTGTGAATGGAAACCCTTTTTCCTGTGTGACATGTTTTTGATCATTTTTTTTTTTTTTTCCTAGTTACAACAACCCGTACTCCTATCGAGTTGAGGATTTTGTTTGTTCTGCTCTCCGCACAATGCAATACAATTACTATTTGCACTTCTTGTTCTTAGGAAAAACAAAGTGCGCTATCTTTCTGTGCAGGGGGGGTGGGAGCCCTTTGCCGGACCCACTCTCACCTGCCAGCAGCGGGGTCATGGCAGCCCCGTTAGCTCCGGTGTGTAGACACCAAGGACAAGTTGTCCGGGGTGACGGGGAAATCACGTCCTCTTCGCTCCCCCTCTGCACCCCCAAGAGCAGAGCCAACCGTCGAAACCTGTGACTCACGGCCGCGCCTTCCCCTGGATTTGCCATGAAGGGACTCGGCATGGTTTAATTTATAATTTTTTATTTTTTTTTATTTTTTGCTGCCCCTGTTGGCTGTGGTAGCATTTGGCTCTGCCCTTCCTGGGCATTCGGGGTGGGGGGGGGGTGCTTTGCTGCGGGTTTGCCCACGCACACGGCTGCTGGGTGCTGCAGGGTGCAGAATCGGGCTCACGGCAGACCCCGGGGTGGGGGGGTGTCCCAGGACCGGTGGCCGGGCAGTCACTGCTGAGCAGAGAGCTCTTGCTGGGGGGGTGGCAGCCCATATATCACTGGAAAGGAAAATTACATCACGTTTCTGGTTTGAAGAATCTGGATGGCGTCCCATTTATTTTGGATTTCTCCTAACAAGTGACTAGCTTCTATTTCCCTCCCACCTCATTCCCCGGTGTTGTTGTTGTTGTTGTTTTTAAAGCATTTCTCCTTCCACCCACCTCTTTTTCTTCGAAAACGCAAAGGGTGGGAGGACAAGCTGGAGAAGTCCGCGGCTTTCTGTGCTCTGCCTGGGTCGACCCAGGCAGAGCTTTCCCTTGGCCCCGGGGCTGTGACCAGCCTCGGCTGTCTCCCGGGGCTGCTCTGTTGCAATCGTGAAGAGGCCTCCAAAAACCAGTTAAAGCAGCAGGAAAAAAGGAAAAAAAAAAAAAAAAAAAGGAAAAAAAAACATCCCTTACACAACTGTCCGTCCATTCACCCTGGTAAAAGTCATCTTGTGCCCCCTCTAGCAAAACTGCTGTTACCAACGTCAGCTAGCGAGCCCTAGCCTCCCTTGCTGAATCGTAGCTGTGGTGTCGGAAGCCTGAAATCCCAAGCGGTGATGCCTTGAAGACGCGGGGAGTTGGGCAAGGTTGGCTGGATGCTGGGCTCCGGAGGGGGCCGTGTGCCGGGAATGCCTCCCCAGCAGCTTTGGCATTACACGGCGTGAGAGGTCTGTCCTGCCGCTGCTGCGTCTGAGCATCCCCAGCCCAGCCGGGGGGCAGGAGCAGACCCAGGGACAACCGAGCCATCCCTCCCTCTTCCCGAAGAGATCTGCAGACTGCAAATGGCACAGACTGTCTCAGCATTAACCAGGCAAGCCCGAAGCCATTCTTAAATTGTTCCCCACTGTCCTGTGGCACGGCCTGTGTGCGATTCAGTTGGGAAACAATTCCAGTTCAACAAGAATCATTGGAAGGGTTTTTATTATCCCCCCCCCCAACACACATTTATTCCTAATTTGCTTTGGCTGGGTTTAATTTCACCACTCCTCTCCAAGGCCCTTGAGCAACCCCCCTCTTTCCCCACTTCGTAGCATCAGATGTTCTTGGACAACTGCGAAACCTTGTCCCCTCTGTGCCTTCCAGGCCAGGAGACCTTCAGGGCAACTACATCTCCCAGCGGTTCACCACAACCAGTGGCTCGGTACCTAATAAATCAAACCCTGTATTACAAATTAAGCAAAAAACAGTCAAAGCTGGAGGTATTTTAATTTTTTTTTTTTTTTTTTTTGGTTTGTGAGCTGGCACTTGGTGCAGAAGCATGTCGTAGCAGGGAAAGACAGAAGGAATTCGTTTCAGAGGCGTTGCCACCTCCGTGTGCGTTACATGTGCCCGGTCCCTGTTTCTCCGCAGAAACGTGAGCTTGAACGTCTGGGATGTCATTGCAAAATCTGTGTTTCCTAGGTAATATTTTATCTCTCATCTCAGTGATCGGCATAATGAACATTTTTGTTCCTGCATAAATAGCACCTGAAAGAAACCCCATTTAGTAGAGAATTACCAAATTGAGGGAAAATGCCTGACACTGAGAATCCCCTTAGGACTCTCCCTCCGGATGGGGATTGGCCAACGTTCCTGAAAGGACAGGCTTTCCAGCTCTTGCAGGAGTAATAAGGTAATTGGTGAATGAGTAAGAAACGGTTGCATCAGTTCCTTGGGGGAGCTGTGGATTGCATAGATGGGAATATTTTCGGTTTAGGGTCAGAGTTTCTGCTGCCATTCACAAACTCTGCGCGAGCATTCAGAAGTGGGTACGGCTTGTCCCTCGGAGAGGAGGGAAATAAATTCTCCTGGATTTGAAATATGTTTAAAAGAGAGCTAGGTCTGACATTAGCGTAATTATTTCTCACCTCGCTGCCAGAGGAGGGGTGGGATCGGGAGGCTGGAAGGACAAGGCAGCCATAAAGGGAGGCTGCTGACTGTGGTTTCCTGGAGCAGACTGTTCTTCTGGTGTTTGTATCTCCAGGGGAACACTTGCAGAGTTCATTGTTTTGCCACATCTCTTCTTCCCATCTATGACCTGATGCTTACCAGCTCGTCCCCTGGTTACTTGGGGGAGCTGGTTCGAAGCTGATGGTTGGCTTGGGGTCGTCTCTCAGGAGCAGTCGCATGTAAAGCAGGAGGACACAGATAGATAGACAGACAGACGGGCACACACACCCCTGCCATAGGGTCATTTCAGTGTAGTGCAGGTTACAGCAAGAGTATTTCACCCTTCTGCAGGGTAAAGGATCATAGAATCATAGAATCATTTAGGTTGGAAAAGTCCCTTGGGATCATCGAGTCCAACCATCAACCCCACTCTACAAAGCTCTGCCCTAGACCATATCCCCTAACACCACATCTAAACGACTCTTAGATGTCCAACGCTCTATTGCAATCACTAGTGGTAGGCAGATGCCGGTGGAGAAGTTCAAGCAGGTGAAGGATCTTGTCGTGGCTCACCAAATGAGACCCAGGCCAGGAGATTCCTGCCTTGTGTGACAAGGACAACGTTGAACCCAGCTCAGGCTTCCACCAGCCTCCGTTGTTAAGCTGCCAGAGTGCGGCGTCCAAGGAGATCTCTGCAGCTCCCCAGACCCGACTCCCTTCCCAGCTAACCCAAGAGAAATGGGTCCCTGCCGAAATTCAGCATCAGGGCTGAAAAAAAAAAACGGGTATTATGATTATTTGCTATGAGGCTGTGGCACTGCACTGTCCTCAGAGCTTTAATTTAGATGATTTAGGGTCCTTTTATTTAGTTTTAGCCCATTTACAATTGTAAAGAGGTGTGAACCAAAACGCTGGGCTCTGCACGTATCGACAGAGCTGATCAATTGCTGGCTTCTGGGGGTGTGATGTGGTTAGGCAGGAAAAAACCATCTTTTTTTCCCCTCCTAATTAGGTGCTTCATTTGGCTCTGCAGGCACACATGTTTTCGGTGGCAGGGGTGACATTTTCAGCTCACCAGGGCGATGACAAGGGAAGCAGAGCATGCAGAGAGCTGGAGGAGGCACGGAATCAGAAAAAAAACCCACATTTCCATGGCCACCCCAAAGGTGTTAATCTAAGATGCTATTTAACCATAGCCTCGCACTGGCAAGGAACCCTCTCAAAACCTCTCCGCCTTAGCAGCAGCCTGCATTTCACCTGGTTGCTGGCATGGAAAGCACCAGAGGTCTGGACACTAACGGATGTGGGGGTGTTGGAGAAGCCAGCAGAGATGATGGGAGCCAGCTGGCTGGGCCCTCGCTCCCTTGGCAGCCCTCTGAGTGTTTGCCATCAAGCTGAGGGGGGAGCCCAGGGGGAAAAATTAGAAAAAAAGGCAGGTAGGGACCGGGCTGGGAAGATGAAAGTGCAGGGAAGGGGTGGAGAGCTCCAGCGTGTGCTGGGACCAGACCTGGAAACAGGCAGGGAGGAATCGGTGCATCAGCAAACAGGCAAAAGTAGTCATGCGCCCCAGGAACAGCTGAGCAGCAAGAATGCAACGTGCTGCATGTGGGAAGATCAGAGGCAAAAATACCACCACGAGCAAATCGGTTCCACTATTCTCCCCTCCAGACTATCCTACCATTGCCTGTGCGTCTTTAGTTAATTCAGCTGCTTTTAAAAGCAGGATATAGAGATCATAGAATCATAGAATCATAGAATCTTCATGGTTGGAAAGGACCTTTGAGATCATCGAGTCCAACCATACACACACACAAAAAAAACCCCACAATCTCTGCCACTAGAGCATGCCCTGAAGTGCCACATCTACACGTTTCTTAAACACCTCTAGGGATGGTGACTCAACCCCCTCCCTGGGCAGGCTGTTCCAGTGCCTGACCACTCTTGCAGTCAAGTCATTCTTCCTAATATCTAACCTAAACCTCCCCTGCCGCAGCTTCAGCCCATTTCCTCTGGTCCTGTCATCATTCACCTGGAGAAGAGGCCAACACCCACCTCTCCACAACCTCCTTTCAGGCAGTTGTGGAGGGCAATGAGGTCTCCCCTCAGCTTCCTCTTCTCCAAGCTAAACATGCCCAGCTCCCTCAGCCTCTCCTCATATGACCTGGTCTCCAGACCCCTCACCAGCCTGGTAGCTCTCCTCTGGACACGCTCCAGCGCTTCAGTGTCCCTCTTGTACACTTCTATGTCCCCCTCATCCATCAGCCTGTGTGAGCGGCATCGCAGGCTGAAGACGGGCAGCCTGGCAGCTGGGCCATGGTGCGGGCAGCTCTGGGCAGCTCTTCTGCCCTGTCTCTGCTTGGCTGGGGTGGCCCGTCTGACCCACGGTGCTGTGCCCCAGGGGTCTGTGGGAGGGCCAGGGTGATGCTCAGCCAGCGGTGCTGGGGCGGAGATGAGGGTCTAGGGTCCTCAGGTACTTCTGAAATACTGGTGTCAGCCTCCGACCCACGGTGCACATTTGCAATAGTTTTATTTGTTCCTTTCTCTGCTGGGTTTTAAATATGAAGTGTGGATCTAAGTGCCAACATCCTCACCATTGCTAGTTAGAGCAAGCAGTGACTTTCACCCAGTTGGATAGACTTTAGGGATCTTTTTTCATCTGTCCTGTAATTTCACCTCCCCGTGCTTTTACCATGGGAGAAAACAAAACCTTTTGCAATGAGCACACCGAGCTGGTTCTCCAGGAATCCTCTGGAGGATTGGGATGAGGCACTGGCATCCCAGTGACGGCTACGGATTGCAGCCTGGCCAGGAGGCACACAGAGGCGTCTTTGGAGTTGGGATCAGGATGTGCGAGAGATGTAATCTGGCTGCAATTCCCTGTCTAACTAAGTGTGGATTTAGCAGTTGCTTTAGCTTTGGGATTTAGAAATCTTCGGAAAAAGTTTTAAGGCCCTCAACCAGGACCTCGGAGGAAGATTTCAGTCCAGGAGGAGTTCGTTACGGCGCGGCAGGCTCCGTGACAGAGCCCTGCCATCCAAATGCACAAGGGAACAGGCTTGTAGAGCCACACGGGGTATCGTTCTACGCATGGAAACGCTGCTAATCCCTCCCAGCCCCAGCCCCGTGAAAACTTAGAGACCTGATCTCAACCAAGGGTGGAATAACTTGGGGGAAGGATGCTGTCCTGAGGTTACGGACATCTGAGCCTCCCAGGAGCCAACTGCTCGAGGGCTGAGCTCACAGCACGGCTTTCCAAGGGCATCTTCCTTTGGGAACTGGCTGCTCTAAGGTTCTGTAAACGGAGGGACACGGTGGGAAGCTGGAGGCTCTGCTGTCTTCAGCCATCCCAACGTAAGCCATCCTTGCGGGTAAAACTCAATGTCTATGACCCAGTACGGCAGAGCTAGAAAAGTTACCGTTGGGAAGCGTTAGAGTCAGCAGAGCCAAGTGTTATCTGTCTCGTGCTGAAATCTCCCCGGTGATTATTCTGGCTTTATGCAATCACGGAGGCTTTTTGCTAAGTAGGACCAAATGCACCAGATTCTTGCAGCCACGCTGCAGTCTGCCGTCAGCCTGGGCTTCTGGCACCCGCCGGGGAAATGCGTGGGGTCAAGGCACGGGGAGCACTATCACCCCCCCCTTGACTGCGATCCGGTGGTGAGATATGCTGAAAGGTAGCACACAAGAAGCTGCTGGTGTTGTTGTTCTTGGTTTCCTCTGTTTTTTTTTTCTTACCATCTTCCAGATGCTGCAGAATCCCCAGATGCAGCCACAACAAAGTTCTTGCATTTTTTAACTTTAAAAAACATAATTGGGTAACTGAGAATAATGACTAAACAATGCAATAAATCATGTCTACACCTGGCCTGGAAATGGGGGTGGGGGGGCGGTTCGGGGAGAAGTGTTTCTTCCCTCATTAATGAACAAAGCTGAAACATCGACACAAAATGCTCCCAGAGTCAGCAAATCTGTTCCAGCCTCCGCCAGCGAGCCCTGGCAGGTCTGCGTGCTCCAACCTTGGGGACCTGGGGACAGGAGTCACCATCCCCGGGGCTCGGGGCTAAACCTGTGGGAGAAAGGGAGGCTCGTGGTGCTAAACCCCAAAGCCTTCCCTCTGACCTGGGCAGAATAGCAAACTTAAAGAGAAATGTCACCGCTTTAATAGCTGAAGACATTTTTATGTCCCGGCAATAATTTTTGACTGCGCAGTGCCACTCACCTTTCCTGCTGTATAAACACGGCAAATAACCATTGCACCGCTCCAAATGAGGTAATTATCGAGGACAGGAAACTGCGATAACTGCGCAGGAGTTGTTAATGTTCATTTTATTTGCTCATTTATACAGCTAGCAAGACCTGCAACCTGCCCCCAGCACAGAAATCCCCGCCAGCTGAAGGGGCCGGTGTGGAGGTGATGGACCACGGCTCTGCCGGAGCTGGAGGGCAGAGGAGCACGGGGGAATCCAATTTTTCCCTCTCTGTCCATGTTGCATCCCCATGGCTTGGCTGGGGTCTCAGCAGCCCACCCCTCGCCACACTAAGGCTCCCTCTCTGCCGGTGTGCAGGGCAAAAAGAAGGATTTGGGGGGATTTATTTTTTTTTTCCCTAGCAGCTTTCGAAAGGAGATGGAGGGAGGGTGGCAGACCCTTCTGCTGCAGGATTAGGGCTTCTTCTTCTGGCTGATGAAGTCCCAGACCGAGCAGCTCCAAAGAGAGAAGGACACAAATGATATCAGCCCTGTAGTTTTCTTTTTTTCTCCTAAAAATGGCTTTTGCCTTTTACACGCAGAGCACGTGATGGGAGAGGGGAGGGAGGCGACAGCCAAAGGAGGGATGGGACCGGACAAGTGGGGAGAGCCGTGACACCCTAGTTGTGCTCAGAGCTGTGTCCCCCACCCCATCGAGGGGATGACAGGGTGGGAAGGACGGTGCAGCACGAGGGAAGATGCGGGACAGCCCATGAACGCTTCTCCAAAGAGATGTCTGCGTGCCCGGGCTCAGGGCCAGGCTTGCTGAGACGCTCTGGTGATACGCTCTTCCAAGCTTGTACGTTTTATCTGCTAGTTCAAAGCGAGATGCTTATCTCTTTGAGCCTCTTCAAGCTGACAGGTGCCCTTATCTCTGCTGCTCCCCGAGTGCTGCAGCCGCCGGGGAGTTTGTGGCAAAAAGGTGAGCGAAAAGTTTTGGTTTGGGGAACCTAAGCCTGAGGTGGCTTTCTGTGTCTTTATCTCTCATTTGTTGTTAATTAGACTTTCCTTGGCAATCCTCTCTGCCCAGAGCCTTTGAGGAACTCGTGGCCATCTCTGTGCTATACAGGCATGGGAGTGGAGCCCTTTTTTTCCAGCAGCCTCTGCCCATCACGGGATACACACACCCAAATCCAACCCGGGGTAGAAAAGTGGTCCATGGGCACATCAAGGCCATAAGGCAATCACAGTAAAGCCAACTGGAGACATGACTAAGAAAACTGCAATGAAAGCTCAAAGTGTGGCTCATGGTCGCTTAAGGGCCCCCTTCATTCACCTTTACAACTAAATATTTTGTTCTTCGCCTGCTCTGATCTTAGCCTAAGCTCTCCGGCTTCTGTGGCTTTGTCTCCTGACCTTCTCCGTCCTCGTGCGAACAGCAAAGGCTGGGCGAGAGGCTGAGTGCGTGTGTCCACGTGCAGTTCCCGAAAGCTGCAAGGAAAACATAAACATAATTGAAAAAAGTAATTGAAACTTACAACTGCGTTGATGAGAGAGTTTTCTCCTTGGCCTGCCATTAATCGTCAGGAAATAAATACCTTTATGGCTTCTGTAATTATGGCCTAAATAGAACTGTGAGAAAATTTCTATCATTAAACATATCCTCAAAGATCACATGCCTCCACCTGCTTCCCTGAAAATGCCACTTTCCCGGACTTTGCCCACCCAGCAGATTCAGAAACAACTTTCCAAGGCAGGAGAGTCACCTCTAACCTCAAAAAAGTTGGAATTTTCCCAGGTCCTCGGCAGAACTTTGCCCCATTAAATCCGCCTTATACCACTGTGTTGCCCTGAAGCATCCTCCGTGTCGGGGCAGGCTGCCGTCCCCATCTGCCCGGAGTCACCTGGGCACCCTCGTGTCCTCCGTCACATTTTGCAGCTGGGGTGCTCAGAGCTCGGCGGAGGAAGCGTTTTAACGGCGTGTCTCCAAACATCATGGTCTTGCCCAGCTTCTCAGCTCTACGAAGGAGAGCCACCGCTTCACCGACCCGCGAAGTGGCAAGAGCCATGGCTAATTTCACATTTTTCTGACATGGCTCGAGACCCGTCGGCAACGGCGCTCTCAGAGAGCAACGTGTTGCTGTATCTATTGTATTTATAAGCTTGTTAGTTGATTAACCACACTCGAATGCTGGCAGAGCGATTGTTTTGCTGAGTGGCTTCAATAAGAATCTGGAACAATAAGATGCACACAGACAAAGGTTTTAATGGATAATTAATTGTTCCAGCGTGTAAAGTTTCTGTGCAAAGATCCTGGTGAATCAGAGTTTCCGATTTCCACCCCCTTTACAATGTGACTAAACAGTAACGCTGAAATCATGGACTGGATCGGAATTTTTTTTAAAAAGAGAGTGCCAGAAATGAGGAAACCATAAGGTCTGGATGCAGGGAGTCGGGGTACAAGGAAACTGGGGACAGTGGCAGGGGCAGCACAGGTCTGTGAGGGTTTTTGCCTGCCGCGGGGGTGGAAGAACATTTTCCAATGCTTATCTCCTCTGAATCTTTACACCCCGTTAGTTTGCACTCCCACCCCCAGCTTCCTATTTGCAGTAATACCCAGAACGGCCGAAGCGGCACTTTTCAGCTCTGAAACGTGAGTTGTGAGCGCGGGACGGTGGTAACAGAGAATTTATCAGCCCCTTGGGACAGGTTGGGTGTGACGCCAGACCTTGCAGCATTTATGGTCTTCGGAGGGCTCCTGCCAGTGTCTCCTGGACAGTCTCAGCAGCCAGTTTCTTGGGAGAAAGGGGTTAATGGCTTCTCCCCCCAGCAGGTACAGTGGAGATGCTCCGTGAAGGAGCTGCACCACAAAGCGTCCAGGCTGCAGGAGGACCCCCAGCTCCCACCCTGCCGGGCTGGTACCACGGCCCAGCCTCACGCCACTCTCCCTGGGGAGGGACCAAAGCAAAGGCAGAGCCACGCTGCAAAATGTTGCAGCTCTTCAACCCTGAAATGAGTTGGAATCCTCTGAGCGGGGAGGAAATCTGCCAGGATCCTGGGGACCTCACTCCATGGGATGATTTGAGGTATCTCTGCACGCCTCCCCGGGCACGGCCAGAGCAAAGACAGGGTCCCACAAGCTCCCGGGCAGGTTTACTTTCTGCCTGGCGAACCTGCAGAAGTCCTGTGGGATTTACATCCCAGGGGTGGGATGGAGCCGCTGGCTCCCGGCGGCCGCAGGAGCTGGGAAGCTGTACCCAGCCCTCCGGTGAGCGTGCGGGATGAGTTTGCCGTGGAGCAATTTGCTTCCTGCTTTCCAACGATAAAAAAGGAAAGGTGGCAAGGCAGGGAAAGGAGTATGTCTGTGGATGGCCACGCAGCAGCCGCCGAGGCTCTAATCCCTGCCTGGGAAGGGGCTCCTCGCAGAAGGTGGGAGCTGATACCACGGCATCTTCTGAAGTGGCTGGAGTCGGTGCTGGGAACGTGAATGATCCCATCAGCTCCTTTGCTGCAGGGCGTCCTGCTGTGTGACACCGCAGCTCTGTAATCGTCTCCCAATCCAAAAGCAGGCTCAGGGCACCTTGCACGCTAGGACAAGATGCCTCTTCAAGGAAGAGTAATAAAGCAAATTGAGAAAAAGAGAAGGGACAGTCAGGGCTGCGCATCCCTGCAGAGGATGTGCTGAGAGCCATTGGAAAGTGCCAGAGGGGCTGGCCACCTTTGCCGTCCCACTAAGCTGCCCGGGCACCATGGGGCTCGTCACCGGCACTGCCTGCAGGGACCTGGCACAGGAGCATCCCCGCGCCGGCAGATGTGCGGGGACAGAGAGCGAACTGCCTTCCCCACCTGCACAGGAGTGCTCGCCGCCATGAGACGGATGGGTGGGCTGAAGACACGCGCGCACCACGCTCATGTATGCTAAACATGCCGGCAGGCATGTCTCATGTTCACAGCCGCGCGTTTGCTCGCCGAGCCCTGATCCTCACACCAAAGTTACTGCCTGTCTCTCTCTGTCTGCTGGGTGCGTTTTGACACCTCGCAAAGGCTCACCCCGAGCACCCGTACGTCCGTGCAGCACACTTGGCATGCACGAGCACATAGAATCATAGAATGTGTTGGGTTGAAGGGACCTTTAAAGGCCATCTAGTCCAACCCCCCTGCAGGGAGCAGGGACATCTTCAACTAGAGCAGGTTGCTCAGAGCCTCATCCAGCCTGGCCTTGAATGTCTCCAGGGATGGGGCCTCCACCCCCTCTCTGGGCAACCTGGGCCAGTGTCTCACCACCCTCAGTGTAAAGAACTTCTTCCTCATGTCTGATCTAAACCTGCCCTGCTCTAGTTTAAACCATTGCCCCTCGTCCGGTCGCTACATGCCCTTGCAAACAGCCCCTCCCCAGCTTTCTTGTAGCCCCTTCAGGTACTGGAATGGTTCGGGTTGGAAGGGACCTTAAAGATCATCCAACCCCCCTGCCCTGGGCAGGGACACCTCCCACCAGACCAGGTTGCTCCAAGCCCCGTCCAACCTGCCCTTGAACCCCTCCAGGGATGGGGCAGCCACAGCTTCTCTGGGCAACCTGGGCCAGGGGCTCACCCCCCTCACAGCAAAGAATTCCTTCCTAACATCCGATCTGAATCTCCCCTCTTTCAGTTTGAAACTGTTACCCCTTGTCCTATCATTACACTCCCTGATCCAGAGTCCCTCCCCGTCCTTCCCGTAGAGCCCCTTTAGGTTCTGGCAGGGGCTCTAAGGTCTCCCCAGAGCCTTCTCTTCTCCAGGCTGAACCCCCCCAGCTCTCTCAGCCTGTCCTCACAGCAGAGGGGCTCCAGCTCCCTGAGCATCCTCATGGCCTCCTCTGGCCCCGCTCCAACAGGTCCATGTCCTTCTTGTGCAGAGGGCTCCAGAGCTGGACACAGCACTCCAGGTGGTGTCTCACCAGAGCAGAGCAGAGGGGTAACGTAGTCCCCAAGGGACTGGGACACATGCACATGCTCACACATACATTAGCAGCAGACACATGCTAAGCACACACACACACACACGCGCATATTAATCACTTTTCTCTGTCTGTCTCTTTTCTAAGCTGTTCTTAAAGCCAGAGAGATTAGCTGATCACAGCCAAATGCATGGTACAAAGCAGACTTCAGTGGAGTCCCAGCATAATGGTAGATTACATTAGAGAGAACAGACAGACGTGTCCTTGTCATCCCAGGTTAATATGACTATAGATTAATGCTGTAGCTGTTGATTGTTATGGAAATCCCCCCATTTAGCTCGTTCCTAAAGCATTGACAGTTCTAGCCTTGAATTCGGAGCAGGGGTGGAACTTGTTAATGGATTTCATTTTCCTGCAGGAAGCCAAGGCATTTAAAGGGAGAGGGAGCGCAAATTTGCTGACTTTCTGGAAGTGTTCCAGCGTGCATTGAGTCAGCGTGGACATTTAATCCCTTGTTCAGATGCAAAGCAATGCAAAGAGCCATGTTGGTCTTGCCTTTCTAGGAAAAAAGGAGGAAGTTAGGCTTGGGGAAAGTAACCGCTCCTGACCTGGGTGCCGAATGTCTCGGGCACATCCTGGCTCCCCGTACGCAGAGACACATGTCACCGCACCTGCAGCAGGGACGTTTCTGCCAAGGTTGGTTGATGACTGATGCCAACGTGGGGACTGTAGCTGCTGCCATCTCTCCGCTTTGTTGTCAACTTGTAGTTGCTGTGTTTGTTTGCCTGCTTTCCCTGGCCGGGTGGGAACGCTCCACGTCCCAGCAGCGCGGCTCAGCCGCGCCGCTCGCTCCCTTTATGGCGTTTCCTCCTCTTTCATCGCTTTGTCGCTGCGCCCCTGAGCAATAGGAAAATATCCAACTGCTCCTGAGCACGCTCAGAATCTCTCCGTACATCCCTATGCCAATGAATTATTTAAGTTTCAAACAGTGACTCATGGGGCAGCAAACACACGCTCTCCGAAACCCTGAGCGGAGTTGACACCGGTATGAAGGGAGCGGTGGGATTACTGGGGCACAGCCACCCTGAATTAAGGTTTGCTTGACAGGTATTTCTGTTACATTTAACACCAGCATCATCTCCCCCTTCCCCTCCTTGCTCCCTCTCACTAGGAGGGATAATTAGTCCTTGCAAGATCGTCCAAGGAGCAGAAAGTTGCTCTTTGACACTTTCAGCATTACTTTTACTGCCTGCTGGGGAAGTTCGGTGATATTTCATCACCAACGAAAAGGTCGCTGGTGCTTGTGATAAATGATGAAATCCCACCATCTCCCCCCGCCCCATTTTACAGCGGCAAACCAAACAAAACAGGAATGAAACCCCCAAGAAGTGCTATGTTGTTGGCTTTTTTTCTTCACGGTGCAGGTGGTCATTTTCAGAGCTGACGCTCGCATTCTAATACAGCCCGTGGTGGGGGTCAGAGCAGCAAAGAGAAATAATGGTGTTCTCACCACTTGCTGAAATCACCTGTTAGGGGAAACTGCTGTAAATTCGAATTTACAGAAGCGAGGACCGTGCTTTACAGCAATTTTAGACATTCCCAGCATACAGGCTACCTGATCTTGACGGGAGCTTTGGGATGCTACTGCAGCACACGCGGTGCATAGTAATAATGCTAATGAATTCCCCCTTCCCTAATTGGTCCCGGTCCCGGGGGTTACATGTACTCACTGTCCCAAGCCCTGCTCAGTGCTGTCAATGCTGGGGGGGGGGGTGGGGGGGATGTTGCTGTGGAGATGCCTTGGGGGGTCCCACACATTGGAGCCCGACTTCAGGTGGAGGAATAAGCAGCAGGAACAGCAGATGAGAGTCCGGAGGAAAACAAAGCTGCCCTTCTCATGCAAATGCCTCTGGTGGTGACGGGGGAATGTGAGGGAGGGAAACATAGGGGCTCCTATAGCCGATAGAGATGCTGCATTGTTTCTAATTAATTAGCATGTTTTTCAAAGCTTTCCACGAGGCGTCAGCAGCTTTTTAAGGGCGCTTTGCCAAAGAGCATTTAAATGGAAATCCCCCTGAGATACAGTATATTCTTTGCAGGGTCTCACTGGAAGGTAGATTCTTCCCAGGGGAAACCAGCCCCTACCTCCTTGTTTAATGTGTGGGTTTATTTGGATCTCGGATCTGGGGGATTATCGCGTGCTCCAGTGTGGGGCCGGCGTTCCCATCTCCTGCAGCTGCTGCTCTGCAGCCCCAGGTCCTCCTCCCGCAGAGACGCAGGATGGGTCGCCGCTGCTCACTTCCATCTGCCCGTATCCACACACTGTCACCCCCCAGGGTGGCTCCCCTGCGTGGGCACGGACCCACGCAGGGACTTTCCAGGGGAGCAAAATGCTCCTGTCCTTGTTACAAAATGCTGGTGCCACGGTTTTTTTCTGGCTCTCTAAACTGCTCTCATCACCTACTGGTGTCCCTCAGACCGCCCGAGGGGTTCATTGAGGCTGCAGTGCGTCAGTGTCTCCAAAGCAAACGTGTTTGAAACTACAAATTTTAAGACCATGGCAATCCCAGGCTCAGTTTCTCCAACAGTGGGTGTGAATCAAGCCCCCAGTGACCCAGAGGGAGCGAACACCAGGAGAGGAGATGTGGTGGCTGTGCTCTTTGGGCCACACACGCAGAGTGAAGGAGCTCTTGCTCTGGGCGCGGGGTGGATGGATGCGTTTGTCACCTGCTCTCTTTAATTTGCCTATAATCACACTGACACGAAATGTGTGAAATCAGCCGAGGTGGAAAGAAAGATCCCAGCTGAGTCTCCAGTGGCACAGCACGAACATTGCAAGCGTACACGGCAGCACCGGCCCAGCAGTGGCTGAAGAGAGGCCAGGGGCCGGTGCAAGTCACCAGGTGGCTGAGGGTTGCCTGGGGGGTTAGCATGCCTGTGCAATTCTTCAGGTCAGCCACGAGGATATTTCCTGAATATTTACAGGCTGGAGCCATGCACCAGCATTTGATAGTCCAGGTTATCAAAACGGGGTCCCTAAATCAGCATTTCATAGCATCATAGAATCATAGAATGGTTTGGGTTGGAAGAGACCTTAAACATCATCCAGTGCCACCCCCTGCCCTGGGCAGGGACACCTCCCACCAGACCACGTTGCTCCAAGCCCCGTCCAACCTGGCCTTGAACCCCTCCAGGGATGGGGCAGCCACAGCTTCTCTGGGCAACCTGGGCCAGGGGCTCACCACCCTCACAGCAAAGAATTCCTTCCTGAGATCTCATCTAACTCTCCCCTCTTTCAGTTTAAAACTTACCCCTCATCCTATTGCTACAGTCCCTGATCCAGAATTCCTCCCTGTCCTTCCTATAGGCCCCCTTTAGGTTCTGGCAGGGGCTCTAAGGTCACCCCAGAGCCTTCTCTTCTCCAGGCTGAACCCCCCCAGCTCTCTCAGCCTGTCCTCACAGCAGAGGGGCTCCAGCCCTCTGAGCATCTTTGTGGCCTCCTCTGGACCCGCTCCAACAGGTCCATGTCCTTCTTCTGTTGGTGGCCCCAGAGCAGGAGGCACCACTCCAGGTGGGGTCTCACGAGAGTGGAGCAGAGGGGCAGAATCCCCTCCCTCGCCCTGCTGGCCGCGCTGCTTTTGATCCAGGATACAGTTGGCCTCCTGGGCTGCAAGCACGCATTGCCGACTCTTGTTGAGCTTTTCATCAAATTCTCAAATTTAGACACACAAATGAAGTAGCCTGATGGTCAGAAGCAATGCAGACCCTGCAGCACCACCCCACCTCTCCCAAATCCAAGTGCAGATTCAGGCAGATACCTTCCCATATGCAGCTCTGAAAAGAGTGGACAATGACTACAGGTCCCGGTGCTCATCTCACAGATGACCAGCTGGATGTTCTTTCATTAGATTAAGATCGTTCTGGAGTCTGACTTTGCCCTTGCCGCTTTCTTTTCTGACCATGTGGCAATTCAAATGTTCCTTTCCAAAAAAGATTACAACTTTCCAAGCTGAAGGTCTCAATGACATGCCTGAAACCAAATTGCTGTATCCAACGCGAACACACACATTTTCCTATACAAAGGAAGTGGCAATTTTGCTACTTTCACCAAGGACAAGGAATTTCATATCGGTTTATTGTGCAGGCATGCGTTTGTGAGATTTTCATGGCCCTGTGATTTATGCCGGGACCTGAGTTATAACTCACACTTCTGTTTAAAAGCTAAACACTCTAATAGTGGTGGCTATTACTGTCATCACGTACCAGCCGCCCTTCTGAGATTCAATCTAGCCAAAGCTGGCCTACGTGATATTATCTCTGTATTTGTCTGCCTGATGGAGCTGCCTTTATTTTTTCTCTTTCATATATTGCTGTCTCAAGGACTGTTTTCCAAGCAACAATTCATGTCTCCTTCAGTCATCAGTGAAAACAATCAAGCTCAATTTTATTTTTGGCAGAAATCAAATGCTAAATGAGATCTCGGAATCATAAACAAGAGTGATGTAGACAAATCGGAGGGAATTCAGAGAAGAACAGCATAGATGATTAAGAGGCAGGAGGGACTGGCTGATGGGGAAAGATTAAAAGAAGTAAATACTTACAGCTAGGCTAAGAGAAGACTAATGGGGAACAAAATAGCTGTCTAGGAATATCCAAAGGGTGTAAACACTGAAGAGAAAGAAATATTGTTTGGAATGGACCAAAAGCAGCGGAGCTAAGAATAAAGTTGATGAAACTCAACGAAGGGAAATTCAGCCTCAACGCCAGCATAGATTTTCTCTATTTCTACCAATATGCAGAGACACGGACTTTCCCAAGGAAAGCAGGATAAACACTGTTGCTCGAGTGCTTTGAGCCTGCAGAGGAGACCATGCCTTAAATAAATAATTGGCAGTGGAACATTTTCAGCTTTATGCTATCTTTCCTCGTAACTAGCTGAGATGAATGAATAATCCATGATGGATAACTTACTCAAAGAATTTTGCCGCTGACATGGCTCAGAGTTTGCCGGTGAATGGATCACACTTTCCTTCAATTCATCTAATGCTTCAGGATATCCAATTCATTTTTTTCATTTTTTGGCGAGTGGTTTTACTCTAAGGACTCGACTGCCTGCAGAGAGCTGCGAGTGCTCGGTGGGCAGCCCCAGGAGGTGCGCTGGGCAGCAGCGGTGGGTCGTGTAAATCATCCTCCAGCCCTGAATTTAGAAGAACACAACTCTTCTGATCAGCAGGACTGCAAGGAGGCCACTGGAGGTTTGACTCTGTCGGGAAGAGAATCGCTTAGGGAAGGAGAGTAAATGAGCAGAAACAGAGTACCTTACAAAATGAAAGATCTCTTCCTTCTGGGCAATGCCAACCTTACTGAGCAAGGGGAAAAAAAACCCAAAACAGCCAAAGGTACTGGTTAAACAGGCTGAATTGCTTCATTGCTCTTAGCATTTACAGCAAGACACATGGTTCTTGCTTTGTGGGCATGGCCATATCCTGCTCTGATGTGCAAACGAGCTCCGGTGAGGAGTCTGGTACTCTGTTCTCCTTTGTTAGGAAGTCACACCTCACCTACAAGGTCTGCATGTGATGGCCCCTCATTTTCCAAGTCATTGGAAGCGAATAATTGGATGTCAGCACAGTTTGCATCCCTAGCTCTGTAATGGGCTCTTGGGTCCTCCTCTGGCTTGCTTGCTCAGTTCTCTGCAAGCAGTCTGGAAGCGAGTCTTGGAGAAATACCGTATCTGAGCTCAATTAATCAGCGTCCCATAAAAGTACTGACTGCTTTGATTGCCTAGTAAAACATGTAAGGTGGATAAAAATAATTGTAATAGCAAGAGGTGGAGAAACATGGCTGGCTCTTAGATGTGTTAGGGCCCAAGGCATTGCACAGCCACTGCTTCCAGCAGGTTTTCTTCTTTCGGAATGTGTTTTTCCTGGTGCAGAACACGCCAGCCGCAACAGGAAACAAATCTGGACGGAGCAGATTAAAGTTTAAATTCGGCTACAGTCCCACAGATTTTTCCTCTCAGGCTTTGGTTAGTATAGCTAATTAAACTGCAGGCGCATGAGCTGGTGAACAATTAATGCACGCTTTCTAAGCGCAGCCAAGAAGCAGCGCTCCCTCCGCAACACACAGCCCTTTTTGGGGTAAGTCTGATGCTGTCGGGAACATCTCAGCAACACCACAAAACAATTTGGGGTCGGAAGTGGAGAAGAACATGTTGTCTCAAGGCAGGATGGAGCCAGGAGGTAGGATGCAACATATTGCCGTGGACTTGTATATGACTGCAGCGGTCACAAACCCAGCTTTACCTTTGAAAAATGGTGCTTCGGCTGCTCGGTAGCCTCTGCTGCCCTGCCGGGTGCTGGCTTGGTAATGAGTCAGGAGATGGACAGCCACCCAATGCCATCAGCTACACCCCTTCGGTGCTCATGTCCCTCTGAGCACTCACCCTGGTGGCCTTGGAGCTGAGCAGGGTGGGCTGGTGGGGCCAGACAGCCTGGCTGGTGGGCAGGAGACCCCACGTCTCTCCAAACTGGTGCCCATGGCTGACCCCAGCTCCCTCCTCCCCACACTTTCCCCTTCATCCTGCTTTGCTCTTCTGCTCCTTCTCCTCTTCACAGAAAGAGAAAGGCAAGGGGCAGGGGGGAGGCAGAGCTTTAAACACAAGCCAGCAGGAATAGCTTTGAGCTAGGCACTAAAACATCCAGGAGAAACGCTTGTCTAGGGCTTTTCACTAGACCATTTCAAAGGAAACCGTAAGTTGCTGAGCTGTGGAAAGGCGCTGCTTTGGAGAGGACAGGTCGTGATCTACTCTCCCGAACGCAGCTGTAAATCTGGAGCACCACGTCTGAAGCGAATGTAGTTCATTGGGATTTACCGCAGCGTGACAGTGAGCAGGACGCTGCCCCGGCGCTCGCTGAACTAAACCCACAAGGTCAACTCGCTCTGGGCAAAAACGGAGGATTTTCAGCAAAGCTGCCAGCTGTAGAAGCGCAGGTGTCCTTAGAAAAAGGAGAAGTCCCCTGTCCTCTGCCCCTTCAATGCCTCCCCCCGGGACCCGGGGATGCAGAGGGGAGGTTTATCTTTCGAAGGAAGGCAAGGCCTGGCCCCAGCTCACGTTGTATCAGGAGGTCCCGGATTTCAGGTCTGGGTGGGGATGTTCAGTCCATTGGCAAAGTGGCAACTGTTTGGATTATTTAAGAATTTGGAAATGGGCTGGTTACCTGGCACCGCTGGTCAGCAGACAGCCAAAACCCCTTTGTCAAATAAACACCAGCCAGGATCCATCTGGAGTCCCGCTAAGATGTACATAGACCTTGTGGACCAGTTGCTCCAGACAACAACCCAGGCAGGTCCCTGGCCTGCCTCTCCTCCAAGCCCTGACATCTGCTCCAGGCCGGGATGCCATAAACCTCTCTGTTGGCTTGGAAAAGGGGCTTCTTTGCCCCATTTCACACTCCTGACCCATCCCTTCCCTTTCCTTTCTCCCACCAGCTTTATCCTTGCTAGTGCCAGGATAGCCAGGTTTGAACTTCACCATCTGTTGGCTCTTTCATTGCCTGCACGGGTGACCCTACCACTGCTTTTCTGTCCTACCCTGAAACAAGAAAAAGGAGAGTCACTTCTTCTTCCCCACTGACTCTGGCTCTCCTTTGTCGCTCGCTTTCCTTCCCCGAGTCAGGAACCAAACTGAAGGCTCAGGAGGTGGGTCCATGCTGGTAGCACAGCCCAGGAGCACCATGAGCTGCTGTCACGGGCATCACCGATCCTGCTCCCACACATCCCGGAGCTGGTCCCAGCCTGCCCCTAACACCCTCCTGACTTCCAGGCATCCGTGATGATTTGCACATTTTTCTGTGTAAACACACCTCGGCCACAGATGCTCGATTCCGCCTCGGCTCTTTGCCACGTGTCACGCTGGTGCTGCGCAGGGATGCTGCCGAGCACGGACCTCCCCCCGTGCCTCTCCCAGGTGAAGGTCGCCCCAAGCAGATGCAGCTGTACGATGCGTGCCAGGTCCCCCGAGGCTCACGACGTTGTTCCGGCTCCCCAAGTGGATGAGCTGAAACTTTTCAGGGGAAAAGAATAACAAACAGGGAATAATGAAAATTAAAACTGCCAGCCTGTCTTTTGGCCAAATAAACATTGGTGTAACGATGAATTGAACGGGTGGGAATCATGGATCTTCTAAGGGACAAGCACAGGGTGCCTGCATAGCTGCGCCAGCAGGGCAGGAGCCGGCCCCATGGCCATGGCTCTGCTCCATGGGAGAGCTGGCTCTGCCTGGGGGATGCAGGGAGGCACATCAGCCACATCAGCCACCATGTGTGTCACCTATACTGCTGTGGGGACACCCGCGTTCCCACCATGATGCTCCTCCGATCAGGGAGATGGGACTGGAAACATTTCCCCAGTGGTATGGGGCACTGCAAAGCTGTGCCAGGGGTGCAAGAGGACAGACCAGCGCTGCCATCAGATCCAAAGCCTTTCCTTTATCATTCAGAAGCACTTTTCATTTTCCTTTTTCGTGAGAAATGGTTTTGTGCTGGAAACAAGTTAGTTTTTATGAAGGAAACAAATCACTGTAAAGGTTTTCCTGTAGAATCTCTCATTCCCTCTGACCCTATTTAAATACGAGGATGAGAAGAAGACACCTCAAGATGATCCGGCTCCTTTCATCTGTGCTGGTGGGGAAGGTTGCCTTATTGCTCCGCAGTCATCCCCCTACCCTAGCAGGGGTGTGGGAGGGACACAGTTACCCCCCTCTGGCCCTAAAAAAAGAGACGAGAAGCCCTTGGAACCACCCAAAACATTGGGCAGCCTTTCCTCTCCGCCTGTTATTTCCCCAGCTCGGGGGTTTTAGGGATGTGGTGCTGCTGCTGGGCATCCAGCTCCTGCGCTTGGGATGCAGGGGCATGGGATGCTCCGAGTGGGCACACCCTGATGCCCACAGAGATGACACCCCCTCCATCATCCTTCGCCTGAGCCCCAAAACCAGCGGGGTGGCCCGGGGTGGGAAGGAGGGCTCCAGCGCTGCGGGTCCTGCCGCGGGCTCGCCCAGGCTGCTCGGCGTGGAAACCCAGAACAACACAAATAGGAAACACATTGGGGATTAGTGGGAGAGATAATAACAGCAGACGGGGCCCGGCCTGGCCTTGATTACTGCAAAATCACAGCAATCGCTGCTGTTTATAATTCCAGCAGAAGCAATTCTGGTTTTATTGTATTTTCTTCTTGATTGTGTTTTGGGTTTTTATCCCCTCCACTGTGGAGTTAAAGGGACCTTGACGTGTAGTTTAGGATCAAATCTGGACCTGAGAGGGAAACACCATAATATGATTATATGGGAATGTTCCCCAGATCTGAAGCAAGCAACTGCTTTAATTACACTTGACCTGTCCTAAAACTGTGTTTGTTTATTTTTATTAAATAAACAGAAATATTTCAGTCTAATAGATCTCGGATTGTTGTTAGTGAGATTGGTCCTATTGCACCGGGAGTGTCTGATAGCAGAGGGCACTAATCCATAGCTAATCCATCCTCAGGTATGGCAGTAATTTCTCCCAGGCGGTACACGCAGGGGGATGGTTTGGGCAATAAAATCCAGCAAGGTGATATTTGAGCCACCGGCAGAAAACGCGGTACTCCAGCCAAGTGTGAGAGCTTATGGGGTAAGTTGTGCCCAAGGATGGCTGGGTCACGCCGCCGAGCAGGGATGCTGCAAGGAGAGGCTGCAGGCAGTTTCATAGAATCCTAGAATGGTTCGGGTTGGAAGGGACCTTGAAGATCGATGATCTGGATGAGGGGATTGAGTGCACCCTCAGTAAGTTCGCAGATGACACCAAACTAGGTGGGAGTGTTGATCTGCTTGAGGGTAGGAAGGCTCTGCAGAGGGACCTGGGCAGGCTGGATCGATGGGCCAAGGCCAACTGTATGAGGTTTAATAAGGCCAAGTGCCAGGTCCTGCATTTCGGCCACAACAACCCCAAGCAACGCTACAGGCTTGGGGAAGAGTGTCTGGAAAGCTGCCCGGCAGAAAAGGACCTGGGGGTGCTGGTGGCCGGCCAGCTTAACATGAGCCAGCAGTGTGCCCAGGTGGCCAAGAAGGCCAACAGCATTCTGGCTTGTATCAGAAACAGCATGGCCAGCAGGAGCAGAGAAGTGATCGTGGCTCTGTACTGGGCACTGGTGAGGCCTCACCTCGAGTGCTGTGTCCAGTTCTGGGCCCCTCTGTACAAGAGGGACATTGAAGTGCTGGAGCGTGTCCAGAGGAGAGCGACCAGGCTGGTGAGGGGTCTGGAGACCAGGTCATATGAGGAGAGGCTGAGGGAGCTGGGCATGTTTAGCTTGGAGAAGAGGAGGCTGAGGGGAGACCTCATTGCCCTCCACAACTGCCTGAAAGGAGGTTGTGGAGAGGTGGGTGTTGGCCTCTTCTCCCGGGTGAATAATGACAGGACCAGAGGAAATGGGCTGAAGCTGCGGCAGGGGAGGTTTAGGTTAGATATTAGGAAGAATGACTTTACTGAAAGAGTGGTCAGGCGCTGGAACAGCCTGCCCAGGGAGGGGGTTGAGTCACCATCCCTAGAGGTGTTTAAGAAACATGTAGGTGTTGGCACTTCAGGGCATGCTCTAGCGGCAGAGATTATGGGTTGTTTGGTTGGACTCGATGATCTTAAGGATCCTTTCCAACCATGAAGATTCTGTGTGATTCCGTGTGATTCTGTGTGATCATCTCGTTCCAACCCCCCTGCCCTGGGCAGGAACACTTCCCACTAGACGAGGCTGCCCAAAGCCTCATCCAGCCTGGCCTTGAACACCTCCAGGGATGGGGCAGCCACAACTTCCCTGTGGAAGATGGGATGCCCAAGGATGGGGCATCCACAACTTTCCAGCCCTCTGCGTTGTGCATCCGGCTTCTCCTCTACCTTCTGCGCCTGTGCTCGTGTTCCCGGGCTCTTCTGAGGAAACACTAACCATCGCGTGGGGAATCGGGTGATTTCTCAAAGGAGCTAAAAACCCTCCAAGCAATTAAGGCAACTCCCGGCCAAGCTGGTGCTCGCTGCAGAGAGCACCTCGGGGGCGGGCGCCGGTCAAGTGGCTCCTTGCGGGGCGGGCTGGCCATCTGCTGTGCTGCGGGATGGCGGGCACCGATGCTCAGTGATCCAGTGAAGGCTCTTTTATTTGGCGAGCTGGCAGAGAGCCCACAGCGAAGGCTGAGGATGCCAGCTGGGCTGGTAATCCCTAATGCAGCTGTGGCGGTTGCGAACGTATCGAAGCATCACAAGACGGTGAGGATAGGGGAGTTTCCATCATTTTAGTTGCAAGATGGCTGTCTGCATCTACAGGTAGAAATATTGAGTGCCATCCTTCTGGAAGAAGCAGCCATTAACTTTTCACGGGGTTTGGGCTGAGAAAACAGGTTCCTCTGCTTTCTGTGCAGGAGTTCAACCTACGAAACAGACCCTTCCCTCATTCCCGCTCCAGCCATCTCTTTTGTCTGTCTCGATCTATTTTGTTTTTCTGTTCATTTGTCTCTACATTCTTCTCCCCCCCTCCCTGCCTGTCAAATTTCACTCTCCCTTCATACCTGGAAAGACTGAATTAGAGGGTTTTGAAAACCACTTTAAAAGACAGCCATCACCCATTGTTTTTCCAATGGCATATGGTGATAATAACGGTGCAGCAGCCCCAGACCTCCTGGCTTCAATTACTTTACAGGATCAGCTAATCCCAGTTAAAATTACCTATGTAACTGAAGAATAATTGTAAACCAGGCTCTCTCCTGGACTCTGGTTTTCTGAAAAATCGTTACTGAGTTGCTCCCTGTGCCAAGGCTGCAGAGGGATCAGCGGATGAGTAACAGGCTCTGGGAGATGCTGTCCGAGAAGATTGGTTTCTTTTTCCTTTCAAAGCAAACTCCAAACAGATGGCCGCCTTTTTTTCCTTATGGCTCTATGGAGCGGACGGGATTGAAGTGACGGAGGGAAGAGGAGACGCTTCACAAGTTTGTTTGCCTGCGTAGAGCTCCAAGGATTGAACTTTTCCTGGGATCGTCCCAGCTTGACAGACCCGTCATGAGGAGGCTGATGCGGAGGTTTGCTCAGAAGATCCTGCCCTAAGGAGGCTCGGACCAGTGCCCGCAGGGCAGGCGTGCCACCCGCGCCAGTCCAACGGGCCAAAGCCAGAGCAGAGCCCCAAGTCCAAGTAAACACCAAGCGAGGCTTCAGGTACGACGGGGGACTGGTTTTGTCTGTCATCAATTTTATCTCCCTTTGTTGTTCTCAGCCAAGACAGGAACAGGGGGAAAAACGAATGGAAACATAAGTAGAGACATCCCATTCCTGTACATGACATGAAGGGGACTGGGTCTGTCACCCCCAGGAGATGTCCTCTTGCTGGAGTCTCCCTGGGCTTTGCAGTGTCTGGACATCTCCAGTACTTCCACTAAGCAAATCTGCCAGTTATCATGACAAGATGGGACGCTTCTTTAGATGGCAGATAAATCTCTCCTAAACCGCAGAGTTGTGTTCTGCTTTGATTGCTTTTACCCTTACGGTAACTTTCATGACAGTTTCTGCAAATTGTTCCTTTTAAATCTAAAATTTCCTGGATCTAACCCAGCTCTCAAAGAGGTCACCTCCTCCTCACCCATCCCTACTGCCAGCTTTGCCCTGGCATTTGGCATCCTGCGCTATTTCACCACCTGCCTCTGATGAGCAAATGTATTTTCCCTGGCAGTTTTGTTGCAGGCCTTGATGAAGGATCAGACAGACACTGACGGCTTAAAGACTCAATAAACTTTATTAACTCCTTGACAGGCCTAACGCACTCCTTGCAAGACTCCGTTATAGCCTCAGGATTCAGGCGTTGCTTGGTGAATCCTGCAGAAAACCCCAGTCCTGACGTTGTTTGGCAAAACTTGTCAACAACTACAGATCAGATCTCTGAAAAAGAAAAAAAAAAAAAAAAAAGAGTCAGGTATATTCCAAGAGATAGCATCTGTTCAGGTACCGCCAAGAATAGCACGCGTTTAATCCTAAACACCACACATAATTCTTCCAGCCTGCTGTGGCAGACGCTCGCCGCTCCCCAGCAGCGAGCTGCGGTGGGGCCGTGTCACCGTTGCCATGCAGATACCATCGCGGCAGTTCTGGCTGCCCCCCGGCCTCCCAGCCCAGGGACTGAGAACATCTCGACCTGCTCCAGCACGCCTCGGTAGGGCTGGCTATGTAATTAAGCCAGAAAATCAGCTCTGCCAACCGGTTCTCGTAGCGAGGGCACGGCAGGAAAAGTTTGAGGCGGTTCTTAAGTACAGTGATGAGCAGCAAAGCCCCACCGTGAGCATCCCCCACAGGTCCCACCTTCCCTCTGGGGCTCCTGGCGTCCACTTTTTTTCGGTTTTGCAGACCAGGCTCTCTGGAGCATCAGCAGCGCCATGTGTCCTTGGGGCACCACAGCACATGGTATCTCCTGTCTCTTTCTCCGGGGCAGAGTTTGCGCCGTGTTAAAACTGCTCCGAACCGAGTCCCACTGCTGATGCAGGGGGTGTTTTCGGGGCTGGGTCCTGGGTTTGCTCAGCGAGCAGCGTCCGGTCCCTTTGTCACAAATGTCGTAACGCAAGTAGAAAGCATCTCTGCTCCTCTTCCCATGCGCTCACTGAGTGAACGAGATGCATATTCCTCCCTCCCAAGACAAGGGTTTGTCAGCGCAGGGCAGGGGGGAGGAGGGCGACTGCCCGTGCCATTTACCTAATTAAAACAAGTGTTATCTTTAAATAGCACAAGCACACTTAAAATGTAAAGAGCAACAGTACAATGCACAGCCTCTAATTGCACGGCAGCTTAAATAAAGGTTCGTATTGTCTGGAGTTAGCCGAATACTTTTGCAAAGAAAGATAAAAATGGGAAAATAGTGGCATGATCAATGTTGCTATTTGGTCCTCCTCAAATTGTTTTTCTTCTGTAAGTGTAGCCCAGCATTTCTGTTACCATTATTACTCTTCCCTATTTTTCAGTCTGGCTTATGAAAGCTATTGATCCATCAGATGCTTGAAGATCCAGTTTCCCTGGCTGGGATGTCTCATCTGAGGCCATTATAGACTCTGCACACTGCAGTGGTTGGGGATCAATACAGTCCTGGGCGCACTCACACGCTAGCCGAAGTGTAACTTAATTGATATGTTGGTTAGAAGATACTCAGGGATGCTCGCAGGACGACCGCTGCATCTGAGGGAAAGGAGAGCGCGCGTCCGCTGCTTTGAATCGCTTCGCAAAGTGCAATTCTGTCGGCCAGCATCCGGCTCTTAGCTGCTCAACTTGCCTTAATGATATTTGATTTGCCTCTTACCAGCAGATAAATAATTGTATAAGGCCAGGAGCTTGCTCGGAGGAAGGAGGAGGAGGGGGAAGGCCGGGTAATTTTCTGATTTCCAGTCGCAAACTTGTGATGCTCTTCTGGGAGAGGAGTGAGGCCGTGTCTCTGCTGGGGATGCTCTGCCTTCAGCCTGGTCTTTTTCCCTCAGCACCCATCGCCAAGTAATGAAGATGTGCTGATAATTGCATGGGGGGAGAGAGGGGATTTAGAAGATTTTTCACAAGTTACCCGGTATGGATGTACATGAGTTTGTTTTAAACACAGCTCCCGGTGTGTTTTAGCTAATTCTGGGCTGTGCTTTTGGGTCTGAATAAGCTGCAGATGGTCCAGGCTCTCAGGAGGGAGGGGAAGGTGGCTTCTTCAAGCCATCTTTGCCTTCCAATTAGCATGCGGGGCCTGGGGTAGGACTGAGGTTGCTCTTAATCCCACATATCAAAATAACCCAGGTAGGATTGCTGTCAGGGTCCCTGGAAATCTGACCAACTCCCACCCCAACCACACGTTCTCCCCACGCAGGAACATCTCCTGCCCCCCAATGAGGCCAAACCCATACCACCAGAGCTTTCACAGCGTAGGGCTGTGTCTTTGCCTGGTCAGGGTTAGGTCTCTGTCTTCAAGCTGAAATTATTTTGTCCATGTGGAATAATTTATCAAGAGAGGACATGCGGCTCCTCTCCCAGTCCTGGACCGCTCTTGCACAGATGAGCAGCTCTGCTCTTCCCTGCCTGTCCTCAGGTGTTCAGGACTCTCTGATGTTTTTACATTTCCCATGAACATCTCTGTGTCTTAAGTTGAAAAAAGAAATGATTTACGCACTGTCCCTTCCTGCCACCAGCAGGCACATGCTCTTGGTGGCCAGGACTTTGGAACAAACAAAGCAAGACTTACCTCGAAAATACACCTCAGGTTTTCATTTGGTCTCTCTGCATTGGGACGCAAGACCCATAAAGGCCTTGCACGGGAAATAAAGGTGCTTTATTTCAGACGGAGATTGATAGCCCAATCTGAGGCGGCGTAAATAGCAAAGTGGACGGCAACCTACTTTCATTTTGGAATTAATATTAATTCCAAGCAGATGAGGCCAAGCAAGCCACACACTGGGGTTATTTGCACAGTAGATTGAAGGCTCGGTGACATGGAGACATCGTTGAGCTTTAATTCCCTTTGCTGCTGCTGCTCTGCAAGAAGACATTGTCACTGGTGGGTCAAACGGAGGCAAGATAAATCTATGGCTTTGTCACTCATTTGGTATCTGGGAGAGCTGTCTGGCACCTCGGGAAGGACAGGGAGAAAGGGACTGCTTTGTCTGGAAGAGATATTAAGATCTCAGAAAGGCAGGTACCTCCCCCTGCCCTGGGATTTAGGAAGCTGGGAGCATTTCTAACATAAATGGTCTTTCATCTGCAGCACCACGCCGGTGCTCGGAGGAGCGTGGTATAAATACGAAGGCAGAGAGCTGGAATAACTTACCAAGACCTTGGTAGCTCCTTGCTGGCACAGAGGAGCTAATGCGTTTTTTGCCTGTGGACTGGCAACACTCTATTCACTGTTGGAGATTTCTAATGGGGTCCCCCTCAGTTCTGCTCCCAGCCTTTCAAACCAGCGGCATCCTTTTGTTTGCAGAAAAAAGACAAGTGGCTCTGGAGAGAATGCACATTTGTAAGGATTTTTGTCGTCCTATTGTGTGTGTTCAGGGAGCCAGCGGGAAAAGTTGAAGAGTTTATGGAATTATGTTTTTGAGAGGATATATGCCAAGCGGTGGCACCATATTCAGTCTCTCTGCCTAGAGGTAAAGGGAGGGGGGTCAAGGTGGGGACCCCTCTCTCAACTCTTCCACAGAAGTCATTTGAGATCTTGATGGGTTTAGAGAGAGAGAGAGAGAAAAGGACGGACCCATCTTCATTGCAGATCGGCTTGGTAGGTACGTCATTGCTGCTACAGGCAAGCCGTGATATTAGCACACTCATTAGCAGATAGACAAGGGAAAAGGGAGCTTGGGAAGCTCCCAGGTATATCTCCTTCAGCTCCAGGAGCTCACGGCACAGGGCGCTCCACATGACAAGTACGCCAAATGAATTTCTTTTTCTCTCTTCCACTTGCACACATCATACATATATATTAGATTTGCATGTATGTATGTGCAAAAAACTCCCTAGTGCCGGCAGGCCAGCAGAGGTGACTCCAGAGGCTCCCAGGGCTGGCATGCCGCGCTGTGTCCGTGGGGTGGGCAGGGGATGCTGCCATGCACAGGCACGGGCTGCAGTGATGGTCGAGTTGGCTTTGGGTTGTTCTTTCCAATACCCTCAGTTTTGAGGTGCTTAATGAGAATATTCAAAGTCAAACCAAAGGTCTAACGTGTTTTTGGCTCCAGTAGAAACAATTATCCCCTCTTCAGCCTGCCTTCTGAAGTCAGTAGCTTGTAACAGCTGCCGGAGGAATTAGTTCCAAATGCGGGAAGACGTACGGGCAAAGGACAGAGATTTTGCTCGCCCAAATCACAACATTATCCACCCGCCAAAGAAGCAGAGAGGGTGTCCTGGCGTGGGATGGAGCTGGCAGCACCCCAGATCAGAAGCATCTATTAGCAGGGCCTGGACCGATGTTGGGCAGGGGCTGAGCTAATTCCCCTTTCCGAAACCTTGCTGGGTGCCTGCCCCAAATCCCTACCTTCAGTAATCTGAACTGAATGTCAGACTTTATCCACAAATATAAGAGCATGCTTGCAGAAAGCGTAATTTGATTTCATTATTAATAAAGGGGGGAAAGTGGGGGAAAATGGCTTTTAAAGCGCAGACTGCCCTTGCAGGAGAGCACCTTAACCCACGCAGCTCATCATGCCAACCCCCTGAAGGGTGATGCTGATGCATGTGGGGGTAGGCAGACCCTGGGATGAGCCCCCCAGCTGAGGGGCAGAGCAGTGCCCCATGGCTGGTGTATGTGCCCGGGCAGAGCCAGGTCCTGCAGCCCGGCCAATGTGGCCAGCATTTGATATTCACACTGCTCAGGGGCCGGCCACTGGCCCAGCTATTTTTTTAATTCTATGTTTTGAATTACATCACCAAAACTGAAAGCTGTTCATAGGCAATTTTCAGTCTGAAATCAAGCAGGATCATTCTATTAAACAGGTTACTATGAATAATTCAAACATGCTCCAGAGAAGAAGGTGGCAGCTATTATAAATATCAGAAGGGTTTTGCCAAAGGGGCAAAAGTTTGAGCTGGGATGGGAGATTTGTGTCCAGAGTGCCCAGCCTGGGGCCACTGCTGGTGTCGGAGGCAAAATGCTTTCCCTAAACTGCTTCTAGCAATCAAAGACCTACAGCACCTACAGCAGTCGATCATCCATGTCTCCATCCTCCTGTCCACCCATCGCCGCCCGCAGCAGCAGAGCTGGTGAGGAGCGCATCCCCATCCACCCCTGCCAAAGCAGTCAGACTTGGCCAGCCTGGGAGAACCTTATTTCACAAGGTGGCAATTAAAATTTTATGCTCTGAGTTTTCCCTGAATGATTTTAAAACATCTTTTCTGATGACTTCCTAGTAGCAAGTCGAGTAAATTAGAATCTGAGTGCAATCAACATCCTTAATTCAGACGCCAGCCCGGGGTCCGTCGGGGAGGCTGCGTCTGAGCAAGCTCTGCCTGCCTAAGAAGGTCAAGGGCTGGGCGTCCTCAGAGGCTTTGCCCTTGGAGTATTGTCAGGGAGGAAAAAGAAACACCAGAAAGTAGGACACAGTCCCCCAAGTAGCATGAAAATCCCGCCCTGCTCAGCAAACTTTACTTCTTTCCCTCATCTGTATGTTTTCTGTCACATCTGAGGAGACGTGACTTTGATGATATATGAATAAAGGAGCATCAGCCAGCAGCTGTAACAAAACCAGCCCGCTCCCCTCTACATGGAGGGTGGAGGGGCGATGCTCGTCACCCGCCGGTGAAGCCAGGTATGGTGTAAGGTCATTCCCGTGGGTGGTCAGACCTGGAAGTGGTCTGGTGTCGAGAGCTGGTTCCTTGGGTCTGCTCCATCTCCTCCTCCGCCACAGCACGCCTTAATGGTGCCTGCTGCTCCAGGTGGCTCCATGATCCCGTGTCCACCTGCCGTATGGTGGTGGACATGGTGACACCATGTCCGGACAAATGCCGGTGACATTTCTTGCATGGGAGGTGTATATGGGGACTGTCATTCTCCAGATCCTCTGCTCTAACCCTGTGCCCTGCAGTGAGGCACCTGGCAGGATCCAGGTCCTGGATTTTTGTGGGGTGGAGCAAATCGATCTGTCCAGCCACCCATGCTTCACCCTGTCCTGAGGCTGTGCGGTGCTCAGCTGCGGTCAGGAGACACCAAGGACCTGGATTAAGACTCATTCCTGGGACCAGCCAAGGACACGGGCTCCCGCGTGGGCCACGTCTCCACATGCACACAGGGACGTGCCGTATCTGCTGGCGCTGGGAAGGCTCCATCCAGGCATCTTCGCAAACACGAAGCAGTTGTGAAACTCCCCGGAGCCCGGCCCTGAGGCCAAACCTTTGGACAGAGACAATCCCTTTACACGAGGAGAGGGGTGGGAGAGTTTTTCTTTCCAATTAAAAACTCTGATAGGCTGCAGCTGCAGAGGAGAGGGGTTGTTTCCCCCTTCCCTGGTGTGCACAGGCAGGGCTGGGATGGGCCCAGCCTTTAATAATTTACAGTGAAAACAGCGCACAGAGGTCAGGCCGGTGGCTGCCAGCAGCCTGCGCTCCTCAAAAGGGGTTCTCATGTGCTGTAGGTAAAACTCAGCTTTGCAACATGCACCACCGTGTGATAACAGGGATGGGACCCTCCACAGTGGCTGTGTTGCCCAGGAAGGTGCCAGCGACCATGGGCAGTTGTGGTGGGTGATATCCAGGAGCTGCCTCCAGCTATCTGCCAGGCTGGGCATTTCTCCGCAAAGGAGGGAGCCGAACCGGAGGAATGAGCTTGATCCCGGCACAAGGGGAGGGCAGGGATCCCTGGGGAGGAGCAGCTCAGCCGTCCCACGGTGGTGGGCGATGGAGAAGCGGATGGGAGAGGCGATGTGGTGGGTACCACAGCCGGGGCTGCTCCATCTCCCGCGGTCCCCTCCGCTGAATGAAAGCTGTTTTTGTTTCGCCTCCTGCCCCAGAGCCGGAGGTGTGTAAACAGGAAGAGTCGCTCCCTGCACACCGGGAGCGAGGGAAAAACGAGGTGTTGAAAAGATGACAACTGGCTCTGCCAAGGAGTTCACCTGGTCAGGGAGGTGGGGAGCCGGGGAGGCGAGGGAAGGGGGAGGCGGGGAGGCTGCAGGAAAAGAAGAGACGCTTGGAAAATTTTATCTTTTATTTCGGGTGCAGAAAATATTCTCCATCGCTTCCTGGCATCAAAGGTTTTTCACTTTCTTCCACATTATAAAAATAAAGCCAGGACCGTCTGCCTGATGAGAGATGGAGGGGCAGCGGCGGAGCCGGGGCGGGCAGGAGGACGGGCAGGATGTAGCGTATGAAAAGCGCTCTATGCAGCTCAACTCTCCTGTGGGCAATAAGGGCTGTTGAAAAGCTCAGAAAGAAGCTTTATCACGGAGTGTTTATCGCTGAGGTAATTTCTGCCCTTCCCCTCTTCTTCCAGCCTCCTCCTCCCTCCCCTGCTTGGGGACCAGGCTCAGGGTTTCCCGAGGAGAGAGCCTGCGATCTCCCAGGTCCTCCCACTGTCCTCACAGCCCAGGTGGCCTGTGGGTCCCTGCTTTGGGGACAGTCACACTCGGGACACCGCTCCATCAGTGCAGCAGTCGGCCAAGGCAGGCACCATTGAGGCTCTCCACTCTGCCCCACTGTCACACAGTGCTCACCCAAAATACCTTTTCTCCAAGGGCCATTGGAGAAAATTGACATTTGGTGGCAGGATAAGGTCCCTCTATCCTTCAAAACAAGTCTTCCCCCACATCGTAATACTTCAGGGAGGATTTATGCGCTGCTGTCGCTCCCTGGAGATGGATGCCCCAACACACGGCGATTTCTTTTCCACCCACCAGTGGCTTAAGAGCAGCCGGCCAAGACTGGGTGGCGTTAGGGCACAGCCAGCTCCTGGTGACATCGCTGAGATACACGTTGTTACCACCTGGTGGCACCAAAAAAAGTTGTCAGAGGAGGAGGACTAATTAATAACAGTTGCAGTCTTTGGCTTGGGAATTCCAGTGCCCTTTTTAGGACGGCTGTGGTTCGCTGTGCGGTTGTTAAACACCGAGTCAAGTTTTATAGCTGGAGGGTTAATGTTTGTGGGCTTCAGCTTCGCAGCAGGGGATGGGTTTAGGCTCAGGCTGCACAGCGAAATAAAAGGGAGGGGGGTGTGTGCTCTGCCTGTGGAGCTCAACCCCCTGCACACCCCCGGCCGCCCTCCCCATGGGTGCTGGCATGGCAATGGCACCATGTCTTCCCCGGAGCGCAGGGTGACTGCTCAAGAGTGGGGGTCACGGCCCATGTGATGGCAGGTGGGTGATCCCGCGGGATCCTATAATCTAGACTGCTAATCTAATCCCCAAATTCTTTTAGACTCATGCCAAATCTGCCGTGATTGCGCTGATTTGTCCTCCCTCATTTGGGCAAGGCAGCAGTGAAGGACCAGGGATGGCAGCTTGGACCAGCTGCATCCCGATGCTTGTCAGCAGGAGGGCACTGGGGCCGGGGTGGGTCAGTGGGTGAGAAAAACCAGCAGAAATTCCTCCCCAGCCAGGAGGGAGGCTTCAACGCCACAGCCTCCAAGGGTAGGACCTCTGGGAGAAGAGGCTGGGTTCCTGCGGGGGCCGTGCTCGCCGGTTGTTGACAGCAGCTGGTTCTCAGGGAGCCTTGAAACGACCCTAAAACTGTCCAAACAAACCCCCATCTCACAGTTTTTCTGGCCATTGTATAATCTATCACTGGGTCTGCTTTATCGCAGGCAGGGAAGGGTTGAGCGTCGCAGGAGCTTCGCACAGCTGTGGTGTTCCCCTTCCTCCCAGGAGCAGCAGGGGCCGTGGCACGGCCGATGGGGAGAGGGCTTGAGCTCCCCCCGTGTCACAGCATCACACTGGCACTCTCATCCCTCCCTGCCAAAGCCCTTCTTCATCCTCTGGGAATGGCAGGGACAAGCACCCAGGCAGGGAGATGATGGCGGAACAGTGTCCGACGCAGCCAAGCGGAGAACACCGTGTCCTGCCCTGACCTGCGTGAGCAGGGTCTTGATGTGGACTGAGAAGCTGCACGGGAGCTGGACCCTTGTCTGTTCCTCTGAGCATCACCAGTATCCCCAGCCATCTCCCCCTCCGCTAGTGTCCCCCCACCCTGTAAATGTTCTCTGCTTTCCGAGCAGCCTTGCTTCCCTCCTGGCTGCACCAGTCTTGCATGAAGACCACCCCCGTTTGCAGGACACCTCTCCAATTTTCTCACCAGCAGCTTTTCCCTCCAGAGCCAGGAGGTGACCCAGGGGCGAGGGCTGCTGCCAAAGGCAAGGGAGGCTGCAGAGATGGACCAGGGCAGTGGGACTTGGCCAGGTTGTCTCTGAGCTGTGCCACGTCCCATCCAGCCCTGTGCAAGCTGCAGGAGCCTCCCACATCCTTCCTTTCCCTGTGATATTGCTAAGCAGGAGGTAAATTGAAGTCAGGACATCTGATGAAAGAGAGTTTAATTGCTTCAGGTTCCATTCAAAAAACATAGCTTAAATAAAGGGCGGGGGGGGTGTAAGGGGGGGCGGGGAGGTAGCAGCTCTTGATAGTTTGAGAGATTTATGTATCTCAGCTGCTCCTGATCAGCCCCGGTCACCTCCAGCTCCCCATTGCGTGTTTTCCACCCTTCCAGGGTTGCCCTGTGTGTTGAAATGTTTGGGTGCCTCCAGAGGACTGAGCCTTGGCCCCCATTAATCCCCCCTCACTAACCCGACAACAGGGAGGAAATTGGCTTCAATTAAACGTGTAAGGTCTCATTTCCCTTTGAAGTGTAGAGCAGCACAGGAGGCTGCTCTGGGGAGGTCTGGAGAATAACCAGATAAAACTGGGCCCAAAATCTTAAAACTGGGGAGTTGCGAACTAGAGACGAGTCCAAGCCCATGGAGCAGCCTGGTTTCTGTTTCACCTCCCTTAGGAGAGTGCCCACATTTCCAAAGCGGTGCCTGAGCAAGGAAGGTACCCACCAGCAACACAGCAGGGAGGGGATGCGATGCAGACACCAGAAGGACTGATGTGTTGGCACTAGCGTGAGCCAGGGCATGGCCGTGCTGTGAAGGTCCTTTGCAGAAAGGTCCGTCCATGGCAGCATTAGCCTGAGCATCCCCTAATCTGCTTCAGATGCTGTCCAAGGGAAGATAAACCTACTCTGCTTGGGAACGCTTCAGTTTGGGCTCATTGCCTTCAAGGATGTAAAGATGGCACCTGGTCACGGATGCCTCCAGAGAGGGTGACTGAAGCAGAGAGGGTGAGTGAGGGGTTCTCCCAGCCCCCTCAGCATCCTCGCAGGGCATGTGGGTACGCGCAGAGCTGCTCTTCTGCCCCTGTCCTTGGGACCTGGCAGTCTCCAAGTGCAGGGAAAGTTTCAGCCGGCCCAGAGATACCCACTATGCGTTTGCTGAAATGAGACCTAGAAGCACCCAGCCGCATTTTCTGCATCTTCTGGCACGCTGTGAGAATAACAGATCACCAGCTACTGCCTGTCATCCATCCTGCTTATTTCCTGCACAGGACCTGATTTATGCCTGCATCTCTTTCCTTTATGCCATCAGTACATGCTGATAGATGGTCCCTCTCTCTGCTCTTGCTGTCCCCTTGTGCTACATCAAACCATTAATTCTTTGCCAATGTAAACCTGTCTCACCTTCAAGACTTTAATTCTGCAAGAGCATAAACACCTTATAATCTGTCCGTCTTTATCTCGCTAGCGGGCTCCGGAGCTTTCCCTCCCCTTCCATTGGCCGCAGGTTATCTGGGGTGACGAGGCGGCCACGGAGGAGAGAACAGCAGCAGCGAACATGGCCAGTGGGGCTGCCCCAGCCTCAGCTGCATGGACCAGCTGGGAGGAAGACTATCCTCTGAAGCACAAAACAGCCCGTGCATATTCCTGGAGAGATGCGGGAGGTTCAGGCAGGCCCAATAAGCCATTAAATCCAAGGGTCAAGTGCTTGGCAGGTCAGTTAAGTGCTCTAAGCCCAGCTTCCAGGTCCCTGAGTAATGCCCAGATCTTCTGTGTGTGGAGAGTTTTCATCCTGAACGAATCCTGGAATTTCTTGGGTTTTTAGTCCTGGTGAAAGACTGAAAACAGAGCTTTGTGATGACCTGCGGACTGGACACATGCTCACTGCCCCTTTACTGCTGTCCCTCCCACCCTGTTTTTTGCTCCGGTCACAGCTGGCTTGCACTCCAGGTGGCGAGCTGATGAACAGATCTGCTGGTGGGAGCTGGGGCATCTGCAGACAGGACTCGTGCTCAACACTTGGAGGTATTTCAGGTTAAATGCGAGTGCCTCGAGGCTCCCTCCAGCAGTGGCAGCTTTGCCGCGGCCAGAAAGAAAAAGGAAGCTCCAATAATGACATTGCAAAAAAGAAGCTGTGTGAGCCCTGGGGCTGTGCCAAAGAGACGTGTGTGTCACTGCCCTGCTGTTTGCCAATGAATGCGTTTGTTCCAGAAAGAGGGACGTAAGGAGCCGATGTCCAGGCTGCAGCAGCCGATGTCCCTGAGCAAGCCCCTGTCCCCAGCAGAGGGACAGGCAGCGCTTGCCCGTTACTCAGACCAGGCCCACTGCTGACCACCGCCAGCACCACCCAGCTGAGTCTCCAGTTGAGTCCCTGCAGATTTGTCCTTCCTTCCCCAACTTTCCTCGTTCCCCTGTTTTGATTCTCCTTTGAGTCATTTGTCCCGCTCTTTGGCAATTCCTACGGCATATGAAAAAATGTGCCATTTCTCCCTTTGGGGAATGACGTGAATTCAGTTCCGTGGCTGTAATCCATTTAGTGCCAGGTTATTAAAATGAAGATATCTTTCAGCACTACAGACCTGTTAATCAGGGGAATGGCTTCAGAGGGCTTTTGTGGGCTCTGTTAATTTGTGCTGCATTGAGCCACGTAGAGCTGAGAGGAGCATTAGGGACGGGAGGGAAGGGAATAAATCAATAAAGTGGATTGAAGAGTGCTCGGCTGGCTTGGTATTCTGCGGCTGCTGTGTTCTAACTTAAACGTTTTACATCCATCACAGCCTGCAGATGTAACTCTGGCTCGCAGGCAACAGGTTTTGTCCTTATCAGTTCAGCGTGCGCTGTGCGGGTCCATAAGCACGTGGAGCAGCACTGCAGGGCGGCCCCTGCCTCGTCCAGCCGCCCGAGCTCCGCAGCATCACCCGTCCAGTCTGGTGGGGTCTTCTCCAGGGGCTTCGCTCAGCAAAGTGGACAGAAAGTGCAGCTGGAAGCAGCGGCTGCCGGGAGGGGACTGAGGCGCCTTCCCCATCGTGGCTGCTGCCTATTTGACGCGCAAACCGAAATGTTGAAGGCTGTCGGGTAGTTTATATCCCATCAAGCCTCCTACCCCGTCTAGGTCCTTACGCTGTGTTTGTGATCTCTGAGCAGTCGCCCTGGGGCAGCCAGGCCCTGCAGTCGGACACCTCCCGCGTACCCCCTGCTTTCTCAGCCCATCTCTGGAGGATGCTCAGTGCTGATGCTCCTGCCCAGAAACAGCCTTTTGCTGTATTCTGGCAGAAATCGATGAGACCACGCAACCAGCTAGCATCCCACTCGATAACAGTCTGCAAAGGGACATGGAAATCCGGTTTCTGCCCAGTTCATCCAAACCGGGCATGTGTGTTGATCTCCCCTACAGTCACTTGGACTGCATCTCCGTAAGGAGCAGCTCCTGAGATGGGGAGATGAGATCCGCGAGATTTCTGCTGCTTCTGCTCGGCCGTGGTGAGTGCAAACATGGAACTTGGGTCCTCCCATCTTTCTGCTCGGCACCGCTCACCCGCACATAGAAAACTAAAGCCTTGGGCACACACTCTGGGCGACAACGTTGTTGCTCCGAGAAGACAAACTCACACCCTTTCTCTGTGGTGCCCTGTCACAGGTTGGGGTTGCCCACAGCAGCCCCAGCGTGCCCACAGGTGGTCGGTTCTCTGTGCAAGCATCCTGCAGAGAAACGCAACCGAAGGAAGGCTGGGAGGTGAGAGCCGGCTGGAGAGCGCGGTGCAACGCTGCCAGCCTTGTGGGTACCCTGGGAAGAAAAGTCCCTGCTCCCATGATACTTCTGAGCAGCTCCTCCCTGCAAGCAGAAGAAATTCTTGGCTGTGAGGGGGGTGAGCCCCTGGCCCAGGTTGCCCAGAGAAGCTGTGGCCGCCCCATCCCTGGAGGGGTTCAAGGCCAGGTTGGACGGGGCTTGGAGCAACCTGGGCTGGTGGGAGGTGTCCCTGCCCTGGGCAGGGGGGTGGAACTGGATGGTCTTTAAGGTCCCTTCCAACCCAAACCATTCTGATTCTGTGATCTCTGATGTAAGCACAGGGAGGGAGCAGTAATTAAAAATAGTCATTCATAATTAGGACTGCTCCTCCTCCTAGCCTGTGCCAATAGGTTGACTTTCATAAATTCATAACTTGTACTAATGGGGGTTTTCATCATGCTACCTCCACATCGCCTGTCTCCCCGCGCTTCCAGTGGGAGAATCTCCAGAGCTGCTGTAAATACAACAGGATTAAGTGAAAACCCCCTTTGCAGAAGCACAGTTAGTGTTCTGCTTTTTGGCAGGTCTGATCACTCGCGGTTAATTTGGAGCACATGTCACTCTCTGTCCTCCTTTTGGCTAAGAGGGAGCTCTTGCTTCTGAAGGAAATATTGCATTTTCAGTGGGCTTAACTCTTTAGAATTACATTTAAAAATTTAAATTAAATTTAAAACGGTTTACAGTTAACCGAAAAAAATATTCTGTCTGACTGTACTGTATTTCAATATGTGTGGATGGGATTCTTTGTGGTGATTTCAAGGCAACAATTACGTTCATATTAGACGTGGATAAATATATAAACTAAAGAAATCATTCATGTGTCCTGATTTCGAAACCTGGAAGCCCTATCGCCTTGCTATTACAAATACTCTTCTTTTTTTTTTTTTTGGCTGAAATGTTTCAGAACAGCAGCTTTTAAGTCTTTGCTATGGTCAGACAATGGGAAGATGGCATCAGCTCCATGCCTGTGAGTGGCTTTTAGGGAATTTTAAGGGAGCTAGATGCTGGAAGTTAAGCAGCGAAGAGATGGATTAGGATTGTTATCAATTCAATAGCGCTGCTTAGAATAAAACGGCATATAGAGTTATGACCTGCCTTGAGCAGTGGAGTTTGGGTTTTCCTGCACAGGGGCAAGATGGGGAGTGAAAGCACCGTGATTAGGTGCAGAAAAGCCAGGTTGGTGTTGGGACTCCGGCATGAACACAGGTGACAGGGAGCGATCAAGAAGGAAAAAAAAAAAACAGGTTGGTTTTAGGGATGGTGCAATGCCTAGAGAGCTAAGCCCTAAAATCGCATGCTCCATCCATATCCACTGGTGTTTGCAAGTCTCAAAGTTTTGCAACAGTAACCTATAATTAACAGTCTCATTTTCCTAAAATTTGCTCATTGGCACTCGCTCACTGGAGGGGCACTCCAAAATCCTATTTGGAGACTTTCCCCAGCTCAACGTATCTCTCAGCTCTCAGAACCCAAAATCTCCAGGTTATGTTTATCTGTTTAACCTCAAACTTTGAAGCAAAAAATCCCCCTAGTTGGAGGACGTGACTGAGACGGTTCAGGCTGGAACATCGACTGCCGAGGCAGTTGAAAGGTGCATCAACTGGGCGCTGTTAGCGGCAAGGCACCAGGACCCCTCTCACAAGACGTAAAACCAGTGAAGAGCTCAGAAATCCTTCCTCTCCCCTGGCAGCTGGACATAAGGACAGAATTACTTACCATCTAGAACATCCTGATGGCTCGGGGAATAACAGGCTGATGAAGAGCCCTTTACCAAGCACGTTTTGGCCTGACACCTGCTCCCGATAGCTCACCAAACGTTGCACTGGTCGCCCAGTGTCCTCAAACATGGAAAAATAGACAGAAATTAAGAGTTTTGGTCTTATTACTGGGAATGAGTTGACTGCTGCTTGCTGCGAGTTTAGAGGGTGAGTTTTTTACCTGTTGGACACAAATCACACCGCTGGGTTTTTTTGCCTCACCCTGGGCCGCCGCGGTGGGAATTTTGCCCATCCCTGCCAGGCTGCGAGAGCGGGCACAGCCCCTGCCGGGGCCAAACCCCGGGTGTCTCTGGGACCAAACCTTGCTGCAGGCAACCCAGGAATGTCCCCAGCGGGAGGGAACACGGGGAGGTGCCGGTCTGGGGGGGTCGGGGCTGCGGGTTGAGTCCTCCTGGGGGGTCCGGTTTTTGTTTTCCCTTTGACTGAGGATGCGATGGGCGAACCTCTGAAATTCGATTTGGGGTTTTAAGCAGTGAAGAAAGCTTGTGGCGCCTTTGGAAAAGACATCAATAGCTGGCATGCCTGCAGCCCTGCCCTCTGCCTCCCTCCCCCCGGCCACAAGAGAGGGAAGGCGCAGGCATGAGGCGCTGGAACTGAGGTTGTGGAAAATGCTCTTTGTCAGAGGAGGAGAAGAGATTTTCATGCATTCTGTGTACATTCCTTCTGGGCTGGCTCTTGCTTTGTATATAAAAATCTCCTAGTAACTCGCTTTTTCTGTACTCTCTCTGCCTTTCAGCTTTGTGGGGTTTTTTTTCCAGTTGTTTTTTTTTTTTTTTCCCCCTCCAGGTCAATTTATTTCCATGGTTTTGGTCTCTCCCCTGCCCACTCCTCCGCAGCTGCTCCTCGTTGCTCTCTGATGTGCCGGGATTGCCATTAGATATTTCAGGGGCTTCAGCTGGATGTGGCTCTCAGGTGGAGTGCTCCATCCTGCTCACCTGAGAAAAGGAGATGCATCTGCCCGTGAGTGACAACACACGCTCTGGACCCAACAGGAGAAATCCCTTCATTTTGGTGGATGTGCCCTGAATCCCAACGCCTGCGCTTGGGCATGGAGCAGCCAACCTGGAATGGGTGGCCGAGCACTGGGAACAGCCCCAGCCATGGATGCGGAGACGAGGTTGGACGGCACGCAGGGGTGCAGCCAAGGCCACGTAGCAAGTCGGCGATGGAAAAGCAAGCTGAATATAGCAATCCTTAAGCACAAGGCTAAAATGCCTCCTCTGCAATGGTAAATCTTCTTTTTCCCAGCTGCGGGAGGGACCCTGGGGGCTTTTCCTTGTGACTTTGATGGGCAGGTGGGAATCCAAAGCAGTTTGCTTCCTACCCCATTCTGAAGTCAGTTTGGAAAATATTTTGAAGTTAAAAGCCATCGTGGGATATAAGAAAATAAAAATCAGCATCTTCCTCTTCAGCCAGGTTATCAAAACATTTCTTCCAAAGAAAGCTTAAATGGAGAGAACGTCTTCCTGTAGAAAGGCCTGTTTTCAGTGAAATGGTGTTGAGAAGATGATGGAAAACCTTTCTCATCAAGTCTATTTGAGGAGGGGAAAAACCCCAAAACACCAGGGGCCTAAATGCTTCTGTCGGGGGATCACTGGAGACCACGAGGCAGGCTGGGGACAGTCTGGGGCTTCAGCTTCTATCCTTCTTCTTACTCTGGGTGCCTCTTGCTCTTCCCCCTTCCCTCTATCCCAGCACGGTCTCAGTCCTGGGTTTAACAGCAGGATTCAGACCTGCGTGATGCCCATACCACCAGAAAAAGATGCCTTCATCTTTCTGGTGCATCATTTTCTGCATCACTGCAGAAGTCTCTCACTCAGGGCTCTCTTTGAGTGAGTTTGCAGCACAGCTTGTGTCTCCTATGATGTCCCTCACCGAGGAACCCCCCTGCTTCCCAGTCTGTGGGTGAAAAAGAAAATGTTAGATTTCCCTTCCTCTCATAGGATTTTGTAGACTTGTCTTGTGAGCCCTTGACTGGCCTTCGTCCATGCAAACCCTGCTTCTTTTTTTACCATTTTTTTTTTTTTTTTAAAAAAAAAGCAAACTCTCTTCGTATACGTGATAAATGCCGCCCAAGACTTGGCCATTCTCTTCATGCCATTCACCAGACCGTAACACCAGGCTTCAGCTGTAAAATCCTCTCTGGGTGGTGGCAACCTAGAATTAGCCATGATGTATGAGAGTCTCCAAAGAGAGATACTGAAAGACAAGTTGCTGGAGAGGTTTAAAAAATGAACTGTGAGGATTCGGGGTAAAGAACAAGCCAATGTCTGCCAGAAGGGAGGCAAAACCCACGCTGGTTTTAAGAAAGCCCTCTTCATTCAGCCCTCTGCTTTGGCAACATTAGTCTTAATGTCTGCACCACTCTGAAAGGAAATTTTGATCAATTTGTGCTTCTTTTATGACTGCACATAGTGCACTTAATTTGTAGGTCTTATGCAAAGAGCAACCACTGTTTATTTGTTTTTAAATACTTATCAGCAGTGATACATTGTTTGTTTTTAAACAAAGAAAGGCTAGTGTTTGAGTGATATTTCTCGCTAATTGGAACTTACTGTGTGGGACAGAGCAGAAAGGAAGTTTGCCTTTTAGCCGAGACCATATGTAAGAGTGCTCTCATTTTAATAAAGCTGAACGCTGCTCACCGCCGGCTCCTAATCTGAAAAAGCAAAGTAAATATTTCAGCATTTAACAGCTTCTTTTCCATGCTTCAGAGCTTTGGGGGGAGAATACATTTTCATAATTGTACTTCATAACAACGCATTTGAATGTATTTGGGGGAAAAACAGAAAAGCAGGCTCCGGGAGAGGTGCTGGGCTGACATGCCCCGGTGCCATGCGGGGGTTGAGGGAGTGTCCTGGGGACTGAACCGCTCCTGTGCCGGTGTCCCCCTGCGCCACGGCTCTCCCTGCAGCTGCGGGGCTGCAGCTCCTCGGTGTCACTCCTCTCCTTCTCATTCCTGGGACCCCATGGGCCCGCAGGCAGCTCTGCTGCCTCCGGAGATGAACGGGTAGCTGGAGTGCAGAGCAGGAATGAGGATGCTCAATGCTCCTCCCTGCAGATGCTCCTGCTGCGTGGGATGGATCCGTCCCGGCGCTGGTTGCACATCCCTGCGATGCCAGGGGTGCAAGGCAGCCCCAGTGCTCTGCAATCCCATAGAATGTGTTGGGTTGGAAGGGACCTTTAAAGGCCATCTAGTCCAACCCCCCTGCAGGGAGCAGGGACATCTTCAACTAGAGCAGGTTGCTCAGAGCCTCATCCAGCCTGGCCTTGAATGTCTCCAGGGATGGGGCCTCCACCCCCTCTCTGGGCAACCTGGGCCAGTGTCTCACCACCCTCAGTGTAAAGAACCCCAGAACTGCTTCACTGGCACCATGCTCAGTCCTTGTCCCTATACCAGCATCACCCCAGGAGGCAGGTACGTAGGGTCCCACTGGCTGGCTCCTGGCGAGGGGATCACCTGTGGGGTTTTATTTACAGGCAGACACTCAGCCTGGGTGACAAGTCGTGGTCAAAGAGGACACAGTCATCTCTTGCCAACACAAGGATTCAACAGGCGATACAGTCACAGCTGGAGGCACAGCATGAATCCAGACCCTTGCCCAGCTCCCTTGGGAATGCCACTGTACAAAATCCTAAATTTCTAGGAAAGGTGGATGGATCAATGCACACTTTTACCTTCAGAGAGCGGCTTGAAGAATTACTCCTTGCCAGGACGTGATGTGACGTTCTGCAAGAGGGAGGATTGCTGTGTCCCTTCCTCGGGGAAATCTTTGAGCTGCTGCATGAAAAAAGAGTGTGCAGGAGGTGTTGCTGGAGAACAGTGATGAGGAAGGTGGAGGAGGGAGTTAGCACCTGGGTGTCCGTGGGCGACCCCAGGCACTGGTCTCCATAGCAAATGGGGAAATTGTCAAATCAGAGCCCGTCTCAGCAAGATGATGATATTTCCAGGGCATGGACTGCAAAGTCCTCAACGTGGAGCCAAGTCACAGGAATTTAACACCTTGCAGCACACAAGGACAATCTGCCATCTCGGTGTCTGGAACGGGAGGGACCTTGACAGGGCTTGAGTTGCGTGAGGTGACCTGCTTGCCTTCAAGACACTCCAGCAGCAGAAACATTATCTGATCTGAAGACAGAAGTGCTCGACCCCTCTCCTCCTCTTGGTGTCACATTTTTAGGGGCTTGTTCAGAAGCCTGATAGCTTCTGCTGTCCTGGGGAACATCGGGAGCCAGGAAGTCTTCTCCATCACGAGTCTTCTGGTGGTTGAGGTACAACCCCTTTCACACAGGTATTATCTCGGCTGGTTCTCCCTGGAGTACTGGGACCGTGTGGCCATCTCTAGACCTCAAACCATTTTTTTTACTGCAGAAAGCTTGATTCGAAAGTTGATTTTTCCAGCCGACATAGCTGAGCCCAGTTCTATTAACTTGTAGGCCTTTTGTGAAGCTCATTAGATGTCTGGGGTCTTTGCCTTAAACTTTGAGGCCAAGGGAACAGTCTTGTTAAATAAGATGGCGTAATCTCAGCAGAGAAGTTTTGCAGTTCATGCCAATTAACAAATTCGATGATGCTTTTAGCTTTTTATTATTTTTTTTTGTGGCCCAGAGACTGTGGGACAGGCATACGCCGGGGAGGCTTGTATGCATTTAGAAAGGGCTGGTTCATAACTAGAATAGCTGCTTCGATATTGGAAAGATTTTGAAGACCCAGGGAAGCTCTGAATTCATAGGAGTATGGGTATGATGGAAGACACCCTGCAGAGAAAAAGGGAGCACTGGCCTGCAGGATATCCTGGGATGGGGAAGACTGAAGCAGATTGGCTGTCTGATGGCCTCTGTTGGAAATTATCATAAAATCTTTAAAGCAAATAAAGTTCCCTTAAACTGAAAAGGTATTATTTGAATGCTCTCTGAAAGAAGAGGTTTGAACAGCATGATCTATTCTCTCTCTGAAATGTCACGAAACATTTATACAGCTGCTCGGTTGGCATTAAAATCTAGGTCTTCTGCAGGAACATGGCAAACAGCTCCAGGTCACTGGGATAAGTCCAAGACCTCAGGCAAGGGGTGGATGGGGATCGCTGGCATCTGACAGCTGCGGTGGGAGCATCAGTCCAGCTCCTCCGGAGCCGATGACCCCACGGCCACAGGCAATGCCATGCAGCCACCGCTCCTGATTTTAGCAGAAGAGCCCAGCCTGGAAACTAGTTTCCCTACACAATGCTAAGGACTGAGTCCATTGCAGAAAGTACTGGAAAGGATGGAGAAAAGAAACAAAAGGAGAGGGAGGTACCTATACGGATAGAGATATCCCCCCTTCCCTTGGCTGTGAGAGCTGGAGAGGAGCTCCCTGATGAGCACACAGCCTCTCCTGATGGTGGGAGTCAGGAAAACACCAACTGGTTGTTTTCAGAGGGCTGGTTGTATCTGCAGAAGCGTGGACACTCTTTGCCTGCTGATTATCTCCTTTCTCCACTTGTCCTCTTCCATGCAGCCTGTCTCACCTTCCTTCTCCCTCACTGTCCCCTCCTCTCCCTCCTTCGTACCCCCAGAGGATGAACCACGCTGCAGACACACACAGACTCCTCTGCCTTGTGCTGTGCTGTGCTCTGCCACCCAAGCAGCTCCGCTCCGATGCCCGAAGGCAGCGGCAGGCTGCTGCCATCTCAATAACCATGGAGAGGAGATGGAAGGGTGATGGAACACGAGATGGGAAGGTGATGGGACACGTTCACGTCTTCCGCTCCCCCGGGGGCTGTCCTGGGCGCTCACTAACAGCCTAATGCAAGCACAAGAGTTTTTCTTCAGCCTAAGTGGTAAAGGTCTGTGGCTTTGGGTAAATATCCCATCTTTGATCCTTTCTCGTGCCTGCGGTTCCCTGTTTATACAGACAACCACAGCTCTTTGTATCTGCACTCATTAACTCTTCTAAAGCATTTTCTGATCACCAAGATAAGGCTCCCCATGTCTGAGCAGGGGCCGAGCCCACATCTCCACGTTTCCCATCCTGCCCCGACAGATCCCCCTGAGCATCTCACCAGTGATTTGGGTATGTTGATGGTGGCAGCCGTCCCAGACAAACCCACGGGGGGATGGATCTCTCCTTCCCGGGCAAGCACGCCTTTTGTTCCCCAGAAGGCAAATGTAGGAGGAGACCCACCTCGTGCAGGCTGTGCAACGGTGAGCCGCAGGCGAGAGCCCTGCGGGCAGTGCTCCATGGAAGACATGCCTCAGTTACTCTGCCTCTCCTTCACGTGCATTAGGAGGTTTTTTTTTTTTGCCCTTTTTTTTTTTTTTTTTTTTGCTTGCTTGCTTTTATCCTCCTAGCCCTTCTGGCAGGCTTTTGAACATACATAATGACTTGGAAGGTGCAGCAAAGGTTCTGGCATCCGCAGGGTACGGCGGGAGCGGAGCCAAGGCGCAGGGCCGCACAGTGGTTTCATCCCATTTGCAAACTATAAGGCTGCCTTTGAGCAGAGGGGGGCAGTGCGAAAGAACATGTGCTAAACATCATGTTGGGAAGCTTAGCGCATTAAGGGGAACAGCGTGCTGGCTATGGACAAATGGAAATGGTTTGTGATTTGTTATAGGAAAAGGGGAGGCAAGGAGCAGTCTCTTTTGATTTAGGGTTTAGTGAACAGCTCTGGCAGGGCAGGTAGGATGGTCTTCTCTAGGTATTTTAGCCAAGCAAGTGTCAGAGCGGCATAAATCAGAGAGTTTCACCCAAGTCTGTCAAGCCTTTGAGAAGAACTCCTTGGTATCTGAGAGCTCGCACACAAAGAGGAGTACAGACACAAGGTAACGAGACGGAAAGAGAGTTCTTGGGAAAATACAAGCCCAGACACCAACCTGCAACATGTGCTTCAAACCTGGGCTCTGAAAAGCGTCCCTCAGCCACCTGCAATGGCACAAAGATGAGCTGCTCCTGCTCAGCACTGTTAAGTCCCTCATGATCTCACATGCAAGTGTAGTAGGTGCCTCCAATAGCTCCGGAGTAAATGAAAGACCAGCTTGTTAGGCATTAATTTACCCATAGCGTTCGTGTAGTTGCCCTTCTGCCACAACAGAGGCCACGACACTTGATGTCCCACGGCGGACCCTGGTTGACCAGGCTGCTCTCAAAACCAAAATACCTGCAATATTGAAAGACTTAATCCGTCATCGTGCTACTTGGGATGGTGGTACGGACGGAAGAGTAAACTTCAGAGCCAGAGTTGTGGGTGCTGACTGATGGGATCGGTTGGGTCAAGTTCCCTGGGATTCGGGAGGAAGGTTCAAAGCTGCAGTCAAAAACTGAAATCTCCCCTTCAAAGAAATTCCTATCTGTCCCTTACTTTCTCCACCCCAAGCCTGCAGGAGACGGTTTTGTCAATGCTGGGACAGTGGGCAGGAGTGTGATGACAGCTGCAGACAGACGAGAAGCCCCAAGGTCCTACAGAAACAGAAGCGCTTTTCCAGACCTTTTTAAACTCCAAGCATCCACCTATTGAAGTGACCAGGTACCAGTTTTGGGAAATAAAAAGGATCAAAGAAGCAGAAGGAAAGCTGAGAGTCTCTCAGCAAATGGAGAAGGGATGCTTCGAAGAGCAAGTGCAAGCACGGAAAGCTGCCTCACACATCTCTCGCTGTGGACCGCAGCTCCTGCAGGGCTTGGCCTCCGAGCATCCTCCGAGCCTGGGAGAAGGACCAGCTCAGGGGTATCAGCTGGGAATCTGGGCTGTGGTGTGCTGGGCAAACCCCAGCTATCTCCTACCGGAGTGACAAGGAAGCTGGTACGAAAGCACCAAGCACGCGTGGGCTCAAAGCCTCTTCCAGCCGCCCCAGAGCCCAGCCGCACATAGGGGGATCTGGATCTAGGGCCGGACGTGGCTCCCCTTTTCCTGTCCCGGTAGATCTTCCTGGTGATGCCCCACGTCACGGTGCAGAGAAAAGAGGTGTTCGATGGCATCTCAGCGGCTGTACATTCCCCTGCTGCCGTCCCTCGTCACACGCTGGAGTAGTAGCAGGTCCCACTCTGATGCTGCATCGCTGGGGGCTGGAGCAAAGCTTTTCCTGGCGCTCGCACTCCACCCCAGCACGTGAACGAAGGGAGGTAACAACTACCTGCGAAACAAAGACTATTCTTCCCGCTGTTTCTGCGTGGTACCCAGCGCAACGGCTCGCCAACCTGCTTTGCAGCGCTGCAGATATAAATGTTTAATAACCAATAACACAACACTGGCTGGGTGGTGACATACATCAAACCGCGAGGCATACGCCAGACTGTTCCTGAGCGAGGAAAAGCTTCTTCCCTCTGCATCGCTTACAGCTTTAATGGATATAGCAAATAAGTCACACCCGACAAGTATAAAAACGGCATTTCCCTTCTGTGATCTCACTGGGAGGCCAGAGCTGGCGGTTCTGACATCACAGCTCATGAAATCAATTTTCCTTTGCGAGGAGGACCTGGCGCTGCCCCACGTGCTGGGCTGTGTAACAGGAGTCCCCGTCACACGCGGGCAGCGGGACGCGGCTGAAGGTGTGGGGCAGCCCCACTTCACCCCCTTTCCACCAGCAGCTCAAACACTCTGCTCCACCCCTCCCCCCCTCCCCCCGCCCAGCTCTTTTCTTTTTCCATTTGTTTGTTCATTCCTTCTTTATTCTCTGCAATTGTCCTTAATGGAAACAGCATCTCAGCAGAAGTCACCCTGCAGGAAAGCTATAGCACAGAGGGATTTTTGTAGATGGCTTTAATAAAAACATTGAAGGTCTGTTGTTGTTATAGTGCTGTGTGATCCATTAAGTCTATTAAATACAACAGAGCGAAACTGTGAAAAAAGCCAGAGGAGGCCATGATGTCACGAGAAACAAATGAACCGGGGCTGCTCTCCTGGTCCTCTCCAGTTGGATGGTACCACAGCTCTGCTCTGTGCTTCGTTGGCCATGCCGATGGAGCACGGGCCTGCATTTGCTTGCCCTTCATTTGCCACGCGTGTGTGTGTTTGGGTTCCCATAAATGCGTAGTTTCTAGATATTAAATCCAGAGGATATTGAAGCGGAGGGCCCCGGGAAATCTGCTCTTCCCTCCTGTGTGCAGACTCCTCTACAGCACACGTGTGCTGGGTAATTGTTAGCGTGTGTGCGTGCACAGGTGTCTCTGGCTGTACGTACGTGGCTGGTTTTGGGTGGCCCACATCAGGAACAGGGACCGGCTGTGCTTTCTCCTCCCCATAAAACACTCATCAGCCGCAGCCAGAGACGAACCTGACCATGCGTGTTCCTCCTCCGCCACCAGCCAAAGCTCAGGTCTGACTGCAGGCTCCAACCTGGAGACTAACCCGGGCTGAAACCCAGCCTTAAGCTCAAGGACGGACCTTCCATCCCGCTCAGTACAAAGTGGCCATGAAGGGATGGAAGGACAATGTGCACAGAGGCAAGCTGTCATTGCTGGGGAGTTGGCTATATGATGTGAAACGCTTTCTGCAAAGAGGAGAGGTGGAAGGTCCAGCCAAGAAAGGGATGGCTGAGAACAGGCGGTGGAGTTGCGGTGTGGGATCTCCCCGGTGCGGCATGCTGAGCTCCAGCTCTCCCACACCACCCCAGGCATCCCACCATCCCAAAACACTCCTCCAACGCAAAGGCTGGACCTCCCTGAGTTCTGGGAGTCTGATGTTCTGGGGGTTCTGGGGGCCTGGGTGTCTCTGGCAAAGCCGTGGGCGTCACCACCAAACCTCACTTGATGGCTGCAGTGGTAAATGACTGCCTGGAAAGTGCTTGGAGATCCTCTGGTGGAAGAATATATGGATTACATTTGTATTTAGCTCTTTATCTTTTGCATGTCTTTGTTCATCCCGGACAGATCGTGCTCTGATCTAAGCTTTTATTCGTAGCGAAGGGATTCAGCGAAGGCCAAAGACAGGAGGCAGCGCAGCGGGGAGACCGGAGGTCCGTGTTGTGCTGTTCACCCACAGAGCAGGCAGGAGAAGGTGCTTGTGGGTACGTGCACGACATGAAGGACTGAAACGTCCCCAGTTGCTTGAGCACGTAGCCATTGTGCACGCAAACACACCACAGCCTCAGGAAATGATCTGGAGAAAGATCGCTCCACGAGACCAAGGCAAACAGCGGGGCGGGGGGAGGGGGCTGGAGTCAGCCCCCCGTGGAAAACAAGCCCGGGCCCCCGGCAGCTTCGGGGAGCACCAGCAGCGGGCAGGCATTCCAGCAATTCCCTGCGCAAACAACACGGGATAATCCATCTATTCTGTTTATTTGCGCAAGATAATTTTTTTTGTTGACATTCGAGAACCTTTTTCCTCTATTCCCCCTTCCCTGATGTTGCTATAAAACATTAACCCCCCCCCGCCATCTCTCAGCAGCGCACCAGAGCCCTCCAAGTGTCCGACCAGGAAAGCTGATGAGACCTGGACAGGCAGCATCCAGGAGCCACTGGCAGATGTGGCTGCACTGCCTTTTGAGTCTGGGCATGGCAGGGAGACCTGTTGCTGCTGTGTCCCTCGCCGGGCACGAATCTCAGCCACCCTCTCCCGCCTGCAGCATCCCATCCCCTCTGCAAAGATGGACCTCCTCCAAGTCACTGCCTGGGTTGCACGGTGCTCGCCCATTCCCTTCTCCCCCCGCCTGCCCTCCCCGCCAAAGGCCCTGTGTTGATATTAATGCTGTTAGACAAAAATACGGGGCCCGACCAAAGTGCATCTAGAGCAGCGTGGTGTTGCCAGCCAGGGCCAGATGTGGTTTCTCAAGGAAGAGCACAAGAAATAAGTCATATATAGAGCGATTTTATCCCTTGTGTATCCTCCCACGTTCTGCCAGGCCACGGTTTATACTTCTGGAGTTGCTTAATAATCCCTGTTGGACCTGCCTTCAAAGAAGGCATCTAATCCCTTCTGGAAACCTTTTAATACCTTTGGCTACTACACTACTCTGTGGCAATGAATTACTATGTGACTGGCCAGTCCTTTCTCATCGTCATGCTTTCTGGCCATTCACCATCCATGATGACTTCAGTTGGGTATGCAAACTTTAAATAGAATCCCAAAACTCTTCTCCTTGTGCATGCACCGCTCCGGTCACCAGCTATTGTAGCTGTATTTAGCGGCGGTGGCACTGGGGAAGCTACAGACAATATTTGGGAACAAAGCGGCAGAGAAGGAGGTCTCTGTATGCAGACTCCAGCATAGAAACAATTTGTAATTCTTCTGCTGTTATTGTCCTGGTACACAAGGGAAGCATCACTTTCCCGGGAAGTTGTCCCACAATGTACTCAGAAATATCAGCTCGGGCTTTTCAAGTAAAAAGAAGTAAAAGTAGCTATTTCGAAACAAGAGATGTTCAAAACCTGCAAGGCAAGCTTGGAAGCCTGCTGATCGGACTGTGATTTTAAAGACCCAAACAGAAGGAATTAGACAAAGCAGCCCTTCTCGTGTTTATCGGTTGTGCCTTTTGTGCTTGTTTTCCTCCTTAGGAGGGTGGTTTTTAACAGTCGTGCTCTCGTCGGTACGACGACAGGCCGTGAGACGTCCGGGCTGTGCAGCATGACTCCCCGACGTTAGCGTGAGACATTGGCTGAGAATCCAAACGGATTCACTTCCTGAATTCTCAGGGCTTCGGCTCTTAATCACAACGTTAAATGGATGTCAGTGTTTTTATTTGAACGTGGCACAGAAAGCTTTCCTCGCTCTCCAGGCCTGGCTGCAGACAGACACATCACTCACTGTAGGAGTACTTCAAGGAAATGTTGGCCAGTCTATTTTTACTCAGTAAATTGAAAGGCTGGAGTGTCTAATTTTGTGCTAAATATACCCCGGAGCGGAGCCCGGGGAGGACAGGGCAGGTTTTTGCAGCCGGCGATGCCACAGTCAGCTCCCACGGGAGCGCAGCATCCCTAGGGATCCGGGGATGCTGAAAATCCATTTTCAGTAGAAATTTCCTGTTGTTTTTTGAAGTTACCTGCAGAGCACACGTGGCCTCTTGGCTGGGTCTTAATGCCCAGATTAGGATCTTTTTAAACTACAAGGTCATTGTTTTTTTTTTCCTTTTCCTTAAAATCACTGCAGCGGACAAAACGCGGGTGTCTCCGCAGAGTTCTGACTCAAAGCTAACTCAAGCAGGAGACTTCCTTGATTGCGATAAAAGAGTGTTGCCAGAATTGGGTCTCGAATAAAGAAGTCTAGTCTTGGAATAACAATATTCACAGCAATAGACTGCATTATATAATGTACTATAATAAAAGATATTACGGTATTACCAAGAGACAGGAATGCAGAGGGAAGGAAGGAACAGACGTGACAATGATAAATCAATCTGGAGAAGAAATACCGAACGCAATATATTCTTTGTCTCCTTTTGTTTGAGACTCTGATAGATGTTTCCAGGTTCAAATAACGGAGCTCGCAGGAACATACTTCTGCTCCTACTCTCCTACTTACGCATTAAGCTGATTTTATTAAACCACTCAGTAAACAATCATTGCGATGCATCTCTCCAATTTCCCCCTGACAAGGCTCTGGCAGCTGTTATACAGATGTCCACCGCTGCCGAACAAGAGGGGCTGCGCTTCTAGGTAAGATAATTCATCTTGAAATTGCTCCCGACGAAGATAATGCGGGCCTTAAGGAAGCTGATAATAAAATTGGTTCTAAAGGCGGTCAATTAGGGAGCAGAATGGCAAAAGAGGCAAAAAGCGAGGGAGGCTGCCGGCTGGCTGGGCAGCGCAGCCCCCGGACTAGAGCGCGATGCTCTCTGCAGCGAGGAAGGGAAAAGGCTGCCTGTCTCGGAGACTGTTTTACTGCCATGGTTATAAGGTAATTTAACTTTTGAGGCCTCCGTTCAGCAAGGGGCTTAATCATCGGTCTAATTTCAAACACTTAAGTAAGTCCATTGACTTCAATGATTTTCTTCAAAGGAACAACCCAGATATTTAAAGTGGCAAGCCCTGCTGAATCAGGACCTTGGCTCCCTTCCCAAGTCTTTTCAGCTGGTCTTCAAATTGACCAATCGCTTTTATGTAGGGCTTTTTTTTTTTTTTTTTTTAATCTTTGATGCTGTTAATTTACTTTTCTTATGACTTTTAACCAGAGGGAACAAGAAGACTGCGTTGGGGGTTTTTTTGTTGGTTTTGTTTTTTTTTTTTTTTTTAAACTGTGGAAATTAGGAGGAAAAAATGGTGACCTGTGACTTCATCAAAAGGTATTAGGTTGTCATTTCTCATAACGTCTCCTGGAGTTTCACTTTGTCTGTCACGCAGTTCTGGGCAGGCATTTTAATATCAGTCCTGAGGAAAACGATGGGATAACTACCAGTGCTTGGAACTGCTATTTTAAGTAACGTTAATCCAGCATTACTAGAGTATTCCAGGGGGATTTGGGGCTTCCTCGTGCTGTTTTAGGGTGCAGCCCGATGCACGGTGCGTGGCGGGGCTGGCGGGTCCGGCGGGATGCTATAAGCTGCCCTGCTCCTGCCAACGGCTCGGCGTGGGCAGCGCTGCCTGCTGCCTGCCTGTCCCTCGTCTGTCCCCCCTCCGTCATAGAAATGGGCATTTTGGGGACAGCTGATGGATGGCAGCCCAGCTCAGACAATGAAGGCAAGTTAACACGGACAGCCCTTATTTCCGTGACGGTCCTTGACCCTTCAAGGCTCTGATGAGTAATTGTGATTAATAGCCAGGGGGAAGATGACTTTAACGGACTTCGGCTTTTTTTTTTCTGTATTTATCTTCACCAAAAAAAGCAACATTTCTTCTCTCCTTTTTTAACGAGCCTGGGGAAAATATGAATGATTGCCGCGGGACCTTGCAGCTGGTCCCCAGTGGTGATCAATTCAGCAAGACAAGGAGCCAGAGCCCAGAGACCCAGGTCCCTGCTGCCCACATGGGCTCTGCGAGCACGGTGGTACCCACCGGCCGAGCATCCCCCCTCCGCGGCCGGGGAGAGGAGCCACAGCAGGAGGGGGAAGAGATGGGCCAGGGACCTGTGCCCCATGGACGCTGGGTGCTTGTAGCGAGCGGGAACACTTCCCACACCTCCCCAGACACCTCGACTCGCTTAGGAGGATGCTCCTCCAGCTTTTCTCCTCCTCTCGCAAGGAGGGAGGAGAGCAAACCCTGCAGGGACACGTGCCCCAGGGCTCCTTCCCTCCAGCTCGTGCAGTGCGGTCTCCAATCCCCCTCCCTTCTCCTCTCTGCCCTTTCCTCTTTCTTTCCTTCTATTTCTGCTTCCACCATGACATCCCCTCCCTGTCACCTCTACGCATGCCCCCTCCCTCCCTTTTTTATCTCTGGATACCAAAGAAGATTAGACTTTCTTTAATTACATATCTGTTTGCTGGTGGTGTCTCCAAGCTTCGCCTAAAAGCCGCGTTGGCTCAGATGTTATTGCGTGCCGGCTTTCTGCTTGGTTACACTTGTTTATTACTCGTTCATTAGCTTTTTTACATTGCTGGAGATCTGAGCCACTCACATGGCGAAGGAGGCTCGAAGTGACAGCAGTAAAAGCCTCTGCTAGTGAGATTATAGCTGCTTGGTGGCTCGGACGGGAGAGATGGAGAGGGCAAGGGGAGAGCACTGCCTTTGTGCTCAGCTGAAAGGCCCCTGTCAGTGTGCGTCAGGCAGCCTCCTGGAAAAAAGGAACTTTCCAAAACCCCATGAGAACTGGTTAAATTAACCCTTTCCCAGGCGGCCACCCCTCAAGAGGCTGCGGGCAGAGGCAGGGGAGCTGCCTGCGCCCAGCTCTGGGGACATGTGCCTCCGTGCTTGTGCTCAGCACAAACACTCTTCCCCTCCCCTTTATGGACAGGCTTCTTTTTTTTCACATCGGGACAGAAACTTCAAAATCTTGCAATAAGCCAAGCAGACAATTATCAGTCCACCACCAAAACAGCTCTGCCTTGTCCTTACAGCATTAATTCCCCGAGCTCGCTGGGTGTACATGCAGGGCACCCAGCACCGCAGACCCCTCTGTGCTGCCCCATCCGAGCCGCGTCTCTGCAGCCACCCAATATGGTCCCTTCATTCTTTTCTACCCTCGTTCCTCCAAGAGCCCGTGGGAGAGGAGCGGCGAGGGGATGCTGAGCCTTGCCCCGCGTGTGGTCGGGTGCTTGCTGCGTCTCCAATCAGGGGCAGCGGACAGCAACGGAGCATGTTTCAATTAAAACCAAATTCTATTTAGTTGCAGGGGAATCCAGAATTAATGGAGCAGAGGAAACTAGGAGGTGAAGAGGCTGAATGGTCCCCATCGGTTGCTCCACAGCAGATGGTGTAAACTACCTGCCCAAAGACACCCGGCTGCTGCGTGGAGCAATAGCAGCCGCTGGAGAAACGCAGCCCCCTGGGCTCCCCGTTGAGCACGGCCACGGAAAGGCAATGCTCGTCTCCGAAGGCTCGCACCCGGGGTATGCTGCAGCGGTGGAATTCGTTAGGATGGTCGGTGTGTTGGCAGCCAGCTCCCGTGGGCACCAAGGGAAAGAGCCCAGATGTCCCAGGCAGCACAGCAATCGTCCGGAGCCCTGCTCCCGGGAAAGGGGCTGACTGCTACCGCGGCAGAGGCGTTTATACTGAAACCTGACAGATGGGCCTGGGCTGCGAGTGTTTATACAGCATCTCCGAGAGGCAAGCAGAAGGCCCCCGCAAGCTCCCAGCGAGCGCCCACCTCTCCGCCCCCAGACGGGCTTCCAGGCTCAGAGCTCCACGAGTGGGCCAGCATGGTGACAGGGACGGTGGTGTCCTCCAAGCGCCTCCCCGGCTCATCCCTCCCCATCAAACACTACTGGCAGCATCACTGGGGGACTTTCAGGTGTCACCACTGCCTGCAAAGTCCCCAGTAACCATCACCTTATGTACCTCCAAACCCCTGGGGACGGCGAGGGGAAGAAAGCCCTGGCAGATGGGGAACAACCTGAATCCTACCACCAGCTCCTCCGAAGGGCTGTCCCTGCAGACCTGGCCAGGCAGGAGTGTCACCGTGGGCTGGAGCAGGAGGACATGGGTCCCCATGGCCAGCAGCCCTGCCCGTGGCCTGGAGAGTGAGCGCAGGTGATGGCTATGGGGATGTTCCTGCAGCTGGGACACTTGGCACAAAGGGCAATAAATCCCAGCAGAAGCAACGTGCCCTGTGCTTTGAGCAGGTGCCACCTGGCGTGGTGCGGCGTGGCACGGTCCCACCTGGTGTGGTGTGGTTTGGTGCCACGTGGTGTGGCACGGTCCCACCTGGTGCGGTGCCACGTGGTGTGGCATGGGATGGTCCCGCACGCCGTGGTGCGGCGCCACGTGGTGCGGCGTGGCATGGTCCCCTGAGACATGGCGTGGTGCCCCGTGGAGTGGCGTGGCACGGTGCGTCACGGTGCCATAACCAAGCCCTGCTGCAGCAGGAGCAGCTCTGGGGCGGTGGGCTGCCTGCTCGCGGCCGGTCCCAAGCCCCCCTGGTGCAGCAGAGGCTCGGCCAGGCTGACTGCCACTGCACGCGCTACTGTCACACGCATCAAGTGCCCGTCCCAGTGACAAGCCCTCTGTAAAAACCCATGCGAACTGGCAGACATCTCCATGCCCACCTCGGTAGCCAAGGACCTTTCTCTTGTGTGCCAAGAGCACACGACGACGGGCCCTGACATTTTGTTTCCCGAAGAAGCGTTTTGCGCAGCCTCCCAGCAGCAGCAGCAGCCCCTAATGAACGCACCCACTAATGGGCTGGAAGGGTTTTAATTGCTTCCCCGCCACCCCCGCTGCCGGAGCCGACGCTCCGGGGCACACACGTGAGAAAGGTTTCCTTTCACAACTTGCATTGTTCCAAAGGAAGCAGATTTTTTCCCAACTCCTAATGAATATTGCAAATTCCAAGGGCTTGAGGAGATGAATCCTGCCAGGCCGGATCGCGCTCTGCAGAAACACTTTGTCACTAGCTGTTCTCATCATGTGCTCTTTAAAAGCCCGATAAAGTCTAACTCATGATTATGGACAGCTAATGTCTTCAAAGCCCACACCGACAGAGTCTCTGGTTTCAGGTCATGGAAATGCCACTGTCACTTCAATGTCTGAATGTCCCAAACACGTTGTCAATAGGGATGTGAAATGCCCTGAGTCAAGGGAAAGGGAGACAAAGGGAGCGGGGCGGTCAGCTGCGCCCCAGCACGCAGCCGCCAAAGCCTTTGCTGCATGCACTGGGGCTCAGGCCCTGAACTGGGGGCTCAGCGTTACCCGAAAAAAAGAAAAGAACCCCCTCTTAGCGGCGCAGCACAGGTGCATGTAGCTCCACCAAAGCACTGCGAGATGGCCCAACGCTGCTTCTCCTTCACCGGTATTTCTGGGCACACGCGAGCTGCGGGCACGCATCCAGCACGCATCCAGCACGCATCCAGTACACATCCAGCACGCATCCAGCAGACATCCAGCATGCATCCAGCATGCAACTACCACGCATCTGGCACACATCAGGCACGCATCCAGCATGCATCCAGTACAATCCAGTGTGCATCCATCACACATCCATCACACACGCAGCACACATCCAGCATGCACCCATCACACATCCGTCACGCATTCATCACACATGCAGCATGCATCCAGCATGCATCCAGCATGCACCTGGCACGCATCCAGCATGCATCCAGTACACATCCAGTGTGCATCCATCACACATCCAGTACGCATCCAGCACGCACCCAGTACGCATCCGGCACGCACCCATCACACACGCAGCACACATCCAGCATGCATCCAGCACGCATCCGGCATGCCTCCAACACGCATCCATCACACACGCAGCACACATCCATCACGCGTCCAGCACACATCCATCGTGCATCCGGCATGCATCCAGTACACGGCCGGCATGCATCCAGCTCACGTCCCTCACCCCACCCTGGTGCACTGGCATTTGGAAATTTTTCTGTGCACCGGTCTGTGCAATCGACAGTCAGAAGCCAGGGTGATGGGCACCGTCCCGGAAAGCTGTTTAATGCGCACAGGCACGCTAATTGCATGGGTGGGATACGAACGTAAACACGGGGGGATGAGCATGTTAGTAGTAATAACAACAACACGTTTAGAACTGGAAGAACAATTTCTACCCAAGTTAGCATGGTTTCAAGGAAAGCCAAAATGGACTTGGCAGCGCATCGGAGCCCTGCTAAATTAATCGCTAGCTGACTTTGCTGCCTCTTTTTAGCTGAGCTAAATAATCATATCGCTTCATCTCCAGAGGTAAGATGTTTCTCTAAAGAGAAGGGATGCGAAGGAGAAAGCTTCACATAAAGGTCAGGATTTACATGATCGGAGCGGGGCTGTCCCAAGGTCGCTGTCGGCTGGCGGAGCACGAGCCCTGATGCTGAAATGGGCCGGGCTGGCATTGCCCCGGAGCAGGGCTTGTGCAGGCGTGCGTGGAAGCGGGGAAAGAGGAGGACAGGGAAGCAGGGAAGGAGGAGGACAGGGAAGCGGGGAAGGAGGAGGACAGGGAAGTGGAGCGGAGCTGCAAACCGAGAGCCCTGGGCAGGGCAGGGCAGGGCTGGGACCCGCCTGGGAGGGAGCACCGTGGTCCCAGCATCCCTCCCGCGCCTGGACTGGGACAGCTGGAGTCCTTGCAACAGGACGTTTAGACAACACCGGGAGCACCTGGGTGATAGTTCCCAATATCACTTAGCTGATACTTTTCTCTTTCATAACGCCAAGACATGGCGTTTTATGACAAATCATTCTAATACTTGCTGTCAGCACGTTATTCATTTTACTCATTTAAAATTCCACATATTTACAAACACCTAGCAAGCATTAAAGTACACGGTAACGAACTTCACATGCTTGGAGGATGCTCGTGTGTTGCCACTGATATTTACTAGCAACGCCTGTAAATATTTAAAGAAGTCAGTCAAACTTTGGCCCAGTGAACCAAAATGTTTTGCCATGGCTGAAAGAAACGTGGAAGAAGCCACGAGCCATTGAGGGCGAGCACCTCTCCACAGCAGGGGAGGGCAGATCTGAAATATTTCCTATTCTTATTCACTAGGAATAATCATCTCCAGCATGCTGGCAGGAGCGAGGAGCTAAATCCTCCCGGGGTGTCGCTGGAAGAGCCGTGGAGAGGGCCAGAAAGCGTGTCTGCGTCTGCGAGCAATCGCCAGGGCCTCTCGCTTTTCCCGTTTTTCGGTGGGGTTTTTTTTTTGGATAATCGACACAATAATTTCCTTCCCCGCCTTTCTCTGTATTTTAGTCACCTTTAACACCAGGCGCTTTCTGGATAATTTGAACTTTTCAATCTCGTTGCTGGGCGCATTCCCCCAGCAGCCTTTCGGGCTCGGAACAAAACAAACACTAAGATTAAAGCTCATTTTTTTAATCTCGGGTATTTTTGGTAGTGCTTTTGCACTGCTCTTTCTTATTTCTCCTATCCGTTTCATGGTAATTGCATCTCAGAAAGTTTAAACGCTTTCATTTTCCAAATGCTCTCCCAGGGAAACAGGAGACAGGCAAGTTGTTTGAAAACCCTCAGCGTTATTCACTTCCCGGTTTTATTTAATTTTTTTGCTGTTGTTTTAAAGCGGTCAGTGCCAAAAATGAACTGCAGAGGAAAGTCGCCGTAGTGGTGAGGAGTAATGATAACTAAAAAAAAAAACAAACCAAAACAAAAAAAAATCCCACATTTTTCAGTACAGCAGAGCAAGGGTGAACTTGCCCATTCGCAGGGCCCCACTGGGCAGAGGGGGCGATGCCTGCGCACCCCCCAGCCCCTTGGGGGTGGGGGGAAACGCTGAAGCGGCAGCGTGTCCCGACACGCGTAGCGAGCAGCAAGCTTGCATTGTTTTTATACAAAAGGAAAATATTTCCGATGACAAACCGTACACAGAAGGAGATCTTTCGGCAGTTTCTGTTCGCCGGGACCCGCTGGGCACGGTGGCCATGGGCTCTCCAGAGGCTGGCACGGGACCCCCAGCGATGGGGCAAAGCAGGTCTTTAGCAACCACTTGTTTGACCATCTGAAAACATTTCTTTGAGGCATTTGAATTTTTGTACGGGGCGATCCGTAGCAAAACCCTTCATTTCAATTCTAATGCAATCAAATTTTAAGGAAGCGACAGAAATATTGCTTTCCCGGTTTGGTTTGGTTTTTTTTTTTATTATTAAAAGGAAAAAAAAAAGTACACAAAGAGAGTAATAACAGTACACAGCCTCATATAAAAAAAATGCTTCCATTCCCTTCGACTTGAAATGAAACCAGAGAGGGTTCGGTTTGTACAGCAGCGGGCACAGAGAAAGGCAGCGCGGAAGATGTTCTGCCAGAAAAAAGCCCACTCAGGTTCCCAGCGTCAGGGGCGTCTCCGCCTGGTCCCGTGTTTATCACAGGAAATAATTCTGTGTTTTTGTTCACCTCTCGTGCTCGCACCGAGCGGGCGAGAGCACAGAGCACCGCTTTGATCACAAAAAAGTCCTCGACATCCTTCCGCCGCCTGGCACAACAAGGTGCCGCTTTCTGCGAGGCGGCAGCAGCGCCGGAGTAAACATGAATAACAATAGTCGTTGCTATTATGATTATCGGAAGCGGCAAATAAATGCAAAGAGCATGGATTTGTTTTGCTGTGCTCGGCGTCGTCGTTTGTAGTGGTCTGGAGACGGAGGGGTGAGAAAAACAACTTCATTTTAGCAAGAGCTAACATCCAGGGAGTTTTAGCGTCATGGCATGGGGATGCTGCGTTGGCGCCTTCCCCAGCATCCTCGGCAGCGCAGCCTCCCCGCCGCCGGTCCCGAGTCCTTGGGGACACAGAGCCCCCTTACGGACCCCCCCAAGCCCCTCGCTACACGGTGCCCGGCTGCTCCTTTAAGCAGTAAGTAGGTCAGCGGCGGGGGTCCCGCTCCCCACGCTGACATGATCGGCGGCGAAGAGGTCGTTTTCGCGCTCCTCCGCTCCCGCCGGGCGCTTGTCAGGAGCCATCGCTTCCGAGCCAGGGGCCAGGAGCCCCCCGCCACCCCGCGCCCCCCCCCGCCCTCTGGGGTGACAGGGACCCGGGTGAGGGGCTGGGTGGGTGCAGGGTGCTCCCCTCGCCGGGGCGGGGGCTGCCTCCCCCAACCCACCGCTCGCGGGGGTCAATCAAACCCTTTGCTCCTCTCCATGGCCGGCAGCATCGTTTCTCCGGTGGGGCGGCTGCCAACCATTCATCCGCTGCTTCATCTCATTATCGCTCCTGCTCAGCCAGGGACGTGTTCCTGGCGGGGGGAGTATTTGGGTCAGTGGGTTTCACGAGCATCTCCTAGAGATGGCCCGGCACATATTTAGCATTTGGCATTGGGTGTCCCGGCCCCGTGCCCAGCTTTCTGCATCCTTCCAGCTCCAGGGAGTTGTCACGGGGGCGTAGCAGGGTCTCGGGGAGCCCTCCCGCACCCGGGGAGAGGTTGGGGACAGGGCTGCAAGGGAGAGAGAGAGCTGGGATGTTTCTAGTCTCCTCCTGTTTTCTTTTGCACAAGGCTGAATATTTTATCTGGCTGCGTGCATCGTCCCTGAACTTAAAAATAGCCGGGCTCCTTCCTGGTGGAGTGGAGCAGTTTGCTTTTTCTAGATTTATCATGCAGATTTCTCATTCCCCTCACACCCAGTAATTGCTGCTGGAGACAGCAGGGCGAGGGGAAGTTTTCGTGCGCGGATTTGCCCGTCCCTGCACACACCCTCCATGCCGACGCCACCGCACCTGCGCCAAGGGTGCGCGGGTATGGCTGCCGAGGCAGCAGGTTTTGGCATGTAAATGTTGGCTATCTTCGCCCGCTTCAGTTCGTGGAGCTGCTCCGGTCTGACGGGGTGTTCAGCGCGTGGCACTGAAGGGGGACGGAGGGTCTCGGTCCCTTTCTTTAATAAACAGGCAACCCCCCGCGAGTAACCCCGCACGGTTAATGGGACACGCCGCTCCATGTTCATAAAGCAGAGAAAGCCGCAACACTCAATTGTCAAAAATAAATGGAGTTTTGGAGATGTCTCCTGAAGTTTGGCTGGTTTCCCTGATATATCCCATTCTCCTTGACTCGCAAATCAGGCTGGGATTTCAGGAGAATTATCTTTCAACCGACATTTCAGGTATTTCCAGGAGTCATCTGTAACGTTACCCTTCTCCGAGTGTTGCTCACTGCTGTCACCAAGAAGCGGAGGGACCGAGCTCTTGGCCGCCGCAGCTGCAGCGCTTCGGGCCGGGGACCTTTGCTGATTATTTAAAGCAGGCTGGAGCATCTCCCCGCCGAAGAGCAGCCGTGGAGGGGTGGGTTTCTCCCCCCGCCGTCCATTAGATAGCTTGCGCGGCTGCACCACACAGCCTCAGGACAGCACTCGCCCTAATTGCTCAGCCCTGGAAGGAGTTTGGGCTTTGCAGACAGATTGAGGCTCGGAGCTGCGGAGCAGGCTGGTTGTTCCAGCAAAGCGGGATGCGATTTCTCTGCTTTCTCTCCTCTCTCGGGGAGGTCGCTGCCGACTGCTAGAACCGGCTGTGGTGATCTCGCCCAGAGGGACAGGGAGTAACAAGTAACGGACGCAAAACCTCCTTTTCCTGCTTCTCTGCAGGTGTTGGGGGCAGTCATGGAATAGGGATGCACCTGAGGTCGGGCAGGGGAGCAGAGCTGTCTCCAGCAGCTGCATCCTCGCAGGGACCCCCCTCCCTGCCTCGCCTCCTGCCTCTGGACAGGGTTCGATTCGGGGTGAGCGAGGAGCAGCAGCCGTTACTCCATCCCACATTTCCAGGGCAGATGGCACCAGTACGTGCGTGCGGCTCCCCGCCTCCTCCGGCAGCATTTATGGGACCATCTTGCCGGAAAACATCGGTGAAGACAGCAGAGCAGTTTGCAGTCTGGAAGGCAGCTTTTCCGCAGCGCACAGGGTGAAAGGGCGTTTTGCACCACACGGTTGGGTGCCAACTGGCACCGTTTTCACTTGTGCGTCGCGAGAGCTGTTTCTAGAGCACCTAGCTGGTAACGCGGGGCGTGAGCAGCCTGGCTGTGCTGTTGTGGCTGCTCTGCCAGCCCCAGTCGTGCCTGTGTGTCGCACACGCTGCGTTCTCCAGCCCTGCAGGAGATGGGTAAGGACGTATTGATGGAAGCCCTTGTGAGGACCCACATGCAACGCTGTCGCAGTAACCGAAAGCGGCATGTGCCAGACTCTGTAACCCTCTCGCTGGCTGCACCTCGCGGTCACTGCCGGAGCTGCTCTGACATTTGTTGCCCCAGCCTCTATTTTAGAGGAATATGTTCTTCTAGAAGTGCAGGAAGCCCCCTCCTGAGCTAGAAGTGATGGGAAGCCTGGTCTGTAGATATGCCAGTCTCCTTTCCCTGGAAGCTCTGAGGTCCTGCTGCTTCCCGTGCAAGCCAGAGGGAACGGAAGGATGGAGATGGCAGTGCCGGGAGGAGCTCTGCAGTGGCACAGCATCTGTCCTAGCTGGTGCCCCAGCATCACTTGAAGTGAAACGAGGTGTCCATGTCCCCTTGCTAAGCCTACACCAGCACCTCCCAGGCACATCTCCCTTGACCCAAATGCAGAATTTTTCCCTGCCCACATCACCTCCGGAGCAGCAGCCCCAGCCTGCGAGCGGAGGGGCGCAGGACCTTCACCTGGCAGGGATAGCGGTGGGGTCTGGACCACGATCTTCCGAGCCTCAGAGACCTAAAACTCAAGCCATCCCCTTCCGCTTCCCTACTCCCTGTGAAGTTTTTGCTCTCACACTGCTGGAATGCTAAATACACGTGAACCCGGGCCCCACTTGTTTACAGGCTGGTGTGACCAGCTTCCAGAGTGCGTTTATAGAGAGATCCTTCTACGTGCTGCATGTTGGTGAACTTTTCCCTTCCCCCGACTCTCCCACCCTCGCCCCCCCCCCACCACATCTCTCCGCCATACGGACACAGCTGAGCAGCTACTAGATATTCAGAGCCGTGAAGGTTGATAAACAAAAGTGAGATAGGACATGGCACCAGAAAGACCTCAGCTAATGGAATTTTTAAGCTACTTAATTTGGGGGCTTGTCAACCTTGACAGCAACCCTTTAATAAATGATGTGTTGTAATTCCCACCGAGTGCCGTAGGTGTGGGGACGGGTGCTCGGCGGAGGGGAATCCAGCCGGCTGGAGACCCCGGCATCCCGGCAAGCGAACTGTGGCCGTGGGGACGATGCTGAGCGGGGGACATCTGGGTTGCAGCGGGTCCGGCTGAGCCGGCAGCTCTCCCGGCGCTCCCCCAGACTGCGAGGGGGACGGGGACGGCGTGGGGGGGGGCGGGGGGGACGGACACACCGCTACCGTCAGACCGCTATAACCGGTGGCAGCCCTCCGTGCCAAGGAGTGCGAGTGCCATCCAGTGTCTGCCGGCGGGCAGCGGCCCCGGGGGTCGGCCCGAGGGAGGGGGGGGGTGGTGCTGGTGGGGGGGGGGTGTCTGTCACCTCGTCTGTCGCTCGTTGGGGGATGGGGAAAAGGCAGGAACCCAGCGCTGGGCTTCGCTGGCGTGAGGCGTGTGCGCGGAGTCCTGGGCAGGGGGGGACAGGGCAGGGCGGGGGGGGTGGGGGGGTGAGTGTCACCCACCTCTATCTCTGCCCCCAGCCCCCCGAGGATGCGGTCTCACAGTGTCCAGCTAAACAAAGGGGCCAGCAAGCAAACCCCACCCCCCCAGCCTGGAGTGTCCCCAAAAAGGTGCCACAGGCATCACCAGGGTGTCAGGGCTGCCCCGGTAGGGAGCCAGCAGCAGGGGTGCTCCAGAACACTACGGGTAGACTCCCCCCACCCCCCATCATCGCAGGATGAAGGAGACCTGCACCCTGTGTGACACGGGGAAGGTGTCCCCCTCCCTCTGCCACGCAGCTGAGCCCACTCCCAGCAGGGATAAGGGGGACACAGCGAAGCTGGGGGCACAGCAGGGACAGGAGGGACACGGCTGAGTGGGGCACACTGGGGTGAGACCCTGCTCTACAGGGAGGAAACGAGGTCGGGTTTTTCTGGACCCAGAGGCTTTACTGATGGCAAGATGCAGGCAGGGCACATCCTCAGCTGAACGCATTTAGCAGAGGATTTAATGGGTTCTGGCCCGTTCCTCATCAGTTCATTGTGGCACATGTTTCCAGCAAGTGACTGAAAATTAGCTTCAGAGATGCTCTAATCCACACCCAGCCCTGGAAGCCCTTTCCCTCTCTCAGGCCTGGACCCACCAGCCTGTGTGCTGTGTCAGTGCTGCGAGGTGGACTCGGACTCACATCTGTCGTGCACAAACCTGCCCATCCTCAGCACTGCGGCCTCCCTGGACCATGCTGGCACGAAGGAGACGAGCGGTGGCACAGTGCGGTCATGCGGTGACACCCACCACCTCCCAACCCTGTCAGCTCCTTTGGAGGTCCTGCTCTTTTTTTGGGTCCTAAAGGCCATCTTCAGTTCTGCTCCGTGGGGAATGACCCAGAACAGCTCAGTTCAACAAAGGTGAAGTGACAAGGACTAAAGCTGAAAGCAGGAGGTCCATGGGTTTCCCGGAGTGAGAGGATGCTGTGACAGCATTTTGGGCAGAAAGCAGCAAGGGGTGTCGTGGTTTTGGCCAAATTGTCCAATGGCCAGTGACAGATGCTCCCCCCAGCCTCTTGTGCACGGAGAGGAGGAGGAGAGATAAAGAGAGATTTACAAGTTCAGAAGAAACTAAACTAATGAAATATTAATAATAAAATAAAAAGGAAAATAAGGAAATAAATACAGTATATATAAAACCCTATTAAGCTCCCAGGATGACGTCACCGGCAGGCACTGGGGAAGTCCCAGACTGGACTCAGCGATGGGTGGGAACTGGATTCCACAGATGGAGTCAGGAACACACGGATCGGGATCAAAGGCAGACGAACAGACAGGGTGCTCCTCAGACGTCAGCCATTGAACGAAGAGGGTTGACCCTTTGATCCCTCAGCTTTTATACTGAGCATGGGGCAGATGGGATGGAATACCCTGGTGGTCAGTTTTGGGTCACCTGTCCTGTCCGCTCCTCCCCGCAGGTGGGACCCCTCTACGCTTTTCTGCTTCTGACCCTCCAACGGGGCAAATAACGAAGTGAGCTGACCTTGGTTGTTAGAGCAATAAGTATAATCAAGAGCCTCTCTGCACACCATTCCTTGGCACAAACTGTCTTATCACTCTGAACGAACCATTTTAGACGCAACGTGCTGTTAATTTCAGAGAGTTAGAAGAGGCCTAGCTAAGAAGTAAAAATTACTGAACAGAAAGTTGGTTCTGTTCTACCTCAAACCAGGACAAGGGGGCAGAAGACTGCACTCACCCCTCGCAGAGGGCAGCCACCAGTTCTGCCCCAGCTGGAGAGCAGAGACGAGCCTTTGACCACTGGCGATTTGGAAATGGCAGCAGAAGCCAGGGCTCCGCACGTGCTGAAGCTGCTGAGCCTGGTGGAGAAACGAGGGGTTAGGAAGAAAGTATCCAGGCTGGGAAAGAGCCAGATGGCAGCGGTGGCGGGGAAGCAGATGGGAAATGTAAAACATCTTGTGCATCCCAGAGCGCTGAGCCCCCTGGTCCTCCAACTGCATGGAGGGACACCCTGCAGCCCTGAGAGCCGGGGGGCCACGGTGCTGCCAGGGGCCACGGAGCTGCCAGGGCCATGGGGCCAGCGAGGAGCCCGCCCTGGGGCTGGCGAGGTGGCAGTGTCCACTGAGAAAGAGCTACAGGGGACAGCACAGCCACCGCTGCCCCCAGCTTCCCCTGACCCCTCCACGCAGTGGGGTCCCGTGTGTGGCCGAGCACGCAGGTCGATGCCCAGATGGAAGCTCAGAGGGCTGAGCTAAGGGGTTGGGAAAAGGGCCTCGCTCTTTGAGAGTCCAGGTGCATGGAGGCGGTGGTAGGAGAAATACAAACAAGGAGCCTGGCAGAGGGAGGGGATAGACCCAGCGAGGTGCTATAAAGCTTTTAACTACTAGGGCTTGCAAAGATTTGGCCGTGCCCCACCAAAACTCAGCCATCACCTGGCAGAGCTTCACTCCCATAAGACATAAAGGACAGTCTGGAAAAGGGTCTCCTGTACCCTTGGGAACGACACCCTATACCCCAACCCTTGGGCGGCAAGGATGCAAAGCTGCCAACTTCTCGTGGGTTGTTCTTTGCTTTTAGCCCCGAAGCAAAAATGTCTCCAACTTCAGCAAAATTAGCTGAAAATCCTGACTAGGTGTGAGACAGCTGAAATCACATTTTAAAGCAAATTTCTCATTTCCCAAATCACTCTCGCCTGCCTCTAGCAATGTGTGCAGGAGGCCCCTGGTCTTGAGGGAAGAGGGGAGTTGTTGAAGAGCCAGAGGACCAGGAGGGATCAGCAGCGCCGGGATCCATGTGCCGGGCTGGGACCGGGGCTGTGGGGCTTGGGCTACCGGGCCAGATGGCTCCAAATGCCGTGGGGTCACACCGCGCTGCGGTAGATCCTGCCCGGAGCCGAAATGGCCGTCTGAGCTGAACACTGAATCGTAATCTCTGGAGCTTTATAGCCAGCGAAATTAATTTTTTAAAAGTCCTTCTATGATCTCCGGTATCTAGCGTTTGGCTGAGAAGTCAGATGGTCTCCAGCCACCCGACCCTACGTCCAGATGGCAGGGAAAGGCAGGGGGAAACAAGAGCCCGCTCCAGCCGGGGAGGACGGGGGTGATGGGACCACCGTGATTACTGGTGTCTGCTGGGAACCCATACGAGAGCACATGCAGAGCAGGACAAGTGGGGACGGACCTAAACTGCTTTGAGGGCAAACAGCTTGGACAGCCCAGAGCCTGACTTGCCGCTCGGCAACTTCGCTTTCCAGCTGTTTGGAAATTAATAAATCCCCTCCTTGCTCCAGTCGGGCAGGAGAGAGCCGCTGAGTGCATCAGGGATGGCTTTTGCACGGGAGAGCAGCACCTTGCTGGGGTGGGCAGGAGAGACGTGAGGAGGAGGAGGAGGAAGAGCACTGAAGCAGGGAGAGAGCACATGGGACGGGCTTGGATAAGGGCCTGGGTGGGCAGCTGGACCAGGCAGGACAGTAAAACCCGGTGCATCAGTTGCAGCCCCCCTTACCTCTGATTTCCCATGGGGCAAATAAAAGTAGGGAGCCCAGGGAGCTGCAGGTCAGGCTGAGCCCCAGCAAACTCATTTCATACAAACCACTGCGGGAGAGCTGGGTGCAGGTGGAGGTGCTCGTTGGGAAGGTTCTTGTTTACACCATGGTGTTCCTTGTTCCAGGGGCGTGAGACAAGGCAGGGCATTGCCACCTGCCCATCGGGAAAAGGCATCAGTCTGGGCTCCTCCATCCCCTGGGCAGGGGCTGCGTTTGCCAGCCTGCCTGCAGCGCCCTGGGAATTTAACCTGGCTCCTTCACAGCTTTACCGAGAGCGTGCTGAGCCTCCTCGTGAGCTCCCATCCTCATCGCGTTGCCCTGCACGGCAGGAATGGGCAGCAAACCTGGCCGGAGCAGGAAATTTGAGATCTGGCATTCTGCTGCCGAGGCTGGGGTGCTGCCCGCTGACACGGCGGGGAGGCAGATGCTGCTGGATGAGGGATGCTGCAGCACACAGGGAACCCACAGGGCCAGCGAGAGCAGCCGTGGGCGAGCTCCCGCAGTCGGGAAACACGAGCACTGTGCTCTTAAAAGAAATCCAAACCCCTCATTACCAGTCACCTCCAGCCTGCAATTAGGCGTTTGCAAATACTTGGGACCAGGGTGGCTTAATTATCATATTTCTCTTATTTCCAAGGCACAGGCACCCAGATGGCACATTGTGCATCCACAGGCTCCTCTCCGGTGTTTTCTTTAGGAGCCTGCCTCCCCGGGTGTTTGCTTTGCAATCCGCAACAGCTTTTCTCCTCTTCCTGCGGTTTGTCATAAACTTTCTGGAGATGCCAGATGGACGTTGCTCATCTCGCAGGGGGAGGGAAAGAGCGCGCGTACACTGAGGACATGCCGGGCTCCCCTCTGCCGTGGGGGCGCAGGGGACTTCGCTGGCCTGGCTCTGGTGCGGGTCCCTCCGCAGCCTTCCCGCGGTTGCCCAGACGGATGGCAGGCTCGCTGGGAAATGCCAGGCTCCGCTTTCCCAGCCACAGCAGGTCAGAGCGCTGGGGGAAAGCAAAACTTCCCCCGTCCAAGCAATTACTCAGGATTTTATCATTCGAAACTAAAAACAGAGCCTATAAATAATCAGGATCTGTGTCTTAATAGCCGCATTTCAGCGTATTTTTAATTATCATTTTATGAATGGGTGCATTAGAGTATATTTAAATACTAACTTAGCCATGCTGTTAATGAGGCAGGATTGTTATAGGCCAGGTCTGGCTATATATTACGTGGGTATATACATATGCTTCGACATCACATTTAAAAATTAGCTATTTCAAGCGTAAAATTATAATTGGTTTGTCTAATAAAAGGATAAATAAATATCTATTTAACTTCATTACTGTCAAAGGCAGGAGGCTTTTCTCCATTGTCTCCTTAGGGTTTTATGGCAGAGGAGCTAATTAGCTGTAATTGGGTAGATCCGAAGCGAATGAGGCAGGCGCAGCCGCGGTGCTGGCTGGGAACAGGGCGCCGGTGCCTTTCCCGGACTGGTGTCCCAGTCTCTGCGGGGACAGCAGCCCCCACGGATGGGCTCTGCCCCCGCACCCAGCTCGGGGCATTTCACTGGGGCAGGTGCCCGTCCGGCGAGGCAGGACCACGCGCTGGTTTGCAAGGACACTTTGGGGTCCACACATTGTCTTTTATGGTCCCTCCGCCAGATATCCCTCCTTCGTACCTTGTGCTGAGCTGGACATGGGGATCCCGAATGCTGGATGAGACTTCCAGTCTCAGCCAGGGCTTGTTTATCCCCAGTTTGGGACAAATCCTGCTTAACGTCCAGTGTGCACGTCCCACACCTTCACAGCCTTGTTGGAGTGGCCCAGGAGACCTCCTTCTGGCCACAGAGCAGGAAGAGGAGACCCTGGCCAGCTCATCCCGTTGCCGCTTGCCGGAGACAGACCTTATCCAGGCAAGGATGCTTCGCTTCGGGACCCCGCGAGGTTTTGGCAGAGGGGTTTCTGGCTGCAAGGCAGGATTTCAACGCTTGCCCTGTTTCCTCCGCAGGATCTCAGGCACGGAGCCTAAAGCATCTCTCCACCCCCGTGCCCTGGCAGCAGCAGGAGTTTGTGGAGCCTGCTCTACCTCATTGCAGCTGCTGGGGGGGCTGGGGGGGGTCTCACTGCCCCCCACTCCAGGCACCCCCACGCTCCAGCCCCTCGTCCCGGCTGACCACAGCAGCCCACACACCGATAAAGGCAGCAGGCAAAACCCCGTCAGCCAGCAGAAAGGATTAAAATGTCCTTTTTGGATGGTTCCTGACTCAAAGGAGGAGTTGCCTCCTAATAAAGGCCCTAATAAAAGCCCACGCAGGCCAAGCTGACCCTGCTGAGCCCGGCTGGGTCGCAGCCCCGGTCTGATCCTCTGCTGCTTCTGCTCCCGTTCCTTTGGCTTCCCCTCTTTTCCGCAGCTCACAGCCCAGAAACCTCCCTCCCGGCCATCGGGAAGTGGAAGAGAATCTTGTCGGATGGCAGAGGACAGTTGTATAGAGCGCTGCCTGTGTGATTGTGTATAAATTTCCTTTGCATATGTTATTTGAGATGAGAAGAGGGAGAAGCAGGCCTGACACCCGTAGCAAATCACCACGCTGCCAACAAAATCTTTCCTTTTTTTTTTTTTTAAGAAAGGGAGAAAGATGGGATGTTAATAATTGCATAGCGGCCCCCTAATGATGAATACCGGGCCGGGGGGAGCACGCCTGCGCGGGGGGCATTAGCATGGAGGACGTTGTCTGGGTTTTGCTTATCAGTTCTGCTTGTTGAGCGCGTTCCAGGGATGGAAGAAACGCCAACAGGCAGCGTGGAAAATTAATTTTTAATGCCTTTTATTAGTGCTTAAGCCATTCTGAGAGGACGAAATAATCCCTGTTTAGGTGGAGTGGCAAAGGTCTTGGAGGGCTGTCAGGAGGCTGAGTCACTCCACCGGCCAAAATTATCCCAATACATTTTCCCAGTCCTCCACGGAGGCTGAAAAACTTGGGAGGCCAATCCCCTGCACACCCCGAGGTCCTGGGGCATCTTCCTGCACGGCCGTTCAAAACAGAAAGTTTTCCTGCTGTGGAAGGGGGTAAAAAGCCTCGTCTCTCCCCTTTCCCACCCTCCATCGCTGCGTGCTACCGCTGCCACCACCCAGCTCGGTGACAAGCAGCGGCGCAGGGCACGCAGGGGATGCAGACCCCTCCAGGAGCGGGTGTGATGCCCCGAGCAATGAGTCCAACCCCTCCTTGCAACCGGCGCCGGCTCCTGCATCCTCGCTGGCCCCAAAAGCCGACCAGAAGGGACAGAGCCGTCCCCGTGTCTGCAGGTCCCCTCCCTTCCGCAGCCATGGTGGCAGACGGACAGGGCTGGGAAATTGCTGCCATATGTCCCCATCCTCAGCAGCCCCAGGGCAGGTGGTGGCAGGGAGGGGACCTGGTCCCCGTCCAACGCTGCCGGCACGGTCACTGCTGCCGGCTGCAGAGGCGTCTGCATCGGGACAGGGCTGGAGAAACAAACCCTGCCAGTGCTTCTCCATTCACCAGGCCCTCTTAATGAGGAAAGGAAAGAAATACGTCAAGGCTCAAGGAAAGGAAGGTTTCGAAGGGGAGTGGGGTGAGCCAGCAATGGCCAGTCTGTGGCTGTTAAAAATAGGTTCGTTTGCCTGGGGCTGGCACTCACTGGGTGATCTCGGTCGTGCCATCTGGCTTCACGCTCATTACAGCATCCTCGTTAGCACAGCGGGTACCTGTCAGGGCCAGGCTATGGAGGGGATGCAGGCAGAGCCGTGCCCTGCTCTCCCAGGCGAAACCAGCGGCCATGGCCAGGCGTGCAGAGCATCCCCTCGCAGGGGTCCCACCGGCTCCACAGGGCGTCCTTGTCACTGTGAGCATCCAACTGGGAAGCAAGACAGCCGGACCGGCCAGCAGCTCCACGCTGAGGTGAGTTCAGCTCACAAATGTACTGGCTTCTCCCGCCCGGGCTGAAACTCCCTCTGCATGCTGCTTGCCCGAGGCTGAACTTCCATAGGAAAATTTCAGCCAAAATAGTCCTGCCAATTCCCCAGTGTGAGTGGGCAACCTTTTTTTCTTCCACATCAAAAATTGTCCTATCAGTTCACCAAGGAATTAATATGCCTCACGCTTGAGAGCTGAAGACTGCCCTGGCAGAAGGCTGCTCCGGTGTCAGAGATGCGATCCTGCAGGAAGGCCAGCATGGATTCGGGTAATTAAAACCTGTATCATGACACACGTTCACAAGAGGGCCGAGTTAGACCTGTACAAATGACCCTTTTTGTAATGTATTCTTTCCTGCCATCTACTTGCCTTTCAGCGCGTGTATTAAGCACTAGTAATGTATTCTCTGCCCGCTTCTAATGAATTTTTATCTCTGTGCATGCATATGTATGTACATATATTATACACACACGAGTGCATCTCAATATAACGTAGGTGTGTGGATGTGTTACACACTTGCCCCAAAACCTGAATGACCTGAAGCAGGAGAAGATCCATCTGCCCCAGCTCGGTGGCCCCACTGTGGCTGATGTGCCAGGGGTGATGCTCCCTGCCAGCTCCCAGCTTGCCTGTCCCCATGTCCCTGGGAGCTACATTAGGGTAAGAGCAGAGTGCGTGCCCACCTCCGAGATGCTCACCTTCCCCAGCATCTCCTCCTACGTGCCCACCTCGCCTCCGAGCTGCCCACCTTCTCCAGCATCTCTTTCTTCATGCCCACCTCCAGGCTGCCCACCTTCCACAGCATCTCCTCCTATGTGCCCACCTCACCTCCGAGCTGCCCACCTTCCCCAGCATCTCCTCCTGCGTGCCCACCTCACCTCCGAGCTGCCCACCTTCCCCAGCATCTCCTCCTGCGTGCCCACCTCCAAGCTGCCCACCTTCTCCAGCATCTCCTCCTGCCTGCCCACCTCCAAGCTGCCCACCTTTCACAGCATCTCCTCCTACGTGCCCACCTCACCTCCGAGCTGCCCACCTTCCCCAGCATCTCCTCCTATGTGCCCACCTCACCTCCGAGCTGCCCACCTTCCCCAGCATCTCCTCCTACGTGCCCACCTCACCTCCAAGCTGCCCACCTTCCACAGCATCTCCTCCTACGTGCCCACCTCACCTCCGAGCTGCCCACCTTCCCCAGCATCTCCTCCTGCGTGCCCACCTCCAAGCTGCCCACCTTCTCCAGCATCTCCTCCTGCCTGCCCACCTCCAAGCTGCCCACCTTTCACAGCATCTCCTCCTACGTGCCCACCTCACCTCCGAGCTGCCCACCTTCCCCAGCATCTCCTCCTATGTGCCCACCTCACCTCCGAGCTGCCCACCTTCCCCAGCATCTCCTCCTACGTGCCCACCTCACTTCCGAGCTGCCCACCTTCCCCAGCATCTCCTCCTGCGTGCCCACCTCCAAGCTGCCCACCTTCCCCAGCATCTCCTCCTACGTGCCCACCTCACCTCCAAGCTGCCCACCTTCTCCAGCATCTCTTCCTTCATGCCCACCTCCGAGCTGCCCACCTTCCCCAGCATCTCCTCCTACTTGCCCACTTCTGAGCAGCCCACCTTCCCCAGCATCTCTTTCTTCATGCCCACCTCCAAACCGCCCACCTTCCCCAGCATCTCCTCCTGCGTGCCCACCTCCGAGCTGCCCACTTTCCCCAGCATCTCCTCATCTGGGCCATTCGCCCCAGGATGCCAGAGGAGGCGGAAGTCTCTCCCCAGGAGGAAGGGAGCTCAGGAGAGCCTCTTCACTTGATGAATTTTAACATTTCTTTCCACATGCAGCCCAAGCACAAATCCCTTCAAAGCACCAGCCCAGCGCAGCAGAACTAATTTGAAATGTCACCGAGGTCAAGCCTGGCTTCCCCAGCCATTAACCTGCCTCTCAAGCTACACACTTCATATTTATTTACATAGTCACATATTTATTTAAGCCCCAGATCCTAGATACAGGAAGAGATGTGGGGTCTGTGAAGGTGAGGGGGCACTTTGCTTGCAGGATCCCGAGCTGCTGCTGCCGTGGGGACATCGACAGGCGGCTCTTCTGAGGGGCTCCATGTCCAGAGAGCGATGGGGGAGGTGAATTTGTTGTAAAATTGGTTGTTCCACCCCAGCTTTTCTGGTTGTGGTTTTCTTCAATTTGTTCCTGTCCAGAAACAGAAAGCATGGCTTTCCCTCTCCAGGCAGGTTTTTCACAGGAATAAATCAGTGTAAATTTACTCTAGCCAGTGACACTGATTTACAGGAGCTTTGAACCCCCCTGTATTTTTCAGGGAAAAATAGATGAGAAAGCGTAGGGACCAGGGGAATGTTTCTGCAGGTGCATTTGCTGCCAAAGTTGGGTCATTTCCCTGTTTCATGTCCTGCTTCTCAGCCACTGTGGCGGGCCATGAGACTTGGAAAACATCCGGACCGAAACTCCACCAGGTTCTACCTCATCTCAGTTCCTGTCCCACCGAGCACTGTCCTCAGTATTATCGCAGTTTTGCACTACCTGTGGGTAAAATCAGACTCCTTTTTTCCCTCCTTGCCATTACTCTGCCCCTCAAAGCTCTCATGCCTCTCACATCCTCCACTCCCCAGGGATACAGGCTCTGCTTCTCCCCTGGACCAGCCTCACTGGGCTGAGCAAAGACTCATCTGCAGCACACAGGGTAGAGGAGGCGCTCCCAGTACATGCACCACCACAAGCTGCTCCATGAGAGAAGAACCTCCCAAGAGCACCAGTGTCTTTCTAAATGCTTTTCCACTGGGACGTGCCAATTAGGAGATTAAAACCTCCTGCTGAGACATGCCTGGGACCAGCTGGGACTACTTATGAGTGAGTGGGTGCAGCATGGGTCCCTGGGAAAGGGAAGACCCAGACAGATGCTGTGGTTGCTGGAGAGGAGGGAAGCGAAGCTGGGGCTGGGAAGGTCTGGCTAAGCCAGCCTGGCCAGGACTAGGGCATCTTTGACCCCAACTGCTCTTGGGAGGTGCTGTGTAGCACCAGGGCTGCTCCCCTCCACCATCCAAGCTCCAGCTCGTGTCCAGCAGGTGCTGTGCTGGGGAGGAGGTGGGCTTTTCACCATTTTTTTCTTTTTTCACCATTTTTTTTCCCATGTCCTTTCCCCACTACAGAGGGGACTGTCTCCCCGTCTTCCTTCCTGCTGGGCAGTGGCTTGTGTGCGTTGTGAAACACAGCCTGACCTTTCTTTTTTTTTTTATTTATTTCTGTTTTCATTGCTCACTTGCATGTTTAATTCAAGGCTGTGGAGCTGGCTAGCCTGTGGTTTAAAAAAAAAAACCATAATTTTAAAGCTCTGGCAGGGTATTAAAGGAGTTTGTAGTAACTTGAAATTAGCAGGACGATCTGAGACAGATGTGAACGAGGGAAGAGGAACTTAACTTGCTGTGTCTCCTCTCTGCTGTTGTTTAAAAGATACTAATTTGCTCCTTTTTTCTTAAAAGCAGGCACCTCTAGGTTAGGATGATGAAAACCCATTTCCTTCTTATGATATTCCAGTATCTCCTTTTTTTTGCTTTCTTCCTCTTCCAGCGGGCCCTGCTCCTGACCCAGGGGGCCACCGGCACGGGTGGGCACGGTGCCGGCTCCCGCAGCCTCAGCTCCTCTGCTGTGCCTGGTGCTGCCTTCCCGCACGCTTGCTGTCCTCCCCAGGCCCTGGGCACCCCAGGTGACACAGCGAATTTGTCACCAGCTCCGTTGCCAGCAAAGCTTTGCACTTTGGCTTTGCTTTTGCTTACGGGCAGGAGGGTGCAGCTCCCGGGGGAAGTTTGTTTCTTTGCTGAGTTAGTAACAGCAGCGTGTGTAGGGGATGAAAGGGGGGGGCGGGGGAGGGAAGCAATGAAAAATGGGGCAATTCTCCTGTTTCCAAGCTGATCTCTCTGGTGCAGTCAGAGGGAGGATGAGTGGAAGGATCCTCATCGGGGGTGCAGATGCTCTGTCTTGTGCAGTGGCAGCATTGGGAGATTCATGCCTGCAGGGATGCGCTGGCTGCACAGAGCATCTCCCCTCCGCAGGCTGCATCGTTCACCTTCCAAGGGTGTCCTGTAATCATAACCTGGCTTCAGAAGAGGACGGAGCTGGAGAGAGAAGAGAGGAGGGAGGCTCTTAACGAGGTTAACCTGCCGCTGCTCCTCTTAAAGGAGGCTGTGACAGGGCAGGTGGAGAGCAGCCTGGAGCGTTGTGACAGCGGGGAGAGGGATATCAAACCTTACCAGAACAAAAGATGAGACAAAACGTTTGGAGGAAAAAAAGCTTCTCGTCAGCAAAGCTGTCAGTGGGCAAGATTAAGGAGCACCTGCCACGTTCCCCAAAGGTTGTGTTACCTCCCTGGGAGGCGAGGCAGGAGGGAGCCGTGCGGCAGAGCTGGAAATAGCCCCAGTCGCCAGCCACGTGCTGGGGCTGAAGCAGTGATGCTCGGCCCGTGCTCTTCCCTCCAAACCTGGTGATGCCTTTGTGCAAGCTGGGCCTGTGCTCCCCGTGTCCTGCTCTGCTCGTCCCTCCTCCTCCGTGCTTTAAAGTTCCCTCTCATTTGGGTTTTGCAGCCCGCGGGGGTGGGCTTGAAAGGATGCACCAGCTCACAATCAGCCTGGGGGTGGTCCTGTACAGAGAAATCGGTGGGTTTGGACACTATGAATTGCAGCGGGACCTGGCCCCAGATGTGGAAAGCTGGCGTGGCAGCTTCCTCGCCACATTTCCTCTTGGATGCGTATTGCACTGCTTGGATGGCTGGCTGGCTCTGGAGTACGGGTTCCGCGCAGAAGACACATCTGCCCACGTATGCCAGTGTCCGTGGGCGTTTTACCCATTACTTCATAAGATCGGATGCTCCGGCGTGTCCGAGAAAGGTTATGCCTTAGAGATCCTCCACCAGCTGTGTGCAAATTCAGCCTGACATCATTAGGACAGCTGGGCTCAGGCTGCATCCGCCGTGGCTTTTCCAGCTGCTCAGAGGGAAATGTTTCCTGGGGGTGGTGGGGGGGAGAGCATCCTCTTCCCCCTCCGTGTTACGGCTAGCAGGGGCAGGGGGGAGGCAGGGCGCGGAGTGTATCTGCAATGCTGCGCTCGGATAGCTCCAGGGGTCGGATGCTCCGGTGGGAGCCTGGTGCAGATGGGTCTGAGCCTCCGCGCTGGTAACGCCGTGTGTTATTAAGTAAAGAGGGTTCGGAGAGGACCCAGGGTCACTGGCTGGAAATGCGCAGAACATAATCCAAAAAGGCAAGTGTCTGTCAGCTGCTCAGGTGTTAGCAGAAGTTAATGAGAGTCTCGGTGTCTGATCTCTTGCAATCAATTCCACTTCCTATCACTCTGCGAGAGGTGAATATCCACGCTGCTGTGATGTTGTTAACTCTGGGTGACGTGCCCGCTTTCAGCTTTGATGCCAAAGGAAATTGCTGGATAACATTGCTGTGCTGCTGGAGGCAGGGCTGGGGGAGTAAGATTATTCTCCTGGATGGCCCAGCTCAAAGGGAAGGCTTCTATTCGAGGTACAATCACCTGAGAAAACTGCTCCCTCTCCTTCCACAAAATCAAATCGCCCCTCGGTTAGGAGAAAATGTGCCAAGCGATCTGGGAAGACGGATGCAGCGAGAAGCATGTGTGGTGGGGGGGGATGCGGTGAGCTGACGGCTTGTTTACTCAAAGCAGGAGACCTGCCAATATTTCTTCTCTGAGTGCAGGCTTGTTTACAGAGCCCTAATGCCGGGAGAGGGATCCTTGAACCCGTGCTCTGCAGCTGCTGCCCTGGAAGTATGGAGGCCATGTAGGGTCGGTACCCAGTGCCAAGTGGGATGCTCCTGCCTGGAGAAGGAGCTGCTGGGGTGGATGGGCAGGAAGGACTTTTTCTGGGGGCACTAAAGCCTCTAGAAAACTTCCCTTGTGGAAGAAGCAACAGGACAAGAAAAGACACATCCCAAAGTTTGCTCTTTGATTATTTTCTTTCACGAAAACCCTGCGATGGGTTTTCGTTGCTCAGCATCGGTTATTGCTTTGCCAGCCTTGAAATGAGACCCGCAGGTGCTGTGATGAAGGCACTGCCTTACGCTTAGTTCATGTCGCCTGCTATCAGAGATGGACCCAGTGGGTTGAATTGCTGCAAGTTTCCGTAAAGCCATGGAGGGGACACTTTCCTTCCTGTGCTGCTGGATGGCACGGGCAGAGCTGGGGAGGGGATGAGAGATCGGCGAGGCACTGATGCTGCACACTAAGGGACAAACAAGCCCAACAGGACCAAACCCACCAGGAGGGGAGGGATGGGGACGATGCTGTGAGCTGTATGTAAATGTGACGAGTGGAGGAGATGTGCAACATCGCACCCAGCTGCGGGCTCCTTCTGAAATGCAAATCCCTACACGGGGCCGCCGGCATTGACAGCAGCAGCGTCTGCTGGTACAAGACAGCCGTTCTGTACACAAACCAGCACAGATTTGCTACTGGTTACGGCTGCAGGTGACACTTGTGTCTTTGATCTGAGGAGGGAAAAGCAGGCAGGTGGCTCCTGGAGCCCTGCTCTGCCCAGCCAACCTCCCCGACAGGGCAGCGAAGGGCTGCTTGGGTGGCAGGGAAGAGCTGGCAGAGACAGAATCAGAGAATGGCAGGGGTTGGAGGGGACCTCTGGAGATCATCCAGTCCAACCCCCTGCCAGAGCAGGGTCACCCACAGCAGGTGGCACAGGAACGCCTCCAGGGGGGTTTGGAACGTCTCCAGAGACGGAGACTCCACCACCTCTCTGGGCAGCCTGGGCCAGGGCTCTGCCACCCTCACAGGAAAGAAGTTCCTCCTCGTGTTTAGGTGGAACTTCCTATGGTCAAGTTTGTGCCCGTTACCTCTTGTCCTGTCACTGGGCACCACTGAAAAGAGCCTGGCCCCATCCTCCTGACACCCACCCTTTCAGTATTTATAAGTGTTGATAAGATCCCCCCTCAGTCATCTTTTTTCCAGACTGAAGAGTCCCAAATCCCTCAGCCTTTCTTCATAAGAGAGATATTCCAGTCCCCTCATCATCTTCGTAGCCCTTTGCTGTCCCCTCTCCAGCAGTTGCCTGTCCCTCTTGAACCGGGGAGCCCAGAACTGGACACTGCACTCCAGTCTTGCACCTCTGCTGTTTTGCTGGGAGGACTAAAGGGACCGGGGAATTACTGGGTTTGTGCACAGCCTCTGAGCAGCCCAAGACTTTCTGCTTTGCTTTGCTTTACCCTGCAGGGTTTTGTTCCTCTCATAAATGCATGTACCTCTTGGGAGGTGCCTTGTGGCCTCAGGGCTTGGATGCTCTCACGTCTCATGTTGCCGTGGTCTCCTGAATGAGAGCAGCGATGTTCGGGTTGGAGACACACAGCAATAAGCTTCATCTTGCTCTCACTGTGGTGCAGGAGTCTGTCCCAAGGGTTACTGCAGCCCCCCACCCACCCAAACCCCCACCCTCTTTGGTTTGCGTGGTGTGAGAGGCTGCAAAATCCTCTTTTTTCCTTTACAAGCAGTTGCAGACCTGCTCTGCAGAGCCCTGACTGCTTCCCAGCGCCGGACGGCCCCAAATCACACACCTCCCGCTCTCTGAGTGGTTTAGCGGAATTCCAGCCAAGATCATTTTTCTGTAGCCACAGGGTACGTGGTACTACCTTAGATGGCACATTTAGTTTCTGCAGGATCCAACGAAGCCAAACAGCCTTCTGTCAGCTTTAGGAATTTATGAGACCTTTTCGTGCCTTGGGGAGCCCAGGGCCAAGCTAACAGAAAAGGAAGGGCCAGCGGATATAAATTACCGTGAGTTCCACCGGCTCCATTTTGCCAGCAGAGAAACCAGCCCCTTGGCTCCACGCTCTTCCCACTGGCCACAAGCGAGAAATGTGCGGCTCCCCCGAGCACCGGTGCTGTTTTGGGCCCATACTGGGCTAGAAAGTAAGTCTGGGAAGTGCATGTGTGTGGGGGGAAAAAATCTCTCTATGCGATCTTTATGTATCTGTGTGTGTGTTTATAAGAACGTTTAGCAGAAGCCAGTACTTGATCCAGCGCAACCTCCAAGTGTTAATCATAATAAATGGGAAAGGGAAATAATTTCTGTTAATAAAGGAGCAGGGTGTTACTGTGCCGGTGAGTGGCCAAGCCCTGTGGTTGATCCTCCTCCTCTCCACTCTGTCCCCAGCCTGGAGCCATCCGGGACTGATGCTTTGGTGGCTCTTAGGGGGAGAGCAGCCCTGTCCCACCATTGCCTCCCGCTGTGCCTGCCCCGGGGAGGGCTGGAGCAGCGGCGGTGGGTGCGTTGTGCCCGTCCCTGTGCGGGCAGCACACGGGAGCAGGGACCTCGTTGCTGCCCGCCAGCCCTCCCCGTCCACGCGACAGAGGGGGAAGCACGACCCAGCACTGCCAGAGAGGGCTTAAACATCTCAGTAATTACACCGGCTCCCCGAAGACCACGCTCTCTTGAACTATAGCCGTTACCCGATGATTCGTAAAGACTCTTTGGGGACCCGGAGAGGACCGTTCAGCCATAATTACCTTGGCTGCCTGCCACCGCCGGCCCGCCGTCAGGTGCCAGGGGACCGCACGGCATCGCTCCAATTAAGCGATGGGAAAGTGTGCGGCGTTTGCTGCTCTCCCCGTGCTGAGATGGGGAGGGAAACGCAGCCCTGGCCGAGCCCCAGCTTGGCCATGCCATGGGGAGGACCTGGGGGGGGGGTGGACATGGTGTTTCGTTAGCGTAACGACTCGTGCCTATTCCCCCCTAATGAAACGCAAAGGGAGCCTTTCACTTTTTCCCGTTTTGGGCCCATAAAACAGGCGCTGACATAATTATTTGGCAGGGTGCTGGCAGCAGCCCGGGGCTGACTAGGTGGCTTCGCCATGCCGGGCTGTCCCCGTGTCCCACACAGCTCCCACGGCCCCCCACGGCCCCCAGTTATGGGAGCATGGAGCGGCGGAACGGGAAGAAAGGGGGCCTTGCTCTGCAATAGAGGGATGTATAATTTTATCACACATTACAGCATTTTGCCCTGGCAGCTTGTCACCAGCCGGGCTGTTAAAATTCCCTTGAAAAATGAGGGATCCATGGCAAATTACTGATTATAGGATAGGAAAGGTAATCTGGCTACATGTGATTGATCGCTTTGATACTGCAGCCTTCAGTGCTCTAAGAAAACCCCGGCGAGAGATGCAGCGATAGCGCCCGTGCCGTATTAACCATACAGACGGCAGACAGCAGCACCCGCACGCGGTGACGGGGGTATTCAGAGGCAGCAGCAAGACAGACAGACAGACAGAGCACGGTGCATCTGAGCCGTGGCAGACGGCTGCGCAGAGAGGCTACAGCACCTACAGGATGAGACGAGACGACAGACGGGAGCTGATGGCGTTTAAGGGAGCCCCGGGAGTCCTCAGCACATTTGTGTTCGGAGTGTGAATCGTGCAGCAAGCTTGTTGGTTGCCGCATCCCACTCGGCCAAGCTGCTTGGGTTGTCCTCGGTCTTTCTGCTTGGGAAGGGGAGGGGACGGGAAGGCTTTGACCACCGGTGTCACGGCTCGCTGGTGCTCAAGCGCCAACTGCCAGCAGGAGCCACGCGTTGGTCCTACCCCTTCCTCAGTGCAGCAATTTTGGGGGAGCAAAAAGAGGGGATGGGAGGGCAGGAGCTGCGGGGATTGCAATGCCTTTACCTGGCCGCTCCATCACATCCCTCCCCAACATCAAGAAGGGGGCATCAACAAGACAGCCAAGGGATACAGCCTCAAAAGGGAGAGCAGACCTCTTGGAGATGGCAAAATAAGTCAGGAATAAAAGGCACTTGTGGAAATTCAGTGTGCCATTTCATATATTTGACCACACCAATTCTTAACAAAAGAGAACCCGGGCTCATTACATAGAAACATCAAACCAGCCAAGATAATTATCTCTAATTAGTGCTAATTTAAAAGTGAGGTCTGCTCTATAGCTGAATTGTTGCATATTTCATTAGTTCATTAGATGCTGAGCAGACAACGCAGATAAGAGAATCAGTTCATTGGGATGATATAAATTTACATCCTCCTTTCACCAGAAACAGCTTGGGGGTCCATCTTCGCAGCACAAATTATGTGCCGGGCCGCGTGGCCCAAACCAACCAACCCAGATGACTCAACGGTTCATCCTCTGGGGAAAGTTCACTGAATGCTGTATTAACTTTGCGGAAGTAAAAAAAAGAAAAAGAAGAAAAAGAGAGAGAAACAAGCAGTTCATCGGTCAGTGTTATTATCTGACTGTCTCTGCAAATATCAATCAATATTTTCTGGAGCTGACTGAGGGAGGGGCTGGTCCCACCCTGGGGACCCTGTTGGGCAGGTACCGAGACCCTGGCCTGGCCTTGTCATGGCAAGAAGACTTTGACCCACGTTGGTGACCTTCCAAGCTTGTGCACACCCCAGGTCTGGATGAAATGGGGACAGGCATCAATCCTGTCTTGCTCCAAGTCTATCTACTCTGTCCCATTTTGATTTCATTTCCATGACCAGTCTTCTTCATCACCTTTTCCATCTCCTCTTCGTTCTTTTTTTCCATCTCTTGCCAGACCAGCTTGCTCCGAAGCCATTCCTTCCTCTGGCCACCACAGAAGCCTCCCAGTGCCAGGCGGGGTCTCTCCCCAGGGAAAGGAGATGGCCAGCCATGAGCCTGGCTCCGATGGTTCCCTTCATCTCCAGTTTCCCTCCCTGAGGCAGGGCTGGAAGCCACTTCTGTTACTGGGGAAACAAACAGCTGGTTTGGGAAATGTTGGATTTTCAAACCTCCGCTCAGGCTCGCTGCGGAGCTGGATGCCATGGGACTTGCAGTCAGCCTGGAGGGACAACTCGGTGATAAATGCAATGATACCAAAAAAGGGACCACATAACAATGGAGATTTCTAACTCAGTAGAGCTGTGCCTCATACAGATCAGTGGCATCGTCTTTTGTAATAAACATAAATGCCAACTCTTCCCTGAAGAGCATCTGGAGGAGACGGTGCCGTGATGCTGAAGTGCCGCACATCTTCCCCTACCAGCTTCTGGCGCAGAAACCTTCGGATTGACTCTCACAGTCTCGAACCGTTTCCCTCCTGCTGCAATTCTGCCTGGCCCAGGGAAGCTGTGACTTACGAGATGAAGAGCAAAAATTGGCACTTAAGTGATGATGTGTGAGCAGGAATAAAGCATTTGACTTTCAGATCCACTTCAAGACTGCAGGAAAATAACCCTTTCCGCTTGTAAACTATACATGGGCTAGGATCCTTGTGAGACGATAAAATACCCCTTCTCTTCACACTGCAGGTTTTTAATCAGATTAATCTGACTTTATGAAGCTTTCGGCTGCAACTGCCGGTGGAATGAGGGCCCGGCTAAATGCAAGATATTGTCAAGCAAAAGGCAGGGGAACTTTGAATCCTCAAGAAGTTACTGAGCAGGAATACAGTAATTGAAGAAAGTTACTGCCGGCGTTTGACGCTATAATTAATCTTTGAGAAAGAGAGGAAAGCTTCAAGTTTTTTCGAAGGAGCAAACTTCGGAGCTTTAAAGCATTTCAGAAGAGTAAATTGAACGGGGATGAAATACGCAAAGAAAGAAACGCGGACGCGAAGTGCAGTTACAGGCGGTAGGTTTGGGAAATCTGGAGAGGAGACGTTGGGAACCCTGGAATGAAGGAACCCGGGGAAGGAGCGTGGTGATGGGGAGGTGTGGTAATGACTCGATGGCAGGGGGAGGCTAATGAGATCATCCAAAAGTGGTATTTATCAGCGTGTTCCAGGAGCCGGACCCAAACCCCAGCCTTGATTAACTGTGAGGTTCCTGATACCAAAATACTGTTTATTTTCGGAAGTGCTGCTGGAAACGCTGGAAAAGGCTAAATGAGTACATACAAGGCTGGAAACGGGAGATAGCAAGTATGTCACTGAAAACAGCACCAGAAGAGACCCAGGTACTGTACCCAGAAGAACCAATTAGTTAATGGCTGCCATTACAGACAGACAAGAATTGTGGAGATTTAATGAACAGTAATTTAACTTATCGATTAATCAGAAAGCTTTCCACTCTCACTAATGCTTTCCTTATTAAGAAGGCATCTCCCTCCTGACCGGTCCCTGCTCTTCCTCACTGCTGACTGGTGCAAAGAGCAGAAATTTGGGGAGCAGGAGCTCAGGGAACCAGCTCAGTGACAGTGACTTGCCCGAGCATCCTCTCAGTCCCATTCCCACAACACCATCCCAAGGGCTGCCCTGTTCCTCCTGCCTCTGAATTTCCCCATCCTCCCCAACAGATGACCCGGAAAACTGCTGCCTCCTATATAGCGGTCTCCTCCACAGCATTGCCCAGTTTCACATGGGGTCTCGCCTTCACCCTCACATCTAGGAGCCTTCCAGCAGCTCATGAGGCAAAGCTCTATGCATGCTCCCTCGTCTTCACCCTACAAGAAGATTCACATGTACCAAAGCACTCGATTTCATGATTGTGCTTTAAACAAATGCATTCTGAGGGTGTAGTTAGAGAAGTTGTACTCTAAGAAGCCACTACTGGTGAGAAGGTGCTCAGGTTTGTGATGGTGTCTTAGATTTTGGGGAGGTTCTTTCCACAGGCTGGGAACCACTCTCCAACGCTGTTCTCCACCGGCAGCTCTCCTTCCTTCACTAGGTTTGGTTTGAGGAGAGCTCTCTGCCCGAGCTGGGTCTGGGAAGTGACCACGCAACATAACGGCTGGGTGAAGTTGTCCATTGTTCACATATTAATAAGACCTGAGCACAAGTCATCAGACTAGCCCACAGCAGAAGAACCCCAGGTCTGGTTCTTGTGAGTCTTGACATGAAGACAGTCTGGCCTTATGTTATTACTGTTTTGACAGCCAAATATTATTCCTGGCCACCCTAGCCCAAGGAAAGGACAGCAGGTACAAGCTGGGGAAAGAAGCTGCTCCACTGCTCATTCCTACCATCCTCTAACTAATGGGCTTCTGCCCAGCGGGTCGACAGCAAAGCCAGTAGCAAACCCCAGGACTTCGGCCTCTGATATTTGCAACCCTAATGTAAAAAAGACAACCTCCGAGATAGTTTGAAATGTGGATCCTGTTGATGTTCTTCCCTACCCAAAGAGACCCACGGCTCTGTGTCTCCTCGGTCCTCACGCTGATGTTCTTCATCCAGGTGCTCCTGCTCCCCTCAGGGTACGGTATGGGCCCACTCTGTGCCCCCCGTTATCCCTCACTCTGTCTCTCCATCAGCTGTCACCAGAAGTAATGTTTAGATTTCATGCTCAATATTCTTGATGCAAGTCAAACATCAAAACCTCAGCAGGGTGCCTGGGAAAATCTAAGCGAGAATATCAGAGGAATCTGTTTCTACAAAGCAAAAGAAATCAACAAAGGCTGTGTTTGGGGATTTTTTTTTTTCATCCTGGACCATACATACAAATAATAAGTTTAGACTTGGTTGTTTTTTTTATTATTATTATCACCCTTCCTGATATCAATCTCTCTTTTTCATTATAATAAATATTGATTTGTGCTGTTAGAAAATGACTTCTCCTATCTGCTGCTTATCTTTCCGCCGGGGTAGCGGTGGGGACTTGGACAGCAGGTTTCATCGTCCCCAGGAACAACCGTTCTGCTCATCCCCACCGCCCCTCCAGCAGCACTGCAGGGCCAAGAGCCAGGGGTCTTAGGAGACCTTAGGTTATGTGTTGGGTTCATCGGTGTGGAGCTGGGCTGCTGACTCACGGCTGTGATCCTGTGTATCCGGAGGGATGGTTAAAATAGTCCCCCAAAGTATTGCTTCTTTCCTTTGCCGTCCTGCCACAAGGCAGGACAAACGCCTTTAAAAACTGCTGATGCCGTGTTTTCTTGTCAGTGAACATCTTCCTATTCCAAGGTGTCTTCGGGGCAATGTCCTCATTCCTTTGGTGCGTCTGTATAGTTCCTGGCACAGCTCTTGTGCCATGTTAATTATCTTCCACGTGGAATTTGTTTTGCGCCAGCAGAAATGCTCTCAGGTTAGTATAAGAAGTGAAATAAAAATAGCTCCTTTCCCCAGAAGAGCTCTCTGGTTATACAAGATGGATCAGCAAAACCCGGAGCAGAGGGGAGGATAACGCCACGGGCTGGTTTGTGAAGTCAGCCCTCCCTGAGCATCCAGCAGAAGTTCAACTGTAAAATGGGTGTAGATTTGGAAAATGGGATGTTTGGGAGAGTCCAAAGAAAAGAGAGTTGGTTGGGAAGAAAGCGCCAGGGAGGAGAAGGAAGGGACGAAGGCGGTCAGAGCTGAGCGTTGGTCTCGATCTACAGACCCACGGGAGAGCCATGGCACTGCTGCTCGGCTGTCACTGTCCTGCCATCCCCGAAGCAATGCACCCACAGAGCTGGTTCCAACGTGGGATGCCACAGCCAGGACCCCCATCACCAAGAGGAGGGACACGAGGGTCCACCCTTCTGGCCAGGCAAAGCCCTGCTGGCTGGGGATGCTGATGCAATTCCAGCCCAGCAGACCCCTGCACTGCCTTTGCTGGAAGCCGGGGAGGAGGGAGAGCAAAGAGAGTTTTTTTGGCAGCCCGAAGATTTCCAGTCTTTGCTTGGCATGAGAAAAGCGTTTACCCTCATATCTCAGTACTCCCAGACTTAAGCATGAGTACAGCCAAAATCATTTTCGTGAGATATCAACAAGATCTACATGAATAAAGTCTAACAGTGTTTTCTTCAAATCCGAGGAGTCCTTTTTAAAGCTGGAGCCCCAGTTCAGAGCAACTGCCAGCCTCAGAGCAAACCACAGGCAATTTCTACTGGGGAAAAAACCAAAAACCCCCCTTGTTTCATTACCTATCTTTGCCCTTAGGCGCTCTCAGGCTACACCTGAGCCTGGGGGGCTGGGGCGAGGGAGGGAAAACAATTGTGCTGCATTAAAAAGAAGTGATTTTTATCAGAAGGCTTCTTTTATTTATCAGCTTTATTAAAGCGCCATCTCCCAGAGTCGTGGGGTCACGAGTTAATCTCAGCTTTCAATTAACTAAAAATACACGTTTCTCACTGTCGAAGCTGAGAAGTTCGCTGAAATGAGGAGAACCCGGCAATGTTTTCTCTTTCCCAGGCCCCTCTTTCGGGGAGGCTGGCTTTGGAGCCCTTGCAGCTGATGGTACAAAGTTAGGCAATTGGCTTTAATTCCCAGGAAAGCTTTCGGCTGCTGTTCTGGGTTGGGGTTCGTGCTTGCTCCTGCGGTACCCAAACGAGAGCATCGCCCCGTACCCCGTGTTGGGCAGCACCAGCCCTTGGTTGCCACGGGAGGAGCTCCCAGCAGCCTGGGCAGAGAGGACCAGGCTGTTAACGAGGTTAATTGGAGGAGTTTTTCCCCCCTGAAAGGAACTCTCTACAGATGCATCCAACAGGGAAGGCAGCCCCATGGCGGGGCCCCCCGAGCCCAGCCCCTCGCCTCCCGGGCCGGCGCGGGAGCAGGATTTGTAAGCTGTTGACACGGACATCCTGCGTGGGCGATGGAGGCTTTTCTATCGGAGAGCAGACACCTCCAGCAGACGCTTTCACTAACAGATTTATTATTGCTGGTGAGGAAAATGAAACCATGTGGAGCCGGTGCGCAGGGCCCAAGGAAGAAGCTGGCCACTTGGAGGCAGACGGGAATTTCCTGAAAGGTGAATATGGCAGAGCATTAAAAGACAAATAAATAAAAAAGCCTTGCTTTATTCTTCTGTCTCAGCTGTGCTTCAACTTGCCCCAAAGCCCAGGTAATATAGGAGCCGAAGAACTGCCATAAAGGGCCAGACCGGAGCTCCACTTAGTCTAAATGCGTGTCCCTCCCAGCCTCCGCTGCCAGATGCTGCAGGAAAGGCCTGCGATGTCCCATAAAGAACACTGATGGGACAACCTGCACAGATGAGCTATTTCTACCCAGCTCCAGGGAGTCAGAGAAAGCTTTAGGAGCTGAGGCAGGAAGGTTTATCTCCCCCATATTTTTCTCCTGCTTGCCTACCCTGCAGTAGTACGAGCGTTCCTGGTGAATCCGTAGCACAACTATTACGGTTTTTTTCTTTCTGAAGCATTCTTGCCTGGAAGATGCAGAGAAGTAGGATCTCACCTCAGCTCACCTCCCTGCAGCAAAACGGGGGCCAAGATCTCAGCAGGTCCCTGGCCAAAGGAGCCCCCATCCCACCAAGCCCCCCAGGTGATGCAGCCAGCCAGCCAGGGCACAGCCGTGGCCAGGAGGGTGGGTATGGACTAAGCCCAGGTCTGAGCCTTGCAAAGAGACGCCGGCTTGGCAAAGAGGAGAGCTGCCTCTTGAATTCCCCATAGCGGTGCTATTTTTCCTGCGCATACTTCTCCCTGTGATCGTCTCTGCTCTCACTGCCTCTCCCCTGCCTGCCACATTGGGCCCAGATGTCTCCTTTAAAGGGGAACTGCAAAGTTTTGTTTAAAATAACACTATTAAAAAAAAGAAAGAAAAAAACAAAACAAAAAAAACCCAACCCACCCTACCAAGATCCCCAGCAATTAATCAACTCTACGTGCTGGCTCCAAACTTGCAAACACATTTGAAAGCGAACTACTTGAGGTTTAGCTTCCCCCACGCTCACCTGCCAAGCCCCAGCGTTACGATTTTGGGTATTCCCTGCCAGAAGCTGATTGTGCCTCCCCGAAAGCGGTGAGTCAGGGCTGTGTCCCAGCCCAGGCACAGCTCCAAGTAGATGCAGAGGGAGGACTGCAAGGCGGGGGCTAGTCTGGTCCTGCATTCCTTCGGCACGGAGCTTTAGATGCTTAATTGAGAAAACGGGGAGAGCTGAACGTCGGGAGCGGCATAAGCAGAGCTCTGCTCGCAAACTGCTGCCCTGCTTGACTGCAGGATGAATTTTAGGTCCCAACAATCAGAACTGGGTCTTTTTCCTTTATGCATCCCTAAGTCTGAAGAGAAGTGGGCAAGGCAAGAGGGGGATGAGCAAGCTGGTCTGCAGTCACCAGTCAGCTCACAGTTCTGCTCTTGACCTACCGTTACTCTGGTGGCTTCCAGCACGCAGCCCCGCTCTGCCTCTTTCTCTCGTGTGGCCTCCCTAAAATAAAGCCCTGCACACACTGTGACCGTGGGAGACAGCAGAGAGCTGTGGCATCCTGGTGCCCAGGTCCTGCAGGACTCCCCTGGCATCCCGATAGGCAAGAGGCGCTTTACTCTTCGTCCTCGTCCCCAAGGGCGAAGGCCTGGACTCGCCAGCTGCAGCCCCAGCCCAGCCCAGGACAGCTTCTCAAGCCCCGAATCTCTAAACAACTCCCCTCCTCCCCTGACCCACTCCCCACCCCCTCCCGCCCTAAGTTTTAATTTATCAGGAGAATTATTAAAACAGCCATTTCTCAGCTGTCTAACGTTTCAAACCCCTGCTCTCATTCATCTGATAAATATTTACAGAGCTTGACATTGTCTTCAGCTCATTCCCTTCTGCGCCAAACAATTCCAAACACTCGCTTCCCTTCTCCCGCGGCTCACGGAGCAGGGCTGCCCGCCCCGGAACGGCCAGGCCCATCACTCCTTTGGACTTGCCCCCTCTCCCACTGCATGGGCTACCAGGGCTGCAGTGGGGCTGGTTGCTTGTAGCCCAAATCCCCTGCACAGAGCACGTTCCCTTCGAAGTCCCATGCCTCGGCCAGCCTGTCGTAGAATCAGAGAATGGTTTGTGTTGGAAGGGACCCTGAAGGTCATCCAGTGCCACCCCCTGCCCTGGGCAGGGACTCCTCCCACCAGCCCAGGTTGCTCCAAGCCCCGTCCAACCTGGCCTTGAACCCCTCCAGGGATGGGGCAGCCACAGCTTCTCTGGGCAACCTGGGCCAGGGGCTCACCACCCTCACAGCAAAGAATTTCTTCCTAATATCTCATCTAAATCTCCCCTCTTTCGGTTTAAAACCATTATCCCTTGTCCTGTCACTCTGTAGGATGTCCCCGTGCCTTGTCCAGCACTGGCTGCCCTGACCCAGTCCAACCCCATCAGTGTCACCAGCTTCACACCATCCACCCGTCCCTGCCTGAGCCATCGCCCCTGACTCGCTTGTGCTGCATCCTCTGATGGGGGCGAAGGAGCGAGCACCATCAGCATCGCCGGCTCCGCGGGGTCACCACCGAGGGGGACATTTGCCCACGGTTGGTTTATGTCACAGCTGGTTCCCTGGGGAGCACGAAGCGCTGTCAGCAAGTGGACACGCACTTGCCTCCGTGGCATCCGTGCACGCTGGCGCAGGCGTTTCAAAGATGCTGAGCTCCGAGCTGCCTGGCTGCTCGTGCAGCAGAGGTGTCACGCAGTGACAGCCGTCACCCGTTTGGCTCTGTGCAAGTTTTTGTCTTGTTTTAGCAGCACGAGGAGCTGAACATCCACCCAGGAAAGCAGCAGCCTGTGTGAACCTGAGTCCAGGGGGGAACGATGCCTCCCAGGGAGCGTTCACACCAGCCTGCCCAGCATCTCCGCACGTGAGCCCCGTATCCCTGCTCACCCCGTATCCCTGCTCACCCCGTAACCGTGCTCACACCATATCCGTGCTCAACCCATCGGCAGCCCGGCTGGTGAATAGGAGCCCCGGGGGGCAGAGACCTGCCCTTCCCGCCTGCCCTAGCACAAGGAAACCAAAACCACCCCTTCGCCTTTGAGGATGGGACGTCGCATCCTTGCTCCGCCACAGCCTGTCAGTCGCCTCTCCGGCGCTGGAGAAGCCGGGGTAAACTGGTGGGAGCATTTCTTGAGCAAGTCTGTTTTTCTCTAAATAGAGGATTTCATCAGAAGTGAGAGCTCTTGTGGAGGCACATTGATTTCGATGCCATTTTCAACAGGTTAAGTCAAGGACTCTGCGGTGACCTCCGAACGGAGAGAGGGAGGCAGAGGCTCACAAATCAAAACCCCAATTCTTCTGATTTGGAAATGGATGTTTCAACACCATCCCATTTTGCAAGGCCTTACGGGAGGTCAGATTTTGTTTCCAGCAGAAAAAACAATCAATTTCAAGCTCCTGAAATTGTCGAGAAGCAGAATTGCCATCCCCTGCCAGTTTGATCATAACGCAATAATTTCTTTCCACGTCTTTTTCGGGTTAGAGAGATGAAGTGTCTTCTGCTGCTGCTTCTCAAAAGGTTTTCACGGGTCCACATCACGGGTGGGAAGTGCTGAGTGGTTACTCAAGGAGACTGAAGTCCCCAAGGAGGGGAATATCTCCTTCAAGCTGCACAATGGATTTCTCAGGCAGGCCCAAAATTCCTCCAAGAATTAAAATTAAAAATTAAGAAAAAAAAATAATTAAAAATGCACTCATTGTTTAGCAAGGGGGTTTTTGGTTTTTTGGTGTTTTTCTTGAAAACAGGTTTCCTGAAATTCCACTCCTCTCATTCCTGGGACTGTGCAGTGATGTCTCTGCAGAATTAGCAGGGAATCTTTTCCAGCACTGACAAATGGCTGTGCCAGCCTGGAACCGGACCTGGGGCTGGGACGTGCGGAGCGGCCAGTGGGATACCTGCTCCCAGCACGGGGCCAGCCACGGCAGGAGGCAGCACCCCGGCCCTGGGCTGGGCACCTCGCAGGCATCGGCCCCTGCTCCGTGTGTGTGTGTGAGCCCAGGGGAGAGAGGACAGAGGTGGAGGAAGGGGTGCTTCATGGCATACAGTCTCCTCTGATAACGTTTACTGGGGCGAGCTGGCCAATGCAGCCATCCTCTCGCACGCTGAACCCACGCAGCTGCCTTCAGGAGCATGGCCATCAGCTTGTCCCTAGAATCCACCATCAGCTCGTTCATGGGATCCATCATCAGCTCATCCATAGCATCCACCATCAGCTCATCCATAGGATTTCCCAGACATATACCAATGCTCTTTCCAGTGAGTTAGGGAAAAGGAGAAGGAGAAGGAGGAGGAGAAGGAGAAGGAAAAGGAGAAGGAAAAGGAAAAGGAGAAGGAGAAGGAGAAGGAAAAGGAAAAGGAGAAGGAAAAGGAAAAGGAGAAGGAAAAGGAAAAGGAAAAGGAAAAGGAAAAGGAAAAGGAAAAGGAAAAGGAGAAGGAGAAGGAGAAGGAGAAGGAGAAGGAGAAGGAGAAGGAGAAGGAAAAGGAGAAGGAGAAGGAGAAGGCGAAGGAAAAGGAAAAGGAAAAGGAGAAGGAGAAGGAGAAGGAGAAGGAGAAGGAAAAGGAAAAGGAGAAGGAGAAGGAGAAGGAGAAGGAGAAGGAGAAGGAAAAGGAAAAGGAGAAGGAAAAGGAAAAGGAAAAGGAAAAGGAAAAGGAAAAGGAAAAGGAAAAGGAAAAGGAAAAGGAAAAGGAAAAGGAAGGAAAAGGAGGCACCGCCTTCTTTGACCCTCTCTTTTCCCACATGCATCTACCCAGAAGTCAGTCAAGATCTGCAGCAGCAACAAGGTTGTGACAGCTGCTGCAGGAGACAAGGTGCGTAAGTAAGGGTATTAATGGGAGATATTTTTTTTCTTTTTTTAAATACTGGAGGGTTTGGGGAGTTTATGTTTCTCTGGCCAGCCCGAAGAACTGCAGTTTGACACCCTTGAGATGTGCTGGGGGTCTTGCCCGCATTGCTCCAAGGGGCTCTCCCAGCCGAGCTCAGGACAGGGCTCTTGGACTACATTTTCCAGACTTCTGAACGGGAAGTTGGGCTGGATTTTTTTCCGGGCATTCATGCGTGGTGAATTGTTAGCAGCAAACCTTAAATTCTCTGCCTTCCCTTACAATAACTAAATAAATGCCACATGCGGGCAGTTCCCCACAGCCCGGGCATGACGTGCGTGTTCGTTATAGATTATCCAGTACGTCTCAGTCGCTTGAGAGACGGGGAATGTCGAGGAAACCCATGACATTTCACCCGGTTGCAGGAATGTGTTCTGTTAGTAGAAAAGCAGAGCATTTTTCACGGGAAAGCATTTCCATTTTGGGGTCAGCCTTAGCTGCGCCCTTTTCCAGGGGGAAGGCTGGTGCGGGGCACCCACAAGCTCCCCCCGCGCTCCACCGATGCGGGGCCATTTTCATCTCTTCTCGCACTCCCCACCCGTTTCCCATTGAAGGTTCCACTGCCTTTCACCCCACACACAATTTTTCTGGCTGAATTAAAAATTCCCTCGACACTCCTTCCTCCTCCCACCACCCCTCTTCCCAGATCCCCCCCATCCCCAACTGTGGGACTCCAGCACCCATCCAGCAACTGGGAGCCCCTCTGCAGGGAGCTGGAGGGACTAGTGGTGGGAAAATCAAAAATGAAACATATTTGTGACCGGCAGTGGAGCTCTGACCTTATAATAAGGGGATTAGAGTGTTTCCAGGCAGACACGGGGGGGTCGGTGGGCAGCACTGCCCTCCCACCGCATGGTTTCCCCTGCACAGGGGCTGCCTGGCTTGCAGGGCTGGGATCGGTTTATTGCTGATAGAGAAACACGAGTTTGCTTTTAAGGGGGTGTTGTGGAGAGCCCCGGCACCACACGTCTGTGGGGTGCAGCTCTGCCTGGGGGGCTTCTCACTGCAGCGACCCTCGGGGGGAGAGGCCCTTGCTCGCTCGGAAGATGCCGATGCCAGGTTTCCTCTCTGCCATCCCACAGCATCTTCTGGGTGTCCCAGCCCAGGACCCCCGGTCACTGACCACACTGTCTACAGCGCAGAGAACACGAGCAGGGAGCTGCAGCCCCTCCATCACCTTGATCTGCGTTCCTGCCTTGTCACCATCCCTCTCCCTCCGTCCCCGGTGCCTCCAAGTGGCCCGAGCACTCAGCTGTGATATGACACCGTGCTAAACGGCCGTCTGCTGAAATGTGGCTTGGACGAGAAAGGTAAACCCATACATCAGCATATCATCAGCCTTTCCACCCGCCTGGCAAGGTAAAGCTTCGCCAACAGCCAGTGTGTCAGCACTGAAGCATTGCTCCTCTCCCTCTGCCCGGAATTACCCTGGGATTTGCTCTGTTTCCCCTCTCAGAGGGGGAACCCATTTTCTCATTTTCTGCTGGGCACAGGGTTTTCATACCTTCCCGGACACTTTTGCCACCCAATATCCGATTACTTCTGCAGGCAAGAGAAGGCGGAGGACTCATTCATTAGACAACATGCTAAAGCCAAAACGCACAGGGTTTATCTGGCGCCAGCACAGGGGAGCGAACTGCGGCTTGGCTGAGCCCCAGCTGGCCCCCGAGGACCCCCACGGTGGCTCGGGGCAGTGTCCCCTCTTCACGGCCAGCCTTTTCCCGGGAGGTTTGCACAAACCTTCGGCTGCCGACGTCTCCTGCAGGCTTCACTCCAAGGCACGTCGTCCGACACCAGCTCCTGTCGTTCTCCCACTGTAATTAACTTCAAATAACATATATAACCCACTCACTTACACTTACATCCCTCACACTTATATCTATCTGCTTGAAAGGCTTGCTTGGCCATGTGATTGACATCTAACAAGGCAACTGTGGAAACACAGCCATCAATTGACACATACAGTTTTTAACTGCAGATTGGTATTTGCAGCACTAAAGTGATGTCTCATTACTCTGCTGTAGTGATCTTGTTAAACGCCAATTTAAACCCTGATCACAAAAGAGCGGAGCTCAAGATTCCAGCCTGAGGAGCCGATATGTTGCAGGAAAGAGAAATCTGCGGTCTGCCCTGTAGTCCTTCACTGCAATGCCAGGGAGAGAAATGAAAAAGGGCTTTTTATCTTCTCACCTACCCTCCACGGGCCAATACAGGCCTGTGCATTAGCCTCCAGGGCTTCCTCCAGTCTAAATTTAAACAGCTCAGGGATTCCATCACTCCCCTTAGGATACTGTTCTGAAATCTATGGAGTTGCTCTGCTCTATGAAGTTTCCCTCGGAGTCAGCCTAAATACTTAATTTCTTCCCTCTTTGTCCTAATTAGAGCTAGCAAAATAACAAGAGCGTTATATAAATAATGAGAAATTATTCAAAGCTAAGGTTTGCCCACCAAAAGCCTGTGTGGGTGAAGCATGTTTGTGGGGAGCGCGTGTGCGCCATGCATGATATATATGGCACTGACATCGATGTGTCATTCAGCTGGCCCCGTTCAAGTTCACTCCCCCAGGACCTTCCCAAAGTTTTCAGTGCTTATACCCTTCCAACCTGTAGACAAACCCTTCCAAGATGCTACAGGCTTAAGGAAGAGTGGCTGGAAAGCTGCCCTGCAGAAAAGGACCTGGGGGTGCCGGTGGACGGCCAGCTTAACGTGAGCCAGCAGTGTGCCCAGGTGGCCAAGAAGGCCAACGGCATTCTGGCTTGTATCAGGAATAGCATAGCCAGCAGGAGCAGAGAAGTGATGGTGCCTCTGTACTGGGCACTGGTGAGGCCTCACCTCGAGTGCTGTGTCCAGTTCTGGGCCCCTCTGTACAAGAGGGACATTGAAGTGCTGGAGCGTGTCCAGAGGAGAGCGACCAGGCTGGTGAGGGGTCTGGAGACCAGGTTATATGAGGAGAGGCTGAGGGAGCTGGGCATGTTTAGCTTGGAGAAGAGGAGGCTGAGGGGAGACCTCATTGCCCTCCACAACTGCCTGAAAGGAGGTTGTGGAGAGGTGGGTGTTGGCCTCTTCTCCAGGTGAATAATGACAGGACCAGAGGAAATGGGCTGAAGCTGCGGCAGGGGAGGTTTAGGTTAGATATTAGGAAGAATGACTTTACTGAAAGAGTGGTCAGGCGCTGGAACAGCCTGCCCAGGGAGGGGGTTGAGTCACCATCCCTAGAGGTGTTTAAGAAACGTGTAGATGTGGCACTTCAGGGCATGCTCTAGTGGCAGAGATTGTGGGGGTTTTTTTGTGTGTGTGTATGGTTGGACTCGATGATCTCAAAGGTCCTTTCCAACCATGATGATCCAACCATGATTCTAAGATGCCTGTCCATCCCTCCAGAGGCTTGCACATCGGCTTGCATGCGATGTTCCCGCAGGGCTGATGCTCCACGGACCATCCCAGTCAGCCGCAGGGCACGGGAGCTCCTTTCCCACCCACAAAGCATGGAGCTGCTCTGTCCTGGCATGTGTCTGGAGATCTGTCCCCTCTGCCCGCGGTCCCTCACTGCTCACCCCAGCTGTGCCCCCCCGGAGAGGAAGGGTCCCTGCCTGCCTGGGAGCCCACCACGACACCTCCCAGCAGGAGGCTGCCGGTGCAGGCAGAGCTGTAACGCTGCAGGGAGCAGCGCATCTGTCCAGAGGGTAATTTTGTCCCTGTCATGGAAAAATGCCTTCAGAAGAGGACCGGGCAGGATATGAACACATTGCAATCCACCATGTGCTGCCCTTGAGTGGAGAGAGTCTGTGGAGACTTAGGTTATAAGCCCCTCTTTCAAAGGGTTTTATTACATACTTAGTCATAAAACGTTGCCTGGGGCTGACTTGGCAAACGGGGCCTCGGCCCGGAAGCCAAACTCTTTTCATTTTTTAATAATGTTTCATGAAAATCCATTTGGCCCTTTGTAACTCGGACAGGTGGGAAAACAATAGAGCTTTCTATTTCCAGCCCCTCTCACTGGCCGGGCCACTTGCCCAGCGGGCTACGGGCTGCTCCACGCATGCAGGGACCCCCGCCACAGGCGATGATGTTACTGTGCTGGCTCCGGTGACGAGGACCGTTTTGGCACAGCCCCCCGTTATTAAGGAGCGTGTGAGAACTGCACACCGCATCCCGGTCCCCGTGTCAGCCTGCTGGGAAGTTGGGCTGTTTTATCCTAGCCCAGAGCTGGGTGCGTGGGGTGGGATGGCTGTTGCCAGCCCCCAGTGCCCAGGCGCTTCCCACACCGCGATGCCCTGCGTCTCTGCACTGCCCCGTGCTTGTCCCCAAGCCGGGTACCTGCATTTCCCCCAAGCTCTTCCCTCCAAACCGCGGTCTGGACGCTCACGCCAACCATCACCCTGGAGTCACCGTCACAAATGCATGAGGCGCTGCCAGCACAGCCTGTTCTGGGGAGAGAGGTAAAACCTGAGCCCCCACCGATGGCATCTTCCCCTCCCTTGACCGAAGTTCCCGTCTGTGACATGGCCAGCAGCTCAGAAAAGCTGTCTCAGGGGTGAGGGTCTCTCTTGGCAAGCTCTTTGCTGGAGCATCCATGCAACCAACTCCCTGCAGATTGCCCTTCAACGAGATTCTGTTCAGTCTTCCCCTTCCCATATCCTCCTTTCCCAGACATTCTTCCCTCCCTCCTGCTCCAAATCCAGCCTTCAGCCAGTTCCTGGACGTGGGCAGGGTGCCCCGGGCTATGCTCCTCTCCACCCTGCCTCTGCCTCCAGATGCATCGCAGGCTGCAAATCGCTGAATCCACGTCCCCATCCCGACACCTCCCACCTGGGCACTGAGCCCCCCCGGCCCCCTTCCCCACCCCAGCTGGGTCACCCGAGGATTGAGCTGCCCCAGGGAGGGAACGGAGGGAGAGACCTGCAGCTGCCGGCAAGCTGACATCAAGTTCAAAGACGTGTTAGATGGGTCTCTTGGCATCAGGCTCTATTTTTACAGCTTGTACATTAATGCTACCAAAGTTTAAACAATTGCAAGGCACCAGCAGCTTTGAAGGGAAAGAATATGTCAGGTTTAGCACAGCCAGCGTGTGCCGGGTCCCATGGGGGGCTGGGGCGGAGTGGGGGGGGGCGGTAATTTCCCAAAAGCTCCAGCACACAAGCTCACGGTGGGATGGTGCAGTGCGGTGGGATCCTGGGGAGAGCTGGTGGCACGGTGTGGGGACTGGGGACCAGGCAGTGCATGGAGGGAGACGGCAGTGCCGGCTGCCTGCATCCCGGGAAAAAGAGATGCAGCTGAGCTGTATGTGTGTGCCTGGGGAGGGGGACGGGGGGGTACAGGAGTACCTGCACGACCTGTGCCACGGGGTCGGTGCAGCACACAGGAGGCTGTCTGGAGCACGGAAAGCATCAGCCCTATGTTGAAGGAGCAGACGGTGACCCTGGATGGGCTGGTGGGGGGGGGACGACAAGCTCCCCATCACCAGCCACCACGCTGCTCTGCCTGCGTCTCCTCCTTCAGGGCTCACAAAATGCTGTCGCTCGAGTGCCGCTTCTCAGAGGGCTGCAGGGGCAGTTTAATACCAGATCTGTGTTTGAAAGCTTGGAGTTATGAGTCTGTCAGCATTTCCATTACAGGGCCTGATTAATTTGGGGGGTACGGGGTAGGGTTAGGAGTTGTCATTCCAGATGTGAATTTTTGTTTTAATTCCTCTCGGAAAAAAAAAAAAAAAGGTTTAAATCCTTTAACTTTGCGTTCTCCCTTTCAAAGGAAAGAAAATATGCGCCGTCTGGGTCCGCTCTGGATTTGCTACAGAGCTCCAAATGCTGTTTGCCAGGTTCAAGGCCATAAGTGCTTTCATTTGAACCGGGTTCGCTCTCTGTCCTTTATAGATTCACCCCAATTGAAGACTGGGGATCCTAACCAGTGTACCAGGGGATCTGCCTGAAAAATAGCCCAGGCTCATGGGAAGGAGCTGCTCGGTTCTCCCGCTGCTGGTTGCAGCAGTGCGATGCTGCAGCAGAGCGATGGGTACCATCTCCCAGAGGATGACCTGTGGCAGAGGTTTGGGGACCCCCACCGGCACCCTGGCCCACCTACGCTACCAGCAGAGAGCAGGGTCAGTCTTTTGCAGCATCCAGTTATCAGATGCCTCAGCGAGAGTACGGCAAGTTCCATACCAAAGACTCGGGTCTCTGCTGAGCAGCACCTTGCCGGCATCCGCCGGGCAGTGGAGACGGGGTATGGAAGCAATGGTGGGCAAATGGTCCAGGCAAAACTAAACAAACCAAAGCTTTGTGCTAGGGGAATGTTGAAGTGCATCAGGTTCTCACAGCTGCTTTTGCATTTCTGAAAAGCAAATTTCCAGCACGGTATATTCAAGATGAAAAAAATAATAAAAGAAGCCAAAAGAATGGAGCCGACAAGGGCTACGAAGATGATGAGGGGACTGGAACATCTCTCTTGTGAAGAAAGGCTGAAGGATTTGGGTCTCTTCAGTCTGGAAAAAAGACGACTGAGGGGGGATCTTATCAACACTTATAAATACTTCAAGGGTGGGTGTCAGGAGGATGGGGCCAGGCTCTTTTCAGTGGTGCCCAGCGACAGGACAAGAGGTAACAGGCACGAAATTGACCATAGGAAGTTCCATCTCAACATGAGGAGGAACTTCTTTCCTGTGAGGGTGGCAGAGCCCTGGCACAGGCTGCCCAGAGAGGTGGTGGAGTCTCCGTCTCTGGAGACATTCCAAACCCGCCTGGAGGCGTTCCTGTGCCACCTGCTCTGGGTGACCCTGCTCTGGCAGGGGGTTGGACTAGATGATCTCCAGAGGTCCCTTCCAACCCCTGCCAATCTGTGATTCTGTGAGTTTCCCTGCCAGGGAAATGCAGGTTTCCCCTTCTGCGTGCTCAGAGCATCGCGTCTCTTCTCCCTCGGGCAGCTGGGGGGTCCCTTCCCTCCTGCAAACCGCTAATTCCTCTGCAACTCCTGCTGCGCTCCCCATCACACTCACGCACCGAGTTCCTCATGTTAATTCCGTCCTATATAGGAAGCGTTTTCTGTTAGCACTTATGTCTTTCATCCTCCTAAATGCTCCCTTGACACCTTTCCCTTGTTTTTACATCACAAGAAAAGATAGGGACTGCTACAGCTAATTTAAATATTTATATTTTCTAAAGCACCCTGGACGTGGCATATCTGTGCCGTGTTCCCCCTTAACCAAGCGTACCGCGGGGGTTTGTAAACAGCCACGGAGGAATGAGTCGTGTCGGGTAAGAACCAAAGCCCCGGAGGGCGGCTCGGCTCAAACCCGAGCACGGTGAAGGGGCACTTCAAGCAGACAAACGTTTTCCTAAAAACCAGAGGAAATTCCCCAGCTGCCCTCTGCCACTGGTGTGCAGCACCAGCAAAGCGCTGGAGGCCTCGTTGCATAGTTACTCAATTAAACTTGTCCCTTTAGGGGTTTTGCTGGGAAAAATCCCTGTCCCGAGGAAGGGAAGGGACTGCCTGGCACCTGGCAAGGTCCTTTCCATCCCTGTTCGTCCCTCCCCGGGACGTGCCCTCTCCAGAGGACGCCTCCACGTGCCTCCACGTGCCATCTGCCAGAGCAGAGAACATCCTTCTGCTTTCCCATTAGCCTCCCCAGAAGAGATACAGGCAAAATCATATTTCTATCCAGCCCACCGTCCTTAAACACATCTAATTTATTAACCGCCGTCCTGTTACTTTAGTGGGAGGCTTGTTAGTTTTCGTGATTTAAGGCCTTAACGCTGAAAGCAATGTGCTAGAGAGACGAGAACACGTTTAGTCTGACAATAGAGCAAAGGAGACGAGAACACGTTTAGTCTGACAATAGAGCAAAGGCGGAGCTTTTCATGCTCCCAGAAAAAAGGAGTCTAAACCCCAAACCCCGTGGTGGGTGGGTTTTGCTCCAAGCTGCTCCATTCCTGGTGGCTCTCGTGCACGTCCCGTCCCGCTCCCCAGCCACGTGCTGGAGTGGGGCTCAGAGAAAGGGATCCCAGCTGCCGTCCCTCCCCGCTGCTGCGGCTTTGAAAGATAATTAAGAGGTGGTGGACTCGGGATACAAGAAATGGGCACGGAGCTCTGCAAAGATAAAAAACAAAAGCACCAGGATTTGCTGCAGCTGCTTGGGGAGGTGCGGAGGGGGCCGCGCAATGGCGAATTTCCTTTTATTGCCATCTTTTCACTTGAAAATCCGCCTGGCTGCTTTTCAGCTCTTTGCAGAGAGACTGTTGTTGTTGCTACTGCTGCTGCTGTTGTTGCTGCCAGGAAAAGACTTGCAAATAATCTTCCCATTAAAGCTGAGTTGGTATCAAACTTGGTATCAGCATTTTTCAACGCGGGCTCGCGCGGGGGCTGAAGGAGCTGGGCGTCAGGCGTCGAGTGGCTCCATCTGTGCCTCACAGACCCGCATTGTCGGCGCTGCCCGGGCTGGCAGGGACACCGGGGAGCTGGCAGGAGAGCCCGACGCCAGCCAGCCCACCAGCGCTCGCTTTCCTTGTTCCACTCTCCTGCTGCGCGAGCTCTTCTTGAGACGTCAGAAATGTAGAATGGTAGAATGGTTAGAATGGGAAGGGACCTTAAAGACCACCCAGTGCCACCCCCTGCCCTGGGCAGGGACACCTCCCACCAGACCACGTTGCTCCAAGCCCCGTCCAACCTGGCCTTGAACCCCTCCAGGGATGGGGCAGCCACAGCTTCTCTGGGCAACCTGGGCCAGGGGCTCACCACCCTCACAGCAAAGAATTCCTTCCTAATATCTAACCTAAATCTCCCCTCTTTCAGTTTGATACCATTACCCCTAATCCTATCGCCCCACTCCCTAACAAAGAGTCCCTCCCCAGCTTTCCTGGAGCCCCTTTAGGCACTGGAAGGCTGCTAAAAGGTCTCCCCAGAGCCTTCTCTTCTAAGCTGGTCCCTCTCTGGGGAAGGAGGACGGGTAAGGCTGACATCCCCCACTGAACGCCCACCATGTGCCCAGTGACTCTCCCCGGTGTGGAGCCGATGGGTCTCTTTTACTGGGGCTCCTTTGTGAGGATCCCAGTGACGGGAATTTTTCAGTTCACTACCTGAGCAAAGGCTGAGCTCTGATTTGCGCAGCTTCTCTGTAACTGAGCTTATTTTCTTCATGCACCGAGTCTCTAAGCTCCACGCTCCCCTCATCCGAGCCGTCCTTCGTGTCCTGCCGCAGGCTGAGCTTCGTTTGCCTCTTGCAGCCTTCGGCAGAGGCAATGCAGCAGGCAGAGCTCATCCCAGGTTGGGCTCTCGGGGCTGCACTGGACACATCTACCTCTTCAGGAGCTGTGAGGAGGGAGGCAGGAGAAGGCCTCCTCTGCCAACAGAGTCTCAGATCCCAGCTCTGCAAACCAGCCACGGCTCTGCCTCCTCTTTAACATGCCTCCATATCAGAGTGGATAGAGGAGTCCATAGGCACGTCGGGGCTGGAAAACCAAGGTGTCCCAAGGGAGGCAAAACCTGCCAGAGATAATAGTAGCCAGGAATAGAAAGAAAGAGAAAAGAGGTGTGGACGGCACAGGTAGAGCTGTATCTGCTGGATGATAAAGGGCTGGATGGGGAATGGCTGAGCATCTCTGGGGTGCATGGGCTGAGACATCTTTCCCTCCCCTATCTCTGGCTGCCCTCTGACCGACTGCCGGGCTGGGAGCAGCAGGGATGAATCAGATAAAACAGAGGGTTCCCTGCTGCCCCACATAAAACTTTGCCTAACGGCAATTAATTTTTTTTTTTTCTTTAAACTGTAAAGAAAACAGCTGGAGAGGCCCAGATGTCACAACAGCCCTCCCTGCCGGAGTGTTCTTCTGCAAGTGCTGTCTGCGCAGGGGGGAAATGAGAGTGACCGCCAGCGCTCCTTAAAACTTTTCTGTCCGTAGGGGGGTGTTTAAAAAAATACCTACAAAAATGCATTCCCGTAATGGCACTAATAGGTGTGCAACTACGTCGGTCGCTCTCTGCATCCCTAAAAACCTGCTGCATAATAATACTATAATACCATAATAACACCAAGTTACATCCGACGTGGTCACATCCATCCCGCAAGCAGTTTCCGTGCTCGTGGGGATCCTCCCTCCCTGCCCAGCAAAGCCTCCGCCAGCCCCTCGCATCCCACGTGGCTCCTGCCCGGTTCGCATTCGACACAACCGATTGACTTTCTTCCCAAGGAAATTCCTGCTTCCTTATTAAGGGCAATAGATTAATTACTGACATAAAGAAAAACTGCAGGAAAAATGCAGTTAAAGAATCAAAGTATGATCAAGGGAAAGGAAACCCCTTCCAAACACAGGGTATCTTTGGCAGGGATCTGACACTGCCCCTCATCCTGAAGGCTGCGCCTTTGCCTCTATTTACTGAAAGTCCCAGGAGCGGCTGGCCTCAGGGAGGCCGTTTTCCAGAAATGACTGGTGATGGATGGGGAGCTGCTGGAGGGCAGGGAGGAGGGAGAGGAAAGGCTGGAGCCCCTCTGCTGTGAGGACAGGCTGAGAGAGTTGGAGTTGTTCAGCCTGGAGAAGAGAAGGCTCTGGGGAGACCTTAGAGCCCCTGCCAGTCCCTAAAGGAGGTGTATAGGAGAGATGGGGAGGGACTCTGGATCAGGGAGTGTAATGATACGACAAGGGGTAACGGTTTTAAACTGGAAGCGGGGAGATTTAGATGAGATCTCAGGAAGAAATTCTTTGCTGTGAGGGTGGTGAGCCCCTGGCCCAGGTTGCGCAGAGAAGCTGTGGCTGCCCCATCCCTGGAGGGGTTCAAGGCCAGGTTGGACGGGGCTTGGAGCAACCTGGGCTGGTGGGAGGTGTCCCTGCCCAGGGCAGGGGGTGGCACCGGATGACCTTCAGGGTCCCTTCCAATCCAAACCATTCTGTGATTCTGTGTGAAAGCTCACCCTGCCACTGAGCCGAGGCCGGGGCACGACTGCACTCGAGCATTCCTTTGCCCATGCCCAAGGGCTGCTGTGCCACAGGGACTGTCCCCAGACCTCGCTCAGGTCCCTGGTCCCGGTCCCCAGCCCTGGTGCAGAGCACTTGTCTGGGCTGCTCACCCTGCAGATACTCAGCAGCCCGCAGCCCGATGCTCCAGCTCTGCTCCCTTTCAGGCGCCAAAGCAATTCACAGGGTGATTTTCACAGCTTACTAAAAAATAATTCCTTTAGTTTTGATTATTTTATACAATTTAGAAGCCTAACCATGGGAATGAAACAGGCCCGGTACCCATCCTCCCTGAGAACCACACTGTCCAGCCGACACTGGTGGCAGGACGTGGTTATAGCTAATGCCAGGATGGATACGCGCCTGGAAGGGAGGTTTAGCGGAGAAGTGGGGATGGCTCTCAGGATTAGCCCAGGGAGCGCAGGGAGGAGAGCACTGTGAGGGCTGGGGTGAAGGATGCTGGCTCTTCACTGCGAAAATTAATACCTGGGCTCTTTGTGGAGGAGCAGGGATGCGAGCCGGCAGCCCCCTCGCTCTTGGAGCCAGCCGCAAAGAAAAGCGGGCGCAGATTTTTGGCTGGGCACCGAGGGCTGCTGAGGCTTTACTGCCCTCCATCATCCCCCGGCACCGAGGCACAAGCACAGGCCCACACGGGATTTTCTTATCAGGGCTTGGAAAACCCACCTGGAAGGTGGTGTGGGGACAACCCGCTGCGCTGGTGACTGCAGCTCCCACGGCCTGGAGCTTTGTTGGGTTTTACGGCCCTTTTTTCCCGGCAAATACGGCTGGGAAGTGGAGCAGCAAGGAGATGCCCCGTGTGCTATCGTAGCGCTAAGCATTCAGAGCAAAGAATTGACTTTTCAAGTGGATTCACATCGGGAAGAAGGTGCCGGGATGGCAAGCAGGCAGGGAGAGAGGTGGCCAGGCACATTCCAGCAAGGCTCGTGGGCGGCTCCGGCACATCGGAGCTGTTAATCCTGGTTTTACAGAGCTGAGTTTACCCGCCGAGGTGACAGAGCCCTAGATAGAAAATGAAATTTCCAACTCCTGCCACACATTTCTTTTTCCACAGCTTTTGTGCATTTTCCCCATCTCTTCTCTCCTTTTTTTTTTTCCTGCTGTTTTTCCCTGGTTTTGCTGGCCAGGCCCAGAGTGTGGGGAACAGATGTAGGTGGGAAAGGGTAAAGGGGAGGGGGCTCCTGTGTGCAGATGAAATTAGTCATGGAAACGCAGACAGCATGTGCATTCGCACGTCAGCCTGAAATAAGTGTGTATTTTTATGTTTCCCAAATGAAGTTGGGAAGTGGACAAATAATTGTTTCGGGGTTTGGTTTCAGTTAATTGATTTATTTTATTTTTTTTTCCCCTGGCAAATTCCAACAAAGTGGGAAGCCGGAGCAGCCAGCCAGGTGAGAGGCTGCTCGGTGAAGACCAACATCCCAGCCCAGGGTGGGAGAAACCCCACGCCAGGTCTCTTCTACAAGCCCACCTCTCGTTTCTCCTCCATCCCTGCTGTCCCCATGGGATGGGAAGGACGGGGCAGGTTGCTCTGCCATCCTCGGCTGCCCCGCTCTCCCGGCACCGCAGCGATGCCCCAGGGACCGCGGGGTGTCCTGATGTGAGCAGGAACATCTGTCACCACCACCTCCCCGCCGGGATGTAGTTGTGACTTCCCCAGAGAAGCACCATTAATTAGCGGGCAGCCCTCCCTGTCAGGGAGCTGCCGGCCACGGGCAGCACGGGGAGGAGGAGGAGGAGGAGGCATCCAGCGAGGGTGAGAAAACGGGTCATTTTTCAAAGTGATGAATGGGACGAAAAGAAAGTGGAAAGGCAGACAAGGGGAAGAGAAGGGAACTGATTTCCAGATAAAGTTTTCAGGACACTTAAATAAACATCTCAGCCGGCGGAGCAATGGGCGGAGGACAGCGGGAGGGACGTGTGCGAGCTGGGCAGCGCTGGAAGCATTTCAGCAGGACACTTCACATAAACAGCATTTAAAAAAACATGCGTGCGCTCCGTCCCAGGGGTTTTCCTCCGAGATTCCCCCTCGGCAGTTCCCACCGTGTTTCCAGCTTGGCCTGAAGCTTGCAAGCATTTCCAGTCCCGTTTTGCCCCCCACAGCAAGGGCGGGGGGTCCCAGGTCAGGTTGGCCCTTGCCACAGCTGCGGGGTCCCTCCCCTCTCCCAGCCCTCTTCCACCAGCTGTGGGTCCCTGGAGCCTTCATCCCTGGAAGAGGAGCAGAGGAGGCAGAGCCATCCCATCCCGTCACACCCCACTGAGTGCTGCCGCCTCTTCTTCTTCCTTTCAAGAACAAAAGAGCAAAGGGGGAGAGCAGAAATTGCTGAGCCATTAAAAACAAAAATGAAAGCCCATCAATGAATTAATATGGCATTAAATGTTAATAATTAGGCGATCGTAAACATTTATGGGAACAGATTAAAGCCAAGTTCTGCTCCATTAAATTGCTCACGTGGCCTCTGCTTTCCACCCACCTCAGGGGAGACGAGGGAAAACGGGAGAGGAGGTTTGCTCAGGAAGGGCTCTTGCTACCCCTGTCGCATCCCCTGCCCTCGAGGTCCTCAGTGCTCCAGGGGTCCCCTGCAGCCCCAGCACTGCCAGCAGCAACCGGGGACATCCCTGCCGGTGGGGCCGGCAGCTCCCACGCACGATGCTCTTCTGAGCGATCAGGTGGGATTGGCTCCAAGAAGCAGAACCTGCGTCCACCAAGAACCCAGCAGCTCCCGCGGTGAGCACGCTGGGATGCGGCAGTCACTCCCTGCCACGGCAGCAGGGAAGCTCGCGTTGGAAATGGCGTGTTTTGAGCGTTTGAGCAGTGATTAGATTAGGGAGAATTAGATGAGATCTCAGGAAGAAATTCTTTGCTGTGAGGGTTGTGAGCCCCTGGCCCAGGTTGCCCAGAGAAGCTGTGGCTGCCCCATCCCTGGAGGGGTTCAAGGCCAGGCTGGACGGGGCTTGGAACAACCTGGGCTGGTGGGAGGTGTCCCTGCCCAGGGCAGGGGGTGGCACTGGGTGACCTTCAGGGTCCCTTCCAACCCGAACCATTCTGTGATTCTACCATAATACCACGACTAATCACCCTCACTGAGCCCAGTGATCCTTTTGATTTATTTGGGTTATTTAGGAAGTGCCTGCAGTCGGGCGATCCACGGTGATGTGGTTAAATGTGCCAAACAGGCAGAGCATCTCCCGACCACTTCACCTGCATTTTCCTATGTGCCCATCTCTTGTGGCTCCCTGTTGGGCTTAATCACCTCACCGAGAAAATCTTGTTAGAAATACACAGAAATACACAGAACCCATTGTAAAGCGTTGCTCCGCAGGAACAATATTTTGCATTTCTGCAGCAATATTTATAAAAGCCTCTTTTTTTGTTAGTTAATCCTATAGCGGGGCAGTCAGCAATACTTCCAGAGGAAGAGAAGACAAGTCACTTGGAGGGAAATCCTGCCCATGTTTCTCCTCCCCTGCATTTGCAGCATTCCTCTCCCCGTTTTGCAGAAGTGGGGGCCAAGAGTGGGACACCCGATCCACCCCATCCCGGCCGGCTCCGTCCCGGCTGCACGGGAACATTTATGGCAGCCCTGGGAGAGCAGCCCGAGATAAACCATTACACTGGGCGTAAGCAAAGGGTGGAGGCTGGGTGTTTTCTACCCCACAGAGAATAAAAGTGTTTTATTTTTATAATTTAAGTCATTGCTTCTTGGGAAAAAGTTTTTTTTCGGTGAAGATATTCTTAATGACCTTTTTCTTTTTTTTTTTCCTAAGCAGGTTTTTTTAAATGCCAAACCTTTTCTGAAAATCTGTGGGCTTTTAAGCACTTTCTTTCATTCACCCAAAAACCCACTTAAATTTTTGTCACCAAAAAAAAATATAAGTAATCCTTTTTCAGTGAAAGACTTTTTGAATAAAGAAATGTAAGTAGCTTTTAGGTCTCTGCTTGGGGTGCCCGGGCCTCCTTCAGACCCGAGTTACCTACGCGCTGCTCACCGCTTCTCCTACAAAAATAACCATTTTTTTATTTTTTTTTTCAAGCTGGTGATGGGATCGCGGGAGGAACGGGAGGAATCTCTCAGGCATCCCGGTGCTGCCGGGAACTCATGGCAGCGTTTCTTGCTCATCGCGGTGCTGCCGGAGCCAGCGCCCGGGGATGCAGCGAGTGCATCCGTGGCTAGCATCGCTTGCCGGGGGCAACCCAAAACAATGGGGGTCTGTACAACCGCGGGCAGGCGGCAGGCAGGGAACGCGTTTGTGCCCCACGGAGGCCCCCCAGCCCATCCCGGTGGGATGGTGTTGTTGTTGGCCGCCCCGGCCACGCCGCAGGCTGGGGCTGGGGGTCCGCGGTGGTGGCTGGGGGGGTGGCGGCGGGGGGGGAGGCCCTTTGCAATCGAAAGCTTCCTGCTGGGGACCCTTCAAGGGCAGCCCTTGTAGCAGATCTAATTATACAAACAATTTTGTTCTGCTTCTCCAAATAAACACAGCGAGGTCTGCGGGACACGGCACGATGGGAAATTAGAAACGAGAACGCTTGCTAATGGGCTCCTTAGCTGCAGGGGTAAACAGATTATTTGAAAAGGCCCCGGCCGCCCCTCCGACAGATCCACTCGCTCCTCTCCCTTCTTGCCTCCCCACCTCCTCTCTCTTCCCCCCCCCACCCCGTCGCACCAAATATTAACAAAGCTTGCAATTTAATCAAATCTCTGAACTGTGAAAGGAGACTTCTGTAGATTCGATTTCAAGGGTTGGTGTTTGGGTTTTTTGTGGGTTTTTTTTTTTTCTCCCTGTTAAGATTTGTATTGAGAAAATTAGATTAACATCCTGGATGTAAAAGGAAAGGGTCGGGGGAGGGTGGGAAGCAGCGTAAAGGGGAACTGGGGGAGGAGGAGAAGGGGGCGAAGAGGGGCCCCAAAGTCTGGCTGTCAGTGGGCTGAGTCGGGAGGTGACTGGCTTGGAGGGATATGGGGACCCCCTTCCCACCTTGGTTCCCAAAGACCGGGGCCAGGCTGGGACACCCCCCCCCCGCACAGCACCACCCCCCATCCAAGAGCTGCTCTGGATTGGGACCTGGGCTGGGGATGGGTAACACCGCGATGTCTCCACTGGCACCCGACTGTGCTTTGGGTGTGGGGAAACACATGTAACACCAGTCAGCGAGCCCTGGGGACAGCCACAGGCGGGAGGTGTCACCACCCCACCCCACTGCCATGCCCCTAAGGTGGGCAGGACATGGGTGTCCTCTCCCAGGCTCTGCCCATCTCCTCCACCAGGACCCCCCACATCGCTCATGGTCAGGGACACGCGCCAGAAAATGCACCCGCACCAAGAGGGTGGTCCCTTTGCGTGGGACCCTACATTGTCCCCAGCCTCGAAATGTCCCACGTGTGCATCAAAGCATGAAGGGTTTGATCCTGCACCCCCGGTTATTCACAGAGCCCTCTCAGGCATTTTATCAGCCGTTTCCCACAGATGAGAAACCCTGACCTGCAGCAGTGACATGATGGAGCTGCTGTGAGTACGGCCAGGACAATCCCCCATCCCGGCCAGCAGCCAGCGCCGGGTACGTGCCACAGTGCCACGTTTCAGGACACAGGATGCCCATGAAGCTCGGAGGATGGGGAGGGAGTTGGAGCGGGGCTGGTCTGCCAGCGAAATGGGAGCGTCATTGTGTCCCCGTGCTGCGTGATGCTCTCTCCCAGCGGCAGCTGCTGCTGGCGTTTGGGTCGAGCTCTCCGGCACAAATGTGCATCCCGGGACTTGCTGGCGCTACTAGAGCCTCGTGCCTGGGATATTGTTGCTGAGCTGGGGAGACCCCGGCGCAATCCCACAGCAGTCCCGGCTCGCGCAGGTTGTCCGCAGCCCTCCCATCGTGTACACACACAAATGGGGTCTATCAACACCCCGTCACCGGAGGAAATCTAATTCGAGCCAGAGTCCCTCGATGGCGGCTTGGCAGGAACATGCTGTTGGCCGGGACTTTGTTTTCATTACTACTCCATGTAATTTATAATTGTATCAAAACTGAAGAACTAATTGCAGTTGCCGTCCTGCTCTGTGACTGCCTGTCACCCGTCCTGGTCTCCAGCAGCGGCAGGATGCAGGAGGGCTTGTCCCATGCCGGAGTGTGGGTCGGAGCATCATGGCTGGGGCAGAGCCGGGGGTCTCCCGTCTCTCCTGCCCACCGGGGTCAGATGTACACCAGGATCTGTGGGTCACATAGAGCTTGGGCTGATAATGAAGCCTCTGAGATGGCAAATTATTCTATTTGAGTTTTCCTCAGCCAACTACACCAGTTCTGCACTTTCTGCATTCGTTTTTGTCACACTGAGATCTTGAAATTAAATTTTCTTTTTTCCAGATTAAAAACCTCCCTTTGACATTTCAACAATGAAATGTGTCGATTTTTCTCTCCAAAATCCTTTGCTTTTAAAACGTCCTTCAATCCTACTTTTTAAAAACTAATGCTCCAGAACAAAACAAATATTTCCCTGCAAGTGAAATGTAACATTTCATTAAACCTGGATCAATTCCTTTTTCGCTTTTTGATTCCCTAAGACCTAGTTTTTCCCAGCAGCCGCTCTCACTGAGGCCCCTCTGCCCTGCCTGAAACACCCCAGCCTGGGGAAGCTCCAGGGAGAAAAAGGTATTTGGCATCTCAGGGAACGTGGCTTCCTATGCAAAAGCACGGGAAGCCAAACCTTCGGCATTTACGTTTGCTGTTGAAAGATGAAGTTGCGCACTAAAATCTCAGCTCCATGCTCGTGTGATTGAAGTGGGACCCCAGCTTGGGGTTCCTGGTGCACCACCAGCATCTCCTGCGCTGGTCCAGGCAGAGCAGCGGGCAGGTTTGGCTCTGCAATGGGACTCACTGAAATGCAGAGTAAATGCTGAGCTCCGGAGCGGCAGGGGCTCACCACAACCCCCAGGACGATGCCGTGGGACCCCACGCAGTGGCTCTGCTGGGTGCAGGGAGGCCCGCACCCCCCTCGGAGCCTGCTGCACCCGCTCCCTGTCTCCAGGTGAGATGGGCATCGGCACACGGCCGGCTCCGGGGGAGTCACCGCAGCAGCTCAGCGCCGGGATGATGATGAGGGGCTGAGAGAGGTGGGGTTGTTCAGCCTGGAGAAGAGAAGGCTTCAGGGAGACCTTATAGAAGCCTTTCAGTACCTAAACGGGGCTTATGGGAGAGATGGGGAGGGACTCGGTAGCCATAAGATGAGGAGTAACAGTTTTAAACTGAAAGAGGGGAGATTTAGATGAGATATTGGGAAGAAATTCTTTGCTGTGAGGGCGGTGAGCCCCTGGCCCAGGTTGCCCAGAGAAGCTGTGGCTGCCCCATCCCTGGAGGGGTTCAAGGCCAGGTTGGACGGGGCTTGGAGCAACCTGGTCTGGTGGGAGGTGTCCCTGCCCAGGGCAGGGGGGTGGCACTGGGTGGTCTTTAAGGTCCCTTCCAACCCGAACCATTCTGCGATTCTATGTTTCTATGATGCGGTGCAGATTTGGTAGGAGCTGGGACCCGTTGACCTGCCTCCCGCTCCCCACACGGGCAGCCTGTGTTAAAAATTTTAAACCTCTTGTCACATTAATTTATTTTTTTGTCTCGTTTCTTGGCCTTCCTTGCGGCTAACGCATCTTCCCTCATCAATTTTGCAGAGCCTGGGATTACACTGGCAATCCGTGTTGGCTGCTACACCGATGGCAGGTCCGAGCTGGTCAGCAGTGACTCTTGTTGATGGTGGCACCTTCCAACCCACAGCTTCCCCAGTGAGAGCTGAGCCAAAGGAGATGCTCCTTGGGGAAAGAGGGGCCAAGGGAACGATGCCCCCAAAAACCTGCAGGGCAGCATCTTTAATTAGAGGACTGGCCTTTCTCCTCCACCACACAAGGCACCGAATCCAGGGTTTACAGCTTACAGACCCCCTCACTTCTGTTCCTGTCTGAAGTCCCCCAGGTCTGCCTCTGTCACTTTTCCATGTAAGAAGTCCCGCCGGTCCCGGGGCTGTTACATCTCCTGACTGGAGGTGCAGGTCTCTCTGTGACAGCCTACCAAGGGAAAGCTGCCCGTGCCCCAGGCGTTTCTCTCCCCTTGTGCCCTGGCAGGGCAGGGAACAGCCCCAAAGTTCCGGGTACCCACTCAGTGACAGGGGCCCTCATCCCGTCCCCCACATCCCGGTGTCAGCTGGAGGGAAGCAGACATTGGGTACCACCACCACCCTGGCACCTTCCCTCCTCCCCGCATCACCCAGGACATTTCTCTTTGCCCATCAAGACGGTTTCTGGTTTCATAGAATCATAGAATGGTTTGGGTTGGAAGGGGCCTTAAAGATTTGGTTGGACTCAATGATCTTAAAGGTCCTTTCCAACCATGAAGATTCTATGATTCTGTGATTCTATGATCATTGAGTTCCAACCCCCCTGCCATGGGCAGGGGCACCTCCCACTAGACCAGGTTGCAAAAAGCCCCATCCAACCTGTCCTGCAGCAAACCACCACCTGAAAGCAACTGGGGGAGGCGCGGGGCTTTCCGGAATCACGTGCCAGCAAAATTCAGTGTGAAAAGGGAAAAAAAAAAAAAAGGGCTGAGAGAGGGAAAGAGGAGCTGTTAAAGGAAACCCAATCTGCCGACGACCACGCCAGGGCGGGCGGCTGGACCCGTCTGCGTCTGGGGCTATTGAATCTCAGAGCTAAGTGGTTTCCTCTCCACCTCACCGGGGAACGGGCTTTTATGTTCCACTGAAAAGGTATCCTGCTCAAACAAGCGGAGACATAATGGGGAGAGCATCCATTAAACAGAAGGAAACGAGGGCATGTTAAACATGAAATATTCATAGGGGCTCTTGCCAGCTTGTTAATGCATTTGTGTTTGCAAAATACCTGTGGCTCGGGAGCAGGGGAGGGAGGTCGGAGGGACGCTGGGTGCGGTGTGGGTAGGAGGAAACCCCGGAGAGGGAGGCAGTTTGTGCCTGGTAGGAGAAGGGTTTGTTCACAAAAGACCTGCTCGATATTGCAGAGGTAAATAAAGGCAGCTTCTGCTCGGCGCGTCCCAGCCCCAGCGCTGGGATGATGTTGGGGTGCCCTGTGCCCAGCACCAGCAGCGGGCTCTGAGGGGCTCAGGCACTGCCTCCGCTTCCACAGCGTTTCATGGACGGCAGTGTCCCAGGTCTGCGCATCCCTAAGCTGGTCTGTGCATCCCTAAGCTGGTCTACGCATCCCTAAGCTGGTCTGTGCATCCCTAAGCTGGTCTGTGCGTCCCTAAACTGGTCCGTGTGTCCCTCAGCTGGTCTGTGCGTCCCTAAACGGGTTTGTGCATCCCTGCTGGGAGAACAGCCTGCCGCAAAGGCTGTACAGCATTTCTCCAGCCTCAGGTTACAGAGACCTCGTTTCCTTGTACAAAACTCACGCCCATATATTTACTGGGGCATTACGAGATAGCATCAATAATTAAAAATAAACTGCAATTGTCAAAATGGGCGAAGAAAGTGCATCTGGTGATGGATCACCCTGGCTATGCAAAACAGTATTTGCTCCGTTGGTTGCTAAGCCGTAGATTTCATTAACTCACAACGGGTCTCCCAGTCATTTAGTACAAATGAGGGAAGCTCTATTGTATTATTCCTATTAGTATCATTATTATTACTGGTTTGTAACACAGCCTCATGGATGAGTGTCCCTGGCATGAGCTGCATTCATTCATCTCAAATGAAGAGCTGGCCGAAGGCAGCACGGTGCCATCAGGAGCTGGGAAGGGTCTTGGCAGTGCCAGCTCTGGAGGGGTCTCTCAGCATTTTGGGAGACCCCGCGTTGTGAAGCTGCCTCTTCCCAGCTTGGGCAGAGTTTTGAGGGCACAGATGATGGCCGTGCATCCTTTTCTTATCCCTTCAATTGCCATCCCTCCAAACTCGCCTTTCTAGAAAGGGTTTTACTCTCCAGTCAAGAACAGATACGTCACGTCACAGCGCTACGGGCAAATGGTTTTGGTATTAAAGCGGGACCAGAACAACCAGTGTCAGCACTCAGCAAAGCCGATCTCAGCTCTCCCGGAGGGCTCCGTTTGCTGGGCACATCCCCATCATGCCAGGCCACCCACCCCTCCTTTCACCCAATTTTGGTGACAGTGTTCGGAGCCAGACAAGACCCCGGTGCGCCCTGCTGCTTGGGAGAGGACCCGGTCGGGGGGACGCGAGAGGAGGGACCTGGAGGGGCTTTTCACACAGAACAGAATAATCAGATGGCATGCCAACAGATGAGAAGGACAGGAGAAAGAGAGCACGTTTTGATGAAGAACAGTCTTTAATGACTGCTGTTTTTCACTCCTAATTAATAAAAGCAGGCTTGGGATAGAAGAAGAAGAATTAAAGTGGCTTTCTCACAGGCGTTACTGGAATTGGTTGGTGTCTCGCAGCCCAGCAGTGAAGGGGGAAGCGATGGACCTGGGCCTAGAGGAGCGTTTTGCGGTGGCAAAAATCAGCATGTAATAGAGCCATAAAAATGTTGTTCATGCCTTTGTAAAAATTTCTTACTCGGAGGAAGAGGCCGGGGAGGGAGAGGGTCTCACGGAGGAGAGGGCAGGCTGGAGGCTCCGCTTGCCAAAGGCGAGTAAAAGATGGAGATTTTCCCTAGCATGGTGACAAATCCTTCACAAGCGTGAACTTTTCAGACCTCGAGTCATGGGGAAAGGGGATGAAAGCACAAAGGGGAAAATGTTGATACAGATCAGGCTTGTGCTGTGCAAATACATTCTTACTTCGGTATTTGGGAAATGCAATCACAGACTTGGCCAAGGAGGAATTAACAGCCGGTTCAAAGGCAGCTTGGGCTGAATATTTTATCAGAAATTGTCTGTTTCTGTAACACCTGCAGCTTTTGCCTTCTAGCCTTTTGCTAGAAGTCCAGCCCTTGGAGCCCAATGCCGTGGACCAGAAGCAATTCCCAGGCTCATCCCAGTGTTCATTCTGCCAAAACCCCATTGGAAAAAAACTCTGAGTGATGGAAATGGCCTGTGGGGTCCCCAGGGGCCAAGAGCGTTCCCTCTCCCGGAAGGAAAACCGGGTGGTCTGGCCGTGCTGCAGCCCCAGCTGGTGGCGGCACTTGTGAGGGACCCAAAATCCATCCCTGAGCATCTCCAGCAGAGCTGAGGGCTCTTTAGGAAACCCAGCCTCGACTGCTTCTTATGAGCTTGGCCTTTTCTTTAGACACAGCCGCATGCTTGGCCCGACACGTAGTTCTGGGCTATTAATCCGTCTCTCTGTTGCAAACCTCCCAGGACTTTGTTTTCTGAAGGGGAAGAGAGTTGATTATTTCAAATTGATGTTCAGGGTCATCAGCCGAGCTCCTCCCCACAGACGGTAACTCCAGCCAGCGCCCTGCTCGCTCCGTGATCTCAAACCCCATCAGCGGGATGGGCTCGTGTTTAGAGCCTTGACATCATGGGGGTGGTTTATCCCTACCCTCTGCGATCTTGCGCCGCTCCCCACGGTACAAATTAAGCTTGCCGGAACATTTATTTAAAATTTCTCTTCCTTTTTTTGATTCCCCAATTTCAGGTCAACGAACTCAAAGTAAATTGGCCACAGGCGCTCGGCAGCCCCCCCGACCTGCAGCGCTGGCGAGCACAGCCCCTGCGCCCCGCTCTGCTCCGCTGCAGCTCCCCTCCTCTTCTTACCCAAGTTTATGCTGAGGAAAAAGTAAGTTCAGCAACCTCGACGTGTCTGTTGGATTGTCTCGGCTTTTCCTTGTTCTTCATGGGGAAGAGAGGGAGGTGAAACACTCTTCCCCTGTGTTTTCAAGACGATCAATTCATTTTTCCCCCCCCCTTCATATGGTCGTGCGTTTCGCTCTCCCGTCTGCTTTATTTTATCCTTCAAATTATAATGACGATAATAAAATTCAGAAGGAACTTCTCGCCTGCTGCGGGAACAATACGCCAGTTGTGCCCAAAAAACACATGACACAAATCACGACACAAACACCTCCTTAGCCACTTCCCTCTTCGTTAGCTGCTTGCAAAAGGCCGGGGCTGCAAGGCACTAATTGCAGCGGGGCAATGAGCCACCGAGCTGCAGCAGCAGCGGGCGTAGCAGGAAGGGATGGCTCTCCGTGCACCCCAAAACTAGGGCCACCCTGGCCAGAGGAGAGCTGCTTACAGGTCCTCGTGTTTTGGGAATGTTTGGGACACGCCTGCCCTGCCAAAAGCACCAGGGACTTCCCAACACTAGAGACGAGTCATCCCTGGTATTAAAAGTCTCACTATAAGTGAAAAAAATCTCCCCTTCAGACTCTTTTCCAGCTCCAGAGGGGAGCACCTGGGCTGGGACCCATCATTGCAGGGGCTGTTCGAGCAGGAGGTAACCACACGCTGCGGCCAGATGTGAATCTGCTCTAATTATCTCCGGCTCATTAACACGAGGGCAAAGGCAGGGAGGTTTCTCTGGTGAACGGTGCGGCATCGGGAGCTTGCTGCAAGGTTTTGCCTCTCTGGACATCCCTTGTCCTTCCTGAGTTGTGTGTACCTTCGTCCCTGGGGCTCCCCTCTGCGACAACAGCTCGTTTGCCGTGGAGGTGAGGACCAGGACCAGGAGGGATGGAGGTGCAGGATAACCCACCTGCAGGACATGGGGTGGGACCAGCGCGATGGGAGAACAGCAGAGGACCGGTAGCATGTGGTACCTGCGCATCCTCTGTGTCCAACAGCAATGGCGACTTGTCCAGCAGCAGGACAAGCCACTGGGCCATCCCTGAGCTTGAGCCCCTGAGTGACTCATGTGCACTCTTGGGGGCTGGAGACCTCCTAGCACTCCAGTGTCCCCATCCAACCTCGAGACATGTCCCAAGCCCTCTCCTGTGAGGGGCACCAGCCTGAAACCTGGGGCTCCTGGACCCCCATGGCTGGTCCTCGGATGGGGGTTCACCCAGGAGAGCAGGTCCAGATGTGCTCTCACAGCTCACCCCAATCCCACCTGGGCCCAGTTATTTACTGCGGGGTTTATACTTTCTTCTTCTTTCTTTGCTTTCTTTTTCTTTTCTTCCACTGGTATCAAGACCCTAAAAATAGCCGTGCTTCCCATCTCAGCCGGTAATGTAAAACCAGGTTAACATAGCTGCGCCGCGGAACAGCAGCCATCTCGTTTGCTCTGAAATCAAATTTATTAAGGCATTAGTCTCTATCTCTCTCTTTCCCCCTCTCTCCCCTCACCGCAGCAAGCGCAGGTTTTCACGCAGCCGTGGCTGCTGCTTTGCTCTGAGCAGAAAGCAAGGGAGGGATGTCAGGGGGACGGGGCTGCGGCTGGAGCAAGGGGCAGCCACTGCGGGGGCTGTGTGACCATCTCCCCATGGACACCCTCCGCCACGGGAAAACCCAGCCTCCTCGCTGACGCCCGCACGGTGACTGATTCGCACGGCCCAAGGTGCTTTTTCCCGGGGAGGGGGGAGCTCCGTGCCCAGCCTGCCCCCGAATAACTCCCCATCCCTGCCCTGGTGGGATCCCGGTGGGATGGCACGCAGGGGCAGCCCAGCTCTCGGGAAGAACAATGCAACCAGGCTGAGGGCTGACAGCCACCGGGAATTTGCCGAGAGGGTGCCCTGTATGCAGGCACAGCTTCAGATAAATGAACGCAAGCGTGGTGCTGGCTAAAGCCAGCACAAGGGCAGGAGGGAGGAGGGATGGGCATGGAGGAGCGGGGATGGCCAAAGCCTTTGTGGCAGGACCACTAACTGCAGCACAGCGAAGGACCGACCTGCAGACGAGGAGATGGATGGAAAGGGGTGGGGTCCCTCGGGCAACAGCAGGGAAGGGGCGAGCGGTGGTGCCTGGCCGTGTTGCGGGCAACTTGGCCCTCGGCAGAGCCGTGGGCTCCTGCCAGCCCCATCTCGGGGCATGAGGGAGGAGGAAATGGCTTAAAATCCAGCGACCCTCAGGCTGGGCAGAGGCAGAAGGCAGCGGGACCTTCCAGCGGACAGAAGAGGCTGCGAATGAAACTTGCTGTGTGCTCCAGCCGCAGGTCGTTACAGACCAGTGGGATCCTTTATAAATAATAAACCGATATTGATTGCCTTTGCCAGTAAACACAGAGTGACCTTTATTAAAAATACACGAAAAAACGCACTTAGGGAAACTTGCTGACTTCTTGCTACAGACAGATTTACACAAAAAGCTGATTTGTCCCGCAACAGCCGGAAAGGTGGTAAAGGAGGGAGCGAGCTGCCGGCATAGCGGGTGCCGCGTCCCACTGCCCGCTCCTGCCCTGCAGCTGCAGATCGGGGCCGACGGCGCCATTGCCCAGCAGAGATGCCCACCTGGGGACCAACCGCCATCCCCGGGGTGAGGGTGCGGGTCTCTGCCCCATGGAAAGCCACAGGACACAAGATACTGGGCCCCAATGCAGTTATTGAGGACGGGAGAGAGTTCAGCAGGGCAGGGGGAAAGATGAGACTTTAAACTCCACTTCAGGGCGTATCGCGCAATAACCCACTCAGCCATTTCTGATTTAGTGGTTTGGAACGGGCCCTCGGCCTCTGCAATTTGCTTTAAATCGCCCACTCAGCACCCAGCATCACACTCGCTGAGCGCCGGGAGCTGGACGCGGCTCCCTTGGCCGGGGGGCCGTGGAAGTGGCTCAAGGCACTGCGTAAATCTGGGAGTTTGCCTCGGAGCTGCCCTCCGTTTGTCTCATCTCTCTTGAGGGTTTTGCAACAATTAATTATCTGCTATACAATAGAAAGACCATTCCTCCTGGCCAAGGTTAAACACCCCAGCGCTGCAAAATAGCATTCACGTTAGCTCAAAATAAATCTCGCTTATTCCCTAGGCAATGCTGCTGCTTCTGGTTCTTTGGCCATAGATTAGAGAAATGGGCAACAGCGCGGATCCAGACCCTGGGAGGGAGATTAGGAGCTCCTCATCCCTCGGCCACCACCCCAGCTGGGAATTATGGCTTGGGCCCATCCTGTTGGCAAATTGCTTGTGACCCCACGGCAGTTTTTTCCAGTGTGTGACTCGGTCTGCAGTAGTTCAACGAGTCCTGGGGCTGGCGAGCTTCGTCGTGGGTGGCCTTCAAGCTCTAGGCATTGGTGCAGTGTGGCTGGGGATGAGGACGCTGCTTCTGGGCAGATGCCGGGAAGACGCCGACATGGAGGAGAGCATGGGGCCCCGAATGTCTCGGGCTGTCCTTCGTCAACAGGGGAGCGATCCTGGCAGCGAGATGAAATAAGCCTCTGAGGTCTAGAGGCCGCACAAAGAAAAACAAGTAGAAATGGCACTAGACACTCGGATCCCCAGAGTTAAAAGCATCTGGTTCTCTTCCCAAAGGAGAGGGGGATTCAGAGTTGTTCGCTGTCTGCTAGGCGGTACATCCCATGTGCGCTCTCACAGGGTAATTGCCTGGTATGCAAAGTGACTGGGAGATATTTCTCTCTTTGAGAGTCATTTGCACACAGCGCTTCTCCACATGGGAATGTGCCCACGTGTGCACGAGTACAGGCATTTCCACAAGTAAAAGCATTTTGAGCAAAACATCTGTTTCCAGAAGCGCATGCGGGACGCTGCGCAGAGGCAGGGAAAGCCCATCCCAGTTCGGACATGGGGAGTTTGCTGCAGGACTGGCCCGGCTCTGGTGATGGGGGTCTTGCCAGCCAGACCAGGGCCACAAACCACCCTTCACCGGCCCTTTCCACCCTGTCACACGAGGACCCGCAGCCCCCCTCACCCAAGGGGACACCCATGGGGACCACGCTGCTCATGCTGGGCACCCAGCTCAGGCTCTCATGGGATGAGGATGTGGGCTGCTGCCCCACGCTGCTCGTGCCTTCCTATCCTGAAAGCCAACACACCAGGCGTTCCATTAACCCACTCCGGACTTGGCCAGGCAGACTTTTTGGGTGCTCTTGCACTGGGGCATCTCCTGGGCACCCCATATCCAGACATGTGGGCTCCCCTGGGGCTAAGCAAGGGCAGGAGAAAGGCTCTCCCCATCCCTTCTGATCCCAGCAAGGACCTGCAAAATGTTCTGGCTTCTCTGGCAGAGGATGCTGGGGAGTGGTGCTGGCTGCTCCAGAGGATGTACAACGCTAAAAAGCCAGCGTGGACCAGAGCCAAGCGAACAAAGGTTTTATTAATTGGAGTGCATGTGGGTAAGTAGCATTGATCACTAAAGTCAAGGGAAGTACATTACTTATGGCTTTGGAACAAATGCTCCTGGAGCAAATGTGTCTGGCTGTTTAATTGATTGGGGATTTTATTGCATTTATTTTTTCCCTCCACTCTTTTTGGAGAGGCGCAGCTAGGTGCTGAGCATCCAGCACCTGCACTGTGTGCCTTGCAGGTTTCTCAGATCAGAGCATCCCATTTCACATTCTCATTTCCACCTCCCTTATCACCCCCTGGCTCCTAGGAGGAGATGTGCAAGCAAAAGCCAGTCTAGTGTTGTGTTTTGTCCCCAGACGAAATGTCTGTTAGACTCGCCTGGAAGGGTAGCAGATCCTTCACACCCCCAACATCATTCTCATATTCCAGCTGAGCTGGGGCACAGTGCGGAGCTGCCTTCCCCAGTATCGCCCTCCTGCCCACCACTATTTTATAATTAATGTTGACACTGCCCAAACAACATGGCAACACAAGAGCTCCGTGCTGGAGCGTGCTCCAAGGCCAGGCTGTGCTGAGCCCTGGTGTCCAGCCAGGACCTGGTAGTCGACTACATTTTCCCTGGGAGGCTGGAGTGGAGGAGCTTTTCCCCAAGCTCTCAGCAGTCTGTCAGCCTGACAAGCACCGCAGCATCCTCCATTACCGCTGGACACAAGGGGCCACTCCACACTGTACTTGCAACCCAGCCCCGCGGTCCTGTCGGCAACAAACCCCATTGCACGGCCGATAAATAATTCATGCCAGCAAACTGGCTCTGCTCGCTACCACTGCATACAGCCCGGGGTGCCAGGAGAGCCCCAGAAGGGGAGAAGCACCTTCCACGCCGCCGCGCAGATGGGTCAGAGCTCCTGCGTCTGCCTCGCCACCCTGCCCATCGCTGCCAGGACTGCCAGCCTCCTGCTCGCTCGGGGTCACAGAGATGCTGGGAGGGCTGGAGCCCCTCTGCTGTGAGGACAGGCTGAGAGAGCTGGGGGGGTTCAGCCTGGAGAAGAGAAGGCTCTGGGGAGACCTTAGAGCAGCTTTCCAGTCCCTAAAGGGGGCCTGTAGGAGAGGTGGGGAGGGACTCTGGATCAGGGAGTGTAATGATAGGACAAGGGGTAACGGCTTTAAACTGAAAGAGGGGAGATTTAGATGAGATATTAGGAAGGAATTCTTTGCTGTGAGGGTGGTGAGCCCCTGGCCCAGGTTGCCCAGAGAAGCTGTGGCTGCCCCATCCCTGGAGGGGTTCAAGGCCAGGTTGGACGGGGCTTGGAGCAACCTGGGCTGGTGGGAGGTGTCCCTGCCCAGGGCAGGGGGTGGCACTGGGTGGTCTGAAGGTTCCTTCCAAGCCAAACCATTCCATGATTCTATGTTTCTAATGCTCGCTAATCCTCGCTTGTCCCTGCAGGTCCCTGCCTGCCAGGGCAGCTCTGCCTGGAGCCGGAGCAGCAGCTGGCAAGCTGTCTGCTCCCCGCGGGTGGCTCATGCTGTTACCCTGGAGAAGCCGGTTAGTAGCCCACTGGATGAGGATGTTATCGCACCAAATCAAAAAGGTCAGGGTCTGCAGCAGCTCGGCTGGCGGCTGCTGTAGCCAGGCACTGTCTAACCCAGGCTGCTCTAAGGAGACCCCCGTACTCAGCAAGATGCGGAAAACACAGGTTTGGAGAGGGGATGTGCTTCATATCTCCCACTCTGGGTAGCCTTCAATTAGCTCCTTCTCTTAATCCGACCACCAAAAGGATGTAATAGCTAAAGGCCAGTGTTGACTCCAGGTCTGAAGCAGGTTTCTTTCCCTACATGCTCTCCTGTACCGATAAGGGTCAGAAGCTGGAATGTTTCTAAGCAGCCGGAGCCTTGGGACAGCTTCCCTGGAGAGGCAGCAGCGCACAAAATCCTCAAGTGGTTCCAATATGAAATTTAATTAATTCATAAATGGAAACACATGGCACCACCACCTGAGGGAGCGGAGGTCTGCAGCTGATCCAGGCATCCCAGGCCAGGGCATCCTCAGGATGTCCCAGCATCCTGGATCGGGATCAGAACTGGGGAGTGGGGACTGGTTCCACAAACAGACCTGCATGTTTCCCTTGCTTTTTTTTTTTTAATTCATTTTCTAGATATCAGAGAGAAGGTGGACTTGTGGAGTCTTTTCATATATGAAAATACAAAACAAAAGGTAAATTGGGACATGGTTTTAATGATCATTCGTTCAATTTGCGCTTGTTTATCCACCCAATATGCTAAGGAGAGGTGTTCTTAATAAATAGGTAATAAAATGATCAGTCTGTTCCCAGAACAGCTCAGATGTTTGGGAAGATGCGGATTCGTGGGGCTGTGGGTTCACCTCTGTGACCTACACTGCTTTGGGATTTAAAATTGGGATGAGGGAGGGACGATATTTGCATTTTGAGAAAATTTCCCAACTTCACAAGTTGATTGTCCTCAACTTCCTGCAGAAGTCTCTTGACAGAATGGCACTGATGGACGAAAAAAAACCCAACCCTTTTCTCTAGAACCCTTGAAATGTTCCATTTTGGAGCAGTCAAAGCAGATTATGAAAGAAAATAGACTCTCCAATCACAGCCCGGGCAGGAAGGCTGGAAACAAGCGGATGCGAGCATGAAAAGTGATGTGCAGTGGGATGAGATAAACTCCCTATCTTGTTTTGGCCCATTATGGCATATTATTCATCAAAACACTTTGTTGAAATCAGCTAGCTCCGGGTTTTGTTAATTTTCTCTGTTTCAAAAAAAAATCAGACTTGGGGGAAAAAAGTGCCAAAAATAGATATTTAACTAGCTGCAGCCAAATGGTCCTTGAGTTTAGCCTGTCATCCCGGGTTATTACTTCACTTATATCCCCGTGATAATTTGGGAATGGTTTCTCTGAGCCGCGAGGGGAGGGAGGGGGGAGGCGGATACACGCTGCCTTGTTAAAACATTCGGGATATTTTCCTGGATGGCAAGAAGCAGCCAGGATTAAGTCCTTATCCCGTGGGGAGTGTTATTACAATATGCCCGGGCGAATTCTTTGCATGGACGTGAGATGATCTGTGTGTCCCGCAGGAGCGGGGTCCCTCGCCCTGCCCCGAAGCCGCCGGAGAGAAATAAATAACCCAACCCAAGCGAGCAGACCTCGGGTGTCTGTGCATGCTGAGTTTTCTTCGGTTAGCAAAGCGGAGATGTTTCCCCAGTAAAACCTGCCCAAGGCACTGGTTGGGGAGGGAGGGAGGGCAGGGAGCGGGTTGGGGTCCCAGCCCCTGCAGCCCCCAGCCCCATGGGTCGTCCCCCCCCGCATCCCCACAGCCTCTCCCCAACATTTCAACGCTCGGTCAGGGCGCAGAGGAAGGAGAGCGATGTTTGAAGGCTGGGTTGATTTTCAAGTGCCAGTCGCAGGCTTGTTTTGTTCGGCTAAGTTGGATGCTCGCTGGAGTTTCTTAGCAACCCTAATGGGCTGCTGCTTTCCATTCCCCCGAATCGCACACGGCAAATTAGGCAAATTAAGCCCCTCGTTTCTATCAGACCATCCTTTGCACCCCCCCCGCCGGGGCAGGCGAGCGGGGCAGCTCCTGCTCTGACACCGTGGGGTGCCCGTGGTGGGTCCCCCCGGGAACGGCGTGGGACCCCCCCACCTCTCCCTGCGCTGGGGCCGGGGACACCGACGTTCCTCAGCCGTGACCTGGAGGGTCCCACTGCAATCCCCCCCCATCCGCATTTCCTACTCCTCCTGCCACGGCCAAGCTTGGCCTCTCTGGAGCAAGGACAAGCAGGCAGGGATGTGCTTTATTTCTCGCATTTATTCATTTAAATTTTATAAATCACTCAAAGCCACATTTGCTGCTTTTCATATTTCCTCGGATCAGCCGCAGAGCGAGGAAGGGCAGCTCAGCAGACCCCTAAAGCCGCTTAGTGTTTTTTACACCACGGTAGAGCAGGAAAAGACCATCAGTGAAGGACTGTAAATTGAGCCAATTAAAGGAATCATTGAGATGATGAAGGACAGGCCATGCTCGTCTTGGAGCAGCTCTGGCCTTCAGAGGGTTTACACAAAACCGCATAGTGCCTTTGTATAATTTAACACCCTTCAAGTAATATTATGAAACGAAAGCACCACCTTTTAAGCAATATTTTGAAATAAAAGCACATGTGCTCTGCCATCTCAGATGGCCGGGGTTTTGCTCTTCTCCCCTTTAGGACTCTAGGCCAGCTGATTTCATGTTCCCTCTTTTATTATTTTTATTGTCCAGTTCTCCCCTCTACTAAAGTCAGTCAAATCTCTGCAAAATGAGCACCAAGAGATGATCTTTAAAGCACAGTGGAACTCGCTCTCCACCAAAGTCTGCTCCGTGCCCTGTGCGGGGCATCGAAGGGGAGTCTGTCACTGCTGGATAGTTTTACCCAGTTGTCCACTTCCCTCCATCCCTGGGGGCAGAGAAGCCACCTCGGGGACCCCAGCTAAGCCCTCCGGACACCCCCCCCCCCACCGAGCTCCTCAAGGCTCAGTCCCAAAGCCAGATGTATGAAACTTGAGAACAAATGCTGTCTTTTCCATTAAGACTTTCCAGCAACACCCCGAAGTGTGCTGCAACATATGCCATCTTGTGAAAGCCATTAAGCCTCCGTGATGAACCACTGACGTCCCTCATTAGCTCGTTAGTGCTTAATCACTTGACCGATTTCAAAGGGTCCAAAATCTCTGGCTTTGCAGCATCACCGGTGGAAATCCGTTTCTGCTTCTTTGTGTTCTCTCAGCCCCCAGGGTTGCTCTGGTGCCGACTGTGTCCCCAGGTGCCACCACAAAGGAGATAAGTATTTCCAGGCTTGGTTACTTTTTTTTTTTTCCCCCCAGGTTTGGTTACTTTTGTTCATGAACTCATTGCCAACCCATTTCACTTGTGACCTTCGGGATAAACTTGGGCTTTCACGGAGGATGTGGGCTGTGGCTGCAGCGTGACAGTGAGGATTTGGGTTCATTTGCTGCAAGCAAAGCTCAGACTTGGGGCAGATCAGGACTTTCAGGCTGAAGCTTTTCCTCCCCGCCAGGTTGGGGGAGCTGGACTAGTGGCCCAGCACGTGGGCATCAGGCTGGGGCTGAGCCCTGGGCACGCTGGCATTTCCCTGTACTGCCAGGGAAAGGAGATGCCAGCCCCGTTCTCTGCAAATAAGGCAGCAGGAGAGATATAAGAAGAAAGGCGTAACTGGAATATTACAGGGAGAAGGACAAGCCAAAGGGTAAGTGTGTGGTGGGTAGGTCTTCACGGGAGCCACGCGGGCTCTGAGCCAGCCCCTCCAGGTCTTGGCAATGCCTCCATCCACCTTTTTTTGGAAACATATGTGTACGTGTTGTGAGCGTGGGCAAGGCTGCCACGGGGAACTCGGCCAGCCTGCATCTTTTCCGTCATCTTCCCCTGCTCCCCTCGCAGCGCCGGGCAGCTCCCGAGGGCCGCTGGACGTGACAAACCAGCTAAAGCAGCGACTGCGGGATGAAGTCGGCGATCTGGTTTCAATAAAATCAGCAGATTGTTTCATGGCTGGATGGGAAAGTTGTGAGGCTCCAGGATTTGCTCCTCTGGCAGCTGGATCCTGTTTGTCCATCGCCGTCTCCCTGGACCGCAGCTCCCACCCCACCTCTCTGCAACAGGCTTCCTGGAGAGGTGGACGATGTCCCCAAGCCCGCCAACATTTGAGAGGCATTTGGGTGATGCCCTTAATAATATTCTTTAACTTTCAGTCAGCCCTGAAGTGGTCGGGCAGTTAGACTAGAAGATCCCTTCCAACTGAAAATATTCTATTCTATTCTATTCTATTCTATTCTATTCTATTCTATTCTATTCTATTCTATTCTATTCTATTCTATTCTATTCTATTCTATTCTATTCTATTCTCTGAAGCACAGCATCTGCCATGGGACCCAGGGCCCTGACCTCCTCTGGGGATGCAAGACAAGAGTGTAAAGCAGAAAATAATAGTCAGGTCTGAGAGCTAAATACTTCTGCTGATGCATAACTTTCTAAGTCTTCGGAAACACAGGCAGGTTGGATGGATGAGAGGGATTCCAGGGAGAACTGGGCTGGTTTCCTGGGCTGCAGAGAGCCTCTGGTTCGTGGTGCATCACCCTCTCCGAGCATCCTCATCAGAGCATTCTGCCCCTGCCTGCTTCCGAGGAGGGCATCTCCCGCAAGCAGGAATGGAAATGATGGAGCGGGTTGGACTTGGGGGTAAAATGCGCTGTGTTCCCCAAAAAGCATAGCTGCCCCCGAGCTCAGGCTGCTTGTGGTGTACAGGAGGCAGAGATACGGAAGCATCCCCTGGTTCCGACTCGGCAAAGCACTTCAGCGTGCAGCTTTGATGGGGACATTAAGCGTATGCTCAAAGCTGAGCCCGCGCTCCAAGGCGCTGCTCCGCCAGGGACCCGGAGCTGGCTCAGACGGTGGCAGCTGGGCGTTTTGAAATATTGGGCAGTTTTCTAGGTTACATTTAGCCTTTCCCTGTACCTTTAAATTCCACAAGCAATGTGACTTCTAAGGAAAAAACCAAGCCTTTAAAGCAGTAAACAGCTGTTTTCCCTCTTTCTGTATAAGAGCAATTTTAAAAAACACTAAAAATTTTAACAACCTTAATTTTTTTTTTCGACTTTTTTTTTTTTTTTTTGTGAAGCAGGGCCATTTCAGGGGGTCTGTCAAGCGTATACTTGGTAACAACGTGACATATCCAGTAATGGCATCACCAATAACCAGGTTGGCCTTCCTCCCTAGCTTGGCTTTATTACAGTCCTTAAACTGGCCCAATAGGAATTTCTGCTCTGTATTTAAATGAACTTGCAGGCAGTAAAGGAGCATGTATAAAGAAAGGGGTGAGTATTATGTCAGTTTTGTGTATTGTAACCCCTTTCCTTACAGCCCCTATATCTTCTAAACTCTGGCAGGGGCAGAAGCACTAACTTATTCACTCCCACTGTCTCCATCCCCAAAGCGTGCAGTTAATCCCAAATCCGAGGCTGCAATATCAGCTTTCTCTTCTAGCCAGGACAGGAAAAAAAATAAAAAAACCACCCCAGAGCAGGACAGACCAGCTGCATTTAGCGCCCCATCAGCTAAATTTCAATGAAATCACTTTGATGAATTGTTTAGGAAGGGGAAAAAAAGCCCCGTTAACTGTACATTTGCTGTTAATTAATAGTCTGCTTTCTTTTTTTCCTCCTCTTCGGCACAGCACTTCCGAGCTCTTTCACGCTCCAAGTGTGAGCGCAGCATCCTTGGTGGGTGCCCGGGATGGGTGATCCGGACCGGCATGAGCCGCACCAAGGGAGCGAACTGCATCGGTAGGACCCCGGGGAGGATGACTTCTCCAAGCTCCGTGCCCTGCTCCAGAGAGACGATGCCAAAGCCGTGGCAATGCATAAAAAGCTAACGGCTCCATTCTGCTCCCAGGGCTTCTCCGGCTCCAGCCCGGCATCGGTCCATGGGCAGCACCCGTGGGCGGCTGCGCCGTGTCAGCGGGGCAGGCGAGGCGTTCCTCGGCTCCTCAGTTTTATTATTTTTAATAAATTCTCTTCTCGTGTATTTATTTTCTGTACATATCTTGTAAATATCTCTGGAATGTTATTTGAGAGGAATGTTGGCCGATATCCCCCAGAAAACAGATGCGGGAGCTGCTGCGGGGGGACGGGAGCAGGGCAGTCCTGTGTGCCTCGGGGGTGTGGGTGCCCACAGGTCCTGGCCAGGGCTTAAAACCAGTAACAAACACACACAGTAGGCAACTGCAATGAAGGAAAAGTCTTGGTAAATCGTTTTCATTCATAATTACTATGTTGATGTGCCCACAGGACATTTCAGGAGCAAAACGCCGGGTCGGCCAGAGCATCCTTGTCCTGGGCACTCATCAGCACAGGCAGCCCTTGAGCAAAGAGCTTCATCGTCTGGTTTAGACCGGCTCCCGCGCTCTCACGGCTGTAGGCTGTATTTCACAGCTTCTGTAGGAAGCCCTTAAGGTTTTGAAGCCCAGAGGCCAAGTGTCCTCTCACAGAGAAGCTCTCACATGATACGATTCCTCGGGCTGCCCGGCTTTGTTTGAGTTAAGACGTCCTTTCCCCCATTGAGGCCTTCCAGGATAAGGCACCCTGGGAAGAAAATGTGAAATACCCGGGACATGCTGAGGCACTCGGTCCTGGCCAGCCTTGCAGCTCTGTTCAAAACTCCTCCTGTGAGTCTCGGACTTTTCTGTATTTAATTTTCAGTATTTTTTGCCCTGTAATTAATCCAGAAACATTCGTTCGAATTCAATTTGGATTTAGAAGGAACCGAAGGCTGTAATCGTGGTTTCTTCCAACCCGCCTGCATCACCTGGACTCAGCCCTGCTAGAGAAGGAGAGAAAACCTCAGGAACCCGGATTGTGTTTTACTAATTGCTTTACCTGCTTGTTGGAGACTGCACCCCCAGCACCTCCAGAGCAGGGCACCTGGCGACAGAAGAGATACCTAATAAGAGAAGTGCTTGTGAACCTGCAAGTTTCTCTTCTTTTCCAGCCACTCTGGCTCTTCCGACAAGCGAGATCAGCCACGGACCTTGTTTCATGGCTGTCCTCGGCTGCGATACAGGCACTGAAATTTGCTGTTTGACACGGCAGCTCCACCACAGGGGACAAAAAGCCCAAATCCACCCGTGACAGGCGGCTGCCAAACCCACTGGGAGAAGCAGCCCGGCAGAACTTGCTGCCTGCAGCCCTTCAGCTCTGGGCACGGGGGCCGAGGAAAGGCTCCTGCTCGTTTTCCGCCCCCCCCTTGCACTGCGTACTCCGACACAAGCTATTCCCTGTGCCATCAAGCTCCCCCGACGTGGTGCCTGCTCCCTGTTCGGTGGCACCCGCCGTGTCAAAGGGTTTGACTCTTGGTGGACCGTTGCTTCTCAGACGTGTCCGCGCATCACCCTGTCCCAGCACTGGGGGGGCTGCGGGATGCAGGATGCTCGGAGCCAGACGCCACCGCAGGCGCTGCCCAGTCCGGCACTGCAAAACCAGAGGGATGCAGGGAAAGAGCAAAAGCTGAGCTGGGGCCAGGGAATCTGCTCCGCTCGAGGGGCAGGTTCGGAGGCGACCGGCCCTCCCCAGGTCCCATCCTCCAAGGGTTTAGGAAAACACAGAGGAGGAGGGAGTGGTGCGCAGGCAGGGACGGGTGGAAGGCACATCGCGCACCTTCGGCGGTGACTTTCCATTCTTTCAAGTGTTTGAGTTTCCTGCAAATAAGCTCTGGATTTCCTGGGGCTTTTTTATTCTTCTCAAACTACCGTGGCCTCCAGCTTGTGCTGGCAGATCCCTGTGCCTGCACAAAATACCACTGCTCTCAGCCAGATCTCCAAGTCTGTGCAGGAATCATTACAGGTTTGGGTCTAAAAGCTTCCTGGGGGGATTTCTCGCCCTTAATTTTCAATGTGCGCGCTCAGCGTTGGCTTCACCTTCAGGAAGCGTTTTTCTCTGGGTACCCCATAGCAAGGTCCAGGCAGGTGAGAGGGGGTGTATCATCACCCCGCTTTCGGTCTCTGGGCCACGAGGTATCCGTGCAATGAGCTGCTCCCAAATCCAGGCTCTGCGTCCCTCTGAGTCACCACCTCAGCCCGGAGGAAGCAGCTAATCTCAGTCTTTGTAGGAAGAAGGAGTCATTCACCACCCTGCCACATGCTTAATTACCCTGACAAGAAAGAAGAGCCCTAGTAACATTTGGTTCAAATTAATGATGGTTTGTTTTGAAATGCAAATAGTTTTTAATCAGAGGGGGGAAAAGGTGGAAATAGACACTACTTAGTTTCTACATTTTAATTTTTTTAATGAAGCCATGCATCCATGGGTGTTTTTTTTTTTAAATATATATTTCTTTTAATACGGAGAATAACTTTTGTGTGGGCTGAATTATCTCTAAATGAAAGCAAACAAGGCATAATTAGAAACTGGTTCACTTTTTTTTTTTTTTTTTTTAAATTCTGTTTCTTTTCCTCTGTAACGGCAGCATTATAATCAGGTGTGCGTATGGGAGGGGAGGGAAAGCGCCCCAGCTGAGAGCGGGCCCGTCTGGGGGGGGTCTGGCTAGGAGGCTGGTGTGGAGGAGGATGGAGAGATGCTGCAAAGCACGGCTTGAAGCGGGAGCAGGGCAAATGCCGGGATTCATCCCAGTTGCTCTGAGGCTCCCGGAGGAGCGGGATGTGTCTCTTCTTCCTGCTGCATCCCTGTGCCCCCTGGTCCCTGCGCCCAGACACCCCTAACCGCTGGAATCAGCTTCTGCCAAGTGGAAGGAGAGGGGCCGGTTTCCAAAGGCGTCTCCATGTGCGAATCTGGGAAGCTCCCATTTGGGAACGGCATGAGTTTCTCATTTAATATGGTACCATGCTGCATTCTTTCTCTATAAAGAAACCTCATTTAACTTTAGGCGTGTTTATACATCTAATTAAAAATTGGTCATGTTTAATTGATTGCATATATCATTACCGCCGCCTCATTGCGTCTGCGAGCAGGGTCTAGCAGCAGTCACAGAGCTGCTCCCCCGCGCTGCGGCGCAGGCACAGGAACGCTGCTAGGTCCCAGCCAGTTTCTCTCCGGTTTGCCCTCGTTTTTTTAGCAGTGTCCGTAAACTGCCCGGTGCTGCCTCCTCCTCCTCCTCCTCCCCGGAGCTCCCACCGTCCGGCTCCCGCAGCCGCTGTCTGGGGAGCATCTGGGCAGAGCAGGGAAGGGAAGAGCCTCACCAGGAGCTCTGTGGCTTCCCTCCAGCGCAATAGCGCACACACAAAATACCACTCTGGGGCTGGTGGTTTCCAAACCCCTTGGGGCTGGGGAGGAGAAAGCCATTTTCAAGGCAAGGCAGAAGCTGGAGAGCCCTCTCCCGTGTCCCTGCCACCACTGCACCTGTGCGGAGCAGGGTGCTGGGGCTGGTCAGGGCTGCGGCTCTCCGGCCGGGAGATGCCTGCGCTCCCCATCGCCCTGTGCTTGATGTCCCACACGATCCCCTGCTCCCGTGAGCCCCACGGCAAGGAACACGTGAGCTCCTTGGGGTGGGAGCCTGTCCCACTGCAGGAACAAGGGGGAGCAAGGGTGGAGAGCAGAGAGCATCGCTGGGGGACAGCCACCACCCCGGCCATCGACGGAGCCATCTCTGCCCGTCACACCATCGTTTTACCGCCGGCATCAAGCAGCGTGGTTGCCCCATCTTGCTGCCCGGTCTGGGGGTGGCCGCTGTGACAGCGATGGGGCACTGCTCATCCTCCTCCCTGTCACACCTCTCCCGGGTAACTGAATCAAATTGTCAGCAGAGAGGGGATGATGATTCAGCTCCCACCAAAGGCTAGACTATTACCTAGCAGCTTAATAATGAAAACTGTCATCATTCCTGCAATAAGGAAAGATAAATAAGTTATTAAATGCAAGAGCCTGCCACCCTCCCCGGGCAGGGCACCACGCCAGAGGAATATTAACTTCTGGCCACAGCCTATCTGTTTCGGGGAACGGAGAGGAATACCCTGAACACCGAGAGAAAGAGCTCTTTCTCCTCCAGCCGGCTTGGAAAGGGCTTCTGCTTGCTTTGTGCTGCTGCTGTGTGCTTGGCAAACCAAGAGCCACCGCTCCCTGCTCCTCCTCAAAGGCTGAAAGGTAAATAAAGTCCCAGAAAGGGAGACGAGTAGGGAAGACTGAGTCTGAGGAAGGGCCGGAGCAGGGTCTGAAGATGCACATTATTGACACAGGTCTGATGAGCCCTGATCTGGAGCGAGGGATGGGTTAAGCAGAGCTTTACTGAGCAGCTTTGGTGGGACCCTTGGTGGCAAGACAAGCCAGGAGCGATCTGTAGAGCCTCACCTGTGGGCAGCTGCTGCAGGTGATGCTGCGCAGTGAAGGGGCTGGTTCAGCCTCCACCACCAGGCTGGACCCAGTTCAGCTCAGCTCAGCTCAGCAGCCAAAATCGCTTTCCTTGCCCTGACGGCCCCTGCCAAGCTCACCTGTCTGTGGCTCAACCCTAGCGCCTGTCAATATGTTACGAAATGAAAGGCACGTCTGATGTGGAGAAAAAAAAAGGTGAGAAACAGGAAAGAAAGGAGGAAAGAAGAAGTGACCTTTCTTGCCCAGCTGTATTTTACTGGGAGAAAATCCATGAGCTGTTACACGACCCACTGGGAATTGGAGGGAGCGAGCCCTGGTTCTGCTCCGGCTGCAGCTGTGCACTGTGGAGACCCGTAGGTGCTGTTCTGCAGAGCTAGCCATAATAAATGACCTTCATAACACCTTCCCTCTAAAATTCTCCAACTTTCCCACTAATAAACAATGTGGTTGTCTAGGCAGTCCTATCGTTTTATCTAGAAATTGCTCCTTCCTTCCCTGCTGAACAGTCAAAGCCTCTTCCACTGAGCCTACAGCCATGCATTCTCCTCTCCAGCCTTCTGGGGGTGAGTCCTCTCCCAGCCGTCACCCTCTCCCACTTCCCGAGCTCTGACCCCTTCCCTATTGCTGTTAGCTCCTTGGGGATTCAAAAGAAAAATATTTGCTGATGTGGCACCTCTCTCCGGGCTACCTCAGTGCCATTTTTAGCCTCAGCACAGCCCCTGGAACCATATTTTTTTTTTTTTTAATCGCTGTGTTTACATGCACTTTCTGGAGGCTGCTAAAGCGCCCTGACAAGCCTTTGAAATCAAAGGCTTGGAGCTGCCCCAGGGGCAGGGACCAAAGTGCAACCATCACCTGGGCTCCCGCCGGGATCGCCCGGGAAGGGCTGCAGGAACACGCCTGGCGCGGGCGGGTGGGCTCTGGTCCATGCAACCCGCAGCTACCGCCCGCCTTCCCACCCAACCACCCACGGTGCCGCAGGTCCTGACACGCCACACTCCGTTCCCACCCCGGCATCCCGAGCCCACAGACGCCATCAGAGACCACAGGGCAAGTTTCCACGCTCGGCCAGAAAAGAATCCATGAAGTTAGCGAATATCTTAAAAATTAAGCATCTAATGAGCCCCATCCTGAAGCCAAGGGCTTGGTTCCAGCTTGGCACTGGCTCCGTTCCGTGCCCTTCCCATAACAGCAGACAGCTCTGCTTGGCTTGTCTGATGGATCCCATAACACCCTCTCGGTGGCTTCACGTGGGGAGCGGGGCTGGGAAGACGGAGCAGGTCCCAGGACGTTGCCACCAGTTAGATGGCAAACGAAGGTGTGAGGACACTGGGGAGGAGTGGCGAAGACGTGACCTGAGCCTTCATGCTCTGGATTATCCCAGCAGACCCCCTTGCTCTTTGACTCTCTGAAACATTTTGCTCCCTGAATAGCCGATTTCAGGTCTTGTGCTATGGATGGCTTTTGTTCCCTCAGTCCATCACTTAGAGAAGGGGTAGCTCGCTGGGGAAGTCCATGCACCTGCCCCTCAGACTAAAGCTAAGGGCTTGTCCACGGTGCAAACACCTTCGTGTCGCGCATCCTCGATGCTACAGAGCCAGGCCAGCCCCTGTCACAAACGCAGAAGCAATGAAACCTGCAGGCAGCTCAGAGGGGACCCGAGAGCCAGGCTGAAGGCAATTCGTTAAAAAAATTCATACCTCCATGCTTTTCTTGCTATTAACAACGCAGCACCCAGCGAGTGGGCGAAAAAGACCTCAGATGTACTTGGTCTTGCGGCAGGAGGGGACAACCTCTTCCCAACCCTCAGCGTGGGGATTTCCCTCGCCCCGTGTCCCCCGGGCAGAGCTAACGGGGGAGGTACCTCTTCTTCAGCCTCCTCTCCTTCTCCCACCAGCCTGCTTTTGGCTCACGACACCCTGACTCATCCCCCTCGCAGACGTCTGGGCGCTTCACCCCACCACTCGCCAGCTCCTGCCCCGCTCCACGCTGGACCAGACCCTGGTCCCAGGATACCTGCCCGCCCTGGGCTGCTCCTCCGGAGACTCCTTTCTCACAGCCTTCCTTCTGCTGGCCAGCCTTCCGTTGTTCCCTGCCCTCTACTGCTCTCTTGCCGGACATAAAAATATATAGAATATAGAACATTATTTTATGACGTACTATAAAAAAAAAAATAATCCTGGAACTACGAGGCACGTGCCAAACCTCAGCAGCACATGCAGGAATGCCTTTGTTCCAGCTGTTGCTGGATAGCCTGAGCTCTTCCCAGCATAGTTTGAAGGCTTTTCGGGACAGCAACCTTGTTTTCTTGATTTATTTATTTTTTTCCGGCATGGGGCAGCAGCAGCAGTTGGGGCTATACATAGTCGGCGATACCGTCTGTCCTTTAAGTCCAGCCCGTCTGTGTCCCGTCTCCTAAATTGCTACCCAGGACTCCCCACACCGGAGAAAGTCGTGGAGTTTGAAGCGTGGCTACAGACTGAGCCTGAAAGTGTGAGGAGTGGCGTGGGGCAGGGACTCCCCACTTTTCACAGAGGATGCCGTCTCGTTTATCGCTCCTTAGTTTTTGTACTTTCCTCCTGCCAGAGCCCTCTCCCTCCTTCCCCGGGGCTGAGCCTCCCTGCGCCCACCGAGAGCCGCCGGGGCTCCGCAACCCTCCGCTCTTTCTAGGGTTTCACTGAGGCGCTGGCTCCTGCGGGGCCGCTTTGGGGAACCGGTGAGGGAGGAATCATCTGTGTTTCTTATCAGGGCTCACGCCAGACCCATAAATCACCAAGTGATGCTGTCCCACACCGGCACCCCCACCCCAACGTGCCAGCCCCGCTCCCCGAGGTGCCAGCCCCTGGTCCTCGTTTCCCTTCCCCTCCTGGGCTGGTGAAACTTTCTTATAAAACCTGCAAACCAAGCTCCATAAAACTCCCGATTCATTCTGCAGATATTTCCTGCGCTGGGGCTTTCAGCAGCATCTGCTGGTTTGAAGTACGCTTTTTATTCGTCCTGGGGGCACCATTACTTTCTGCTTTAGCAGTTTTGCCTGCTCTGTAGTCTCTGCCAGGCTCCAACCACGGAAGAGAAAATTGGTGAAAGAATAATAATTATGATTGTTATAAATATATATTTCATTGCGGTGGCCCTTTGTGCATGTGTTCATCCCTGATGAGGAGACCAGAGAGGAGAGCGGGTGATGCTCGGCTCCTGACAGGCTCCCAATGGCCGGGTGCCATGTCCTCACCCTGCCGGGATGGGTGGGAGCTGCCATCATCCTCCTCCTCCCGAGGAACCCCCCAGGACACCCCCATCTCTTCTCCCTAGAGGGTCTCTGGTGCGTCAGAGGGGCCAGAAGAGCCGGACACCCCCAGAGGTGGGTGCCTGAAGGTCATGCCCTGGCGCAGGCTGGAGCTGCTTCCAAGAATCTCCATCCATTGGGATGGCGGGAGGAAGGGGAAAGGAAAGAGCAGCTGAGCTGAGGATATTGGGGAAAAAGACTCCCAAAGTGGGGCGCAGGGAAAAAGTGCATAGTCCTGTCTTCTGGACTCTGCCTCAGTTTCTCGATGGATGTCTGCTCTTTTCCAGCTGAGTGGAAACACAACAGACTGAAAATTTCATCCGTAAACGATTCACACTGGCAACCAGCAGCAAATTTCTCCTCTCATCAGGGAATTTTGTGAGCGGGGATTTTGTGAGTGAGCGCAGAGGATTTTTCCCCTTCTCTTGGAAGGAAATCCTTTTCCCCTCTTTCACCAGCTGTGGATGATCACCTTCTCTTCACGTCCTCCACGACGCAGCCCCAGCAGGCTGAGGACGCTCCCCGTGTGAGTGTCTCGGCCCCTTGCTGCCACTCAACTTTCTCCGCTTTCATTTCCTGCAGCAGAAACGTTCAGGTATTTCCTGGAGCCACTTTAAATTTCCTTCAGGGTTTCTTCATTTCATCCTCGGTGGGATGGCCTGAAAGCGGGACAGCAGGAGTCGTGCAGAATGGGGTACGTGGGAAGACTTTGTACTAATCAGCATTTCTTGGCTAATTTTTCCGCCGGCCTTCCTGCTCTGAGCAGCCCTCCCCTCCCCTCGCAGATCAGACTAGATAGTTATATATGGTCCCTCCTGGTTTTGAAAAATCAGTGAGTGCAATTCCATCTGCAAGCAAGTCTAATATTACTGCTGTCAGATCTTCCCCGCTCCCAGGCTGCAGCTCCTGCCGGAGACCGTCCGCACCGCGGCAGCAGCCGCTGGGGCTTCGTTGGAACATACAGAGAGAACGAGCCCGTGGTGGATACTTCTAGCTATAGATGGAAAGTCATCTCTGAGGTACTCGCTCTTCCGTAAACTCGTTTGCCGTAACTCCTCCAGAGGACCTGCAGCAGGTTGCTGTGATTTGCCTTTGCAGCAAAACAGAGAAGGGATGGGAGAAACCCCCACATACGCACATTTTACCCTAATCTGCTCCTACCCCACAGGAGGTCACAAACTGCTCTCTGCTCCAGAGGGGTCCCCTGGTGGAGCTGAGCACCCTGACCCGGCCAGCAGCGTCCCGTGAAGGGTAGGCAGTGCAGGCTGGGCAGACACGGGCACCCTGTCTGCCAGGCACTGGTGGGGGGGAGAGGAAGGGATGATGCCCAGGGCTGGTGAGGAGGAGGGGAAGGGATGATGCCCAAGGTGAAGAGAATTGTCTGACAGACGCCAAAGCCAGTTTTGGAGAGTAGCATTGCCACAGCTGGGATACAAAGGCAGAGGAGCCTGAGTCCAGCTGGGATCTGCTGTAAAACACATGCCTTTTCGTTCGAGAACCTTGAGGAGCAGCCACGGACTTGGGTCCTCAGGCATCACCAAAACTTGTAGGATGCATTTAAACTCCTGTGTTGGGAGATTTTCCAGCGCTGATGTCAGCCCATCACACAACACCCACCTCTCTTACACAAGCCCCGCACACAGCACCTTGGGGACGTGCCAGCAGGCTGCTCCTCCTCCGGCACAGGCTCCCCTGGAGCTGCCGCTTCCCCGGCCCCAATGTGCTCCTCACCGGGCACTTCCTAACACTGTCTGTCCCCTTCGAAGCTGGCTGTTGCTTCTCCTGTGTCTGACCCCGTCCCAGGGACTCGCCATGGGGTTGGAGGCTGGTGCTCGCTCAGCTCATCAGCTCACGCTGAGCAGGTCCAGCAGCTTCCCTGAGCCACCTCTGAAGCCAGGCCAGATGCTCCTGCAAGCTGGGCCGTGACTCATCGAGCAGGAGCAGAACGGAGTCTCCTCCTGTCTTTCCTGCCCTACATATGGCAGCCCAGGAAAGTGGGAGAAAAAGATGAAAACGCATCAACAACCAGAGCTTGTACAAATGCAGCACTAGCTGCAAAATCTAGGATTTGTTTCTCCTTATCTGCTGTAAGATCGGTCATAACCTCTGCTGGGAGCTTCCTCCCAGTTTGGTTAGAGGAGGCAGACCTTTCCTGTCCCACCATGGGGTCACTGGCTCCTTCCCCGCCTCCCGTGCTGCTCTGGTGCCTGCATCCCCGAGAGGGGAGCCAGCTCCCTGCAAAGCCAGAGCATCCCGCTGTGGCCATCTCCGCACCACGCTTGCCAAAAGAGCCTTCCCAAACACCCTGATATCTGTCTGCAAATGTAAACACACATTTCCATGGAAAACCCGCAGCTCAGCTCAAACAGCAGGTCAGGGATGTTTGCTGAAAGCCTGGTTTCTGAGCCCAGAGAGAACTGGTGCAGCCCAAAGGGTCTCAGTTTCCCGTGTTTGCACACAAGGAGGCTGTTTCTTATGGTAATTTGTGCTTCAATAAACGTGAAATAAAATTCATTCTGCCCTTTCCCAGCTGGCGTCATCACCATTTCCCTCTGTTTATCACATCATAACCATTGCCCCGGCAACCACAGCGTGGCCCAGGCAGGGATGCTGGCTGCAGGTGGGGCGAGCGCTGGCTCCGCGCCCCCGAAGCAAAGATCCCACTTTCACACGAGTATCTCCAATGGCTGGAGAGAGGCTGGGAAACAAACGCAAGATGGGAGCAAAACAGCTTCTGAAGAGGACGCTCTTGGCAGCAGCAGGCACTGACCCCAGGCAGCACCTATGAGCTTGAGCTTTGGAGGTGTCTGCCCTGGGGAACCTGCAGCCATGGGCATCCCCACGACATAGTTCCAGCTCTGGGAAGGAGCCAAACAGAAAACCCAGCTGGGAAGGGAGGGGGTTTGGGGACAATTTGGTGACCTGGTCCTGGTGCGGGCTCATCTCTGCACCGGCTCCTGCCCGCCTGCCTTGCTGGGACCTGTCCTCTCTCTGCGCCTTCCCCCTGCTCCATCAAGTACTGAGTTCATCCCTTCGAAACCCCAGTCAGGAGCCCATCTTCAGTGGTTTGTTTTTTTTTTTTCTCTTTTTCCCCTTTTAACCCTGTATCGATTTGATTTCAGAACTCACTTTACAAACGAATTCTGGTGAGCCCCCGGACCCCTCCTGCAGAGCGCCCAGGGCGGCACAGCCCGCAGGTCTCTCTCTTCTCCGTCCTCTTCTGCTGAACGGCGGAAGAGCCCGGGTCCCTGCGCGCAGGAGATGCCCCGCAGCGCAGCCCGGCACCGCGCCGCCCGCCCGCGCCTCCCGCGGTCTCCGCCTGCCCCCCCGCGGCGGCCGCCGGCACGCACGGACGGACCCCCCGGCCGGACCCACAGCCGGACCCACACACCCCCCCGAACCCACGCCCGGACCCACACCCGAACCCACAACGGGACCCACACACGCCTGAACCCACACACACCCGAACCCCCGCACGGACGCACGCCTGGATCCACACCCGAACCCACAGTGGGACCCACACACACCCGAATCCACACCCAGACCCACACCGGGACCCACACACACCCGAACCCATGCCAGGACCCATGCCTGGACCCACACCCTAACTCATGCTGAGACCCGCACTGGGACCCACACCAGGACCCATGCCTGGACCCACACCCTAACTCATGCTGAGACCCACACTGGGACCCACACATACCCGAACTCACACCGAGATTCATGCCGGGACCCACACCAGGACCCACACGCACCCGAACCCATGCCAGGACCCACGCTGTGACCCACACACATCCAAACCCACACTGGGACCCACACACATCCAAACCCACGCTGGGACCCATGCCCAGACTCACACTGGGACCCACACACACCCAAACCCACACCAGGACCCACACATACCTGAATCCACGCTGGGACCCATGCCCAGACCCATGCTGGGACCCATGCATGCCCAGACACACACCAGGACCCACACTGGGACCCACACACCCCCAAATTCACACCAGGACCCATGCTGGGACCCATGCCAGGACCCACACACACTGGAATCCATGCCCAGACCCACATCGGGACCCACACACCCCCAAACCCACACCAGGACCCATGCCAGGACCCACACATACCTGAACCCACTCCAGCACCCATGCCCAGACCCACGCCAGGACCCACACTGGGACCCACGCGTGCCCAAAGAGCCGGTGACCTCTGCTGCTGACACATCCCACGCAGCGCTGGGGGGTAACCCTCCCATTCCCATGCTGCAGCAGTGGCAGGGGGGACCCTAACGGGGACCACGCAGGCGAGGAGGGGGCAGGATTCATTAGCTCCTTTAGATCGCTTTGCATCTGCTAGTTTTACTGACATTAACCCTCAGGTGTGCAAGCAATTCCGGTGTTCTGGGTAGCCATCCCGGAGGGCTTTCTGAAGATTTCGCCACTCCACAGTGAGAAAACAGAGTCCCTGCCTCGGCAAGGCGGGGGCGAGGAGCCAGGCGGGTATGCACCGGCCAACTTAAACCCATTATGGGGAAAACACCAGGACACATTCTCCCACCAGCTTGTAGGCAGTGAGAAGATAACATGGCAAGGAAAGCAGTCAACGTGGATTTCTCAAGGAAAAAAAATCATGTCAAACCAATCCTGCATTTCTTTTTATGACAGAGCAACAGCCTCATGGATAGAGAGAAGCAGGAGTTGTCCTATATTTTGTCTTTAGTGCCTTTTGATGTTGTCTCTCATGGCACACTCGTACGCAAGGGAGAGAAAAACTGAAATGATTATGAACTGGGTGCTCCCTGCCCGAATCTTGCACTAATGGAGAAGTTATCCGGTGTTCCTGCCAGGCTGCAAGCATGCATGGAGCAGGATTTCAGAAGGGTTGGCTCTGGGCTCATGCATTCATTAATGGCTTGGTTGATAGAATAAGAGTCTGCCTATTTATTTTGCATATGTGACGGAGCAAGAAGGACACGGGGATAGGATTTGAATTTGAAATGATCTTGAGAAATAGGAGAGATGGTCTTGGGGGAAAAGTGAAGCACAGTTCAACAGGAGTAGATGAAGTCCTGCCCTTAGAAATAATCAAGCGCACAGAAGCAGGAGGGGGACTGACTGGCAAGGCAGGCTCTGAGGACTGCAGTGGACGTCAAGCTGAGCATGAGTCCACCATGCCACCCTGAGAGAGAAAGTCGAACGTTGCCGGGGCTGCCTAGACAGCAGCAGCATTTTTGAGACACCTGGAGTGCAGGTTCTCCTCCGCTTTGCCCTGGAGGTGTGTCAGAAGAGCAGTTTGGCGTACAGCCATTCAAGAAAGATGTGGGAGAAGGCCAGAGAAGAAGGATGAGAAGGATCAGAAGGAAATGCTGAACCGCTGGGGGAGATTTACTCGAAAAAGGAGACTGGAGAGGGGACATAATCATCTTCAAAGGCACAAGCTTTGGGGCTCACACCAACCTGACATCAGCCTAGCTCCTTCAACTTCAGCTATTCATACCAGTGTGGATGAGATGGGTCCTACCTGCATTGAGAACGGGACCTTCTGGAGGCCTCCAGAGCTGGCCTCAGCCAAGCCTGGCCCTGCAGGCAGCTGTCATCTCCCCCTGCCCCACACTCTGAGAAGCCCCACACTCAGAGCCCCACTGCCACGTGCCCAGGAAGGACACAAAGACTGGTCCAGCAGCCAAGGGAGGGGTCTGAATGCCGGGGTCCCCAGGGGACCCTTGTGCAAGGCTCTCAGCCGGCACAGTCAGCAAATGAAGATTAAATAGCCAAGTAAAGATGCTTTGCCTCTTATCAAAGAGCTGTTGCTCTCCCCTCCGGTTGCAATGACTCATGCTCTGCTAGAGCACTTTCCCCAGCCTCATCTGGGATGTATTACAGCCTTGGACCCCACTCTGTTTCCTTACAGATGTGGATTCTCCTGGAATGTCTGCCTCCTCCTCCTCCTTCTCCTCCTCTCTAGTGTTTCTGCTTCTCAGGTGTCCCCCTCCCCAGCTAACAAAGCCGTCCCCTAAGCACGGCTCCCCTTGGCTTGTGCCCGGCTCCCGGCAGCCCCTGGTAGCACGTGTCCCGGCGCCAGCGCTGGCTCTGCTGCTCGCTGCCACCCGGGCTGCGGGCATCGCGTCCCTTCCCTGGATGTTTCCGCGGGGGGACGCCCCAGGTGTGAGCTCGCACCCCACGGGGGGAAAGGTGGGTGGGAGCAGGCTGGGCCACGCTGCCAGCCTGCCTGGAGCCTGATCCTGCAGGGTGGTGGCTCTAGCTGGAAGTGGGTGTTTGTCCCGTGAACAGCAGAGCTGGAGTGGAAAGACACAACCATCCTGGCAAGAGTGAGAAGCAGCCAGGAGACAGCCTGGGCTGTGACAAGCCTCAGTCATCGTATGCATGAAAGAAGAGGGAATTTTTGCCACCAGCTGTGATGCTCAGGTACACGAGAGGTGAGGGACCACCTGCGGTCCCACCTGGAGGTGAGCGGGAATCACAGAATCATAGAATGGTTTGGGTTGGAAGGGACCTTAAAGCCCACCCAGTGCCACCCCCTGCCCTGGGCAGGGACACCTCCCACCAGCCCAGGTTGCTCCAAGCCCCGTCCAACCTGGCCTTGAACCCCTCCAGGGATGGGGCAGCCACAGCTTCTCTGGGCAACCTGGGCCAGGGGCTCACCATCCTCACAGGAAAGAATTTCTTCCTAATATCTAATCTAATCTCCTCTCTTCCAGTTTAAAACCATTCTCCTTCATCCTATTGCTCCACTCCCTGATCCAGAGTCCCTCCCCAGCTTTCCTGGAGCCCCTTTAGGCACTGGAAGGGGCTCTAAGGTCTCCCCGGAGCCTTCCCTTCTCCAGGCTGAACAACCCCAGGGAAGCTAACCCTCCCTGCAGGGACCATCCACCTCAGCCATTTCTGCTTTGACACAGGAGCCCAACCGTCTGGAAAGAAGATGCTCTCCAATGACTCCCCCTTTTTCAGAAGCCAAAGAGGCCCGTCCATGCCCATCCCTGTCCACTGGCCCCAGCTCTGCCTGTGTGGGTTCTCCTGCGGGTTTCAGAGCCATCCTCCTCTCCCCGGCCAGTTTAATTCTGACCTGCGGAGGGGAGGGAGGAAGATATTCAAATTCAGGGTAGCGAGCACAGATTCATTGGATCTTCATTACGAGCTGCCAGCTGACATTTGGGAGGGGGCGATCGCATACCCCTCTGTTTAGTAAGGTTTAATTTAACTGTCTCAGAAGCCCATACGTCTTTTGGTGCCTGGGACAGTGGTGACTCAAGGAGGCAGCCGAGCTAAATCAGATGCCAAATACTGATTCCTCTGCACATCCCCAGGGACTGACAACTAGAGTTACTCTCACCATCTGTCTTCCCGCATGCAGCCCCTGGAGAAGATGCACGCTCCTTCAGCTAACAGCGAAGACAGCAAAAGGACAAATGCTTTCATTTCCAAGCGTATGGATTTTCTGTTCAGGTATTTTGGCAATGCGCTGCATTAGGGGAATGTGTTGTGTTCGTCTCCGTCACGGGACGTAGCTGCTGCTCTTTGCTGCAGGAGCAGGTGTTGCACCGTGCCCATGCTTTACTGCACATCACGGGTGGCTGGACCAAATCCATCCCATCCCCTTCCCAGGGTGTCTTTCATGTGCTTTGAGATCCTCGGAGGAAAAAAATAGGTAAAAGATTGTATTTATTGTTCCTCCTGCTCTCGCACTTACACTAGGCAAGCTTGGAGACTGAACGGGTTGGCCGGAAACTTGGAACATATGATAAAGGCATTTTCTTTCTAGATAGAACACATCTTCATGGGAACGAGTCCGGTATTAATAAACCATCAACTAGCAGCCAAGTTTGTTGTGTTAACTCAAAAGTAATGAGGTCGTTGTGAATCACTGGGAGTCTGGGACGCGGGAGTAGAAACCAGCTTGTAAAAATACTAGATTAGGCCAAAACCTGGAACTGAACCCTTTTTCTTTCTTTATGGTTGAAACTATTTAACAGTTTATATTCTTCACATTAGTTTTCCATTTCATGCTTCCAAGAAAATGGGAGGAGAAATCCCAGGTACTGCTGAAACCATCCCAGCCCAGGGGGCAGAGGTGGGGGCGTGGGGGTGGGGGGTCAGGCAGATCTGGTCTCTGCACCCCCACACAAAGCCGGGGAGGGGAGGAACAGTGTCCTGCCTCAGCTCTGCAGGGACCTGTCCCCAGAGCGCCTGAGGATGGGGTTTTGGTGATGCTGCTGGGCCAGAGCTGAGCTGGGGAGGGAGGGCAGGTTGTGAGCTCCTCTACCCTTGCTGATCTTGGGCAGCAGGAGGAGGAGGCGGTGGCTGGGGCCACCTTCCCATTCTCCCCAGCCGCTCATCTCTACAGCAGCAGTTCCCAAAGGCTTTTTTGTTCCTCCAGGGGCAGTCGATGGCCAGGGCACCCAAAAAATGTGGGAAAAACAGCCATTTGCAAAAGTTTTCCAGGCCACAGGTGTCTGGGGACGTAGCTCAGTGGCGGGGTGACATCCGAGTCAGATGAGTTCTCACGGAGAAAGGGAGCTGTGGTGGGAAAAACCCTTCTCCCCAGCTTTGCATATTCATTTATTATGATTAACAGGCTAATCCAGTGCCCCTCCCTACACTGACAACCTCAATACCCATCTGTACTTTGAATTACCTTTTTCCCTGCAAAGTCTGGCTCTTCAGACCACCCACGGTATCGCCAACAACTCCTTATTCCCCTGCCCTTGCTGTCTCCCAGGGAGCTCCCTCCCTTCGCCCATCACCCTGGGGTGCCAAATTCACCTGGGAGCAAAACCCCAGCTCCAAAAACTCCTGTGCTTTGGGGGAGCTCATTCCCAAATCCCGACAATCCACTCTGAGTTTCTCTCTGCTTTTTAGTTCTCTATACAGTTGTGCCCCTGCCACACTCTTCATCAACTCTTCTTCCCGTGCTCACTTTCTGGCAGGTTCTTCCTCACCCAACCACCCCAGACCTCTCTTCCTCAGCGCCCGTAGAAATGTGAGAGCATCTCTGTTCGTATGGGTACGCCAGGCAAAGTGGCACTTCATCTTCCTCCCGTCCTTCCTGCAGGGGAGCCACCTCTTGCCCTGCATCAAGCCCTGCTCCTCCTGAGAGCAAGTCCAGGTCCCTGACCTTCTCCTGCACTGATCCCACATGCTCTAAAATACCAACTGCTTCACTTCAAACAGCAGCTTGCCATCCCTCAGCAGACCTTTATCCACACCCAAAGGGGTCTGAATACGCTTTCCCTCAGGTGGTCACATACCAACACCCGCCCCAACACACCCATGATTTTAGCTGTGCCACCAGTGACAGTCACAAATGGCACAGGCACTGCCCAGACCCAGCAGAAGCCTGAAGCCAGGAGCATCCCAAGGGGCTGGTTAAAGCTCACAAAGGTTGCTGGAAAAGCATTGCCCCGCTGCCCTCAGACCTCAGGAACCCCCTGTCTTTGCTTCAGAAATGCTCGCCGGTAATCCCAGAGCAGTGGAGGTTAATCCATTTTCTTGGGGGTGAAAACGAAGAGAAGAAATGTATATAAACTCTTCCAAACTGTGAGATGCAGCAAACCCATTGGATCAAGGCTTCAGAAATGCCCCGCTCGGACCATCGATGTTTTTATTCAGCGCTAATTTGCAAGTCTTTGCATTCAAGACGATGCTGAAATCACTCTCTTTTCCAACAATGGTAAAACCAGGCAGACCTGGAGGAAGCTCATCTGCTTCCCCGCCAGCTTGGCTCCCACGGCATTTCTCAGAAGAGCGGAGAGCAATTCTGCAAAGAACGAGCTGAAAAGTGACATACTCGCCCTCCTTTGTTTCCACTTCCATCAGCTGCAATCTTCCTCTTCTCTAATTCCTGAAAGGCTGGCATTGTAATTAACTTCGCGGGAACATGGGAGCAACACGATGCTGCGAGTTCCTCAGCAGCGGAGGCAGCCAAGCAGATAAACCTGCAGGAAACCGAGATTGCGCTTTAGTAATACCCGTCCTCATGGCTGGCATCTGCCTGGCAGGAGCCTGGGCATGGAGCAACGCTGCTGCTCCCTTCTCCGCAATGTCCCCCTGCTCTCATGGACCTGGGGCCATCACAGCCCCCAAGTCACCTCCCCAGACCCCAGAGCCCGGAGGGTTCGTGCTCCCTCGGCTGCGCCGACTGCCGCGGCTCCCGGGTGTTGTTCGTTGCAGGTACGCTCTTTTTTTTATCGGATTTCGTTAAATTAAACATATGATCCCATATTATCTGACCCAGCTCTGAAATCTCCCAGGCACAAGTAAGCTCTGCTGTCTCAGCTTTTCATTTACATGTTTATTTACTGCTTTTCAGATCACCCGGTTTGCACTCTGCAGCCTCTGATGAATAAATAACCAGTGCCCTTGTAGGCCAGATTGATTAAATGTATTTAATTAATGAGCCCGGTTCCCCCTGAGGACTCTCCCAACTAAAATACTGAAACCAGCCTTTTGTATATGACACCGCCAGGACCCATTGATTTGCAGCAATATGAAAGAGGAATAATTTAGTAACTTCATTGATGCCATAACAAGGACATCCCCGAGGACGGGGAAAGGCTGCCGAGGGGTTGGGTCACAGACGGTTCATATGTGGCTTGTCCCCCTCACCGACCGGCCACACAATGCCTGAAAACGTCTTTATTTCTGGTGGCAGCGGCTGTCTGTCCTCCCTCCCCTCGCCCACTGTACCCATGCAGCTGGAGGGACGGGGAGCCGGGGAGCCGGCGCTGCCGGATTGCTTCCAACGGGCATTAGGGGCACTGGAAACAACGGGGAAAGAGCAATTGTCGTCATCCAGGGGAAAAAAAATAATCTGATGCAGTTCAGAAGGTGCTTACTGCTTCGCTCAGGTCAGTTAATAGCGGTTTAGGGGAACAGGCGATGCAGGGATGCTGTGAAAGAAGTATAGAGACATTGCTGGAAGCCAGGGGAGATGTGCTGGAGGAAGGCTCCGAAACTACCACGGGAAAAGGCATGGAGGAAAGGCTTCAGCGTGGGCTCACCATCAGAATCATTTTAACTTTTTTCCTAAAAGACGAAGGTGGCACGACCAGACCAGGGGTGGCTGGCGTGGCCGGCTGAAGACTGCGGTGCTGGGGCCCTTTGCGGTTGGGCAAAGCAGGGTGTGCAGGAGGGAGCTAACGAGCCACGCGTGCAAACGAAGCAGCGTGAAGGTGTCGGGGAACCGAGGGGAAGGGGAACGCGGGGCAGCCCCAGTCCTGCCGCAGGGATGGCGCTGGGGCAGTGGGCTAGCATCTGGGACATCAGCTGGTCCAGCACAGAGCTCTCCTCCCATGGCACGTGTCTGTGCCCGCGTACGCCAAAGGAAAGCCCAGTGTGGTACAGATCAACACCACTACCTGCTACCTGCCCGCAGAACCCGGAGGATAAGCGCTTTCCAGGCAGAAGGCTGGGAAGGCGGATGGTGCCCCAGACATCAGACCTGAGGACCCATGGCCACCAGCAGAAACCCCAGCACCACACAGAGCAGCACTTCAGGAGGAGGCACCACTGGTTTCAAGGACAGAGGGGTTTAAAGAGACATCGCAGCCTGCAGTCAGAGCGATGAGGCAGCCTCCTGCCCAGCCCCTGGGCTCCAGAGAGGGCAGCGGGCAGGATGAGGAGAAGGGGACAGGGAGAGGTTCTGGCTCTGCGCTTTCTCGCTGACAGATGCCTGACCTGCAAAAGCTCACAAGCTGCCTTTCCAAAATGCGCTCCTGAATCTTCTGCCCTAATTCTCCATTAGCAAATGCGATGACAGGCAGATGTTAAGAGCTCCCCCGGGCCACTCCTCGCCAGGCAGGTTGCTGAGACATCACGATCCAGGGCTGAAAACCTGCTCGGAGCAGCTCTGTGCACAGACCCGTACCTGGGAACAGGAGATGCTGAGCTGTCACTCCCGTGGGATGCTGTGCCCAGCTGCTGGGGACAGCAGGGCTGCAGCAGGCTGGGGACAAGGGGACCCCAGAGGATGCCGCAGCCAGGGTGGCGGGGCTTTGCCGGGGGAAGCAGAACATTATCCCAGGAGGAGACAACTGGGGTTGTTCCTCACCAAGGTCAAACCTGGAGGTTTGCGGGAGGGAGGAAGCTGGGGCAGGACTGAGGAGCCCACGCTGGGCTGGGGAGAGCTGCCCAGGGCCAGCCTAAGCAGCCGTGTGCTGAGGACCACGTAGTTAAAGGGGACAGATCGGCTTCTGCTTGTGGATGTGCGGTCAGGGCGTTCAAGCAAGCTGCCTGCCCGATCCCCAGCTTTCCCTGTTCGAAGGCAGATGGCAAGCCCTGCCAGCACCTCACCCCGCCGCAGACTTTGCCCTGCCAGGCTCAGCAGCATCCTAGAGAAGATGCCGCATGGGTTTATTAATTAGTCCATTAAATTATTGCCGAAGCTAATTGAGACCCACACGTTCTCCCTCCAGCTCCCTCCCCACCGGCCAGCAGCTCAGGCAGGAAGACGCAGCATTACAAAGGATCAGTACCGTGCAGCTAATTAGCTGCTGTTGGATGCCGTTGGGAGCATCCAACGCCAAGCGTGCCGCATGTCCGCCGTGCCGCCTGACACAGACGTCTGCCAGGCTCATCTCGGTGACGATCATCAGGTTTTAATTAGTCTCAAACACGATTCCTGTCACAAACGCTCTGCTGGGGGTTGTTTGTTTTAATTTGATCAGGGACAGGCAAAGAGAGGGGGGGAAAGAAGGAAGGTAATTAAATTTGACTAAAAATCTTGGAATGCCATTAAAGCTGATGTCCTCATTTGCATAATCCGCTACCCGCTGCGCCCAAAATTTCCACCAGCTTGTTTTGACTATTCCGCCCCGCTCCTTCCCCGGGAAAAGAGCCGCCCCTAGGTGGCACTGCCCGCCCGCGGAACCTGCGCGGAGCCCCGCGGAGACGGGATGGGACGGGACGGGACTGGACGGGACGGGACAAGGGACGGGGAGGTGCAGGGGTGAGGGCAGGGAGAGGAGATGGGGGAAAAGAAAAACAATCCTGCCTTGCTTTTAGCAAGTTGGAGGTGAGCAAGTTGGGCAGCCCCTGCCTGCCTAGAGTGGTTAAAACACCCAACGCCTGTGTTAAGCCGCTATAATGGCAACACCTGGGGGGGTTCCTCTTCTGGGGCCTGGGGCTCCCTGGAGAGGGATGCCTGAGCCCTGACCGAGGAGCATCACGGTGCCAGGTCACACTGCGGGCAAGACACCAGGAGCAGCGGCAGAGCACCGAGGCTGGGTGACTTGCCAGCAAGGCAAACACAGCTGGCGGTGACTCCAGATCCCCGGCTTTGGGAAGGCTGAGGCTCCCAGGGCTGGGATTTCAGTCCCCAACACAAGGACAACTAAGTGGCAGGTGGGTATAAAATCAGACTGGGCATTTCTACCCTCAGCCCTCCCTTTGTGTGGCTTTAAAAAGCTCCTTTTGTCCCTTGGTGCTTCTGTTTGCTTACTTGTGCTTCCCTGTTTAACATGGAGAAAATACTATTCCTAATTTCCCTGCTTGGCTGTCCATAAACCAATTACCTGATAATTGTTTCTGCTCATTGGCAAGTTAGTTCTAATGATGTTTGCTAAACATTTGATTATTATTGCAAACACCGCTTTTGCATGTGGAGTCAGGGCTGTGATTTCTAGAGGCGGTTTCTGGGAGAAGTAGGTTTTACAGGCAGGTGCTTGGTTTTATAGAGATACCGCAGTCAGAGCTAGAATTTGTGATGCTGTTAGGTTTTCTGGTTATATAGATAAAATAATTAAGGTGATACGCTTACACCAGGTAAAAAACAGGGCTTTGGTGATTGGTAGAATTAGACAGTAAAAATCCTGGATGGTTTGGGAAGAAATGGAGAAGAGGGAAGAGGGGTGCTGGGGGAATAGGGGTAAGGTGGGATGTCTCCTGTCTGTCCCTGGGATGTTCATTTACAGCCAAGCAAAATCCTCTGGCTGTTTAAAGCAGGAGTATCTGCCCCTGTCCCTCCAAACCCATCAGCAGCAGATGCAGGACATGAGCGGGGCGATGCCCAGGAGCCGGCCTCTGCGAGCTCCCGGTGCCCGCTGAGGGCTGCCGCTGCCCAGCTCAGCTCCTGCCAGCCCCTGCCTGCCAAAGTCAGCAGTTTTGGACATTTCTTGGAACCAATTGATTCACCTCCCACCACAGCCATCCTTTTTCAAGCCCTGGAGACCAGTATGCAGTGCTTGAGAAATGCTATTAAAGGCCTTTCTGGATGATTTCCTGTAATCGGGGCCTTACACCAAGAGCCCCAGGGCATCAGAGGAGAGGGATCATCCCTACACCATGCAGTGCTTTCCTACGGAAGATTTGCCCACTGCTTTTAGCTGTCTAAATGAACACAAGCTTTTCTCGCATCGCTCCCCCTCACTGCAGGAGCCGTGGTGGCAAGAAGAGCCCAGGAGAAATAGTAGAGTGGGTTAGAGTGTAAAATGCCCAGGCATTCGCTGAGAATAACGCAGGGTAAAACCGGAGAGATGCTTCATTTCAGCCTCCAGGTGGGCTCTGGGGGAAGGAGAAAGTGTTGGTTAGAGGCACTTCCCGACCCGAGTGGCATCCGCTCTTACTTGGCTGGGAGGTAAAGTGCACCCTCGCCTCATTTGGCATTGCCCCTTCCCCACCAACTCGCTGGGAATAAAGCCTGAGAATGAAGGAAGGAGAGAAACGATGTGGGGCTGGAGCTCCTGGGTGCTGGGAAAGCCAAGGGGTTATCAGTACCAGTCCAGGTGCTGGTGGAGCAAAATAAGCTCTTGCAGTACAAATACAATCCAAAAAAAAAAGTGGATTGTAGGGAGACAGAACAGGATAAAGAGATTGAGCTATTACAGGAGCAGTGGAGAGGAAGAAAGTGGTGTGGGCAAAACACAGGAGGCTTTTAGCAGCTGAGGACGGTGTGAAGGAGCCTGCGCTGGCTGCAGAGGATGTAAAGGACGGGATGGGGGAGGCATCCCGACCACGCTTTGCAGCATGCGCAGGAACATAAGGAAGCTGAAATGCCACCCGCTCCCAGCTGGTCTCCAGAGGCAGCAGCACCCCTCTGGAGAGCACCCGGGGGAGGAATTGTCACTTCTAGTGGCGCTGTGGAAGTTGCGCTTCTTCCCCCAGCACCATAAAGCTGCCACTGCCAGAGACAAAAGACGGGGCTCGCACCAGCAGCACGTTAGGAGCTCGTCTTCTTGTTACGGCAGTTGTTACGGCAGCACGCATTGTCCTTAGGAGGTGACGTAGTGGTGTTCCTCTCTTAAAAAAAGGAATAGATTGCATTTATCATGGGCCCCAGCAAAAATAGAATGTCATAAAAATGAATTGTGCTCGCGAGCAGGGTAACACCTGTCACTGCTATGGATGCGCCTCGGGAGCTCCCCTCGGAAAGAGTCCCAGCTCTGGCTGCAGCAGTCCTGCCCACCGAGTATGGACCCGCCAAGGCAACGGGGAGGGTGTGATCATCTTTCATGCCTTCTGCAACAATAGCACAGGATCTGCAGGACTTTATCCTCCTGTTTAAAAAACAAACAAACAAACATGGGACTAATGACATACTGGCTGTCACTAAGAGAAGAGCTGGAGCATCCTCTGAGCACCCTTCCCCAGCCCACATGCTGTTGTTTTCTCTACTTGCCATGTGGCTGGAGGATGAAATATTCTCAATGTGGCTGGAGAAGACTTGACATCAACCAAAAGTCCCTGCTGTTGCTATCCCCTCAATAGTCAGCTTATATTGGGGGGTGTTTAACTTCTCTTTTTTAATTTGCAGCTTTCCTTCGATCGCACAGTTACGGGGCTCCTACCGAGCTGTGTTCCCTGCTCTCCTCCAGTGGCATTTTCCCCACGGTGAGCCACCGAAGCACAGGCACCTCCTTGCAGTGCTGTAAAACAGCCGCGATACACACAGGACTGCAAGTGGGATTTGCGCAGCACTTTGCGATCTTTCAATTAAAGGCAGCCCAGTTGCTCGCTTGCCCCCTGGTCTCGGGCCCTCTGTGCTGTGACATTCACACGTGTCCTTATGCAGGCCAAGTTCTGGAGTCTCAGGTAGCCACGGGCACAGATGTCCAAGGATGCTCTTTAATACAGTACACATCAGAGCCCCAGGAATTTCGAGAGAAATACATAGCTTCACAAGGCAAGTCCAGACCCACAGGGGTAAAATCTACCTAAAAGTGTCTAAAGCAGCAGCCAGTGGCAAGAGGAAAGTCCTGCTGAGTGCCCAATAAAACCCAGAACTGGCTTAATCTTTGCCCAGACCTGGTGGCCTTCAGGGAGCCGGTTCTTCTCCTGGGTCTGAAAATCTGGATTTCTCTGTGGCAGTGGATTCCAAACATCCTCCTGCAAGGTACTTAGATGCTTAAAGCAATAGACGGTACAAACCTTAAAAAGCAGCCCAGCTCAGTATTTATGTCTAAAATCCAACAACAGAACACGGTGTTGTGGTCAAACTTGTCTGCTTTAAGGTTGGCAGTTTCACCTGATTTCAGCATGACGACTGGAGAGCAAAGGCCTTGGTGGCCCAAATACTTCCCTGTGATTTATTCTGCAATGATCTGCAGAAGTACGAAACAGGTAAGTTTGCAGAATATGGAAGAAACTGCAGCGTGTACCAGCTTAAACAGCTTTGGCAATTTGTTCCACTTCTTCCCAACCGTTGCACAGCCCGGAGTAGTTACAGGCTGCTCCACCTCTGCCCCGGTTGGTCACTGGTGAAACTGGTTCTGTTCCTCTCTCACAGTTTAAATCACAAATGAGCGGGGTAATTATTTCACTTCGATATTTATAGCTTTGTTGCCTGCAACCATGTTTTTCTGCCCAGCTGTGGGAGCTGATGGCGGCGGGTTCATGTGCTTCCTCCCCGGCTCTTACGGCCTGAGCACGGCGGATGGTAATGATGGTGAAAGCTCATAGAAGATCAGGGGTCAGAGCTTTTTTACAATGCAAATGCTAACTCAAGTAAAGCTAATGTTTTTCTCCAGCTTCAACCATGCGTTTCCCTTTATGAATGCTTTTGGGCATCCAACTTTTATAATGGTTCTGTTTCCTACTTACCAATTCCCTCTCGGCGGCCGTCCGCTAAGGTGAGGTTATGCTTTGGTGGGAGGCAATCTCAGTGGCAGTGGAGACTGAATTCACCAAGGGGTTGGAATTTCAGCACAAAGACCTCGACCTGGCTGCCACCCTCACTGGCAACCTCCGCGCAGAGCGGTCCAGCAAGTCCCGCCGCATCCCCTCATCTGCACGCACGGAGATGCTGCCCGGCATGATGTGCTGGGATGGTGTGTCAGCACCACATTAAAGTGAGAACTTCATGGTTAGGGGCATATTGGACTACCATGCTCTAGCGTTTACCCTATTTTGCAGAGCACGTGTAGACAGCAGCCTTTGCGCAGCAAGGAAACGTTCTTCGGTCCCGTTTCATAGTGGCAATAGCTAAAATTTCCACCAATGTCGGGGGTTTTCAACCTCAAATGGCTTTGCAGCCCACAGAAAGAAATTAGCAGCAGTGAAGCACGACCACATCCGTAGCGGAGCGCAGAAACCACGGAGGGACGGCGTGCTCAGCTGAGGCCGCAGAGGAGAGCAAGCAGGCAGAGCATTTCTCCTCAGCTGGAGCTGACACCCCAACTAACCTCTTTACGCCACCGAGGTTGGAGTTTATTAAAGACTGCGAGTCAGCCAGACCTGGAGTATGAATCTCATTAGGCAGCAGAGCACTAACATGCCTTGCTCCTAAGAAAGGCTTTGTCTCTTGCTTCTTCCCATTCCCAGGTCCTTCCCTTTGAGCAGGGACCTGTCTGACCTCACTCACCTCCCGGTTTTGGGCAGAATTGTGCAATCTCTTTTTCCAGCAAGATAAAAAGCGATAATATGCAGGAGAAGTGTAGGACGATGTGAAACTCCGTGGGGATTCACACGTGGAGGGCAAAAGCTTCCCGCTGCCTCCCCAGCAATGCCAGGACGTGACTCTGCTGCGGCAGCAGGGAAGTCGGGGTAAGGATGGTATGAGCGAGGTCTGGCTCACGCTGTGGCTTGGGACACTTTCATGCAGTCCAAACCGATTTCTCTGCAAGTGCCACAGCATTGGTGTAGTCCTCGTGGTGTTTGCTAACGAGATATTTCTGTCCCTTACCTGTGAAGCAACGTGGTAGGGAAAAGCACTCCTGAAAGTGGCTTCCCAGGGCAAAACACAACGCCGGTGCTGACAGTGAGCATCACAAGGTCTGGGCTTTGCTCCACCAGCCCTTGTGCTGCGGGAGTCGGGACCAGACCTCCTGTCTCTGCAGCAGCACAGCTTTGGAGAGGGGAAAAAAAGCCCTGGAGCTGTGCGGGAGCAAGAGGCCAAGGCTCAGCAGCAGCACAAGGTTCAACACCGCTGTTTGCAGCAGAGCCCTCCGTTCCGAAATGCAGCCCTGGCTGCCTCCTCGGGGCTGGCTGTCCCTGCACGTGCTGCTCCCCTTTCCCGGTATCGGTGCCTTCCAAATGCCTTGCCCTCGCCAGCTCTGCAGTGCCTTTGGGCCATTCCTCACAGCCCCCCAGGTCTGGGATAAAGCCAGCCCTCTCCAGAAATCCATCTTCAGCTCCTGGGGGACTTGGGAACTGCTTGCTGGGGCTGGAGACCTCTGTCACTGTTATAGTGTCATCTCTGAGCCTTTCTCTTCTGGACTTTAGTCTCCCCAGTAAAAAAGTTGGAGGCAGCAATTGCTTCTTACCCAGCCATGGAAAAATGAGGTTTAAAGGAGCCTTTGTTATTGTTCCTTGGCCCCAGCCGGAGAAGTCTGCCGATGGGAAAGGTGCTGTAATTCCAGTCGCACAGCAGCCAGCAGCGGCATCTCCGGCTCTGGCTTACAGGGGATGCTCTCTGGCGGCAGTGCAGCTTTTGTCACTCTAGCAAGGAATGGCAGACATTGTTTTCTCGCTTGTCCAGGGAGGAAACCCCTGCCCAGCCTCTGTGCACACCTCCCTTGGCACCTCCAGGAATATTGTCTGTTGTTGGCAGAAAAAGGGACAGAGCTGAAGTGGTGCGAGCTGCCCAAACGCCTGCGGGGCATCTGCGCAGACGTGCAGGGGACCTCGCCAGGTCCCTGGAGAGAGGCAGCAGGGACTGAGTCCACTTCTGTAGCTGTGCGGAGCAGCAATGGGGGAAAAAGTGCTGCCGCTGAGCGCGGGGAGGAGTTGGGATGTTCAGGTAAAGCTGCTGCGGGAGCCCGGCCCGCTGGGCTGGATAAAGCTCCCCCTTTTGCTCCAGGCAGCGCTGGTAAGGAAGGGAAGCGCAGCTTCGCATCTCTGTGCACGGACCTGCTGCACCACTCCCTTTTCTCATCTGTGCTTTCAAAGATTATATGGAAAAAGAAGAAAATAAAAAAAAAAAAATCTAAATATTACCACAAAACCCACTTTCTACTCCTCTCGGTATGTTTTCTTTTCATGAGAGGCTGTTCAAAGCAGCGCAGCCTCCAAGTCTGGGCTACGGGGAGCGCAGCAGCAGCCGGTGGTGGCCAGGCAAGGCAAACCCAGACTTGCCTGCAGGAGGACAGGCCCCACGCAGGAAGGAAAGTCCAGGGCACCGCATCTTTTTTGGGCAGGAGGGAACAGGAATTGGTTACAGGTGACTCAGGGCAACTGCAGGTTGCAGTATTTCATCACAGACCGGTTTCGCAGAGAAAGGAGCGGTGCTCCCCCCGCTGCCCCTCTTCCCAGGGGGTATCGGATGCTGCCTCCGATTCTCCCTGTGCGTTTTTGTATGAAGTCATTAATTTCCACTTATCTGACCCAAAGTTGCTTCTGGGAGGTGTTAACTGCTCCGTATCAGAGAAGCGGACAAGGCGATGTGTGTGTGGACAGACTGTCCGGGGGGAAGGTTGTGTACAAATGTGTGCATTGTTAATTATTACTGTGTTTTCTTATAGTTCAGCAGGGAAAGGTTTCTCCTGCCCATTTGCTTGTTACTTGGCAGACTCTCAAACCTGTGACCTTCTTCCTCCCTGTCCTCTTCTGCCAGCTAATAAATGAATTTTTTAGAGGAAGGCGTTTTCAAGTTCACTGTCCCTAGCTCCTCTGCTGTTAATATGACTGACAAAGGGATTGAACTTTGCCCAGGTTCTTTTTTTTTTTTTTTTTTTTCTTTAACCTTTCAAAACACCACTTAAAGTTGTATTTTCCCCGATTTGCCCTCTCCACCATCTCCCTTCTGTCTGGAGGGTTAGATCCAGGGACAGAAGAGGAATGCAGAGACCTGACGAGGTGCCGCCCCGCTGGGACCTGCAGACGGATAATCTGTTTTGAAGTGGGCTGATCCCTCGGGAGTCCTTCTGCCTGCCTGGACCGCTCACTGTCCTATGGGACATGTGACATATCCTCTCCAAGCTGGGTGCAGGGAGTCGTGCCCATCAAGGCATGGATGCAGCACTGGCAGGGCAGGGTGCGCTGCACAAGTTTGCAGCATTTTTTCTACGATATAAATGAACAGGTTTATAAACAAAAAAACCTTCCTGCCACTGGGGTCAGGCAGTAAAGATGCCTGAATTTCCTTCTTGTCCTTGAACCAGGTGACGTCTGCTCAGCAGGGATGCTGAAATCACTGCGCCTGGCGATGTGACTGCCGCACCGCGCGGGCGGCACGGGCTTCGTCCGGAGAACTGCAGAGAGGATTTAATCAGGACTGTCACGCACGCTTCCAGCATCTTGCCTGCCCGCAGACGTCATCCTCGTCTGGTTAATTCTTCATGTCTCGCCAGTGCTACCCCATTCCTGCAGGTTTTTTTGGTCTGTCTGAAGTCAGCTCTGCAGAAGGGCTGTCGGCACAGGCCGCCGCTGAGGAGAGTCCATCCTCTGCCTCCTCCGAAGATGGGAGCGGAGCCTGTGCCTGTCCCCGGCTGGTGAGACGGTGCTGGGAGAGGGAGGGAGGGAGATGCTGGGCAGCACCAGACATTCCACCCACAGGCCAGGGATGTTTCAAAGGCTGCTCTGAGTTTGGCTCGGAAGATTCAGAGCTTCTCCTGGAACCACCTGTGGTTCGGGCACAAGGCTGCTGCCGGCTCCGGCGTGCTCAGGTTTGGATGGGAGGGCACCCGCCTCCTCCTTCAGCCGGAGAGTGAGGATGGGCAGATGGGTGGGAAGAGGCTGCTGACTTAGGGAAAGACAGATCAGCTTCACATCTGCTTCTTCTGCCTCAGCCCTGTCCTCTGGAGGCAATTTCTCCAGCTGATGAGCATATTTCTGTATTACAACACTGAACCACGGCAGTTCTGCTGAGCTCAGCATCCCGCTTCCCAGGCTGGGAGCAAGGCAGCGGGCTGTGACTGTTGTGAGATGGATGAACAAACCCAGCCGTGGCCCCAGACTAACAATTTCATCCAAGAGATCGAGTCCCACAGCAGCCGGATCGTCTGCCGTGACAAAGGCAGAGCAGATCTGGGTGTGCGGGGTGTTGCGCACGCAGCTGACATTGACCCACGGGCGAGCAGAGCCGGTCCGTGATGTGCAGCTCGTGGCCTCAGAGGGAAAAAACCACTAAAGAAGTCAAGCCTGAGTGAGAACCAAGGGATTTGGCATGAGGAATTATCCCAGCGGAAAACAGTGAAAGGGGAAAAACTAGCTTGTTTTGCTCCAAAGTTACATTATCCAGGGAGACGGCGAGGGCAGCAGCGGCGGGGCAGGCACCGTGCCGGAGCGAAGGCTGCCCGGCGGATGACTGCGGAGCTCTGCAAAGAGGTTACGCTTTTAAAATCCTGGGATATAAATCTATGCCAGGCAATTACACGAGTCCTCTCCGAGCCCCTCGGGGGCTCTGTATCGTAATGTGTTGCTGGGCTCCACAGCCCAGAGATTTAATGCGTGTGGGGAGGCGTCCAACGCCCATACGTCATCTGGGTACTTGGTGGGAGGCGCGTCCCCATGAGCTGGACGAAGGTTGCTGCCAAAAGGGCGGAAATTTTTTGGCCCATTAACAAAGCTCACGTTAAGAAATGCAAACCTGGTGTTAAAGAGGCTGTCAGCCTGCAGGAGCGTGGGGGAAGAAAGCTGAAAGGCTCTGAGAACACAAAAGGTTGGTCAAGGGCCAGAGCAAAGAACGGGCCACGGAGATACCCTGGAGAGGTGCAAGAACAGCAAATTGGATGAAGAGCAATGAAATGCGGTGTGTATATAAGAGGAGATGGATGCCCCTTGGCTCCTGCTGGGCTTCCTGAGGGGAGGAGGCTCCGCTGTTGGGTTGGAAGCAGTATGAGATGCGAATTGCGATGCCTTTTTGCACCAGCTGGAACCTCACAAGGTGCTTCCTCGCCCCCTGTTCCTGACGGAGCATGTCCAGCCAGGTCCAGCTTCAGAGCAAAGTCCTGACCCTGCATCTTCAGACCTTTCCAAAAGTTTGCTACCCGGATCTCCCCGTTTTGCCTACAAACCACCCAAAAATCCCAGCCCATCCCCCTGTGCCAGGGGGAGATGCCTGAAGGCAGGTTCCTCAGCTCAGGCCCATCATTTGCCGCTGGGGGTTATCACTTCCAGTTCTGTGGAGAACCGCAGCTTTGCTCGGCGACCTGGGAAGGGGGGGTCCTGAAAAGTCTGCAGAAGAAGTGTTGTCAGTCCCTGAAACACATTTTTAATTTTAGATCTCTGGTTTGTATTTTTTTATTTTTCCTGGCCGCAGGTTGGAAGGCTTTGCGGTCGCTGTCTTCTGGCACCTGGGCATCCGGCAGCAAATGCCTGAGCTTGAACGTCAGGGCAGAAAAGTGGCATTGTCTCCTGCCACCGAGCCCCCGTCCAGCCCTCGAGAACAAAGCGAGGGCTTCAAACTGCACCAGCAGAATTGCAAAGCCTCTGCAGAGGGTCTAAGATCTGCACGCACAGAACTTTTTTCCCAACAGCTTCTCTCCTTCTCTGAAAAAAAAAAAAAAGAAATATTTTGCCTCTTTTCCATTTCCTCTTCCCCCAGCAGACTCACCCTATCTGGCTTTTAGCGTCAAAGCGCCCTTAGGTCTTAAATAAATCTGATTTTAGAGCCGCCAATACCTTATGTCATACTCCTTTGGAAGCTGTTCCCTGCTTTCTCGCGCCACGGCCACGCAGGGCCAGCTCACAGCTGGGGGGAGACGGCGGCGGGAGGGGAGGCTGCGTTTCTGGGACCCCATTTCCTTCAGCGCGGAGGAAAGGGACGTCAGTACCAAAGACAACCACGAATAGAAATAGTTGATGGCTTGTTTTAGAAGCATGGACAAGAGTTTTGATAATTTTATTGATAAGCTTTAAATGTATTAGTTGGAATGTGCAAATGAAAGGTGGGGGCTGTATGTCATTTAATCCCACACCCGTCTTCAGGTCGAGGAGAGATGGGACAGTCGGTCCTGTGACCTGAGTAAAGATTTGCTTTCCAGCAGCAAGGGAGGGGTTAAATTTTTACAGATTTTTCTGGACCAGTAACAAGCCTTTCGAAATACTGGGGAAAGGGAACTCCAAGGAGAACCCGAGCTCACTGTGCAGACGGGCCGGGAGCCCAGCATGGACAGCAAAGCCGCGGCAGGGGTTTGCTCTCTGACTGGGACCCCCTCTGCTCCCTCCCACTCCCCAGCTGTGGAATGCTGATTCCACTCCCTCCTCCTCCAGGCTTGGGTGAATTTGAGCCTAAGAAGCTCTTCCATCCATGGGACTCCCCTCCTGTGCTACCCACCACCTGGTCCATAGGGGTTTCCATGCAGGAGGAGGAGCTGAGGAAGGGCTGCCCCCATGGCTGGCAGCCTACAAAAGGGGTGGCTGTGCCACCACTTGTGGCCATCGATGGCACGGCCGGGCTGCCTGGGGACAGCCCCTGCAGCGGGAGGACCTGTGCCCAGGGTGGGCTGCACAGCACCCCTCATCCTCCTCCTCGCTCGCCTCCGGAATGCTGGTGGGACAGGGGCAGGGTGTGCACGGTGGGGTCTGGGAGGCAAAGGGACAGGGAAGGAGTCCCAGGCAGCATGGGGATGGGGACGGGGGGACCACAGCAGCAGTGGGGAGAGCGGGAGGCCCCTGCCCCTCCCTGCAGCCTGCCTGGACCCCAGCCCACCAAGTCTGAGCACCCTGAGGCATGCTCGGATGAAGGCTCAGGGGTGGTGCCTGCCTTGCTGGGGCTGCATCAGGACGGCTGCCTGGGGCATGTAGCGCAGGGATGGGGCAGAGATCCCTGCGGATGCCACCGCTGAGTCGCGTCCATTGGGCCACCAGACGTGGGTGGGTGCGGGTACTGAGGGCAAATCCAGCAGAGGGCCCTC